>NW_027362763.1:262937861-264341194 GCF_046119375.1 Phyllobates terribilis | reverse complement strand
CAGCCACGAAAACCACACCATCACAATTGGAAAAAGGTGAACATCTCAAAAATGTGGTCCCTGGGTTTGTGACAGTCATGGGCATTATTAAAATCGACATTAAAAGTTTGTACAGTTAGACAATTGGATTGGAGGGAAAATCCAGGGTATACCAGTATGCTTGCTGACGTTTTATGGCGGTTGTAAAAATTCCTTGGTTGAGGGGGAGCAAGAGTAGTTCTATGTAGCCTCTTCCAAATGAGCAAGGGGTGGAGATTTAAGACATCTCTCATTTTTAACTAGGACAAAAATACATTTTGGCTGACACCTCCCCCTTTTTAGACTGTTCTATGGAGGTAGGACCTTCTGGTACTCCTCCAGGCGTATCTCTGGAGGTTCCCCTCGCCGGGACAACCCATCGGCGTTGCCATGCTCGCTGTCTTTGCGGTGTTGAACGGTAAAGTCGTACTGCTAAAGGGTGAGGCTCCAGCGTAACAACCTTCCGTTGGCACTGGACATGGTGTGCAGCCAACTCAGGGGGTTGTGGTCAGTCACGACAGAGAAGGGGCGCCCGTACAAGTAAGGCTGTAAGCGGTGCAGGGCCCATACAATGGCCAGGCACTCCTTCTCTATGGTGGAATAGGCCACTTCCCTCGGCAGCAGTTTCCGACTTAGGTACAACACGGGGTGTTCTTGGTTCCCCGAGTCGACCTGGCTGAGTACAGCACCTAGGCCAAACTCACTGGCGTCGGTCTGTACGAAGAGTGGCCGTGTGCCGTCGACCGCCTTTAGCACAGGAGAGCTGCTCAGGGCAGTCTTCAAAGCCCGAAAGGCCACCTTGCTTTCATCTGTCCATTTGACTGAATGGGGTAGGCTCCTCCTGGTGAGGTCTGTCAAGGGCTTCGCAAGGCTACTATAGTCTTGTACAAAGCGTCTATAGTACCCTGCAGTGCCCAAGAAGGACTGCACCTGCTTCTTGGTCCTGGGGGTGGGCCAGGACACGATAGCGTCCACCTTCCCAGGCTCTGGCTTCAGAGTACCCCCCACCTACCCGGTGCCCCAGGTAGTGGACCTCGTTCATGCCTATCTGGCACTTTCCTGGCTTGATGGTCAAGCCCGCCTGGTGAATGCGCCCGAGCACCTGCTGCAGGTGCTCGACGTGATCCTCCCAGGTGGGACTGAAGACAGCAATTTCATCCAGGTACGCCACTGCGTACCTCTCCAGTCCCTCGAGCAGGTGGTTGACCATTCGCTGGAAAGTGGCAGGGGCATTTTTCATGCCAAAAGGCATGACCGTGGATTCATACAATCCGAAGGGGGTGATAAAGGCGGACTTCTCCTGGGCCCCGGGGCTCAAGGGAATCTGCCAATATCCCCGACTCAGATCCATGATGGAGAGATAGCTCGCACTGGCTAATCGCTCCAGCAGCTCCTCAATGCGTGGCATTGGTTGTGCATCAGAGGCGGTGATAGTGTTGAGCCCCCTGTAGTCCACACAGGTGAGGCCCACGCGCTCTTGGACCGCTTAATCACCCCCAACTTCAGCATCTCCTCGACCTCCCGCCACATGGCATGCTGCACCTCGTCGGAGATTCGATAGGCTGTCCGCCGGAGTGTGGCATGATTCCCGGTGTCCACTTCATGGACCGCCACTTCAGTCCTGCCAGGCAGGTTGGTGAACACTGCTTGAAAGGGTTTCAGCACTGCTCGCATCTGAGACCTCTGGTCTGCGGATAGCAAGGCGCTTATATCTACATCCTCTAGGGACCCGCTGGCCTTCGCTTGGGTCAGCATGTCCAAGAGCGGGTCGTCCTCCCCATCCTCGGGCAGGCTGCAGACCGGTAGGACGCAGGCTCCACATTCTAGATAAGCCTTCATCATATTAACGTGAAAAGCCTTCCGCCTACCCCGCTCGTGGTCAAGAGTGATCACGTAGGTGACCGGGTTGAGCTGTTGGTGAATGACGTACGGGCCCTCCCAGGCCGCCTGAAGCTTGTCCTTTGGTACGGGGACCAGCACCCACACCTTCTGACCCACCTAGTAGGTCCGCTCCCGGGCGTTCTGGTCGTACCAATGCTTCTGGTCAGCCTGGGCTTGTGCCATGTTGTCATGCACCAACTGCATCAAGGTCTGCATCTTGTCACGGAAGCGCATGGCATACTCCACGATGGACACTCCTGGGGAGCTTGGCTCTTCTTCCCAGAATTCCCTTATCAACCCAAGGGGTCCTTGGACACGCCTGCCATACAGGAGCTCAAAGGGGGAGAACCCCGTCGAGGCCTGTGGAACCTCTCTATATGCAAATAACAGGTGTGGGCGGTAACGCTCCCAGTCGCGTCCTTGGGTCTCAACAAACATTTTTAACATCTGTTTGAGGGTACCGTTGAATCGCTCACACAAACCCCATTGGTTTGGGGATGATAAGCGCTCGATACCAGATGCTGCACCTGCATTTTCTTACATAGGGCCTCCATTAAGCGAGACATGAACTGGGTCCCCTGGTCGGTAAGCATCTCACTGGGAAAGTCTACTCGCGAAAAGATGGCCAAGAGGGCGTCCGCCACCTTATCCGCCCTAATTGAGGACAGGGCTACTGCCTCCGGATACCGGGTAGCATAGTCTACCACGGTAAGGATGAAACATTTTCCAGAGCTGCTGGGTATGGCCAGTGGTCCCACAATGTCCACAGCAATCCTCTGGAAAGGCTCCTCTATGACTGGCAAAGAGATCAGGGGGGCTTTGGGAGCCGGCCCTGACTTTCCCACTCTTTGACACGTGGTACAGGAGCGACAGTAGTTCACCACATCCGTCCTCATTTTGGGCCAATAAAAGTGGTGAAACAGCCGGGCCTTGGTTTTGCTGACCCCCAAGTGTCCAGCGAGTGGAATCTCATGGGCGATCCGCAACAACTCATCCCTGAATTGGTAGGGGACGACCAGCTGTCTTTCCCTCAGCCACTCCTGTTGGGGTGTACAGGGAACTGTCTCCCGGTACAACCTCCCTTGGTCCCAGAATACCCTCTCCTTATCTGACTCGGAGGTGGGTTTCTCAGCGAGGCTCCTTAACGTCTCCAGGCTAGCATCTGAGTGCAGAGCTGCCTGAAACTCCTGGCTGGAGGAAGCCAGAAGTGAGGTTAAGGCCACGTCCCCACTGGGACCCTCTGGGACCGGCTCTGGGTCCCTAACTGATTCCGTTATTCCTCTGTCCGAAGAGGGTCCAGAAGGCAGGGCGTTACTTGCATTCTGGGCACTCTGACTGCGGGTAACAGCGGCTATATAGGCCGTCTCCCCGGGGAATAACACCGTCCCATCAGCCTGCGCGGCTAGGAGTACTACTTCCCCATCCTCCTCCATTACTTCAGGCACAGTGCTACGTATGGGGCAGCTACCATCAGCCAGGTCACCATCTGTTGTGACACTGGTCGCTGCACAGCACCACCTGCTTCATGGTCCCCGTGCCTCTCCCCATTACCCTTAGCACTGACACTTGCTCCTGCTAGGGGATCCTCAGCAATATCACCCCGCAGTGTGACATGGCTGAGTTCTCCTGTACCTTCCAATACATCATCATCATCATCATTATCCTCATCATCATTATCAGCAGGTAAAGCATTGACATTCACATTATCAGCATTAACCTTACCAACCGTATCAGATCGGGGAGGGGTGTCAGGGACATAATAAGCAAACATCCTCCCCAAATCAGTTCCCAACAAAACATTTGCAGGTAGATTTTCAGATACTCTCACTTCCTTCACCCCACTCCCCGCACCCCAATCAATAAAAACCTGGGCCTTGGGCAAGAGGCATCGGATGCCCCCAATCCCGGTGACAGTCAGGGTCTTTCCCGGAATAAGCTCTTCAGCGGACACCATTTCGGGTCGGATGAGGGTTCGTTCGGCCCCAGTGTTCTTGAGGCCTACAGTGACAGTGTCCCCCACCAGGACAGACTGCAAGTTTTCACAGGCCCTCCCAACCGGCCCACCCACCAAAAGAACTGAGGCATTAGGCCATGGGGCCTTGGATGGGGGGTTCTTTCTCTGCTTCTCTGGGCAAGTGGCGCTGAGATGACCAGTCTGGTTGCAGAAATAACACCTGCGGGCATCAGATGCAGGCCGGGCATTGGTAACGGGAAAAAGGCCTGCGGAAGGTCGGCTGGCAGGGGCAGGGATAGTGGTTGATGGCTTACCCCCTTTCCAGCGGGCGACGACCGGCTTCCGCACCTCCGGTCGCCGGTTGGCCTCGTAGGTGTCTGCGATCTGCGCTGCTTTATTGGCATCTGGTGGCTCCCGATCCATCACGAACTGCCATACCTCAGTTGGACACAGATGCAGGAACTGGTCTTTCACCATCAGATCCTTTAGCTGCTCAAAGGTGGTCGCTGGCAGTCCTTGGATCCACTGTTCAAAGTTGGTTCTGAGCTCATGCTCCACATCGCTGTAACTGTCGTGCGGTCCACGTTGGAGGTTCCGGAACTTTTTACGGTACACCTCAGGAGTCAGTTGGAACCTCGGATTAGGGCCTGCTTAATGGCATCATAGTTCCCATCGAGGCTCGGAGGAAGAGCCAGAACCACATCCAGAGCTTTGCCTCGCAGCCCTGCAGTTAAGTATTGGGCCCACTGGCCCTCAGGCAGCTGGTATTGTCTGCAAGTCTTTTCAAAACCCCTCAGAAAGGTGTCGAGGTCGCCGTCCTTTTCCATCACAGGAAAATGCTCTGGACGGGGCTTAAACAGGGTCGCATTGTTGCTCTCACCGTTCCGTGAGGTGGATGCTGGGATCCCGAGTTGGGCCATCTGCAGTTCATGGGCCCTCTGGGCTTGGGCCTCTCGCTGGGCTCTCTCGGCCTCTCGCTCGGCCTCTCGCTCGGCCTCTCGCTCGGCTCTCTTGGCCTCCTGGTGCTGCTGAATGGCTTTCAGCCGTCCTTCATGATCCTCTGCAGGAAGTTGCTGCAGAGCCATCTGCAGATAGGGGTCCACGCTGCCCTGGTCGCTGACGCGGCGTGCATCTACAGGTGGGACCCCAGCAGCAGTACTGTCCATATCTCGGCTGACCCCTGGCCCTGCTGAGGTCTGGAGAAGGGCTTGCTCTGCCTCCAGTTGCGCCAGTGCAGCAACCATTTGTTCTTTGTTTTTGCTGAGGGGGTCAATGCCTCTGGTTATACATATTCCAATAAGAGTGTCCTTTTTCTGTTGGCTCCCCAACGATGACTATGATCACCAAAATAAAAATAGAAAAGAAAAAACTAAGAAGGGTAGGGGTAACTGCTACACATACAGTATTGTCTCAGATCTAATAAACACTGAGTTCGATCTTCAAAACCTTTGTGCAGGGTCCAGGTAAGAACCGTGCAAGTTTTTAGTGAGAGGAATGATTGCTCAAACCAGATCACTAATGTCCTATGATCCCACCGCTTGCCACCAATTGTCACGAAAACACACTTGGTCAGACCTTGCAGCCCTCTGGCACCCCCTTATCCTGCTGGTCAAGCACGGTATTGACCAAGGATAAGCATGGGCGCAGCTGCTCTAATTTATGTCGACTATTGTGGCACGTGATGTGACAGGACGTATATATACCACCAGTTCCTTCCAGGAACGTATATATACCTCCGTTCTCCCACCGCTGCCACCAATTGTCACGAAAACACACTTGGTCAGACCTTGCAGCCCTCTGGCGCCCCCTTATCCTGCTGGTCAAACACGGTATTGACCGAGGATAAGCACGGGCGCAGCTGCTCTAATTTATGTCGACTATTGTGGCACGTGATGTGACAGGACGTATATATATACCACCAGTTCCTTCCAGGAACGTATATATACCTCCGTCCAGCCACCCTCAAACCACAATATCACATAAATACTGGTATACTGCCACCACCGATCACTTAACAGGTGGATCAGGTACCCGTTAGGTAACGTGAATTAGCAGGTGAGGAACGTGTTTGCTCGACATAGGACAAGAAGAACGAAGCTGGTAAATAATAATGATTTACTCCCGAAAGTGGGCAGTGTTTACAAAAGATATACAAGATATTATAACAGAGACAATTTACATATATGCATAAAACAGTTATTAAAATAAAAGGGGAAAATAATAGCAAAACCTGCGCCAAGAGGTGATGGTCTCAGATTCACTCCACGCAGCGAGGAGTGCATGCGTCTGACGTCCCGGGTAAGAATGAAGTAAAATGGCCATTCTGGTTTTCAGTAAGGGGCCAAAACTCTAGGAGACACCCATGTTGTTTCCCTCACATGGGGGCTCGGTTTTGTGAACCCACCCAGCTGCATAAGACATAAAAATCCTTCAAATTTCATATCTTGGTATGGGAGGGTCCCACATCCAAGATGGAGACATCATGTTTGTCTTCACCACTATTCATGAAGATGGATATCAAATATGATATCTCTATGACGCTCAGAAGCTCAGAACCCATTTCCCAGGTTCCTGGTGGAATTCCAGCCACGAAAACCACACCATCACAATTGGAAAAAGGTGAACATCTAAAAAATGTGGTCCCTGTGTTTGTGACAGTCATGGGCATTATTAAAATCGACATTAAAAGTTTGTACAGTTAGACAATAGGATTGGATGGAAAATCCAGGGTATACCAGTATGCTTGCTGACGTTTTATGGCGGTTGTAAAAATTCCTTGGTTGAGGGGGAGCAAGAGTAGTTCTATGTAGCCTCTTCCAAATGAGCAGGGGGTGGAGATTTAAGACATCTCTCATTTTTAACTAGGACAAAAATACATTTTGCCTGACAGTGATAAACTTTAAGCACTGATTAGACAAGAGTGGGAGGTCATCTCTAAGGATTTGGCCCTGAAGATGATATCCAGCAAGTCAGGAAGAACTGTAGAAGTCTTGAATAATAAGGCTTAGGCTGTGTGCCCACGATGTGTTTTTGGTGCGTATGTTGGTGTGTATTTGCAGCGCGTAAACGCTCCAGAAACGCATTGCATACCTTATCCCATGACTTCCTATGATATTCTGCAAGTTCTGTGCGCATGGTCCATATTTTGTCTGCGCAGATTTTACTCGCAGAAAAAATACGGACATGACCAATTCTTGTGTGTTTCTGCATGCGTATTTGCCTATACAATGCATTGGAAAAACGCATGGCAAATACGCATGCAAATACGCGTCAAAAACGCATGTAAAAACCGCATGCGTTTTTCTGCCAAGGAGATGCAGAAATGCTCAGGAAAATTTCTGCTTCATTTCTGCTTCGTGGGCACTAATATACGCAATTCATGGAAAGAAGGTAGTGTATACACCCTTAACGGGTGTATATTCTAAATTAATATCCCATTTATTACCATACTAGACACTACCATTAATGGACTAAATAGACCCCATCGTCAAATAAGCACGAAAAACACATAGGAAACAAAGGACGATAGAAGGGGCCACTGAATTTGAGAATTTATAACAAAGTTTATTGTCAATAATTAGGCACACAATAGGGGTAAGTGCAAGTACAATAGGAAAGACTAAAAAAACATTAAAAACAGCCCACTCCACATGGCAGTCACCATAGTAAGCCCCATATTATCTATACTTCAATCATCAATTTAAGACATAGGAAAACAAAGAGGATATCACCATGGGGAGCATAGCAAGTGACAACTCTATACAAAGTTTGCAAAGTAATCTGTCTTAGTGCCCTTATAGCATATGAAGGGTGAAAGAGTCGCTCATAAGTATTTACATATGCATTATCCCCAGAGCATTCACCGTATACATACCAGGGTAAATCGACCCAGGTCACGGAGTTATCAGGGGGCAATCAGGAAATGACGGGCCTAGTAGGAGAGCGCACACGTGGAGTGGGATGCCCTGACGCGCGTTTCGATCTCCCTTCGTCAGGGGGCTTAGTGCCCACGATGCAGAAATGAAGCAGAAATTTTCCTGAGCATTTCTGCATCTCTTTGGCAGAAAAACGCATGCGGTTTTTACATGCGTTTTTGACGCGTATTTGATGCGTTTTTGCATGTGTATTTGTCATGCTTTTTTCCAATGCATTGTATAGGCAAATACGCATGCAGAAACGCACAAGAATTGGTCATGTCCGTATTTTTTCTGAGAGTATAATCTGCGCAGAAAAAATCCTGACCATGTGCACAGAACTTGCAGAATGTCATAGGAAGTCATGGGATAAGATATGCAATCCGTTTCTGGAGCGTTTACATGCTGCAAATACGCACCAAAAACTGCATCAAATACGCATCGTGGGCACACAGCCGAAGGCTATGTGCCCACGTAGCGTTTTTGTAGCGTTTTTGCGGCGTTTTTACGGCCACGAAAACGCTTGTAAAACAGTCTGCCATGCAAAGCAATGTGAATTCGGATGTGCTGTTCACATGATGCACTAATTTGCGCGCCGAGTTTGCATTGCATTGCAAAACGCAGCATGACCATTTCTACCGCGATTACGCTGCAAATTCGCGGCCATTGAGGAACATTGAAACGCAGCAAACCCGCAGGTATATGTGGATTTGCTGCGTTTCATTTAAATTCAATGGCCGCGAATTTGCAGCGTAATCGCGGTGCGTGTGGTACCTGGGATGAAGAGATAAAAAAAGAAATAAAAAGTTAAAAATAAACAAAACCTGTATATTCACCTCTCTGGCGGCCCCCGATCTGCTCTCCGGTCTCCTCCGGTCAGCTCCCGGCCGCGTCTTCTCTCTTCAGTGTCCCGCAGTGTACTGTCAGGACCTGCGGTGATGTCATTGACTCTCATCCAGACCTGGGTACCATTGTACCTGTAAAAAAAGAATAAAATAACAAATAAAGTTTATACTCACCTGTCCGGCGTCTTCTCTCTGAATGCCAGCAGCGCTGAAGGACCTACGGTGACGTCACAGTCATGTGACCGCAGGCCCTTCACCGCTCTGTCTCGCGATATGCCGGCAGCCGGGAACCAGCCAGGAAGCAGCGCTGCAGCCACGCCGGGGCCTCGGGGGTGAGTATAGCTTTATTTGTTTTAATTTTTACGGTTCACACTGTATAAATCCATGCTGTTTGCATGGATTTATATAGTGTGACCTAGTTGTCAAGCACTTTTCAAGTGATGCTATCGCCTGGAAAGTGCTTGTCAATCTGCATGCGGAAACGCATGTGAACCCGCATGTGGATCCGCATGTATTCTGCAGGAAAAACGCATGCACAATCTGCATGCGTTTTTTTCTGCCAGGGAGATGCTGAAATGCTGCAGAAATTTTCTGCTTCATTTCTGCATCGTGGGCACATAGCCTAAGAGTCAGCACTGTAAATGTTGAGTCTTTGCATAAACTTGGTGAATTTGTCAATAAAAATTAAAAAGTTTACTAGATGCTGATAATTATACTTCAGCAACCATAGAAACATCGAACTAAAAGTTCTAAAAACACTGAAGCAGAAAACTTTGTGAAAATCTCAATTTGTATCAGTTTTAAAACTTTTGGCCACGACTGTATCATGAAAATCATCGTCTCTTATGGAGCTTAGCCTGTGGCCAAACTTTATAAGAAGAGCAAGATTGCAGTCATGTCCTCGGCTGTCATGGTAGCCCACTTCAATCGTTTTGTGGGAGCTGATATGAGCGTTTGAGCACCGTTCAATTTAAATGCCATTGTCAGAGTTTGACAGCAGTATCTAAATAGTTAACAGCATCTATGCAACTAAATGGTCATTTGTAACATCTACATGATTATCTGTTAGACACAGATGCCAGCTATATAACATAGCTGACATCTACAGCATGTAAAGGGAACACAACCGATGAGCCCCCTCCACACATGTGGACCCATGCCCTGGATATTAATCGACGTCCTAATGCAGGAATGAAAGATGCTGTCGAACTGCTGGGTGCATTTTTTCTCTATCGGGTTCTAGGGGTAGCCTGAAAAAATGCATGTAAAAAATGCAATTTTTTTTAAGTGCAGCATTTCAGTATTTCTGCACTACAAATGCTTAAAAAATGCTGTGTCAAATCTGCACAAAAAATATTAGCAATATTCACAGATGAATAAGTTGGTGCAGACAACTGCGTTTTCATATGTGGGAGTATGTTCTAATATGTTTAGTTGTGAGGCCTCCATAAGGAGATTGCTTGTAGAAAAATGGGCCACCATATGACATGATCTAAAACAGTATTAGTAGATTCTAACTGTTCTATGCTATCAATTTCAGCTCATTCTTTTAGCCTTAAACAGGACTAAATCCAATTTTTTTTTTTCGTTTAATACCTATAGAAAAATAGGCATTAAAAAATGCATCTAACAAAATTGGCTACAAATGACCATAGACATAAAGCCCCATATCACAAGCACTTATTTGAATAGCAAATGGATTTGCAAGCAAATGAGATTGAGTTTCCTAGTATAAAATTGTTCACAAAGTTGTACTTATCATATCATCATCTAATTTTAATGGACAACACTGATGATCATCTATCAGTATGACGAGAAAAATTCCTTGCTTTGTGATAGTATAAGTGACATCTGGCTTATTGTTGCTAATGTATGAATCACTTTTCAGCATTCTTATTAATATCACAGGCAGATACACATATATATAGATAACACAGGATCACATAATTGATAATAGATGATGATCGCAGATCACCTCCTACCCTCCCTGCACAAAGACCTCTGCACAGTTCATAGAGCATGTCAAGAAAACTCTAATATAAGCGAGGTAGAGTTGAAACCAGAAGTTTACATACACTATATAAAAAGACACATATGCATGTTTTTCCTAATATCTGACATGAAATCAGAATAAACCTTTCCAGTTTTAGGTCAATTAGAATTACCTTAATTTTAATATTTGCCAAATGCCAGAATAATGAGAGAATGTTTTAAGGCATTTTTATTACTTACTGTAAAGTCAAAAGTTTACATACATTTCATTAGTATTTGGTACCATTGTCCTTAAATTGAATGACTTGGGTCAAACATTTGGGATATCCTTCCACAAGCTTCTCACAATAGTTGGTCGGAATTTGGGCCCATTCCTCCTTACAAAACTGGTTTAACTGATGCAGGTTTGTCGGTTGCCTTGCTCGCACCTGCCTTTTCAGCTTTGCCCATATATTTTCAATAGGATTGAGGTAAGGGCTTTGTGATGGCCACTCCAAAACATTGACTTTGTTATCCTTGTCATTGTCCATTTGGAAGACCTATTTCCACCCAAGCTTTAACTTCCTGGCTGATGTCTTGAGATGTTGCTTCAGTATTACCACATAATCTTCTTTTCTCATGATGCCATCTATTTTGTGAAGTGCACCAGTACCTCCTTTAGCAAAACAACCCCACGACATGATGCTGCCACCCCCGTGTTTCACAGTTGGGATGGTGTTTTTGGGATTCCAAGCTTCTCCCTTTTTCCTCCAAACGTAACGATGGTCATTATGTCCAAAAAGTTCAATTTTAGTTTCATCAGACAACAGGACATGTCTCCAGAAATTAAGGTCTTTGTTCATGTGTGCATTTTCAAACATTAATATGGCTTTGTTATGTTTCTTTTGGAGTAATGGCTTCTTCATGGCAGACTGGCCTTTCAGCCCATGCTGATACAGTACTCGTTTCACAGTGGATATTGACACAATCTTACCAGCTTCCGCCATCATATTCAGAAGGTCTTTTGCTTTTGTCCTTGGGTTGATATGCACATGCTGGACCAAAGCACGTTCATCTCTGGGACACAGAACCCGTCTCCTTCCTGAACAGTATGATGGCTGGACATTCCCATTTTGTTTGTACTTGCGTATAATTGTTTGTACAGATGAACGAGGCACCTTTAGGGATCTTGAAATTGTACCCAAGGATAAGCCAGACTTGTGCAAGTCCACAATTCTCTTCCTGATATCTTGGCTGATTTCTTTAGACTTTCCCATGATGCTACACAAAGAAGCAGTCTGGTTCAGGTGTGCATTAAAAAATATCCACAGGTGTGTCTCTAGTTAACTCAGATGTTGCCAAAAAATCTATTAGAAACTTCCAAACAGATGACATCATCATATGGGCAGTCCATAATTGTTTAAAGGCATATCACAAAGCCCTGATCTCAATCCTATTGAAAATTTATGGGCAAGCTGAAAAGGAAGGTGCGAGCAAGGCGACCTACAAACCTGGATCAGTTACACCAGTATTGTCAGGAGGAGTGGGCCCAAATTCCGACCAACTATTGTGAAAAGCTTGAGGAAGGATATCCCAAACATTTGCCCCAAGTCATTCAGTTAAAGGGCAATGGTACCAAATACTAATGAAATTGACTTTGCAGTAAGTAATAAAAATGCCTTAAAACATTCTCTCTCATTATTCTGGCATGTGGCAAATATTAAAAATTCTGTTAATCTTATTTTGCTCAAAATGGGAAAGGTTTATTCTAATTTAATTTCATATATTGAGAAAAAAATGCATATATGTCTTTTTATATAGTGTACAGTACAGACCAAAAGTTTGGATACACCTCATTTAAAGATTTTTCTGTATTTTCATGACTATGAAAATTGTACATTCACACTGAAGGCATCAAAACTATGAATTAACACATGTGGAAATATATACTTAACAAAAAAGTGTGAAACAACTGAAAATATGTCTTATATTCTAGGTTCTTCAAAGTAGCCACCTTTTGCTTTGATGACTGCTTTGCACACTCTTGGCATTCTCTTGATGAGCTTCAAGAGGTAGTCACCGGAAATGGTCTTCTAACAATCTTGAAGGAGTTCCCAGAGATGCTTAGGACTTGTGGGCCCTTTTGCCTTCACTTTGCGGTCCAGCTCACCCCAAACCATCTCGATTGGGTTCAGGTCTGGTGACTGTGGAGGACAGGTCATCTGGCATAGCACCCCATCACTCTCGTTCTTGGTCAAATAGCCCTTACACAGCCTGGAGGTGTGTTTGGGTCATTGCCCTGTTGAAAAATAAATGATGGTCCAACTAAACGCAAACCGGATGGAATAGCATGCTGCTTCAAGATGCTGTGGTAGCCATGCTGGTTCAGTATGCCTTCAATTTTGAATAAATCCCCAACAGTGTCACCAGCAAAGCACCCCCACACCATCACACCTCCTCCTCCATGCTTCACGGTGGGAACCAGGCATGTAGAGTCCATCCGTTCACCTTTTCTGCATCGCACAAAGACACGGTGGATGGAACCAAAGATCTCAAATTTGGACTCATCAGACCAAAGCACAGATTTCCACTGGTCTAATGTTCATTCCTTGTGTTCTTTAGCCCAAACAAGTCTCTTCTACTTGTTGCCTGTCCTTAGCAGTGGTTTCCTAACAGCTATTTTACCATGAAGGCCTGCTGCACAAAGTCTCCTCTTAACAGTTGTTGTAGAGATGTGTCTGCTGCTAGAACTCTGTGTGGCATTGACCAGGTCTCTAATCTGAGCTGCTGTTAACCTGCGATTTCTGAGGCTGGTGACTCGGATAAACTTATCCTCAGAAGCAGAGGTGACTCTTGGTCTTCCTTTCCTGGGGCGGTCCTCATGTGAGCCAGTTTCTTTGTAACGCTTGATGGTTTTTGCAACTGCACTTAGGGACACTTTCAAAGTTTTCCCAATTTTTCAGACTGACTGACCTTCATTTCTTAAAGCAATGATGGCCACTCGTTTTTCTTTACTTAGCTGCTTTTTTCTTGCCATAATACAAATTCTAACAGTCTATTCAGTAGGACTATCAGCTGTGTATCCACATGACTTCTGCACTACACAACTAATGGTCCCAACCCCATTTATAAGGCAAGAAATCCCACTTATTAAACCTGACAGGGCACACCTGTGAAGTAAAAACCATTTCCGGTGACTACCTCTTGAAGCTCATCAAGAGAATGCCAACAGTGTGCAAAGCAGTCATCAAAGCAAAAGGTGGCTACTTTGAAGAACCAAGAATATAAGACCTATTTTCAGTTGTTTCACACTTTTTTGTTAAGTATATAATTCCACATGTGTTAATTCATAGTTTTGATGCCTTCAGTGTGAATGTAGAATTTTCAAAGTCATGAAAATACAAAAAAATCTTTAACCACTTCGCACCAGAGCCTGGTTTTGCCTTCGTGACCCGGCCAATTTTTTCAATTCTGACCACTGTCACTTTATGAAGTAATTACTCTGGAACGCTTCAATGGATTCCCCTGATTCAGAGACTGTTTTTTCGTGACATATTGTACTTCATGATAGTGGTAAAATTTCTTTGATATCACTTGCGTTTATTTGTGAAAAAATCAGAAATTTGGTGAAAATTTTGAAAATTTTGCAATTTTCAAACTTTGAATTTGCATGCCCTTAAATCAGAGAGATATGTCACACAAAATAGTTAATAAGTAACATTTCCCACATGTTTCCTTTACATCAGCACAATTTTGGAACCAAAATTTTTTTTTTCTTAGGGAGCTATAAGGGTTAAAAGTTGACCAGCGATTTCTCATTTTTCCAACAAAATTTACAAAAACATTTTTTTAGGGACCACATCATATTTGAAGTCACTTTGAGGGGTCTTTATGACAGAAAATACCCAAAAGTTACACCATTCTAAAAACTGCGCCCCTCAAGGTGCTCAAAACCACATTCAAGAACTTTATTAACCCTTCAGGTGCTTCACAGGAATTTTTGGAATGTGGAAGAAAAAAATTAACATTTAACTTTTTTTCACAAAAATGTTACTTTAGACCCAATTTTTTTTATTTTCACAGGGGTAACAGGAAAAAATTGACCCCAAAATTTTTTGTGCAATTTCTCTTGAGCGCGCTGATGCCCCATATGTGAGGGAAAACCACTGTTTGGGCGCACTGCAGGGTTCGGAAGGGAAGGAGCGCCATTAGACTTTTTGAATGTAAAATTTGTCTGAATAATTAGCAGACGCCATGTTGTGTTTGGAGAGCCCCTGATGTTCCTAAACAGTGGAAACCCCCCACAAGTGACACCATTTTGGAAGCTAGACCTCTTAGGGAACATATCTGGATGTGTGGTGAGCACCTTGAACCCCAAGGTGCTTCACAGAAGTTTATAATATTGAGCTGTAAAAATAAAATTTTCACATTTTTCCCACAAAAACGTTTTTCATCCCTTAATTTTGCATTATCATAAGGGTAATAGGATAAATTGCACCATGAAATTTGTTGGGCAGTTTCTCCTGAACACGCCGATACCCCATATGTGGAGGCAAACCACTGTTTGGGCGCACGGCAGGGTTTGAAAGGGAAGGAGTGCCATTTGACTTTTTGAATGTAAAATTTGTTTGAATAATTAGCGGACGCCATGTTGCATTTGGGGAGCCCCTGATGTGCCTAAAAAGTGGAACCCCCCCACAAGTGACACTATTTTGGAAACTAGACCCCTTAGGGAACATATCTAGATGTGTGGTGAGCACTTTGCACCCACAGCTGCTTCACAGAAGTTTATAATATTGAGCCATAAAAATAAAATTTTCACATTTTTCCCACAAAAAATGTTTTTAATTCCCTAATTTTGCATTATCATAAGGGTAACAGGATAAATTGCACCATGAAATTTGTTGTACAATTTCTCCTGAGTATGCTGATACCCCACATGTGGGGGAAAACCACTGCTTTGGTGTACGGCAGGGTTCGGAAGAGAAAGGAGTGCTATGTTGGCTGGGATAGGCAGCAGACACCATGTCACATTTGAAGAGTCGCTGACATGCCGAAACAGCAGAAACCCCCACAAGTGACCCCATTTTGTAAACTACACCTTTCAAGGAATTCATCTAGGGAAGTAGTGAGCATTTTTTAATTTTTAAATTTATACCATTGGGCAGTGAAAAAAGCATAATTATATTTTTACCACAAAAAAATGTTTTACCCTCAGATTTTACATTTTCACACAGGGCAATGGGTAAAAATGGTGCCGAAATGTGTCACACAATTTCTTCTAAAAGTGGAAATACCCCATATGTGGCTGTATCGTACCACTCAGCCATTCGGCGAGATCTGTGGGTGACGGAGCGTTATTTGACAATTGGAGAACAAATTATTGTAGAATAAGCATTTGGATTTGGGAGCACAAAATTTTCTGAATTTCTTTTGGGGGGCAAGGGCCATTTTGCTTTTCCAGAGCTTTTCTGCTACCAGTAACTTGGAAGTCCCTTATATTTTTAACATATGACGGACCTGAGTGGGGACTAGCTTTTTTTGAGGACTGAGTTGAAGCTTTTATTAGGAACATTTTATGTAACATTTATCCGGCGCTCTAGGCTGAGCACTTACATCGGGGTTTCCATCTAAATTTCCAAGTGATGTAATTCAGATGAAACCCCTGCGGGATCCATTCACTGTAATGAGGCAGCAGAGTTACTCTGGACTCCATCTGGCCTCTGTTTAGCGGTGTCCTTTTTTTCAGAAGTGCACAAAACTGTGGCCAACCACACTTTTATGCACACCTAAAACAAATGACACCGTGGGATCACAGGCCAGACGGCATCCACAGTGGCCTATATCTGCCTCATTACAGGGAATCTTCCGTCATGGGTTCCGGCTGAATCACATATTTCAGAGATTTACACGGAAACTCTGGCGTAAGTGCTCAGCGCAGAGCGCAGGATAAATGTGTGCCGAGCCATACTGCGTTCTTTGGGAGACATAATAAACAAATCAGTAGCAGGTGAAGAATTGGTTTTATTTATTTTTTTACGCCGTTCCTAGTGTGATATAACTGATTAGATTACTTTATTCTTTGGGTCGGTGCGATTACAGAGATACCAGATTTAGATCGGGTTTTTATGACTGACAGCTGTCACACACTAAGAGACGCTTTTTTTTTGCAAAATCTAGTTTTTGCATCGCCATATTTTGAGAGCTATAATTTTTCCATATTTCGGCCGACAGAGTCATGTGATGGCTTGTTTTTTGCGGGACGAGTTGACATTTTTATTGGTACCATTTTTGGGTACGGGACATTTTTTGATCGCTTTCTATTCCGTTTTTTGGGAGGTAAAATTAACAAAAACCAACAATTCAGGAATTGTTTTTTGAGTTTTTTTTTTTATGCCGTTCTGCGTGTGGTAAAAGTGATCAGGCAGCGTTATTCTTCGGGTCAGTAGGTTTACAGCGATACCACACTTACTGTATATTTTTTTTATGTTTTGGCGCTTTTACACAATAAAACAATTTTATAGAAAAAATATTTTTTTTGCATTGCTTTATTCTGAGCGCTATAACTTTTTTATTTTTCGGCTGATGGAGCTGTATTGCAGCTTTTTTTTGCGGAACAAGATGACGTTTTCAGCGGTACCATTTTTATTTCCATTTTGCTTTTTGATCGCATTTTTTTCCACTTTTTGTTTGGCGATATGAGGAAAAAGCATAGTTTTTTGCTCCGTTTTTTATTTATTTTTATTACGGTGTGCACAGAAGGAGTTAATCTGTATTCAGTGAAGACTTTCCCATTACAGAGATAGCAGATGAGAGCTGCTACTGATGAGATTCTATGTAGATAGCAAGAGGAAGAAGCTCTACCTGTAGCTCCTTCCGTCTCCTATCTACATAGAATTCTATCAGTAGCAGCTCTCCTCCATCTAATAAAAAAACACAATATTACCATAAGTGCCATTATACACGGTAGCTCTGTACATGGTATACAGTGTATAATGTAAGTGTACAGGTAATATAGTGATCACCAGTGACATTATACACAGGAGCTCTGTATATAGTGTACAGGTAATACAGTGATCGCCAGTGACATTAATAATAATACTAATTTTTATTTATATAGTGCCAACTTATTCTGCAGCACTTTACAATTAAGTAGGGACATATACAGACTATAACCAATACAATGTATCACATTTTAACAGTTACGTGAGGAGTGAGGGCCCTGCTTGCATGCTTACAATCTATATGGAAATGGAACACAATAGGTAGAACATGGTCATCAGCCAGTATCTGTCTAAGAGCAATTACCGTGTGGTATTTGGTGCATGGAGGATGTGGAGACAGATGAATAGGCAGGGGCAGATTAGGATTAACATTTAGGAGGGGACAGGGGAGAGTTAGATTGGTGAGTTGAGGTGATAGGCTTGTCTAAACAAATGTGTTTTTAAAGCGCGTGTGAAGACATGGGGGCTAGATATTAGTTTGATCGTTTGGGGCAGTGCATTCCAGAAAATATGCACGGCAAGAGAGACGTCTTGGAGACGGAGGTGTGAGGTTCGGATTAAGGAGTATGTCAGTCTTAGATCAGTTGCAGAACGGAGGGCAAAAAGTGATCAGGCAGCGTTGTTCTTCGGGTCAGTAGGTTTACAGCGATACTACACTTACTGTATATTTTTTTTATGTTTTGGCACTTTTACACAATAAAACAATTTTATAGAAAAAATATTTTTTTTGCATTGCTTTATTCTGAGCGCTATAACTTTTTTATTTTTCGGCTGATGGAGCTGTATTGCGGCTTTTTTTTTGCGGAACAAGATGACGTTTTCAGCGGTACCATTTTTATTTCCATTTTGCTTTTTGATCGCATTTTTTTCCACTTTTTGTTTGGCGATATGAGGAAAAAGCATAGTTTTTTGCTCCGTTTTTTATTTATTTTTATTACGGTGTGCACAGAAGGAGTTAATTAGTGTGACAGTTTTATAGCTCGGGTTGTTTCGGACGCGGCAATACCAAATATGTGTACTTTTTTTATTTTTGCATAAATATACGGATTTATCGGTTTAATATTTTATTTATTTATTTTAATTTATTTTGTATTTTTTTTTTTAACAGTTTCAAAACATTTTTTTTTTACTTTTTTTTACATTTTTACTTAGTCCCTGTATGGGACATTAATTTTTATTTTTCTGATCCCTGATCTCATGTAATGTAATAGACATATATTACATTACATGAGATCTTCACTGACTGTTTCACAGTCAGAGTCTCCTGCCTGGCTTCAGCTGCAGGCTGAGCCAGGCAGGACACCATATATGGCAGAGCTGGAGACGGTCATGTGACCTCCAGCTGCCATAGCAACCCAAGGTCCTGGAAGGTATCAGGGGTTGTCGGAGAGGTAAGTGGACGACCCCCTCTCCTCCTGCTGTCTTCTATATGCCGCGATCACTATAGATCGCGGCATATAGAACACAGCAAAGGGTTAACATCACTGGGACCTGATCCAATCAGGTCCCGATGATGTTCCCTGTCAGAGCTATCGCTCTGCACTGCTCCTGCAGCGCTTGCAGGACCCTGGGGGTCCTGAGCGCTGCGGGACCACCCATTTTTTTTAAACGTCCGCGCTGCACAGAGCCCAGGCAGCGCGGACGTTTATCTACAGTGGGCGGTCGGGAAGCGGTTAAATGAGAAGGTGTGTCCAAACTTCTGGTTTCAACTGTATGTAAACTTTTGACTTCGCAGTAAGTAATAAAAATGCCTTAAAACAATCTCTCTCATTATTCTGGCATTTGGCAAATATTAAAAATTATGGTAATCTTAATTGACGTAAAACGGGAAAGGTTTATTATGATTTCATGTCAGATATTGAGAAAAACATGCATATGTGTCTTTTTATATAGTGCATGTAAACTTCTGGTTTCAACTGTGGCTGCTGTAAAGCATATCTCTGAATGTTTTAGACATCAGTTCAGACAATATGGCAGCTTCCAAAAAAGTGTGCAGAATATAAACATTTTAGTGTTCACATCCTTTTTACCCCTCACAACTTGATGTCATTACTGGCGACGTGACGTGATGCTCTAAAACACACTGATATATTCATGATGACAAGTGCCATCTGAGAGGCGTTCTTTAAGGGATAAAGCACTGGACACCAAATATACAACCATAACCCTCCCTTAACCGTTGTTTTCATTTTTATTTCATAAATGAATAATACACATGAAAATAAGAAACTTTGTAATATAGATTAACAGACAAATCTGCTTCTGTCTCTGCCAGAATTGATCAGTCATTATCAAAATTCTCAATTCTGAGGTAAAATCTGTATTCAGTGAAGACTTTCCCATTACAGATATAGCAGATGAGAGCTGCTACTGATGAGATTCTATGTAGATAGCAAGAGGAAGGAGCTCTGCCTGTAGCTCCTTCCTTCTCCTATCTACATAGAATTCTATCAGTAGCAGCTCTTCTCCATCTAATAAAAAAACACAATATTACCATAAGTGCCATTATACACGGTAGCTCTGTACATGGTATACAGTGTATAATGTAAGTGTACAGGTAATATAGTGATCACCAGTGACATTATACACAGAAGCTCTGTATATAGTGTACAGGTAATACAGTGATCGCCAGTGACATTAATAATAATACTAATTTTTATTTATATAGTGCCAACTTATTCTGCGGCACTTTACAATTAAGTAGGGACATATACAGACTATAACCAATACAATGTATCACATTTTAACAGTTACATGTGGAGTGAGGGCCCTGCTTGCATGCTTACAATCTATATGGAAATGGAACACAATAGGTAGAACATGGTCATCAGCCAGTATCTGTCTAAGAGCAATTACCGTGTGGTATTTGGTGCATGGAGGATGTGGAGACAGATGAATAGGCAGGGGCAGATTAGGATTAACATTTAGGAGGGGACAGGGGAGAGTTAGATTGGTGAGTTGAGGTGATAGGCTTGTCTAAACAAATGTGTTTTTAAAGCGCATGTGAAGACATGGGGGCTAGATATTAGTTTGATCGTTGGGGGCAGTGCATTCCAGAAAATATGCGCGGCAAGAGAGACGTCTTGGAGACGGAGGTGTGAGGTTCGGATTAAGGAGTATGTCAGTCTTAGATCAGTTGCAGAACGGAGGGCAAAAAGTGATCAGGCAGCGTTATTCTTCGGGTCAGTAGGTTTACAGAGATACTACACTTACTGTATTTTTTTTTATGTTTTGGCGCTTTTACACAATAAAACAATTTTATAGAAAAAATATTTTTTTTGCATTGCTTTATTCTGAGCGCTATAACTTTTTTATTTTTCGGCTGATGGAGCTGTATTGCGGCTTTTTTTTTTGCGGAACAAGATGACGTTTTCAGCGGTACCATTTTTATTTCCATTTTGCTTTTTGATCGCATTTTTTTCCACTTTTTGTTTGGCGATATGAGGAGAAAGCATAGTTTTTTGCTCCGTTTTTTATTTATTTTTATTACGGTGTGCACAGAAGGAGTTAATTAGTGTGACAGTTTTATAGCTCGGGTTGTTTCGGACGCGGCAATACCAAATATGTGTACTTTTTTTATTTTTGCATAAATATACGGATTTATCGGTTTAATATTTTATTTATTTATTTTAATTTATTTTGTATTGTTTTTTTAACAGTTTCAAAACATTTTTTTTTTACTTTTTTTTACATTTTTACTTAGTCCCTGTATGGGACATTAATTTTTATTTTTCTGATCCCTGATCTCATGTAATGTAATAGACATATATTACATTACATGAGATCTTCACTGACTGTTTCACAGTCAGAGTCTCCTGCCTGGCTTCAGCTGCAGGCTGAGCCAGGCAGGACACTATATATGGCAGAGCTGGAGACGGTCATGTGACCTCCAGCTGCCATAGCAACCCAAGGTCCTGGAAGGTATCAGGGGTTGTCGGAGAGGTAAGTGGACGACCCCCTCTCCTCCTGCTGTCTTCCATATGCCGCGATCACTATAGATCGCGGCATATAGAACACAGCAAAGGGTTAACATCACTGGGACCTGATCCAATCAGGTCCCGATGATGTTCCCTGTCAGAGCTATCGCTCTGCACTGCTCCTGCAGCGCTTGCAGGACCCTGGGGGTCCTGAGCGCTGCGGGACCACCCATTTTTTTTAAACGTCCGCGCTGCACAGAGCCCAGGCAGCGCGGACGTTTATCTACAGTGGGCGGTCGGGAAGCGGTTAAATGAGAAGGTGTGTCCAAACTTCTGGTTTCAACTGTATGTAAACTTTTGACTTCGCAGTAAGTAATAAAAATGCCTTAAAACAATCTCTCTCATTATTCTGGCATTTGGCAAATATTAAAAATTATGGTAATCTTAATTGACGTAAAACGGGAAAGGTTTATTATGATTTCATGTCAGATATTGAGAAAAACATGCATATGTGTCTTTTTATATAGTGCATGTAAACTTCTGGTTTCAACTGTGGCTGCTGTAAAGCATATCTCTGAATGTTTTAGACATCAGTTCAGACAATATGGCAGCTTCCAAAAAAGTGTGCAGAATATAAACATTTTAGTGTTCACATCCTTTTTACCCCTCACAACTTGATGTCATTACTGGCGACGTGACGTGATGCTCTAAAACACACTGATATATTCATGATGACAAGTGCCATCTGAGAGGCGTTCTTTAAGGGATAAAGCACTGGACACCAAATATACAACCATAACCCTCCCTTAACCGTTGTTTTCATTTTTATTTCATAAATGAATAATACACATGAAAATAAGAAACTTTGTAATATAGATTAACAGACAAATCTGCTTCTGTCTCTGCCAGAATTGATCAGTCATTATCAAAATTCTCAATTCTGAGGTAAAATCTGTATTCAGTGAAGACTTTCCCATTACAGATATAGCAGATGAGAGCTGCTACTGATGAGATTCTATGTAGATAGCAAGAGGAAGGAGCTCTGCCTGTAGCTCCTTCCTTCTCCTATCTACATAGAATTCTATCAGTAGCAGCTCTTCTCCATCTAATAAAAAAACACAATATTACCATAAGTGCCATTATACACGGTAGCTCTGTACATGGTATACAGTGTATAATGTAAGTGTACAGGTAATATAGTGATCACCAGTGACATTATACACAGAAGCTCTGTATATAGTGTACAGGTAATACAGTGATCGCCAGTGACATTAATAATAATACTAATTTTTATTTATATAGTGCCAACTTATTCTGCGGCACTTTACAATTAAGTAGGGACATATACAGACTATAACCAATACAATGTATCACATTTTAACAGTTACATGTGGAGTGAGTGCCCTGCTTGCATGCTTACAATCTATATGGAAATGGAACACAATAGGTAGAACATGGTCATCAGCCAGTATCTGTCTAAGAGCAATTACCGTGTGGTATTTGGTGCATGGAGGATGTGGAGACAGATGAATAGGCAGGGGCAGATTAGGATTAACATTTAGGAGGGGACAGGGGAGAGTTAGATTGGTGAGTTGAGGTGATAGGCTTGTCTAAACAAATGTGTTTTTAAAGCGCATGTGAAGACATGGGGGCTAGATATTAGTTTGATCGTTGGGGGCAGTGCATTCCAGAAAATATGCGCGGCAAGAGAGACGTCTTGGAGACGGAGGTGTGAGGTTCGGATTAAGGAGTATGTCAGTCTTAGATCAGTTGCAGAACGGAGGGCAAAAAGTGATCAGGCAACGTTATTCTTCGGGTCAGTAGGTTTACAGAGATACTACACTTACTGTATTTTTTTTTATGTTTTGGCGCTTTTACACAATAAAACAATTTTATAGAAAAAATATTTTTTTTGCATTGCTTTATTCTGAGCGCTATAACTTTTTTATTTTTCGGCTGATGGAGCTGTATTGCGGCTTTTTTTTTTGCGGAACAAGATGACGTTTTCAGCGGTACCATTTTTATTTCCATTTTGCTTTTTGATCGCATTTTTTTCCACTTTTTGTTTGGCGATATGAGGAGAAAGCATAGTTTTTTGCTCCGTTTTTTATTTATTTTTATTACGGTGTGCACAGAAGGAGTTAATTAGTGTGACAGTTTTATAGCTCGGGTTGTTTCGGACGCGGCAATACCAAATATGTGTACTTTTTTTATTTTTGCATAAATATACGGATTTATCGGTTTAATATTTTATTTATTTATTTTAATTTATTTTGTATTGTTTTTTTAACAGTTTCAAAACATTTTTTTTTTACTTTTTTTTACATTTTTACTTAGTCCCTGTATGGGACATTAATTTTTATTTTTCTGATCCCTGATCTCATGTAATGTAATAGACATATATTACATTACATGAGATCTTCACTGACTGTTTCACAGTCAGAGTCTCCTGCCTGGCTTCAGCTGCAGGCTGAGCCAGGCAGGACACCATATATGGCAGAGCTGGAGACGGTCATGTGACCTCCAGCTGCCATAGCAACCCAAGGTCCTGGAAGGTATCAGGGGTTGTCGGAGAGGTAAGTGGACGACCCCCTCTCCTCCTGCTGTCTTCTATATGCCGCGATCACTATAGATCGTGGCATATAGAAGACAGCAAAGGGTTAACATCACTGGGACCTGATCCAATCAGGTCCCGATGATGTTCCCTGTCAGAGTTATCGCTCTGCACTGCTCATGCAGCGCTTGCAGGACCCTGGGGGTCCTGAGCGCTGCGGGACCACCCATTTTTTTTAAACGTCCGCGCTGCACAGAGCCCAGGCAGCGCGGACGTTTATCTACAGTGGGCGGTCGGGAAGCGGTTAAATGAGAAGGTGTGTCCAAACTTTTGATCTGTACTGTATGTAATCTTCTGGTTTCAACTGTATGTAAACTTTTGACTTCGCAGTAAGTAATAAAAATGCCTTAAAACAATCTCTCTCATTATTCTGGCATTTGGCAAATATTAAAAATTATGGTAATCTTAATTGACGTAAAACGGGAAAGGTTTATTATGATTTCATGTCAGATATTGAGAAAAACAAGCATATGTGTCTTTTTATATAGTGCATGTAAACTTCTGGTTTCAACTGTGGCTGCTGTAAAGCATATCTCTGAATGTTTTAGACATCAGTTCAGACAATATGGCAGCTTCCAAAAAAGTGTGCAGAATATAAACATTTTAGTGTTCACATCCTTTTTACCCCTCACAACTTGATGTCATTACTGGCGACGTGACGTGATGCTCTAAAACACACTGATATATTCATGATGACAAGTGCCATCTGAGAGGCGTTCTTTAAGGGATAAAGCACTGGACACCAAATATACAACCATAACCCTCCCTTAACCGTTGTTTTCATTTTTATTTCATAAATGAATAATACACATGAAAATAAGAAACTTTGTAATATAGATTAACAGACAAATCTGCTTCTGTCTCTGCCAGAATTGATCAGTCATTATCAAAATTCTCAATTCTGAGGTAAAATCTGTATTCAGTGAAGACTTTCCCATTACAGATATAGCAGATGAGAGCTGCTACTGATGAGATTCTATGTAGATAGCAAGAGGAAGGAGCTCTGCCTGTAGCTCCTTCCTTCTCCTATCTACATAGAATTCTATCAGTAGCAGCTCTTCTCCATCTAATAAAAAAACACAATATTACCATAAGTGCCATTATACACGGTAGCTCTGTACATGGTATACAGTGTATAATGTAAGTGTACGGGTAATATAGTGATCACCAGTGACATTATACACAGAAGCTCTGTATATAGTGTACAGGTAATACAGTGATCGCCAGTGACATTAATAATAATACTAATTTTTATTTATATAGTGCCAACTTATTCTGCGGCACTTTACAATTAAGTAGGGACATATACAGACTATAACCAATACAATGTATCACATTTTAACAGTTACATGTGGAGTGAGGGCCCTGCTTGCATGCTTACAATCTATATGGAAATGGAACACAATAGGTAGAACATGGTCATCAGCCAGTATCTGTCTAAGAGCAATTACCGTGTGGTATTTGGTGCATGGAGGATGTGGAGACAGATGAATAGGCAGGGGCAGATTAG
Organism: Phyllobates terribilis; assembly: GCF_046119375.1. Classification (NCBI taxonomy): domain Eukaryota; kingdom Metazoa; phylum Chordata; class Amphibia; order Anura; family Dendrobatidae; genus Phyllobates; species Phyllobates terribilis. The sequence goes on along the minus strand of NW_027362763.1, from coordinate 264,315,566 downwards.
GATTAACATTTAGGAGGGGACAGGGGAGAGTTAGATTGGTGAGTTGAGGTGATAGGCTTGTCTAAACAAATGTGTTTTTAAAGCGCATGTGAAGACATGGGGGCTAGATATTAGTTTGATCGTTGGGGGCAGTGCATTCCAGAAAATATGCGCGGCAAGAGAGACGTCTTGGAGACGGAGGTGTGAGGTTCGGATTAAGGAGTATGTCAGTCTTAGATCAGTTGCAGAACGGAGGGCAAAAAGTGATCAGGCAGCGTTATTCTTCGGGTCAGTAGGTTTACAGAGATACTACACTTACTGTATTTTTTTTTATGTTTTGGCGCTTTTACACAATAAAACAATTTTATAGAAAAAATATTTTTTTTGCATTGCTTTATTCTGAGCGCTATAACTTTTTTATTTTTCGGCTGATGGAGCTGTATTGCGGCTTTTTTTTTTGCGGAACAAGATGACGTTCTCAGCGGTACCATTTTTATTTCCATTTTGCTTTTTGATCGCATTTTTTTCCACTTTTTGTTTGGCGATATGAGGAGAAAGCATAGTTTTTTGCTCCGTTTTTTATTTATTTTTATTACGGTGTGCACAGAAGGAGTTAATTAGTGTGACAGTTTTATAGCTCGGGTTGTTTCGGACGCGGCAATACCAAATATGTGTACTTTTTTTATTTTTGCATAAATATACGGATTTATCGGTTTAATATTTTATTTATTTATTTTAATTTATTTTGTATTGTTTTTTTAACAGTTTCAAAACATTTTTTTTTTACTTTTTTTTACATTTTTACTTAGTCCCTGTATGGGACATTAATTTTTATTTTTCTGATCCCTGATCTCATGTAATGTAATAGACATATATTACATTACATGAGATCTTCACTGACTGTTTCACAGTCAGAGTCTCCTGCCTGGCTTCAGCTGCAGGCTGAGCCAGGCAGGACACTATATATGGCAGAGCTGGAGACGGTCATGTGACCTCCAGCTGCCATAGCAACCCAAGGTCCTGGAAGGTATCAGGGGTTGTCGGAGAGGTAAGTGGACGACCCCCTCTCCTCCTGCTGTCTTCTATATGCCGCGATCACTATAGATCGCGGCATATAGAACACAGCAAAGGGTTAACATCACTGGGACCTGATCCAATCAGGTCCCGATGATGTTCCCTGTCAGAGCTATCGCTCTGCACTGCTCCTGCAGCGCTTGCAGGACCCTGGGGGTCCTGAGCGCTGCGGGACCACCCATTTTTTTTAAACGTCCGCGCTGCACAGAGCCCAGGCAGCGCGGACGTTTATCTACAGTGGGCGGTCGGGAAGCGGTTAAATGAGAAGGTGTGTCCAAACTTCTGGTTTCAACTGTATGTAAACTTTTGACTTCGCAGTAAGTAATAAAAATGCCTTAAAACAATCTCTCTCATTATTCTGGCATTTGGCAAATATTAAAAATTATGGTAATCTTAATTGACGTAAAACGGGAAAGGTTTATTATGATTTCATGTCAGATATTGAGAAAAACATGCATATGTGTCTTTTTATATAGTGCATGTAAACTTCTGGTTTCAACTGTGGCTGCTGTAAAGCATATCTCTGAATGTTTTAGACATCAGTTCAGACAATATGGCAGCTTCCAAAAAAGTGTGCAGAATATAAACATTTTAGTGTTCACATCCTTTTTACCCCTCACAACTTGATGTCATTACTGGCGATGTGACGTGATGCTCTAAAACACACTGATATATTCATGATGACAAGTGCCATCTGAGAGGCGTTCTTTAAGGGATAAAGCACTGGACACCAAATATACAACCATAACCCTCCCTTAACCGTTGTTTTCATTTTTATTTCATAAATGAATAATACACATGAAAATAAGAAACTTTGTAATATAGATTAACAGACAAATCTGCTTCTGTCTCTGCCAGAATTGATCAGTCATTATCAAAATTCTCAATTCTGAGGTAAAATCTGTATTCAGTGAAGACTTTCCCATTACAGATATAGCAGATGAGAGCTGCTACTGATGAGATTCTATGTAGATAGCAAGAGGAAGGAGCTCTGCCTGTAGCTCCTTCCTTCTCCTATCTACATAGAATTCTATCAGTAGCAGCTCTTCTCCATCTAATAAAAAAACACAATATTACCATAAGTGCCATTATACACGGTAGCTCTGTACATGGTATACAGTGTATAATGTAAGTGTACAGGTAATATAGTGATCACCAGTGACATTATACACAGAAGCTCTGTATATAGTGTACAGGTAATACAGTGATCGCCAGTGACATTAATAATAATACTAATTTTTATTTATATAGTGCCAACTTATTCTGCGGCACTTTACAATTAAGTAGGGACATATACAGACTATAACCAATACAATGTATCACATTTTAACAGTTACATGTGGAGTGAGGGCCCTGCTTGCATGCTTACAATCTATATGGAAATGGAACACAATAGGTAGAACATGGTCATCAGCCAGTATCTGTCTAAGAGCAATTACCGTGTGGTATTTGGTGCATGGAGGATGTGGAGACAGATGAATAGGCAGGGGCAGATTAGGATTAACATTTAGGAGGGGACAGGGGAGAGTTAGATTGGTGAGTTGAGGTGATAGGCTTGTCTAAACAAATGTGTTTTTAAAGCGCATGTGAAGACATGGGGGCTAGATATTAGTTTGATCGTTGGGGGCAGTGCATTCCAGAAAATATGCGCGGCAAGAGAGACGTCTTGGAGACGGAGGTGTGAGGTTCGGATTAAGGAGTATGTCAGTCTTAGATCAGTTGCAGAACGGAGGGCAAAAAGTGATCAGGCAACGTTATTCTTCGGGTCAGTAGGTTTACAGAGATACTACACTTACTGTATTTTTTTTTATGTTTTGGCGCTTTTACACAATAAAACAATTTTATAGAAAAAATATTTTTTTTGCATTGCTTTATTCTGAGCGCTATAACTTTTTTATTTTTCGGCTGATGGAGCTGTATTGCGGCTTTTTTTTTTGCGGAACAAGATGACGTTTTCAGCGGTACCATTTTTATTTCCATTTTGCTTTTTGATCGCATTTTTTTCCACTTTTTGTTTGGCGATAAGAGGAGAAAGCATAGTTTTTTGCTCCGTTTTTTATTTATTTTTATTACGGTGTGCACAGAAGGAGTTAATTAGTGTGACAGTTTTATAGCTCGGGTTGTTTCGGACGCGGCAATACCAAATATGTGTACTTTTTTTATTTTTGCATAAATATACGGATTTATCGGTTTAATATTTTATTTATTTATTTTAATTTATTTTGTATTGTTTTTTTAACAGTTTCAAAACATTTTTTTTTTACTTTTTTTTACATTTTTACTTAGTCCCTGTATGGGACATTAATTTTTATTTTTCTGATCCCTGATCTCATGTAATGTAATAGACATATATTACATTACATGAGATCTTCACTGACTGTTTCACAGTCAGAGTCTCCTGCCTGGCTTCAGCTGCAGGCTGAGCCAGGCAGGACACCATATATGGCAGAGCTGGAGACGGTCATGTGACCTCCAGCTGCCATAGCAACCCAAGGTCCTGGAAGGTATCAGGGGTTGTCGGAGAGGTAAGTGGACGACCCCCTCTCCTCCTGCTGTCTTCTATATGCCGCGATCACTATAGATCGTGGCATATAGAAGACAGCAAAGGGTTAACATCACTGGGACCTGATCCAATCAGGTCCCGATGATGTTCCCTGTCAGAGCTATCGCTCTGCACTGCTCATGCAGCGCTTGCAGGACCACCCATTTTTTTTAAACGTCCGCGCTGCACAGAGCCCAGGCAGCGCGGACGTTTATCTACAGTGGGCGGTCGGGAAGCGGTTAAATGAGAAGGTGTGTCCAAACTTTTGATCTGTACTGTATGTAATCTTCTGGTTTCAACTGTATGTAAACTTTTGACTTCGCAGTAAGTAATAAAAATGCCTTAAAACAATCTCTCTCATTATTCTGGCATTTGGCAAATATTAAAAATTATGGTAATCTTAATTGACGTAAAACGGGAAAGGTTTATTATGATTTCATGTCAGATATTGAGAAAAACAAGCATATGTGTCTTTTTATATAGTGCATGTAAACTTCTGGTTTCAACTGTGGCTGCTGTAAAGCATATCTCTGAATGTTTTAGACATCAGTTCAGACAATATGGCAGCTTCCAAAAAAGTGTGCAGAATATAAACATTTTAGTGTTCACATCCTTTTTACCCCTCACAACTTGATGTCATTACTGGCGACGTGACGTGATGCTCTAAAACACACTGATATATTCATGATGACAAGTGCCATCTGAGAGGCGTTCTTAAAGGGATAAAGCACTGGACACCAAATATACAACCATAACCCTCCCTTAACCGTTGTTTTCATTTTTATTTCATAAATGAATAATACACATGAAAATAAGAAACTTTGTAATATAGATTAACAGACAAATCTGCTTCTGTCTCTGCCAGAATTGATCAGTCATTATCAAAATTCTCAATTCTGAGGTAAAATCTGTATTCAGTGAAGACTTTCCCATTACAGAGATAGCAGATGAGAGCTGCTACTGATGAGATTCTATGTAGATAGCAAGAGGAAGGAGCTCTGCCTGTAGCTCCTTCCGTCTCCTATCTACATAGAATTCTATCAGTAGCAGCTCTCCTCCATCTAATAAAAAAACACAATATTACCATAAGTGCCATTATACACGGTAGCTCTGTACATGGTATACAGTGTATAATGTAAGTGTACAGGTAATATAGTGATCACCAGTGACATTATACACAGGAGCTCTGTATATAGTGTACAGGTAATACAGTGATCGCCAGTGACATTAATAATAATACTAATTTTTATTTATATAGTGCCAACTTATTCTGCGGCACTTTACAATTAAGTAGGGACATATACAGACTATAACCAATACAATGTATCACATTTTAACAGTTACATGAGGAGTGAGGGCCCTGCTTGCATGCTTACAATTAGAGATGAGCGTTGTTCTACTCGAACTGTTCGCCAATCTCAAATTCGAGCTGTTTTGGGCGGTGTTCGAGCTGTTCGGCGAACACGAACAATTTGAGAAAAATTCGGCTGTTCGAGGTTATGTTCGATAACTGTTCGTGCACCAAAATCATAACTGGATTTTTTCTCAGTAATGATGAAAATTAATGTTAATACGCAGTTTGAGTGTACAGCGGGGTGGGGGGAGGGGCAGGGGATGGATCTCTGCAGGAACAATGAAGATCTCCATTTTTTTTTTCTCTTTCCCGCATTTACAGTGGGGAGGTGCAATCTGTCAGCCTATCAGCAGCGCACACACGGAGCGAAGTGCTTTTTTTCACACAAGCAAGGGCATGTGTCATTGGCAGTGTATGTCACATGTCCTTGCCCTATAAGACCAAGCCATTTTCCCCGTCGCCACCATTTTCTCACTGCTGCAGCTGCGTGTTAGATGGCACCGCTGTTGCTGTGTGCGCTATACCTTGTTAATTTCAAGCCAATTTTCGCACAAATCTACAGATAGCTTGGAAGTAGGGAATAGTTGTGATTGCAGTCCTTTTAAGGACTAGGTTACAGCATTTCCTACGACTTTTATCAGGCAGGTCTGTGCTCTTAAATAGATAGATTGTGGGAGTAAAGACTAATTGTAATTGGAGTCCTTTTCAGGACTAGGTTACATCAGTTCCTATCAGTTTTTGCCAGGCAGGTCTGTGCCAGTGCTGTGCAAGCTTTTTTCACAGCATTTGGCTGAATCTAGCAAAGCTAATCCTTTTTGGCCTTTTGCAGAGTGTGTTAGACAGTGGAGTAGCCTATCTGTGTTGCAAGATATACCACCTGTGTATAGAATACCAATTTTTTTACTGCACCTAGTGAAGTAAAATCTTTTGGGCACAGCATCATTCTATTAGTCCATCTATACTGACCTCCATCAGGTTGCAAATTGAATATAATTTTTTTCTGCATCTAGCTCTGAAAAAATATTGGGCTTCTAGCTGTGTGTGGGACTTGTTGTATTAGTCCATCTATACTGACCTCCATCAGGTTGCAAACTGAATATATTTTTTTCTGCATCTACCTCTGAAAAAATATTTGGGCTTCTAGCTGTGTGTGGGACTTGTTCTATTAATCCATCTATACAGACCTCCATCAGGTTGCAAACTGAATATATTTTTTTCTGCATCTACCTCTGAAAAAATATTGGGCTTCTAGCTGTGTGTGGGACTTGTTGTATTAGTCCATCTATACTGACCTCCATCAGGTTGCAAACTGAATATATTTTTTTCTGCATCTACCTCTGAAAAAATATTGGGCTTCTAGCTGTGTGTGGGACTTGTTCTATTAATCCATCTATACAGACCTCCATCAGGTTGCAAACTGAATATATTTTTTTCTGCATCTACCTCTGAAAAAATATTGGGCTGTTAGCTGTGTGTGGGACTTGTTGTATAAGTCCATCTATACTGACCTCCATCAGGTTGCAAACTGAATATATTTTTTTCTGCATCTACCTCTGAAAAAATATTGGGCTTCTAGCTGTGTGTGGGACTTGTTCTATTAATCCATCTATACAGACCTCCATCAGGTTGCAAACTGAATATATTTTTTTCTGCATCTACCTCTGAAAAAATATTGGGCTTCTAGCTGTGTGTGGGACTTGTATTAGTCCATCTATACTGACCTCCATCAGGTTGCAAACTGAATATATTTTTTTCTGCATCTACCTCTGAAAAAATATTGGGCTTCTAGCTGTATGTGGGACTTGTTGTATTAGTCCATCTATACTGACCTCCATCAGGTTGCAAACTGAATATATTTTTTTCTGCATCTACCTCTGAAAAAATATTGGGCTTCTAGCTGTGTGTGGGACTTGTTGTATTAGTCCATCTATACTGACCTCCATCAGGTTGCAAACTGAATATATTTTTTTCTGCATCTACCTCTGAAAAAATATTGGGCTTCTAGCTGTGTGTGGGACTTGTATTAGTCCATCTATACTGACCTCCATCAGGTTGCAAACTGAATATATTTTTTTCTGCATCTACCTCTGAAAAAATATTGGGCTTCTAGCTGTGTGTGGGACTTGTTCTATTAATCCATCTATACAGACCTCCATCAGGTTGCAAACTGAATATATTTTTTTCTGCATCTACCTCTGAAAAAATATGTGGCCTTCTAGCAGTGTGTGGGACTTTCTCTATTAGTCCATCTATACTGACCTCCATCAGGTTGCAAACTGAATATATTTTTTTTCTGCATCTAGCTCTGAAAAAATATTTGGCCTTCTAGCAGTGTGTGGGACTTTCTCTATTAGTCCATCTATACTGACCTCCATCAGGTTGCAAATTAAAAATATTTTTTATCTGCATCTACAGTACCTCTGAAAAAATATTTGGGCTTCTAGCTGTGTGTGGGACTTGTTCTATTAGTCCATCTATACTGACCTCCATCAGGTTGCAAATTGAATATAATTTTTATCTGCATCTAGCTCTGAAAAAATATTTGGCCTTCTAGCAGTGTGTGGGACTTTCTCTATTAGTCCATCTATACTGACCTCCATCAGGTTGCAAACTGAATATATTTTTTTCTGCATCTACCTCTGAAAAAATATTGGGCTTCTAGCTGTGTGTGGGACTTGTTCTATTAATCCATCTATACAGACCTCCATCAGGTTGCAAACTGAATATATTTTTTTCTGCATCTACCTCTGAAAAAATATTGGGCTTCTAGCTGTTTGTGGGACTTGTATTAGTCCATCTATACTGACCTCCATCAGGTTGCAAACTGAATATATTTTTTTCTGCATCTACCTCTGAAAAAATATTGGGCTTCTAGTTGTGTGTGGGACTTGTTGTATTAGTCCATCTATACTGACCTCCATCAGGTTGCAAACTGAATATATTTTTTTCTGCATCTACCTCTGAAAAAATATTGGGCTTCTAGCTGTGTGTGGGACTTGTTGTATTAGTCCATCTATACTGACCTCCATCAGGTTGCAAACTGAATATATTTTTTTCTGCATCTACCTCTGAAAAAATATTGGGCTTCTAGCTGTGTGTGGGACTTGTTCTATTAGTCCATCTATACTGACCTCCATCAGGTTGCAAATTGAATATAATTTTTATCTGCATCTAGCTCTGAAAAAATATTTGGCCTTCTAGCAGTGTGTGGGACTTTCTCTATTAGTCCAACTATACTGACCTCCATTAGGTTGCAAATTGAATATAATTTTTATCTGCATCTAGCTCTGAAAAAATATTTGGCCTTCTAGCAGTGTGTGAGACTTTCTCTATTAGTCCATCTATACTGACCTCCATCAGGTTGCAAATTAAAAATAATTTTTATCTGCATCTACAGTACCTCTGAAAAAAATATTTGGGCTTCTAGCTGTGTGTGGGACTTGTTCTATTAGTCCATCTATACTGACCTCCATCAGGTTGCAAATTGAATATAATTTTTATCTGCATCTAGCTCTGAAAAAATATTTGGCCTTCTAGCAGTGTGTGGGACTTTCTCTATTAGTCCATCTATAATGACCTCCATCAGGTTGCAAATTGAATATATTTTTTTTCTGCATCTAGCTCTGAAAAAATATTTGGCCTTCTAGCAGTGTGTGGGACTTTCTCTATTAGTCCATCTATACTGACCTCCATCAGGTTGCAAATTAAAAATAATTTTTATCTGCATCTACAGTACCTCTGAAAAAATATTTGGGCTTCTAGCTTTGTGTGGGACTTGTTCTATTAGTCCATCTATACTGACCTCCATCAGGTTGCAAATTGCATATAATTTTTATCTGCATCTAGCTCTGAAAAAATATTTGGCCTTCTAGCAGTGTGTGGGACATTCTCTATTAGTCCATCTATACTGACCTCCATCAGGTTGCAAATTGAATATAATTTTTATCTGCATCTAGCTCTGAAAAAATATTTGGCCTTCTAGCAGTGTGTGAGGCTTTCTCTATTAGTCCATCTATACTGACCTCCTTCAGGTTGCAAATTAAAAATAATTTTTATCTGCATCTACCTCTGAAAAAATATTTGGGCTTCTAGCTGTGTGTGGGACTTGTTCTATTACTCCATCTATACTGACCTCCATCAGGTTGCAAACTGAATATATTTTTTTCTGCATCTACCTCTGAAAAAATATTGGGCTTCTAGCTGTGTGTGGGACTTTCTCTATTAGTCCATCTATACTGACCTCCATCAGGTTGCAAATTAAAAATAATTTTTATCTGCATCTACAGTACCTCTGAAAAAATATTTGGGCTTCTAGCTGTGTGTGGGACTTGTTCTATTAGTCCATCTATACTGACCTCCATCAGGTTGCAAATTGAATATAATTTTTATCTGCATCTAGCTCTGAAAAAATATTTGGCATTCTAGCAGTGTGTGGGACTTTCTCTATTAGTCCATCTATACTGACCTCCATCAGGTTGCAAATTAAAAATAATTTTTATCTGCATCTAGCTCTGAAAAAATATTTGGCCTTCTAGCAGTGTGTGGGACTTTCTCTATTAGTCCATCTATACTGACCTCCATCAGGTTGCAAATTAAAAATAATTTTTATCTGCATCTACCTCTGAAAAAATATTTGGGCTTCTAGCTGTGTGTGGGACTTGTTGTATTAGTCCATCTATACTGACCTCCATCAGGTTGCAAACTGAATATATTTTTTTCTGCATCTACCTCTGAAAAAATATTGGGCTTCTAGCTGTGTGTGGGACTTGTATTAGTCCATCTATACTGACCTCCATCAGGTTGCAAACTGAATATATTTTTTTCTGCATCTACCTCTGAAAAAATATTGGGCTTCTAGCTGTGTGTGGGACTTGTTCTATTAATCCATCTATACAGACCTCCATCAGGTTGCAAACTGAATATATTTTTTTCTGCATCTACCTCTGAAAAAATATGTGGCCTTCTAGCAGTGTGTGGGACTTTCTCTATTAGTCCATCTATACTGACCTCCATCAGGTTGCAAACTGAATATATTTTTTTTCTGCATCTAGCTCTGAAAAAATATTTGGCCTTCTAGCAGTGTGTGGGACTTTCTCTATTAGTCCATCTATACTGACCTCCATCAGGTTGCAAATTAAAAATATCTTTTATCTGCATCTACAGTACCTCTGAAAAAATATTTGGGCTTCTAGCTGTGTGTGGGACTTGTTCTATTAGTCCATCTATACTGACCTCCATCAGGTTGCAAATTGAATATAATTTTTATCTGCATCTAGCTCTGAAAAAATATTTGGCCTTCTAGCAGTGTGTGGGACTTTCTCTATTAGTCCAACTATACTGACCTCCATCAGGTTGCAAATTGAATATAATTTTTATCTGCATCTAGCTCTGAAAAAATATTTGGCCTTCTAGCAGTGTGTGAGACTTTCTCTATTAGTCCATCTATACTGACCTCCATCAGGTTGCAAATTAAAAATAATTTTTATCTGCATCTACAGTACCTCTGAAAAAAATATTTGGGCTTCTAGCTGTGTGTGGGACTTGTTCTATTAGTCCATCTATACTGACCTCCATCAGGTTGCAAATTGAATATAATTTTTATCTGCATCTAGCTCTGAAAAAATATTTGGCCTTCTAGCAGTGTGTGGGACTTTCTCTATTAGTCCATCTATAATGACCTCCATCAGGATGCAAATTGAATATATTTTTTTTCTGCATCTAGCTCTGAAAAAATATTTGGCCTTCTAGCAGTGTGTGGGACTTTCTCTATTAGTCCATCTATACTGACCTCCATCAGGTTGCAAATTAAAAATAATTTTTATCTGCATCTACAGTACCTCTGAAAAAATATTTGGGCTTCTAGCTTTGTGTGGGACTTGTTCTATTAGTCCATCTATACTGACCTCCATCAGGTTGCAAATTGCATATAATTTTTATCTGCATCTAGCTCTGAAAAAATATTTGGCCTTCTAGCAGTGTGTGGGACATTCTCTATTAGTCCATCTATACTGACCTCCATCAGGTTGCAAATTGAATATAATTTTTATCTGCATCTAGCTCTGAAAAAATATTTGGCCTTCTAGCAGTGTGTGAGGCTTTCTCTATTAGTCCATCTATACTGACCTCCTTCAGGTTGCAAATTAAAAATAATTTTTATCTGCATCTACCTCTGAAAAAATATCTGGGCTTCTAGCTGTGTGTGGGACTTGTTCTATTACTCCATCTATACTGACCTCCATCAGGTTGCAAACTGAATATATTTTTTTCTGCATCTACCTCTGAAAAAATATTGGGCTTCTAGCTGTGTGTGGGACTTTCTCTATTAGTCCATCTATACTGACCTCCATCAGGTTGCAAATTAAAAATAATTTTTATCTGCATCTACAGTACCTCTGAAAAAATATTTGGGCTTCTAGCTGTGTGTGGGACTTGTTCTATTAGTCCATCTATACTGACCTCCATCAGGTTGCAAATTGAATATAATTTTTATCTGCATCTAGCTCTGAAAAAATATTTGGCATTCTAGCAGTGTGTGGGACTTTCTCTATTAGTCCATCTATACTGACCTCCATCAGGTTGCAAATTAAAAATAATTTTTATCTGCATCTAGCTCTGAAAAAATATTTGGCCTTCTAGCAGTGTGTGGGACTTTCTCTATTAGTCCATCTATACTGACCTCCATCAGGTTGCAAATTAAAAATAATTTTTATCTGCATCTACCTCTGAAAAAATATTTGGGCTTCTAGCTGTGTGTGGGACTTGTTCTATTAATCCATCTATACAGACCTCCATCAGGTTGCAAACTGAATATAATTTTTTTCTGCATCTAGCTCTGAAAAAATATTTGGCCTTCTAGGAGTGTGTGGGACTTGTTCTATTAGTCCACCTATACTGACCTCCATCAGGTTGCAAATTCAAAATAATTTTTTGTCTGCATCTAGCTCTGAAAAAATATTTGGCCTTCTAGCAGTGTGTGGGACTTTCTCTATTAGTCCATCTATACTGACCTCCATCAGGTTGCAAACTGAATATATATTTTTTCTGCATCTACCTCTGAAAAAATATTGGGCTTGTAGCTGCGTGTGGGACTTGTTCTATTAATCCATCTATACAGACCTCCATCAGGTTGCAAACTGAATAAAAAATTTTTCTGCATCTACCTCTGAAAAAATATTTGGGCTTCTAGCTGTGTGTGGGACTTGTTCTATTAGTCCATCTATGCTGACCTCCATCAGGTTGCAAATTGAATATAATTTTTTTCTGCATCTAACCCAGCCAATAGTTTTGGCCTAATACCACAGTTTGGCCACTCAGCTCTGCTCGGTTCCCATCCATTGTTTTTTTGTGCAAACAACTCCAGAGTTGTGAATTAGTTAACCACCAAAATGAGTGGAAAAAGGCCTGCTGCTGGTGGAAAGGGGAATAGGCGTGTTGGGAAGGGGAAAAAAGGTTGTGTCCGTGGGGTAGGTGTTAAAGCAACAGTAACATCTGCAGAAGAAAGACCATCTTCCAGCCAAACTAAAATGTCTACTTCTTTTAGCGGACAATGTGATAAGATCCCTTTCTTACGGCCACGCCAATCGCTACAAATTCCAGATGAGGCACAAAAACAGCAGGTGCTTCAACGGATATCAAGTGCTCCTTTAAGTGGGCTTTCCTCCACATCAACTTCAACATCACAAATACTCCAGTCCTCAAAGGTGTCACCCCAATCGCACTTGCTTCCTCACAGCTCCCAAATCTCCAGCTGCCCGTCTGAGTATGAGGTAGAACAGATGGTTGAGTCTGCAGAGCTGTTTACTCATACTATAGCCTGGGAATCAGAGGTCGACTCCAGTGCTTCTGTGAATCCAGACGAGGAAATGATCTGCACTGATGCCCAGAATCTTTATGAGTCAGATCCAGGACCAGACACAGAAGGTTCTGACCATAATGTAGACCCTCATTCCCAAACTGTAACTCCTGTTGGTGGAGACAATGAGGAAGACGATGATAAGACTCAAATACCTGATTGGAGCGACAACTTTAGTTTTTTGTCAGGGCAGGAACAGGTTGGCTCTGAGGACGACGGGTGTGATAACGCACAGGGTGATGATGATGAGGTTGGAGATCCCACTTACTGTCAACCCACAGTCAGCCAAGAGATGAGGTCAGCAGAGGAGGTGGAGGAAGATGCTAGTGACGACGAGGTCAGGTTGCGCCTTCCTGGACAGAGACGTAGTACTGGAAGCACGTCAACAACTGCATCCTCAAACACAACTCTGCCTCTCACCACAAGTCGTGGTGGCTCTTCAGGTCGCATGGGTGCTAAGCCTTGCATAGCCTGGGCATTTTTTCAGATCGATAAAGATGACCCAACTCGTGTTATCTGTAACATTTGTCAGCAAAAGCTAAGTAGAGGCCAAAAAATACATAGTTTGAGTACTTCATGCATGAACCGGCACATGGACATGAAGCATAAGTTGCAGTGGGAAGCTCAGTGTGCTACAATGCGGCCTAGCCGGCCGGGCCAACCACCGTCTGCCATATCTTGTGCATCCGCGGCCTCTTCATCCTCTGTGACTGGGGGGACAGCAGTCACACCTGTTTTGGGGCGCAGACCTGCCACCTCTTTACCCGCAACAGCCAGCGTGATTGGCAGGTCATCATTTTCTTTGGAGGTGGTAACACCAGCTGGTGTTGAGCGCTGTCCGACATCGATAGCACCACCTTTGGATCAAGGCAACCTAACATGTCCGCCTGCATCTTCCTCACAGACCGGCAGTTTGCCGGGGACACCCTTATCAACCCCGTCTAAGCACAATAGCCAGCCCTCGGTCCCTCAGATGTGGACAAGTAAAAGACCATTTCCTCCTAGCCATGAGAAAGCTAAGAGGTTGAATTTCACCATCTGCAAGCTCTTGGCTACAGAAATGCTGCCTTTCCGCCTGGTGGACACTGAGGATTTTCGAGACCTTATGTCCGTCGCAGTGCCCCAGTACCAGATGCCCAGTCGGCACTATTTCTCAAAGAAAGGTGTGCCTGCGCTCCACCAGCATGTCGCACACAACATCACCGCTTCTTTGAGAAACTCTGTGTGTGACAGGGTGCATTTCACCACAGACACTTGGACGAGTAGGCATGGACAGGGGCGTTACATGTCGCTGACTGGGCACTGGGTAACTATGGTGACAGCAGGACAAGGGGCTGCTGTCCAAGTCTTGCCGTCCCCACAAGTTGTGCGTCAATCCTCTTTATGTCAAAGTTCCTCCACTGCTTCTGCCTCCTCAATCTCCTCTCGGTCTTCCACCTGCACCCAAAGCCTGTCTGGTCATGCCACAAGCTTTCTAACTGTGCAGAAGGGATCCTGCACACCTCCTTACTATGCTGGCAGTAGGGCTCAACGTCATCAGGCGGTTTTTACATTGAAATGTCTGGGAAATGTGAGTCACACAGCTGAGGAGTTGTGGTCAGCTCTGGAGAACCAATTTCATGAATGGTTGTCTCCACTGGACCTGAAACCAGGGAAGGCCGTGTGCGACAATGCTGCAAACCTGGGTGCGGCCCTTCGCCGGGGCAATGTCACACACGTGCCTTGTATGGCTCACGTGTTGAACTTGGTTGTCCAGCAATTTTTAGCCCACTATCCCACACTAGATGGCCTTCTGCAGAGGGCACGGTCGCTGTGTGCTCACTTCCGCCGTTCGCATCCCGCAGCTCAGCGACTTACATCTCTACAGAAGTCGTTGGGCCTGCCACTTCACCGGCTAAAATGCGATGTGCCTACCCGGTGGAATTCAACTCTGCACATGTTGCAGCGACTGTGGCAGCACCGACAAGCCCTGGTGCAATACGTTCTGACGTATAGCCTGGGCCAACGAGATCCAGAGGTGGGGCAAATCACGCTGGAGGAGTGGTCTCAGATCAGGGACCTATGCACCCTTCTGCACAGTTTTGAAATGGCGACGAAGATGTTTAGTGCTGACGATGCCATTATCAGCATGACTATTCCGGTGATTTACATGCTGGAGCACATGTTAAACAGAATTCGGAGTCAGGTGGTGGCACAAGAGGAGGTGGAGGAAGTAGAGGAGGAGGAGTTGTATGTGGAAGGGCTAACATCTGCAAGGTCCAGACGGTCGGCAGCACCAAGGTGGCAGGCATGTGAGGGTGGGGGAGATGGTTTTACCAGGGCGCATGGTAGCAGCCAAACTAGTGAGGAAGGTGCAGGAGCCCAGGAAGAAGTGGAGGACGAACTGATGGAAGACTCATCAGATGAGGGAGACCTTGATCACATTTCTGTTGTGCGAGGTTGGGGGGAGAGGACAGAGGAAGGAAGCATGATTGTTACCTCGCCACCAACACAACAGGGACTTGGTGCTCCTGGATGCGCAACACACATGAGTGCCTTCTTGCTGCACTACCTGCAACATGACCCTCGAATTGTGAGAATTAGAAATAATCCTGACTACTGGGTTGCCACACTGTTAGATCCCCGGTACAAAAGTAAATTTGCCGAAATTATTCCTGCCATAGAAAGGGATGCACGCATGCAGGAGTATCAGGAGAGACTGTTGCAGAATCTTACATGTGCTTTTCCACAAAATACCAGTGGTGCACGTAGTGAATCTCACAGTTCCAACTTGCCAACCGTGGGACCGTCAAGTGTTCAGCACTCAAACCGTAACAGAACCACAGTATCTGCTGGTAACATCAATTTTGCGGAATCATTTCACCACTTTTTTAGCCCATCCTTTGCAAGGCCACAGGAGACAAGAAGTCTGACATATAGTCAACGCCTAGAGACGATGGTACAGGAGTATCTCCAAGTAAACATTGAAGCCATGACTGTGTCACTGGACCCTTGCTCTTTTTGGGCTTCCAATCTGGATAAATGTCCGGAGCTAGCCACTTACGCCTTGGAGATCTTGTCATGCCCCGCAGCCAGCGTTCTGTCTGAACGTGTGTTCAGCGCTGCTGGTGGTGTGCTGACAGATAAGCGCACGCGGCTCTCCACTGATAATGTAGACAGACTCACGTTCATAAAGATGAACAAATCATGGATCCGAAACTGTCACGGGTGTGTTGCCACGAAGATCGTCACGAGTACACAGCCTGACTTCTCGCAGCTGACTTGTTGGTGCTTTGTGTTTTCTCGGCAGTGAAGGAGTTAATTCTCTCTCTCTCTGGGCTAGCTGAGGTCCAGCCTCGCCCAGCTGCAATCAATGCTTCGTTAGTGAGACTCCTTTATATTCCTGCAGGTCTGTTTGTGAGGTGTCGGTGAAAGCTTTTCATTCTGACTTACAGAGTGGATCGTGGTGTTTGGAGTTGCTGAGATAAGTGTATTTGAAAGTGTTATTTCCCTTTCCTCGCTTTATCATTTATCTCCTTTCCCGTTGGTGTTCCCTCTGTTGTAGTTTTGTTGAAGTTGTATGCAAGGTGGTTTTGGTTTTTCCCTTGTACTGTCTCGTTCGTCTAAATACTGTGTGTGGGCATATTATTGCTGGTTCCCTATTGTTGTGATCGGGGTCCTTCTCAGGACTAGATTACTGTGGTGCAGGGATCCTCAGGAGGTAGGGGTTACGCTGGCGGCCTGGACCTCTGTACCTTTAACAGTACCTCCAGGATGAGGGATTAGTCAGGGCCCCAGCTTAGGGTCAGCTTAGGCCCCCTACCTCCAGTATTCTGTGACAGTGTGACATTTTCACCGACCATCTTAGTTTTTCTCCAGCTACCATGGATCCAGTAGCCGGTCTAGCTCAGCAGTTGCAGAGTTTGTCCATGGGGCTGGCGGACGTTAGGTCCAAGGTTTTGCATCCTCTGGAGCAAGCCGGACCAGAACCTAAAGTAGCTCTCCCTGACAGGTTCACTGGGGGGCGGGACAAGTTTTTTGTTTTCCGGGAGGCATGCAAATTGTACTTTCGGCTGCGGCCTCGGTCATCGGGCAGTGAAGAACAAAGGGTGGGAATTGTCATCTCGCTCCTACAAGGGGACCCACAATCTTGGGCGTTCTCTCTTCCCCCTAGCTCCCCAGTTCTCCAGTCAGTGGATAGGTTTTTCGCTGCTTTGGGACTCGTGTATGATGACCCAGATCGGATCTCCCTTGCTGAGTCTAAGTTACGTAGGATTCAGCAGGGAGATCGTCCGGCGGAGGAATTCTGTTCGGAGTTCCGTAGGTGGGCCACGGACACCCAGTGGAATGACCCGGCTCTTAGGAGCCAGTTTTGTCATGGTTTATCCGACAAATTACAGGATGTGTTGGCACAGTATGACTCTCCCGCGTCACTGGAAGCCGCTATGGCCCTTGCTATTCGCGTTGACAGACGGCTTCGGGAGAGGTGCGGGATAACTCTACCCCCTGTAATGTCTCCACCTCTTACAAGGTCCCCTCATATGGTGGTTCCCCTGGTCAGTCCGGAGGAGCCTATGCAATTAGGAGGGACATCATTTCGGGGAAGGGGACCGGTGGTGCGCCATAAGACAGGAAGGTGTTTCCTCTGCGGGAAAAAGGGACATTTTATTGGGGGGTGTCCATCCCGTCCCTTGCTGAGTAAAGAGTCGTCGAAAAAACTGTTGATCCCAGGTTGTGTGGTGGACGGCAATCTGGGAGTAGGTATTTCGTCCCTAGGTTCGTCTCAGTTTCTCGTACCGGCGGAGGTGGTGGTGGGTACGAGAACTGAGAGGATATCTGTTCTTCTGGATAGTGGGGCCGGGGCTAATCTGGTTGATGCTCGGTTTGCCCGGGTTCAAGGTATGCGATTGAGTGAGTTGGCTAAACCCATCCCCATATTCTCGATCGATGCCAGGCCTCTCGGTCAGGGAAGTTTTTTGCAAGCTGTGCATGGCGTAAAACTTCAAGTGGGGGCAATACATAAAGAACTGTTGTCTTGCTACGTGTTGGAGGGTCTTCCCACTCCTATAGTGTTGGGCCTTCCTTGGTTAGCTAAGCATAACCCTGTTATTAATTGGCAAACCAGAGAGATAAGCCAATGGAGTAAATTCTGTAATAAAAACTGCATGAACACGGTCATCGGTGCGGTTACTCCTTGGGTCTTACCTCCATTTCTGGCAGACTTTGAGGATGTATTCTCGGAGAATGGGTGTCAGGAACTACCTCCTCATCGCGAGTATGACTGTTCTGTAAAACTGCTCCCTGAGGCCAAGTTACCTAAAGCTAGGTTGTATAACCTTTCTGGTCCTGAGAGGCAGGCCATGAAGGATTATATTTCTGAAAGTCTGGCTAAGGGGCATATTAGACCTTCATCTTCACCGGTGGCCGCGGGGTTCTTCTTTGTTAAGAAGAAAGATGGAGGCCTACGCCCTTGCCTGGATTTCCGTGAACTTAATCGGATTACGGTCCGAGATCCGTATCCGCTCCCACTTATTCCCGATCTCTTTAATCAGATCGTGGGCGCCAAATGGTTCTCTAAGTTGGATCTCAGGGGGGCGTACAATTTGATTAGGATGAAGGAGGGGGATGAGTGGAAGACGGCTTTTAACACTCCGGAGGGGCATTATGAGAACCTTGTCATGCCATTCGGTCTGACTAATGCCCCGGCGGTGTTTCAACACTTTGTTAATGATATTTTTCGCCACCTGGTGGGACAGTTTGTTGTCATATATCTGGATGATATCTTAATTTACTCGCCGGATCTGGTGTCTCATCAGGAGCACGTTAGACAGGTGTTACAGATCTTGCGGGATAATAAACTGTATGCCAAGTGGGAAAAGTGTGTGTTCGCCGTACAGGAACTCCAGTTTTTAGGCTTCCTGGTTTCTGCGTCCGGTTTTCGTATGGACCCTGGGAAAGTGCGGGCAGTTCTTGAGTGGGATCGGCCGGAGAATCTTAAGGCACTACAACGTTTCCTGGGGTTTGCTAACTATTACCGGAAGTTCATTCGTAATTTCTCGTCCGTGGTTAAGCCTCTCACAGACATGACTAAAAAGGGGACGGATTTTTCTAGGTGGTCTGACAAGGCTTGTCAAGCATTCTCCTCCTTGAAAAAATGTTTTGCCTCGGCACCCATACTCATTCAACCTGATGCGTCTCAGCCATTCTTTGTAGAGGTAGACGCTTCCGAGGTAGGGGTGGGAGCAGTATTGTCACAGGGTTCGTCCCCTGGTAAGTGGCATCCGTGCGCCTTTTTCTCTAAAAAATTGTCGTCCGCTGAGAGGAATTACGATGTCGGCAATAGGGAACTCCTGGCCATTAAGTTAGCTTTTGAGGAGTGGCGCCATTTTTTGGAGGGGGCAGTTCATCCGGTCACCGTCATCACCGATCACAAGAACCTGCTATATCTGGAGTCCGCTAAACGTCTGAATCCCAGACAAGCTAGGTGGTCATTGTTTTTTACCAGGTTTAATTTCGTCGTTACATATCGTCCTGGGTCTAAAAATGTAAAGGCGGATGCCTTATCTCGTAGTTTCCCTGGGGCCGGGAATACGGACGACCCGATTCCTGTTCTTCAGGAGGGGGTGGTGGTTTCGGCAGTATGCTCTGAGCTGGAGGAGGAGATATTGGAGGCTCAGGGGGACGCCCCTGTTGGACCTCCGGGGAGACTGTTCGTTCCAGATCAGTTGCGACAAAAGGTGATCGAGGCACACCATAACTCAGTTTTTGCAGGACACCCGGGGAGTAAAGCAACTGTGGATCTCCTCTCGCGTCGGTTTTGGTGGCCTAACTTACATAAAGAGGTGGTAACTTTTGTCGCGTCCTGTGGGGTTTGTGCGCGCTCTAAGACCTCACATACCCGTCCGTCTGGGGCCCTCTTACCTTTGAAGATCCCGGAGCGTCCTTGGACTCATCTGTCTATGGACTTTATTACGGACCTCCCTCCGTCTTCGGGTAAAACGGTCATACTCGTTGTAGTGGACAGGTTCAGCAAGATGGCACATTTTATCGCTCTTCCGGCTCTCCCTAATGCTAAAACTCTTGCGCAGGTGTTCATTGGGGAGATTGTGAGGCTTCACGGGGTACCCTCCGAGGTGGTGTCTGATCGGGGGTCTCAGTTTGTGTCCAAGTTCTGGAAGGCGTTTTGTGCACGGCGGGGGATGCATTTGTCATTCTCGTCGGCTTTTCATCCTCAGACCAATGGTCAGACGGAACGTATGAACCAGAGCTTGGAGACATATCTTCGGTGTTTTGTGTCAGAGAACCAGGAGGACTGGGCTTCTTTCCTACCTCTGGCAGAGTTTGCTCTCAATAATAGGCGAAGCGAGTCCACTGGTAAGTCCCCGTTTTTTGGGGCATATGGTTTTCACCCCCAGTTTTGTACTTTCAGTAGGGGGGGCTCTTCGGGGGTTCCGGAGGAGGAACGATTTTCCTCATCTCTCGCTTCAGTATGGAGAGGGGTGCTGAAGAATCTGAATACTATGGGGAACCGATACAAACGTATGGCTGATAGGAGGAGAGTGTCTGGTCCGGACCTAAGTGTGAACGATCAGGTATGGTTGTCTACCAGGAATATTAAACTTAAGGTTCCCTCCTGGAAACTGGGTCCCAGGTTCATCGGGCCGTACAGAATCAGTTCTGTTATTAATCCGGTGGCATTCCGTCTTGACCTCCCCCCTACGTTTAAAATTCACAACGTGTTTCACAGATCATTGCTTAAGAGGTATGTGGCGCCGGTGGTACCGTCACCTTTACCTCCCCCTCCTGTGGTTGTCAATGGTAACTTGGAGTTCCAGGTATCGAGGGTCATTGATTCACGCTTTAATCGCCGGTCCCTTCAGTACTTGGTTCATTGGAAGGGGTATGGTCCTGAGGAGAGGATGTGGGTTCCTGCGTCGGATATTAACGCAGACCGATTAGTTCGGGCCTTCCACACGACTCACCCGGATAAACCTGGCCCTGAGGGTCCGGAGGCCCCTCGTAGAAGGGGGGGTACTGTCACGGGTGTGTTGCCACGAAGATCGTCACGAGTACACAGCCTGACTTCTCGCAGCTGACTTGTTGGTGCTTTGTGTTTTCTCGGCAGTGAAGGAGTTAATTCTCTCTCTCTCTGGGCTAGCTGAGGTCCAGCCTCGCCCAGCTGCAATCAATGCTTCGTTAGTGAGACTCCTTTATATTCCTGCAGGTCTGTTTGTGAGGTGTCGGTGAAAGCTTTTCATTCTGACTTACAGAGCGGATCGTGGTGTTTGGAGTTGCTGAGATAAGTGTATTTGAAAGTGTTATTTCCCTTTCCTCGCTTTATCATTTATCTCCTTTCCCGTTGGTGTTCCCTCTGTTGTAGTTTTGTTGAAGTTGTATGCAAGGTGGTTTTGGTTTTTCCCTTGTACTGTCTCGTTCGTCTAAATACTGTGTGTGGGCATATTATTGCTGGTTCCCTATTGTTGTGATCGGGGTCCTTCTCAGGACTAGATTACTGTGGTGCAGGGATCCTCAGGAGGTAGGGGTTACGCTGGCGGCCTGGACCTCTGTACCTTTAACAGTACCTCCAGGATGAGGGATTAGTCAGGGCCCCAGCTTAGGGTCAGCTTAGGCCCCCTACCTCCAGTATTCTGTGACAGTGTGACAGAAACGACTTTTCTACCCCTGTGTCATCCTGGGGAGAGTAAAAGCTTGATTATTGGTTAAAATCACCCTACCAACCGTTTTAAGCTTTCAAATTACTAATCATGTTTATCTGTATCTTGGCTGGAAAATAATTTGGGCTTTTTAGCAGTGTGCAGCACTGATTCTATTAGGCCATCTATAATAAGCTCCACCAGATTTAAAATTACTAATCATGTTTATCTGTATCTTGACTGGAAAATAATTTGGGCTTTGTAGCAGTGTGCAGCACTGATCCTATTAGGCCATCTATACTAAAGCTTCACCAGATTTAAAATTAATAATAATTTTTAGCTGCATCTAGCCCGGAAAATAATTTTGGGGCTCCGAGATGCGCAAGACACATAAGTGCCTTCTTGCTGCACTACCTGCAGCATGACCCTCATATTGTCAGAATTCGAAGTAATCATGACTACTGGGTTGCCACACTCTTAGATCCCCCAAACTTTTCGATCAACCTTTTCATTTTAATAAAGACCAAAAAAATGGTCATTTTTGAAATTATAAGCATTAGCAGGTTGTTAGAATCTGAAATCAAACAGTTTTCAACTCAAAACTTTATTCTAGGTGATGTTACATTTTCACATAGGACCCCTTGTTCGAAAGGAGCTTCTGAACTCTCTCGTCCATTGAATTTGTCAGGTTTTGGATGGTTTCTGCTTCAATTGTTTTGCATGAGGACAGAATACCCTCCCAGAGCTGTTGCTTAGATGTGAACTGCCTCCCGCCATCATAGACACTCCTTTTAATGATGCTCCAAAGGTTCTGAATGGGGTAGAGGTCAGGGGAGCATGGGGGTCACACCATAAGTTTGTCCCCTTTTATGCCCATATCAGCCAGAGATGCAGATGTTTTATGTGCAGCATGAGATGGTGCATTATCATGCAAAAAAATGATCTTGCTGTGAAATACACGGTTCTTCTTCTTGAACCATGGCAGGAAGTGCTGTTTGAGAAAATCCACATACATTATGGAGTTCATCTTTAGCACCTTCAGGGATCCTAAAGGGGCCGACAATCTCTCTCCCCATGATTCCAGCCCAAAACATTACTCCACCTCCTCCTTGTTGGCGCTGTAGTCGTGTTTGCGTGGGGTGTCCATCAACCAGCCATCCTCCACTCCATCCATCTGGACCATCGAGCGCTGCACGGCACTCATCCGTGAACAAAACAGTTTTGAAATCAGTCTTCATGTAATGTTTGGCCCACTGGAGCCGTTTCTGCTTGTGTGAAGTGGATAGAGGAGGTCGACAGGATGGCGTATGCACAGCTGCAAACCTCTGAAGGACCCTGCATCTTGTTGTTCGGGGGACGTTGGAGGCACCAGCAGCTTCAAAAACTTGTCTGCTGCTATGACAAGGCTTTTTTGCCGCTGCTCTTTCAACCTGACGTAATTGCCTGTAGGAAAGAGTCCTCAATTTGCCCTTATCAGCACGCACACGTGTGTACTGTGAATCAGCTACATACTTCTTGATTGCCAAGTCACTTCATCCTGATCATCGCACAATGTTGATTGTAGTCATGCCTTGACCTAAACACTCCACAACTTGTTGCTTCTCAGCAGCCGACACATCCTTTTTCTTTCCCATTTTGGCAGAAAATGTAGGCTGCTTAATAATGTGAGACAGCCTTCTTAAGTAGTCTTGCCTTTCATTGGACACACCTGCCAAACTAATTAGCACAGGTGTCTGCAATTGCTTACAGTGATATAAAGAGCCCTGACACACATCACCATCAATGAGTTTAACTGACAAACAAACAAATTCTTCCCTTATCACTCCTAAACACTTTTTTCATAATAATTTGGAACACAGTGTACATGTGCTTTTCCACAAAACACCAGTGGTTCACGTAGTGAATCTTACAGTTCTAACTTGCCAACCGTGGTCTGTATGGAGTTGTTCAATAAAGGGCCCAAAATTAAGATAACATAGATGGGAGAGGTCTCTATGAATAGGAATTCCTAAGTATTTGATACCCTGTGAGGGCCAGGCAAAGGGAAAGTTGGACTGGATGGAATCCTATATGGATTTGAGGAGGGAGACATCGAGGGCCTCAGACTTCGCTGCATTGATTTTAAAATTTGACCATG
This sequence comes from Phyllobates terribilis, assembly GCF_046119375.1. Taxonomy (NCBI): domain Eukaryota; kingdom Metazoa; phylum Chordata; class Amphibia; order Anura; family Dendrobatidae; genus Phyllobates; species Phyllobates terribilis. The sequence continues at coordinate 264,291,995 of NW_027362763.1, read as the reverse complement.
TAACAAAGTGATCTATTTCAGCCATAACAGCATGGATGAATATATGTGATTGAGTGATATATACTAGGACATCATCAGCAAATAGAGAGCACTTGTACTCGGTGCCTCCCACCTCAATCCACCTAATATTGGGGTTATGGCGAATTGATGAGAGCAGGTGCTCCGTCACTAGGATGTATAAGAGAGGGGACAGAGAACATCCCTGCCTTGTCCCATTGGTGATTGTGAAAGGTGATGAAAATGTTCTGACGCGCACCCTGGGCCTTGGGACACCCGGAGCCGGACCCTTTTTGGTGGATGCTGGTGGTTGTAGTCTCCATGGCGGCGACCCGGTTCCGTGGCTCAGGGCGGTCAAACCAGTGGCGGAACTATTTATGTGGTTTTGATGTTTAAATGTCCGACTACCCCACCCGTGGATTGCGGTCAGAGTGAACCGCCGCTCCAGGGCAGACCGCTGAGGCTGGTGTTGTGGGTGCAGCAGAGCGTAGCATAACTCCCCACGGGAGGAGTATAGCCTCAGGGCAGTGTATGCGGAGGATGGGGGTGATGGTGCAGGGCAGCAGCAGTAACGACACGGAGTCAGTGATGCAGTCCAGGGCCTTTACTCACAGTTCTTATTATCCAGACCACGTCTGCAGGTAACGGCTGCCCACGTCGTACTGTGCTCACCAGGTGAGGGGCTCAGACAACTCCCAGATAACTTTGGAGCGCTTCACAGGACCCCCTTTGTGTGTCCTTTGTCTGGCCTTTCTTACCAACCCTTCTGTCCGGCTGCCTCGGGCCTCCTCTGGGTAAACTTGGCGCCAGTTTCCCTGACCCTATGTGGTGCCTTCCTAGCGGGTGTAGCGAGGGGCTGCGCCACATAAAATGTCACAGCCTCCTGTTTCTAGCTGAGGGTCGTTTCCTGCCTCCACTAGTTTCGGGGACCGGTCTCCCCCTTTGGCCTGACCCCTCCACGCAGGTGGATTCGGGCGTGCGGTGGCGACTCGCCCGTCCGCACCCCTGGGATCCCTTCGTTCCTCGTTCCTGGGGCCTTCTCTGCTCCTCTTCCTTCCTTCTCCCTCTTCCAGGCCTGGGCCTCTGCTACTAGGCCCGCCTCCGGAGCAGAGCTCATGCAGAGCCCCTGCTCCCTGCCACTTCTGCTCAGACTTCTCTGCACTGAACTAAGATGGTGCCCACCTTTTATACTCCCTTCTCAATGCACCCAGGAACTGCTTTCTCCCTTCTCCTGCACTACAGGGTTCCCCTTCCTCAGTGTTCCCTCCCCCCACTCCAGCCAGGGACAGGGACTGTCGTGCCCATCTCAGGGGCATATTGGTCGCCCTGCCCCACGGCAATGTGGTGTAATGCATGCAGGTGTCGGGTCCTGATCCACACTACATCCTTACCTAAGAGTGAGATATCACACCTCTGGGTGAGGTGCAATACCTCTGTAGCAACTGAGCCCTCAGGGTGCTACAGTTCCATTTATCTTCAGCCTAGGTGACGTATTGCGATACAGGGCCGTGATTTTGGCTATAAAAGGGTCCCCTAGACCCCTACCCCAAGCTTTTTAAGAGAATCATATATGGCGTGCCAGGAGACTCTATGGAATGCTTTCTCAGCATCCAACGAGAGTATCTAATTACAAATTTTTAACTGCATCTAGCCCAGGAAATACTTTGTGCCTAGTAGCAGTGTCTGCTAGTCAGCGGATTATCCCGGCTGTTAAGCAAGCTACACCACCTGTAGTTTGGACACTTAATTTTTTCAAAGGAAATGCTTCGGGACTACGGGATACTCAGTGAAGAGCATCAGGAGGCACCCCAAGGCATAGGGGCTGGGACTGGCAGTAGGATGCCTTGCGGTGGACAGCCGAGCTCGATCCTTATAAAAGCTTTTTAACTGCAGCAGCTTTAGTGGACGCTACTGGAGCTGGAATTACGCGGCTGCTGGCATGAGACTTGCCCTCCAATAGATCCTTGTAAATGGATTTAAAGTGTATTCATTCAAATTAGAGAGACAATTTAAATTAAAAAGCTTAGAGCTGCCTCCACCACAGGGGGGCTCGCTCGACCCACCAGCGGACAGGCACCAGTATTGGGAGAGGGGGGCTGGCCGTCAGGGTTCACCGCGGCTCTGGCACAAACCCGGCGACGCGGAGGTGGCACGGGCAGGAGCGGACTGAACGTGTCGGCTTCTCACTTTTTGGATTTTAGAAGGGCATGACATGCCTATATCTGTGTCTCCCCTTCCTTTTACTCCTCCACCTCTTTTCTTTTCGCATGACTATATGTACTTGTCACTTTTCCATGTGTTAGTTGTGTCTTCTGAGCAGTTTGTCAGCTTTTGGACACCTTTGAAGGTGTTTTCTTTGTGTTTCTATGTGTTTTTGTTTGCCTGCCATTGGTTTTAACGGTGTTCGAAGGTGTTCGACGAACAGTTCGACGAACAGTTCGGCGAACACACGGTTGTTCGACGAACCGAACCGAACTCGAACACTACGGGGGTGGCTCAACACTACTTACAATCTATATGGAAATGGAACACAATAGGTAGAACATGGTCATCAGCCAGTATCTGTCTAAGAGCAATTACCGTGTGGTATTTGGTGCATGGAGGATGTGGAGACAGATGAATAGGCAGGGGCAGATTAGGATTAACATTTAGGAGGGGACAGGGGAGAGTTAGATTGGTGAGTTGAGGTGATAGGCTTGTCTAAACAAATGTGTTTTTAAAGCGCATGTGAAGACATGGGGGCTAGATATTAGTTGGATCGTTTGGGGCAGTGCATTCCAGAAAATATGTGCGGCAAGAGAGACGTCTTGGAGACAGAGGTGTGAGGTTCGGATTAAGGAGTATGTCAGTCTTAGATCAGTTGCAGAACGGAGGGCACGGGAGCAGTGATAAAAATGAGGGATGAGATATAGGGCAGTGCAGAACTGTGAAGAGATTTGTAGGTGAGAGAGATGACTTTGTATTGTATTCTGTGGTGAATAGGTAACCAGTGCAATGACTGGCACAGGGTAGAGGCGTCAGTGAAGCGGCCTGATAGAAATACGACCCTGGCTGCTGCATTCAGAATGGATTGGAGAGGGGAGAGTTTGTTTAGAGGGAGACTGATCAGAAGGGAGTTGCAGTAATCCAGACGAGAGTGAATAAGAGCGACATTAAGAGTTTTTGCAGTATAAAAGGTGAGAATAGGTGAGAATTAATATATAATTAGTTATTATGCAACCCACCATTCCAAATATAAATTGTAATACACCCCTGTGCCCCCACTAACTGTAAATAACCACTTTCCCCACCTAATAAATATATCAATTAATTAGTACCAGTACCCTTTCCCCCAATTCATTGCCAGTCACACTCCTGCATCCTCAACACCCCCCTACTCTGTACCTCCTGCTCCCTGATTCATTATATTTACATGCACCCTCTACCTCAAGTCATTATGTCATGTCCGTGTTCTCCCCACCCCCACCCACTATTCATCATCATTTACTCTTCCCCACTCCCAATTCATCATTTGCTCTCCCCTCAACTCTCAATTCATCATTTGCTCTCCCCACCCCCATTTACCATTTGCTCTCCCCTCCCCCCACTCCCAGTTCATCATTTGCTTTCCCCACGCCCACTCCCAGTTCATCATTTGCTGTAATCACCCCCCACTCCCAATTTACCATTTCCTCTCCCTACCCCCACTCCCAATTCACCATTTGCTCTCCCCACCCCCCACTCCCAGTTCATCATTTTCTGTAATCACCCCCCACTCCCAATTCACCATTTGCTCTCCCTACCCCCACTCCCAATTCACCATTTGCTCTCCCCACCCCCCACTCCCAATTCACCATTTGCTCTTCCCAACTTCCACTCCCAATTCACCATTTGCTTTTCCCACCCTCCACTCCCAATTCACCATTTGCTTTTCCCACCCTCCACTCCCAATTCTCCATGTGCTCTCCCCAGCCTCCACTCCCAATTCTCCATGTGCTCTCCCCAGCCTCCACTCCCAATTCTCCATGTGCTCTCCCCAGCCTCCACTCCCAATTCTCCATGTGCTCTTCCAAACCTCCACTCCCAATTCTCCATGTGCTCACCCCCCCACTCCCAATCCTCCATGTGCTCATCACCCCCACTCCCAATTCTCCATGGGCTCACCACACCCTCCACTCCCAATTCTCCATGAGCTCACCCCACCCTCCACTCCCAATTCTCCATGAGCTCATCCCCCCCACTGCCACTCCCAATCTTCCATGTGCTCTTTCAAACCTCCATTTCCAATTCCCCGGGTTCTCTTCCCACCCTCCATGTGCTCAACCCCCCACTCTTAATTCTCCATGTGCTCATCCCCCCACTCCCAATTCTCCATGTACTCATCCCCCCACTCCCAATTCTACATGTGCTCATCCCCCCACTCCCAATTTCCCATGTTCTCTTCCCACCCTCCATATGCTGATGCCCCCACTCCCAATTCTCCATGTGCTCATCCCCCCACACCCAATGCATCATGTGCTCTCCCTCAAGACCATTTAGTTAATTCTATTTAAAAAAAATAGTTTTCATACTTATGTCTCATACTATCCCTGCAGCTGTACTGGCATCCTGACTCTCTCTGTGGGCGCGTACGTGATGAGTTATTGCTTATGCGCCTTCACCAGCATGTCACTGAAGGGCAAGAGGGACTCCTTGGAGCTGCTGCACAGGAGTTCAGTCTTGAAGGTTGTGAGTGCTCCTAGGGTCCTTGCGCCAAGGAGAGGTTCGCCGCAGTGTTCTCCTGACTTCTGGTCAGGTGACGGCACATACACGATGTCACTGTCCAGAAGTCAGGAGAAGTATGAGAGAGCTGCTGGAGCTGCGTGGCTGCGGAGCTCCGGTAAGGCATGTAGCGCCGAGGTGTGCGCTGCCCGGCACTTTGTTACAGCATGGGGCCCCGTGAGCAGAAGCACAAGAGAGGGGGCCCCGACTGGGCCTGAGCACCACTCTGTACTGCTGCTCACAGGTCCCCATACAGCAGTAAAGGCATTAATGCCCTGATGGCGGCCCTGGGTGCAGAGGTTGCACTTGCACACAGGTCCTGGAGCCTAGAGAGTTCAAAAGGTCCATTTGGCAGATATAAAAACACTATTACTAATAAAGACCTGCCTTAAGGAGATTTTGTATTAGGGCTCCCAAGCTTCAAGTTACCCTACTACTATTATGCCTCAGTTTTAGTGACATGTCAGTTCCTGTATGATACAAAATGTTTTTGATTCATTACACTGGTCCCATAATTATTACTGTGTTCATTCTTTAAAGTAATTCCATGCGAATCACAAGTTAGTTACTGTTCCTTCCGCTTAGCTTGTCACATTTTCCTTCAGAGAACTGCATCAGTTATATTAAAAAACTGAACGTTGGTCAGCGCTGATCAGCTGCGCAGTCATCGCTCTCTTTAACAGCAAGAACTGTTTCTAATTATCATACATGGTGAATTTTATGAGTCTAGGAAATCCAAGCTAATGAGCAGAGCTAGCAAAGCCAGGGGGTTTCATGGATCCTGCTTAGGTCATGTGAGTAGGAAGGTGAGGTAGATCCCTTTTTTATTTTCTGAGGAGTGTTAGATTAAATTCACATGTGACAAATTTTTTGCAGAATTGTCTGCAACTGTCCCATTCTGAATGTGGTTTGCTAAAATGAATGCACATGCTGCTCAAATAACTCCATTAACATGAAATTAAGAAACAAATATTGAACTAGTTTTAGTTGCACAAGTTTCTACAGGAAATTTGCTTCAAGTACAGTACATATTTACAATAAATGATTCATCACCTTTTCTGGTATGTGATACAGTGGCATGTAAAAGTTTGGGCACCCCCTGGTCAAAAGTACTGTTATTGTGAACAGTTAAGCAAGTTGAAGAAGAAATGATCTCTAAAAGGCCTAAAGTTAAAAATTTCACATTTTCTTTGTATTTTATGCAAAGAAATATATATATTGTCTTTGTTTGTTAGTTTTTTTTTCATTTTAAAAATTACAAAAAGGAAAATTGGCCAATGCAAAAGGTTCAGCACCCTTGGAGATATTTGTGCTCAGAGGATTGCTAGAGAGGCAAATCAGAAACCCTGCTTGACTGCAAAAGACCTTCAGAGAGATTTAGCAGACTCTGAAGTTGTGGTACATTGTTCTACTGCTCAGAGACACATGCACAAATATGGCCTTCATGGAAGAGTCAACAGAAGAGGAAAACCTCTCCTGCGTCCTCACCATAGAATTCAGCATTAGAAGTATGCAAAACAAGCTTGATGCATTTTGAAAACAAGTCCTGTGGACCGATGAGGTTGAAATAGAACTCTTTGGCCACAATAATCAAAGGTATTAGTGGAGAAAAAAGGACACAGAATTTCAGGAAAACAACATCTCGCCAACCATCAAGCATGGGGGTGGATCAATCATGCTTTGGGGTTGTGTTGCAGCCAAAGGCACGGGGAACATTTCACGGGTAGGGGGAAGAATGGATTCAATAAAATGTAAACAAATTCTTGATGCAAACATAACACCATCTGTAAAAAAGCTGAAGTTGAATAGAGGATGTATTCTACAAATGGATAATATTCCTAAACACACGTCAAAATGCACATTAGACTACCTCAAAAGGTAGCTGAAGGTTTTATAATGGCTCTCACAGTCCTCTGATCTGAACATCATTGAAAATCTGTGGATAGACCTCAAAATATCAGTGCATGCCAGACGACCCAGGAATCTCACAGAACAGGAGGATTGTCCAAGGAAGAATGGATGAAAATCCCTCAAACAATAATTTAAAGACTCTTAGCTGGCTAGAAAAAGTGTTTACAAGCTGTTATACTTACAAAAGGGGGTGCTACTAGGTACTAACTATGCAGGGTGCCCAAACTTTTGCATCGGCCCATTTTCCTTTTGCAATTTTTAAAATGTAAAAAATTAAAATATACATCTATTTGTTTGCCTAAAATACAAAGTAAATGTGTCATCTTTAACTTTAGGTCTTTTAGAGATCATTTCATCTTCAACTTGCTTAACTGTTCACAATAACAGTAATTTTGACCAGGGGTGCCCAAACTTTTACATGCCACTGTATCTCATATACAGAGACTGATAACATCATAATACATCTTTTTACTCAGTCTTGAGACATTTATACCCCACCACATAGCTACCTGTATATGCCACCTAAAAGGGCTTAACATGACCACTTTTAGACAGAGGATATCAAACACTAAAAATGGAAAAAGTGTCAATTCAGCTCACCAATCTTGTGTTAGCGATAAGTATCCCAGGAAACCTCCAAGGTAGGCAGTCTGTGGTCTGGTTGTGGTGCACGGAGTATGCACTGACCGGGCTTCCAGGTTAAATAGTTTTCTATAGTCCAAAAGGGGATGTTCTCCAGCACATATCGAAAGTAGTTAAAACTTAACGTTTATTCATATATGATAAAATAAATTACAGAATGCACACAAATTTAAAAAAAAAACAGAATGCTTACACTTTTCGGGTAGAAAACCCCCTTAATCATAGCTGTTTAAAGGCTAAGTTTTAACAACTTTTCTTCGGTGCTGGATAACATCCTCTTTCATACCATTGAGAGACAACATACCCCCCCAACAATTTTCTCTTGTCAAATTGGACCTTTGTCCCAGTCAATTCAGGATAGTTGGCTAGAATGTACATGTTGCCTTACTTTTATACCTATTGGGTGATTTCATGTGCCTTTTTCATGTGGTTTTTGAAGCCAAAAGAAGAGATTGATTGTAAAGGGAGGGAAGGTATGTAAAAAATGTTCCATTTGTTTTTTAATTCACTCCTGATTTTGGCATTAAAAACTGCATGATAACTGCACATGTGAAAATACCCTAACACTCAGCTTGAATGCTACAGCTTAAACTGCTAATATATCAGTTTGGTTCATTTCACGTTTGGAATTTTGTTCAGAGGGAGCGTTTGAAATCTTCTGCCAAACAAGTGCGATGTGAACCTAGACTTAGTAAACCCATTGGGAGAAATGATCAAGACTGGCTTTTCATACACCAGGCATCCACCAGTCTAGAACAAAAAGCCCTTAGTGACAAATAATGCCCAACTGACGGATCCTTTGGGAACTCAAAAAATGTAATTAAGATTTGAGATATAATTTATGTTTAGTTATTAGTAGTGATGAGTGAGCGTGTTCTGTTAACCCTTTCGACGAGCATGCTCGGGTGCTCGCCGAGTATTTGCTGGGTGCTCGAATGTTATGTTTGAGTCACTCCGTGTGTATGATTTGCGACTGTTTGACAGCTTTAATACATGTGAGGAATGCCTAATAAACAGGCATTCCTAACATGTATTAAAGCTGTCAAACAGTCGCAAATTATGCACACACAGTGACTCAAACTTAACATTCGAGCACGCCGAAGATACTCGGAAAACACCCGAGCATGCTCGTAAAATCTTGAGTAGCGAGCATGCTCGCTCATCACTAGTAATCAAGTGTAAATGATAGTAAATTGTCAAACTACAATCGGCAATGCCCCATTTTGACAAATGATGCCCATTTTTTAGAAAAGTGCCAATGGCAGCACAAAAGTCAGAAAACTGGCGGATAGAGAATGATCCCAAAGTACACCAGGCAATGTTTTAAAAATGGTCACAAATTGAAATTTGGCATATGTTTAGCTATTGATGGTCTGGTGGCGTGTTAGAGATATACTTTTATTGTAGATACAAAATATGATATATGCATAAGAAGAATTGATCATTTTCACATTCATTTAATGTTCATTCAATTTAGAAAACTATATTTCCTGCTATGTATATAGCACCAGTGTTGTCTGTAATGACGTGCACATATTGTAATTGCATACATCAGTTAATGTCCCCACAGGAGCTCACCATAAAATCTCTCACATATGTGTTAGGGCCATAGGAAATGTCTTATTTCCACAGTGAGGGAGCAAAACAATGGTAATTAGAGGAAACCCTCTCATGCACTGGAGGAACCTGCATACCCCCTTTAGATGTTGACCCTGTCCGGATTCAAGCCTAGGACCCTCATACTTAAGAGTGTGGTGTTAATCACTGAGCTACCCATAGTAAGTTGATAAGTTGACTCAGACACTTTTCCTTACTCACTTGGGCTTTCACAGAAAAAAACATTTTCTTGTTAGGCTATTACTATTAAATGTACTTAATTTTATAATTGTATATTACAAATGTGCAGCTTCATTGTTTATTCTAGCAACCATTTCTTAAAAGAATTCAGCTACTTAAATGAAAACAGGCTGGTAAGATTGTCGTATAATATACAACTATAAAATGCTCTAAACCAGCCAGGAAGGTCTATGCTGTGGTCTGGTTGTTATTATGATTTATAGATGGTCTTGAGTCATGAGTCAGTCTTGTAATTGATTGCACATGTGGAAATAGATGTAAGAAAAAAGAGATCCCCTGCAGAGTATTCATGCGTACCTCTGCGCTAAATGTAAGCATACTGAGAGCCAGGAATTTATTTGGAACACATGGTGTTTAGCTAATTCTGCAAAATCACAACTATTTGATTTCCAAGAATTTTGAAACAACAAAAGTGGTTAGTCTATCAGTAATCTGAAAATGTGATTGGATGCTCAAGTGACAACCTTAAGAAGTCTTGTGTGTGGCAACACAGAACTGCCAACTTCCACGACTAGTTGATTATTGGACGGGATATAGGTCACGGGTTTAAAGTGGTTGTCCACCACTCGGACAATCCTATTTCAATCTGAGTGTTTGGCCCCGATAAAATAAAAACACCTATACTCACCTCCTGTTTCACCACCATTCCAGCGATGTCGGCACTCACTCTGTCATGTAAGGTTGTTATGTCCTGTGAGCCCAGCGCCCAATCAGCGCTGGTTTCAATGTTCCCACCTTCAGACGTAGTAATAACAGGAAGTGAGTGGCCAGTCGCAGCTCTCACTTCCTGTTAATTACATATATATGTCTGAAGGCAGAGACAGTGATGCCAGCACTGATTGGGTGCAGGGCTCACATGATATAACAACCTTACATGAGCCCTAGGAGAATGAGTGCTGACACTGCTGGAATGGCATCGGCACGGGAGGTTAATATAGTTACTTTTATTTTATTGGGGCCAAACACTCAGTTTGAGGAGGGTTTGTCTGAGTAGTGGATTAGCCCTTTAAAGGGAACCTGTCACCAAATTTGTCACACATCAGCTGAGGACTCCCTGAGGACTCTAAAATTTTAAATTTCTTAATATTTTTCTAAAAAATTTTGGTCGCTCTTGCTCTAGATGGATGGATGGATGGATTTGCTTTGCTATATCTGGATTTGTCTACTTAGACACAATTTACAGTAATTACCAGTAGTGAAATGAGTTATTTAAAACGTTCCTAAATCTTTCTTCAATGCCATGTCAGTATAGTTCCTAACAGTAACAACAATTCAATGTAGGAGACATTTAACATGTATATGATATCTGTTCTACCGGCCTTAATACTGGCATTTGGCCACCACAAACACTGACGTTGTGTTACTATTCCCACACGTGCAATAATAATCTCCAGAAATCATTACACAATTCAGTACCTTGGTGTCAATGACAAATCACTTCCACTATGTCAGAGGGTATATGTAATAGGACCAGATCGAGAGAGTAGTTACATTTCATTTGGCCATGAAGTGAAAATTGTTTACAACCATGCGCAATTGAGATCTGAGCTGCAGCACTGTATAAACATTCATAGTGTGCAGTTTGTCTGTATCCCTCCATCTCTTCTGTAACTGTTTTTTGTCAAATGTCCTGCTATAATTTCTTAAAAAAACAAAATTCTGCACGCAGGCCACAGTCTGCAAGAAACAGCAGCAGCTACAGCTCCTTGAATACAAATAAAAGAATAAGGGAAAATAACGATAAAACAAGATTTAATCCTTTAATTGGACACCAGTCACTGCTGCTTCCAATGGGCAGATAAAATTAGCAAGCTAAATGACTTCTGAAGTTAGCCGTGGTAAGTCTGCCAAAGACATAAAAGCTCCTTTTGAAAAGATTGAACTGTTATCATAGGCTTAGTGGATATTTAAAGTTGAAGAGATTCATGAAAATGTGGTGTTTGGTAAAGAGTATATGAAAACGTAAAGGTTTGGGACTAGAGATGAGCGTTGTTCTACTCGAACTGTTCGCCAATCTCAAATTCGAGCTGTTTTGGGCGGTGTTCGAGCCGGTCGGCGAACACGAACAATTTGAGAAAAATTCGGCTGTTCGAGGTTATGTTCGATAACTGTTCGTGCACCAAAATCATAACTGGATTTTTTCTCAGTAATGATGAAAATTAATGTTAATACGCAGTTTGAGTGTACAGCGGGGCGGGGGGAGGGGCAGGGGATGGATCTCTGCAGGAACAATGAAGATCTCCATTTTTTTTCCCCTTTCCCGCATTTGCAGTGGGGAGGTGCAATCTGTCAGCCTATCAGCAGCGCACACACGGAGCGAAGTGCTTTTTTTCACACAAGCAAGGGCATGTGTCATTGGCTGTGTATGTCACATGTCCTTGCCCTATAAGACCAAGCCATTTTCCCCGTCGCCACCATTTTCTCACTGCTGCAGCTGCGTGTTAGACGGCACCGCTGTTGCTGTGTGCGCTATACCTTGTTAATTTCAAGCCAATTTTCGCACAAATATACAGATAGCTTGGGAGTAGGGAATAGTTGTGATTGCAGTCCTTTTAAGGACTAGGTTACAGCATTTCCTACGACTTTTATCAGGCAGGTCTGTGCTCTTAAATAGATAGATTGTGGGAGTAAAGACTAATTGTAATTGGAGTCCTTTTCAGGACTAGGTTACATCAGTTCCTATCAGTTTTTGCCAGGCAGGTCTGTGCCAGTGCTGTGCAAGTTTTTTTCACAGCATTTGGCTGAATCTAGCAAAGCTAATCCTTTTTGGCCTATTGCAGAGTGTGTTAGTCAGTGGAGTAGCCTATCTGTGTTGCAAGATATACCACCTGTGTATAGAATACCAATTTTTTTACTGCACCTAGTGAAGTAAAATCTTTTGGGCATAGCATCATTCTATTAGTCCATCTATACTGACCTCCATCAGGTTGCAAACTGAATATAATTTTTTTCTGCATCTAGCTCTGAAAAAATATTTGGGCTTCTAGCAGTGTGTGGGACTTGGTCTATTAGTCCATCTATACTGACCTCCATCAGGTTGCAAATTAAAAATAATTTTTTTCTTCATTTAGCTCTGAAAAAATATTTGGGCTTCTAGCAGTGTGTGGGACTTGTTCTATTAGTCCTTCTATACTGACCTCCAGCAGGTTGCAAATTGAATATAATTTTTTTCTGCATCTAGCTCTGAAAAAATATTTGGGCTTCTAGCGGTGTGTGGGACTTGGTCTATTAGTCCATCTATACTGACCTCCATCAGGTTGCAAATTAAAAATAATTTTTTTCTGCATCTAGCTCTGAAAAAATATTTGGGCTTCTAGCAGTGTGTGGGACTTGGTCTATTAGTCCATCTATACTGACCTCCATCAGGTTGCAAATTAAAAATAATTTTTTTCTTCATTTATCTCTGAAAAAATATTTGGGCTTCTAGCAGCGTGTGGGACTTGTTCTATTAGTCCATCTATACTGACCTCCATCAGGTTGCAAATTAAAAATAATTTTTTTCTGCATCTAGCTCTGAAAAAATATTTGGGCTTCTAGCAGTGTGTGGGACTTGGTCTATTAGTCCATCTATACTGACCTCCATCAGGTTGCAAATTAAAAATAATTTTTTTCTGCATCTAGCTCTGAAAAAATATTTGGGCTTCTAGCAGTGTGTGGGACTTGGTCTATTAGTCCATCTATACTGACCTCCATCAGGTTGCAAATTGAATAAAAAAAATTTCTGCATCTAGCTCTGAAAAAATATTTGGGCTTCTAGCGGTGTGTGGGACTTGGTCTATTAGTCCATCTATACTGACCTCCATCAGGTTGCAAATTAAAAATAATTATTTTCTGCATCTAGCTCTGAAAAAATATTTGGGCTTCTAGCAGTGTGTGGGACTTGGTCTATTAGTCCATCTATACTGACCTCCATCAGGTTGCAAATTAAAAATAATTTTTTTCTTCATTTAGCTCTGAAAAAATATTTGGGCTTCTAGCAGTGTGTGGGACTTGTTCTATTAGTCCTTCTATACTGACGTCCAGCAGGTTGCAAATTGAATATAATTTTTTTCTGCATCTAGCTCTGAAAAAATATTTGGGCTTCTAGCGGTGTGTGGGACTTGGTCTATTAGTCCATCTATACTGACCTCCATCAGGTTGCAAATTAAAAATAATTTTTTTCTGCATCTAGCTCTGAAAAAATATTTGGGCTTCTAGCGGTGTGTGGGACTTGGTCTATTAGTCCATCTATACTGACCTCCATCAGGTTGCAAATTAAAAATAATTTTTTTCTGCATCTAACCCAGCCAATAGTTTTGGCCTAATACCACAGTTTGGCCACTCAGCTCTGCTCGGTTACCATCCATTGTTTTTTTGTGCAAACAACTCCAGAGTTGTGAATTAGTTAACCACCAAAATGAGTGGAAAAAGGCCTGCTGCTGGTGGAAAGGGGAATAGGCGTGTTGGGAAGGGGAAAAAAGGTTGTGTCCGTGGGGTAGGTGCAGAAGAAAGACCATCTTCCAGCCAAACTAAAATGTCTACTTCTTTTAGCGGACAATGTGATAAGATCCCTTTCTTACGGCCACGCCAATCGCTACAAATTCCAGATGAGGCACAAAAACAGCAGGTGCTTCAACGGATATCAAGTGCTCCTTTAAGTGGGCTCTCCTCCACATCAACTTCAACATCACAAATACTCCAGTCCTCAAAGGTGTCACCCAAATCGCACTTGCTTCCTCACAGCTCCCAAATCTCCAGCTGCCCGTCTGAGTATGAGGTAGAACAGATGGTTGAGTCTGCAGAGCTGTTTACTCATACTATAGCCTGGGAATCAGAGGTCGACTCCAGCGCTTCTGTGAATCCAGACGAGGAAATGATCTGCACTGATGCCCAGAATCTTTATGAGTCGGATCCAGGACCAGACGCAGAAGGTTCTGACCATAATGTAGACCCTCATTCCCAAACTGTAACTCCTGTTGGTGGAGACAATGAGGAAGATGATGATAAGACTCAAATACCTGATTGGAGCGACAACTTTAGTTTTTTGTCAGGGCAGGAACAGGTTGGCTCTGAGGACGACGGGTGTGATAACGCACAGGGTGATGATGATGAGGTCGGAGATCCCACTTACTGTCAACCCACAGTCAGCCAAGAGATGAGGTCAGCAGAGGAGGTGGAGGAAGATGCTAGTGACGACGAGGTCAGGTTGCGCCTTCCTGGACAGAGACGTAGTACTGGAAGCACGTCAACAACTGCATCCTCAAACACAACTCTGCCTCTCACCACAAGTCGTGGTGGCTCTTCAGGTCGCATGGGTGCTAAGCCTTGCATAGCCTGGGCATTTTTTCAGATCGATAAAGATGACCCAACTCGTGTTATCTGTAACATTTGTCAGCAAAAGCTAAGTAGAGGCCAAAAAATACATAGTTTGAGTACTTCATGCATGAACCGGCACATGGACATGAAGCATAAGTTGCAGTGGGAAGCTCAGTGTGCTACAATGCGGTCTAGCCGGCCGGGCCAAGCACCGTCTGCCATATCTTGTGCATCCGCGGCCTCTTCATCCTCTGTGACTGGGGGGACAGCAGTCACACCTGTTTTGGGGCGCAGACCTGCCACCTCTTTACCCGCAACAGCCAGCGTGATTGGCAGGTCATCATTTTCTTTGGAGGTGGTAACACCAGCTGGTCTTGAGCGCTGTCCGACATCGATAGCACCACCTTTGGATCAAGGCAACCTAACATGTCCGCCTGCATCTTCCTCACAGACCGGCAGTTTGCCGGGGACACCCTTATCAACCCCGTCTAAGCACAATAGCCAGCCCTCGGTCCCTCAGATGTGGACAAGTAAAAGACCATTTCCTCCTAGCCATGAGAAAGCTAAGAGGTTGAATTTCACCATCTGCAAGCTCTTGGCTACAGAAATGCTGCCTTTCCGCCTGGTGGACACAGAGGATTTTCGAGACCTTATGTCCGTCGCAGTGCCCCAGTACCAGATGCCCAGTCGGCACTACTTCTCAAAGAAAGGTGTGCCTGCGCTCCACCAGCATGTCGCACACAACATCACCGCTTCTTTGAGAAACTCTGTGTGTGACAGGGTGCATTTCACCACAGACACTTGGACGAGTAGGCATGGACAGGGGCGTTACATGTCGCTGACTGGGCACTGGGTAACTATGGTGACAGCAGGACAAGGGGCTGCTGTCCAAGTCTTGCCGTCCCCACGAGTTGTGCGTCAATCCTCTTTATGTCATTTTTCCTCCACTGCTTCTGCCTCCTCAACCTCCTCTCGGTCTTCCACCTGCACCCAAAGCCTGTCTGGTCATGCCACAAGCTTTCTAACTGCGCAGAAGGGATCCTGCACACCTCCTTACTATGCTAGCAGTAGGGCTCAACGTCATCAGGCGGTTTTTACATTGAAATGTCTGGGAAATGTGAGTCACACAGCTGAGGAGTTGTGGTCAGCTCTGGAGAACCAATTTCATGAATGGTTGTCTCCACTGGACCTGAAACCAGGGAAGGCCGTGTGCGACAATGCTGCAAACCTGGGTGCGGCCCTTCGCCGGGGCAATGTCACACACGTGCCTTGTATGGCTCACGTGTTGAACCTGGTTGTCCAGCAATTTTTAGCCCACTATCCCAGACTAGATGGCCTTCTGCAGAGGGCACGGTCGCTGTGTGCTCACTTCCGCCGTTCGCATCCCGCAGCTCAGCGACTTACATCTCTACAGAAGTCGTTGGGCCTGCCACTTCACCGGCTAAAATGCGATGTGCCTACCCGGTGGAATTCAACTCTGCACATGTTGCAGCGACTGTGGCAGCACCGACAAGCCCTGGTGCAATACGTTCTGACGTATAGCCTGGGCCAACGAGATTCAGAGGTGGGGCAAATCACGCTGGAGGAGTGGTCTCAGATCAGGGACCTATGCACCCTTCTGCACAGTTTTGAAATGGCGACGAAGATGTTTAGTGCTGACGATGCCATTATCAGCATGACTATTCCGGTGATTTACATGCTGGAGCACATGTTAAACAGAATTCGGAGTCAGGTGGTGGCACAAGAGGAGGTGGAGGAAGTAGAGGAGGAGGAGTTGTATGCGGAAGGGCTAACATCTGCAAGGTCCAGACGGTCGGCAGCACCAGGGCGGCAGGCATGTGAGGGTGGGGGAGATGATTTTACAAGGGCGCATGGTAGCAGCCAAACTAGTGAGGAAGGTGCAGGAGCCCAGGAAGAAGTGGAGGACGAACTGATGGAAGACTCATCAGATGAGGGAGACCTTGATCACATTTCTGTTGTGCGAGGTTGGGGGGAGAGGACAGAGGAAGGAAGCATGATTGTTACCTCGCCACCAACACAACAGGGACTTGGTGCTCCTGGATGCGCAACACACATGAGTGCCTTCTTGCTGCACTACCTGCAACATGACCCTCGAATTGTGAGAATTAGAAATAATCCTGACTACTGGGTTGCCACACTGTTAGATCCCCGGTACAAAAGTAAATTTGCAGAAATTATTCCTGCCATAGAAAGGGATGCACGCATGCAGGAGTATCAGCAGAGACTGTTGCAGAATCTTACATGTGCTTTTCCACAAAATACCAGTGGTGCACGTAGTGAATCTCACAGTTCCAACTTGCCAACCGTGGTCTGTATGGAATTGTTCAATAAAGGGCCCAAAATTAAGATAACATAGATGGGAGAGGTCTCTATGAATAGGAATTCCTAAGTATTTGATACCCTGTGAGGGCCAGGCAAAGGGAAAGTTGGACTGGATGGAATCCTATATGGATTTAGGGAGGGAGACATCGAGGGCCTCAGACTTCGCTGCATTGATTTTAAAATTTTACCATGTAACAAAGTGATCTATTTCAGCCATAACAGCAGGGATGGATATATGTGATTGAGTGATATATACTAGGACATCATCAGCAAATAGAGAGCACTTGTACTCGGTGCCTCCCACCTCAATCCACCTAATATTGGGGTTATGGCGAATTGATGAGAGCAGGTGCTCCGTCACTAGGATGTATAAGAGAGGGGACAGAGGACATCCCTGCCTTGTCCCATTGGTGATTGTGAAAGGTGATGAAAATGTTCTGACGCACCCCCTGGGCCTTGGGACACCCGGAGCCGGACCCTTTTTGGTGGATGCTGGTGGTTGTAGTCTTCGTGGCGGCGATCCGGTTCCGTGGCTCAGGGCGGTCAAACCAGTGGCGGAACTATTTATGTGGTTTTGATGTTTAAATGTCCGACTACGCCACCCGTGGATTGCGGTCAGAGTGAACCGCCGCTACAGGGCAGACCGCTAAGGCTGGTGTTGTGGGTGCAGCAGAGCGTAGCATAACTCCCCACGGGAGGAGTATAGCCTCAGGGCAGTGTATGCGGAGGATGGGGGTGATGGTGCAGGGCAGCAGCAGTAACGACACGGAGTCAGTGATGCAGTTCAGGGCCTTTACTCACAGTTCTTATTATCCAGACCACGTCTGCAGGTAACGGCTGCCCACGTCGCACTGTGCTCACCAGGTGAGGGGCTCAGACAACTCCCAGATAACTTTGGAGCGCTTCACAGGACCCCCTTTGTGTGTCCTTTGTCTGGCCTTTCTTACCAACACTTCTGTCCGGCTGCCTCGGGCCTCCTCTTGGTAAACTTGGCGCCAGTTTCCCTGACCCTATGTGGTGCCTTCCTAGCGGGTGGAGCAAGGGGCTGCGCCACATAAAATGTCAGAGCCTCCGGTTTCTAGCTGAGGGTCGTTTCCTGCCTCCACTAGTTCGGGGACCGGTCTCCCCCTTTGGCCTGACCCCTCCACGCAGGTGGATTCGGGCGTGCGGTGGCGACTCGCCCGTCCGCACCCCTGGGATCCCTTCATTCCTCGTTCCTGGAGCCTTCTCCGCTCCTCTTCCTTCCTTCTCCCTCTTGCAGGCCTGGGCCTCTGTTACTAGGCCCGCCTCCGGAGCAGAGCTCATGCAGAGCCCCTGCTCCCTGCCACTTCTGCTCAGACTTCTCTGCACTGAACTAAGATGGTGCCCACCTTTTATACTCCCTTCTCAATGCACCCAGGAACTGCTTCCTCCCTGCTCCTGCACTGCAGGGTTCCCCTTCCTCAGTGTTCCCTCCCCCCACTCCAGCCAGGGACAGGGACTGTCGTGCCCATCTCAGGGGCATATTGGTCGCCCTGCCCCACGGCAATGTGGTGTAATGCATGCAGGTGTCGGGTCCTGATCCACACTCCATCCTTATCTGAGAGTGAGATATCACACCTCTGGGTGAGGTGCAATACGTCTGTAGCAACCGAGCCCTCGGTGCTACAGTTCCATTTATCTTCAGCCTAGGTGACGTATTGTGATACAGGGCCGTGATTTTGGCTATAAAAGGGTCCCCTAGACCCCTACCCCAAGCTTTTTAAGAGAATCATATATGGCGTGCCAGGAGACTCTATGGAATGCTTTCTCAGCATCCAACGAGAGTATCTACTTACAAATTTTTAACTGCATCTAGCCCAGGAAATACTTTGTGCCTAGTAGCAGTGTCTGCTAGTCAGCGGATTATCCCGGCTGTTAAGCAAGCTACACCACCTGTAGTTTGGACACTTAATTTTTTCAAAGGAAATGCTTCGGGACCACGGGATACTTAGTGAAGAGCATCAGGAGGCACCCCAAGGCATAGGGGCTGGGACTGGCACTAGGATGCCTTGCGGTGGACAGCCGAGCTCGATCCTTATAAAAGCTTTTTAACTGCAGCAGCTTTAGTGGATGCTACTGGAGCTGGAATTACGCGGCTGCTGGCATGAGACTTGCCCTCCAATAGATCCTTGTAAATGGATTTAAAGTGTATTCATTCAAATTAGAGGGACAATTTAAATTAAAAAGCTTAGAGCTGCCTCCACCACAGGGGGGCTCTCTCGACCCACCAGCGGACAGGCACCAGTATTGGGAGAGGGGGGCTGGCCGTCAGGGTTCACCGCGGCTCTGGCACAAACCCGGCGACACGGAGGTGGCACGGGCAGAAGCGGACTGGCCGTCTCGGCTTCTCACTTTTTGGATTTTAGAAGGGCATGACATGCCTATATCTGTGTCTCCCCCTCCTTTTACTCCTCCACCTCTTTTCTTTTCGCATGACTATATGTACTTGTCACTTTTCCATGTGTTAGTTGTGTCTTCTGAGCAGTTTGTCAGCTTTTGGACACCTTTGAAGGTGTTTTCTATGTGTTTCTATGTGTTTTTGTTTGCCTGCCATTGGTTTTAACGGTGTTCGAAGGTGTTCGACGAACAGTTCGACGAACAGTTCGGCGAACACACGGGTGTTCGACGAACCGAACCGAACTCGAACACTACGGGGGTGGCTCAACACTATTTGGGACTATAGATGCACCTTCATACGTCAGTAAGGCCCAGGCACACTACTATACCTTAGCCTCGTACAACCCCAAGTTCTACTGAGCCATAGTAAAGACGTCTATGATGTGATTCTGTACCTGTGTGCCTCCGATTTCCTGCAGAATATGGAGAGGCCTTCTCTATGGTATTCGGTATTATAGAGGTAATTTCTTCTAGAGGCACTGTTTTTTAAGTAGAACAGCTCCTTAATACAGCACTGTATGGGTGATCATACAGCAGCACACATAGTACATGATGCCTTATACAGTTGCAATTGAATTAACACCCCATAGCAGGTTAGTATTGTTAAGAAAATGTATATAGTCTAATGAGCAATTTAAATTGATCAGCACAGCATATACACTGTGTTCCAAATTATTATGCAAATAATATTTTCTCAGATTTTCCAAAATTACCTATATGAATTGCAGTCATTGTAATTTTCCAGTCAAATAACTATTAGAGTACAATTGAAAGGTTTTTGTACAAACTGCCTATGATAACAGTATATTTTTAAAAAAATAAAAAACTCAAACTGCACTCAAAATGCATGTTCCAAATTATTATGCACAGCAGAGTTTTCAACCTTTTCATTTTAATAAAGAACAAAAAAATGGTCATTTTTGAAATTATAAGCATTAGCAGGTTATTACAAAATGAAATCAAACAGTTTTCAACTCAAAACTTTATTCTAGGTGATGTTACATTTGCACATAGGACCGCTTGTTCGAAAGGAGCTTCTGAACTCTCTCGTCCATTGAATTTGTCAGGTTTTGGATGGTTTCTGCTTCCAATTGTTTTGCATGAGGACAGAATACCCTCCCAGAGCTGTTGCTTAGATGCGAACTGCCTCCCGCCATCATAGACACTCCTTTTGATGATGCTCCAGAGGTTCTCAATGGGGTTGAGGTCAGGGGAGCATGGGTGCCACACCATAAGTTTGTCCCCTTTTATGCCCACAGCAGCCAGAGATGCAGGTGTGTTATGTGCAGCATGAGACGGGGCATTATCATGCATGAAATGATCTCGATGGTCCAGATGGATGGAGTGGAGGATGGCTGGTTGATGGACACCCCATGCAAACACGGCTACGGCGCTAACAAGGAGGAGGTGGAGTAATGTTTTGGGCTGGAATCATGGGGAGAGAGATTGTCGGCCCTTTTAGGATCCCTGAAGGGGTAAAGATGAACTCCATAATGTATGTTGAGTTTCTCAAACAGCACTTCCTTCCGTGGTTCAAGAAGAAGAACCGTGCATTCCGCAGCAAGATCATTTTCATGCATGATAATGCCCCGTCTCATGCTGCACATAACACATCTGCATCTCTGGCTGCTGTGGCCATAAAAGGGAACAAACTTATGGTGTGGCACCCATGCTCCCCTGACCTCAAACCCATTGAGAACCTCTGGAGCATCATCAAAAGGAGTGTCTATGATCGCGGGAGGCAGTTCACATCTAAGCAACAGCTCTGGGAGGGTATTCTGTCCTCATGCAAAACAATTGGAAGCAGAAACCATCCAAAACCTGACAAATTCAATGGATGAGAGAGTTCAGAAGCTCCTTTCGAACAAGCGGTCCTATGTGCAAATGTAACATCACCTAGAATAAAGTTTTGAGTTGAAAACTGTTTAATTTCAGTTTGTAATAACCAGCTAATGCTTATAATTTCAAAAATGACCATTTTTTTTCTTTATTAAAATGAAAAGGTGGAAAACTCTGATGTGCATAATAATTTGGAACATGCATTTTGAGTGCAGTTTGAGTTTTTTATTTTTTTAACAATATACTGTTATCATAGGCAGTTTGTACAAAAACCTTTCAATTGTACTCTAATAGTTATTTGACTGGAAAATTACAATGACTGCAATTCATATAGGTAATTTGGGGAAATCTGAGAAAATATTATTTGCATAATAATTTGGAACACAGTGTATATAAAATGGTTTCTCCAAATTCAACCAAAAAATGTCACTTTTAATGGATACTGCGATCTCAGAATTATTTAACTGCTTTATGACAAATGCCTCTAGTATTTAGTAGAGGACCCTTTGGCTGTCAATTGTGGTGTACAGTCAGGCTCTTATGACCTGCTGCAAATGTGATGTATAGCCAGACACCAGTTTCTGACAATGTCCCCGAGGAATCTTAATGCATTCTTCAAAGGCAATGGCCTCCAGTTCACTAATATTGTTATGTTGTCGAGAGAGTGTCCAAAAAGATAAGAGAAAAGATCATTGCCTTGCATAAACAAGGTACAGAATGCACAAATATAGCAAAGGCATTTAATATTCCTAGAGATTCAGATGGAAGTATAGTTTGTAAGTTCAAAGTTACATTCGGCTTCCAGTTTACTAATATTTTTATGTTGTCGAGAGAGTGTCCAAAAAGATAAGAGAAAAGATTATTGCCTTGCATAAACAAGGTACAGAATGCAAAAATATAGCAAAGGCATTTAATATTCCTAGAGATTCAGATGGAAGTATAGTTTGTAAGTTCAAAGTTACATTCCTTACACTACCTGTACGTGGCAGAAAGAGGTAGGTGGTGAAAAACCATTGATTAACTTCAAAAGACCTACAACAAGATTTAGTTGCAGCTGGCACCAGGATTCCAGTTTGCACAGGAAGGCGCATGCTAAAGATCTCCATACCCAAACTCCAAGACATAAAACTTTACAAATCTAAATGCACAAGAAAAGTCAGATCTGAAGTGTTCAAAACTATATAAATAAGTCACAGAAGTTTTAAGATCCTGATCTGTGGATCTGGAACTTTTTGAGCCTAGGGATTAGCAGTATGTCTAGAAGACACACTGAAAAAACACCATGCCTAAAGTGAAGTATGGCTGTGGCTCTGTAATGCCTTGGGGCTGCTTTGTTTCCTCTAACAGTTGAAGTGTGTAGTGTATGTAGGGCACAATGGATTCAATGAAGGATGTGAAAATCCTAGCAGAAAACTTCATACCTTCTGTGAAAAAGATAAAGCTTGGGTGTCATTGGACTTTTTAACAGGACGAGGACCCCAGTCATATAGAAAGTAAAATAAGTATTGAACACATCACCAATTTTCCAAGTAAATATATTTCTAAAGCTTTTATTGACATGAAATTCACACCAGATGCCAGCAACAACTCATTCAATCCACACAGGCAAAGAAATCAAACCATAGATATCCATAAATTAAGTTATGTGTATTCATAAGAAATAGTACAGGGAAAAAGTATTGAACACATAAAGAAAAAGAGGTGCAAAAAACATATAAAGTCTTGACACCAGCTGAAATCTATCAGTAATTAAAAAGCAATCCTGCCACTTAGTGAAAAATATCAGCTGGTTTAACTGATGGCCTATAAAAAGGTGTCTCTTTACCAAGGTGCCACACAAGCAATATCTCATCATGGGTAAAGCCAATGAGATGTCTCAAGACCTTCACAACCTTATTGTTGCAAAACATACTGATGACATTGGTTACAGAAGAATTTCTAAACTACTGAAGGTTCCTGTGAGCACTGTTGGGGTCATAATCCAAAAGTGGAAAGTACATAATTTCACCATAAACTGGCTTCAAACAGGTGATTCCCACAAGATTTCAGACAGAGGAGTGAAAAGTATTACCAGAAGCATTGTCCAAGTTCCAAGGACCAACTATGGAGAGCTACAGAAAGACCTGGAATCAGCAGGTACAATTATTTCAAAGAAAACTTTAAGTAATGCACTCAATCTCCATGGCAAGTATGCACAATCACCATGCAAGACTCCATTGCTAAACAAAAAGCATGTTCAAGTGCATTTAAAGTTTGCTTAACAACATTTAGACAAGCCTGTGAAATACTGTAAGAATATAGTCTGGTCTGATGAGACCTAAATTGAACTCTTTGGATGCCATAATACACACCATGTTTGGAGGCCAAAAGTACGGTATATCATCCCAAAAACACCATACCAAATGTGAAGTTTGGAGGTGGGAACATCATGGTGTGGGTCTGTTTTCCAATTGGCACTGATAAAATTCATATAGTTGAAGGAAGGATGGATGGAAAAATGTACCAAGACATTCTTGATAAAAATCTGTTGCCATCTACCAGGATAATGAAGATGAAACAAGGGTGGACATTTCAGCAAGACAGTGATCCCAAACACACAGTCAAGGAAACTCTCAACTGATTTCAGAGAAAGAAAATAAAACTGCTAGACTGGCCCAGCCTTTTACCTGACCTGCATGCAATAGAAAACTTATGGAAGGAACTAAAGCTCAGCGTTCATAGAAGGAGCCCACGGAACCATCAGGATTTGAAGAGTGTTTGTGTGGAAGAATGGGCCAAAATCACATGTGAGTAATGCATGCGACTAGTTTCTGCATAGAGGAGGCGTCTTGAAGATGTCATCACCAACAAAGGCTTTTGCATGTATGTATTAATTAAATTTCAGTAAAGGTGTTCAATACTTTTTCCCTGTGTCATTTCTCATTATTACACGTAACTTAATTTATGGATGTGAAGACACAGGGTCGTCCGCAGGCAGGATCCTACTCAGACAATACAAGGTGATGGTAAAATAGTGTGGCAATACTTTATTGAGCCACCAAATGGAAAATAAACAGATAGAACAGTCCCAGCAAATACCCAAGATGGTACAAAATTACACAGTCTCACCCTTCTGCTGGCCCGCCTGGGATAGAAGAGCTGCAACTTTGGGACTTCCAGGGTCAACTACCTCAACCAGTGGCCCCCGCCGCTTTTGGCGGGCACCCACAGAGAGAAGGTAGTGGCAAGCTTAGGAAGCTGACAGTCCATCGAGGTACAAGTCCAGGAAACCCAAGGGTCCCACCCTGGCCTCTCTGAGAGTTTCCATGGGACTAGATGACCGGCTGGTCCCAATCTGGCTTCTCCGAATGTCTCCATGGGTTCCAGGCGATTGGAGGGTCCCACCTGGAAACCACAAACAACATATCCATGGGGCCAGGTGACTTCATTGTCCCAACCTGGTCTCCCCAAATGTATCCATGGGTTTTCTGATAGTCAGTGGAGCAGATCCGTATCTTTCCAATCAGGGTCATATACCCTTAGGCTGGAATCATGTAGAATCCAAATCTGTGTCTCTTTGGATAAAGCCATGCTACCAAGCTGATGGGCTGAAGAGAGTCTGATCTTAGATTCTCCTTGCAAAATCTCTTTCAATTCTCCCTTCTACAGAGGCATATGTTCCTTAAATAGTTCACATTTGTTCTTTCAAGTACACATCCACAGGGCAAGGGTTCGGTAGGGTATTATTCCACAGGGCTCAGGTCTCATTGGTTTAGCATTTAATCAATTTACATAGTTGGTATAGCAGGGGTCTCTTGTAAATAAACATCTAGCTGGCTTTAGTGCAATATGCAGTTAGCATAGTAACAAACATCATTGTTTCAGAACCAAGAGAAGACAACATTCAGGGTTATACAAATACTCGTCTGTCCTTCTTGACCCACCAAAGAAACACACACATGTTCTAAAGTCAACACAAACACAATAGTGCATTTCTCTTGGCTTAACAAATATAGACGTCTGGCTGATTAAGATAAGAAGCTGTTTCATCACTATGGACATCTATGGTTTGATTTCTTTACTTATGTGGATAGGTTAGGTTGTTACCAACATCTGGTGAGAATACCAAGCCAATAGCGCCTTTAGAAATATATTTACTTAGAAAATTGGTGACGTGTTGAATACTTATTTTACCCGCTGTACATCATAGTCCATAAAGGCTTGGTTTTAGAAGAAGTCTTGGAAAATTCTGGAGTGCCCATCACAGTTTGAACTGCATAGAAAATCTTTAATGGAATTTGAAGAAGGCAGTTGTAGCATGCAAACCCGAAAACTTTAGTGAGCTGGAGGCCAATGTACATGAGACATGGGATAAGATTCCTCAGGAACACTGCTAGAAGCTGGTGTTTGGCTATGCTGCACAGTTGCAGCAGGTCACAGCAGCCAAAAGATGATCTGCTAAGTAGAGATGAGCGAATCTTTTGAAATTCAAATTCATCAACTTTGTCGAATTTTACCCAAAAATTTGATTTGCGGCTAATAAGATTGTGTGGAAAGATTGTAATTGCTTTGTGAGGCAGTGACCGGGATCGTATACAAGGGACGTTATATATCCCCCAGAATGTGTACAGAGACCTATTAAATCCATTGGAGTGCATTGCAGTCACAGACACACCTGCGGCTGCAATGCAGGAATGAAGGTGAGCATTGACCTGATCAGGCTATCTGGCAAAGGCAGATTACTAAAACCCGGCAGGGCCTTCATTTCTTGGGGGAGGCTACAGGAAGGCAGTGGGGCGGCCTCCTCCCTCCAACCCGGGTTTTCCAGTGGCTCTTGCCACAGGTCCTTTAAAAACCCTGCACTAAGGATTAGTGTTGTTCAGTGTTGAAACATAGCAGGAAAGTATGGCGGGCCTGTGAGCAGCTGAACCCACGCCTGGGAAGGCTCTGCACCCATCAGGCTCTGAGCGGCCTGGCGCGGCCATTGCCCACGGCAACCGTTGTTTAAGGACTCACGTTAACCCTGCTGCGAACCAGAGGACTTTTCTGTTTACCCGTGAGTTGCTGAATAAAGCTGTTTATGATGGACTTGCTTGGGTCACTGCCTCAGTTACTGCACGGTGTGAACACCGCCGCCTTACAGCTTGTAAAATACATGTGGTGAGAGGAGAGAGAGAAAACCTCACTGACGATAAGAGCTTACACTTTACAAGTGAGAAAGAGAGGATCCCACTGATCATAAGAGATTATACTCTACAGGAGAAAAAGAATCCCTTTGATCATAACAGCTTACACTCTATAGGAAAAAGAGAGAGAGGACCCTGCTGACCATAGGAACTTACACCCAACAGAGGAGAGAGACTCACTCAGTGACTCAGGAGATGGAATATGACTATGCTGTACAAATTGTGCTCAGCTAGGATTTGTTGATCTGTGATGTCCCAGGTAATGACCACCCGTGTGCAAGTCATGATAATCCGCTAGCTTTCATAGCTGGGTATTATAGAGAAGCCTATGCGGCAGTACAAAATGACATTTACCTGGTCTCTGATGCTTCAACAGGGTGGGAAATGGTGTAGTGCAAGTTTTTTGGGGGGAACCGCAAATTAAATCCCCAAATGTTTGAATTTGTGTGAAAATGCGAATTTCAAGGCATTTGACTCTAATTCAATCTTCCAGAAATCGGTATGCTCATCTCTACTACTAAGTACTAAACATGTGTTTCAGGAAGGGGTTGAATAATTCTTAGACTGCAGTAGTCAGTAAAAGTGTCATTTTGTGTTGAATTTGGAGAAACCATTTGTTAAATTAATTGTAATGGGCTATTTTAAATTTTCTTGCTTGTTTAGTTTATTGCAAACAGCAGTAAGTTTGTAAATTTGCTACTAAACCTAAATTGCAATGGGGGTTGAATAATTTTAATTGCGACTGTAGATCATATGAGACTAAGCCTTTATATGTACGCTTTGTACTTTCTTCATTTTTCTCTGCATTTTAAAATCTTAATAAAACTTTTTATATTAATAAAATAAAATTTAACAATATAGAATAAGTCTTTTGGTATGTATTTTACTAAATAGATTTACAACAGTGAAATGAGTGAAAAGAGACTTTTGTGTAAATGTGATAGCCTTTATCAATCTCCATAGCAAGATCAATACTAGAAACTGCTTTGACTACAGGGGGTAATGCTTTTTAAATCATGATAAAGTGATAGTTAATTGTAAGACACTAAAAATGTAGCATATAATGATAGCATGGATAAATGAGTATAGGATCTGTTTTTTGTTGATCCTTTGATAGGTCATCTACTAGAGCTTCTCAAAATGTGAAGGACAATGATTCACAGATCATTGGGTGTAGAAATCTTTCTTTAGCTGTAGCAATCTTTGATTAGCAAGATATTATAACATTAAAATAAGCAATATGTCAAAGGAGTCCAGGATAAAAGTAAAAGGTTAACTGAGCTTTTTTAAAAATTTTGCTATGGACTTCAACAATTGATAATGAGGACAAAGTGTCATCATTTTGGCTAATGAGGCCACATTGAAAATGTTTGACATGCCTTGCATGAGAGGAAAAGAGACAGATACATTGAAGAAGCTGCTGAAATATTATGACTCTCTTTCTTTCCAGATACCTAGAGCCTCCATAAAAGTGATAACAGCCAAAGTTAGTTATTGTGACACTTGTTTCACAGGCATGTCGTCCTACTAAATGATGGTGCTGCCCCTTTGCCACCAAGGGGTTTAAGTCACCCAACAGCTAACAGCACTAGTTGTGTCTTATATCAGGACCCTGCTGTCCTGGGCTCCATAGCAGCCGCAGTGGCTTTAGTTCAGCCCCTGACTTACATATTTTTATTGATACTTCACTGAGCATTTCACTAGAAAACACTGATAAATTCACTGAAAATGAAACCTATGAAGAAGCTGTCCTTTCCTTCCATGTGGATTACAGCAGGAAAAATAGCCTGGTAGTCCTTGATCCAAGGTCTATTGATAGGTTGCGATCTACTATATTATTTATTACGTTTATCTTCCAAAGATTGATTCAGTTCAATCCTCTGTGTGTCACTAGTTTCAGTTGACGAAGTCTTAATTTTTGAAAAGCGTACTCCATACTGTTATATGAAGACATGTGAAGTGCTAAAAAGCACAATGTCCTCAAGCATTTAATCTCATACATAGTCAGATGAAAAACATCAGAGTGAACTCGGATTAAAGCTGATCATTGGCTTATTTTTATAATGTTATGCTAATAGCGCCAGAAAGTTAAAGACAAGACACAAGATTTTCCAACTCCATGGATAAGGGAGACCAAATGATTGTAAATGTCTCAGAAGGTAACTTGTTGTTGTGATATCAGCATGATTGAAGTAATAGCTAAGCTAATTTATTACTATGATCTATATTGTGGTCTTTTAAGTTTTATAGTCTTTTACCAGTATCATACATATGATCAGACAGTGTGACATATTACTTCCATGTCTGAGGTTCAAAGATTACCAATTGTAGTGACTTTTTTTGTCTTATACCATGGACCTTTAACTAACTGTATAAAAATCACCTCTAGTTAAACTGAATAGGTTAGAGGTGCCAACTTTTTTAAACAAAGCATACTGTTCCTAATAATTTAGGTAATAAAGTTCCAAGATGAATATAGGATGTCTTATTAAAGCCAGGAGAATGTAAAACAATGACTTAGGAAAACACCACCACTAAAGTTGGAAACAATGATAATTTAGAGTCCCTAGATAGAACAGCTGGAATGCATACTAGTGGCCAATATACTGTCTGACACATGGCCCAGAAACACTAGGTATCTGCCATAATGGATCATGTTAATAACATGAAAGCATGCTGTCAGTCATGAACTCCTATCATTAGCCACACATACGAGATGACAGATAACTTGTAGCTCCCATATCACTGGTCGAGGACTAACGGAATAGATGAAACTAAAGCCAACTAAATGCAACTGTGGGTCATTGTTCTGTTAGACATGTAGAACATAATTTTTCTCTCTTCATGGAAAGACATAAGACTTTTGTCTATGTGGAAGCACTAAGGGAGCACTATTACTGTACTGATGCCTCAAAATGAGAACTGGAGAACTGTTACTATGTGTGGCACAAAGAAGGCCACTATTATGGTGTAAAGCACAAAGGGGAGCTCCATTGCTGCACTGGTTGTTTGACACTATGTTTTGGCAAGTACCATCAGCGTTCACAGTATTGAATGAGCAGTAAGTTGGTACCATTAAAGGCAAAGCGGGATGGAAAGATTGTGTAGAAGATGGATAATAACTGTTGAGAGAGCCGAAAAAGTGTGAAGCAAAAGTTATTAGGGTGCCAGATTCTGCAGACATGAGACATGGCCTGCTGAAGATGTCATGGTGATCTTGGTTGTGTGAAGAAGAAGAATAAGGAAAGTGAAGGACTCCAATCAGAGAGTATATCAACTAAACATCACATAATTTATCTGTACTGTTATCACTGCAAAACAGCTATATGAAACTGGTATCTAACACAGATTGGTTAAAGTATGGTGGTAATATTGGTCGTGTAGTGGCTTTTATTCATAAACAGTACTGTGTATTACTATTATTATTATAGAATATAGTGTTATTATTCAGCCAGTATGCAGTCGTAATATGGTGTTGTTGTGTGGAAGCATTTTTAGTTAACAGTTAACTGTACAGGTAAGATGTGGTCATATTATGGTGTCACTCAGTATTTGGTTCATGTATAGTGGTGAATACAAGTGTAGAACACATTTTCTCACATCACAGCAGAACTGGGACCAGCAGGGCAGGCTGTACAGCAGACTCTACTGAGCAGGGAATGCGGTTAGCAAAGTTTTACCAAAATAGGAGTCTCTGAATCTTTTTCCCAGATAACTTGCAGCCACATCCTCTGCACAGCCTGCTGTAGTAGGAGATATAAATGAATGGGTCTGGGCACGTCAGCGTGTTTTCATGGACCATGTGTCCATGGGCAAAACACGCTGACATGTCCGTTTTTTACCTGCAACACAGGCCGCAAAACATTCCGCACACGTACACAGTGATGACATCTGTGTCATCAGTGTGACATGTACCGGCGCCTGGGAATCAGTTGTACTGTTAGCGCTGTTCCCAAGCGCCAGGTGCTGCTGAACATTGCCCTCACCATTGTCCCCTGCAGGTGCTGCAATCAGCGCCAGCAGGGGACAATCTTGAGAGTAGTATTTTGCTCCCACTGTGTCTAAAACCTGTAAAAATAAGAATAAAATAAAAAAATACTTATACTCACCTGTCATAAGTGTCCCACGCTGTAATCCATCTGACCGCTCACGCTTAGGAGCAGAGGAGAATGACTCGCTGCAGCGTGCGGACCCCGGAGCTGCGCTGAGCTCAGTGAGTGACAGGACACTGCTAGTGAGCCCAGCGGAGGACATGGGAGGACATGGGCCCACTCGCTGTGGCGAGTCATTCTCCCCGTCTCCTCAGCGTGAGCAGTCAGATGGATTACAGCGGGGGACATCTTCGGACAGGTGAGTATAAGAATTTTTTCATTTTATTTTTACTACTCTCAAAATTGTCCCTTGCTGGCGCTGATCGCAATGATGAGGGTAGCGTTCAGCACCTGGCGCTTGGGAACAGCACTAACAGTACAGCTGATTCCCAGGCACTGGTATGTGTGATACTGATGTGGCACATGGTTGCAACACGTATGCCACACGTATCATACACACAGACACACGAACACACGGACATGGATATCTCCGGTACTGGTTTTTCCAGTACCCAAAATATCCGGACGTGTGAAAGAGGCCTAAGAATGGTGAAAACTGTACATCAATCCAACTCCAGCCAAAGCTTTGTAATGATTAAATAAAAATAACAAAAAAGTCCCTTAAATGATTAAAACCATTGACAAATTATAATTAGTCATAAGATGTTATTATTTCTTTCGGGGATTATCCTTTACTAGTGACACATTTTAATTGGTAGTGAATGTGCTCATTCTAAAGAAATATTGTGTTTTTGGTTCACATTTTGGCCACAGTAACTGTGTCCTAAAAAGACTTTGTTGTATTGTGTTAAAATTCTTTGTATTGAGGCATATTTCTTCGGAATTCATCATGGGTTTGCAGAAAATACCATCTATTCCAAGAAAATATCCAACTGTTCTGCAGTATTGTGGATTATGATGAAATTTTGGATTAACAGTCTGTCTTTTTTTCCTTGAGTGTCAGTTTACTTGAGACCTAAAGGCTATGCTGTTTTCACAATTAAATCACAATGCAATCTTGTGAACAATCTCAAAAATATCCTACCATTTTGTGTTTACAACTCTTATGCAGACGTATGTATCACCGTGGTTGCATACTACAAAAGCACTCTCTATATTCTCATGTGTTACTTTCTTCCATATGTCTACAGATCGGCAAGCAAAAGGAATCAGATGGAAGGTAGTAAGACATGACTGCAGGATCAGACCAAACACAAGTTTCTTTGTAATCTGT
Source organism: Phyllobates terribilis (assembly GCF_046119375.1). Classification (NCBI taxonomy): domain Eukaryota; kingdom Metazoa; phylum Chordata; class Amphibia; order Anura; family Dendrobatidae; genus Phyllobates; species Phyllobates terribilis. The sequence goes on along the minus strand of NW_027362763.1, from coordinate 264,260,463 downwards.
CACCATCAAGACACAAAAGTCCACATGGGAGCTGTATACACAAACTGATGGGATATTGCTATTGGAGTAAGGCTGCGTTCACACATTGCGTATTTCCCTATGTTTCTTTACGCTGCGTATTTTTAAGCCGGTAAAAAAAGCACCTCCATTCACACACTGCGTAAAAAAGCGCAGCAAAAAACGCAGTGTGAAAATGAAGGGTGACGTGTAATGTCACACTTCATTTCAGTGTGACATGTGTACTGTCTGTGTCTGTGTGTCGTGTGTGTACTGTCTGTGTCTATGTGTCTGTGTGTCGTGTGTGTCCTGTGTGTCTATGTGTCGTGTGTGTGTCCCTAGCAGTGTATGTACAGACTATGGATACTTACCTACCCGATGGATGAGAGACGCGTCTGCTCCGTTCCGCGCTTGCAGCATCTGCCGTGAAGCGATCAGCAGACTGTCAGCTGACCGGCTTGTAATCAGCGGACCGGCCGGTTACAAGCCGGTTAGCTAACAGCTGATCGGCTCACCGGCAGATGCTGGAAGCGCGGGATTGGAGCGGACCGGACCGGATGCCTCTCCACTGACATCGGATAGGTGAGTATCCATCCTGTGCCTCCGTAAAAAAGCGATGGAATTACGCAGTGTGTGAACACCGCTGCGTAATTCCATCGCTTATAATGGGCACAATAGAGAGAAAGCGCAGGACGCAGCTGCGTAAAGAATTGACATGCCAATTCTTTACGCAGCTGCGCTTTCCCGCTGCGTAAAATTACACAGTGTCTGAACGGCAAAGTGAATTTCCTATTCACTTTGCTGGCAGACACAAAGCACATTGCGTATTTTCAAAAAGCGCGCGCAAAAAAGCGCGCGAAAATACGCAATGTGTGAAAGCAGCCTAATACAAACATGGTGGCAAATTGGTACATTTGGCTGTACTAAAAGGTACTAAATGTGCCATTTATCATCTGTAGAGTGTAGACCAGTACCTGAAGTCCTTAGTTTTATTCAATTGTTGCTTCGGTGATGTAAAAAAGACATTTAAAAGGTCTTTTTCAACTTATGTAACTATGTAACTAGTAACACTAATTTTTACGTAGAAATATTGAGAAAATTATATTTTGATGCACAAATGAATAATTAGTTCAGTTCAGTTAAGTGAAATGTTTCTTGCTTGAGTTACTGCTTTAACTTTAATATTGTGCATGTTTTTACTCCTAGATACATTTAAAAGCTGTGTAGCAAAATTGTTCTTCAGCTGTCCAATGAAGGCTCATTACTGTCTGTACAGTAAATCCAGTTTTATACTCACCAGCAGACATCCACAGACATGGATCCATTTTATGTTTCTCTTTCAACAGGTGCGTGCAGATTACAATTGTAAGTATGAGACAATTAGCTTTTAATTTGTTTACAATGCATTAGAGTACCTTGTACATCTGTGACTGCAGCTTGTACATCTGTGACTGCAGCTTGTACATCTGTGACATCTTACCTCTTTTTTTTGCAATTGTGCCATCATTGATAACTTAAAAGTGAATGTATCCAGAGATCAAAGTTTAGGCTAAAGTTTGTATTTTTAGCTACCACAGGAGCTCCCACGAGACACAAGCCGCATGACATCCATTACAGACTACATGTATGCAAATTATATACACAGAAGTGGCAGCAAATTCACAAAAGACCATTTCTTTAAGAAAAGCTATCATCAGAAAATATTCCATTGTTTAAATCAGGTTTTTGTGTTACATGTATTTTTTTAAAAAAATGGCAATGTTTTTTTTTTTCAATTTCAATTTCTTTCTTTAGAAAATTCCATAAAGAGGAATACAGGGGGATAATTATTTCACATGCTCTAGATTGTATGCTTCTGTTAATGCAACCCAGAATTATGTTTGCCTTTTTTGCTGCTGCATCACACTGTTGACTCATGTTCAGTCTGTGATCTAGCAGTATACCCAAATCTTTTTCACATCCTGTTGATTAGCACTATTCCTCCCATTCTGTATATGCTTTTTTTCATTTTTCTTGCTCAGATGTAGGACTTTGCATTTCTCCTTGTTAAAAACCATTCTGTTAGCTGCTGCCCACAGTTCCAGTTTATTTAGATCTTTTTGAATCCTCTCTCGCTCTCTTCTCTAGTAGTAGCTATCCCTCCTAGCTTTGTGTCATTAGCAAATTTAATAAGTTTACCCCCAATTCCTTCATCTAAATCGTTGGTAAAGATGTTGAACAACACAGGGCCCAGTACAGAGCATTGTGGTACCCCACTTGAGACATTCTTCAAACTGGATGTGCAACCATTTATGACCACTCTTTGGGTCCGATCACTAGGCCAGTTAGGAATCCACCTAACAGTTGCCTTGTCCATTCCATAGTTGGTCACTTTTTCAATTAGAATGGTATGAGATACTTTGTCAAATGCTGTGCTCAAGTCAATATACAGTACAGACCAAAAGTTTGGACACACTTTCTCATTTCAAGATTTTTCTGTATTTTCATGACTATGAAAATTGTACAATCACACTGAAGGCATCAAAACTATGAATTAACACATGTGGAATTATATACTTTACAAAAAAGTGTGAAACAACTGAAAATTTGTCTTATATTCTAGGTTCTTCAAAGTAGCCACCTTTTGCTTTGATGACTGCTTTGCACACTCTTGGCATTCTCTTGATGAGCTTCAAGAGGTAGTCACCGGAAATGGTCTTCCAACAATCTTGAAGGAGTTCCCAGAGATGCTTAGCACTTGTTGGCCCTTTTGACCTCACTTTGCGGTCCAGCTCACCCCAAACCATCTCGATTGGGTTCAGGTCTGGTGACTGTGGAGGCCAGGTCATCTGGCGTAGCACCCCATCACTTTCCTTCTTGGTCAAATAGCCCTTACACAGCCTGGAGGTGTGCTTGAGGTCATTGTCCTGTTGAAAAATAAATGATGGTCCAACTAAACGCAAACCGGATGGAATAGCATGCTGCTGCAAGATGCTGTGGTAGCCATGCTGGTTCAGTATGCCTTCAATTTTGAATGAATTCCCAACAGTGTCACCAGCAAGGCACCCCCACACCATCACACCTCCTCCTCCATGCTTCACGGTGGGAACCAGGCATGTAGAGTCCATCCGTTCACCTTTTCTGCGTCGCACAAAGACACGGTGGTTGGAACCAAAGATCTCATATTTGGACTCATCAGACCAAAGCACAGATTTCCACTGGTCTAATGTTCATTCCTTGTGTTCTTTAGCCCAAACAAGTCTCTTCTGCTTGTTGCCTGTCCTTAGCAGTGGTTTCCTAGCAGCTATTTTACCATGAAGGACTTCTGCACAAAGTCTCCTCTTAACAGTTGTTGTAGAGATGTGTCTGCTGCTAGAACTCTGTGTGGCATTGACCTGGTCTCTAATCTGAGCTGCTGTTAACCTTCGATTTCTGAGGCTGGTGACTCGGATAAACTTATCCTCAGAAGCAGAAGTGACTCTTGATCTTCCTTTCCTGGGGCGGTCCTCATGTGAGCCAGTTTCTTTGTAGCGCTTGATGGTTTTTGCAACTGCACTTGGGGACACTTTCAAAGTTTTCCCAATTTTTCACACTGACTGACCTTCATTTCTTAAAGTAATGATGGCCACTCGTTTTTCTTTACTTAGCTGCTTTTTTCTTGCCATAATACAAATTCTAACAGTCTATTCAGTGGAATATCAGCTGTGTATCCACCTGACTTCTGCACAACACAACTGATGGTCCCAACCCCATTTATAAGGCAAGAAATCCCACTTATTAAACCTGACAAGGCACTCCTGTGAAGTGAAAACCATTTCCGGGGACTACCTCTTGAAGCTCATCAAGAGAATGCCAAGAGTGTGCAAAGCAGTCATCAAAGCAAAAGGTGGCTACTTTGAGGAACCTTCAATATAAGACATATTTTCAGTTGTTTCACACTTTTTTGTTAAGTATATAATTCCACATGTGTTAATTCATAGTTTTGATGCCTTCAGTGTGAATGTACAATTTTCATAGTCATGAAAATACAGAAAAATCTTTAAATGAGAAGGTGTGTCCAAACTTTTGGTCTGTACTGTATACTATATCTACTGTGTTTCCCTGATCCACCCAGTCAGTGTTTTGTCATAGAAGAAAATTAAGTTAGTCTGACATGACTTAGTTACAAACCAATGCTGGCTCTTGTTAAACACTTCATTCTTATAAAGGTACTTGCATACATGTTGTTTCATAATTTGTTGAAAGATTTTTCCTGGTATAGCAGTAAGGCTCACAGGCCTTTAGTTCCCTGGGTCTACCTTCTTTCCCTTTTTGAAGATAGGGACAACATTTGCTCTTCTCCAGTCTTCTGGGACTTCTGTTCTCCAAGAATTTTCAAAGATTATGGAGAGTGGTTCAATACTTTCCTCTGCTATCTCCTTCAGTACCCTAAGATGTAATTCATCTGGACCTGGAGACTTGAATTGATTTATGTTAGCTAAGTATTCCCTCACTATCTTTTTTTATAGATAGTGTGGATTCTTCTATTCCTTCAATAGTAAGGAGCACCTTCCTCCGCTAAGCTCTAAGCCATTTCGGTAACTCAGATTTAGTACGTTTCATTTGATTTTCCTTTTTATTTTAAGTCACAAAGACTATTTTTATAGGGCCATCAGGTGGCCCTTACTATTCTTAAAGGGCCAGCAGTTGGCCCTCACTATTGTTAGAGGGCCATCAGCCGGCTATGCTTTGTTGTTCCCATTATTAATGAGTGGGTCTTTTATACTGTTATTGGGTATGCAGTTACTGCAAGGGCTGCAAAAAATTTGGACGAACCCCAATACCCCTTTGAAGAGACATAGAGGAGGGCCTCAGTAAAAAAAAGTTTCCATTATAAAGGAGTGGGTCTCCTATAATGGTAATGCCCATGCAGTGACTGCAAGAGCTGCCAAAATTTGGGAAAAAACCCCAATAACAATTTAAAGACACATAGAGATGGGCCTCAGTAATGAGTACCACATGTTCCCATTAGAAAGGAGCAGGTCTGCTATACAGTTATAGGGTATGCAGTGAGTACAACGGCTGCAAAAATTTGGGAAAAACACCAATAACAATTTAAAGACACGTAGAGGTGGGCCACAGTAACGACATGTTCCCATTAGAAAGGAGCGGGTCTTCTATGCAGTTATAGGGTATGCAGTGAGTACAACGGCTGCTAAAATTTAGGAAAAACCCCAATAACAATTTAAAGACACAAAGAGGTAGGCGAAAGTAACAACATGTTCCCATTAGAAAGGAGCGGGTTCCCATACTCTTCTTGCATATGCAATGACTGCAATGGCTGCCAAAAATTTGGATGCACTCCAATGCCCTTGCAAGAGACGTAGAAGAGGTGATATGGTAGATATGGTGGTGAATGGTAGGGTGATGGAGGATGAGGAGAAGGAGGAGGACAAGAGCAAATAGACAAAATCAGGAAGAGTAAACCCATGTCTGGGTGTGAAGAGGTGCATGGGACTAGACCTCCCAAAAAAAAGACATTGGATTTGAGTTTATGTTACTCTGCAATCATTCGGTGGTGTTGAGAAGTCTGGCCCAATCCAGCCCTTGTTCATTTTTATAAGAGTCAGCCTGTCAGCATTTTCAGTTGACAGGCGGATGCGCCTATCGGTTATAATTCCACCAGTGGCACTAAAAACCCTCTCTTACGTTAGCGGCAGGGCAGGCCTGGACCTCCAAGGAGTAGAGAGCCAGTTCATGCCACGTGTCCAGCTTGGATACCCAATAATTATAAGGCACAAAGGAATCACGGATGACGTTGGTATGGTCAGCAAGGTACTCCCTAACCATCTTCCCCAACTTTTCCCTCCTTGTGAGAGTACCCTGCGTATCAAGACCTGTGCGATGGGAGGGTCTGAGAAAACTCTCCCAGAACTTTGACAGTGTTCCCCTGCCTCTGTTGGATTGGATTTGTGTCTCTCTCACCTGTACGCCTTGGTTGTCCAACGAATTATGACCTCTGCCGCCAGCGTTTTCAGAGGGGAATTTTTTTAATAGTTCCGCAACAAAGGCCTTCTGGTACTGCTCCATTTTATTAGGCCTGTCCGCCGTGGGAATAAGAGATAAGAAGTTCTCCTTGTAGTGTGGGTCTAGAAGTGTCACTAATCAGTAATGACTGTCACCCAAAATTTGGACAACGCGGGGGTCATGGGAAAGGCAGCGTAACATAAACTCAGCCATGTGTGCCAGACTGCTAACAGGCAAGACTTCCGTGTCCTCACCAAGAGGATGACTGACCGCGCTCTCCTCCTCATTCTCCTCCTCCCTTTCCTCAGGCCATCCACGCTGAACAGACGGTATGACAGTTGTGCAGGTAGTACCGTTGATAGAGCAGGAAATTGGCTCCTGCTCTTCCTCCTCCTCCTCTTCCTCATTATCACCCAATCCACGTTGGGATGAGATGAGGCTGGGTTGTGTGGTATCACCCTGTATGGTTCCTTGCTCCATCTCATCGTGCTCCGCCTGCAATACATCCTCTTTAATTGTGAGCAGAGAGCGTTTCAGAATACAGAGAAGCGGGATGGGGACATTAATTATGGCGTCATCACTGCTCACCATCTTAGCGGAGTCTTCAAAGTTTTAGAGTATGGTACAGATGTCTGACATCCATGTCCACTCCTGTGGTCTTATGTGTGAAGTCTGACCTGAATACCGACGGCCGTGTTGATGATGGTAATCAACAACTGTTCTCTTCTGCTCACAAATCTTTCCCCACATTTGCAATGTAGAGTTCCAACGCGTTGGGACATCACACACCAGTCAGTGAGCTGGAAGCTGCAAATGCTGCTGAAGCACGGCAAGGGCGGCGGAAGCTGTAGCTGACTTTCTAAAATGGGCACACACGCGGCGTACTTTGACAAGCAGATTCGGCAGATCTGGGTAGGTTTTGAGAAATCTCTGAACCACAAGGTTAAGCAGAGGGGCCAGGCATGGTACGTGTGTGAGCTTGCCTTGCTTCAGAGCTGCCACCAGGTTCCAGCCATTGTCACACATGACCATGCCTGGCTGTAGGTTCAGCGGTGTCAGCCACAGAACAGCCTGCTCTTTCAGAGCTGTCCACAATGCTTCAGCATTGTGCTGTTTGTCACCTAAGCATATTAGCTTCAGCACAGCCTCTTGCCACTTGGCCGATGCAGTGCTGCAGTGCTTCCAGCTTGTGACTGATGTGGAGGTTGAAGAGGAGTTGCAGGAGCTGTAGAATGTGGGGGCAACCCTGATTGACCCAGGGCCCGCAATCCTCAGAATTGGAAGGACGTGTTCCGTCCCAAGGTCCGACTTGGTCCCGGCTTCCACTATATTAAAGCAGTGTGCCATCAGCGAGATGTACCGTCCTGCCCACAAACACTTGTCCACATATGCGTGCTTAGGTGGACTTTCCCAGTAACTACGTTGTTGAGGGCATGGCTAATGTTGTAGGACACGTGCTTCTGTAATGCGGGGACCGCACACCGAGAGAAATAGTGGCGGTTGGGGACCGAGTACCGAGGGACGGCCACCGCCATCAGGTTGCGGAAAGCTTCCATCTCCATGAGCCTAAATGGCAACATTTCGAGCGCAAGCATTCGCGAAATGTGTGAATTTAGTAGTGTGGCCTGTGGGGCGTTGGCAGCGTATTTGTGCTTGTGTTCCAAGGACTGGGGTAGGGACAACTGAACGCTGTTCTGATCTACCGTTGATAGAGCAGGAAATTGGCTCCTGCTCTTCCTCCTCCTCCTCTTCCTCATTATCACCCAATCCACGTTGGGATGAGATGAGGCTGGGTTGTGTGGTATCACCCTGTATGGTTCCTTGCTCCATCTCATCGTGCTCCGCCTGCAATACATCCTCTTTAATTGTGAGCAGAGAGCGTTTCAGAATACAGAGAAGCGGGATGGGGACATTAATTATGGCGTCATCACTGCTCACCATCTTAGCGGAGTCTTCAAAGTTTTAGAGTATGGTACAGATGTCTGACATCCATGTCCACTCCTGTGGTCTTATGTGTGAAGTCTGACCTGAATACCGACGGCCGTGTTGATGATGGTAATCAACAACTGTTCTCTTCTGCTCACAAATCTTTCCCCACATTTGCAATGTAGAGTTCCAACGCGTTGGGACATCACACACCAGTCAGTGAGCTGGAAGCTGCAAATGCTGCTGAAGCACGGCAAGGGCGGCGGAAGCTGTAGCTGACTTTCTGAAATGGGCACACACGCGGCGTACTTTGACAAGCAGATTCGGCAGATCTGGGTAGGTTTTGAGAAATCTCTGAACCACAAGGTTAAGCAGAGGGGCCAGGCATGGTACGTGTGTGAGCTTGCCTTGCTTCAGAGCTGCCACCAGGTTCCAGCCATTGTCACACATGACCATGCCTGGCTGTAGGTTCAGCGGTGTCAGCCACAGAACAGCCTGCTCTTTCAGAGCTGTCCACAATGCTTCAGCATTGTGCTGTTTGTCACCTAAGCATATTAGCTTCAGCACAGCCTCTTGCCACTTGGCCGATGCAGTGCTGCAGTGCTTCCAGCTTGTGACTGATGTGGAGGTTGAAGAGGAGTTGCAGGAGCTGTAGAATGTGGGGGCAACCCTGATTGACCCAGGGCCCGCAATCCTCAGAATTGGAAGGACGTGTTCCGTCCCAAGGTCCGACTTGGTCCCGGCTTCCACTATATTAAAGCAGTGTGCCATCAGCAAGATGTACCGTCCTGCCCACAAACACTTGTCCACATATGCGTGCTTAGGTGGACTTTCCCAGTAACTACGTTGTTGAGGGCATGGCTAATGTTGTAGGACACGTGCTTGTGTAATGCGGGGACCGCACACCGAGAGAAATAGTGGCGGTTGGGGACCGAGTACCGAGGGACGGCCACCGCCATCAGGTTGCGGAAAGCTTCCATCTCCATGAGCCTAAATGGCAACATTTCGAGCGCAAGCATTCGCGAAATGTGTGAATTTAGTAGTGTGGCCTGTGGGGCGTTGGCAGCGTATTTGTGCTTGTGTTCCAAGGACTGGGGTAGGGACAACTGAACGCTGTTCTGGGACAAGGATGTGGATGCTTGCTGATCGTGCTAGTTGATTGTGTGCAATCAAAGGTGCAGGGTGGGAGGCATCTTCGCATGTGCCATGGACAGGGGATTCGCGTGCACTCACAACAGCGGAAGAAGCAATGGTGTCACCCGCAGACATTATTTCTGGACCCTGGGGTTCTTTGCTGCCATGTGCCTGATCATGCTGTTGGTGGTCAGGCTGCTAGTTTTGCTACCCCTGCTGATGCTGGCCTGGCAGGTGGTGCAAAAGGCCTTTTGGGGTTATCTGCAGAGTCTTTAAAAAAACTATCAGACTCAGGAAGACCTAACAGTTGTACTGGCAACTTCAGTCGTGTTGGTGTTACGGGAAACACTTTCCCGCCTTGTGTCTGCGGCCACCACACTGCTTGTTCCGGCCTGTTGTGGTGCTACGCCTCCCTCCCCCTGTGTGCTGCTGTCCTCACTTTGCATGTCCCCCTGCCAGGTTGGGTCAGTTACTACACTGTGTTCCAAATTATTATGCAAATAATATTTTCTCAGATTTTCCCAAATTACCTATATGAATTGCAGTCATTGTAATTTTCCAGTCAAATAACTATTAGAGTACAATTGAAAGGTTTTTGTACAAACTGCCTATGATAACAGTATATTTTTAAAAAAATTAAAAACTCGAACTGCACTCAAAATGCATGTTCCAAATTATTATGCACAGCAGAGTTTTCAACCTTTTCATTTTAATAAAGAACAAAAAAATGGTAATTTTTAAAATTATAAGCATTAGCAGGTTATTACAAACTGAAATCAAACAGTTTTCAACTCAAAACTTTATTCTAGGTGATGTTACATTTGCACATAGGACCTCTTGTTCGAAAGGAGCTTCTGAACTCTCTCGTCCATTGCATTTGTCAGGTTTTGGATGGTTTCTGCTTCAATTGTTTTGCATGAGGACAGAATACCCTCCCAGAGCTGTTGTTTAGATGTGAACTGCCTCCCGCCATCATAGACACTCCTTTTGATGATGCTCCCGAGGTTCTCAATGGGGTTGAGGTCAGGGGAGCATGGGTGCCACACCATAAGTTTGTCCCCTTTTATGCCCATAGTAGCCAGAGAAGCAGATGTGTTATGTGCAGCATGAGACGGGGCATTATCATGCATGAAAATGATCTTGCTGCGGAATGCATGGTTCTTCTTCTTGAACCATGGCAGGAAGTGCTGTTTGAGAAACTCAACATACATTATGGAGTTCATCTTTACCCCTTCAGGGATCCTAAAAGGGCCGACAATCTCTCTCCCCATGATTCCAGCCCAAAACATTACTCCACCTCCTCCTTGTTAGCGCCGTAGCCGTGTTTGCGTGGGGTGTCCATCAACCAGCCATCCTCCACTCCATCCATCTGGACCATCGAGATCATTTCATGCATGATAATATTTGATTTTTTTTTTTTATGTATGGGGGCATGGGGCATTATATGGTGGTGGGAGAGGGGGTGTGACCTCCTGCATGGGGCATTATATGGGGGGGTGACATCCTGCATGGGGCATTATATGGGGGGGTGACATCCTGCATGGGGCATTATATGGGGGAGTGACATCCTGCATGGGGCATTATATGGGGGGAGAGGTGACATCCTGCATGGGGCATTATAAGGGAGGGGTGTGTGACATCCTGCATGGGGCATTATATGGGGGGGTGACATACTGCATGGGGCATTATAAGAGGGGGAGGGGTGAATTGACATCCCACATGGGGCATTATATGGGGGAGGGGGTGTGACATCCTGCATGGGGCATTATAAGAGGGGAAGGGGGGAAGTGACATCTTGCATGGGGCATTATAAGAGGGGAAGGGGGGAAGTGACATCCTGCATGGGGCATTATAAGGGAGGGGGGGCGACATCCTGCATGGGGCATTATAAGAGGGGGAGGGGGGAATTGACATCCTGCATGGGGCATTATATGGGGGTGGGAGGGAGTGTGACATCCTGCATGGGGCATTATAAGAGGGGAAGGGGGGAAGTGACATCCTGCTTGGGGCATTATAAGAGGGGAAGGGGGGAAGTGACATCCTGCATGGGGCATTATAAGGGAGGGGGGTGACATCCTTCATGGGGCATTATAAGGGAGGGGGGGTGACATCCTGCATGGGGCATTATAAGAGGGGGAGGGGGGAATTGACATCCTGCATGGGGCATTATATGGGGGTGGGGGGGAGTGTGACATCCTGCATGGGGCATTATAAGAGGGGAAGGGGGGAAGTGGCATCCTGCATGGGGCATTATAAGAGGGGAAGGGGGGAAGTGACATCCTGCATGGGGCATTATAAGGGAGGGGGTGTGTGACATCCTGCATGGGGCATTATAAGGGAGGGGGGTGTGACATCCTGCATGGGGCATTATAAGAGGGGGAGAGGGGAATTGACATCATGCATTATAAGGAGGATGGGTGTGTGACATCCTGCATGGGGCATTATAAGGAGGGGGGATGTGACCTCCTGCATGGGGCATTATAAGGGAGGGGGTGGTCTGACATACTGCATGGGGCATTGAAAAGGGGGGAAGTGACATCCTGCAAGGGGCATTATATGGGGGGGAGAGGTGACATCCTGCATGGGGCATTTTATGGGGGGTAGAGGTGACATCCTGCATAGGGCATTAAAAGGGGGGTGTCATCCTGCATGGGGCATTATAAGGGGGGAACAGCCTGCATGGAGCGTTACATGGAGGCCAATATTCTGTATGGAGCGTTATATGGGGTTCAGTATTCTGTATGGAGCGTTATATGGGGGTCAGTATTCTGTATGGAGCATTATATTGGGACCAGTATCCTGTATGGAGCATTATAAGGGGGTCAGTATCCTGTATGTAGCATTATATGGTGCCCATAATACTGTATGGAGGACTATACTGTCCGGTCTGCACTGTGCGCTGTGAGGATTCGCCGGTTTCTGAGCTATTGTAGAATTTACAATAGATATCGCTCATGTAATGGGGCATTGTAAGGGGGGAACAGCCTGCATGGAGCGTTATATGGGGCCAATATTCTGTATGGAGCGTTATATGGGGGGGTCAGTATTCTGTATGGAGCATTATATGGGGGACAGTATTCTGTATGGAGCGTTATATGGGGGCCAGTATTCTGTATGCAGTGTTATATGTGGACCAGTATCTTGTATGGAGCGTTATATGGGGACCAGTATCCTGTATGGAGCATTATATGGGGACCAGTATCCTGTATGGAGCATTATAAGGGGGTCAGTATCCTGTATGGAGCATTATATGGTGCCCATAATACTGTATGGAGGACTATACTGTCTGGTCTGCACTGTGCGCTGCGAGGATTCGCCGGTTTCTGAGCTATTGTAGAATTTACAATAGATATCGCTCATGTAATGTAGTAAGTGAAATCCTTGGCCTTGTACTATATATATATATTTCTCTGTGGTATCTGTGCATCATTAATCATGGTATGTGTTAAAGGGGCCCACTGAAACTCTGTCGCCCAGGGCCCACAAAAACCTGGAGCCAGCCCTGGGGGTAAGTATAACAAGTTTTATTTTTTTTAAATACAATTAATTAACTAGGAGTGTGGGGAATCAGAGATACACGGGGGGATGAGAGATGCACGGGGGGGGGGGGCCCTTCATGCCCCCTATGAAGGGCAGGGGGGGGGCCCAAAAAAATTCTTGCACAGGGGCCCACTACAGTCTGTGTCCGCCCCTGCTTACATTTATGGCTTATTATGGCTTTTCATCAATAATAAAAACACAAAAGTCATTATCTCATTAAATTAGAATACTTTATAACACCAGCTTGAAAAATGATTTTAAAATCCGAAATGTTGGCCTACTGAAATGTATGTTCAGTAAATGCACTCAATACTTGATCGGGGCTCCTTTTGCATCAATTACTGCATCAATGTGGCGTGGCATGGAGGCGATAAGCCTGTGGCACTGCTGAGGTATTATGGAAGCCCAGGTTGCTTTGATACCATCCTTCAGCTCGTCTGTATTGTTGGATCTGGTGTCTCATCAAATTCTCTTTGGGGTTAAGGTCAGGCGAGTTTACTAGCCAATCAAGCACAGTGATACTGTTGCTTTTAAACCAGGTATTGGTACTTTTGGCAGTGTGGACAGGTGCCAAGTCCTGCTGGAGAATGAAATTTTTTTTTCTCCAAAAAGCTTGTTGGCAGAGGGAAGCATGAAGTGCTCTAAAATTTCCTGGTAGAGGGCTGTGCTGACTTTGGTCTTGATAAAACACAGTGAACCTACACTAGCAAATGACATGACTCCCAAAACCATCACTGATTGTGGAAACTTCACACTAGACCTCAAGCAGATTGGATTGTGTGCCTCTCCACTCTTCCTCCATACTCTGGGACCTTGATTTCCAAATGAAATGCAAAATTTACTTTCATCTGAAAACTACACCTTGGACCACTGAGCAACAGTCCTGGTCTTTTTCTCCTTGGCCCAGGTAAGACGCTTCTGGCATTGTCTATTGGTCATGAGTGGCTTGACACAAGTAATGCAACACTTGTAGTCCATTTCCTGGATACGTCTGTGTGTGGTGGCTCTTGAAGCAATGAGTGTCATGGGTGTGTCAGAGGTGACAGAAAGTCGCCCTGCAGTGGTTTGCAAGAGGTCTCCATGTTTGGCAATGCAGGCAGCTGCCTAGATAGGAGGCTGTGTTTATGCTGTATAGCAACTACCTCCCTTTAGTCTTGGTGTATATATACCTGGTGTGTCGAGGTGGGCGTCGCCGGTTATACTCATTTCTACTTGGAACTTGGCTGAAGAAGCATCACGTCCTCTCCGGAGTCTTGAGTCCGTGTGTCCTGTTGGAGTTCTTCTAAAGCTGAGTTGTTGTTCCCCTGTGTTGTCTTCCCCTTTTGTCTTGAGAGTGCTAGCGGAGGTTGACTAGTGCTCATCTCCTTCCACCCCCAGCTATAGCCTTACGCCAGGGATAGTAGGGCGAGGCACGTGATCGGCGACAGCTGCGTAGGCTGTATAGGGACGTTAGGGGGAGATAGGGTGACGCTAGTCCAGATTAGGAGGTCACCTCTTCCCCCTTTCCCTAGTGTCTGGGCTCCCTTTCCCCTCTGTGTTGCACTCACACCTGGCGTGACTCTCTGTGTTGCACTCACACCTGGCATGACAATGAGTCCAGCAGCAGGCCACTGCTTGTGAATCTCCCCCAAATTTTTGAATGGCCTTTTCTTAACAATCCTTTCAAGGCTGCGGTTATCCTAGTTTCGTGAGCACCTTTTTCTACCATACTTTTTCCTTCCACTCAACTTTCCATTAGTATGCTTGGATACAGCACTCTGTGAACAGCCAGCTTCTTTGGCAATGACCTTTTGTGGCTTACCCTCCTTGTGGAGTGTGTCAATGACTGCCTTCTGGACATTTGTCAAGTCAGCAGTCTTCCCCATGATTATGGAGCCTACTCAAACAGACTAAGGGACCTTTTTAAACACGTAGGAAGCCTTTGCAGGTGTTTTTTGTTAATTATTCTAATTTACCGAGATAATGACTTTTGTGTTTTCATTGGCTGTAAGCCATAATCATCAACATTAACAGGAATAAACTTCAAATAGATCACTCTGTTTGTAATGACTCTATATAATATATGAGTTTCACTTTTTGGATTGAAGAACTGAAATAAATTAACTTTTTGATGATATTTTAATTTTGTGAGAAGCACCTGTAATATACATTGGTCAATACTTTTGGCTAAGGAGGAAATGCTCCTTGGCCAAAAGTGAATATACAGTATATTGTATAGAACCTATTGTAATCAAGGGCCATCTGTTTCTATAAATGCTTGCAGTTCTCCAGAGCTAACAGCAAAGGTTGGTCTCTGTCCTAAGTTATTAGCTGAGCACACCTAATTAGAGTAGACAAAACATGCATTGTAAGTCAGTAAACCATTTTAAATGTTAAATAGAAATAATTTATGTAAATGTCTCTCAACACTTTCTTTTATTTCAACTTACAACACGTTCTCTTGAGATGACAAGTTGTGTAATATTCCATTTTCAACAGATTTCACTAATATACTGTAGCTTAATCTATCATTACCACACATAGCCCTGGAAATTATGACTATCTGGAAAATTTTTCAGTAGAGAGGACTTGAACTAGGATTTATAATGGGAAAGTGTGGTTTGAACAATCCAGGTTCATTAAAACTGACACCTCCAGTGTTTAAAGTGTGACTGACTGATCCCAAAAGCAAGATTTGAGGACCATGACCATTCACTTAGCCATGATACCATCAATTTGCACAAACTACACACATTAAATACAATGGGAGTTGCCCAAAACATCTACAATTCTTAAGATTGAAAATTATAAACAAAGATGTAGTGCAGCTTTAAAGTGTAATCATCATTTTAATTTTTATTTAATAAATGAATAGTAGTCATGGAAATAAGCAACATTGTCATATACAGTATGTTATCAGGGAAATCTGCTTCTTTCTCCTCCAGAACTGATCTTTTATTCTCAAAATTCTCAATTCACGGGTAAAATCTGTATTCAGTGAAGACAGATTTTTACATTACTGAGATAGGAGATGGCAGTTACTACTGATAAAACTCTGTGGAGGGGAAGGAGGCAAAAAGGGAGGAGATAGAGGCAGAGCTCCTCCCCCCTACCCTCTATCTACATAGAATATTATCAGCACCAACAGTAATCTACTGCCATAGTAATGTAATAATCTGTCTTCACTGTACACAGATTTTGCCTGTGAATTGAGAATTTTGAAAATGAAAGCTCGATCCAGGAGAAGAAAGAAGCAGATTTCTATGATAAGACGTATATTCAAAGTTGCTTATGTTCATGAGTATTATTATAATAATCATTTTTATTTCTATAGCGCCAACATATTAAGCATCACTTTACATTTTAAAGGGGAATTGTACAGACAATAAAAAAATCTATAAATTATTGATTAATGAAGTAAAAATTAAGACAACAGTTACACTTTAAATGTTGCAGCTGTGTTCCCTTTAATGACTTAACGATCCATGACGTACTGTTACATCATGGACTGAGTTAGGGACTTTGGAGCGGGCTCAGTTGGTTAGCCCACTCCACACAGGGCAGATGCCAGCTATAGTACATAGTTGGTGTCTTCTTTTAATAGCAGTGATCACCACTGATCGCTGTTGTAAATCTTGTAAATTCCACCGTCAATCATTAACAGCAACATTTAAAGCATAACCGGTGTTTTAATTTTTACTTCATAAATCAATGGAATGCCTTATCACAAGAGATAGTAATGCATATGCCATATCAGCATTACTAAAAGGACTGGATGCTTTTCTCCCAAAAAATGGTATTATGGGTTATAAATAATCCTGCGATAGATAATATATAATTGCTGGCGAAAGGTTGAACTTGATGGACCTATGAATTTTTTTCAGCCTCTGTAACTATGTAACTATGTCATGTAATTACTGATGCATTATTCCACAACTGTAACTGATTAGAATAATGTTCCTTGTTTTCTTTTATTTGAACCAAAGTAGTTTGTACATAGTAATCTTACAATTCAGGTTTGATATAATTCTTAAGATTAGGGATGAGATCTGAAGAGTCAGGATGTATGTCATTAGATCATATGACTACATATAAGACTACCTTTCAGGCAAGGTTACAATGGGCAACAACAAGAGAATCCATACAGCACAAAAGTATGTTTATTAGTGATAAACTGACTGCTCTAGCATATGCAAATTAGTTCTAGAAGAATTTCTGTACTGACCAGGTATTAGAATGGATTTATCACCAGATGTTACAGAACAAGCTACATGTATAGAAATTAGGTATTTTAAACTGGATGACTTTAGTTTACTTACTTTGAAAATCTATGTCAGAATGTCTGTGTAATCCTTTGTGAAAGATTATACTCAGTCTCCTCCAACTAATCCTGATTGACAGCTCCTCAGTGTCCCTCCTCACTGCTTCTGAATTCTCACACTGCTTAGTACAAGCTGCAGATGTCAGTCAGGCTTGGTGGGTGGAGACTGAATACACTTGGACTCCTGACTTTTCTCACTTTCGTTGTTCCCCCCAAAAAATCTCTTTTTAATATTAGGTTTTAGTATCAAGATTTTACATCCATTCTGGTATGGATTTTCTTCGTGCATATTTTCTTTGTGCCAACTTCATCAAATCTAAGAGATCAAATTAATAATGTTTGCAGTTTGTATTGTGATATATTGCAACCAATCAATTTTATGGCAATGTCTAGGCTGATAGCCACTGTGTCATATCCTTGCCATACACATACAACATG
The DNA here is from genome assembly GCF_046119375.1 of Phyllobates terribilis. Classification (NCBI taxonomy): domain Eukaryota; kingdom Metazoa; phylum Chordata; class Amphibia; order Anura; family Dendrobatidae; genus Phyllobates; species Phyllobates terribilis. The sequence continues at coordinate 264,243,143 of NW_027362763.1, read as the reverse complement.
CTCAGTGTAGTATATGGAGGACACTCAGGTGCTGTGCCTGCTCTATACACAGCAGATGCTGGTTGAAATACATAGCTGGCATCTGCCCGGCACATCAGTCATTGCTTCTAGCCATGATTGCTGCTGTTTAACTACTTAAATACCACTGTCAGTGAATGACAGTAGCATTTAAATAGTGCAATTGGCATTTCTCATGCTCACCAATGATCACCAGCCTGATGGGCTACCAAGGGGAACTGATGGGTTACCTAGCCTGTTGCAGCCCCTTGTCGCAGCCATCTTGACACCTATTCTGTCACCGATGTAAGTAAGTGAGATATGCCTGAAGGATGTAACCACGTACCTCTGTACAAGCAATGGAAGATAGGTTACTCGCAATCCTCGCCTCTATAGCCTGACCAGGAGCACATGGATGATCCAGGAAGCAAGATGCAGTGAAAGAACTTTTAGGTTGTACCTTGACAAATGATGAGGTTGAGAGGTCAGAAGAGATGAGGATGAGGTGGAAGATGCAAAGATAGAGGTTGGAGGATAGAGGTAAACAGGAGAATCATCTCTACAGCTCTGAGCAGAAAGAAACGATGTAAGGAAAAAAGATAGGAGGAGTTACAGAGAGACAGAGGCATGATTGGAGATAACATCAGCAATACATAAGAACATATAATAACAATGATCACCTTATTGACGTCAGCGCTTATTTCTCACACTGCGAGTGGTGATGTAAGTAAGGTTACCGCAGTTCATCAGCTATGCACTTCAATCACCTTACTGACCTCAGCGCTTGTCACTGCACACGGCGCATTCTCACACTTCTGTCAGTGTGTTCCGACTGGCGTGCTGAGCGGTCGCATCATGTCACCGCTCAACACACCATCCGGATGCAGCAGAATTAGAGATCGTTGTGGGAAGTGGGATGGATTTACGGTGGACCCTTTGGACTGTTTGATTTGTTAAAGGTAATAAATGGGTAAAAGAGGGTCGGGAGTGTTTTGTTCAAATAAAGGACCTTGTTCTGTGTGTGTTTTTTGATTAAACTTAGAGGGTTAGTAATGGGGGTGTCTTATAGACGCCTTTCAATTATTAACCCCTTGGCCTGATGTCAGCTGACATTACAAAGCTGACATCAACCCCAAAACCACTATCCCGCTTGCCAACGCACCAGGGAAAGCGGGAAGAGGCGAAGCTAAGTGCCAGAATTCATGCATCTTATGTTTGCGCCCTTTCAGGGGTGACTGAGGGCTGGTGTTATTATTCTGGGAGGGGTCCAATATCCATAGCCCCTTTCTAGGCTATTAATATCAGCCTGTCTGCTTAGCCTTTGCTAGTTATTAAAAATAGGGGGTACCCAACGTCATTTTGGGGAGGAATCCCCCCTTGTTAATAATCAGTAAAGGCTACGCAGACAACTGTGAGCAGATATTAATAGCTGGGAAGCTCCATGTTTATTATTATTATTACTATTATTATTATTAAAACCAGCTCTCAGCTGTTGGCTTTCCCTCGGCTGGTTAATAAAAATAAGGGGGACCCCTGCCATTTTTTTCTTTATTTATTAGCTAAATAAATGTACAGAAAGCTACACAGCACTGCACTAATTATATATCTCAATGAAATCTTTCTATCTATCTACTCTATCCATATATCTATTCTATCTATTCTATTCTGGCAGTTCTCGCTGTGAATTTATTGTGCTCAGCTGATGAAATGTTGGGTTTCCTATGAGAAAATCATATGACACACGCATGGTCCATGTGCCGTGCAACTTTTTCTCGCACCCATTGACTAGCATTGGTGAGTCTCGGTTGTCTTACGTGGCATAAAAACAAAACCTAAAAGACAATGATGGAATTACAGTTTATTTCACAATTTTACCCCACATGGAATTTTTTTCCTGTTTTTCAGTACATGATACATAAAATGAATGGTGTCTTTCGAAACTGTAACTTGTCCAACAAAAAACAAAACCTCATATGGCTATATATTGCAATAAAAAAGATATGGCTTTGAAAGAAAGGGAGGAAAAAACAAAAGCGCAGAAACAAAAAAAATCGTCAGGTCAGAAAGGGATAAAGAGAAAGTAAACTATTAAAGAATCTAAGCAGGCTGGTGATAGGTGGGGAAATAACCATGGGAAGCAACAGCTTCCGAAGGGGCCAGAACACTTAGCGCCTGATTTGCACATGAGTAAACATGCAAATTTCTCAGTAATGCAGCAACAGATAGAAGATATAAAGGTGCAGATGGATTTACATTTCAAAGACCAGCGTGCTTTTAAATGTGGTTGGAGGGTTGATCTTACTAACAGAATCCCTTTAGTGGAAGCACATCTCTAGTCTTTCCCACCCATTGCCTAATCCTTCTCAAATAAAGGCACAGCTGAGTGTTCTTACAAAGTTACATTTGTTGTTCTAACCAAAATACTGTTGTGACATACAGTACAGACCAAAAGTTTGGACACCCCTTCTCATTTAAAGATTTTTCTGTATTTTCATGACTATGAAAATTGTACATTCACACTGAAGGCATCAAAACTATGAATTAACACATGTGGAATTATATACTTAACAAAAAAGTGTGAAACAACTGAAAATATGTCTTATATTCTAGGTTCTTCAAAGTAGCCACCTTTTGCTTTGATGATTGCTTTGCACACTCTTGTCATTCTCTTGATGAGCTTCAAGAGGTAGTCACCGGAAATGGTTTTCACTTCACAGGTGTGCCCTGTCAGGTTTAATAAGTGGGATTTCTTGTGAATGTACAATTTTCATAGTCATGAAAATACAGAAAAATCTTTAAATGAGAAGGTGTGTCCAAACTTTTGGTCTGTACTGTATAATATATAGTAACTAGTGTTGAGCGAGCACTAAAATGCTCGGGTGCTCGAAGCTCGGGCCGAGCTTGCCGTGATACTCGGGTGCTCAACCCGAGCAACGAGCCCAATGTTAGTCTATGGGAGACTCGAGCATTTTTGCGGTGGCACCTCCGGCAGTCTTTTAAAAGCCTAACAAGTGCCCAAAACGATAGTGACGGTGCTCAAATGACATGGGGACAGCATGGGGATCGCCCCAGGAAGCATTTCTGACCCCCAGGTCACTGCTGTCAACAACGTGGTCAGAGGTATTAAGCCACTTTTACGGGCTCACAATAAAACGTTCAAAAACGAAAGTGAAACTTTTTTCCTGTGAAATATGTTAAGGAACATCCTTTCCAGGGAAAAGACTTGTGTATAAGTTAAAATAAATGACCAAAAACAAAAATACTCCTCCACACCTTTGGCTATGTTCACAAGTAGCATTTTTTTATGCGTTTTTGCACTTTTGTATTGCTTTCAACTATGACAAATGCATTCACCAGGAAATGTCATTTTAACATTTTACAACCTTATCTGGCCATGTGCTGTGTGACACATGCATAAAGTGCTGAAAAGACATAGGAAGAGCATGGGGAAGACCCCTGGAAGCATCTCTGACTCCCAGGTCACTGTCTAAAAGTGTGCCTATCATAAGTGATCCTTGCCGCATCAGAAGATGCAGACTTGCAACTATCCCCATGCAAGTTCTAGTCCCAGGGCAGTGTTCAATTGTACCTCCCCCATTCCTTGCAATACAAGCGCAAGTATGCAGCCTGCCACCCACCCACCCCCAGGCTGCAATACCATACTGCTTGCTTGCTTGAACTTGAAATTGGGCCTTTTAGGCATGTGGAGGCGGAATCTGGCCACCACGTCATGGCTGTGTTGGCGGCCTGGAATCCATACTCAGTCCCCAGCCGCCCGGCGGCCGGGTGTCCATACTCGGTCCCCAGCCGCCCCGCGGCCGGGTGTCCACACATGGTCCCCAGCCGCCTGGGGGCAGCCGGGTGTCCATAAACGGTTCCCAGCCGCCCCTATTTCTCCTTGGAACATCCCACCACACACTTTTCTTAGCCCGGCCTGCTTTAGGCAGCATTGGACGAGCCCACCAGAGAACCAGACTCCTCCAGTGGGCCCTGACTTCTCCATCGGTGGAGTTGAGAGTGCCAAGGTGAGGAGCATGATGATGATGACAGAAGTTATCATCTGCTATGTTTTCTTTTAATGCAAGTGTAAGTGTGCAGCCTGCCACCCACCCACCCCCAGACTGCAATTCCATACTGCTAGCTTGCACTTGAAATGGGGCCTTTTAGTTTGGAGGAGGCCGATGCTGGCCACTACCTCATGGCTGCTTCGGCAGCGAGGTATCCATACTCAGTCCCCAGCCGCCCCTATTTGTCCTGGTGTGCCTTATACATAAGATTAAACGCGTATACCAAAACATTACCTGTGCCCTCCCCAGTGCATTTAGTGGGAAGGAGAGCCTATTCCGCTGTAGTGTGTGCATGCCAAACCCCTGTTCATGGTACATGCGAAGATGCCTCCCACCTTGCACCTGTCGTTGCAGACTTGCAACTATCCCCATTCAAGTCCTTGTCCAAGGGCAGTGTTCAATTGTACCTCTCCCATTACTTGCAATGCAAGCGCAAGTATGCAGCCTGCCACCCACCCACCTCCAGGCTGCAATACCATACTGCTTGCTTGCTTGCACTTTAAATTGGGCCTTTTAGGCATGTGGAGGTGGAATCTGGCGACCACGCCATGGCTGTGTCGGCGGCCTGGTATCCATACTCAGTCCCCAGCCGCCTGGTGGCCGGGTGTCCCCGCTTGCTCCCCAGCCTCCAGGGGGTGGCCGGGTGTCCATACTCGGTCCCCAGCCACCCCTATTTGTCCCGGTAACCTTTCCCACACTTTTCTTAGCCTGGCCTGCTTTAGGGCAGCATTGGCCGAGCCCACCGGACTATCAGAATCCTCCGGTGGGCCCTGGCTTCTCCATCAGGGGAGCTGAGAGTGCCAAGGTGAGGAGCATGATGATGATGATAGAAGTTAGCATCTGCTTTGTTTTGTTGTAATGCAAGTGCATGTATGTAGTAGAGGCTAGGCCTGAGGTGGTCAGCGTTTTGGCGCATATCCTACCTCCTCCGAGGATTGCTGGATGTTTTCCTGCTACTATCCAAGTTCTATGACTCCCGTTAAAACAAAGCTTCAGGTGATAAATGATGGATGAGGTAGTGGCAAAGGAGAAAGAGCAGGAGGAACAGGGACCATTCACATCAATATCAGGCCAGTCAACCAGATATGTCTTGTAGGATATGTTGCTGTAACAAAAGGAGCGGTTCGGCTACACAGTTATAGGGCATACAGTGAGTGCAATGCCTACCAAAAATTTCGAGGCACTCCAATGCCCCTTGGAAATGACATGGAGGTCAGAGGGCGTTAACTAAACCTTTTTTTCCATTTATAGCAACTGGGTCTCCTGTGCACTGTTAGCCTAAGCAGTGAATGGAAGGCTTTCCAAAAATTATGAGGAACTGCAATGCCCCTTACAAGAGCCACGTGTGGCACCCCAGGGGTCTGGTCACCACAGTAATAGAGATATTACGTCGGAGAGCAAGTGGGAGGTTAGAACTCTCCTGTTAGGTTTTTTTAGTTTGCTGGTCACATGACCATTTTTGCCTATTTAATCCGGCTCCGCCCTCCTGGTCTTGCTGGACTTCATTGTATTTACTACTCTTGAGCTAGCTTGGTGCTCTGTTGCCGTTCTCTGTTAGTTTTGCTAGGTCTTCTGACCTCTATGCTTTTTGTTGTGTATTTGTCTTTGACTGCTACTATTTCTGCTAGGAGGTGTCCAACTTATCCCAGTCCCTAGTTCTTGTAGGGATCCCTCCCTCACATCTATAGGTCTTCGTACAGACTAGCCGAGGACTTTAGCGGGTCTGATCGCAGGATCAGGTTCCCCGTCACATCGTAGGGATCTAGTTTAGTTCTATTGTAGGGACAGTTCCCCTGTCTTTCCTTAGTGCTTGTAGCAGATCATAACAGTAAGTCCAGCCCTAAAAGAAAAAAAAAATTTTCTCTAAGGAAAGACCTCCAGTTTTCCATCATGGTCTCGGTTCAAGATTTGGCTCAACGCTTGCAGGGACTCTCTCTGGAGGTGGCCGAACTCCAACAACACGTGAGTAGCTGTTCTGGAGCGCATTTTGTGGAACCAAAGGTACGTCTGCCTGATCTATTTTTTGGCGAACAACAAGATTTTTTTTCTTTTAAAAATGCTTGTTTATTGTATTTTCGTTTGAGACCCGGATCCTCTGGTGATGAATCACAGCGCATAGGGTTCATAATGTCACTTTTGCGCAAAGATCCTCAGGGATGGGCCTTCTCTCTCCAACCTAGTGATCCGTGCTTTAGATCAGTGAATAGTTTTTTTTCTGCTTTGGGTTTGTTGTATGATGATCCTGATCGTGTCTCATCTGCTGAGTCTGAATTGAGACGTTTGAGGCAGGGATCAGGTAATGTGGAAAAATATTGTTCTCACTTCCGTCGGTGGTCTGCCCAGGTGGTGTGGAACGATTCAGCTTTGAAAAGCTTGTTTCTTGCAGGGCTAGGTGAAAGGGTTAAGGATTTACTGATTGCTTATCCCACACCTGGAAACTTGCAGGAGGCAATGCAATTAGCTATACGGGTGGACTGGAGACTGCGTGCAAGGGTTAATGAGAGCAAATCCTCTGCTATGTCAGCTCCGAGTCCTGAGAGGGTCTGTGCTGACAATGGAGAGCCGATGGAGATTGGGGCGATGACACCCCGCTCTCAGGAAAAAGACCGCAGGCTTTCTGAAGGCTTGTGCTTCTGTTGTGGAAATTCTGGTCATTTTATTAAGAACTGTGTGCTTCGTATGAAGAAAGAAAAAAAAATGGTCAGTTATGCCCGTATTGCCTGTTTAAATTCTAAGGGAGTATTCCTATCTGCCACTACTGCTGCTCAGGATGAATTAATTGAATTTCAGGTATTTGTGGATTGTGGTTCTACTCTGAATGTGATTGATGGGAGATTCTTGGAAAAACTTAGATTAGAACCTAAAACTTTGTCATCCCCTATTGCTGTGGTTTCTGTTGATGGCTCTCCCTTGAAGAGTGTTACTCATAAGGTCTGTGAGTTTCCCCTCTCTATTAATGGTATTCACCAAGAAAATTTGGATTTGGTGGTATTGGATAATTTGCCTTCTCCAGTAATATTGGGGTTACCCTGGTTAAAATTGCACAATCCTGTACTGGATTGGTCTACCAATGAAATTAAGTCCTGGAGCCCTAAGTGTTATGACAAGTGTTGTAACGGACGTATTGCTGCTGTGGATAAAGGGGAATTGCCTGTACCTATTCAGGATTTTTGGAGAGTTTTTTCTGAGGAGTCACAAATTTTGCCTCCCCATAGAGACTATGATTGTACCATTGAATTTGTCCCTGGAGCGACTCTTCCTAAAAGTCGTTTATTTAATCTTACTATTCCTGAGAGAAAGGCTTTGGAGGAATACATACAGACAAGCTTGGCCGCCGGTCACATTAGGCCTTCCAAGTCTCCTGTGGCTGTTGGATTTTTTTTTGTAAAAAAAAAAGATGGCGGTTTACGTCCTTGTCTGGACTTTCGTGAGATTAATAAAATTACTGTACGCAATCCTTACCCACTGCCATTGATTCCTGATTTATTTAACCAGTTAGTGGGGGCCAAGTGGTTCTCTAAAATTGATCTCCGGGGGGCATACAATTTGTTGCGCATGAAGGAGGGTGATGAATGGAAGACTGCTTTTAACACTCCTGTGGGTCATTTTGAGAATCTGGTTATGCCTTTTGGTCTTACCAATGCTCCAGCATTTTTTCAGAATCTTATTAATGACATCCTTAGACCTTTAATCGGCAAAAATGTGGTTGTGTATTTGGATGACATTCTGATTTATTCGCCTGATCTGGAGTCTCATTGGCGGAGCGTACGTGAGGTATTACAGTTATTAATGGACAATTCGCTTTTTGCTAAGCTGGAGAAATGTGAGTTCGCTGTACAGAGAATTAGTTTTTTGGGCTACATTATCTCCAGTGAAGGTTTTGAGATGGACCCGGTTAAAGTTCAAGCTCTGCAGGAATGGCCTAGGCCTATTGGTTTGAAATCGATACAGAGGTTTTTGGGTTTCGCCAATTATTACAGAAAATTCATAAAAAAATTTTCTATTATTGTCAAACCGCTGACCGATCTCACCAGGAAAGGTGCTAATGCGGTTCAGTGGACTTCTGAGGCCATTGAAGCTTTTGTGTTTCTAAAGGAGAGGTTCACCTCTGCTCCCATCCTTATGCAGCCTGATGTGGCTAAGCCGTTTTTGGTTGAGGTTGATGCTTCTTCGGTGGGGGTCGGTGCGGTGTTGTCTCAGGAAAACAAGGATGGAGTACATCCCTGTGCCTTTTTTTCAAAAAAATTTTCTGAGACTGAACTTAATTACGATATTGGTAATCGGGAATTGCTGGCGATTAAACTCGCATTTGAACACTGGCGTCACCTCTTGGAAGGTGCTGAATTTCCCATTCAGGTTTTCACTGATCATAAAAATCTGATCTATCTTGATGCTGCCAAGCCCTTGAATGCCCGTCAGGCTAGGTGGGCACTTTTTTTCTCGCGGTTTAATTTTTCCATTACTTACATCCCGGGTACCAAGAATGTTAAAGCGGATGCTTTGTCTCGCAGCTTTTCTCCCATGGTCGGTGTTGAGGAGGAAGAGGAGAGCATTTTACAAGAAGGTGTTGTGATTGCTGCTTTGGACTCCGTTTTGGAGGATGAGATTCTTAAAGCTCAGGAGAATGCCCCATCTAACACTCCCCATGGGAGGTTGTTTGTGCCTAGGACCTTTAGGAGAGATTTGTTTGTTGAGTGTCATGAGTCTCGGTTGGCAGGTCATCCAGGAATTTCTGAGACCAAGAGACTTGTGGGTCGCAGTTTTTGGTGGCCTGGATGGCAGAAGGAAGTCATTAAGTGGATGCGTCAATGTACTGTGTGTGCTAGATCCAAGTCTTCGCATGCTCCTGCAGCGGGGTTGCTTTGCCCTCTGGAGGTTCCTAGTGCACCTTGGACACATCTGGCTATGGACTTTATTACTGACCTTCCCCCCTCTGAAGGTTTCACGGTCATCTGGGTGGTCGTGGACCGTTTTAGCAAGATGTGTCACTTGGTTCCCTTCATCAAACTGCCTTGCGCTAAGACACTCGCTAAGGCCTTTGTCAAGGAAATTGTCAGACTACATGGTGTTCCTACTGACATTGTTTCTGATAGGGGACCTCAGTTCGTGGCTCGTTTTTGGCGTGCCTTTTGTGACAGGTTGGGAGTTCATTTGTCGTTTTCATCTGGATATCATCCTGAGTCTAATGGCCAGACAGAAAGGAAGAACCAGGATGTTGAGCAGTTCTTGCGTTGTTTTGTGGCAGACAATCAAGAGGGGTCGTCTAAGTTTCTGCCACTTGCTGAATTTGCTCTTAACAACCATACATCCTCTTCTGCTGGGTGTTCGCCTTTTTTTTGTTGTTCTGGGAGACATCCATCTTTTGGGTCATTCTCCAAATTGGTTTCGGCTGTGCCTGAGGAGGAGAGTTTTTCCGGTGATTTGGAGAGAGTTTGGACGGATGTGCGTGGTAATCTTCAGGAGACTAACAAAAAATCTAAGAGGTACTTTGATAGGAAACGGCAAGAGGTTTTGTTTGCTGTTGGTGACATGGTTTGGTTGTCCTCTAAGAATCTGCGATTGAGGATTCCTTCTAAAAAATTGGGTCCCAAGTTCGTAGGGCCCTTTAAAGTGCTTCAGATAGTTAACCAATCTGCTGTTAGGTTGGAGGTTCCTACGTCCTGGAAGATTAACCCGGTGTTTCATGTTTCTCTGTTGAAAAAAGCTGATGTGTCGGATGGTGACGCCTCTGCCACTGTTCCTCCGGTGGTGGAGGACGGGGAATATGAAATTTCCCGCATCCTAAATTCTAGACGGTATAGAGGGAGTTTGCAGTATCTCGTCGCTTGGAAGGGTTTCGGACCTGAGGATAACTCATGGGTGAGGGCGGATGATGTTTCTGCTTCCAGACTTGTCAGAGCGTTTCACAGGAGGTTTCCTGTAAGCCTGGGCCTAGGGGATCCGGAGGATCCTCTTAGAAGAGGGGGTACTGTTAGAACTCTCCTGTTAGGTTTTTTTTAGTTTGCTGGCCACATGACCATTTTTGCCTATTTAATTCGGCTCCGCCCTCCTGGTCTTGCTGGACTTCATTGTATTTACTACTCTTGAGCTAGCTTGGTGCTCTGTTGCCGTTCTCTGTTAGTTTTGCTAGGTCTTCTGACCTCTATGCTTTTTGTTGTGTGTTTTGTCTTTGACTGCTACTATTTCTGCTAGGAGGTGTCCAACTTATCCCAGTCCCTAGTTCTTGTAGGGATCCCTCCCTCACATCTATAGGTCTTCGTACAGACTAGCCGAGGACTTTAGCGGGTCTGATCGCAGGATCAGGTTCCCCGTTACATCGTAGGGATCTAGTTTAGTTCTATTGTAGGGACAGTTCTCCTGTCTTTCCTTAGTGCTTGTAGCAGATCATAACAGTTTCCTGGTCAGGATCCCTTAAACATGCAACATCCTCCTTCCCCAGTCCTGGGAGGGGAGAATTCTGCCCTTATAAACTGGATCTGGGGCGGGGTTGAGTGAGTCAGAGAACAGTCAGAGTCAGAGTGAGAGCAAGGGAAAGTAACAGCAAGGAGCTCTGTAGGAGCTAGGAGCTAAAGACCAGGGGCTGGAAGCTGAGCAGAGCTCGCCCTGGCAGAAGACAATAGGAACCGGACACAGGAGTCCGAGGCTGTGAGGACTTATATATCCAGCAGCAGAAACCAGCCGGCAGGGGATTTCAGGTCCTCTGGCCATAGAAGCCCGGAGGCTCAGTCACAAGCAAGGGACCAGCACCGCCGTCGTGGAGCGGAGGCTAACAGAAGGCCCCAAGTCACCAGCCATACGGGTGAGCACTACACGGTACACTCAGGGATGTGGGCTACTTCTACCCGCTTACAGCAAGGTAGCCAGGAAGAGTGCAGACTGACGGGGAGGCCTACAACTCCACCTGGCCAGGGGAACTCCTGCTTGCTCACAGACTGACCAGGCCTCTTATGCTAGCCAGTACTCCCGGGAGGGTCTACCTTATAATCATCAGTAAAGACCCTGAACTGCACTGCAAAGACTCTGAGTCGTTCCTGCTGCGCTCGTGCACCATCACCCCCCATCATCCACACTCACTGCCCTGAGGCTATACTCCTCCCGTGGGGAGTTATCCCATTCTCTGCTGCGCACACAACACCAGCCTCAGCGGTCTGCCTCGCAGCGGTGGTATTCCCTGACCGCAATCCACGGGTGGCGCAGTCGGACAATTAACCTCAAAACCTAAGAAAGACTGCCACTGGTTTGACCAGCCTGAGCCACGGGACCGGGTCACCGCCACGGAGACTACAGACCCCAGAGACCCGGCACCGGGTATCCCACACACGTGTACACACAGCCCAGGGGGCGCGTCACATGCAGTACAGCATATTACAAACATAAGTCCCATTATTGGGGAGTGGGTCTCCCATAGTATTTGCTTATGACTTGCAAGCAAAAGCTGCCAAAAATTAGAACGGAGCAACTTGCAATGCCCCTTACAAGAGCCATGCAGTACAGCATATTACAAACATAAGTCCTATTATTGGGGAGTGGGTGTCCCATAGTATTTGCTTATGCTTTCCAAGCAAAAGCTGCCAAAAATTAGGATGGAGCAACTTGCAATGCCCCTTGCAAGAGCCATGCAGTACAGCATATTACAAACATAAGTCCCATTATTGGGTAGTGGGTGTCCCATAGTATTTGCTTATGCCTTGCAAGCAAAAGCTGCCAAAAATTAGGACGGAGCAACTTGCAATGCCCCTTACAAGAGCCATGCAGTACAGCATATTACAAACATAAGTCCCATTATTGGGGAGTGGGTCTCCCATAGTATTTGCTTATGCCTTGCAAGCAAAAGCTGCCAAAAATTAGGAAGGAGCAACTTGCAATGCCCCTTACAAGAGCCATGCAGTACCGCCTATTACAAACATAAGTCCCATTATTGGGGAGTGGGTCTCCCATAGTATTTGCTTATGCCTTGCAAGCAAAAGCTGCCAAAAATTAGGACGGAGCAACTTGCAATGCCCCTTACAAGAGCCATGCAGTACAGCATATTACAAACATACAGTAAGTCCCATTATTGGGGAGTGGGTCTCCCATAGTATTTGCTTATGCCTTGCAAGCAAAAGCTGCCAAAAATTAGGACGGAGCAACTTGCAATGCCCCTTACAAGAGCCATGCAGTACAGCATATTACAAACATAAGTCCCATTATTGGGGAGTGGGTGTCCCATAGTATTTGCTTATGCCTTGCAAGCAAAAGCTGCCAAAAATAAGGACGGAGGAACTTGCAATGCTGGCACCCTGGTGGTATAGTGGTGGTGGAGGATAAGGAGAAGAAGATAAAACAGCCGAAGCGTATACCCATGTGTGGGTGTGAAGCAGTGCATGTGAATACACCTCCCGAAATAACACAGTGGATTTGACTTTATGTTACTCTGCTGTCATTTGGTGGTGATGAGAAGTCTGGCCCAATCCAGCCCTTGTTCATTTTGATAAGGGTCAGCTTGTCAGCATTGTCAGTTGACACGCGAGTGCGCTTATCAGTTATAATTCCCCCAGCGGCACTAAAAACACGCTCCGATAACACGCTAGTGGCAGGGCAGGCCAGGACCTCCAAGGCGTACAAAGTGAGTTCATTCCAAGTGTCCAGCTTGGATACCCAATAATTAAAAGGCACAGAGGAATCACGGAGGACGCTGGTACGGTCAGCAAGGTACTCCCTCACCATCTTTTGAAACTTTCCACTCCTTGTGAGAGTACCCCGCGCCTCAGGGCCTGTAAGCTGGGCGGGTGTCAGAAAACTGTCCCAGAACGTTGACAGTGTTCCCCTGCCTCTGCTGGATTGGAGTTGCATCTCTCTCGCCTGTACGCCTTGGTTGGGCAACGAACTGTGACCTCTGCCGCTAGCGTGTTCAGATGGGAATTTTTTTAAGAGTTCTGCAGCAAGGGCCTTCTGGTACTGCCCCATTTTTGTAGACCTCTCCACCTCAGGAATAAGAGAGTGAAAGTTCTCCTTGTAGCGGGGGTCTACAAGTGTCACCAACCAGTAATGACTGTCACCCAACATTTTGACAACGCGAGGGTCACGGTTAAGGCAGCGTAACATAAAGTCAGCCATGCGTGCCAGACTGGTAACGGGCAAGATTTCCGTGTCCTCACCAAGATGACGACTGACCATGCTCTCCTCCTCCTCCTCCTCTTCCTCCTCCCCCTGTCCTCAGGCCACCCACGCTGAACCGACGGTATGACACTTGTACAGGTACTACCGTCTACAACGCATGATAGCAGCTCCTGTTCTTCCTCCTCCTCCTCCTCCTCCTCTCCCTCATTGTCCCCCAATGCACGTTGGGATGAGATTAGGCTGGGCTGTGTGTAATAGCCCGCTACGGCTTCTTGATCCATCTCATCATACTCTGGCTGCAATGCCTCCTCTTTAATTCTCTGCAGAGAGCGTTGCAAAAGACAGACAAGTGGGATGCTGACACTAATGATGGCGTCATCACCACTCACCATCTTGGTGGCCTCCTCAAAGTTTGTCAGGATGGTACATATGTCAGACATCCAGGTCCACTCCTGAGGTCTTATGTGTGGAGTCTGACCTGAATATCGACGGCCTTGTTGCAGCTGGTACTCCACAACTGCTCTCTTCTGCTCACAAATCCTTTGCAACATGTGGAGGGTAGAGTTCCAACGTGTGGGGACATCACACACCAGTCGGTGTGCCGGAAGCTGCAAACGCTGTTGCAACACAGCTAGGGCAGCGGAAGCTGTAGCCGACTTGCGAAAATGAGCTGACAGGCGGCGTACTTTCACGAGCAGATCTGGCAACTCGGGGTACGATTTAAGAAACCGCTGAACCACGAGGTTAAGCACATGAGCCAGGCATGGTACGTGTGTGATCACACCTCGCCTCAGAGCCGCCACCAGGTTACGGCCATTGTCACACACGACCATGCCGGGATGTAGGTTCAGCGGTCTCAGCCACAGATCTGCCTGCTCTTTCACAGCTGTCCACAACTCACAAGCAGTGTGAGGTTTATCACCTAAGCTTATGAGTTTCAGCACAGCCTGTTGCCGCTTGGCGGAGGCAGTACTGCAATGCTTCCAGCTTGTAACTGATGTGGTGATATCTGAGATGGAGGCTGAACATGAGGAGGAGGAGGAGGATGCGCAGGAGCTGTACACTGTGGGGGCAACTCTGACTGACATAGGGCCCGCAATCCTCGGTGTGGGGAGGATGTGTTCCGTCCCAAGGTCCGACTGGGTCCCGGCTTCCACTATGTTTACCCAGTGTGCCGTCAGAGAGATGTACCGTCCCTGGCCACAAGCACTTTTCCACGTGTCCATTGTCAGGTGGACTCTCCCAGTAACTGCGTTGTTGAGGGCACGGCAGATGCTTTGGGACACGTGCTTGTGAAGTGCGGAGATGGCACACCGGGCAAAATAGTGTCGGCTGGGGACCGAGTACCGAGGGACGGCCACCGCCATAAGACTGCGGAAGGATTCCGTCTCCATCAGCCTAAAAGGCAGCATTTCCAACGCAAGCAGTCGTGAAATGTGCGAATTTAGGACTGTGGCCTGTGGGGCGTTAGCTGCGAATTTGCGCTTTCGTTCAAAGGTCTGGGATATGGACAATTGAATGCTGCGGTGGGACGTGGACGTTGATGCTGTTTCTTGAGAAACTGCCATAACAAGTGAAGACTGAGAGGAGGGGGCATCTTTACATGCAGTATGGACAGGGGATTGCCTTGCACACACAACAGGGGGTTCTATTGCATGCACAACAGTGGAAGAAGCAGTGGTGACACCCGCTGACACTGGTCGTGGACCCTGGGTTTCGCCCCACAAATTCGGGTGCTTTGCTGCCATGTGCCTGATAATGCTGGTGGTGGTCAGGCTGGTAGTTTTGTCACCCCTGCTGATGCTGGCATGGCAGATGGAACATATGGCCTTTTTGGGGTTATCAGCAGAGTCTTTAAAAAAATTCCAGACTCTGGAAGACCTACCGGTTGTACTGGCAACGTCCCTCGTGTTGGTGTTACGGGGAACGGTTGCCTGCCTTCTGTCTGCGGCCACCACATTGCTTCTTCCTGCCTGTTGGGGTACTCTGCCTCCCTCCCCCTGTGTGCTGCTGGCCTCACTCTGCATGTCCTCCTTCCACGTTAGGTCAGTTACAAACTGCTTTTTTTTTAGATACCAAAGGCCCAAAACTGGATAGTACAGCGATTTGACCCGTGGAACTGCGAAAGCACACTGGGATGTCGGGCCTACACAAGACTATTTTCAACAGATATATTTTTGTGTCACAACAGTCAGGAGACACTACTGTTTTTCTTTACGGAAAAAACTACCAAAAGCTGAATAATAGAGATTTTTTACCGTGAGATGGCAAAACCACAGTTATTGTTTACTGGGGTATACCACACTTTTTTAAATAGAGATATTTGCGGCTGAACAGTGAGCAACACACTCAAACTGCTTTTTTTTTAGATACCAAAGGCCCAAAACTGGATAGTACAGCGATTTGACCCATGGAACTGCGAAACCACACTGGGATGTCGGGCCTACACAAGATTATTTTCAACAGATATATTTTTGTGTCACAACAGTCAGGAGACACTACTGTTTTTCTTTACGGAAAATATACCAAAACCTGAATAATAGAGATTTTTTACCGTGGGATGGCAAAACCACAGTTATTGTTTACTGGGGTATACCACACTTTTTTAAATAGAGATATTTGCGGCTGAACAGTGAGCGACACACTCAAACTGCTTTTTTTTTAGATACCAAAGGCCCAAAACTGGATAGTACAGCGATTTGACCCGTGGAACTGCGAAACCACACTGGGATGTCGGGCCTACACAACACTATTTTCAACAGATATATTTTTGTGTCACAACAGTCAGGAGACACTACTGTTTTTCTTTACGGAAAATATACCAAAACCTGAATAATAGAGATTTTTTACCGTGGGATGGCAAAACCACAGTTATTGTTTACTGGGGTATACCACACTTTTTTAAATAGAGATATTTGCGGCTGAACAGTGAGCGACACACTCATACTGCTTTTTTTTTAGATACTAAAGGCCCAAAACTGGATAGTACAGCGATTTGACCCGTGGAACTGCGAAACCACACTGGGATGTCGGGCCTACACAAGACTATTTTCAACAGATATATTTTTGTGTCACAACAGTCAGGAGACACTACCGTTTTTCTTTATGGAAAAAACTACCAAAAGCTGAATAATAGAGATTTTTTACCGTGGGATGGCAAAACCACAGTTATTGTTTACTGGGGTGTACCACACTTTTTTAAATAGAGATATTTGCAGCTGAACAGTGAGCGACACACTCAAACTGCTTTTTTTTTTAGATACCAAAGGCCCAAAACTGGACAGTACAGCGATTTGACCCATGGAACTGCGAAACCACAGTGGGATGTCGGGCCTACACAAGACTATTTTCAACAGATATATTTTTGTGTCACAACAGTCAGGAGACACTACTGTTTTTCTTTACGGAAAATATACCAAAACCTGAATAATAGAGATTTTTTACCGTGGGGTGGCAAAACCACAGTTATTGTTTACTGGGATATACCAGACTTTTTTAAATATATAGATTTGCGGCTGAACAGTGAGCGACACACTCAAACTGTTTTTTTTTTAGATACAAATGGCCCAAAATGGATAATACAGAGGTTTGAACCGTGGAATTGCAAAACAACACTTCTGTTTCTCTAGCCTACACCAGACTATTTTCAACAGTTATATTTGTGTCTGAAAAATCAGAGACACACTTTTTTTTGGGGGGGGGGGGGACACACCAAAAGGTTAATAAGACGGGTATTTGTACAGTGTGAAGGAGGAAAAAAAAAGGAGGATTTAGATGAAAAAAAAAGGATTTTTCCTGGCCCCCGATGCCTGGTGCTAAGTCCAGCAATTTCAGCAACAGGAGCACACAGGACTGTAATGCAGCGTTTGCTGGTATAACCACTGTGTCTCCTATACAGCCTGCCTGCCTGGTATCTGGGATGGATATTAGTCCTGAAAAGGACTGTTTGTTTGTTCTGGCAGCCTTTACAGACCCTACACTAACTATTTCGCAGTTTATATCTCTCCCTAAATCAGCAGCGCTGTCCCTACACTGTCTAATCCGGAGCGACTGTGTCCAAGATGGTGGCGCCCGGTTTTAAATACTCGAGGTGACGCTGTGCGGCCAGCCAATCACTGTAATGCCCACAACCAACATGGCTGCAGCATTACAGTGACTGGCTGGCAATCCCTGCATGTTCATTGGCTCTGTAAAGAGCGCCAAACATGCAGGGCGGAGACCCGAGCTCTCGCCCGAGTAACCCGGAAATGCTCGGTGCTCGCCGAACATCCCGTGTAGCGTGATGCTCGGGCGAGTACCGAGCAGTGTCGAGCATGTTCGCTCAACACTAATAGTAACGTGTCGTTGTGGAGCCCCTGAGGCTCAGTCGCAACAGGGGTACTGCACCTCAGTAGAGGTGTGGTATCTCCTCTTCCAGGTAAAGATGGAGCACTTCTCAGGACCCTACTTCATCATTCAACACTACACCACTCCTGTCCTGTAGGGGGCCTTCACCACTGATTGTGGCCTTCTGTTAGAACCTGCAGCCTATTGAAGATACACGGTCCTCGTCCTCAGGCCTTGAGGCGAGGAGTGGGTCAGAGTTAACCACTGCCTCTACCCGGTCAAGGTCCCTACCTAAGAAGGCCTGGAGGGGAGTAGAGGAGACAAGCTCCACAGGCAAAAGGATCTCTGGGGGATACGGATGGAGCGGCATACGCCACCTGTATTTCTTACTCTGGCCTAGTCAGAGGGACTGCTCCTGCAAGAGGGGTGACCGGCCCTCAATATCTGACTCTGTTACTTCACGTCTCAGTCAGAAAAGCCCGGAGGCTTAGTGGATCCCAGGAGGGATACGGACGGAGCGGCATACACCACCTGTATTTCTTACTCTGGCCTAGTCAGAGGGACTCCTGCTAAAAGAGGGGTGACCGGCCCTCAATATCTGACTCTGTTACTTCACGTCTCAGTCAGAAAAGCCCGGAGGCTTAGTGGATCCCAGGAGGGATACGGACGAAGCGGCATACACCACCTGTACCTCTCTACCTGCGTTTATCCAGTGGCCTTACACCTAGTTCTAACCAAACATACAGTCAGGAGAAGACTTAGTGGGAGAACTCACCAAGGATAGGAACAAACACCAGAGGGGTCTCGACAGGTGCTCCTGATCTACCTGGAAAGTTCTAGACCCCCTTCCTGGTGGCCACAGCACGCCGTGAGGAGCAGAGGGAAGCTTTGCGGCTAAAGTTCATCTTAATGTGAGTAAAAACCCTAGATGACTTCACACCCCGCTTCAGCCTGTTATTTCCTGAGTGGCACTGCACCCACCATTCCTCATCACAGTGCCCTGAGGCCTGCTCCGCCTGCGGGGAGCCGTTCCATCAAAGCAGCCTTTAAACACCGGCCTCAGTGGACTGAAGCAGCGCTGGTGTCCATCACCGGAAACCGTAGGTGGCATAGTCGGAAAAATACCACTCATCCCTGAAAGCCCATTAAATCTTTTATTGTGACCGCCCTGGGCTCGGACCGGGTCCGGCCCACGACTGCAACCCCGAGTCACCTACACTGACCCGGCTCCGAGTAACCCCATTTTCCAGGGAGGGCTGTGAGCGTCACAAACTTGGCGTAGTCGGCAGGATTGCGTGACCGCAGCAACGGAAAAGAAAATCCCCATTGCCGCCGGGTACTGTGCACCTTTACACTAAAAGACTGTCGTTTACACTCATGGTGGCGCCTCCCAAGAAGAACGGACGCCATTATGTGCCAAAACGACAGCTACCAAAGTCCTCCCATCGTGGGCCTGGCTCCCCAATGGCACCAAAAATGCAGACCGCCCCCTCCAACAGAGACAGTCCGCGTCAAAACGGATGGGACGTCCCTGGGAGTGCCCATCAGCCAGCCGCCTTGGAACCGCCCAAAAAGAAGGAGGAGAGAAGAAACACACCTTGCAGCCAAGATGGACGCAGCAGAAGAGAAGTCCTCCGAGGCCTCCGATGCTGTTCCATGAGCTGCCACCTTCCTCGGCATGAAGGGAATATGCTTGACCACGGAGGAGGCCGAGTTCCTCCGAGGAGAAACCCAGGACCTGACCCGGAGGGTCGAAGTGGCCCGGAGATTGGTCGCCGCGGAGTGGAGAGAGACGGTGCTGCAGAGGATCCGGGCCCGCCGCCAGAGCCCCTCATGTCGGTCCGTGGAGGCCGGCGGAGGAAGTCCAGGAGGCCGTGCGCAACCCAGGAGCTGATAAGGCAGAAACCCTTATCCCGGGCGCAGGACGTACTGTACCGCTCCTAAGCATCATGCCGGCACCCCTGTCCCCGGGCGCCATCATCTGGGAGCAGCTATCGGCTTTGGAGGCTGAGGCCCAAGCCACCGCCATCACCGGAGACCTGCTATGCCTCCCGGCTCCTGGCCCAGGGAGTCCTGAGTTTTATGGGGAATCCACCTGCCCCAACCTGGACTGGTCCATATTAGCAGAGGGTCCACAGCAGCCTCCGCTCTTGCCGCTCCCGCACCTCCAGTCACCTGCCCTCCAGCAGACGAGTATGTCTGGGACAACCAGGGGGGCGACCTGATGGGCTTCCCCCAGGAGACCCGGGCTGAAGCGCGGAGGAGGGAGGAGACGTGCCAAGAGCAACTCCTCCAATTCGACAAGGAGCGACGCCAGAAGGAGGTCCGCTGTGAGCACCTGGAGGTGCGGACCAAGGTCGCAAAGTCGCGGACCCGCCTGGCAGAGGCCGCCCGTCCAAACCCCCGGGAGGAAGGCCTGATAGTCCGATTCCACCAGGAGGCCGGATGGAGCTTTATTCGCAGCCCCCAGTTCCACCGAGACGTGTTTGTTAATCGGCGGGGCGTCTAGCTGCGGCTGGAGCAAGGCCACCCTGATCGGAACCTCTACCCGGGCGACTTGGTGTCCTACACCCGCCACCACGGGGAGCGGGGGTGGTACGCCCTGGACGTCCATAGGGTGTTCAAAGGGGATGCCCCCACTCACCTGCCCACAGAGGACCGGTCAGGTTCAGTTGGCAGAAATGAGCCTTTTCCCAAGTGAGGATACCGCTTCTGAGCAGCCCTGGGAGATGCTACTCCCTGTTCTGAGAACAGTTGAGTGAACTGTTTTTGGTTTTTCTTTTTATACCCGGATTTAAGTTTGAAGAGACATTAGTCCCTGCGGACACTGGCAGTAGACAGACTTCTATTGTAAATAGTTCTGCATCTATTTAGGTGCTCCCTATTGGTTTTATGCAAAACCGCTTCTACTTCTACCTCAGACCTCAGAAGCAAAACCTGTCTGGAGTGGCTCTCCTGGAGGTCCAACTCTGGATCTCCATGCCCTGCAGCCACCCCAGGGCCTACGTTGAGGGTTTGGGACAGGTCCCTCATGCTGCTGAACTGACACTTTTCTTCCATGTTTCCTAATGATCTGTCTACATGCATAATGTCTCTTTACTGTTTTTCTACATTTATATGATATTTATATATATATATCATGCAACGTTAAAGTGCCCTTACCTCCCATAAAGGGAAGATTGTTATTGTTATACAAAAATTTGAAATGTCTGTACCACTTATTACTCTTTTGCAGTCCGCGGACGTGCTGTGTTTCACCAGGGGGGAATGTGGCGCCCCTGAGGGTTCAGTTGCCACAGGGGTACTACACCTCAGTAGAGGTGTGGTATCTCCTCTTCCAGGTAAGGATGGAGCACTTCTCAGGACCCTACTTCATCATTCAACACTACACCATTCCTGTCCTGTAGGGGGCCTAAATGCACCAGGGTGCTGCCCCGGCCCAGGATATAGGAGATGGGGGGAACCAAAGATAGGGGGAACCATGTAGTGGGTGAGGGTGGAGGACACACTTTTAGGGTACACTTACCCATTCATATTTAATCTACAGCCATCTTAGATTCAAGGTCTTTGATTGTGATCTTCACCGCTGATTGTGGCCTTCTGTTAGAACCTGCAGCCTATTGAAGATACACAGTCCTCGTCCTCTGGTCTTGAGGCGAGGAGCGGGTCAGAGTTAACCACTGCCTCTACCCGGTCAAGGTCCCTACCTAAGAAGGCCTGGAGGGGAGTAGAGGAGACAAGCTCCACAGGCAAAAGGATCTCTGGGGGATACGGATGGAGCGGCATACGCCACCTGTATTTCTTACTCTGGCCTAGTCAGAGGGACTCCTGCTGCAAGAGGGGTGACCGGCCCTCAATATCTAACTCTGTTACTTCACGTCTCAGTCAGAAAAGCCCGGAGGCTTAGTGGATCCCAGGAGGGATACGGACGGAGCAGCATACGCCACCTGTACCTCTCTACCTGCGTTTATCCAGTGGGACCCGGCCTTACACCTAGTTCTAACCACACATACAGTCAGGAGAAGACTTAGTGGGAGAACTCACCAAGGAGAGGAACAAACACCAGAGGGGTCTCGACAGGTGCTCCTGATATACCTGGAAAGTGCTAGACCCCCTTCCTGGTGGCCGCAGTACGCCGTGAGGAGCAGAGGGAAGCTTTGCGGCTAAAGTTCATCTTAATGTGAGTAAAAACCCTGGATGACTTCACACCCCGCTTCAGCCTGTTATTTCCTGCGCGACACTGCACCCACCATTCCTCATCACAGTGCCCTGAGGCCTGCTCCGTCTGCGGGGAGCCGTTCCATCAAAGCTGCCTTTAAACACCGGCCTCAGTGGACTGAAGCAGCACTGGTGTCCATCACCGGAAACCGTAGGTGGCGTAGTCGGAAAAATACCACTCAACCCTGAAAGCCCATTAAATCTTTCATTGTGACCGCCCTGGGCACGGACCGGGTCCGGGCCACGACTGCAACCCCGAGACACCTACACTGACCCGGCTCCGAGTAACCCCATTTCCCAGGGAGGGCTGTGAGCGTCACATTGTATTCATATATAAGTTTTTAATATATATCCACTATTATATTAACTGCAGAAATTCTGTTTCACTCTTTAACTCATGTCATCATGTCATCTAACACTCCTTGGTAAGTACAGTAGTAAAATAGAGACTGACAACAACTCAGAATCAGTATAGAGCTAAATCCTTATCCAGGAAGGTGCGCCCGACAAATAGAACATGTTCCTGTCTTGGAATATAGTTATCTTGCACCAAGTAATTTACACTGATATTATTTTATGTTAACTCTTTCTTTTATTCCTTGGAAATTAATTTATTCAACGAAACATTGTGGATTTTTGGAGAAATTCGGTGTTCTACTGAATATTGGATGATGAAATAAGAAGAGCTCTCTTTTCTCTCTTATATTTACCATTACTCTGTAATGCTTGGATTATATTCATTTTACATGGGCATTTACATGGCAAATTCAAGTGCTTTTGTTTGCCATTAATTAAACTATAGACTTAAAAAGGATATATACTGAAGGATACTAGCAAAACTTTACTTTAGAATTGTTAAAAAAATACCATAGTTCACCAGAATCCTTTTACTTTTCAACATGGAATAGTGAAATATAAGTTCCTAAACGATGATGTATAAGATGTATGTGTGTAAGTGCCAAAATATGTTTATCGGCATCATGGATAAAAAGTACCAATACAAGTCTATGGTTCCGTGAAAATCATGGGTAGCACACGGATGGCATAAGTTTGCAGTCTGTGTGCTGTCCGTGATTAACATGACAAAGGATAGGAGAAACTTTTTAATTTATTTATCCATATGTGAAAAACACTGGTCAAAAACTGACACACTAATGAAACTTGGATCCAAAATACTGATGACACTCCTTCCATTTTTTTGCGCACGTGAATAAACACCTGATCCCTTAAGCATATTTGAAATCAATCAAATTTATTGTAAATCATCTCAACATACAACATCATGTAAAAGATTGGAAAACTGAAGTCATTTATTCATTTTTAAAATAATTGATACTGTGTCTTAGCCGAGTACCATTAGATTGCTATAATATTTAGTGAGTTTTATTTTTTGTAAAGCTAAACTAAAAGGTTACCTCTTAGATTTGCATCTGTGTGTATAAATTCAAGTTTCTAATCTATAATTAAAAGAATGACAGCTCTTCGAGATTTATTTGCTTCATTTCGACTGCACATTCTGTTCAATTTATTGGTGGGTAGAGTAGGAGGAGACTTTGAATACTGTAGTCCTTTACTTCCTCACCCCCTCCCTAGCCCCCCATTGATCATCTGTTTCTTAGCTGCAGCAGCCAGATTTAAACATCTAGAGGTTAAGAAAATAGACGCTGCCCTGCAGTACCTGGTAGCACCAGCTACACATTGCACAGAGCAATGCAGTGCAGCTTCATTCAGTGTTTACAGCTGACCACCACTGGAGCTTGTAGCAGCTGATCAGTGGGGATACCGGATGTTTGGCTCTCACCAATCTGATATTGATGACCTCTCTTGAGGATAGGTCATCCATATTATATATAGTTACACAGTTATATAGGTTGAAAAAAGACACAGGTCCATCAAGTTCAACCTTTCTCTACCTGTGACAAAAGCATCCAGCCCTTTTATTACAGCTGATAGTGTTTTCTATTACTACCTCTTGCAGTAGGGCATTCTGACTGCACTAACTGTAAAGAACCCCTTCCAATTTACCGGACGAAATCTCCTTTCATATCATATGACCAGATGACCCTTTCGATGATGACCAAATACTATTCACTCATAATTTTACATCTGTATCGGATAATCCTCTGGCTTTCCAATTGACATTCGACTCAAAAACAAAGAGAGAATATCTTATCCCCTATATGACAGTTTCCTAAAGTAATATTAATCACTAAATTTGATGCAAGCAGTATTTGTGCAAAAACTTTGAATACACTTGCGTTTTCGGTGGACAGTTCTTAGTAAAGGGGCCAACCTGTATATATAGGTTGCAGACTGGCTTAAGAACGTCCTGATAAGGTTCCCCCAAAGTGTATTAGAAAGGTATAGGTATATTCATTGTACCATAAGTACAAAAATGGTTAAAACAACTTTTATAAGAAATACGTCAGTAATTTACAGAAATATTATCACAAATATAGCATTGTATTGTTTTTTAAACCTACAAAATACATGTTCATCACCATTACACAGTCTGGTGTGATCTTTTACGTGTTCTCTTTTTTTAGAGCTTGTTTTCTGAGCCGCTGTCTACACAGACTACTTCAATGAAAGTGCTTAAAACACTCTGGGAGAAAACCCAACTGAAGGGAACACATAGCTTCGAAGCATCCATAATCCAGTCTCTGTTTCCCCAAAACAAGGTGATTTAAGCATGTAATACTTGACTAGAAAAATGATAAAATACTAAAGCCTGTTTTAATTAACAGCGGCATTTAATATCCTGAATTCATAACATTGGTGATTAGCTTTCTCTAAGGTATAAATCATAAACTATAATATAGGACATAGTTTCTTGGCATGAAATAAATCTCAAAATTACCAAGTTATCTACATTTACATTTACAGTCTGATGTTTGACTTCCACTGTTCATGAAACTTAGAATACGTTCATACTATACTGGCCCTAATACATAAAGCTGGCCATATGTTTAAGTCATCTGTTCACTAGAAGTGCACATCTAAAAAGACCCCATACACATTCGATTAAAATTAATCAAAAGGAACGATTTCACCTAAAACGATTGTTCATCAGTTAAAAAATTAACAACAAATAATCATTTTAGCAAACCGATCAAACACAGTCTTAATTTGAGATGAAGGAGGCAGTGTTTGATTTTTTGGGGCTGAACGTCAGATTTTTCGTTCAAAGGAATATCTTTTATGCATTGCCCTGTGTCACTGAACATGCCACGCCTGGTTGAACACCTATAACTGACAATGTGGACTAAAATGTGTTAGACTGAGTTGGCATTATGATAGTTCCTTGAATGATTATTCATTACAACAGCTTTCAACCAGTAACATACTTTAATGTGAAAGGGGGTCTTTAAAAGAAATCCATCACCAGGTTTTCTCCCCCATTCTGAGAACAGCATATTGTAGAGATAAAGACCCTGATTCTAGCAATATATCACTTACTTGGCGGCTTAATGTAGTATTTTTTACTGTTTTATCAGCAGGCTATTATCACTGGAGGACTAGTAAACCTTCTACTATGCAGTCCTCCATATGCATGAGCTCTATCTAAACTTGCCCCGACCACTGATTGGCAAATATCTGCCTATGCACAGTGTACACAGAAAGCTGCCAATCAGTGGTGTGGGCGGGGTTATACGGAGCTCAGAATTCACAGAACTTATAGATCTGCAGCAGATAGAACTATGACTTTAGCTAAACTGCAGCAAGAAGCCCAGTAAGTGATACATCACTGGAGACAGTGTCACTGCCCCCCAAATCATGCATTTCTCTGATTGGACACCAAAAAACCTGGTGACAGATTCCCTTTAAATGGGACAAAACAAGTAAAGACATCTATTTATTTCACAAAGGATCAGGTGTGCCATATTTGCTTGAATTCAAGCAAACCATCTCTAATATTTTAGAAGGTTTTCCAGCAATAACTTTACGTGCAGTATAAAAATAACAAACTGAGCTTTACTCACCCACCACTGCTCCAGTGCTGTGCCTTGGTCTATGTTGACAGGCTGCAGCGGTGAAGTCATGACTACAGCATGTGATTGTCCAATCACTGTCACCTACTTCCTGCTTCCCTTGATTGTGACAGGCACACTGAATTCAGTCATGTGTAACTCATGTGGACATATATAAAAAAGTAGATTGGCACTCACCACCTAGTGTGATAAAACAGCTGTATATTTTTTTGCATAGTCGAGAGAAAAGAGTAATATACAGCAGGTTAGTAGCCTACGACCGCTTCATGCACAGAGCACTTTCTCAAGGTACCTAAAGGTTTCTCCAGAATCTTGGGGCAGACTTGCCATACTCTCTAAAAGAACAATTTTATTGCCTATAGCAACCAAGAACAATGTAGTTTTCAGAGATGTTTAATTCCTTAATGACCCAGAAATTTTTATTTTTTGCAATTTTGTTTTTTTCTCTAATTGTTATAATAGAGACGCAACTGTTTTATTGTTCTCTCACCATATGAGGGTATGTTTTTGCAGGACGAGTTATCATTTTGAATGACACCATTTATTATATCACCGAAAGAAAAAATAATTCTGACATCACTGTGTTGTAAAAATGACCTGGCAACATTGTTCTCCCTGTCAGTACGATAACAGCAATACTAAATTTGTCCAAAAAGAATGTACCCAATACTGAAAATTATAATGGTTAGAAGTATATATGCATCCGCCTGCTGCCTCTTGCTTCCATGTCTCCAGGGATCTCCCCAGTGACTTTTAATATTCTTATAATTTGCAGCAGGTTGTACATCATATACATATATGTATATGTATATATAACTTTGCAATTGCGAGGAAAAATCTACAGTCTAGCCAAATGAATTTGCCGACTTGGGTTACATTCGGAACCATAATGTTGTTTATTTGATGGTGCATAACAGGAATCAAAGTACATGAAGTGAGAAAGAATAGTAAGTTGAGCCAATGAAAATGGTTCATTTATTTTATAGGCAAAGCTCATTTCCTCCATAAGTAATAACAGGAAGCACAGAGCATACCACTGACTGTTTTAATAAGTCACATGAAATTGGAGGGGGTGTACTCTCATGGACGGATCCCATTGGTTCTCCTGTTTTCTGTCCTGTAATTTCGCAGTAAAGCTCCTGTTGTATTCCTGTTGGTAATGTGCACAGTTTGTGTTTAACCACAGAAGAGACGTCAGCATTTACACCTCCTATACAAGGGTCATATTCACCACCCGCACAATAGTGATTAGCTGTGTTATTACACAATAAGCCAACTTGGATTTAAGAATAATGAAACATTTTTCAGCATTAAGGAGCCATATGTCCTGGAATTGGTTAATTAAAAAGCAGCGTCACTTCATAGCTTCACATGATACTGTAGATGAAAACATTACTTCCCTAGAAGTTTATAGAAGTACAGCAAAAAAATACCTTGTTAAGCCCTGTCCATATCATGCCTTTGTTTCCACTTAGCATGTACACTGTGTGCACAATAATTAGGTAATTTGTATTTTTGATGAATAATTTTATTATTGAACAACTTACAGTGCTGTCCATCACTCCAAAAGGTTAATAAACCTGAAACCTGAATATTTAAGAAAGTAAAAGTGAGGTTTTGTCTTTCTTAGGAGAATATCTACAGTATATGTCCAGAATTATTATGCAACTTAATGAAAAACGTAAATTTTTCTATCTCAATTGTTTATTTTCATCTGTACTCTCAGGGTCACAGAAGTATATATTCTCTCATCCCAGAGACTCGGGTCAATTATGCAAATTACTCACTGGTCACACTCTGATCAAAGTATGATCAGAGTGTGATCATATTGTGATCTCATTCTCTCGGATAAGGAGAAGATGGAGAAAAATAATTTCTCCATCTTCCCTATTCTGTCAGTCCTTGGAAATCGGACAGTCACCTGAGTGCAGTCTGATGTTTTCCACAGACTCATAGACTTACATGGCCAAGTGCAATCCACGTATCGGATCAAATTGGGGCATGCTGCGATTTTTTCCCCAGACTGGCTCTGTACAAGGAAAATATCGGACATGTGCACAGCCCCATAGAATAACATCGTTTCAAGTGCTATCCAATGTTTTGTCAAGTTTGCTGAAATATATGTGCCCCAAAGGGACATCTGCATGGATGAGTTCCTAATTCATTTTAAGGGGAGGCTTGGATTCCGGCAGTACCTGCCCAGTGAGAGGGACAGGTACGGAATTAAGCTGTACAAACTTTGTGAGAGTACCTCAGGGTATACCCATAAGTTTAGGGTTTAGGAAGGGAAGGACTCCCGGATTGTACCCCCTGAATGCCCCCTGTCCTGGGAGTGAGTGGGAAAATTGTGTGGGATTTGGTGCACCCACTGCCGGATAAAGGTTGTCACCTCTATGTGGATACCAGAATCCCACTGTTCACGTCCCTCTCTGCGCGAGGTACTGCAGCCTGTGGTACTGTCTGCAAAAATTAGAGAGGCCTCCCGAAGACGCTAATTGGGCAGGTGCTCAGAAGTGGTTAGAGCAGAGCCCTATGTAGCGACCACCTTCTGGTGGTCAAGTACAAGGACAAGGGGGATGTCCTTCTCTTGGCCGCACCCCCAGCACTGTACGAGGTTCCTCTACACAGGTCGTCAAACCAGACTGTGCAGTGGGGTACAACAAGTACATGGGGGGAGTTGATCTCTCTGATCAAGTCCTCCAGCCGTACAGTGCTTTGAGAAAGGCCAGCGTGTGGTACAAGAAGCTGGTCATGCACATCGTACAGGTGGCAATGTACAACGCTTTCCTGCTATCACAATGTGCAGGCCAGACTTCTACGTCATACCTTCAGTTCCAGGAGGTAGTGATCAAGGCCCTGATATTTGGCAGTGGTAGAGGAGTGGGCCCCAGTACTTCCAGAACTGAAGGACCTCGAATCCTACCAGGCCAGCATTTTCTGTGGGAGATTCCTCAAAGAGTAAAAAAAAGTAAGTCACAAAAGAGGTGCAGAGTGTGGTACAAAATGGGAATACGCAAGGACACCATTTATCAATGTGACACCTGCCCCGACAAACCTGGCCTGTGCATGAATGAATGCTTCAGAGTCTACCACACATCCTTGGACTACTAAATTAATTTCTGACTTACACAATTGACATATGACAACCTGACGAACACTACACAACTGACGTATGACAACCTGAAGAACACTACACAACTGACATATGACAACCTGACGAACACTACACATCTGACGTATGACACTACATTATGAAATTCACATATCAGGAATCAGTAGATCAGTTCCAAAAGGGGGCACTTTTTGGACATTTTCACTGTTTAGGCACATCAGGGGAGACACAACATGACACCCACAGTCCATTCCATCAAAGTCTGCATTCCAAAATATCACTCCTTCCCTTCCGAGCCCTGACCTGCACCCAAACAATTGTTTTCTCGCACACATGGGATATCTGCATACTCACGAGAAATTGCACAACAGATTTTGAGGTCCACTTTCTCCTGTTATTCTTGTGAAAATATTTTTTGGGGGCTAAAATAACATTTTTGTGGAAAAAAATGGATTTTTTTTATTTTCACAAGTCAACGATATAATTTCCTGTGAAGCATCGGGGGGTTTCAAGGTGCTCACCACACATCTAGATAAATTCATTGGGGGGTATAGTTTCCAAAAAGGGGGCACTTGTTGGGCATTTTCACTGTTTAGGCACATCAGGGGCTCAACAAATGCGAGATGATGCCCACAGGCCATTCCATCAAAGTTTGCATTCCAAAACGTCACTCCTTCCCTTCCGAGCCCTGACGTGCGCCCAAACAGTAGTTTTCTCCCACACATGGGGTATCAGCGTACTCAGGAGAAATTGCAAAACAAATTTTGAGATCCACTTTCTCCTGTTACTCTTGTGAAAATATTTTTTTGGGGCTAAAATAACATTTTTGTGGAAAAAATTAGATTTTTTTTTTATTTTCACAAGTCAACATTATAATTTTCTGTGAAGCACCTGGGGGTTCAAGGTTCTCACTGCATATCTAAATAAATTAATTGGGGGGTATAGTTTCCAAAAAGGGGGCACATGTTGTACATTTTCACTGTTTAGGTACATCAGGGGCTCTGGAAATGTGACATGATGCCCACACACCATTCCATCAAAGTCTGCATTCTAAAACGTCACTCCTTCCCTTCTGAGCCCTGACGTGCACCCAAACAGTAGTTTTTTCCCACATATGGGGTATCAGAGTACACAGGAGAAATTGTACAACAACTTTTGGGGTCAAATTTCTCCTGTTACCCTCGTGAAAATAAAAAAATTGTGGCTAAAAGATCGTTTTTGTGGAAAAAAGTTGTTTTTTCTTCACGGCTCTACATTATAAACTTTTGCGAAACACTTGGTGGTTCAAAGTGCTCACCACATGTCTACATAAGTTTCTTAAGGGTTCTAGTGTCCATAATAGGGTCACTTGTGGGGGGTTTCCACTGTTTAGGCACATCAGGGGCTCTCCAAACGCGACATGGCGTCCGCTCTCAATTCCAGCGAGACTTGCGTTGAAGACGTCAAACGGTGCTCCTTCCCTTCCGAGCCCTGCCGTGCACCCAAACAATGGCTTTCCCCACATATGGGGTATCAGCGTACTCAGGAGAAATTGCACAACAACTTTTAGGGTCCAATTTCTCCTGTTATCTTTGTGAAAATAAAAAAAATTGGGGTCTGAAGTAAAACATTAGTGAAAAAAAGTTAAATACTCAGTTTTTCCTTTCACATTTGATTAATTGCTGTGAAGCACACGAAGGGTTAATAAACTTCTTGAATGTGGTTTTGAGCACCTTGAGGGGTGCAGTTTTTAGAATGGTGTCACTTTTGGGTATTTTCTGTCATATAGACCCCTCAAAATGGCTTCAAATTTGGTGTGGTCCCTAAAAAAAATGGTTCTGTAAATTTTCTTGTAAAAATGAGAAATCACAGGTCAACTTTTAACTCTTATAACTTCGTAACAAAAAAAAATGTTGGTTCCAAAATTGTGCTGATGTAAAGTAGACATGTGGGAAATGTTACAGTATTTATTAACTATTTTGTGTGACATATCTCTGTTTTCAAAATTTTCACCAAATATCCGTGTTTTTCACAAATAAACGCAAGTCATATCGAATAACTTTTACCACTATAATGAAGTACAATATGTCACGAAAAAACAATCTCAGAATCAGTGGGATCTGCTGAAGCGCTCCAGAGTTATTATCTCATAAAGTGACAGTGGTTAGAACTGTAAAAATTGGCCTAGTCATTGACGTGCAAACACCTTCGGGGATGAAGGGGTTAAAGATGTATTCCAGTGCATAAGTGCTAAATGTTAAAACAGTGAGTTTCTGACCATTAGGACCCACATTAGAACCAGCTCCTCTGTGGATTACATGGACAGTTCATTGATTTCACTCCATAGGACAACCCCTAGTACAGAATTGTTGCTGTTTATTTTTTCTATAGTTACAGTTCTGTAAAGTTAATAGAGTGGTTATTGGCAAATGGTCTTATTTGAGCCAGGGAAATATTTATACATTGGTATTCTGAAAAGAGATTGATGCAGAATACATTATCAAGTATTGTCATTTACACTTCAGTCTCAGCATCATATGTAATGTTTCAACTGTACCTACACATTTTGCTTGTGCCTGACATAAAATAAAATTTATGTTCTTGTACGAATGGAAATAAGGAAAATTAACATGAAATATGAATTGGCAAGTTGAATTCCCACCTCTGATGTGAAATGTGAGACTCATAAACGACTGGGTACATATAAATAAATTAGATGTATGCCAGAGTCTGACATATGGGCTTTTGCATGACTATCCAAAGTAAGCAATTCTTTGGGGATTGGTTCCTTGGCAACTCCATCACTTACGAATTCCTACACAGAAACACTAAAAAATACAACACCATACAAAGCACTATACAGAGTGACAAGATGGTGAATAAACATATGGATCGAGACAAGCCATCAAACCAACAAATGTATGTTCTATTGTAAAAATGTGACCTACCAGTTCTCAACTCTTTATAGAAGACCACAACTGGCTTGGCTGGGAAAAGTGAGAAGCACACTCTTCATATATTATCAAATAATATGTCCATGCTTTTTTCCTCAGAATTATTCCAGGATTTTGTCCCCCTGAGCTCCTCACTGAGCCAAAAGTAAAACAAGAAATAAATAAAAAATGTTCAAGTAAAGAATACATTTAAGGCTGCAAATTCATGATATTAATAGTTTACGACATCAGAGGAAATAAAGTAACATTCAAATCATTTCTTTGTATCAACAGGAAACCTGAGGTCCCCCAGTAACTTTGGCAAGCATTATCTATTACAAAGTACAATTACATGAAAATATTTTTGAATTTACTGTTATTTTAGCTTTTTTATGTAGTAAAACTGTTTGTTGTAAACAGTTTTTTGTAATTTGTGGTTAAGGTTTAGATTCCCCAAAAGGCTTCATGGTTTTTATAAAGGGAATAAAGTGAAGCTTCAATTTGAATCCGTAATAATTAATGTGTTGTGAATATGGCAATTAATTGTTTGATTAAATTCTATTGCCCTTTCAAGCTCATATTAAACACGTTAGCATATTTTATATAAATTCTTGTTAAATGGCTATAACACTTTAATTATGCTTTTAAATGGGTGTCCAGTCTGAAAAAAAAAATATTTTAATGTTTAAATAGCAAGACATATAACTTACACATATACTTCAATATTGCTATATTCCTGGATCCTCGCAAATTCGCTTCCAAATTGAGCATCTGTACATTATAAAATTATCCATGCAGGTATATGTGTGGCGCCCCTTAGGGTTCAGTCGCCACAGGGGTACTGCACCTCAGAACGAGGTGTGGAACCTCCTCTCCCAGGTAAGGATGGAGTACCACTCAGGACCCCAACCACACACTCAACACTACACCACTCCAGTTCTGAAGGGGGCCTAAAGCACCATAGTGCTGCCCCGGGCCTGAATGGAGGAGTTGGGAGGAACCAAAGTTAGGGGGAACCATGAAGTGAGTGAGGGTGGAGGAAGCATTTACTCAAGCACTTAGTTAAAATTCTATATAACTGGAGGCCATTTTAATAACCGGGTCTTTGGTCGTGGGTCTTTGGGACGGCAAGTCAGCACAAGGCTGCAGCCAGCTGAGGGGGAGCATATTGCCGCTCCCTTCATTCCCCATGATGCTGCCAGAAAAAGACAAACTCAGCACCATAGGGAATGAATGGAGTTCAGTTAGAGAATGTGCATTGTTACTCCATTTCAACAGGGATAAAAGTTCCCCGTTTTGTTGATCAGTGCTGGTCTCAGTGGTTGAATCTCCACCAGTGAACAAGTTATCACCCATCCCGTCGATAGGAAACAAGTTGATTTAGTTCAACTCCTTTTAGTCCAAACTTCCTTTTCATGACTGATTGGTGAAAATTGAGACAATCCTTTAGAATTTACATTTCAAAGTTATTCAGCGCCAGATTGTATGCAATGCCTAACTTACAGATGTCACTAGATTTTAACTATATTCCTAGGCTATTGTATTGTGATATTGAAATAGCCCATTCCTTATAATAATAATTTTTATTTCTATAGTGCCAACATATTCTGCAGCACTTTACATTTTATAGGGGACTTATACAGACAATAAAGACATTACGGAATAAAACATAACTCAACAGATACCAAAATGAGTGAGGGCCCTGCTCGCAAGCTTACAATCTGAGGCTTGGTCTTGTTGTAACGTAATAACGTCACAATGGTGTTTGCCCAAATTCCAAAGCTGTTTTCAACTCCGATTATGTCAAAATAGTGTTTGTATTTCTTTGTTGGCTTTGCTCTATTGTGATGATTTTACAAAAGTTTGCATCTGTTCCTTATTAGTGATGCGCGATCGTGCTTGGATAAGGTGTTAACCGAGCACGCTCGAGTCCTAACCGGGTATCTTCGGCGTGTTTGTCAAATATGTTCGCGTCGCCTCGGCTGCATGTTTCACGGCTGTTAGCCAGCCGCAACACATGCAGAGATTGCCTAACAAATAAATAATCCCTGCATGTGTTGCGGCTGTCTAACAGCTGTGAGACATGCAGCCTCGGCAACACAAACATATAGGCTGTATTTTATTGTGATATTGTCATAATGTCATTTATCTTTATTACTAAGCTGTTTTTATCAATACAAACAAACGTTTTTGTTCCTTTTCTTACCATTCCTTCCCACACCCCTGTCCGATTCGTATCAATGATTACATGATACAAAATTTGGACATACACTGTGTGCACAATTATTAGGCAGGTGACTGTTTTGACCATATCATAATTTTTTATGCCCATTTTCCAACTCCAAGCTGTATATATTTACTGGTTTGAAGCATGTCAGGTGATGTGCATTTGTGTATTAGTGTACTCTTTTTATGGTTTATGGTGACCTTTATCATTACAGGTCGATGGGAATTATGGTGTTTTTTATTCTGGTGATGGTGATATTAGTATTTGCCTAAATTACTAGACTGTGTTCTACAGTGAAGATGTTGTATAGTAAAGATGGTTTCTCTTTTCTTGGCAAGTTCTGTACATTATTGACTATATATTCAGAGGTTGTGCTTTATATCACAATAGTGTGTGCTCATTCGCAGGCTTTGTTTTATTGTGATGATGGCATGGTTGTATTCGTATTTATGTTTATATTAATGATGCTATATTAGACTGCACTATAGGCTTTTAATTTCACAAAATCTTTTGTTTTTATTCCTAGAATATGTACTATTTTGATGTCTGTTATTCCTAGGCTGATGCCACATTTTTTTTATTTCCATGTTGTGTTCTATTTTGATAATGACAAGGTAGTCTGTCTTTATTACTAAACTACACTTTCATTTCATGTTGTCACAATCCATCATAGGTCATAGAAAGTTCTTGTGTTCTTAAGCAGTAAGTGTACCCATTGTAGTTCAACAGCTGTGTTGTCAAATACAGTGCTGGCCAAAAGTATTGGCACCCCTGCAATTCTGTCAGATAATACTCAGTTTCTTCCTGAAAATGATTGCAATCACAAATTCTTTGGTATTATTCTCTTCATTTAATTTGTCTTCAATGAAAAAAACACAAAAAGAATTGTCCTAAAGCCAAATTGGATATAATTCCACACCAAACCTAAAAGACGGGGTGGACAAAAGTATTGGCACCCTTTGAAAAATCATGTGATGCTTCTCTAATTTGTGTAATTAACAGCACCTGTAACTTACCTGTGGCACCTAACAGGTGTTGGCAATAACTAAATCACACTTGCAGCCAGTTAACATGGATTAAAGTTGACTCAACCTCTGTCCTGTGTCCTTGTGTGTACCACATTGAGCATGGAGAAAAGAAAAAAGACCAAAGAACTGTCTGAGGACTTGAAAAACCAAATTGTGAGGAAGCATGAGCAATCTCAAGGCTACAAGTCCATCTCCAAAGACCTGAATGTTCCTGTGTCTTCCGTGCGCAGTGTCATCAAGAAGTTTAAAGCCCATGGCACTGTGGCTAACCTCCCTAGATGTGGACGGAAAAGAAAAATTGACGAGAGATTTCAACGCAAGATTGTGCAGATGGTGGATAAAGAACCTCGACTAACATCCAAACAAGTTCAAGCTGCCCTGCAGTCCGAGGGTACAACAGTGTCAACCCGTACTATCCGTTGACGTCTGAATGAAAAGGTACTGTATGGTAGGATACCCAGGAAGACCCCCACTTCTTACCCCGAGACATAAAAAAGCCAGGCTGGAGTTTACCAAAACTTACCTGAGAAAGCCTAAAACGTTTTGGAAGAATGTTCTCTGGTCAGATGAGACAAAAGTAGATCTTTTTGGGAAAAAGCATCAACATAGAGTGTACAGGAAAAAAAAGAGGCATTCAAAGAAAAGAACACGGTCCCTACAGTCAAGCATGGCGGAGGTTCCCTGATGTTTAGGGGTTGCTTTGCTGCCTCTGGCACTGGACTGCTTGACCGTGTGCATGGCATTATGAAGTCTGAAGACTACCAACAAATTTTGCAGCATAATGTAGGGCCCAGTGTGAGAAAACTGGGTCTCCCTCAGAGGTCATGGGTCTTCCAGCAGGACAATGACCCAAAACACACTTCCAAAAGCACTATAGAATAGTTTTAGAGAAATCACTGGAGACTTCTAAGGTGGCCAGCAATGAGTCCAGACCTAAATCCCATAGAACACCTGTGGAGAGATATCAAAATGGCAATTTGGAGAAGGCACCCTTCAAATATCAGGGACCTGGAGCAGTTTGCCAAAGAAGAATGGTCTACAATTCCAGCAGAGCATTGTAAGAAACTCATTGATGGTTACCGGAAGCGGTTGTTTGCAGTTATTTTGGCTAAAGGTTGTGCAACCAAGTATTAGGCTGAGGGTGACAATACTTTTGTCCGGCCCTTTTTTGGAGTTTTGTGTGAAATGATCAATGATTTGATTTTTGCTTCATTTTCTTTTGTGTTTTTTCCTTGCAAGCAAATTAAATGAAGAGAATAATACCAAAGAATTTGTGATTGCAATAATTTTCAGGAAGAAACTGAGTATTATCTGACAGAATTGCAGGGGTGCCAATACTTTTGGCCAGCACTGTATGAGTGGAATGTTTATGAGCAAATCTTTCTCTTGGTTTTCTAACAATTGTCTAATTTATATACCCATTGCTCTGACATATCACAAATTAATACTTTTGTGCAATCTACATTAATAAGACCCTTTTTAGCTGCATAGTTGCACACACCTTCCTTCAAAAATACAGTTTCTTTTGTGTTACCATTGCTTACCTTTTATAATAATTATACAAAGTCAGCCAGCTCACCATCTGATGATATCCAGCATGCACGGACAACGCCCTGGCCAGCGAAAGTAGAGTGAATTAGAAAAGGAGTCCTTTCTAATTCACTTTTATAATAATGACTAGTTAGGAAAGCTAGGTGTCACATCTCCTTTGGGAGCTGATCCTCTGCCGTCTACACCTGTCAAAAGGCACTGCCATTTTGCTAACAACGCTGTTGATTGGGGAAGGAACAGAAGCTCTGGGCAATGCAGACTCTGTCCAGCCACTGACTAGGGTTGCTGGCAATTATAGTGTTGTCTAGTCTGGCAATATGGGTGTGTGTGCTGTCAGCTGGAGTAATCAGCCCGCTACCTTGGCCAATTGGACAGCACCACACCTTACAAAAGCTCGTAGCTTCCTGCTGGAAGCTGCCATATATAGTTCCGGTTGCCTGCTTTAAACACCCTGATTTTCAGCTTCTGTTTTCTAATGGATTTTCCTGTTTATAACTTCTTCTTGTTTACTGACCATTCTTTTGTCTGTCTTTTTTTGTATTTTGTCTGTCCTCTTGGTTCTGACCATTTCTATCAGCCTGTACCACCAAAAATCATCTGACCCTTTGGCCCCAGCCCAGGAGTCCTTGTGTAAGACTAGATCCCTGGGATCTAATAAATGAAGTAGCTAGCACCAGGCCTGTTTGTGGAAACCATTTTCAGAGCTGCCAGGTGACTACAAATCATGCCCCCTCAAACAGTATATCTGGCCTATTTATGGATCACCTCCAAATGGTGGAAGATCAGTTGAAAGTCCTGGTTCATTTAGTCTAGGATCTTGAAGAGCAGTTTCAGTATCATGAAACTGTTCATACCCAAGCCACTACTGCACGCCTTTTCTGTACCCAAGGTTAACGTGCCTGGCAGATTTTCACTTGACTATAATTTTTTTTCCTTAAAGGAAAGCAGTTCTCTGTATTTCAGGCTTCACCCACGTGCGTTAGGTTCTGAGAGCCAACATGCTAGATTCATCTTTTTGCTACTGCATTGTGACCCCCAGGCTTGGGATTTTTCCTTATACCCTGACGCTCCAAAACCATAAGACCATATGAAGACTCTGACGGAATAGCTTTTGCAGAAAGTAAATTAACAGAGCACCACCAGGGGACGTGTACTGCTGAGGAGTAGTATACTGAATTTCACTGACTCACTGTAGAATGAACAAGTCCTTCACTATTAGTTTTGAACTGGACTTTCTGACCAAATTAAGGACATGTGAGTACAGTTCCTGTCTCCGACTCTCTTGACTCAGCCAAACAGGACTTCACAAGTCCACCTAAGGCTGAGTTCACACGATGCGGTTTTAATGCCTTTCCACAGCGGTTTTTCCACCACGGAAATGCATTAAAACCACTTGGTAAGAGGTCTGCCATGTACAGCAATGATAATCTGCCTGTGCTGTGCACATGATGTGGAAATTTCCGCTACGGATTATCATTGTGGCACAAACCGCAGCACAACCAATTTAGGCGCGATTTTGCCGCGAAATCGCGCCCACTGACTTGCATTGAATCGCAGCAAACCCGCATGTATAATATCTATACATGCGGATTTGTAAAACAATAGGCACAAAATTGCGCATGGATGGTACCCGGGTCGGGAGAGGAGGCTGCTACTTCTCTAATTCGACCACTGCTCTGGCTGATAACAGCGAGAGCAGCGTGGATGTTAAAAGCAGTGCCTGCATCTCCCAGCCCACATGCCAGCAGCAGTGTAAAAAAGAATCAAAAAGTAAAAATAAAAAAATAAACCTTCATACTCACCTCTCCGGCGACCACCGGTGTCCTCCTGGACGATGCTGTCCCATCAACAGCTCGCTGTACACTGCTGGGCGTGGGCTGTGTATAACCTCACCCACACCACTGATTGCCAGCTTTCTGTGTACAATGTATGTTGACAGAAATCTGCTAATCAGTGATGGGGGTATGGTTGTACCAAGAGGCACAAAACATCTAGTATACTAGTGATAATGTCCTGCTGCTAAAACAGTGATTTTATTGAAACAGAAAAAGACTCTTGTTTTTTTATTACTGTGTGACCCACAAAAGGTTAGAAAATGCTCATTATTATAATTATGATTTTCATTCTAGTTTTCTCCACTATGGAATTTGCCATAGCAGTATCCAGTACAGTAAATAATTGTAAATGTGGCACCCCAGTGGTCCGGTTGCCACAGTGGCATTGCCTTCCTCACAAGAGGTGATGCCATGCCTGGAAGCAAGCAGGGGTCCCCTAGTCAGGTATACTAGCATGCAACACTTTCCTGGCTCCAGACCAGCAAGGGGAGCTCCTCCCCTTAGCAACTGGAATCTGGAGGCGGGGTTAGTTAGTTAGTGAGAGGAGTTGAATACTGGACAGCGAAGAGGAAAGACCTGGGGAGTGGAGCTGCATGGCAGTTCACCCCAGAGGGACGCGCAGAAGAACCGGACACCGGAATCCGAGGTTGTGGGGCACTGAAGGCCCAGCAGCAGAAACTGGAAGGCAGGAGACTGCAGGTCTCCTGTCCCCATCAGACGCTAATAGGCTCAGCAGCACATAGGGCCCAGCACTGCCACATGGGATCGACACTCCAGGAAGGCCCCAGCAGCCTGCCATATGGGTGAACACAAAGACGTTTTACTCAGGGACGAGGGCCGCAGCATAGCTATAAGTAGAGATGAGCGTTGTTCTACTCGAACTGTTCGCCAATCTCAAATTCGAGCTGTTTTGGGCGGTGTTCGAGCCGTTCGGCGAACACGAACGATTTGAGAAAAATTCGGCTGTTCGAGGTTATGTTCGATAACTGTTCGTGCACCAAAATCATAACTGGATTTTTTCTCAGTAATGATGAAAATTAATGTTAATACGCAGTTTTAGTGTACAGCGGGGAAGGGGGAGGGGCAGGGGATGGATCTCTGCAGGAATAATGAAGATCTCCATTTTTTTTTCTCTTTCCCGCATTTGCAGTGGGGAGGTGCAGTCTGTCAGCCTATCAGCAGCGCACACACGGAGCGAACTGCTGTTTTTCACACAAGCAAGGGCATGTGTCATTGGCAGTGTATGTCACATGTCCTTGCCCTATAAGACCAAGCCATTTTCCCCGTCGCCACCATTTTCTCACTGCTGCAGCTGCGTGTTAGACGGCACCGCTGTTGCTGTGTGCGCTATACCTTGTTAATTTCAAGCCAATTTTCGCACAAATCTACAGATAGCTTGGGAGTAGGGAATAGTTGTGATTGCAGTCCTTTTAAGGACTAGGTTACAGCATTTCCTACGACTTTTATCAGGCAGGTCTGTGCTCTTAAATAGATAGATTGTGGGAGTAAAGACTAATTGTAATTGCAGTCCTTTTCAGGACTAGGTTACATCAGTTCCTATCAGTTTTTGCCAGGCAGGTCTGTGCCAGTGCTGTGCAAGTTTTTTTCACAGCATTTGGCTGAATCTAGCAAAGCTAATCCTTTTTGGCCTATTGCAGAGTGTGTTAGTCAGTGGAGTAGCCTATCTGTGTTGCAAGATATACCACCTGTGTATAGAATACCAATTTTTTTACTGCACCTAGTGAAGTAAAATCTTTTGGGCATAGCATCATTCTATTAGTCCATCTATACTGACCTCCATCAGGTTGCAAATTGAATATAATTTTTTTCTGCATCTAGCTCTGAAAAAATATTTGGGCTTCTAGCAGTGTGTGGGACTTGTTCTATTAGTCCATCTATACTGACCTCCATCAGGTTGCAAACTGAATATAATTTTTTTCTGCATCTAGCTCTGAAAAAATATTTGGCCTTCTAGCAGTGTGTGGGACTCTCTCTATTAGTCCATCTATACTGACCTCCATCAGGTTGCAAACTGAATATATTTTTTTTCTGCATCTACCTCTGAAAAAATATTGGGCTTCTAGCTGTGTGTGGGACTTGTTCTATTAATCCATCTATACAGACCTCCATCAGGTTGCAAACTGAATATATTTTTTTTCTGCATCTACCTCTGAAAAAATATTGGGCTTCTAGCTGTGTGTGGGACTTGTTCTATTAATTCATCTATACAGACCTCCATCAGGTTGCAAACTGAATATAATTTTTTTCTGCATCTAGCTCTGAAAAAATAGTTGGCCTTCTAGCAGTGTGTGGGACTTTCTCTATTAGTCCATCTATACTGACCTCCATCAGGTTGCAAATTAAAAATAATTTTTATCTGCATCTAGCTCTGAAAAAATATTTGGCCTTCTAGCAGTGTGTGGGACTTTCTCTATTAGTCCATCTATACTGACCTCCATCAGGTTGCAAATTAAAAATAATTTTTATCTGCATCTACCTCTGAAAAAATATTTGGGCTTCTAGCTGTGTGTGGGAATTGTTCTATTAGTCCATCTATACTGACCTCCATCAGGTTGCAAACTGAATATCATTTTTTTCTGCATCTAGCTCTGAAAAAATATTTGGCCTTCTAGCAGTGTGTGGGACTTTCTCTATTAGTCCATCTATACTGACCTCCATCACGTTGAAAATTAAAAATAATTTTTATCTGCATCTACCTCTGAAAAAATATTTGGGCTTCTAGCTGTGTGTGGGACTTGTTCTATTAGTCCATCTATACTGACCTCCATCAGGTTGCAAACTGAATATAATTTTTTTCTGCATCTAGCTCTGAAAAAATATTTGGCCTTCTAGCAGTGTGTGGGACTTTCTCTATTAGTCCATCTATACTGACCTCCATCAGGTTGCAAATTAAAAATAATTTTTATCTGTATCTAGCTCTGAAAAAATATTTGGCCTTCTAGCAGTGTGTGGGACTTTCTCTACTAGTCCATCTATACTGACCTCCATCAGGTTGCAAATTAAAAATAATTTTTATCTGCATCTACCTCTGAAAAAATATTTTGGCTTCTAGCTGTGTGTGGGACTTGTTCTATTAGTCCATCTATACTGACCTCCATCAGGTTGCAAACTGAATATAATTTTTTTCTGCATCTAGCTCTGAAAAAATATTTGGCCTTCTAGCAGTGTGTGGGACTTTCTCTATTAGTCCATCTATACTGACCTCCATCAGGTTGCAAATTAAAAATAATTTTTTTTCTGCATCTACCTCTGAAAAAATATTGGGCTTCTAGCTGTGTGTGGGACTTGTTCTATTAATCCATCTATACAGACCTCCATCAGGTTGCAAACTGAATATAATTTTTTTCTGCATCTACCTCTGCAAAAATATTTGGGCTTCTAGCTGTGTGTGGGACTTGTTCTATTAGTCCATCTATACTGACCTCCATCAGGTTGCAAATTCAAAATAATTTTTTGTCTGCATCTAGCTCTGAAAAAATATTTGGCCTTCTAGCAGTGTGTGGGACTTTCTCTATTAGTCCATCTATACTGACCTCCATAAGGTTGCAAACTGAATATATTTTTTTTCTGCATCTACCTCTGAAAAAATATTTGGGCTTCTAGCTGTGTGTGGGACTTGTTCTATTAGTCCATCTATACTGACCTCCATCAGGTTGCAAATCGAATATAATTTTTTCCTCCATCTAACCCAGCCAATAGTTTTGGCCTAATACCACAGTTTGGCCACTCAGCTCTGCTCGGTTCCCATCCATTGTTTTTTTGTGCAAACAACTCCAGAGTTGTGAATTAGTTAACCACCAAAATGAGTGGAAAAAGGCCTGCTGCTGGTGGAAAGGGGAATAGGCGTGTTGGGAAGGGGAAAAAAGGTTGTGTCCGTGGGGTAGGTGTTAAAGCAACAGTAACATCTGCAGAAGAAAGACCATCTTCCAGCCAAACTAAAATGTCTACTTCTTTTAGCGGACAATGTGATAAGATCCCTTTCTTACGGCCACGCCAATCGCTACAAATTCCAGATGAGGCACAAAAACAGCAGGTGCTTCAACAGATATCAAGTGCTCCTTTAAGTGGGCTCTCCTCCACATCAACTTCAACATCACAAATACTCCAGTCCTCAAAGGTGTCACCCCAATCGCACTTGCTTCCTCACAGCTCCCAAATCTCCAGCTGCCCGTCTGAGTATGAGGTAGAACAGATGGTTGAGTCTGCAGAGCTGTTTACTCATACTATAGCCTGGGAATCAGAGGTCGACTCCAGCGCTTCTGTGAATCCAGACGAGGAAATGATCTGCACTGATGCCCAGAATCTTTATGAGTCGGATCCAGGACCAGACGCAGAAGGTTCTGACCATAATGTAGACCCTCATTCCCAAACTGTAACTCCTGTTGGTGGAGACAATGAGGAAGACGATGATGAGACTCAAATACCTGATTGGAGCGACAACTTTAGTTTTTTGTCAGGGCAGGAACAGGTTGGCTCTGAGGACGACGGGTGTGATAACGCACAGGGTGATGATGATGAGGTTGGAGATCCCACTTACTGTCAACCCACAGTCAGCCAAGAGATGAGGTCAGCAGAGGAGGTGGAGGAAGATGCTAGTGACGACGAGGTCAGGTTGCGCCTTCCTGGACAGAGACGTAGTACTGGAAGCACGTCAACAACTGCATCCTCAAACACAACTCTGCCTCTCACCACAAGTCGTGGTGGCTCTTCAGGTCGCATGGGTGCTAAGCCTTGCATAGCCTGGGCATTTTTTCAGATCGATAAAGATGACCCAACTCGTGTTATCTGTAACATTTGTCAGCAAAAGCTAAGTAGAGGCCAAAAAATACATAGTTTGAGTACTTCATGCATGAACCGGCACATGGACATGAAGCATAAGTTGCAGTGGGAAGCTCAGTGTGCTACAATGCGGCCTAGCCGGCCGGGCCAGCCACCGTCTGCCATATCTTGTGCATCCGCGGCCTCTTCATCCTCTGTGACTGGGGGGACAGCAGTCACACCTGTTTTGGGGCGCAGACCTGCCACCTCTTTACCCGCAACAGCCAGCGTGATTGGCAGGTCATCATTTTCTTTGGAGGTGGTAACACCAGCTGGTGTTGAGCGCTGTCCGACATCGATAGCACCACCTTTGGATCAAGGCAACCTAACATGTCCGCCTGCATCTTCCTCACAGACCGGCAGTTTGCCGGGGACACCCTTATCAACCCCATCTAAGCACAATAGCCAGCCCTCGGTCCCTCAGATGTGGACAAGTAAAAGACCATTTCCTCCTAGCCATGAGAAAGCTAAGAGGTTGAATTTCACCATCTGCAAGCTCTTGGCTACAGAAATGCTGCCTTTCCGCCTGGTGGACACAGAGGATTTTCGAGACCTTATGTCCGTCGCAGTGCCCCAGTACCAAATGCCCAGTCGGCACTACTTCTCAAAGAAAGGTGTGCCTGCGCTCCACCAGCATGTCGCACACAACATCACCGCTTCTTTCAGAAACTCTGTGTGTGACAGGGTGCATTTCACCACAGACACTTGGACGAGTAGGCATGGACAGGGGCGTTACATGTCGCTGACTGGGCACTGGGTAACTATGGTGACAGCAGGACAAGGGGCTGCTGTCCAAGTCTTGCCGTCCCCACGAGTTGTGCGTCAATCCTCTTTATGTCAAAGTTCCTCCACTGCTTCTGCCTCCTCAACCTCCTCTCGGTCTTCCACCTGCACCCAAAGCCTGTCTGGTCATGCCACAAGCTTTCTAACTGCGCAGAAGGGATCCTGCACACCTCCTTACTATGCTGGCAGTAGGG
Organism: Phyllobates terribilis; assembly: GCF_046119375.1. Classification (NCBI taxonomy): domain Eukaryota; kingdom Metazoa; phylum Chordata; class Amphibia; order Anura; family Dendrobatidae; genus Phyllobates; species Phyllobates terribilis. Next base: position 264,198,963 of record NW_027362763.1, on the reverse strand, counting down.
CTCAACGTCATCAGGCGGTTTTTACTTTGAAATGTCTGGGAAATGTGAGTCACACAGCTGAGGAGTTGTGGTCAGCTCTGGAGAACCAATTTCATGAATGGTTGTCTCCACTGGACCTGAAACCAGGGAAGGCCGTGTGCGACAATGCTGCAAACCTGGGTGCGGCCCTCCGCCGGGGCAATGTCACACACGTGCCTTGTATGGCTCACGTGTTGAACCTGGTTGTCCAGCAATTTTTAGCCCACTATCCCAGACTAGATGGCCTTCTGCAGAGGGCACGGTCGCTGTGTGCTCACTTCCGCCGTTCGCATCCCGCAGCTCAGCGACTTACATCTCTACAGAAGTCGTTGGGCCTGCCACTTCACCGGCTAAAATGCGATGTGCCTACCTGGTGGAATTCAACTCTGCACATGTTGCAGCGACTGTGGCAGCACCGACAAGCCCTGGTGCAATACGTTCTGACGTATAGCCTGGGCCAACGAGATCCAGAGGTGGGGCAAATCACGCTGGAGGAGTGGTCTCAGATCAGGGACCTATGCACCCTTCTGCACAGTTTTGAAATGGCGACGAAGATGTTTAGTGCTGACGATGCCATTATCAGCATGACTATTCCGGTGATTTACATGCTGGAGCACATGTTAAACAGAATTCGGAGTCAGGTGGTGGCACAAGAGGAGGTGGAGGAAGTACAGGAGGAGGAGTTGTATGCGGAAGGGCTAACATCTGCAAGGTCCAGACGGTCGGCAGCACCAAGGCGGCAGGCATGTGAGGGTGGGGGAGATGGTTTTACCAGGGCGCATGGTAGCAGCCAAACTAGTGAGGAAGGTGCAGGAGCCCAGGAAGAAGTGGAGGGCGAACTGATGGAAGACTCATCAGATGAGGGAGACCTTGATCACATTTCTGTTGTGCGAGGTTGGGGGGAGATGACAGAGGAAGGAAGCATGATTGTTACCTCGCCACCAACACAACAGGGACTTGGTGCTCCTGGATGCACAACACACATGAGTGCCTTCTTGCTGCACTACCTGCAACATGACCCTCGAATTGTGAGAATTAGAAATAATCCTGACTACTGGGTTGCCACACTGTTAGATCCCCGGTACAAAAGTAAATTTGCCGAAATTATTCCTGCCATAGAAAGGGATGCACGCATGCAGGAGTATCAGCAGAGACTGTTGCAGAATCTTACATGTGCTTTTCCACAAAACACCAGTGGTGCACGTAGTGAATCTCACAGTTCCAACTTGCCAACCGTGGGACCGTCAAGTGTTCAGCACTCAAACCGTAACAGAACCACAGTATCTGCTGGTAACATCAATTTTGCGGAATCATTTCACCACTTTTTTAGCCCATCCTTTGCAAGGCCACAGGAGACAAGAAGTCTGACACATAGTCAACGCCTAGAGACGATGGTACAGGAGTATCTCCAAGTAAACATTGAAGCCATGACTGTGTCACTGGACCCTTGCTCTTTTTGGGCTTCCAATCTGGATAAATGGCCGGAGCTAGCCACTTACGCCTTGGAGATCTTGTCATGCCCCGCAGCCAGCGTTCTGTCTGAACGTGTGTTCAGCGCTGCTGGTGGTGTGCTGACAGATAAGCGCACGCGGCTCTCCACTGATAATGTAGACAGACTCACGTTCATAAAGATGAACAAATCATGGATCCGAAACGACTTTTCTACCCCTGTGTCATCCTGGGGAGAGTAAAAGCTTGATGATTGGTTAAAATCACCCTACCAACCGTTTTAAGCTTTCAAATTACTAATCATGTTTATCTGTATCTTGGCTGGAAAATAATTTGGGCTTTGTAGCAGTGTGCAGCACTGATTCTATTAGGCCATCTATAATAAGCTCCACCAGATTTAAAATTACTAATCATGTTTATCTGTATCTTGGCTGGAAAATAATTTGGGCTTTGTAGCAGTGTGCAGCACTGATCCTATTAGGCCATCTATACTAAGCTCCACCAGATTTAAAATTAATAATAATTTTTAGCTGCATCTAGCCCGGAAAATAATTTTGGGGCTCCGAGATGCGCAAGACACATAAGTGCCTTCTTGCTGCACTACCTGCAACATGACCCTCATATTGTCAGAATTCGAAGTAATCATGACTACTGGGTTGCCACACTCTTAGATCCCCCAAACTTTTCGATCAACCTTTTCATTTTAATAAAGACCAAAAAAATGGTCATTTTTGAAATTATAAGCATTAGCAGGTTATTAGAAACTGAAATCAAACAGTTTTCAACTCAAAACTTTATTCTAGGTGATGTTACATTTTCACATAGGACCCCTTGTTCGAAAGGAGCTTCTGAACTCTCTCGTCCATTGAATTTGTCAGGTTTTGGATGGTTTCTGCTTCAATTGTTTTGCATGAGGACAGAATACCCTCCCAGAGGTGTTGCTTAGATGTGAACTGCCTCCCGCCATCATAGACACTCCTTTTGATGATGCTCCAGAGGTTCTGAATGGGGTAGAGGTCAGGGGAGCATGTGGGTCACACCATAAGTTTGTCTCCTTTTATGCCCATATCAGCCAGAGATGCAGATGTTTTATGTGCAGCATGAGATGGTGCATTATCATGCAAAAAAATGATCTTGCTGTGAAATACACGGTTCTTCTTCTTGAACCATGGCAGGAAGTGCTGTTTGAGAAAATCCACATACATTATGGAGTTCATCTTTAGCGCCTTCAGGGATCCTAAAGGGGCCGACAATCTCTCTCCCCATGATTCCAGCCCAAAACATTACTCCACCTCCTCCTTGTTGGCGCTGTAGCCGTGTTTGCGTGGGGTGTCCATCAACCAGCCATCCTCCACTCCATCCATCTGGACCATCGAGCGCTGCATGGCACTCATCCGTGAACAAAACAGTTTTGAAATCAGTCTTCATGTAATGTTTAGCCCACTGGAGCCATTTCTGCTTGTGTGAAGTGGATAGAGGAGGTCGACAGGATGGCGTATGCACAGCTGCAAACCTCTGAAGGACCCTGCATCTTGTTGTTCGGGGGACGTTGGAGGCACCTGCAGCTTCAAAAACTTGTCTGCTGCTATGACAAGGCTTTTTTGCCGCTGCTCTTTTAACCTGACGTAATTGCCTGTAGGAAAGAGTCCTCAATTTGCCCTTATCAGCACGCACACATGTGTACTGTGAATCAGCTACATACTTCTTGATTGCCAAGACACTTCATCCTGATCATCGCACAATGTTGATTGTAGTCATGCCTTGACCTAAACACTCCACAATTTGTTGCTTCTCAGCAGCCGACACATCCTTTTTCTTTCCCATTTTGGCAGAAAATGTAGGCTGCTTAATAATGTGAGACAGCCTTCTTAAGTAGTCTTGCCTTTCATTGGACACACCTGCCAAACTAATTAGCACAGGTGTCTGCAATTGCTTACAGTGATATAAAGAGCCCTGACACACATCACCATCAATGAGTTTAACTGACAAACAAACAAATTCTTCCCTTATCACTCCTAAACACTTTTTGCATAATAATTTGGAACACAGTGTACATGTGCTTTTCCACAAAACACCAGTGGTTCACGTAGTGAATCTTACAGTTCTAACTTGCCAACCGTGGTCTGTATGGAGTTGTTCAATAAAGGGCCCAAAATTAAGATAACATAGATGGGAGAGGTCTCTATGAATAGGAATTCCTAAGTATTTGATACCCTGTGAGGGCCAGGCAAAGGGAAAGTTGGACTGGATGGAATCCTATATGGATTTGGGGAGGGAGACATCGAGGGCCTCAGACTTCGCTGCATTGATTTTAAAATTTGACCATGTAACAAAGTGATCTATTTCAGCCATAACAGCATGGATGGATATATGTGATTGAGTGATATATACTAGGACATCATTAGCAAATAGAGAGCACTTGTACTCGGTGCCTCCCACCTCAATCCACCTAATATTGGGGTTATGGCGAATTGATGAGAGCAGGTGCTCCGTCACTAGGATGTATAAGAGAGGGGACAGAGGACATCCCTGCCTTGTCCCATTGGTGTTTGTGAAAGGTGATGAAAATGTTCTGATGCACCCCCTGGGCCTTGGGACACCCGGAGCCGGACCCTTTTTGGTGGATGCTGGTGGTTGTAGTCTTCGTGGCGGCGACTGGGTTCCGTGGCTCAGGGTGGTCAAACCAGTGGCGGAACTATTTATGTGGTTTTGATGTTTAAATGTCCGACTACGCCACCCGTGGATTGCGGTCAGAGTGAACCGCCGCTGCAGGGCAGACCGCTGAGGCTGGTGTTGTGGGTGCAGCAGAGCGTAGCATATCTCCCCACGGGAGGAGTATAGCCTCAGGGCAGTGTATGCGGAGGATGGGGGTGATGGTGCAGGGCAGCAGCAGTAACGATACGGAGTCAGTGATGCAGTCCAGGGCCTTTACTCACAGTTCTTATTATCCAGACCACGTCTGCAGGTAACGGCTGCCCACGTCGTACTGTGCTCACCAGGTGAGGGGCTCAGACAACTCCCAGATAACTTTGGAGCGCTTCACAGGACCACCTTTGTGTGTCCTTTGTCTGGCCTTTCTTACCAACCCTTCTGTCCGGCTGCCTCGGGCCTCCTCTTGGTAAACTTGGCGCCAGTTTCCCTGACCCTATGTGGTGCTTTCCTAGCGGGTGTAGCGAGGGGCTGCGCCACATAAAATGTCAGAGCCTCCGGTTTCTAGCTGAGGGTCGTTTCCTGCCTCCACTAGTTTCGGGGACCGGTCTCCCCCTTTGGCCTGACCCCTCCACGCAGGTGGATTCGGGCGTGCGGTGGCGACTCGCCCGTCCGCACCCCTGGGATCCCTTCATTCCTCGTTCCTGGAGCCTTCTCCGCTCCTCTTCCTTCCTTCTCCCTCTTCCAGGCCTGGGCCTCTGTTACTAGGCCCGCCTCCGGAGCAGAGCTCATGCAGAGCCCCTGCTCCCTGCCACTTCTGCTCAGACTTCTCTGCACTGAACTAAGATGGTGCCCACCTTTTATACTCCCTTCTCAATGCACCCAGGAACTGCTTCCTCCCTGCTCCTGCACTACAGGGTTCCCCTTCCTCAGTGTTCCCTCCCCCCACACCAGCCAGGGACAGGGACTGTCGTGCCCATCTCAGAGGCATATTGGTCGCCCTGCCCCACGGCAATGTGGTGTAATGCATGCAGGTGTCGGGTCCTGATCCACACTCCATCCTTACCTGAGAGTGAAATATCACACCTCTGGGTGAGGTGCAATACCTCTGTAGCAACCGAGCCCTCAGGGTGCTACAGTTCCATTTATCTTCAGCCTAGGTGACGTATTGTGATACAGGGCCGTGATTTTGGCTATAAAAGGGTCCCCTAGACCCCTACCCCAAGCTTTTTAAGAGAATCATATATGGCGTGCCAGGAGACTCTATGGAATGCTTTCTCAGCATCCAACGAGAGTATCTAATTACAAATTTTTAACTGCATCTAGCCCAGGAAATACTTTGTGCCTAGTAGCAGTGTCTGCTAGTCAGCGGATTATCCCGGCTGTTAAGCAAGCTACACCACCTGTAGTTTGGACACTTAATTTTTTCAAAGGAAATGCTTCGGGACCACGGGATACTCAGTGAAGAGCATCAGGAGGCACCCCAAGGCATAGGGGCTGGGACTGGCAGTAGGATGCCTTGCGGTGGACAGCCGAGCTCGATCCTTATAAAAGCTTTTTAACTGCAGCAGCTTTAGTGGACGCTACTGGAGCTGGAATTACGCGGCTGCTGGCATGAGACTTGCCCTCCAATAGATCCTTGTAAATGGATTTAAAGTGTATTCATTCAAATTAGAGAGACAATTTAAATTAAAAAGCTTAGAGCTGCCTCCACCACAGGGGGGCTCGCTCGACCCACCAGCGGACAGCCACCAGTATTGGGAGAGGGGGGCTGGCCGTCAGGGTTCACCGCGGCTCTGGCACAAACCCGGCGACACGGAGGTGGCACGGGCAGGAGCGGACTGAACGTGTCGGCTTCTCACTTTTTGGATTTTAGAAGGGCATGACATGCCTATATTTGTGTCTCCCCCTCCTTTTACTCCTCCACCTCTTTTCTTTTCGCATGACTATATGTACTTGTCACTTTTCCATGTGTTAGTTGTGTCTTCTGAGCAGTTTGTCAGCTTTTGGACACCTTTGAAGGTGTTTTCTATGTGTTTCTATGTGTTTTTGTTTGCCTGCCATTGGTTTTAACGGTGTTCGAAGGTGTTCGACGAACAGTTCGATGAACAGTTCGGCGAACACACGGGTGTTTGACGAACCGAACCGAACTTGAACACTACGGGGGTGGCTCAACACTAGCTATAAGCAGCAGGGCCAAAGAGCTTAGTGCAAAGGGAAGGCCTCCAACTTCACCTGGCGAGGTGGATTCCCAACTTGCTTCCAGGCCGTCCGGACCTCTACTACCAGCTAGTACCTGTGCCCCGGTCTGCCTAACCACCGCAAGTAAAGATAAGAGGAAACCGCCATTAAGTTGTGGACTGATTATTATCTGCGCCATCCCCTGCACTACACTGCACAGCAACATCTATAACATCACCATTTCCTGCCCTGGAGCTAAGCTCTGCCTGTGGAGAGCTGTCCCAACTCTGCTGCGTCACCATCCGCTCCAGAGGATCTGCACCGCAGCGGCGGCTCCATATAGCCGCATACCACAGGTGGCGTCACGAACATTAAGCTATAAAAACTATAATCCCCTTTTATTGACCGCCCTGGGTCACAGACCGGGTCACTGCCACTGTGACATCCCCTGCACCAACCGGCCCGGCACCGAGTACTCCCGGGCCAGGGGGTGCGTCATAGACAATTATCACAATCTGAGTTGTGATTAGTTAAATGGTCTCTGTACTTTAAACAAGCTTTTCATAAATCAATAGGACTCGTAAATATAGCACAACTTTACAGAAATACTACCTCTCCTGGAGCTGGGCGTGGCCTCCACTTCCTCCAGCCACTGACTCCCCCTTCTCTTCTGTAACCTTTGTTATGATACCCTCTGGCCTCATCTGTTTTGAGTATTCAGGTAGTTCACAACCTTGAAACTACTGAGACTGCTTTTCTGCACAAGCTCTACTACATTTATAAGTGTGACTAACCCTGGTCTACTGTGATGCTACGACTTCATAAGTGTGCCTGTTTCGATTTTGGCCTCTTCAACATCTTCAAAAGTGGGTCTCCTAAATAACCCAACACTGCTATGCTACTGGACTGTGCTACATCACCACAAGTGTGCCTCCTGACATGCACAGCAGTGATGCGCGAATGTGCTAGGATAAAGGGTTATCTGAGCACACTCGAGTCCTTACCGAGTATCTTCAGTGTGCTCCGAAAACATGTTTGAGAGCTGCAACACATGCTGAGATTGCCTGACAAACAGGCAATTCCTGCATGTGTTGCAGCTAACAGCCGCGAGACATGCAGCCGCGGCAACGCAAACATGTTTTCCAAGCACGCCAAAGATTCTCGGTTAGGACTTGAGCATAGCCGGATAACCCCTAATCTGACCACGTTCGTGCATCACTAATGCGCAGCTTTGCCATGCTGCTGGACTGCGATAAATTGCTATTTGTGAATTTTGTGTGAAACCCAGCCCTACAATGTTGGTGGTCTCTGTTACACCCATACAAGTGTGCCTCCTGACATTCCCAGGCTTTTCATGTCACTGAGCCCCGCTACATCGCTACTTATGAGTCTCCTGACCTAAGCAGCTTTGCCTGGCTGTTGGGTTCTGCTACAATACCCACCCTTTCTATCATATCTACTTGTTGACCCAGCTCTGGCACACTTACAAGTCTACTCTTCTGTTCTGTTATCCTCACTCTTTGTATGTTGAGTCTCCAGCCTCTACTGCCTCCATTCCTCCAGTTACCATAGAGCTAAAACATTCTCCATTGCTCATGATAGTTCTCCTTGCTACAGTCCATTCTGTACTCCATCCAGCCATCCAAACTAGTTTTGATGGACGAATGAGTAGTCAACAGTATCTTCACCACTAACCACAATTTTTCTACTTCCACCATGGTTCAATGGGAATTTTAAGGCCTCATGATGTTTGATAAATGTACTATACACATTGTAGTTTGTCCACATCTGTTCCCATCCGATAAAACACAAGTGACCTATATATTGGTTTTGCTTTATGGAAATGCATTTTCTTGGGCAGCATCTCTGTCAAAAGAGGATGAGCCCTTTAAGGTTTCTCCTCCTGTCATTCTTTACGGATTTCCACAAATTTTCAATGAACCATGTCGGCTCCAAAAAGATACAGGACATTGTGCGTTTCTAATCTCCATCAGAAGAATCTTTGTGGCTGATGTACTATTTAGCTTGAGACAAGTGATTAATGCAGTGGGCCAGTAAGCCATTCAATTTTGGATTCTAGCATCTGAGCAAGTTTGGAATGATGACATTTTATTGGCAGTCTTCTATGGCAGACTCTCAAGCCAGATTAAAGATGAATTGGCTGGTAGGGATCTGTCAACTTCCTTCAACAATCTGTTTACTCTTGCTACCTGTTTGGATCTTTGCTTCCAGAAGAGATCCAGAGAGAAGGTTCATGATTGCTGGCTGCCAAGAGTATCAGTGAAATCTCTATTCTCTGAGGGATTTTTTGAACCTATGCTTTTGGAGCTACATCTCCATAAAAAAATTGATCAATTTCTTTCAAGTTCTTTAAATTTTCTAGACAAACTTTTCTGTACTCCACAGATTTCAGAATTTTTTTGATTAGTCCTTGGCTCAATAACTGCATATCTCTATCCTCTTGAGACATCACTAGAGCTCATTTCTATGAATAGATCCAATCTTCCTTACTCTGTTTCCTCAAGAACTAACATTCTACCTCCATACCAGGACTTTACAGATGTGTATTGCAAGCAAAAAGCTGAGCTCTTGCTATCTCATTGGCCGTTTGAAAATCCTATTCTTCTTCTCCCAGGACCTCTCGTAGAAAAGTCTCCTTTTGTCCCTTCCTCAAAATGAAGTCATGACAGCTAATATAATGGAGAACCTGAAGAGTGACTTTATCCAGAAATGAACATCAATGGCCAGAGTGGTGTTCTTCTTAGTTATAAAAAGGGTCCTTTAGATCATGCATCTATTACCAGGATTCAAATTTGCAGTTAATAATTGTTTTCCATTGTCCTTCATAAGTTATTTCTGACTGAATTAAGGCAGCCTGCATTTGTTCAAAACTAGATCTCATGAAGTCTACAATTTAAAATGTATCAAAATGGGTGTTGAATAGAAAACACTTGAGAAGGCCATTACAAATATCTAGTCATGCTTTGTAACACTTTAGCCATGCACCAACAGTTTGTAAATGAAATCTTCCTTGATGTCTTGAACCACTATCTTCTTGTAGACCTAGACAGCAACATTATATTCTCTAAGGCTCTGGACTCCCATCACTGGCATGTTCATTCAGTTTTACATAGACTGTAGAAAAATCAGTAAGCAAAACTTGAGAAGTGCGTTTTGCACGCCAAGAGTTGCCATTTCTTGTCAATATTTCCTTTGGTGGCCTGCAGATGAATTCTAAAAAAGTTTTGGCAATTCTGGACTGGCCACAACCTAATAGGCTTTAAAACTCTTTGAATATTACTTGGCATTTAAATTATTGCTGACAATTTATCAAGAGCTATTCCCAAATGGTATCTCCTTTGACTGTTTTTTTTTAAGTGGATGCCACTTGCACTTTATAGGAGTAGAAGCCATTCTCTCACAGTTTTCTTATGAATCTAAAAACTATTCCTGTGTCCTCCTACATTGAGTTTTCACCCTCCACTCCTATGGCTACCATCCGGCCTCTATACCCCCTTTTGCTCCAGCTAGTTCTCCTCACTGCATCAACGTCATCCGTACATGCTGCATTTTATCTGCTCATATGGACCAAAAGTTTCAAGCATCCCCTTCACTAGGTAAGACGTAACAAGAAATATGCTTCTTTATCCACTCATGGGCCACTGTGTGGACTGAATTGCGCATCTTGTGGAATGAGTTGTGTATCATGCTCAGAAAGTGCTAAATTGCCGATTAGTCAAGAAAGTGTTGAATATTTGTGTATAAAGATTCTACATCCAAACTGGTGATCTTGGTGGTAAATGTGACATCTATTCCCTGGAGCTGGAAATATCTTTGGAATCCTTCAGAAAAGAAAGTAAAGTTTCAAAAGAGGTGTGTATTTAATTTATGTATGTAAACTTTGGTAAGGCTAAAATTGCCTGACACAATAGGACTCAAAGAACAGGGCAAGTTTTTTATGTATTTCTGGCAACACGTAGAGCATTGTCAAAGTGGGAGATAGATTAAATAGGTATTTAAACTTTTCATCTATAATCAATGCTTGTTTTATATAATCTTTACCCCTTTTCAACTCAAATGTCAATACTTTGTTATCAAGACATATCAGATATGTACATCAGAACAATGTAAATTTGGGGGAAATTTGCCAAATAAAGCTGTATCCCAGTAGTGAGAAAGTATATAAAAAATGATTACAAGAAGCCCAATGTACATATATACCAGGCCAGCCTAACTTTGAGCATCAAAAACTCAACAAGGCTTTACTTTTTCAGCTTTCTTGTGATAAAAAAGTGTACTCAAATCAAATTAATTGATCAATCACATATAAATACAAAATTGTAATATTGTACATTATTGACTAGAATGCCTTCTTATGTAAAGAAATGAATATCATACATTCATTGAGGATAGAATATGAAGAAGGGAAATTGAAACTAGCTAGAGAAAAATAGTTAATTTCTAATTCTAATGAGCAGTGGTCTCAAACTCAAGCGGGTAAATGGGCCACACAGTAAAAATTAAAATATGATGGACCGCTTTCTTTGCGAGACAATGTGATGTTTTCAGCTATATCATTTTTGTTCTGTATTACTTTTTGATCATTTTGTATAATTTTTGGTGTTTTTTTTTATGGTGTTTATCGCGTGTTATGGTACAAGTTTTCTTTTAAACTTCAGTTTTTACATAAAACATAATTTTTAGTGGCAAAATATTTTTATTTTGACTTTCTTTTTAATCTATAAAAATGTTTTCCTTTTTTTGTCCTGCAATCTGCCCCATACATCAATATGGTTTAACCATTATTCCCCCGTCCTGTAATAATGTCCCCATCCTGATCTCCATTTTGTAGTAATGATTCCCGTCCTGTAATAATGTCCCCCATCCTGTAATAATGACCCTCATCTTGTAGAAATGACCCAAACCTGGTCTCATCTTGTAGTAATGTCTCCTCCCTTGTCCCATTTTGTAGTAATTTCTCCATCATGGTCCCATCATGTAGTAACGTCCCCATCCTGATCCCCCTTTTGTAGTAATGCCCCCATCCTAGTGCCATTTCATAGTAATGTCTCCCATTCCTTGTCCCCTTCTTGTAGCTATGTCTCATTTTGTTGTAATTTCTCCATCCTGGCCCCATCTTGTGGTAATGTCCCCATCCTGGTCCTCCTCTTGTAGTTATGTCCCCCATCTAAGTCCCCTTTTTGAATTAATGTCCTCCATCCTAGTCCCAATTTTGTAGTAATGTCCCCATTTTTGTCCCATCTTATAGTAATGTCCCCCTCCCTGGTCCCCATCTTATAGTAATGTCCTAATCCTACTCCTCTTCTTGTAGTAATTTCCCTATCCTACTCCCCTTTTTGTAGTAATGTCCCTATTCTGGTCCCATCTTGTAGTAATATCCCCCATAAGTGTCCCCTTCTTGTAGTGATGTCCCATGTCCCATCTTGTAGCAATGTTCCCATCCTGGTCTCCATCTTGTAGTAATGTCTCCATCCTAATCTCCATCTTATAGTAACGTCCCCCATACTGGTCACATCTTGTAGTCATGTCCCCATCCAGGTCCTCTTTTTATAATAATGTCCCCCAATATGCCATTTTTCACATACACATCTACTCACCTGACCTTGCTCCCTTGTCAAATAGCATCCACTTCCTCCTCCCCAACCGGGGTGCTGCATGGCAGTGACATCATGTGCTGCTGTGACGAGCACAACGACGTTAGCTGCTGGCTTCTGATTGAACAATGGCTGGTATAGGTATTGCGGTGAAGAGAGCTGGTCTCTGCGGTGCTCTGCGATACAATTCAATTGAATGTGTGTCCTTGGACGCACATTCAGCTGAAAACAAGCACTGTCATTGGCAGTCCCTTGATTCCCTGGGCATGATCGTCTCGGGAACTCAGGGGCACAGGGCTACACAATAGCGCCTCGGGGGCCGCATGCGGCCCACGTGCCGCGTGTTTGAGACCACTGTCTTAGAACTACCCCTATATATCAATTTTTATTTATTATCCGGCGTGTTTTTGTAAGTCTTCAACTGGAAACTTGTCAACATCTTAACCCCTTTCTGACGTGTGACCAAATAGTACGTCATGGTGACCTGGGCCAATTGGACCAATGACGTACTATTAGGTCATATGGCGATCACGCCCGCACACAAGCGGTGCGGGGCGATCGTCACCAGGTTTCAGCTGATTGTCACAGCTGACACCTGGTACTATGTGCAGGGAGCGGTCCTGCACCGCTCCCTGCACATTAACCCCCTCAATGCTGCGATCGAAGTCGATCGCAGCATTGTGAGGGCAAGAGTAGGTGATCGCAGATACTCACCTCTCCTGCTGGTATCCAACGCTGTCTGCTGCGGCTCCCGGATGTTGCCATGATGACCGGATGTCGTCATGACAACATCTGGGTCACCAGACAGCAGGAAGATACTTTGGTCATGCGCAGTGCAAGACCAAAGTATCTTCTCAGTCTGGAGCAGTGACAGCCTGTATAGCACAGGGAGCTGCTGCTGCTCTCACACCTCTATATAAGTTCCCTGAGGGGTCTAGTTTCCAAAATGGTGTCACTAGTGGGGGGTTTCCACTGTTTAGGCACATCATGGGTATTGGCGTGCTCAGGAGAAATTGCACAACAAATTTTGGGGTCCATTTTTTTCTGCTACCCTTGCAAAATAAAAAATTGGGGTCTAAATTAACATTTTTGGGAAAAAAGTTAAATGTTCATTTTTTTCTTAAACATTCCAAAAATTCCTGTGAAGCACCTGAAGAGTTAATAAACTTCTTGAATATGGTTTTGAGCACCTTGAGGGTTGCAGTTTTTAGAATGGTGTCACTTTTGGGTGTTTTCTGTCATACCCCTATCAAAAAAAATGTTGGTTCCAAAATTGTGCTGATGTAAAGTAGACATGTGGGAAATGTTATTTATTAACTATTTTGTGTGACATATCTCTCTGATTTAAGGGCATAAAAAATTCAAATTTTGAAAATTGCAAAATTTTCCAATTTTTTGGCCAGATTTCCATTATTTTCACAAATAAACGCAAGAGTTATCGAAGAAATTTTACCACTATCATGAAGTACAAGATGTCACGAGAAAACAATCTCAGAATCAGGGGGATCCGTTGAAGCGTTCCAGAGTAATTACCTCATAAAGTGAGAGTGGTCAGAATTGTTAAAATTGGCCTGGTCATTAACGTGCAAACCACCCTCGGGGATAAAGGGGTTAAAATGGCCTTAACTAAATTATAAAATGCTGGAATTGTTTGGCAATATTACCAACATTTTTCTTGATATTGTCTCCTTGTGTGGATACACAATGTTTTGTTGTTGATGATTATGACCCTACCAGGTCTCAAATACTACTTTGCCAAATAGAAACTCTTAACATATTGGCCTATTATCTGTAGCATCCTGGCACAGTAAGCAATGTGCCCATCAGATTTCAAAATACAAATGGTTTTACTATAAAGAAGAAATTAGGGTGAAAAGTCAGTAAGTCTGAATTTGCCAAGGATGAAATAAAGCATTTCCAGATGTGTGCAAGTTTCCAGTAAATGACACAAGTATTTATTATCTGAGTTTGGGGAATACAGTATTATAACAAAGGTTTTATATGTTCTTCAACTACTGTCTCTACTAGTTCTTATAAAACATTGCTACTGCCAAATACTGGTGATCACATCAAGTTTTTAAAAATATCCATTGTGCGGTGTAATGTAAATTCCTAGATATGACGTAGAATAAAACTGATGTCGCCATTGCAACTGCACACCATCATGGATATTGCTGGAATATGAAAACGTATGCAGACAATGTATAAAGTATTTTATCATTTACTGGAAATAATTGCCATTTTTTTTAGAACAAGCATCTTACGCACAAACCTAGATACATACTTGCTGTCACATTAACTCATCCATTCCTTTACATTTGCATTGCACTTGAACAAGGAAAGCTTATTGAAATAGGAAATATTTCAGATGTACGGCTAGGCATCACAAAGTAGGATTTATTTACACAGCTGTAAAATTTTAGTCCTGCATATGGAGGTTATCTTGTGATGTCATTTTTAAATCTTCTATAATTGCAATGCAACACATACTGTAATGCTTCTATACACTTCTACTAATACTGTGGAAAGCTTTGCTCCTTTGAGCCACTTATTTTCTCTGCTGCAGTCGTTACAGGTCACTACATTTTGCTGGCAAATCAATGGTTGTTCATGCTATTTAGCCTTAGTTCACCAGCGCAAGAGCTTGTTTGGCTCTAACTCATCCAGGGGTCTTGAATGGGCATATAAAACAGGGCACATGAAAAGTGCATGTCATAACAGGACAACACTTTAAAACTCATTTTTTTTTAATAATACTAATTAGAAATAGACACAATGGACATATTGGCTCCTCTATTGTCCTTATTGAGATAAAGACAATCAGTCTTCAACAAGGATACTTTATATACTACAAATCGGTAAATTGCAGTATGCTTTTATTGAGACTTAGAGATTTCTATTGTGTGATAGTGTGAGTAACATTAGAATAAAATGACTCAACTTAAAGGAAACCTGTCAGCAGGAATTAGCCCTATAAACTAAAGGCATGGCTATAACGGTGCTTTGATGCTGATTTATATGATACCTGATGTGAAGGGATCCGCTAAGTGGTTGTCTAATGCTCACCTTATGAAGTTTTCAAAAAATGACGTCTTGTGTGCAGATGAAACAAAAATAGAGCTTTTTGGCAATGCAAAGCAACAGTTTGTTTACAAACTGCGCAATGAAGCTTATAAGGAAAATAACACTTTTCCAACAGATAAGCATGGTGGAGGATTCCCCAGTATTACCAATGTGAGCAAATGGTCACATGACTGACCGCATTTATGTGATTTGCATACATGCGGTCATGTGCTGACTAGACGCATTTGACTTTTCTTAATTCACTTTCATTGAGAGAAGCCAGATGAGACTAGTCGACAATATCAGGGAATCATGACAATGTGTGCACAGAATGCTGCCATGATTCAAAAGTCTGCAGTCACTTAGAGTGCTTGCAGACTTTTCTCTCAAACCTGGACAACCCTTTTAATTGAATTTCCATTTTGAGCAGTTACTTCTCTAACTACTTATTGGATTGTGGTTTGGTCATGCACCAACTCAAATTAGATTTTCACATTGCATGAATATGATAACAAAATGGATATATTTGTTTACAGTTTTAAGCCACTAATTTCCTCTCTTCCTGTAATTATATAAAGCCTTAATATCATTTTCATTACACACTGAAGCGACTGATCTATTTTGCCACCCTACAGTTCTTCTCTGTAATTTCAAGGCACTCAATTTTAACATCACTCGTTACACATTTTTTCCATATGATTAGAATTGCAGTAAATAGCTCAGATGCCACCAGTGGTTTAGCTTTTTCAGGCCTTTGATTTGCTTATGAATTATTTGAAAAGAATAAATGGAATCATATGAACTGAGGGTGATGTTTGTGATACTGTCAGTCACATTAACTGATTAAGACTTTTTTACTGCTTGCATAAATATTTACAGTCTTGTCAGTAGCTTTATATTATTATAATTTTATGTATTCAGCACATGGATGAAAATGAAATCAAGGGTGAACATACCACATGTGCTTCGGGTTCAGCTATACAGGGGCCTGTGAGTAAAGGGTACCAACAAGGCTGATGTGTGCCGATACTTATAACAATTTATACATAAGCATCCACAGTCACATCTTGTATAACTACACTACTGTGTTCGTCATCTCCCCTTGTTAATATGGAAGAGGGGCCCTCTCAGCATCTGAATTAACCCCTTTACCCCCGAGGGTGGTTTGCACGTTAATGACCGGGCCAATTTTTACAATTCTGATCACTGTCACTTCATGAGGTAATAACTCTGGAACGCTTCAACGGATCCCCCTGATTCTGAGATTGTTTTTTCGGGACATATTGTACTTCATGATAGTGGTAAAATTTCTTTGTTATCACTTACGTTTATTTGTGAAAAAAACAGAAATTTGGCGAAAATAAATAACATTTCCCACATGTTTAATTTACATCAGCACAATTTTGGAATCAAAATTTTTTTTGTTAGGGAGCTATAAGGGTTAAAATTTAACCAACGATTTCTCATTTTTACAACAAAATTTACAAAACCATTTTTTTTAGGGACCACATCACATTTGAAGTGACTTTGAGGGGCCTTTATGACAGAAAATACCCAAAAGTGACACCATTCTAAAAACTGCACCCCTCAAGGTGCTCAAAACCACATTCAAGGAGTTTATTAACCCTTCACGTGCTTCACACCAATTAATTGAACGTGAAAGGAAAAAATGAACGTATAACTTTTTTTCACAAAAATTTTATTTTAGACCCCAATTTTTTTATTTTCACAAGGGTATCAGGAGAAATCGGACCCCAAAAGTTGTTGTGCAATGTCTTCGGAGTATGCCGATACCTTATATGTGGGGGAAAGCCGTTGTTTGGGTGCACGGTAAGGCTCGGAAGGGAAGGAGCGCCAATTGACGTCTTCAATGCAAAACTCGCTGGAATTGACAGCGGACCCCATGTCGCGTTTGGAGAGCCCCTGATGTGCCTAAACATTAGAACAGTGGAAACCCCCCACAAATGACCCCATTTTGGAAACTAGACCCTTAAGGAACTTATTTAGATGTGTGGTGAGCACTTTGAACCCCCAAGTGTTTTGCAAAAGTTTATGACGTAGAGCCGTGAAAAAAAAAATAATTTTTAAAAAAAAAAAAAACAATATTTTTGCCGCAATATTTTTATTTTTACGAGGGTATCAGGAGAAATTAGACCCCACAAGTTGTTGTGAAATTTCTCCTGAGTACGTCGATACCTCATATGTGGGGGAAAGTCATTGTTTGGGCGCACGGCAGGTCTCGGAAGGGAAGGAGCGCCAATTGACGTTTTCAATGCAAAACTCGTTGGAATTGACCCCATGTCGCATTCGGAGAGCCCCTGATGTGCCTAAACAGTGGAAACCCCCCAAGTGACCCCATTTTGGAAACTAGCCCCCTCAAGGATTTTATCAAGGGGTATAGTGAACATTTTGAACCCAGAGGTACGACACAGAATTTGATGACATTAGGTCATCATATTGAATAAGTTGTCATTAGTCTTGAGTGCAAGTGCTCGCTTCTTGAGTTTGCATCGGGTACTCAGGTATGCACAATGTATCGTGGATGCTCAAGTGACATGCTCGAGTCCCCTCCCCGCATGTTTCACGGTTATTAGACACCCCAAAAAAACATGTGGGGATCGCTCGTGCATGGCAGGCAATCCCCGTGACTTTTTTTGGGCTGTATAACAGCTGCAAAACAGACCCCTTAAGGAACTTATTTAGATGAATGGTGAGCATTTTGAACCAAGTGTTTCGCAAAAGTTTAGAACGTAGAGGCGTGAAAAAAAAAATCACTTTTTTCCACAAAAATGATTTTCTAGCCACATTTTTTTTATTTTCACGAGGGGAACAGGAGAAATTGGACCCCAAAAGTTGTTGTGCAATTTCTCCTGAGTACAAAGATACCCCATATTTGGGGAAAAGCCATTGTTTGGCCGCACGGCAGGGCTCGGAAGGGAAGGAATGACTCTTTGGAATGCAGACTTTGATGGAATGGTCTGTGGACGTTATGTCTTGTTTGCAGAGTCCCTGTTGTGCCTAAACAGTGGATATGGCCAACAAGTGCCCTCTTTTTGGAAACTAGACCCCCCATTGAATTTATCTAGATGTGTTGTGAGCACCTTGAACCCCTAGGTGCTTCACAGAAAATTATAATGTTGACTTGTGAAAATAAAAAAAAACATTTTTTCCACAAAAATGTTAAAAGAAAATATTTTCACAAGGGTAACAGGAGAAAGTGGACCTCAAATCTGTTGTCAAATTTCTCCTGAGTAGGCTGATACCCCATGTGTTGGAGAACACTACTGTTTGGGCGCATGTCAAGGCTCGGAAGGGAAGGAGTGACGCTTTAGAATGCAGACTTTGATGGAATGGTCTGTGGGCGTCATGTCATGTTCTCAGAGCCCCTGATGTGCCTAAACAGTGGAAATGCCCAACAAGTGCCCCCCCTTTTTGGAACTGATACCTGATTGGTGAATTCTATAATGTAGTGTTATACGTCAGTTGTGTAGGACAACCTGACGATCACTACAGAACTGATGTATGACAACCTGACGAACACTACGTCAGTTGTGTAGTGTTCGTCAGGTTGTCATACGTCAGAAATTAATTTAGTAGTGAATGGAAGCATGGTACCTTTTGAAGAATTCTTCAGTGCACAGGCCAGGTTTGTCGGGGCAGGTGTCGCATTGGTAAGTGGTGTCCTTGCGTATTCCCCTTTTGGAACACACATGGCACCTCTTTTGTGACTTACCTTTTTTTCCTGTTTGAGGGACCTCCCCCAGGAAATGCTGGCCTTGTACAATTTGAGGTCCTTCAGTTCCGGAAGTACTGGGGCCCGCTCCGTCACCACTGCCAAATATCAGGGCCTTGATAACTGTCTCCTGGAAGTGAAGGTACGACGAAGAAGTCTGGCCTGCACATTGTGACAGAAGGAAAGAGTTGTACATTGCCATCTGAACGATGTGCACGCCCAGCTTCTTATACCATACCTTGGCCTTTCTCAAAGCACTGTATGGCTGGAGGACTTGATCAGAGAGATCAACTCCGCCCATGTACTGGTTTGACGACCTGTGTAGTGGAACCTCGTACAGTGCTGAAGGTACTGCCATAACCATGAATGGTGGTCAAGAAAAGGATATCCCTCTTGTCCTTGTACTTGACCACCAGAAGGTGGTCGCTACATTGGGCTCTGGCCTCACCCCTTCTGAGCAGCTGATCAATTAGCATCTTTGGAAGGCCTCTCTGATTTTTGCGGACAGTACCACAGGCTGCAGTACGTTGCGCAGAGAGGGACTTGAAGAGAGGGACTTGAAGAGAGGGACACTGGTATAAAAGTTATCCACGTACAGGTGATAACCTTTATCCAGCAATGGGTGTGCCAAATCCCACACAATTTTCCCACTCACTCCCAGAACAGGGGGGCATTCAGGGGGCTCAATCTGGGAGTCCTTCCCTTCGTAAACTCAAAACTTGTGAGTGTACCCTGAGGTACTCTCACAAAGTTTATACAGCTTGATTCCGTACCTGGCTCTCTTATTCGGCAGGTACGCCCCTTAAAAGCGATTAAGGACTTGAACCCAATCGAGATGGTTTGGGGTGAGCTGGACCGCAGAGTGAAGGCAAAAGGGCCAACAAGTGCTAAGCATCTCTTGGAACTCCTTCAAGATTGTTGGAAGACCATTTCCAGTGACTACCTCTTGAAGCTCATCAAGAGAATGCCAAGAGTGTGCAAAGCAGTCCTCAAAGCAAAAGGTGGCTACTTTGAAGAAGCTAGAATATAAGACATATTTTTAGTTGTTTCACACTTTTTTGTTAAGTATATAATTCCACATGTGTTAATTCATAGTTTTGATGCCTTCAGTGTGAATTTACAATTTTCATAGTCATGAAAATACAGAAAAAATCTTTAAATGAGAAGGTGTGTCCAAACTTTTGGTCTGTACTGTATGTGGTGCATGTGTGTCAGTACTTTATTTAGAGTGTGTGTGTGTGTGTGTGTGTGTCAGTGTGCTTGGGTGTAAACTTTTTTTTTCTGAAAAAAAAAAGGAAAAATCGTAGGTGGTGCAAACAGCGAGCACGAATGCGGATAGGTGATCTATGTCACCGATTAACACTCGGCGGCTGCTGGATGTGCGCGCAGATGTGGTGCAAAGGACGAGGCTGTGTAAAACAACGAGCACGAGTGCGGATCAGTTATCCGTGGTCACTGATCAGCGTTCGGCCGCTGCAGGAAGCATGAAAAAAAAAAACGTTCAACAGACGAGCGATCAAGTACTGATCAGGTAATGATCAGCACTTGGTGGCAGAAAGGAGGATGGGAAGGGGGGGAAGGGGTAGAGGGGGATTGGGGTGGATGAGGAGGGTTCAAAAAATCCTACTTACAGTTGTCGTCTTTCAGATGTCGTCTTTCAGTTGTCTTCTGTCAGATATCTTCTGTCAGATGTCTTCTGTAGCAGGAGCAGGAGCAGCGATTGTGGTGTCATAGGCTTCTATGGCACTGCAAGGCCCAGCACACTGCACAATCGGACTGCGCAACCGCCCTCTAAAAAAGAAAAAAGGTTAGTGGAAAAATAAGTGGCGAGTGCTGATCGGTGATTTGCGTCACTGATCAATGCTCGGCGGCTGTTGGATGCATGCACGGAGGTGGTGCAAAGTAGGGGGGAAGAATTGACAGGGACAAAATAAAGTCCTGAAAAACAGCGAGCACGGACGTTGATCAGTGACGTAGTCACTGGTCAGTGCTCGGCCGCTGCGGAACGCACAAAAAAAAATACTGGGGGGAGGGGTAAAAAGAGGGGGGAGGGGGGAGAGGGGAATTGGGGTGAATGAGGGGAGATCAGATATGGACTTACCAAAGTCTTCTCTGTTCTTCTTTCAGCAGCAGTAGGATCAGCAGCAAGATCAGCAGCAGACCTGAGCAGAAGCTGGAGACCGGAGCCTGGAGACCGGATACCGGAGCCTGGAGACCGGATACCGGAGCCTGGAGACCGAAACCTGGAGACCGGAGCCTGGAGACCGGAGCCTGGAGACCAGAGACTGAAGCAGGAGCCTAGAGACCGGAGCCTGGAGCAGGTAGGAGAAGGTCTTGTGGTGTCACAAATGATGAGGCACTACAAGGCCCAGCAGAGAGATCAGCAGTATGACCGTGTAGAAATCCTCACCAAGACCGGAGACTGGAGCCTGGAGACCAAAGCCTGGAGACCTAAGCAGGAGCCTGGAGACTGGAGTCTGGACACCGAATCCTGGAGACCCGAGCAGGAGCCTGGAGACTGGAGCCTGGAGACCCAAGCAGGAACCTGGAGCCTGGAGACTGGAGCCTGGAGACTGGAACCTGGAGACCGAAGCCTGGAGACCCAAGCAGGTGCCTGGAGACTGGAGCCTGGAGACTGGAGACCAAAGCCTGGAGACCAAAGCCTGGAGACCCAAGCAGGAGCCTGGAGCAGGAGCCTGGAGCCTGGAGACTGGAGCCTGGAGACTGAAGCAGGAGCGTGGAGACTGGACTCTGGAGCAGGTAGGAGAAGGTTTTTTGGTGTCACAAATGCTGTGGCACTACAAGGCCCAGCAGAGAGATCAGCAATGTGACTGCTCTGTAGAAATCCTCACCAAGTGTGAGGATCTGCACGGTGGTGACAGGCCGGTCACCTCCTAGTCAGGTACTCTGATTGGTGCGATTGATAATGACATCGATCGCACCAATCAGAGATGACTAGGGCCGGAGCAACATCAAAGGGGTCACAGGGAAGTGACACCGCCCTGTGACCGCCCTGTCACCTGTGTTCAGGTACTCTGATTGGAGCGAACTATGTCATCATCGATCGCTCCAATCAGAGGTGTCTGGAGGTGTGCACACATCACAGGGGGTCACAGAAAGGTGACACTTCCCTGTGACCGCCCTGTCACCTGTATTCAGGTACTCTGATTGGAGAGATCGATGTCATCATCGATCGCGCCAATCAGCGCTGTCTGGGTTTCTGATCACTTCACAGGTCACAAGCCGGTCACGCCCCGTGACCGCCCTGTCACCGCACGGTCCCACTATGATCGGTGCGATCGATGTGATCGGCGATCGCACCGATCATAGCGGGTTGGGGCCAGGGCTGGGGTCTCCTAGCAACAGCCTAGGATCGGTGCTCTTAAGAGCATCGATCCTAGGCTTCAAATCACTGTTTCTGGCTATCTGATTGCCGGAAACAGTGAGAAATGCTGTGATTGGCTGTTCAGAATTGAACAGCCAATCACAGCGATCTTGGCAGCGGGGGGGGGCGGCGCCACCCCCCGGGATGATGGCGTCATCTACCCGAAGTTAAGATGGCGCCGTAAATTTAATGCGATCACATTAAAGACGGCGCGTAATAGTACGTAGCTGGTCCATAAGGCCCAGGGCGCAGCTACGTACTATTACTGACGTCATCATAAAGGGGTTAATGGACAGGGTCTTTCCTGACATCTAAATGTGCTCACTAGATGCTTTTAAATACTTTCTTAATTTTCTTGTAGCAGGTTTTATACGAGATTCCAGCTTGAGATCTATAGCCTGGAAGGCAGAAACACTATCAGTGAGCCACAGGCTGTAAGAGGATTTTCTCTGCCTAAAGATCTCATTTTTACAGGTATAATGTACAGGTACATGGAGATAGAGTTGTATATACCAGTACATCTCTATATACCTGTATAAAATACTTAAAGGAAGCTGAAAAGTAAGTCAAATATTTATTTTCCATAAAATTAAAAATATAATAATTACAGTATAATAAACACATTTTTATACACTTTTTTTTAAAATAAAAATCACAAACTAGTAAATAACATAGACATATTCTTCTGGTCATCTGAATAATAAATAAAATTTCCATCAATAAAGAAATTAAATTCCAAAATCTTAATTTTGGGGCATGTTCAAACATGGTGGGTTTTTCTGTTCTTTCCTGATATTAAAGTAAAATATACCATGTGTGCAATGTGTATATTAGTGTATCTTTGTGCATAATAGGTAAATGTGTGATTACATGCATATGTAATGTTTATAATATATATATAGTGTGTGTCTTGCCGTATACTGTATATGTGCATGCAAAATGTGTTAATGCATGTATGATGTGCTAACATGTGCATATTTTAAATATGTGTATATGTGTTCCTAATGGGAATGATCATATTGATATGCGTGTGAGCACATTGGTGAGGCTTCATGGAAGGTTCAGACACATAAGCAGGCTGAGACCCTATGCTGCTTGTTTCTGCCTCTGAATCAAATGAAGTTAATATCGTAATAAAAGCAGAAAATCATCTGCAGATGTGGAAAGTTCAAGGATTTTTGACCATGCAAATAATTATCACCTCTTGCTGGTGATTCCATATAGGAATATATAGAAGATCAGATCTCCTGTCTCCACTACTGACGATCTGATGTGTTCTGCATTACTATATGACTTTAGACAGCAATTGCATCAGGTTTCCATTACAGGAGTTCAATTGTCAAGCAGAAAAATGGATGTCATGTATTTGACATCATCACACATATCTTCCCAAATCATTTCCCTGTCTTAGATTCTGCTAACACATATTAATAGGCAATAGGAGGCTGGATGGATGATTTCTGACTACATTTTTCACCTTCTGTCCTTCTTTGCATTGGCGAGAAGTTACAGTTCAAGGTCATAATTACTGTCCAAATACAATGTATGTTGTTAAATTTAATCAATAAAACACTTGACATTTTAAACATTTTTATGTCCTTTCTGAAGACCCATTTTAACCCCTTTCTGACGCTGTGCCGGGTGTCAGCTGATTGTCCCAGCTGACAACTGGTACTATGTGCCAGGAGCGGTGCCGCACCGCTCCCGGCACATTAACCCCCAAAATGCTGTGATCGAAGTCGATCGCAACATTTCCGGGGCAAGCATCGGTAAGAGCACCCCCTCTTACCGTCTATCCGGCATCCCGCGCTGTGTATGCCGGGTCCGGATAGTTTGTATGGTGACCCGATGTCATCATGACGACAACGGGGTCACCAGGCATCAGCATGCTCAGTGCACAATCTACCTAACGTGTGTGCAGGGCTGACAGCCTGCACAGCATAGGGGATAATGCTTCATCCTTATGCTGTGCAAGCGATCAACCTGCAAAAAATGAAAGTCCCATAGTGGGGCAAAGTGTAAAAGTTAAAAAAAAGTCTCTGAAAGTGGAAAAAAAAATTGTAAAATTATTTTAAAAAAATGAAAAAATAATCCCAAAAAATAAAAATATATAGTACCCATAAATAAATATTATAATGAAAAAAATAAATAAAAGAACACATTTTTGGTATCGCCACATCCGTAACGACCTGACCTATAAAACTGTCCTATTAGTTAACCCCTTTAGTGAACACGGTAAAAAAACACAAAAAAAAACAAGCAAAAACGATGCTTTATCATCACACCACCAAACAAAAAATGGAATAAAACGAGATCAAAAAGACGACTGTAAATAAAAATGTAAACGTCATCTTGTCCTGCAAACAACAAGCCACCATGCAGCTCCATCAGCTAAAAAATAAAAAAGTTATAGCTCTCAGAATAAAGCGATGCAAAAAAAAATATTTTTTCTATAAAATAGTTTTTATTGTGTAAAAGCACCAAAACATAAAAAAAAAACTATAGAAATGTGGTACCGCTGTAAACGTACTGACCCAAACAATAAAGCTGCCTTATCCATTTTACCACACGCGGAACAGCATAAAAAAGCCTCATAAAAACAATTCCTGAATTGTTGGTTTTTGTTTATTCTGCCTCCCAAAAATCGAAATAGAAAGCGATCAAAAAATTTCATGTGCCCGAAAATGGTACCAATAAAAACGTCAACTTGTCCCGCAAAAAACAAACCCTTACATGACTCTGTTGGCAGAAATATGTAAAAATTATAGCTCTCAAAATATGGAGATGCAAAAACTAGTCTTTGCGAAAAAAAAGGTTTTTTTAGTGTGTGACAGCTGTAAAACTTAAAAACCTGATATAAATCTGGCATCGCTGTAATCTCACCGACCTGAAGAATAAAGTCGCCTAATCACTTATACCGCACGAGGAACGGCGTAAAAAATAAATGCTAGGTTTAGGGTTGTGCTAGGGTTAGGGTTGTGCTATGGTTAGGGTTGTGCTAGGGTTAGAGTTAGAGTAGTGCTAGGGTTAGGGTTGTGCTAGGGTTAGGGTTGTTTTAGGGTTAGGGTTGTGCTAGGGTTAGGGTTGTGCTATGGTTAGGGTTGTTCTAGGGCTAGGATTGTGCTAAGGTTAGGGTTGTGCTGAAGTTAGGGTTGTGCTAGGGTTAGGGTTGGAGTTGTGCTAGGGTTAGGGTTGTGCTAGGGTTAGGGTTGTGCTAGGGTTAGTGTTGTATTAGGGTTTGGGTTGTATTAGGGTTGTGTTAGGGTTGTGTTGGGTTGGAATTTTTTTTTAAAGAAAAAAAATGATGACAATATGGTGACTAGTGTTGAGCGGAAGTGCTCGCTACTTGAGTTTGCATTGGGTGCTCGGGTATGCACCAAGTATCGCAGGTACTGGAGTGACATGCTTGAGTCTCTACCTAATATGTTTCGCAGCTGTTATACAGCCAAAAAAACTTCCAGGGATTGCCTGTCATGCACGAGCGATCCCCGCATGTTTTTTTGGGTGTCTAACAACCGTGAAACATGCGGGGCGGGGACTCTAGCATGTCACTCGAGCACCCGCGATACTTGGTGCATACCCGAGTACCCGATGCAAACTCAAGTAGCGAGCACTTGCGCTCAACACCAATGACAACTTATTCAATACGATGACCTAGTGTTATCAAATTCTTTGTCGTACCTCTGGGTTCAAAATGTTTACTATACCCCTTGATAAAATCCTTGAGGGGTCTAGTTTCCAAAATGGGGTCACTTGTGGGGGGTTTCCACTGTTTAAGCACATCAGGGGCTCTCCAAAAGCGACATAGCGTCCCCTCTCAATTCCAGACAATTTTGTGTTCAAAAAGTCACACAGTGCTCATTACCTTCTGAACCCTGCCGTGCACCCAAACAGAGTATTTTCCCAAAATGGTGTCACTTGATGGGGGTTTCCACTGGTTAGGCACATCAGGGGCTCTCCAGCATGGTGTCCGCTAATTATTCAAGCGAATTTTACAAGAAGTCAAATGGGGCTCCTTCCCTTCCAAACCCTGCTGTGCGCCCAAACAATGGTTTTCCCCCAAATATGGGGTATCGGCTTACTCAGGAGAAATTTCACGGTGCAATTTCTCCTGTTACCCTTATGAAAATGCACAATTGGGGGCTGAAAAATATTTTTGTGGGAAAAATGTGAAAATTTTATTTTTACGGCTAAATGTTATAAACTTCTGTGAAGCATCTTGGGGTTCAAGGTGCTCACGATACATCTAGATAAGTTCCCTGAGGGGTCTAGTTTCCAAAATGGTGTCACTTGTGGGGGTTTCCACTGTTTAGCACATCAGGGGCTCCCCAAACGTGACATGGCGTCCACTAATTATTCAAGCAAATTTTACATTCAAAAAGTCAAATGGTGCTCCTTCCCTTCCGAACCCTGCCGTGTGACCAAACAGTAGTTTTCTCCTACATATGGAGCATCAGCATGCTCAGGAGAAATTCTACAACAAATTGTGGGATCAATTTTTTCCTGTTACCGTTGCGAAAATAAAAAAATTGGGGTCTAAAGTAACATTTTTAGTAAAAAAGTTAAATGTTTTTTTCTTGCATATTCCAAAATTCTTGTGAAGAATACAAGGCTGTAATGGTGCTGTAACACTGATTAAACTTGAATGTGGTTTTGAGCACCTTGAGGGGTGCAGTTTTTAGAATGGTGTCACTTTTGGGTATTTTATGTCATAAAGGATGCTAAAAGTCACTTCAAATGTGATGTGGGCCCTAAAAAAATGGTTTTGTAAATTTTGTTGGAAAAATGAGAAATCGCTGGTCAATTTCTAACTCTTATAACTTCCTAACAAAAAAAAATTTGGGTTCCAAAATTGTGCTGATGTAAAGTAGACATGTGAGAAATGTTATTTATTAACTATTTTGTGTGACATGACTCTCTGATTTAAGGGTATGAAAATTCAAATTTTGAAAATTGCAAAATTTTCAAAATTTTCGCCAAATTTCTGATTTTTTTCACAAATAAACGCAAGTCATATCGAATAAATTTTACCACTATCATGAAGTACAATATGTCATGAAAAAATAATCTGAGAATCAGTGGGATCTGTTGAAGTGTTCCAGAGTTATGAACTCATAAAGTGACAGTGGTCAGAATTGTAAAAATTGGCCTGGTCATTAACGTGCTAACCACCTTCGAGGGTAAAGGGGTTAAAGAGAACCTGTCAGTACGATTTTGTAATGTAAATACAAGGCTGTAATGGTGCTGTAACACTGATTAAACTGATACCTTTGATGAAAAAATCCACTTTGTTGTTCTTCCTTAATCGCCATTTGAAGTTTTCTGCTAATTAGATTTTGGTGCACAGGGGCTGGACTGTGCACTGAGTCTTCTCCTCCCTGCCTGTGATTCATTGGACTCTCCCCTGCCTCCTATGTTTGAAGAGAAGATTTTATCAGAGGAGGCAGGTCACTGAAACAGTAGTGGCCTGTTATTTAAAGACTGGAGGCGAGTGGAGGGGCAGACAAGCATTAGAAGACTCAGTACAGTCTAGCCCCAGTGCTCCAAAAACTACTTAACAGAAGACTTCAAATGGTGATTAAAGAACAAAGTAGATTTCTTCACCAAAGGTATCAATGTAACCAGAATTGCAGTACCATTACAGCAGGGGCTAACGTAACGTACCGCTGGTGCAGCTGCACAGCGGCCCAATCAGCTACTGAGACTTCATGATCCATCCTAGAGTCGGCACCATCATCAAAACTAAGTGGAGAGGAGGGGGCCATACCTGAGTCATTTGCAGACAGAAGGGGCGGGCCCCTCTGTTGCACTCTGCAAAAGACTCTGGACAGGGAGGGCCTCCTTCCTCTCCTCTTGTCAATGCTGCTGCTGGTTCTGTGATGCTGGAGATTAACAGCACTGGAGGAGTGTGGGACACTCTCTCTCTCCATCTGCAGGACCCACAGGGGGAGGGGAGTTTTGTGTGTGGATACCAGGCTTCACAGCATGCAGACTCCTCTCATTGAGATCTGCACAACGTGAGTGAGAGGAGGGAGGGGGTTGTTAGGGAGGGGGAGACACTAGTGCTTGATGGTTCAGTGTGAATGTTACCCACAGCCACTATAAGAAGTCTGCAGAGGGCCCCTCATAGTTACAGGCCCTGCACACAGTGGCACAGGGGTCGCATCCCCTGTCAGTCAATCCCATATTCTGCTTAATGTGGACATTTATGGTGGGCTGACTGGTGAAGAAGAACAAGTGGCTTCTGTGCCCTGGAGTCACATCTTGGAGCATTAAGCTGCAGAAGAGGACCATGGACAAGTCTGATGCAGGACAACTGCAGCATCTCTTCTGTAAAGTTTGTAAGAATTTTGTTTTACAAATTAAATATTTATGTTAGCGAACATGTTATCAGCAGTGGTACCCTGACAGAAGAGCGGTCATGTCCGCGAGCTGCAGATGTGACAGGCATGGTGTGAATAGCAAACGAGCACCACAGCTGCCTACTGTTGACAAGCACAAGCCTTGTCTAAAAAAACAGACCAGACTGGTACATGCGGCGATTTGTTTCACGCAGGCCATCGATCAGTATGAAAAATTATATATGTGCACTAGCTCATTCAGACGACTGATTGTCAAATAAAGTACTTTTGTGCGTTGTTTTTTTTTTTGGATTACTGGGTTAGTAATAGACACCTCTCCATTGCTAACCCCAGGGCTTGATACCAGCAGTGATTTTTGACAATTCACAGCTGACATCAATCCCAGCTACCATTACTCCGATTGCTACCACACCATTGCAATCAGTAAGAGCCGGGAAAAGCGCCAGAATTGGCGCATCTCATGTGATGCATCACTTCTTGGACGGCTGGGGCTGGTATTTTTAGGCTGGGAAGGGCCCAACAACCAGGGACTTCCCAGCGTGGTAATATCAGCTCACAGCTGTATGCTTTACAGTTGTTGGTTATCAAAAATCCGGAAGACTCCACTTCATTTTTTCAGTTATTTATTAACTAAATACATGTCCATGAAACTGCACACACAAGGCAATAATTATATATCTCATGGATATCTATCTATGTATATCTTTGCACATCTAACACCTAAACATTTGTCATGTCTATTCCAGTGTGTGTCACATGGATGCCACACGGATGACACACATGGACACGGATATATCAGGACGTGTGATGGAGGCCTTAATGTGCATATACATACATGCAATTGTTCATGTGTTTATGTGGGTGGGGCTTGATGGGGGGCCCAGACAGAAGTCCTGCACAGGGGCCCTCCACTGTCAGTGTCCGCCCCTGCATTACAGCCATGTCTTTACATTACAAAATTGTGCTGACAGGTTCACTTTAATTTATATGAATTCAACCAATGTACAAACATTTACAGTTTTGACAAAGCCAACCCTGGACCAGACCTCAATCACCGGATAATAAAACTTTCACACTCCTTATCTATGAACTAATCCAATATTTACAGCCAGAACTGTTTATCTCTCTCCCACAGTAATAGCTCTGCTTTACGTCACCTGTCTTATCTATTACATTATTTCTGTGTCCCATTGTGTATAAATATGTGACTCTTCAGATTTTGTGTTATTCTATGCCTGATGAAGAGACCTGAGTAGTCTCGAAAGCTTGCAACTTGTTATCATCTTTTCAGTTAGCCATTAAAGGTATCAACCACTGAGGACTCTCAAATCTTAATATTTTTCTACAAACAGCAATTCATTATTTACAAACTAAAGTAGGATTTAAACCATAAGATTTAACTTTTCCTGGGTTTGAGGTAAAATACTAGAATGTGCTATTGATCCACCATGATGTGCACAGTATGATCAATAAATGTTTGTGATTCAAGTGGGAAATCTTTTGTGGCAGAGTCTTCTTTTTTTGTTCTAACATATAACGAGAAGAATTATCCAAATATTTAGACTTGACATCTGACCATTACTTATTTGCATCCAAGAGGAAGTATTAGCATTAGATTTGGACATTTGTACTGATGCCTATAAGGGAGTTAACCAGTATAAGTAGAAAAATTCAAGCGTACAAACTCTCCTGATTGGGTTGTTAATATAAGGGATAATCACAATCTTCATACTACAACTCCTTTCCGCACTTATCTCAAGAATCATTGCTAAAGGAATGCAGTGTCTGTATACTTCTCATCTAAGTGAATAAAATATGTGAATGAGTTCTATGGTCAAGCATGCGAAAAATAAATTACCCTCCTATAAAGACTATGCTTAAGGACTGATATGTGTGAATTGGAGATGCATAAAAAAAGAAATCAAGTATCCAATTATTTAATGACTTTTTAAAATCAATATTTTAAATGTACTGAACTATACCCGGTATTCTTAGCATTTAATCATTTCCAGAATGAGAGCAAGTTCTTGGAGGTAATAGTTATGTATTTTCCACATGATTTGTACATATGTGATAAAAAGATGGTCATAGCAAGAAACTGTAATATCAATATACTAGCACTTCTACAATAACAGTGATAATCACAGAAGCAGTCGGCAAATAGTATGGACATTCCATCAAATAATCACTAAATTCAGTTATTATTAAACCCTATGGAATGAATAGTGGCCTCAGTGCAAAAGCTTGGCTAACATCTTGCTCATCTTCAACAGTTCTGATGGTAGGCACAGTATGAGACTGCTCATATTTTGGCTCCCACTTGGAATACAAATATTTAGAATTTCTTGGTTATATTTGAAGTTTATTTCCAAAAGTAATAATGCTTATTGTGTTTTTGTTCCAGGATTTGGATCTTATACATACGCATCTGGAAGAAGTGAGGTTTTTTGATCTTTTTGGATATAGTGAGGAAACCGGGTCATGGCTTTGTTTTATGTGCAACAATCCAGAGAAGGCAACAGGTAATAAATAGCCATGCATGCTGTGAAAGCAAGAGGGGAAAACTTTTTGTTAAGGGCTTAGTGCTTTTCAATCTCGCTGAGACACTATGGGCTGCACAATGTATTGTGTTATTTTTTACAATTATCGCTGAAAACAAGAATTTTGCACCAGTAGTGTAAATACAATATGCATTTATGTCACCATGCTACAAAAGTATTACCTTGTGCTGAACTTTGAGAAAAATGTGTGCAAACAATAATAACATGACTCATGACCACTGGTCAAACCATTTTTTTCATGCAAAAACAAATGAAACTTATTTATTGGGCCAAATTGGTTTCAACATTTTGTGCTTTTTCGTAAGGGTCATTTAGCAGTTTGATAAGAAAAAGTATTTAAAGTTTTTTTTTCCTTGAATTAAAAAAAGTAGACACAAGAAAAGCAATAATACCACTGGAAAATTACCAAACGTGTTAACACTGTCCTAACTATTACAGTAATAATGGATAGATTCTCCTATTACTCAAGTTTTCATATGTAGACATGGTCAGAAACAGAATATACAGTACATAATCAAAGTATATAATTATAACAAATATAATAATATGTAACGACTCACTTCACTAAACTAACTCTTCCCTGTTCCCACTTTCTAAATTTTCCTCAGAATCTGGTCCCTCCTAATTATCTATCTCCACATCCTCCATGCGCCCAATAGCATTTGGTAACTGTACTTAGGCCGGGGTCACACAAGCGTATATTCTCTCTACGAGATAATTATCTTAAAGAAACTCAGCTCAAACTCTGCTCCGAGCATGCTGCGATTTTTTTCTCATGCCGGATCAGCATGAGAAAAAAACACAGACCTGCACTGCTCCATAGTATAACATTGGTCCATATGCTATCCGATAAAACATTGGATAGCACTCATCCGATGTAAATGCTCGTGTGAGAGAGCCCTTAGACAGGGACCTCACTCCTGCTGTAACTGTTGTATTATGTGTTACTTTCTAATGTCATTATTGTCTATAAGAGTCCCTGCTTAATTGTAAAATGCTACAAATGATCTTGGCACTATATTAATAACATTACTACATAATAAATTATTATTATTATTAATATTATTATTATTATGAACAGGTAATTTTTAACATTTTGAATATGAGGGACTGTAGTAAATGAAAAATCACTTGCTGACAAGCCAAAATTTGAAAACATCGGGGCAGTCCTCGGAGAGTCAACAGCTGCACAGATATTATACAGCTCAGGAGTGGGGAACTGATTTTCAGAGACAGCCAGACTCCACATGGAGAATGCAAATATGATTTATTACCAAATCTGCTTTCCTGATCCTATATTTATACCATTGAATGATCCTTTTTTATAGAGTTTAGGAAGCAGTCCCACTGACCACGCTATTGGTGGGTGACAGGAGGGTGCGAGAGCTGCTGGTTCTTAGCAGACTCAGATCACCTCTACAGTACAAGCAGGAGGCTGGATTGTCCTGTAACTGTGATTAATACACCATCCCAAATTACAGGGGAAATCGGCAATTCAAAAAAAAAAATTCATGTTGAATTGTCACCCAAATATCTTTTCTGACCTTATAGGGAACACAAAGTAAAAAATCAATAACTATAAAAAAAGAAAATATGCCTACACATATATGGAGGAAAGTGGTCCCAACTTTACTTAGTTAAATGGATTGCTCCATTGGGCAATTCTGTTACGTCTATGGGTCCTCCCTAGAACTTTTGCAACACTCTTCTATTTGCCAAAGACAAGAGTGATTGAAAATAATGGCTCTTGCTCTGGAAAACTCAGCACCGCATGTCTTCTGTATCCACCCAATGTTTCACCTTGCAATAGTAGCAGATGTCAGCACCGCATGTCTTCTGTATCCACCCAATGTTTCACCTTGCAATAGTAGCAGATGCCAGGGATTTCAGCAGCTAGACCTGCAGCTATCAGCTAATAACCAACAGCTGCTAAGATAGGGTATTTTGATGCAGTTTTTTAGAAAAGAAAGGACGGATCATCTGTCTATTATATCTTGACTTTATGATCCATACGATGGTTATGGCAATGGTTAAATCAATAGTACACATGAAAATAGGCATCAGAGAAATCCACCTGGATTGATCTTTCACTAGCTAAAATCTGTAAAAATCTGTATTCATTGAAGATAGTTCTTCCCATTACTAAGATAGGAAAAGACAGTTGCTGGTCATAAGATTCTATGAATAGGGTAGGAGCTAGAGGCAGACACAGACACTCTGGTATCTAGCTCCTCCCCTCTCTCTAGAATCTTATGAGTAGCAATTCTCATCTCCTATATCAGTAATGTGAAAATCTGTCTTTATTGAATAAAGATTTCTTAGATTTTACATGTAAATTAAGAGTTAAATATAAATCCAGGAGAAGAAAAATAGCAGATTTCTCTAATAGGATATATTACAAAATTGTTTACTTTCATGTGTGCTATTGATTTATTAAATAAAAAATAAAACAATGGTTACGCTTTAACCCCTTTCCGAAGATGTCAGTGCTAGTACGTAGCTGCGCCTTGGGACTTATGGACCAGCTATGTACTATTACGCATAATGCGATCGCGCCCGCACACAAGGGGTGCGGGGCAATCGCCGCCGGGTGTCAGCTGACTGTCACAGCTGACACCCGATGCTATGTGCAGGGAGTGGTCCCGCACCGCTCCCTGCACATTAACCCCCACAATGCTGTGATAGAAATCGATCGCAGCATTGCGGGGGCAAGGGGGGAGGTGATCGCTATACTAACCTCTCCTGCCGGCGTCCAGTGATGTCTGAGCTGGCTTCCGAATGTTGTCATGATGACCCGATGTCGTCATGACAACATCCGGGTCACCAAGAGGCAGGAAGTTACTTTGGTCATGCGCAGTGCATGACCAAAGTAATGTCTCCCCTGTATGCAGCGCTGACAGGCTGCATGGCTTAGGGAGCTGCTGCTCACTATGCTATACGACTGATCAGGCTGCAAAAAGTGAAAGTCCCATAGTGGGACAATGTGTAAAAGTAAAAAAAAGTGTAGTAAAGTGAAAAAAAATGTAAAAAAAATTGTAAAAATATCAAAAAAATGAAAAAAATAATCCCCAAAAAATAAAAATATATTGAACCCATAATATTTATTTATTATGAAAAAAAACAAAAAAACAATAAAAGTACACATATTTTGTATCGCCGCGTCCGGAACGACCTGACCTATAAACCTGTCCCACTAAATAACCGCTTTGTGAACACGGTAAAAAAATAAATAAAAAGCGAAGCAAAAAACAATGCTTTATCATCATATCTCCAAACAAAAAATGGAATAACACGTGATCAAAAAGACGAATGTAAATAAAAATGGTACCGCTGAAAACGTCATCTTGTCCCACAAAAAACAAGCCGCCATACAGCTCTATCATCCGAAAAATAAAAAAGTTATAGCTCTCAGAATAAAGCGATACAAAAATTGTTTTTTTCTAGAAAATAGTTTTTATTGTGTAAAAGCGCCAAAACATAAAAAAAGATATAACTGCGGTACCACTGACCCAAAGAATAAACCTGCCTTATCAATTTTACCACACGCGGAGTGGCATAAAAAACCCCCATAAAAACAATTCCAGAATTGCTGGTTTTTGCTTATGCTGCCTCCCAAAAATCGGAATAGAAAGCGATCAAAAAATGTCACATGCCTGAAAATGGTACCAATAAAAACGTCAGCTTATCCTGCAAAAAACAAACTATCACATGACTCTGTCGACCAAAATAAGGAAAAATTATAGCTCTCAAAATATGGTGATGCAAAACCTAGTCTTTGCAAAAAAATAGTGTCTTTTAGTGTGTGACAGCTGTCTATCATAAAAACCCGATATGAATCTGATATCGCTGTAATCGCACCAACCCAAAGAATAAAGTCGTCTAATCACTTATACCACACGAGGAACGGCGTAAAAAATAAACTCTAGGGTTAGGGTTGTGCTAGGGTTAGGGTTGTATTAGGGTTGGGGTTAGGGTTGGGCTAGGGTTAGGGTTGGGCTAGGGTTGGGGTTAGGGTTAGGGTTGGGCTAGGGTTAGGGTTGGGCTCTCGTTAGGGTTGGGCTAGAGTTAGGGTTGAGCTAAGGTTAGGGTTGGGCTAGGGTTAGGGTTGGGCTCTCGTTAGGTTTGGGCTAGAGTTAGGGTTGAGCTAGGGTTAGGGTTGGGCTAGGGTTAGGGTTGGGCTAGGGTTGGGGTTGTATTAGGGTTGGGGTTGGGATTTTTATCAAAAGTAAGAAAAAAAGATGACGATATGGTGACTAGTGTTGAGCGCAAGTGCTCACTACTTGAGTTTGCATTGGGTGCTCGGGTATGCACTGAGTATCGTGGGTGTTTGAGTGACATGCTCCAGTCTCTGCCTCATATGCTTCGCGGCCAAAAAAAACGTTGCTGGGATCGCCTGCCATGCACGAGTGATCCCCGCATGGTTTTTTTTGGGGTGTCTAACAACTGTGAAATATGCGGGGCAGGAACTCGAGCATGTCACTAAAGCACCTGCGATACATGGTGCCTACCCGAGTACCCGATGCAAACTCAAGTAGCGAGCACTTGCGCTCAAGACTAATGACAACTTATTCAATATGATGACATAATGTTATCAAATTCTGTCGTACATCTGGGTTCAAAATGTACACTGTACCCCTTGATAAAATCCTTGAGGGGTCTAGTTTCCAAAATGGAGTCAATTGTGGGGGGGTTTCCACTATTTAGGCACATCAGGGGCTCCCGAAATGCGACATGGCATCCGCTCTTGATTCCAGCCAATTTTGCATTCAAAAAGTCACGCAGTGCTCTTTCCTTTCTGAACCCTGACGTGCTCCCAAACAGTGTATTTTCCTCCCATATGGGGTATTGGCGTACTCAGGAGTAATTGCACAACAGTTTTTAGGTTCTATTTTCTCCTTTTACCCTTGTGAAAATAAAAAATTTGGGGCTAAAAGATCCTTTTTGTGGAAAAAGTAAGATTTTTTTATTTTCACGGCTCCATGTTATAACCTTCTGTGAAGCACCTGGGGGGTTAAGGGTGCTCACCACACATCTAAATAAGTTCCCTGAGGGGTCTAGTTTCCAAAATAGTGTCACTTGTGGGGTTTTTCCACATCAGGGTCATATCCGCTAATTATTCAAGCAAATTTTACATTCAAAAAGTCAAATGGCGCTCCTTCCCTTCCGAACCCTGTTGTACGCCCAAGCAGTGGTTTTACCCCACATATGGGGTACCTGCTTACTCAGCAGAGATTGCACGACAAGTTGCATGGTGCAATTTCTCTTGTTACCCTTATGAAAATGCAAAACTGGGGGCTGAAAAACATTTTTGTGGGAAAAATGTGAAAATTTTATTTTCATTGCTCCATGTTATAAACTTCTGTGAAGCACATGGGGGTTCAAGGTGCTCACCACACATCTAGATAAGTTCCCTGAGGGGTCTAGTTTCCAAAATGGTGTCACTTATGGAGGGTTTCCACTGTTTAGGCACATCAGGGGCACTCCAAATGCAACATGGCGTCCGCTAATTATTCAAGCAAATTTTACATTCAAAAAGTCAAATGGCTCCTTCCCTTCTGAGCCCTGCCGTGTGCCCAAACAGTGTTTTTTCCCCACGTATGGGGTATCTGCATGCTCAGGGAGAATTGCACAACAAATTTTGGCGTCCATTTTTTCCTGTTACCCCTGAAAAAAAAAAATGGGTCTAAAGTAACATTTTTGTGAAAAAAAGTTAAATGTTCATTTTTTTCTTCCCCATTCCAAAAAATCCTGTGAAGCACCTGAAGGGTTAATAAACTTCTTGAATGTGGTTTTGAGCACCTTGAGGGGTGCAGTTTTTAGAATGGTGTCACTTTTGGGTATTTTATGTCATAAAGGCCCCTCAAAGTCACTTCAAATGTGATGTGGTCCCTAAAAACATGGTTTTGCAAATTTTCTTGTAAAAATGAGAAATTGCTGGTCAACTTTTAACCCTTATAGCTCCCCAATAAAAAAAAAAAATATTTCCAAAATTGTACTGATGTAAATCAGACATGTGGGAAATGTTATTTATTAACTACTGTATTTTGTGTGATATATCTCTCTGATTTAAGGGCATAAAAATTCAAATTTTGAAAATTGCGAAATTTTCGCCAAATTTCCGATTTTTTCACAAATAAACGCAAGTGATATCAAAGAAATTTTACCACTATCATGAAGTACAATATGTCACGAAAAAACATTCTCATAATCAGCGGGATCCGTTGAAGCGTTCCAGAGGTATTACCTCATAAAGTGACAGTGGTTAGATTTGTAAAAATTGGCCTGGTCATTAACGTGCAACCAGCTTCGGGGGTAAAGGGGTTAAAGCTGATTTAAGTGCCATAATGTTGGTTGATTGCTATGTCAGATGCTTTTTTATAACCTAACAAAAGTTCATATAGGAAATGTGTTTGTCCTATCATAGTACATTTTGTGGGTAAACTGTATGTGGCCCACAGTAGCAATTTATTACAGTTCCAAGAATTGTTTGTGTTTTTGGTTCTAAGTGATGATGAAGGAAAAACCACAGATTCTTAAACTTCTAGTGCTCTATCTTGGGACTGTGTGTTCACACCCTAGTATGGGTTCTCGTTATGCTCGTTATGAATGTACAGTATTATCACATACATTAGCAGTTTATCTTCACTTATACTGATCACTTATACCTGATGCTCTTCATTTTTACTGTCTGTCCTTTTGCTAAGTATGTTGTTTATCTTGCTGCTGGAATCTTTATTTTCTAGTTATAAATTTATAGTGAAGTCATTCTCATGTGCACTTTTTCCATACTAAACCTCAGTTCTTAAGTAGAGATGAGCGAGCACTAAAATGCTTGGTTGCTCGTTACTCGGACCGAGCAATTCCTAATGCTCGAGTGCTCATTTCAATTAACGAATATAATGGGAGTCAATGGGAAATTCAAGCATTTTTCCGACAGGCCCTACAAGGAGGTCTGAGGGGCAGTGAAAATGTTCAAATGGAGGGGAAAAAGTGCTGAATGGAAGGAGAACAGCATGGGGAAGACCCCTGGAAGCATCTCTGAGAACAATGCTGTCACACATTTACTCCACTTTAAGGACTGACAATAAAAGATTCCAAATCGACGAGAAATTGCAGTTCACAGGAAAAAAATGTTGTTAAGAAACATTTCTTCCTGTATACTGACATGTATATAAAGCAAAATTTAAGTAGGATTAAAAAAATATAATTTAAGTAAACCAAAATTGAATTTTTTATGAAAAAAATAGGAAATTTCAGTGTAATTTATGAAGGAAGCAAGAACTTCCAAAAATTAGAGACTCAGAGGGACTCAGATACATGCTGTATTAGACATAAAGGAGGGCCTCATACACATTCTTTTCAAATTGTCATGTAGTGGTACTCCCAGACTCATAAAGGATATGCACTAAGTGCAAATCCTGCCAAAAATTGCAAGCACTGTCGTCCATGCACCCTTGAAGGCACCAACTGTAGTGCCCCATTCAAATATTGTGAACAGAGTGTAGTTGTGGTACTCCTACACTCATAAATGATTTGCACAAACTGCAAAAAAATATACATACAGTGCAAATACCATTATACACCCTATAAGGCAACAACTGGCGGGCCTCATTCAAATATAGCATTAAAAACACTTTATGTGCTGCTGTCATCTGGTGGTGTGTAAAAGTCAGGTCTAAGCCATGCTTTGTTCATTGTTATCAGAGTGAGCCTGTCAGCACTTTCCATTGACAGGCAAAAGTACCTGTCTGTTATTAAAAGTCCACTCAGACAAGACACTAGCGGCAGGGCAGCACAACACCACCAAGGCATAGAGGGACAGCTCATGTCAGATGTCCAGCTTTGAGACCAAATTGCTGAAGGTCGCAGAGGAATTAGGGATAATGCTGGTTTTGTCAGCCAGGTATTGCATGACCATCTTTTAAAACTTTTCCTTCTTTGTTAAAAAATACCCAGTCATGAGGGCATCGACACTGGGAGGGTGTCATCAAATTGGCCCAGGCCTTTGACGGTGTACCCCTGCCTCTGCTGTACCTGGTGTGCGTCTCCCTCACCTCTCCTCCTTGGTTTGGCAAGGAAGCTTGTCCTCTGCCACTACCATTGTCTGATGGGAATTTTTCACCAAATTTTCCACAATGGCTTTCTGGTATAGCACCATTTTAGAAGACCTCTCCACCTCAGGAAGAAGAAATCCAAACATTTTTTTGCAATATGGGTCTAGTATGGTAGACAACCAGTACTCTTTTATGGCCAAGATGAATGTAACTGGAAGGGTCACGGGAAAGACAGCGGTATATAAATTCAGCCATATGTGCCAAGCTCCCTATAGCCAACACTTCACTGTCTCCACCATGATGATGACTCTCCATCTCCTCCTCCTCCAACTCTTCCTTCTAATTCACATCCTCAATCTATCCACATCGGGGAGACAGGACGAAACTTTTATTGGTATTACCTTCTTTTGCCAGGTCCTGTTTCTCCTCTTCAGCTTCCACCTCCTCATTGTTAACCAATCCATGCTGAGCAGATGAGATGAGGCTGGGCTGGGTATTATCTCCTTTTCTCGTGTCTTTCTCTGTTTCCACCTGGTCCAGATGCAAAGCTTCATGTTTAATTGTCACCAGCGACTATATAAATAGGCACATAAGCGGGATCGTTGCGCTGATGATGCCGTCATTGCCACTCACCATCTTTGTGGAGTCCTCAAAGTCTTGGAGAACCGTACAAATGTCAGACATCCATGCCCACTCTTCAGCTGTTATGTGTGGAGGTTGACCAGAATACCGACGAGCATGTTGGAGCTGGTATTCCACAACTGGCCTCTGATGCTCACAGAGCCTTGCTAGAATGTGCAGCATGGAGTCACAGCATGTGGTCACGTCACACACCAGTCGGTGAGCTGGTACTTGCATATGCTGTTGCAGCACTGCTGCAGCTCTAGCTGACTTGCGTAAATGGGCGCTGGTGCAGCGAACCTTGACCATAAGTGCTAGCAAATCTAGGTAGGTTTTCAGAAAACGCTGAACTACCAAGTTGAGGACATGTGTCAAGCATGGTACATGTGTGAGCTTGCCAAGCTTCACAGCCACCAGGTTACGCCCATTATCACACACGACCATGCCTGGTTGGAAGTTCAGCAGCAAAAAACACAGATCTGTCTGGTCTGTTATTCCTTTAAGTGACTCTGCCACTGTGTGCTGTTCGTCTCTTAGACAAAGTGTCTTCAGCAGAGCCTGTTGCCGCTTTGCTGAGGCAGTGCTGCATAGCTCCCAGCTTCCGGCTCATGTGGACGATGCGCTCTGAAATAGCACATCAGAGATGAAGGTTGAGGAAGAGCAGGAGGGGGTGCAAGAACTGGTGTAGGAGGTGGAGGAATCACTGATAGAAGGAGGGCCAGCAATCCTCGGCGTCAGGAGCACGTGTGACATGACTCGGCCCCAGCCTCCACAATGTTCATGCAGTGCGCCGTTAGGGAAATGGAGCGTCCCTGGCCACAAGCGCTTGTCCTTTTGTCAGTCGTTAAGTGGACAATACCAGTAAGTGCATTGGTAAGGGTATGGGTGATGTTCCTGGACACATGCTGGTAGAATACGGGACGCCACAGTAGGAGAAACAGTGGCGGCTGGGGACCGAGTACCGAGAGACCAAATTTCAACACCTGTATCAGGACAATTTTTTTCTTTCATTTCAAATCAACAAAATTTCACATAAACCAAGTTCTACAGTATATGGGACAATAGTAAATTTTTGAACAACTACATTTCCCCATCTGTACCAGGCCAATTTTGGTTTTTATGTCAAAACAATGAAATTTCACATGAACCAAGTTCGACAGTATTCTGTATATCACAAGTAGGCCACCTTTTTTTCTACATCATTTACATTTTTTTTAACTGCACTGTTTGCAAGAAATTGTTAGAACCTTGCTGTTAGGTTTTTTTTCCTTTGCTGGTCACATGACCTTGTTGGCCTATTTAATCCTGCTCCGCCCTTCTGGCTTTGCTGGACTTCATTGTATATCTACTTTCTAGCTAGCCTGTGCTCTGTGTCTTGCTCTGTTAGTTTGCTTGGTTTACTGACCTCTATGTTCTTTATATTTTGTTTGTTCGTCTGTCTGCTACTATTTCTGTTAGGAGGTGTCCCATATTCCTCCCAGTCCTTAGTACTTGTAGGGATTCCTCCCCCACATCTATAGGTCTTCGTACAGACTAGCTTAGGACTTTAGCAGGTCTGATCGCAGGATCAGGTTCCCTGTTACATCGTAGGGATTCAGCTGAGTTCTATCGTAGGGACAGATCTCCTCTCTTTCCTTAGCTCTGGTAGCAGAACATAACAGAAATGAAACATCATTTACTGAAAAGATTGTTAACAAAAAACAAACTGTTTGACAAAATATCTTTGTTGTAAAAAAAAAAAAAATCTTGATGGTAAGGCCACGGCCCCACTATCAGTATTTGGTTGGTATTTTTTCTCAGCAGTGGGAGCAAAAACCATGAGTGGATGATGACTGCAGAATTGTTGCACTTGTTTATATTATACTTTTTCTCTGATTGTTCCTCACTTGGTTTTGGCTCCCACTCTTGAGAAAAAATACTGACCGAATACTGACCAAATACTGATAGTGGGCCGTGGCCTAATAGTCAATTTTTGAACAACCTAATTTCTACACCTGTAGCTGACCAATTTTTCTTTTTACTTTTTTTTAAAAGCAACAAATTTTGATACAAACCAAGTTTTACAGTATAAGTGACAAGAGCCAATTTTTGAACAACCACATTATTACACCGGTACCAGGCGATTTTTTTTTTTGTAAAAGCAACGAAGTTTCACACAAACCAATTTTTGGAGTATATGGACCAATTTTGTTTTTTTATTTCAAACCAACCAAATTTCACAGTTCGACAGTATATTTCACAAGTAGAGATGAGCAAACCCATGGATGTTCGGGTTTGCCAAACATACAGTTAAAAGTTGGGTTCGGGTCCGAATTTGACCTCGAACTTGACCCCGGATCCTAATCCAATACACATCAATGGGGACACAAACTTCAGTGCTTTAAAATGGCTATAAAATGGTCATAGTCAGGGCTATGGGGGCTGCAAATGGAAGCTAAATGGGGGTAAGAGCAGGATAATTGCCCTGCAAACAAATATGGACAGGAAAATGACTTAAAGGGGTTCTTTCACCATAGCAATTATGGTAAAATAGGAAGTAAACGAATAACATAAAAATTTTAACAGTGCAATCACAGAGACTGAGGTTTGCTACTTTCAGTCCAGTTAAATATTTCACCCACAAAGCATGGGCCACAGTAACCCTACCTTAGCAGCTTACAAATTTCACACACAGCATGGGGCAGAATACCCCTACATTAGCAGCTTAAAAATTTCACCCACATGGTATGTTGTTGACACATTTCTCCCACAGAAGCAGATAATAAATTTCACCCACACAGCATGTTTTCAAATTTCCCTGAGAAAGCTGATTAAAAGTTTCATACTTAGACAATGAGGCACAGTACTTCCACAGCTCAAAAATGTCTGCTCCAGTAGTGCATGTTACAAATGCTGCCTATGAAAAGCTGTTAGTATGATCTTGGGTCGAGCTGGTGGTCCGCAGCGAGGCTTGCTACCGGCAATCAAGTTAAAAATTTCAACCACATAGCATGTTGTTGACACATTTCCCCCACAGCTCCAAAATTTCACCTTCAGTAGCGTACAAGCAGCCGCAGATAAAAAGCTTGTAGTTTGATTCTGGATACAGCTGTCGGTCCGCCCGAGGCTTGCTGCTGCAGTCCCAGCCCCTTTGCAATGGGACGCCTCCCAATGCTCTTGCCTTAGGGTTCCGGGGACCTGAAGTGTTTCCCTTGAAAAAAATAGTGTTCAATGGAGACAACCATGCGTGAATACTTCAGGTAGGGATAATGGAAATGTACTCTGTTTCTATTTTCTTGTTTGTTCCAACTGGGGCCATGATTAAGAGGGGATCACAAAGTGAAGGAACTGGATGCACCCTCAGTGTAACGTAGAATCAGGTTTCTATTCCGGAGATAGAACCTGATAAACGTGTACCATATCCAAGAAAGGCAGCAGTCAAGCAAATTAACCTTCTCATATGAGTCAGCAGCTGATATTGCTAGACAAAATATCCATCAACGACAATTTAGAGGCTCTGTAATTGGAGTGAGTAATTTAAATCCTTTAGTGGGCTTTAGGCCCGCCACAAAGCTGGAGTAAAATAAATTATTTCGCCACACTACTCATATAGACACAGCTGTAGAGTACACAAAGGCTTTTGGGTACAGTAGCCCCACAGAAAGTAATAAAAAATTTCACGCACAGAGCATATTTCCACATTTATCCCACAGAAGCTGATAACAAATTGCACACCCAGACAATGGCCCACAGTACCCTCACAGACATGGTTGCCTAGTACACACAGCGGCTTAAAGGCACATTACTCCCACAGATATGGGTTCAAGATTACACAGTTTGTAAGAAATGAAACTTCTTTTACTGAAAAGATTGTTCCTAAAGCAAACTGTGACAAAATATCTTTGTTTCAAAAAAAAAAAATCTTGATGGTAATCGTAAATTTTTGACCAACCAAATTTATACACCTGTACCAACCCAATTTTTTAGGTGTTTTTAAAACCAACAAAATGTAACACCATCCAAGTTTTAGAGTATATGTGACAATAGTACATTTTGGAAGTTCTGGTAAAGCGGCTGGTTCCGGACCACAGGCTCCTGCCACCTCCGCTGTCGCACCAGCTTGGTCTGGCACTGATATTCCTTAAGTTGCTCCCTCAGGATTCTCACGGAATTTGGCCATCTTTGTTGCCTTGACGACCAGTAAGCACGTTACACTGTATGGCTTACTTTACTAATTCAATCCCGAAAATTTTTGAAATGCTTTTTTTGGAGTGTTATATACCCCAGAACGCATTATACCGTATGGATG
Organism: Phyllobates terribilis; assembly: GCF_046119375.1. Lineage (NCBI taxonomy): Eukaryota > Metazoa > Chordata > Amphibia > Anura > Dendrobatidae > Phyllobates > Phyllobates terribilis. The sequence goes on along the minus strand of NW_027362763.1, from coordinate 264,154,984 downwards.
AGCAACATAATACCAATAGATTTTTGAATTTTTTTAGAGGGTTAGATATCAATATCAATGTACTCCAGACCACTGAATAGTCTATGGGTGAGCAATATAATACCGATAAATTTTGGAACAATTTTTTTGAGGGTTATATACCAACTAAATGTACTCCAAACCACAGAATAGTCTGTGGATGAGCAATATGAGACGGATAAATTTTTAACAAGTTTTTTGAGTGTTATATACCAACAAAATGTGACGAAAAGCACGTAATACTCTATGGATGAGTAATCGAATCCAGAAATAGTTTTCAGCGCTTTTTTTAAGACTTACATACCACTGTAACTCAATAATAACCGTGTTAAACTGTATGCATGAGTCATTGAATCCATAAATAAATTTTTAAAGTAAATATTTCGAAAGTGTACGTTATGTACTTATACACTCATAAAGGATTTGCAGAAAGTTCAAAGTCAGTAAAAAATGATGAGGAGGGTCATCCATAGACACCTGAAAGGCAACAACTGTCGGGCCTCATTGAAATATTTTTAAAGTGTAGTTGCTGTACTCCTACACTCATAAAGGTTTTGCGCAAAATGCCAAGTCAGTAAAAAATTATAAGCAGGGTAATACAGTAATCTTCTTCAGGTGTCCTCTTCTTCTTCCTCTTGAGGCTGGGGGGACTGCCTCCAACTGCTTCCTGGAGCCTGATTCCAAGGTGCCTGGGCTGTAAGTGACCCAGCTTCAGGTAGTGCCGGAGCCCCCGACATATAGAAATGGGCAACAGCCCCCTGTGTCACCTTCACCATCGGCAATAAAACTCTTCAATGGATCCCCTTCTCCACTGACCGTCATAAGTAACTACCACCCCCTGGGATGCCAACTCTCGGTACCTTACAGCTAGCTGGCCCGATAACATTTGTCCAGACCTGGTCTTGGCTCACCTCTTATCTCTTCCAACCAGCCTAGGCCCCGCAGTCTGCTCACAAGTTCCTGTTCCTAAATCCTATGGAAAAATGCAAGAGCTCAATAGGGTCTTATCCAATTAATAAATGTTACATGAAAGTACTAAAAACTGCTCACCTAGTAGGGTTGTGTGGGACACAACACCTATAAAGCCTGGACTCCAAATGCTGCAGCTTCTTATGGATATGTCAGAAATAGATGCTGGGAAAGGAAGTTGTTTCTGCACTCTCTGGAGTCACGACAAACCATTAGTATGGATAAAAATGTAGGTTTATTGTCTACGCGTTTCAGAGTCCACCGACTCCTTCCTCAGGACAACCATACATAAAGGTCCTGAGGAAGGAGTCGGTGGACTCTGAAACGCGTAGACAATAAACCTACATTTTTATCCATACTAATGGTTTGTCGTGACTCCAGAGAGCGCAGAAACAACTTCCTTTCCCAGCATCTATCTCTGTTCCTAAATCCTGGCTCTCCCATCTGCAGTCCGCAAGAACCCCAGCAGTATAGGATTCTGCCTGGGTTCAGGCCCTGGTGGGTCTGGGATATCGGCCAGATCAGGACCACAGGCTCCTGCCACCTCTGTTGTTGTGCCATCTTCCTCTGGCTCTGGTCACTCCCTCGGGAGTCTCGCGTGTTTCTGCCATCTTTGTCGCCCACTAAGCATGTTACACTGTATGGATGACTAATTGAATACAGTAAAAAATTTCGAAACTTTTTTGGAGTGTTATAAATCACAGACATGTACCCAGACCACGTAATACTGTACGGCTGAGAAATAAATTTTTAAATGCTTTTTCTCAGTTTTATAGATCACAAAAATATACCCAGACCATGCAATACTGTATGGCTGAGAAATGTAACCCTTTTCTAATTTCTAACTCTTTTTTTCAGTTTTAGAGTCCACAGAAATGTACCAAGACTACATAACACTGTATGGCTGAGAAATGTAACCCTACAAAATTTTTAAACGCTTTTTCTAGTTTGAGATCACAGAAATGTACTCCACGCTATGGAATAGTGTATGGGTGAGAAACTTACCCCAGGAAAATGTTTCAATGATTTTTGGGAGTGTTATATAACACGAATAAAGATCTAAAAGCATGTAATACTTGATGGATCAAAATATATTACATTTTTTCAGCTCCCCCCAAAAAAAGCTGCCTCTATATATTTGCAAATGGACTTCATAGCCCTAATCCCTGTCTACAGACTGTATTCTGTCACTCTCCCTGCTCCTGCGACTCTTTCTCCCTCCCTACACTAAATGCAGAATGTATGTGATACAAACAGCAAAGCAAAGGATTAGCCCTGATAAGGGCTCTTGATATGATGGTTCTGCTTCTGCACCACTATCAATAGTACAGGACTTTGATTTGTTATACTGTGCACACACACGCATGGACAAGCACTCTCTTCGTCCAATACGAACTATCACAGAGTTGTGCATTGGCGTAAGTGTGCCAAGTCAGGTGGCGCCTGTCCTTTTACAATCCCTGATGATGTCAGACGGCCAGACAATCACAGTAATACCACTACCAAGATGCCTACTGCATTACAGTGACTCACAAGCAATGCCCCCATGCTTATTGGCTGCAAACAGGCGACAAAGATGCGGGGCAGGGATTAGAGTTTGAAATTGAGCACCCCCCAATTCTCGCCGAGTAACGAGCACATCCGTGCACCAAGATACTCGAGTGATATCGGAATATCACCGAGCATGTTCGCTCATCCCTATTCTTAAGTCATGTATGTGATGGTAAGTAAATCTTAAAGCTGTCAGTAATAATACATGAAATATCATATGGTTATTAGTGATGAGTGAGCATTAAAATGCTCGGGTACTCGTTGCTCGGGTCGAGCAAATTGGAATGCTCGAATGCCCGGTCTGAGTAATGAGCCCAATGTAAGTCTATGGGAAACTCGAGCATTTTTCCGGCGGCCCTCCCCCGGCGGTCTGCAGAGGGCCTAAAAATTTTCCAAATCGATGGGAACAGTGCTCAAATGACATGGGAACAGCATGGGGAAGACCCCTGGAAGCATCTCTGACTCCCAGAACACTGCTGTCAACAACATTGTCAGAGGTATTATGCCACTTTTACGGACTCACAATAAAATATACAAAAACGAAACCAAAATGGATTTTCCTGGGAAAAATGTTAAGGAACATCTTTTCCAGGGTAATGACTTGTATATCAGGCAAAATAAATAACCAAAAACAAAAATGTTCCTCTACACCTTGCGCTATGTTCACACGTAGCGTTTTTGATGCGTTTTTGCACTTTTGCATTGCTTTCAACGATGAAAAATGCATTCACCAGGAAATGTCATGTTCACATTTTACTACCTTATCTGGCCATGTGGTGTGTGAGACATCATCAGACACATTCTGTTTCATTTATGAAGGAGGGACTCTGAAAGTCACAAAGACTATTTTGATAGGGCCATCAGACGGCCCTTACTATTCTTAAAGGGTCAGCAGTCGGCTATGCTTTGTTGTTCCCATTATTAAAGAATGTCTCCTATACTGTTATTGGGTATGCAGTGACTGCCAGGGCTGCCAAAAATTTGGACTCACCCCAATACCTCTTTGAAGAGACATAGAGGAGGGTCTCAGTAAAAAAAAAAATTTCCATTATAAAGGAGTGGGTCTCCTATAGTGGTAATGCCCATGCAGTGACTGCAAGGGCTGCCAAAATTTGGGAAAAACCCCGATACCAATTTAAAGACACATAGAGCTGGGCCACAGTGACGACATGTTCCCATTAGAAAGAAGCAGGTCTGCTATACAGTTGTAGGGTATGCAGGGAGTCCAACGGCTGCCAAAATTTGGGAAAAAACCCAATAACAATTTAAAGACACATAGAGCTGGGCCACAGTAATGATATTTTACCATTAGAAAGGAGTGGATCTCCCATACTGTTTGCCTATACAGTGAGTGCAACAGCTGAAAAAAATTTGGAGGAACTCCGATGTCCCTTGCAAGAGTCGTAGAGGTCGGAGGGCCTCCTGAAAACAATGTTCCCATTATTAGGAAGTGGATCTCCCATACTGTTTGCCTATGCAGTGAATGCAACGGCTGCCAAAAAATTGGAGGAACTCCAATGCCCCTTGCAAGAAACGTAGATATGGTGATATGGTAGATATTGTGGTGATATGGTGGTGGAGGATGAGGAGAAGGAGGAGGACAAGAGCAAATAGACAAAATCAGGAAGCTTATACCCATGTCTGGGTGTGAAGACAGAGTTGCATTTGAATAGAGTTGGACCTCCCCAAAAAAAGACACTGTATTTGAGTTTATGCTACGCTGCTATCATTCGGTGGTGTTGAGAAGTCTGGCCCAATCAAGCCCTTGTTCATTTTTATAAGAGTCAGCCTGTCAGCATTTTCCGTTGACAGGCGGATGCGCCTATCGGTTATAATTCCACCAGCGGCACTAAAAATCCGATCTGACAGAGGAATCACGGAGGACATTAGTACGGTCAGCAAGGTACTCCCTCAGCATTTTCCGAATCTTTTCCCTCCTTGGGAGAGTACCCCGCGCCTCAGGGCCTGTGTGTGGGAGGGTCTGAGAAAACTGTCCCAGAACTTTGACAGTGGTCCCCTGCCTCTGCTGGATTGCATTTGTGTCTCTCTCGCCTGGTTGGTTGTCCAACGAACTGTGACCTCTGCAACCAGCATTTTCAGATGGGAATTTTTTTAATAATTCCACAACAAGGGCATTCTGGTAATGCCCCATTTTATTAGGCCTGTCCGGCAAGGGAATAAGAAACAGAAAGTTCTCCTTGTAGCGTGGGTCTAGAAGTGTAACCAACCAGTAATGACTGTCACACAAAATTTGGACAACGCGAGGGTCACGTGAAAGGCAGCGTAATATAAACTCAGCCATGTGTGCCAGACTGCAAAGAAGCAAGACTTCCGTGTCCTCACCAAGAGGACGACTGACCATTCTCTCCTCCTCCTCCTCTGCCTCCTCCTCCCTGTCCTCAGGCCATCCACGCTGAACAGACGGTATGACAGTTGTGCAGGTAGTACCGTCTTTAGCGGTGGAAACTAGCTCCTGTTCTTCCTTCTCCTCCTCCTCATTGTCACCCAATCCACGTTGGGATGAGATGAGGCTGGGCTGTGTGGAATCACCCTGTAAGGTTCCTTGCTCCATCTCTTCGTGCTCCGCCTGCAATGCATCCTCTTTAATTGTAAGCAGAGAGCATTTCAGAAGACAGAGAAGCGGGATGGTGACGCTAATTATGGCATCATCGCCGCTCACCATCTTGGTGGACTCCTCAAAGTTTTGGAGTATGGTACAGATGTCTGACATCCATGTCCTCTTCTGAGGTCTTATGTGTGGAGTCTGACCTGAATACCGACGGCCTTGTTGATGCTGGTACTCAACAACTGCCCTCTTCTGCTCACAAATCCTTCCCAACATCTGCAATGTAGATGGCGGCGGAAGCTGTAGGTGACTTTCTAAAATGGGCACACACGCGGCATACTTTGACAAGCAGATGCGACAGATCTGGGTAGGTTTTGAGAAACCGCTGAACCACGAGGTTAAGCACATGGGCCAGGCATGGTACGTGTGTGAGCTCGCTTCGCTTCAGAGCCACCACCAGGTTCCGGCCATTGTCACACACGACCATGCCTGGCTGTAGGTTCAGCGGTATCAGCCACAGATCCGCCTGCTCTTTCAGAGATGTCCACAACCCCCTCAGCGGTGTGCGGTGGTTTACCTAAGCATATTAGCTTTAGCACAGTTTCGAACGCAAGCAGTCCCGAAATGTGTGAATTTAGTAGTGTGGCTTGTGGGGTGTTGGCTGCGTATTTGCGCTTGCATTCCAAGGACTGGGGTACGGACAACTGAACACTGTGCTGAGACAAGGAAGTGGACATGCTTTCTGATGGTGCTAGATGAGAGTGTGCATCGACACGTGCAGGGCTGGAGTCATCTTCCCATGTGCCATGAACAGGGGATTGGCGTGCATGCACAACAGTGGAAGAAGCAGTGGTGTCACCCACAGACATTGTTCCTGGACCCTGGGGTTTGGCCCACTTAGTAGGTTGCTTTGTTGCTCTGTGCCTGATCATGCTGGTGGTGGTCAGGCTGCTAGTTTTGCTATTCCTGCTGATGCTGGCCTGTCAGGTGGTGCAAATGGCCTTTTTGGGGTTATCTGCAGAGTCTTTGAAAAACAACCAGACTCGGGAAGACCTAACAGTTGTACTGGCAACTTCGTCGTGTTGGTGTTACGGGGAACGCTTTCCCGCTGTTATGCTGGCGTGTCCTTTAATAAAATAAAATAAAACTTAAAGGACACGTCGGGGTCCACCGGACTGCAGAGGAGCTGCAGCAGCTGAGTCCCAGAGGAATGTTCAGCTAAGCACAGAGAAAGAAATGAACTAGTGTGTTAAGTGCACACACAAGTAGTAACTAACAAGGTACAATGCTGGGAGTTAGCAACACTCCAAAAATGAAACTAATAAACTTCTGCACTGCAAGACACCGCTGTGCAGAGCTGGAAGGATTTGGCAGCATGAAACTCCTGAGCACTAGATGGCAGCGTAGAGAGCTCTAGATAGCTGCAGGCCAGGAAAGGCATGGAACCTAAGTTCCTAAAGAGGAGGAGGATCTCTGCAGCACCCAACACATGGGTTTAAAAGCCGCAGTGTGACCAAACATACAATGGCGGACCCTGGAATGCTGGATCGGTAGCAAGGACGCCTCCGTGGCGTGGACACCAACCAGTGAACCGACACGGTAGAGCGTGCTGCTCACAGCATTCCCCTGGCCCTAATTGATGGCTAGGATGACAAGCGAGCTTTCAGCAGGAACCCTTGACAACGACTCTCACACACTGCATTTACTGCCAGAGACCTCACCCCAGGTTAGAAAGAGATAGACTAGGCACCGGGGCGGAGCCCACTGAGCCCTTAAATACACTAGAGACAGTCCCAGCCCCCCAGGACAACCAACCACGCTGTACCAGACAGAAGGGAGCGTGGCTTAGCGGCACATGACCGCAAGGGGGCGTGGCTTATCGGCACATGCCCGCAAGGGGCGTAGCTTAGCGGCACATGAGCAGAAACGCAGAAACCACACTTAGAATCCCTAGAGCAGAACCTAAATGCTGACAATTACTGACCAGCAGGAAAGGGCCTGGCTGGACGCCGTGAGAAAGCCCTTCTCCTGTGTACCGGCCTAACACTCACCTTGTGTCTGTGGCCACCATACTTCTTATTCCTGCCTCTTGTGGTGTTCTGCCTCCCTCCCCCTGTGTGCTCCTGTCCTCGCTCTGCATGTCCCCCTGCCAGGTTGGGTCAGTTACTATATCATCCACTACCTTGTCTTCCACTTCCGCTCCCTGGTTCTCCTCCTGACTTTCTGGCAATTATGTCTCATCATCATCATCATTCACCTCTTGCGACAGTAATTGCAATTGCACTTTCCCACCGTTGCCTTCGTGTGACTGTGGCTGCTCAAATATTTGGGCATCGCTAAACGCTTTCTCCTCTTGACTCGCTTGAAGCTGGCCGGACGAGAGGCCTGAATCTACAAATGGAAAAGTGAACAGCTCTTCTGAGTGTCCAAGTGTGGGGTCAGTTGTCTCCGGGCACTCGGCATGGTGGGAGGATGGAGGATCAGGGTGAGGAATATGCGGTCCAGACTCACGGCTACTGAGACTTGACCATGTGAAAGACACGGTGGTAAAGGTGGTGGCAAAGTGACTGGAAGCATTATCTGCTATCCAACCAACAACCTTTTGACATTGCTCTGGGTTCAATAATGGTGTGCTGCAGTCCCCTAGCAATTGGGACAGGAACCATCACCATCACGTCCACTTCCCCATCCCTTGCCACACACATTGCCCATTTTAAATGGAGGACAATGTTTTCCACGTTAACTAGAAATGGCTGATTTTGGAGCGCAGTTAAATGTGATACGTCTGACAGACATCCACGGTTTTAAATAGCAGGACTGTAATTTACTAATATTATTCTTCACAGAGACCTAGTGTGAATAGCTTGACTGACACACTGCAATGAAATGGAAGGCAGAAATGGCTGATTTTGGAACAGTGTTATATGTGATATGTCTGACAGAGAACAATGGTTTTAAATAGCAGGCCTGTAATTTACTAATATTATTCTAGACAGAGACCTAGTGTGAATAACTTGACCGACACACTGCAACAGAATGGAAAAGAAGGCCAATGCTTTCCAGGTTCAGTTCAAACTTCTGGATTTCTATCGCTGAAATATGGAACAGATCTGACTATATTCTGCAGTGCTAACAAGCAAATGGAGCAAAAAAATTGTGTACTCTAGATTGCTTTTTAAGCAAATAACCAGGATTAAGATAAAAAAAAAATTTGCCCTGGCCCCTGATACCTGGGGCTATGTCTACAAATATTTCTCACAGCAGGATCACTCAGAAGATGAACATGCAATGAACCCTCTTGTGCTGTATCATGCACTGCAGTCTGTCACATACCCTGCCTGCCTTGGTTTTTAAGCAAATAACCAGGATTAAGATAAAAAGAAATTTGCCCTGGCCCCTGATACCTGGGGCTATGTCTACAAATATCTGTAAGAACAGCAGCAGCAGGAATGTGCTATGGACCCTCTTGTACTATATGCACTGCAGTCAGCCACATACAATGCCTGCCTGCCTAACTCCTGCTATCACCTTCACCACTGAAAATATGTACCTGGATTAGTCATTAGAAGGACTGTTAGTTCAGATGGATATATAGATATATGTTGTGGAATACCTATACTAACTCTAAACAAGCAAATCTCTCCCTGACTCAGCAGCAGCTCTCCCTACTCTGCCTGATTCCGGGGTAGACTGTGACGAGCATAGCGGCGACAGGTCTTATATAGATCTGATGACGCTGTGCGGCCAGCCAATCACTGTAATGCCCACAACAAACATGGATACGGCATTACAGTACATTGCAAGCAATCCCTGCATGTTCATTGACTCTCTAAGGAGCGCCAAACATGCAGTGCGGGGACCCGAGTTCCCGTCCAAGCACCCCGCAAATTTTCGCCAAGCTTGTAGAGCACCGTTATGCTCGGTCGAGTACCGAGCACATTCACTCATCACTAATGGTTACCCTAGTACTTTATTTCTACAGATACATAGATGGTATATTTAAGTTTATTTAAAAACAAAGTTATTGAAAAGAGATTAAGCAATTATTAATTACTGCATTTTTGTCAGAATATATGGGTGTGCCACAACTATAATATCTAATGCACAAGAGGAACCTATCACTAGGTTTTAGGCCACTATAACACCAACATGTATAATTTACCTGAGATTAGTCCTGGATTCTCTTCCTGCAGGATTGGTGCATGTCACTCTCCTGTCCTTGCACAAGTGATATGCCTGGCTGTCTCTTATGGCTGCCTTCTTTATTAAATTGCATTGTCCATAGTTGCCCAAGTTAGTCAGAAGATTTCATCTACTTCACTTATCTGAGCGCCAACCAGGTGTCAATCTTCTTCTCCGCTACTTTTGTCTTCCATGCAAGCATTCAGTCCAACTTAATAGGTTTTGTTCACATCAAACTCTCAGCACACAAGTTCTCAAGCTCTCAACACACTCATTGCAACTGTTCTCAGTCCTTTTCACACGTAGTTACATCGCTGCTATTAACCATTGCCCTGTTGGAAGATACCAGACTGCATTTGTTTTTTGCTACCATGGCCTTGCTGAAAGATACTAGTTTGAATTTACTTCAGTGTTACATTGGGTCTATTAAACATTACCCTGCCAGAAGATATCAGACTACATTCCTGTGATTAACTGCTTCCCTTTTGGACGAAATCAGCTTCCTACACAGTTACTGTTCTTATGTATATCCGGACACCTGGCTCTGCTTCATCTGTACTACATGCTCCACTTTTTTGTCTGCCGTCCAACATAACCTACTGTCCTGGTCTCACTGATCCATATGTCGACACTGATCCACATGTCGACGGTCAAGATCTGCTCCACTGCAACATAAAGCTCTCCGAAACCTACAGCTTAGCGAATCCACATCATCAGGTAAGCTTATAACGTGCAATCTAAAGATGCACCAAATTTATCCTCCAGCATGAACCAGTCTATTAGTGACTCATCTTGTTGTGAGGTTGATTCTCTAAGCAAAAGGTGAGCAGTACAAACCGCAAGCAATGCAGCGGAACTGAACTTTCAAGACAACACACGGATCAGTGAGGATCAGGATGGCCGAGTATGCAGAATTGCAGATGGGCAAGGGAAGCTGGAAGAAAGGGATTTTATGATAAGTACAAATATCCAGTTTTACAGTACATCTTCAGTCCAGTTTATTCATTGAAGTGAACATGTGACCTGGATCCATTCACTGTCAGGGTGCAAACGTCCAGCTGATTTGGAGTATTTTACTTATAAAAAATCATTGCAAGAGCAATTCATTCTAGTCATCATGGCCCTAAATGACTCTACTTTTTGTGCTGACTTGCAATGTTCTTCAGATTTTCTCTTCATTGCTGACATACACAATTCCAGAATGATTCCAGAATGAATACCTAATCAGAAAATTGTTAGAGAGAGCAAAGAAAATGTTCCTGCAAGTATACGCTATCCATCACTAATGATGATCCCGCATTGAAGGTTGAGATTTCTGCTTGGTTTTGACAGATGGAAGTTATTAGATAATGTGGTTAACATAGGCTTTGCATAATGCACCACATGAAAGTCTTACCTGAAAGATCAAGTATCTTATTGGACCTGAAAACAAGACCATTTGAGGATTTTCTGCTTAACATACAATGTTCTTTGTATAAAGAATATAAATCTATGCCCATTTAAGCAGTCCAGGAAAAATCCTTTTTTTTTCATCTAAATCCTCTTTTTTTTTTTCCTCCTTCACACTGTACAAATACCCGTCTTATTAACCTTTTGGTGTCCCCCCAAAAAAAAGTGTGTCTCTGATTTTCAGACACAAATATATGTGTTGAAAATAGTCTGGTGTAGGCTAGAGAAACAGAAGTGTGGTTTTGCAGTTCCACGGGTCAAACCTCTGTATTATCCACTTTTGGGCCATTTGTATCTAAAAAAAAACAGTTTGAGTGTGTCGCTCACTGTTCAGCCGCAAATATATATATTTAAAAAAGTCTGGTATACACCAGTAAATTATAACTGTGGTTTTGCTGTTCCACCATGAAAAATCTCTATTATCCTGCTTTTGGCATTTTTTGCCATAAAAAAAAAAATTATAGTGTCTCCCTGATTTTTCAGACACAAATATATCTGTTGAAAATACTCTGGTGTAGGCCAGAGAAACAGAAGTGTGGTTTTGCAGTTCCACGGTTCAAACCTCTGTATTATCCACTTTTGGGCCGTTTGTATCTAAAAAAAAAACAGTTTGAGTGTGTCGCTCACTGTTCAGCTGCAAATATATATATTTAAAAAAGTCTGGTATACATCAGTAAATTATAACTGTGGTTTTGCTGTTCCACAGTAAAAAATCTTTATTATCCTGCTTTTGGCATTTTTTGCCGTAAAAAAAAAAACTAATAGTGTCTCCCTGATTTTTCAGACACAAATATATCTGTTGAAAATAGTCTGGTATAGGCCAGATTACTAGAACTGTGGTTTTGCAGTTCCACGGTTCAAATCTCTGTATTATCCTTCTTTTGGCATTTTTTGCCGTAAAGAAAAACAGTAGTGTCTCCTGATTGTTCAGACACAAATATATCTGTTGAAAATAGTCTGGTGTAGGCCCAAGAAATACAAGTGTGGTTTTGCAGTTCCACAGGTCAAATCTCTGTATTCTCCTGCTTTTTTTGCATTTTTTGCTGTAAAGAAAAACAGTAGTGTCTCCTGATTGTTCAGACACAAATATATCTGTTAAAAATAGTCTGGTATAGGCCCGAGAAATACAAGTGTGGTTTTGCAGTTCCACAGGTCAAATCTCTGTATTCTCCTGCTTTTTTGCATTTTTTGCCGTAAAGAAAAACAGTAGTGTCTCCTGATTGTTCAGACACAAATATATCTGTTGATAATAGTCTGGCGTAGGCCCGAGAAATACAAGTGTGGTTTTGCAGTTCCACGGGTCAAATCTCTGTATTATCCTGCTTTTTTGCATTTTTTGCCGTAAAGAAAAACAGTAGTGTCTCCTGATTGTTCAGACACAAATATATCTGTTGAAAATAGTCTGGTGTAGGCCCGAGAAATACAAGTGTGGTTTTGCAGTTCCACGGGTCAAATCTCTGTATTATCCTGCTTTTTTGCATTTTTTCCCAAAAAGAAAAACAGTAGTGTCTCCTGATTTTTCAGACACAAATATATCTGTTGGAATAGTCTGGTGTAGACTAGAGAAACAGAAGTGTGGTTTTTCAGTTCCACGGGTCAAACCTCTGTATTATCCTCTTTTGGGCCATTTGTATCTAAAAAAAACCCAGTTTGAGTGTGTCGCTCACTGTTCAGCCGCAAATATATATATTTAAAAAAGTCTGGTATACTCCAGTAAATTATAACTGTGGTTTTGCTGTTCCACGGTGAAAAATCTCTATTATCCTGCTTTTGGCATTTTTTGCCGTAAAAAAAAAAATTATAGTGTCTCCCTGATTTTTCAGACACAAATATATCTGTTGAAAATACTCTGGTGTAGGCCAGAGAGACAGAAGTGTGGTTTTGCAGTTCCACGGTTCAAACCTCTGTATTATCCACTTTTGGACCGTTTGTATCTAAAAAAAAACAGTTTGAGTGTGTCGCTCACTGTTCAGCTGCAAATATATATATTTAAAAAAGTCTGGTATACACCAGTAAATTATAACTGTGGTTTTGCTGTTCCACAGTAAAACATCTTTATTATCCTGCTTTTGGCATTTTTTGCCGTAAAAAAAAAACTAATAGTGTCTCCCTGATTTTTCAGACACAAATATATCTGTTGAAAATAGTCTGGTATAGGCCAGATTACTAGAACTGTGGTTTTGCTGCTCCACGGGTCAAATCTCTGTATTATCCTTCTTTTGGCATTTTTTGCTGTAAAGAAAAACAGTAGTGTCTCCTGATTGTTCAGACACAAATATATCTGTTAAAAATAGTCTGGTATAGGCCCGAGAAATACAAGTGTGGTTTTGCAGTTCCACGGGTCAAATCTCTGTATTCTCCTGCTTTTTTGCATTTTTTGCCGTAAAGAAAAACAGTAGTGTCTCCTGATTGTTCAGACACAAATATATCTGTTGAAAATAGTCTGGTGTAGGCCCGAGAAATACAAGTGTGGTTTTGCAGTTCCACGGGTCAAATCTCTGTATTCTCCAGCTTTTTTGCATTTTTTGCCGTAAAGAAAAACAGTAGTGTTTCCTGATTGTTCAGACACAAATATATCTGTTGAAAATAGTCTGGTGTAGGCCCGAGAAATACAAGTGTGGTTTTGCAGTTCCACGGGTCAAATCTCTGTATTATCCTGCTTTTTTGCATTTTTTGCCGTAAAGAAAAACAGTAGTGTCTCCTGATTGTTCAGACACAAATATATCTGTTGAAAATAGTCTGGTGTACGCCCGAGAAATACAAGTGTGGTTTTGCAGTTCCACGGGTCAAATCTCTGTATTCTCCTGCTTTTTTGCATTTTTTGCCTTAAAGAAAAACAGTAGTGTCTCCTGATTGTTCAGACGCAAATATATCTGTTGAAAATAGTCTGGTGTAGGCCCGAGAAATACAAGTGTGGTTTTGAAGTTCCATGGGTCAAATCTCTGTATTATCCTGCTTTTTTGCATTTTTTCCCATAAAGAAAAACAGTAGTGTCTCCTGATTTTTCAGACACAAATATATCTGTTGAAAATAGTCTGGTATAGGCCAGATTACTAGAACTGTGGTTTTGCTGTTCCACGGGTCAAATCTCTGCATTATCCTTCTTTTGGCATTTTTTGCCGTAAAGAAAAACAGTAGTGTCTCCTGATTGGTCAGACACAAATATATCTGTTGAAAATAGTCTGGTGTAGGCCCGAGAAATACAAGTGTGGTTTTGCAGTTCCACTGGTCAAATCTCTGTATTATCCTGCTTTTTTGCCGTAAAGAAAAACAGTAGTGTCTCCTGATTGTTCAGACACAAATATATCTGTTGAAAATAGTCTGGTGTAGGCCCAAGAAATACAAGTGTGGTTTTGCAGTTCCACAGGTCAAATCTCTGTATTCTCCTGCTTTTTTGCATTTTTTGCTGTAAAGAAACACAGTAGTGTCTCCTGATTGTTCAGACACAAATATATCTGTTAAAAATTGTCTGGTATAGGCCCGAGAAATATAAGTGTGGTTTTGCAGTTCCACGGGTCAAATCTCTGTATTCTCCTGCTTTTTTGCATTTTTTGCCGTAAAGAAAAACAGTAGTGTCTCCTGATTGTTCAGACACAAATATATCTGTTGAAAATAGTCTGGTGTAGGCCCGAGAAATACAAGTGTGATTTTGCAGTTCCACGGGTCAAATCTCTGTATTCTCCAGCTTTTTTGCATTTTTTGCCGTAAAGAAAAACAGTAGTGTCTCCTGATTGTTCAGACACAAATATATCTGTTGAAAATAGTCTGGTGTAGGCCCGAGAAATACAAGTGTGATTTTGCAGTTCCACGGGTAAAATCTCTGTATTCTCCAGCTTTTTTGCATTTTTTGCCGTAAAGAAAAACAGTAGTGTTTCCTGATTGTTCAGACACAAATATATCTGTTGAAAATAGTCTGTTGTAGGCCCGAGAAATACAAGTGTGGTTTTGCAGTTCCACGGGTCAAATCTCTGTATTATCCTGCTTTTTTGCATTTTTTGCCGTAAAGAAAAACAGTAGTGTCTCCTGATTGTTCAGACACAAATATATCTGTTGAAAATAGTCTGGTGTACGCCCGAGAAATACAAGTGTGGTTTTGCAGTTCCACGGGTCAAATCTCTGTATTATCCTGCTTTTTTGCATTTTTTGCCTTAAAGAAAAACAGTAGTGTCTCCTGATTGTTCAGACACAAATATATCTGTTGAAAATAGTCTGGTGTAGGCCCGAGAAATACAAGTGTGGTTTTGAAGTTCCATGGGTCAAATCTCTGTATTATCCTGCTTTTTTGCATTTTTTCCCATTAAGAAAAACAGTAGTGTCTCCTGATTTTTCAGACACAAATATATCTGTTGAAAATAGTCTGGTATAGGCCAGATTACTAGAACTGTGGTTTTGCTGTTCCACGGGTCAAATCTCTGTATTATCCTTCTTTTGGCATTTTTTGCTGTAAAGAAAAACAGTAGTGTCTCCTGATTGTTCAGACACAAATATATCTGTTAAAAATAGTCTGGTATAGGCCCGAGAAATACAAGTGTGGTTTTGCAGTTCCACGGGTCAAATCTCTGTATTCTCCTGCTTTTTTGCATTTTTTTCCGTAAAGAAAAACAGTAGTGTCTCCTGATTGTTCAGACACAAATATATCTGTTGAAAATAGTCTGGTGTAAGCCCGAGAAATACAAGTGTGGTTTTGCAGTTCCACGGGTCAAATCTCTGTATTCTCCAGCTTTTTTGCATTTTTTGCCGTAAAGAAAAACAGTAGTGTTTCCTGATTGTTCAGACACAAATATATCTGTTGAAAATAGTCTGGTGTAGGCCCGAGAAATACAAGTGTGGTTTTGCAGTTCCACGGGTCAAATCTCTGTATTATCCTGCTTTTTTGCATTTTTTGCCGTAAAGAAAAACAGTAGTGTCTCCTGATTGTTCAGACACAAATATATCTGTTGAAAATAGTCTGGTGTACGCCCGAGAAATACAAGTGTGGTTTTGCAGTTCCACGGGTCAAATCTCTGTATTATCCTGCTTTTTTGCATTTTTTGCCTTAAAGAAAAACAGTAGTGTCTCCTGATTGTTCAGACACAAATATATCTGTTGAAAATAGTCTGGTGTAGGCCCGAGAAATACAAGTGTGGTTTTGAAGTTCCATGGGTCAAATCTCTGTATTATCCTGCTTTTTTGCATTTTTTCCCATAAAGAAAAACAGTAGTGTCTCCTGATTTTTCAGACACAAATTTATCTGTTGAAAATAGTCTGGTATAGGCCAGATTACTAGAACTGTGGTTTTGCTGTTCCACGGGTCAAATCTCTGTATTATCCTTCTTTTGGCATTTTTTGCCGTAAAGAAAAACAGTAGTGTCTCCTGATTGGTCAGACACAAATATATCTATTGAAAATAGTCTGGTGTAGGCCCGAGAAATACAAGTGTGGTTTTGCAGTTCCACTGGTCAAATCTCTGTATTATCCTGCTTTTTTGCCGTAAAGAAAAACAGTAGTGTCTCCTGATTGTTCAGACACAAATATATCTGTTGAAAATAGTCTGGTGTAGGCCCAAGAAATACAAGTGTGGTTTTGCAGTTCCACAGGTCAAATCTCTGTATTCTCCTGCTTTTTTGCATTTTTTGCTGTAAAGAAAAACAGTAGTGTCTCCTGATTGTTCAGACACAAATATATCTGTTAAAAATAGTCTGGTATAGGCCCGAGAAATACAAGTGTGGTTTTGCAGTTCCACGGGTCAAATCTCTGTATTCTCCTGCTTTTTTGCATTTTTTGCCGTAAAGAAAAACAGTAGTGTCTCCTGATTGTTCAGACACAAATATATCTGTTGAAAATAGTCTGGTGTAGGCCCGAGAAATACAAGTGTGGTTTTGCAGTTCCACGGGTCAAATCTCTGTATTCTCCTGCTTTTTTGCATTTTTTGCCGTAAAGAAAAACAGTAGTGTTTCCTGATTGTTCAGACACAAATATATCTGTTGAAAATAGTCTGGTGTAGGCCCGAGAAATACAAGTGTGGTTTTGCAGTTCCACGGGTCAAATCTCTGTATTATCCTGCTTTTTTGCATTTTTTGCCGTAAAGAAAAACAGTAGTGTCTCCTGATTGTTCAGACACAAATATATCTGTTGAAATAGTCTGGTGTACGCCCGAGAAATACAAGTGTGGTTTTGCAGTTCCACGGGTCAAATCTCTGTATTATCCTGCTTTTTTGCCTTAACGAAAAACAGTAGTGTCTCCTGATTGTTCAGACACAAATATATCTGTTGAAAATAGTCTGGTGTAGGCCCGAGAAATACAAGTGTGGTTTTGCAGTTCCATGGGTCAAATCTCTGTATTATCCTGCTTTTTTGCATTTTTTCCCATAAAGAAAAACAGTAGTGTCTCCTGATTTTTCAGACACAAATATATCTGTTGAAAATAGTCTGGTGCAGGCTAGAGAAACAGAAGTGTGGTTTTGCAGTTCCACGGGTCAAACCTCTGTATTATCCACTTTTGGGCCATTTGTATCTTAAAAAAACCTAGTTTGAGTGTGTCGCTCACTGTTCAGCTGCGAATATATATATTTAAAAAAGTCTGGTATACACCAGTAAATTATAACTGTGGTTTTGCTGTTCCACAGTAAAAAATCTTTATTATCCTGCTTTTGGCATTTTTTGCCGTAAAAGAAAAACTAATACTGTCTCCCTGATTTTTCAGACACAAATATATCTGTTGAAAATAGTCTGGTGTAGGCCAGATTACTAGAACTGTGGTTTTGCAGTTCCACGGGTCAAATCTCTGTATTATCCTTCTTTTGGCATTTTTTGCCGTAAAGAAAAACAGTAGTGTCTCCTGATTGTTCAGACACAAATATATCTGTTGAAAATAGTCTGGTGTAGGCCCGAGAAATACAAGTGTGGTTTTGCAGTTCCACGGGTCAAATCTCTGTATTATCCTGCTTTTTTGCATTTTTTGCCGTAAAGAAAAACAGTAGTGTCTCCTGATTGTTCAGACACAAATATATCTGTTGAAAATAGTCTGGTGTACGCCCGAGAAATACAAGTGTGGTTTTGCAGTTCCATGGGTCAAATCTCTGTATTATCCTTCTTTTGGCATTTTTTGCCATAAGGAAAAACAGTAGTGTCTCCTGATTGTTCAGACACAAATATATCTGTTGAAAATAGTCTGGTGTAGGCTTGATTACTAGAACTGTGGTTTTGCAGTTCCACGGGTCAAATCTCTGTATTATCCTGCTTTTGGCATTTTTTGCCGTAAAGAAAAACAGTAGTGTCTCCTGATTGTTCAGACACAAATATACCTGTTGAAAATAGTCTGGTGTAGGCCCGAGAAATACAAGTGTGGTTTTGCAAGTGTGGTCAAACATGTGTATTATGCACTTTTGGGCTGTTTGTATCTAAAAAAATAACAGTTTGAGTGTGTCGCTCACTGTTCAGCCGCAAATAAATATATTTAAAAATGTCTGGTATACACACCAGTAAATTATAACTGTGGTTTTGTCGTTCCACGGTAAAAAAATCTCTATTATCCTGCTTTTGTTATTTTTTCCGTAAAGAAAAACAGTAATAGTTTCTCCCTGATTGTTCAGATTGTTTAAAAGAGTCGGATGTAGGCCAAAGAAATAGAACTGTGGTTTTCCTCTTCCACGGTTCTAGTCTACTTTTTATTACACTTTTTCCATTGATAGTGCGAGTGTAAGCTATTTTACTTCATTTACAATGGGCAAGGTGTGTGGCAAGGGACGTGGAACTGGACGTTCTGGTGATGGTGCGTGCAGAGGACGGGGCCGTGGCCAAGGTGAAAATGTGCCACAAACAACAGCCACATCTTCTCGCTCCCACTTCCTGACCGAATTACTAGGGAAGCACAGAACAACACCAGTATTGTGAACTGATCAGTGTGAACAGGTTATTAATTGGATAGCAGATAATACTTCCAGTTACCTGGGCACCATCACCTCCGGTCTGTCTTCCACACGGTCAACTCTTAGCAGCCGTGAGTCTCGACCGCATACTCCTCCTCACCCTGATGCTCCTTCCTCCCACCATGCTGAGTGTCGTCAGACAGCAACTGATCCCACACTTGGACACTCTGAAGAGCTGTTCACTGGTCCATTTCCATATTTGTGCCCCTCGCCTGCTCCGCTTGAAGTGGTGGAAGAGGAGATCCCATGTAGCGATGCCCAAATATTTGAACAGCCACGGCCACAGGAAGTCGACGCTGGCAATTTGTCACAAGAGGTGGTTTGTCACAAGAGGTGGACGATGACGAGATACAATTGCCAGGAAGTGAGGAGGAGGATCGTGGTGCGCAAGTGGAAGAGGAGGAGGTGGTGGATGATCTAGTAACTGACCCAACGTGGCAGGAGGACATGCAGAGCGAGGCCAGCAGCACACAGGGTGAGGGAGGCAGAGTACCCCAACAGGCAGGAAGAAGCAGTGTGGTGGCCGCACACAGAAGGCGGGCAACAGTTCCCCGTAACACCAACACGAGGGACGTTGCCAGTACAACCTGAAGGTCTTCCAGAGTCTGGAATTTTTTTAATGACTCTGCTGATAACCCCCAAAAGGCCATTTGTACCACCTGCCATGCCAGCATCAGCAGGGGTGACAAAACTACCAGCCTGACCACCACCAGCATAATCAGGCACATGGCAGCAAAGCACCCGACTTTGTGGGGTGAACCCCAGGGTCCACGACCAGTGTCAGCGGATGTCACCGCTGCTTCTTCTACTGTTGTGCGTGTAATAGAACCCCCTGTTGTGTGTGCAAGGCAATCCCCTGTCCATACTGCATGTAAAGATGCCCCCTCCTCTCAGTCTTCACTTGTTATGGCAGTTTCTCAAGAAACAGCATCAACGTCCACGTCCACGTCCCACCGCAGCGTTCAATTGTCCATATCCCAGACCTTTGAACGAAAGCGGAAATTCGCAGCTAACGGCTCACAGGCCACAGTCCTAAATTCGCACATTTCACGACTGCTTGCGTTGGAAATGCTGCCTTTTAGGCTGGTGGAGACGGAATCCTTCCGCAACCTTATGGCGGTGGCTGTCCCTCGGTACTCGGTCCCCAGCCGACACTATTTTGCCCGGTGTGCCATCCCCGCACTACACAAGCACGTGTCCCAAAATATCTGCCGTGCCCTCAACAATGCAGTTACTGGGAGAGTCCACCTGACAACGGAGACGTGGACAAGTGCTTGAGGCCAGGGATGGTACATCTCCCTGATGGCACACTGGGTAAACGTAGTGGAAGCCGGGACCCAGTCGGACCTTGGGACGGAACACATCCTCCCCACACTGAGGATTGCGGGCCCTATGTCAGTCAGAGTTGCCCCCACAGTGTACAGCTCCTGCGCATCATCCTCCTCCTCCTCCTCATGTTCAGCCTCCATCTCAGATATCACCACATCAGTTACAAGGTGGAAGCACTGCAGTACTGCCTCCGCTAAGCGGCAACAGGCTGTGCTGAAACTCATAAGCTTAGGTGAGAAACCTCACACTGCTTGTGAATTGTGGACAGCTGTGAAAGAGCAGGCAGATCTGTGGCAGAGACCGCAGAACCTACGTCCATGCATGGTCGTGTGTGACAATGGCCGTAAGTTGGTGGTGGCTCTGAGGCTAGGCGAGATCACACACGTACCATGCCTGGCTCATGTGCTTAGCCTCGTGGTTCAGCGGTTTCTTAAATCGTACCCCGAGTTGCCAGATCTGCTCGTCAAAGTACGCCGCCTGTCAGCTCATTTTCGCAAGTCGGCTACAGCTTCCGCCGCCCTTGCTGTGTTGCAGCAGCGTTTGCAGCTTCCGGCACACCCACTGGTGTGTGATGTCCCCACATGTTGGAACTCTACCCTCCACATGTTGCAAAGGATTTGTGAGTAGAAGAAAGCAGTTGTGGAGTACCAGCTGCAACAAGGCCGTCGATATTCAGGTCAGACTCCATACATAAGACCTCAGGAGTGGACCTGGATGTCTGACATATGTACCATCTTGACAAACTTTGAGGAGTCCACCAAGATGGTGAGTGGCGATGACGCAATCATTAGCATCAGCATTTCACTTGTCTGTCTTTTGCAATGCTCTCTGCAGAGAATTAAAGAGGAGGCATTGCAGCCAGAGTATGATGAGATGGATCAAGAAGCCGTAGCGGTCGATTACACACAGCCCAGTCTCATCTCATCCCAACGTGCATTGGGGGACAATGAGGGAGAGGAGGAGGAGGAGGAATAACAGGAGCTTGTATCATGCGCTGTAGACGGTAGTACCTGTACAACTGTCATACCGTCGGTTCAGCGTGGGTGGCCTGAGGACATGGGGGAGGAGGAGGAGGAGGAGAGCATGTTCAGTCGTCATCTTAGTGAGGACACGGAAGTCTTGCCTGTTACCAGTCTGGCACGCATGGCTGACTTTATGTTACGCTGCCTTAACCGTGACCCTCGCGTTGTCAAACTGTTGGGAGACAGTCATTACTGGTTGGTGACACTTTTAGACCCCCGCTACAAGGAGAACTTTCACTCTCTTATTCCTGAGGTGGAGAGGTCTACAAAAATGTGGCAGTACCAGAAGGCCCTTGCTGCAGAACTGTTAAAAAAATTCCCATCTGAACACGCTAGCGGCAGAGGTCACAGTTCTTTGCCCAACCAAGGTGTACATGCTAGAGAGACGCAATTCCAATCCAGCAGACGCAGGGGAACACTGTCAACGTTCTGGGACAGTTTTCTGAGACCCTCCCTTTGGACAGACCCTGAGGCGTGGTGTACTCTCACAGGGAGTGGAAAGTTTCAAAAGATGGTGAGGGAGTACCTTGCCGACTGTAACAGTAACATAAAGTCAAATCCACTGTGTTATTTCGGGAGGTGTATTCACTTGCACCGCTTCACACCCACACATGGGTATACGCTTCCTCATTTCGGCTGTTTTATGTTCTTCTCCTTATCCTCAGCCTCCACCATCACTATACCACCAGGGTGACCGTCGTCCGTGTTGCCATTATTGAAAGTTCCTCCGTCCTTATTTTTGTCAGCTTTTGCTTGGAAGGCATAAGCAAAGACTGTGGGAGACCCACTTCCCAATAATGAGAATAATATTTTTAAGATGCTGTACTGTATGGCTCTTGTAAGGGACATTAAAACCGTCTTGTTAAGCTACTGGGACCTCCACTGCGACCTCCACCACTTTTCCAAGGCACATTAAAACCGTCTTGTTAAGTTACTGGGACCTCCACGTCTCTTCTGAGGGGCATTAAAAGCGTCTTGTTAAACCACTCTGAACTCCACAGCTCTTCCAAGGGGCATTGAAATGTTGTTTTTAATTAACTCTAAGCTCCACGACTCTTCGAACAGGCATTGCATTTCCTCCTAATTTTTGGCAGCTTTTGCTTTTCAAACCATCTTGTTAAGCTACTGGGACCTCCACCACTTTTCCAAGGGGCATTAAAACCATCTTGTTAAGCTACTGTGACTTCCACGTCTCTTCCAAGGGGCAATCAAACCATCTTGTTAAGCTACTGCGACCTCCACCACTTTTCCAACGGGCATTAAAACCGTCTTGTTAAGCTACTGGGACCTCCACGTCTCTTCTGAGGGGCATTAAAAGCGTCTTGTTAAACCACTCTGAACTCCACAGCTCTTCCAAGTGGCATTGAAATGTTGTTTTTAATTAACTCTAACCTCCACGACTCTTCGAATGGGCATTGCATTTCCTCCTAATTTTTGGCGGCTTTTACTTGGAAGGCGTAAGCAAATACTATGGGAGACCCACTCCCCAATAATGGGAATAATGTTTGTAATATGCTGTACTGCATGGCTCTTGTAAGGGGCATTGCAAGTTCCTCCTTCCTAATTTTTGGCAGCTTTTGCTTGGAAGGCATAAGCAAAGACTATGGGAGACACACTCCCCAATAATGGGAATAATGTTTTTAAAATGCTGTACAGTATAGCTCTTGTAAGGGGCATTAAAACCGTCTTGTTAAGCTACTGCGACCTCCACCACTTTTCCGAGGGGCATTAAAACCGTCTTGTTAACTACTGTGACTTCCACGTCTCTTCCAAGGGGCATTCAAACCGTCTTGTTAAGCTACTGGGACCGCCACGTCTCTTCTGAGGGGCATTAAAAGTGTCTTGTTAAACCACTCTGAGCTCCACAGCTCTTCCAAGGGGCATTGAAATGTAGTTTTTAATTACCTCTAACCTCCACGACTCTTCCAACAGGCACTGCATTTCCTCCTAATTTTAGTCAGCTTTTGCTTTTCAATGCAAAGGCGAAAACTAAGGGAGACCCACTCCCCAATAATGGGTAGAAGGTTTTTAGTGCGCTGTAATCCATGTCTGTTTCAAGGGGCATTACAGTTCCTCATAATTTTTGGAAAGCCTTCCATTCACTGCTCAGGCCAACAGTGTACAGGAGACCCAGTTGCTATAAATGGAAAAAACGGTTTAGTTAAGGCCCTCTGACCTCCATGTCATTTCCAAGGGGCATTGGAGTGCCTCAAAATTTTTGGTAGGGATTGCACTCACTGTATGCCCTATAACTGTGTAGCCGAACCGCTCCTTTTGTTACAGAAACATATCCTACAAGACATATGTGGTTGACTGGCCTGATATTGATGTGAATGGTCCCTGTTCCTCCTGCTCTTTCTCCTTTGCCACTACCTCATCCATCATTTATCACCTGAAGCTTTGTTTTAACGGGAGTCATAGAACTGGGATAATAGCAGGAAAACATCCAGCAATCCTCGGATGAGGTAGGATATGCGCCAAAACGCTGACCACCTCAGGCCTAGCCGCTACTACATACATGCTCTTGCATTCCAAGAAAACAAACCAGATGCTAACTTCTATCATCATCATCATGCTCCTCACCTTGGCACTCTCAACTCCCCTGATGGAGAAGCTAGGGCCCACTGGAGGAGTCTGGTTCTCTGGTGGGCTCGTCCAATGCTGCCCTAAAGCAGGCTGGGCTAAGAAAAGTGTGTGAGGGGAAGTTGACGGGATAAATAGGGGTGGCTGGGGACCGTTTATGGACACCCGGCTGCCCCCAGGCGGCTGGGGACCGTGTGTGGACACCCGGCCGCGGGGCAGCTGGGGACCGAGTATGCACACCCCGCCGCCCCCTGGCGGCTGGGGACCGAGTATGGACACCCGGCCACCCCCTGGCGGCTAGGGACCGAGTGTGGACACCCGGCCGCCGGGTGGCTGGGGACTGAGTATGGATACCAGGCCGCCAACGAAGCCATGACGTGGTGGCCAGATTCCGCCTCCACATGCCTAATAGGCCCAATTTCAAGTGCAAACAAGCAGTATGGTATTGCAGCCTGGGGGTAGGTGGGTGGCAGGCTGCACACTTACGCTTGCATTCCAAGAAAACAAAGCAGATGCTAACTTCTATCATCATCATCATGCTCCTCACCTTGGCACTCTCAACTCCCATGATGGAGAAGCCAGGGCCCACCGGAGGAGTCTGGTTCTCTGGTGGGCTCGTCCAATGCTGCCCTAAAGCAGGCCGGGCTAAGAAAAGTGTGTGGGGGGAAGTTGACAGGAGAAATAGGGGCGGCTGGGGACCGTTTATGGACACCCGGCTGCCCTCAGGCGGCTTGGGACCGTGTGTGGACATCCGGCCGCCCCCTGGCGGCTGGGGACCGAGTGTGGACACCCGGCCGCCGGGCGGCTGGGGACTGAGTATGGATACCATGCCACCAATGCAGCCATGACGTGGTGGCCAGATTCCGCCTCCACATGCCTAAAAGGCCCAATTTCAAGTGCAAGCAAGCAGTATGGTATTGCAGCCTGGGGGTGGGTGGGTGGTTTGCAGCATATTTGCGATTGGATTGCAAGGAATGGGGGAGGTACAATTGAACACTGCCCTGGGACAAGAACTTTCACGGGGATAGTCGCAAGTCTGCATCTTCTGATGCGGCAAGGATGACTTCTGATGGGCACACTTTTAGGCAGTGACCTGGGTGTTAGAGATGCTTCCAGGGGTCTTCCTCATGCTGTTCCCATGTCTTTTCAGCACTGTATGCATGTGTCACACAGCACATGGCCAGATAAGGTAGTAAAATGTTAAAATGACATTTCCCGGTGAATGCATTTGTCACAGTTGAAAGCAATACAAAAGTGCAAAAATGCATAAAAAATGCTACTTGTGAACATAGCACAAAGTGTGGAGGAGTATTTTTTTTTGTTATTTTTTTTACCTTATACACAAGTCTTTACCCTGGAAAGGAACTTCCTTAACATATTTCACAGGAAAGCAGTTTCAGTTTCATTTTTGAACGTTTTATTGTGAGCCCTTAAAAGTGGCTTAATACCTCTGACCACGTTGTTGACAGCAGTGACCTGGGGGTCATAAATGCTTCCTGGGGTGATCCTCATGCTGTCCCCATGTCATTTGAGCACTGTCACTATCGTTTTGGGCACTTGTTAGGCTTTTAAAAGACTGCTTGGGGTTCCGCCTCAAAAATGCTCGGGTCTCCCATAGACTAACATTGGGCTCGTTGCTCGGGTCGTGCACCGAGTATCACGGCGAGCTCGGCCCGAGCTTCGAACACCCGAGCATTTTAGTGCTCGCTCAACACTAATAAATAACATTTTTTGCGTTTTTTAATTGTGTTTTTCAGTGTATTTTTTTACATGCGTTCAGTTTGTCAAACAAGTGGATAATAGATGGCACCACCATATACAAAGGGATCAACTTTCAGCATACCAGAGAAACTACAAGAAAATAAAGAGAAGTAGCATGCAAAAGGGATCACCTAAAATAATTAAAGGGGTTGTCCACTACTTGGACAACCCTTTTTTGATCAAAATGTTTTGACTTGATAAAGTAAAAAAGCTTATACTCACCTTCCATGCCGGCGCCGTTCCAGCGGTGTCAGCACTCGCGGTTCCGGGGCTCCCGTGCTGCTGTTGTGACATGTGACACCAGCGTGCAATCAGAGCTGGCGTCACTGTCCCTGCCTTTGGACAAATTGAACATGAAGAGGAAGTGCGGGCTCCAGCTGATCTCACTTCCTCTTCATGCTCAACAGGAGGCAGGTATAGTGACTCCAGTGCTGATTGGGCGCCGGCGTCACAACAAACGCACGGGAGCCCTGGGGAGAGCGAGTGCAACAAAACGGGAACGGCGCCAGCACGGGAGGTGAGTATAGGCTTTATTATTTTATGGGGGTCAAGAGAGGGGTATGAACAGGGGTTATCCAAGTAGTGGACAACTTTTTTAATTTTTACTGTACATGAAACCAAGGGCAACATTAAAAACACTTAAAAAGCCAAATGGCTGTTGATCACATAAACCCATAATAGTGTTTAATTCTGCCCTATCAAACAATCACATGGTTAACCAATAGCAAGAAATTGGTAAAACATTTTAAGTGCTTAGTGCTGGATATGTGTAATAGGAAGACTGCTGAGTTGGCAGACCCTGAACTGGTGAAGAAGTGGCAGATATAACCAGAGAGGGCCAGAATGTCCTTGACATTAAGCAGTGAGCCTGACAGTAGGGAGTCAGCTATAATGAGTGTGGCCTAAGGTAGAAATAGAGCTGTGGATGTGGGCCCAAGGCAGCTAGGAGGAGTCCATACACTGATGGTCAGGACTCTTAGTTCCCCCTTTGTCTTTATTTGCTAGTGCCTATTATCTTAATGTTGTACACTACATGGGGATACCTATCAGACATTTATGGTATATATTTTCGATATGCCATAAATGTCCCAGAAGGTCATACCCCTTTAATTTTAGTGTGGGCCCCAGTATGACAATGTAGTCCTTGGACCAGAAAAGGTTGTGCACCCCTGGTCTATATGCTACCTTGTTACCATGTAAAAAA
Source organism: Phyllobates terribilis (assembly GCF_046119375.1). Lineage (NCBI taxonomy): Eukaryota > Metazoa > Chordata > Amphibia > Anura > Dendrobatidae > Phyllobates > Phyllobates terribilis. Next base: position 264,128,443 of record NW_027362763.1, on the reverse strand, counting down.
AGAATATACACTGAGTTCCAAATTTTATGCAAATGCTATTTTTCTCTGATTTTCCTAAATAGTTAATGCAAATGAGTCAGTATAATGTTCAAATCATCAACTGTTATAGTATAAATCAAATTTTATTGAAAAAAACCTCCCAGCCTCATCGATCTTTTGTTTGAGGATACTCCAAAGGTTCTCAATAGGGTTGAGGTCAGGGGAGGATGGTGGCCACACCATGGGTTTCTCTCCTTTTGTGCCATAACAGCCAATGACTCAGAGATATTCTTTGCAGCATGAGATGGTGCATTGTCATGCATGAAGATGATTTTGCTAAGGATGGCACGGTTCTTCTTTTTGTACCATGGAAAAAAGTGGTCAGTCATAAACTCTATATACTTTGCCAAGGTCATTTTCACACCTTCAGTGACCCTAAAGGGGCCTACCAGCTCTCTCCACGATTCCAGCCCAAAACATGGCTTTGACACCTCTTTGATGACGTCGCAGCCTTATTGGGACATGGTGGTAATCTACCAACCATCCATCACTCCATCTATCTGGACCATCCAGGATTGAACAGCACTCATCAGTAAACAAGATTGTTTTATAATCTTCATGTATGTCTGGGCCCACTGCAACCGTTTTTGCATGTGAGTACTGTTTAGGGATGATCGAATCTCAGGTTTATGCACATCTGCAAGCCACTGGAGGATCCTACACCTTGAGGTGAGTAGGACTTTAGAGGCACCAGTAGCTTCCAATACCTGTTTGCTGCATTGTAATTGTATTTTAGCAGCTGCTCTCTTAATCTGATGAATTTGTCTGGCAGAAACCTTTCTCATTATGCCTTTACCTGCACGAACCCACCTATGCTCTGTATCAGCCGCAAATCTCTTCACAGTACAATGATCACGCTTAAGATTTTGTGAAATATCTAATGTTTTTGTACCTTGTCCAAGGCATTGCCTTATATGATTCTTTTCGACAACAGATAGATCCTTTCTCTTTCTCATATTGCTTGAAACTTGTGGCCTGCTTAATAATGTTGAATATCCTTTTTAAGTAGTTTTCCTTTAATTGAGCTCACCAAACTAATTAACAAAGGTGTTGGAGATTGATTTCAGTGATTCAAAGAGTCCTGAGACACAATACAAGCCTAGACTTTATTTGAAAAACAAAAAGGTTAAATCTTTATGACACTTAAATCCAATTTGCATAATAATTTGGAAAGCAATGTAATAAAATACAGCAGCGAATATCAATGTGTATATTCTCAGATACTGCTAAAAGGACACTCCTTTTGCATACATTAGATCTATCAAGATTCATTGACCTATTCAACTTATATGCCCTCCAAATTGTTGATGTTGACTGCAATATCCCCTCGTATAGACCTATAGTATTTTAAACCATTGATTTGCCACCTGAATCACTAGTACATAATTCTATTCAAAAGGTAAATCTCTCTACATCGCTGTTGCATTACAATTCAAGAGATGCAGTCAACTCACACAGTTTCGGTGTGGCAAGCATTAGTCCATAACAATCGAATAGTAACATGGATGACATTTTTCCGTATCCAGGCTAGAGCTTCTGTGCTGTATTTTGGGAAAGGAGACTGCTGTAGCCCAGAGGCTCTTTCATTGAGATATCATTCTTTAAAGGGGAATCCATTATCTGGGAATAGAAAAAAAAATGTCATTATACAAAAATTCCTTTAATTAGAAAATCACACTTGTTAATCTAGGCTAGGGAGGTAATCATTATTGAATTAAAATGGCTGATAGAAACCTCTCCTAGAAAACTGCACATACAGTACTATTAAATACTGTTAAGCTACCTCCATGTCAGAACAGCTGCTTAGCATTCAGAAAAACTTGATCGACAACACTGTGAACAGCCTCTTATGACTTTAGCACCCCAGGTATCTCTAGTATTAGATCAGAAAGATAGTGGACAGCAGTGTGAGCAGCCTCTTCTTACCTCAGCATCCTGGTATCCCCGGTATTGGATCAGATATACTGAGTGAACACAGTGTGCAGCCTCTTCTTACCTAAGCACTCCTGGTATCTCCAGTATTATATAAGATAGACAGGGTGGAGAGGAGTCTGAGTGGCCTCTTCTTACATCAGCAACCCCATAATCTCCAGTATTCGGTCAGAGAAACAGGGTGGACAGCAGTGTAAATAGCTTTTTTACCTCAGCACTCTTGTATCTCCAGTATAAGATGAGAAAGACAGGATAAAAAGCAGTGTGAGTGTTCACTTCTTACCTCAGTACCCCTGGTATCTTCAGCATTAAATCAAAAAGACAGGGTGGACAGCAGTGTGAACAGCCTCTTCTTACCCCAGTATCCCTGAAATCTCCAGTATTAGATCAGAGACAGGGTGGAAGCAGTGTCAGCTGCCTTTTGTTATCTCAGCACCTCTGGTATATCCATTATTAGATCGGAGAGATGGTGGACATCTTACAACAACACCATTGGTATCTCCAGTATTAGATTAGAAAGAAATCATGGACAGAGTGTGAGAGTCCTCTTCTTACCTCAGCATCCCTGGTATCTCCAGTTTTAGATCAGTAAGAAAGGCTGAACAGCAGTGTGAGCAGCCTCTTCTTACCTCAGCAACCTTGGCATCCCCAATATTAGATCAGGATATCCAGTGGCAGCACATCTTCCTACACAGAAAGGAAGGGTAAGAGGAGTTTCCTAGAGGCACCTGCCCTTTTACGTTGTGTAACAGGACAGCTGCTATATTACCTTCATAGACAAAATGATTGTGATTTGTTAATTTAAGGTATTTAGGAAATTATTTATAATGAGATTTTCTTAATTTTTTGCTATCTTGGCGAAACCTTTTAAAGATAAGATGAGTCCAATGTAGTTTCTATTTCACAAGCATCATTGACACATATTGGGACTCAATCCACGACTGGGAAAAGGGCATTTTGGGTCAATAATAAAAGTAATGAAATGCAGGTACTGATTGCATTCATATGTTTTAAGTAAAGTTAATTTACAAAGTTAGCACAATAAAAAGGTAAGGATGAATGTGCAGTGTCCTGGCAAAACTTCTTATACCATGCCTATTAATCATTTATGTAAATTCCCACTTACCTTCCCTTTGGGATCAAAAATGTAAGCATTATTCTCCTTTAAAAGAAAAACTAATCAAGATGTCTCCATTTGCTTAAGGGACGGAAAAAATTCTTCAGGTAATATGACCAGATCACAGAATTTAAAGACAGCTAAACAATTTCCATTGCTTTACATATAATTACAGTCATCTGGAAACATTAGGAATTGAGAAGAATGCATGCTCGTAAATGTAACTTTCCTGTATCAAATTAATTGTAAATGTGCATATTTACATATGCTGAGTCATCACTGAAATTTGTTAGTCATTATGTTTAATGGCATTGCACACAGTTCTCTTAGGCAGTCTACATGGTTTACATACAGTGATGCCAAAAGCCACTTACCCAAAATTTCTCTCAATTCAACATAGTTAAGCATTTCCACTAAAATTGACTTATTCAAATTACCAGAAAACTGTAAAACTACTTTAAAACCTTTTTTTTCCAGCAGAAATAAAGTGTTTTATTCCTCTTGTAAGCTTCCAGCTTTCAGTCACTGAGGCACAGCCAATGTGGCTTCAGTCACCGCTGAGTACATAGTGAGCAGTGGCTGTAACCACGCTTCGGCACTGACTGACAACTAGCTCAGTACTGTTGCCCTGCTGAGGCGGCTCTCAATCAGTGCCAGGGCATGGCTACAGTCAACACTCACTATGTACTGAGCGGTGCCTGAGGCCGCGCCTCTATGACTGAAAGCCAGAGTTCATTTCCTCCTGGCAGCTGGGTCTTCAGTGCGGCAGCTGCATGGCTTTAGAATACTATTAACCTGCAGATTAACCCCATATCTGCAGGTTAATAGTGTTAATTTGACATGACAGGTTACCTTTAATCAATAGATCTTAGAATAATAAAAAGTTCTACAATTGGTTGTGTGAGATAATCTTATAAATGTGCCATTACAATGTACTATGTAATGTCTGTGTCTCACTGTACGGGAACATGTTTGGGACATACTACAGCTCCAGGCCAGGGGAAGAATAAGTGGTTATAAAGATGACATAGCAGTGGCTTGCAGTTGCAGCTTTCTGTGTAGTAAAACATCATCCTGCCTGCTTTATCATAGGAGCAAATGTGCCTTCTGTGTCTCCAGTCACTCATCATAAATCAAGTCAGTGAGTTAGGAGCTCTGGCTGCCTCTGAGCTTATCTGTCACTGACTTGATTTATGATGAGCTCAGAGTCCTGGAGATGAGGCAGAAACACTCACTCCTATGATAAAACAGGCAGGATAATGTTCTACCTCATGGAAAGAATCAGCTGGGATCCCATGCTGTTCTGTCTGTATACACTTTTGCATGCTCCGCTGCACAGGAGCTGTGGTATGTGCATCCCATGTCCATGCACGGTCAGACACAGCCATTACACAGTACACAGCAGGGGAACATTTATAACATTATCTCAGCACAGGAACATTTTTTAACACATCCATTATGGAAATTACTTATATTTTATATTCCAAGATCTATTGATTAAAATGTACTTTGTTCATGGGACAACCCCTTTAAGGAGTTTGTTAGGATAAGAGTCCCCAAGTACAGTGGATAATACTCCTACATTTTTATGCTGCTATGGAGTTTCTGTGGATTCAAGTATAGGCACTTCCAAAAAAGAAGACTGACAGTTTTTAGGGGGTGTAGCAATAGTAGGCTATGGAGACAGCATAGTTAATCACATATGTCCAAACAACACCATGGGATTCAAGTGATAGACACTTACTATATACAATATATATATCTTTGATCCTTAATAGCCATATACCAGGTTTCAGGATAAAAGTGACTCCAGCTCAATATAAAAACATAATTTTTATTGAAACAAAATAAAATCAGAAATGTTAAAAAAACAGAACTCAGGGGAACCTCCAATAGAAGGGAGACACTATAAATACACAATCCACCAGTAATATAGGAAAGGCATATAGTGAGTACAAAGTAAATAATATACATAAGTTCTGAAACCCCTAAAGATAACTTGCTATCACTCTCTCTCTCTCTCTCTCTCTCTCCCTCTCTCTATATATATATGTGTATATATATACAGTGGGTACAGAAAGTATTCAGACCCCTTTAAATGTTTCACTCTTTGTTTCATTGCAGCCATTTGGTAAATTCTAAAAAGTTCTTTTTTTTCTCATTAATGTACACTCTGCACCCCATCTTAACTGAAAAAAAACAGAAATGTAGAAATCTTTGCAAATTTATTAAAAAAGAAAAACTGAAATATCACATGATCATAAGTATTCAGACCCTTTGCTCAGACACTCATATTTAAGTCACATGCTGTCCATTTCCTTGTGATCCTCCTTGAGATGGTTCTACTCCTTCATAGGAGTCCAGCTGTGTTTAATTAAACTGATAGGACTTGATTTGAAAAGGCACACACCTGTCTATATAAGACCTCACAGCTCACAGTGCATGTCAGACCAAATGAGAATCATGAGCTCAAAGGAACTGCCCAAGGAGCTCAGAGACAGAATTGTGGCAAGGCACAGATCTGGCCAAGGTTACAAAATAATTTCTGCATTGCTCAAGGTTCCTAAGAGCACAGTGGCCTCCATAATCCTTAAATGGAAGAAGTTTGGGACCACCAGAAGTCTTCCTAGATCTGGCCGTCCAGTCAAACTGAGCAATCTTGAGAGAAGAGCCTTGGTGAGAGAGGTAAAGAAGAACCCCAAGATCACTGTGGCTGAGCTCCATTGATGCAGTAGTGAGATGGGAGAAAGTTCCATAAAGTCAACTATTACTGTAGCCCTCCACCAGTCGGGCCTTTATGGCAGAGTGGCCTGACGGAAGTCTCTCCTCAGTGCAAGACATGTGAAAGCCTGAATAGAGTTTGCTCAAAAACACATGAATGAGTCCCAGACTTTGAGAAATAAGATTCTCTGGTCTGATGAGACGAAGATAGAACTTTTTGATAATTCTAAGCAGTATGTGTGGAGAAAACCAGGCACTGCTCATCACCTGCCCAATACAATCCCAACAGTGAAACATGGTGGTGGCAGCATCATGCTATGGGAGTGTTTTTCAGCTGCAGGGACAGGACAACTGGTGGCAATTGAAAGAAAAATGAATGCGGCCAAGTACAGAGATATCCTGGATGAAAACCTCTTCCAGAGTGTTCTGGACCTCAGACTTGGCCGAAGTTTTACCTTCCAACACGACAATGACCCTGAGCACACAGCTAAAATAACAAAGGAGTGGCTTCAGAACAACTCTGTGACCATTCTTGACTGGCCCAGCCAGAACCCTGACCTAAACCCAATTGAGCATCTCTGGAGAGACCTGAAAATGGCTGTCCACCAACGTTCACCATCCAACCTGATGGAACTGGAGAGGATCCGCAAGGAAGAATGGCAGAGGACCCCCAAATCCAGGTGTGAAAAACTTGTTGCATCATTACCAAGAAGACTCATGGCTGTACTAGCTCAAAAGGGGGCTTCTACTCAATACTGAACAAAGGGTCTGAATACTTATGACCATGTGATATTTCAGTTTTTCTTTTTCAATAAATTTGCAAAAATTTCTACATTTCTGTTTTTTTTTCAGTCAAGATGGGGTGCAGAGTGCACTTTAATGAGAAAAAAAATTAACTTTTTAGAATTTACCAAATGGCTGCAATGAAGCAAAGAGTGAAAAATATAAAGGGGTCTGAATACTTTCCGTACCCACTGTATATATATGTATATACAGTATATATATATATATATATATATATATATATCATAAATAGATTAAATCCATAAAAAGGTAACGGTAAAAATACCAATATACATTTTTGGAGATGTATAACATCTCATAGCATAACCGATACAAGAATCATGAAAAAATCTTTCAACCAGACCTAAAGAGCTCAAGGTAAAAAGAGGTCAGTATATTAGTGTCCCATCTGCACCAGCAAATATAGAAAGATAATCTAAAAGATGAATATCACTAAATAAAGTGCCTAGTGCAAATATGAATATCATCCCATAAAGTGCATAGTGCAGATGAGTCAGAAATTATGGTTTCAAAAATAGGTAACTGTCTTGCCTGGGTAGTAATGGTGGTATACAGCAATCACTAGTGTTATTAGAGTGGCAGTTTTATTATGCAGGGATAATAGATAGCGTGAATTGAACAAAAATAGGGTATATTAAGTCATATCAGATAGATCGTAGGGGTAATTTTACCTAATAAATCATGATGCCAGACCGGGGGTACAAAGTGAAGTGGCTTGTCTCCCTCGCCCCAATGCCATTTCGCTCTCACTTCTTCCAGGGGCTGGAATATGTATAGTATTTACTTTGTACTCACTGTATGCTTTTACTATATTACTGAGATATACATACAGATTTTCTATTGAAAAGTCATATTTCCTTATTATAAGATAATGAAATTGGGATCTGTATTGATAGTTGGAGTAGTTAGGACTCAGATTAAGTGCAAAGGGAGGATCTGCCTCCTCTGCAAAACCAGAGGCATCATGGGAAATGTAGGCTGCACACAGAACATTATTAGTGGAACCACATCATCAAAAAATAAGGTGCAAACATGGATGGCAGTCCACATATGACACATAAACTAAGACAGATATATACAAGACATACACAAGATCCGCAAAATTGCAGGATATCAACCTGTAGCATTGCAGCTGTTGAGAAAGTACAACTAGATTTACAACTGCTGCAGATTGCTGATCCCTGCTTTATATTATTCTCTTATTCTCAAATGAGAGCCTATACTGCCCTTTATTGGCAAAAAAATATGTTGTGTAGCCAACACTATGACAATGCTAAATTGCACCATAATTAAGGTGAAGGTAGTCATGCTGCAACCAGCAAGTTGCATCTACCATGGCTTGCAAGTTGCAAAAAATTCAAATTCACTGGACTTTTTTCTTCCAAGTCAAGGTTCCAAGAACTTTCTGATTGCAACATAACAGTGTTGATTTTTGTTATAGTTGAAGGTATGCCGCTATACTGCGTTCTTTGGCTGTGCTACATGTGGCATGGATAAAGTCGCTATTGTGGCCCCAGCAGGTTTTCTCAGGAATGGTGGGTACTGTCTATATGCCAGGCAAAATGAACTTTAGCATCTTGCCAATAAGTATGACAAAATGTTCGATACGTTTCTTGATTTAACACACCAGTGTGGGCAGAATTTGCTTATTCGTCTTGAGATATTTTGGGAAAGTGGTTCAGAAACATTTCCAAACACTACAGGATGGTGAAATGTTCCCTGGTTTGGCCACAATAGATATGTTTGTTCAAGAAACCAAAGGCTTGCTGGAAGAGAAACTGCTTGACTAAATGAGAAGAAAAACTTGTTTGTGTCCAATAGTCTTAGAAGGCTCCAGAAGTGTAATTCATAGAAATGAGTAGATTTTCCTCATTATATTCCCATGACCAGACTTTCTGTAAACATATCCCAGTCTGTAGCAGACGCTGAAAGCCAAATGCTGGAAAACAATTCTTGTAAATACAGTGTACAATGGGCATTGTTTAGATCACATCTCCTGAACGGACTTATCAAATCTTAGATATTTCCTACTCAGTAGATGAGATTATAACATTTACCAAACAGTATATAAAGTGTCCGGGAGGATTTTTGCTAATCGTCCATATAAGGTTCAGAAGAAACATTTTCCTCAATGATTTACTTGTTAAATTCTTACAAAAGGTCATTGTTGTGTCTGGCTTATTTCCAAGCTTTGATTTTTACAGCCTAAGGAAAAATATGTTTAATTGTTGATTTTTCTGTTTTTTTCTTCTTTGCAGTCGTGAATCAAGAGGGCCAACCTCTGATTGAAGGGAGACTTAAAGAGAAGCAGGTCCGGTGGAAGTTTATCAGAAGATGGAAAACGCGCTATTTCACCCTGGCAGGAAATCAGCTTCTATTTCGCAAAGGAAAATGTGTAAGCATTCATGTACTCTACATTTCCCTTGATGTTTACACAGGTTCTCCTGAAGGTTTTAATTATTCCTCAGTCCTGATAGTATAGCTTGTAGCTGCCAGCCATACACTCTGGACATGTTTGTTTTTTTGATCAGTGGGGTCTGTCTCTTTTCTTTGCAGAGACTGCGCACATGGCCTCCCGTCTAAATTGGTCTTCAGGGTGCTGATTTACCTTGAACAGTACTGTACATTTTGTACAAATGAGATGAGTCGGAGATTAGATCTGACTAAATGTTGGCTGTAAATAGAAAAACACTTAAGGCAACATGTTTGGAAAAGTGCTTCGATTTTGGAAAAGAAACTAACTGATCCACAAAGGATAACATTGCTTACATGTCACATAAATATATAGTTTTCTAAAATACACAGTTTTATTCTTTTATGGTTCTATAATGGCGATTTAGCCAATTTTCATAAGTAATATAACCATTGATGGTTTATATACTGTAGAAATGTCTACAATTGTGATTATATTTTTATAGCCTATACTCAAAAGTGCCTAGTGGTGTCAGCCACTCTATGCATATTGGGAAAAGGTTATTGGGTAATTTATAATGCCCACCAATTCATTTTTATTAGCATATGAAGCGAATAAGACCACTGACATCAGATAGGACGTGATCATTTCACAGACAGTTAAACTCTTCTGGCATAAGTGTTGAATTCATCATTTTCCACCATCTCACTCAAACCTATCAATCATAGATAAGGTGTTCTCCACAGGATAGGTTTTAATATAGATCTGTGGGGGATTAACTCCTGTAACCCATACCAATCGGCAGAAAGGGGCACTTTTGTCCCTGGCGGGACACCTTTATCCCTGTTGGAATGGAGCTGTAGTGCAAATGCTCTCTCAAGTGCTGAGCGCTGCACTTGTCTTTTTCCACCAGGCCCATGGAGAATGACTGGAGCAGTGGTCGGACATGGGCACTGCCCCCTATTCGAGCATGGCTAAAAGTGCTCCTTTCTGCCTATTAAAGCGTGTCACAGCTGTCGCACCCCTTAATCTATAATTTATCACCGATCCTAAGAATAAGTGCCAGCTGATCTTCACTGGAGAACCACTTTTATGACTCATTTGACTCTGCTCTGTCCATCAAATTACATATCCAAGCACTTACTACTTCCACAAACTCCAAAACATTTTCTCGAATCAGCCCTTTCCTCCACCTTGAGTGAATAAAATGCTAGTGCATAACCTCATCAGCCTGCCAAAACTACTGCTATATCCTTCTGTGTGGCCTCCCTTTAGCCTCCTTGCTCCGCTCCAGTCCTTCCTCACCTTTGCTGCCTGATTAATCCACCTTCAAGTCTTCAAATGTAATCTGAAAACCCATCTCTTAAAGCAGATCGGTCACCAGATTTCACAATACAAACAGCACAAATTACTAAATATATCTTAGACCTTATGAAGTTGGTGTATTATCCTGTTTGAAAGTTGAGCCAGATATTAAAATTAGCAATTTATGAGTCCTGCTTATTTTACTATAAAGATTATAAAGCCACTTTCTGATAGATAGTCAAAGTAACTACACCCGCCTCATCACGGCTAAGATATCTATTTATTAATGTATGCAGTCTGTATTGTAAAATCTTGTGAAAGATCCAATGTAAGAAAGGTCTACAACCTTCAATAACCCTGTTCACCTTATTATTACCTGAGCTGCTTCCAAAAAATTGGCCTACTGTCTCCTTCCCCTATATCTCGTAGATTGTAAGATCATGAGGGCAGGGTGGTATCTCCTACTGTATTAGCTTGTCATTGTTAGTTCATTTTTATCATATTTGCTTTTTATTTTAAGTATGTAAATCCTCTATACATGTACATGATTTTTCACAATTTAAACAGTACTACTTAACACATTAGTGACAGCCGCTTAACTCCTGCCTAATCCCTTAGCAACATATGTAGCAGGCTCAGGAGCCGCTCCATGTAACACGGGTGCTGGTTGTGTTACGCATTAGTTTAACCACTTAAATATCACAGTCAAACATGACAGCAGTATTTAACGTGCACCAACATGGCAACTGTCACTCCTGACAGCCATTGGTACGCCACGAAATATGATTCTGGAGTACCAATTGGTTGCCAATGTCAGTCAGGAACTCCCATGTCTACCATATGGTATCTCCTGTGGATGGGTTCATTTGAGATCATCAATTTCACAATACATTGAAATACTATATTATTGCAGGGTACCACATATGCAATCAAGCGATAGGAGATTCAAATTAAAAATGTAAAAAATTTGCAAAAAAATATATAAAAATGTAAAAGTTTAAATTACCAACCTTTCCCCAAACATAAATAGCAAAATATAAAAAAATAAAAAGTTTACATATTTGGTATCGCTGAGTGTAGAATTGCACAAGCTAATAAAATATAAAAAAAATGTATATCTTAAATGGGGGACGCTAAAATTGGAAAAAAGATCGGATTGACCTTCTTCGGTTGCCACAATGCTCCTCAAAATTTCAATAAAAAGCTACTAAAACAATGTATCTACCAAAATGGTAACAATAAGAATTGCGGCTCAACATGCAAAAAGTTTTTATGTAGGTCCATTGATGGAAAAATAAATAAACTTATGGGTCTCAGAAAATGGAGACACAAACCAAATTATTTTTTGCAAAGTTCTAAATGTTTTAAAGCACTAAAATATAAAAAACTCTTATATGTTTGATATGGTCTTAATTGTACTGACCTGGAAAATCATATTGCCATGTCATGTTTACCTCACAAAGAACAGCATAAAAACACCATCACAGCACTGGGAATTTTTTCCTGTTTTCAGTACATTGCATTCTGAATGTTATGTGACCAAAATGTATCCACTTACAAGTTTTCCATAGAGATGTATAGCATCTGATCTTTTCTTGCCTCTCCAGTCATCCCTGTGGGTCATGTTCTGTCATGTACTGAATTTCTTTTATATTTACCAACAGAATTGTGATCACTTTTTTAAATTTGTACAGTAAAACTATGAGACATTACTAGTTTTATCACATGCAATCAGCAGAGGGCAAGATAGCCCTCCTACGATTATAGGGTGAGGCAGAGGCTTATCCAAATGACAGCTAGCTTGGAATGGGTGGGGTGATGTGAGAACTGGGGACTGTATACATTATTTATCCAAAGTCTACCACTGTTCTGTTCTCAACCGTTGAATAGAACGGTGCAGGAGAGAGCCATCAGCACCCTCCTGCACCACTCTGCCTATTCGTCTGAGTGACGCAGCACAGCAGGCGTGATGACATTATTACATTGTGCCTCCTGTGCGGACAGAGCCTCAATCCGCACAGTGCACTGTGCAGACATCGAGGGAATGGCCGTAGATGAGTAGTTTGTATTTTTTTATTGTAAGTACTCGTGGGGGATGCCTTGTGGAGGTATCATAATGTGTGTTTAATGGGTGACAGCAGGGCTAGCAAACTGTGTGTATGGGTCCCCAATCTACATGTTGAGGCTGTAAGGGAAATTATACTGTGTGTGGGTCTGTGGCGACCCTCAAACTTTTTGAGGGGCTGTGGGTGACATTATAGTGTGTGGGGCCCTCACAATGCCTGTAGGATCTGTGGGGGACATCATATTATCTGTAGGGAGGGAGTCTCATACTGCATGGAAGGTTTTGGGGGCTCTCATACTGTATGTTGAGACAATAGGGGACATCATATTGTGTGGGGGGCCTTCATATTTTCGTGGGGGCTGTCCCTCTGTTACACACCTGCCCCGGGTATCCCGGGGTCATCTTCCTTCACATATAGTAAAATGAAAGCCAGCTCACCCAGTACTTATAATCCAGCTTGCACGGAACCTGGTGGAGCCACACCAGAATATGCTAAAAAAAAAAGGGATAGTTGTTCCAGCGTCTGGTAAAATAATTCTTTCTTTATTTTTCGTCCATTAAAAACATGCAAAAATTACAAAGGTTGCATAGACAGGGTAGGGGAGCAAGACGCGTTTCGAACGCTGACTTGCATTCTTTATCACTGCATAGCTACACAATGAAAAGGATTTTCCAAAATACTAAAAATGTGCCAATGAAAACAGTTGGAACAAATCACATGACATAATTACCACATTAAGCAACAGGTGCATGAAAACAGTCAATAGTGATACATGGTTTCTCTCTTCAGATTAAAACCCTTTGGGCTTTTTGAATCCAGATTAAATATCCAATACGCTTCTTTTGTCAATAATTTTCGCTTTATATCTCCACCTCTTGCATGTGGAAAAAGTTTTTCAATACCTAAAACTTGCAAAGAAGATATGTCATGATTTTATTATTGAGCACAATTGAGCATATTAACAAAAAAAATCTGTGAATATTTAATATCATTGAATCCTGCAACACCTACAATGCATGCTCTGCCAAAGATACATAAAGATATCCTTCCACCCCCAATGCGACCAATAATCAATGGAATTGGATCATGGCTTAGAGATTCCACCTCACCAGGGGGGATGTAGACCATGGATTAGAAGGTGCAGCAGCCACAACAAGCTTGCTGTGGGATATGGACGATTTACCTGGACTGGTAATGCAACTTGCTTTTAGTCAATAGAAGCTTGTCCAGACTGTGCAGGATCTCTCAGACTGTGTTGACGCATTGTCTCAGACACATGCAGTTTGTCACCGGATTCTCAACACCTGCCACAGCCTAATTATCACCTTGGACATTTTGCTTGGGGAAATTCTCCACATTTGCCCACTCCATGGCTTTTTTAACCAATGCACTGTAAACTTTGAGTTACAGTACGTCCCTAGCAATTTTTTTCTGACCTGTCCAAAGTGGCCTACATTTTTTTTTTCACTTTCTGGAGACATTTTGGCATCGGCTGTGCTATTGTGGAAATGGGATGACCCTAGTATGACGCGCCCCCTGGGCCGTGGGGTACCCGGTGCCGGGCCGGTAGATGCTGAGGGAATGTCACAGTGGCGGTGACCCGGTCCGTGACCCAGGGCGGTCAATAAAAAGGGGTTATGTATAGGGGATTTATAGAGTTTTTATAGAGTTCGTGACGCCACCTGTGGAATGCGGCTAAAGGGAGCCGCCGCTGCGGAGCAGTCTTCTGAAGCTGATGCTACTGCAGCAGGGATGGTGTGGCTCTCCACAGGAAGAGCTAGCTCCAGGGCAGTGTAGATGTTGTTGCAGGTTGTGCTGGGCGTTGTAGTGCAGGGGTTGATGGTGCAGCAAGAAAACACAGAGACAAGGAAGTGCAGTCCCAGGGTCCTTACTCATGGTTATTGCAGTCCAAGTTATAGAGCTCAGTGTAACTGCCCACGTCCTGCTGCGTTTACTCAGTGAGGGGCTCAGTCCACCCTCAGATAGCTCCGGAGTACATAGCAGGACCCCCTTCTGTGTCTTCTCTCTGGCTGTCTCCCTGAACCTCATACCAAGTGTCCCAGTCCAGTATCTGTGGGCCTTAGCGGGCAACGTCTGTTCCGTCCCCTGGGTCCTATATAGCTACCTTCCTGGTGAGACTGGTATGGAATGTTGGCTACAGGACATGAAATACTGCAGCCTCCGGTTTCTAGTTAAGATGTACAATCTTTTGCTAGTTGAGGGATCCGGTACCCTGTATGCAGCCTGACCCCTCCACCTCCCGGTAGATGCGGGCGTACGGTTGGCCTTCTTCGCGGCCCGTACCCCTAGGGTCCCTTCTTCTGGATCCTGGAGCCTTCCTGCTCCCTCTCCTCTCTTCTCTCCTTCCTCTCCAACTTTGGCCTCACTGTCCAGGCCCGCCTCTAGAGCAGAGCTTGTACAGAGCCTCTGCTCCTGTCACTTCTCCTCCTCTGACTGAACACTCTGATCTAAGATGGTGTCTCTACTTATATTTTTCTTCTATGTGCTCCCCTTAACTACTTCCTCCACCCACATCCACTACATGGTTCCCCCTTACTAAGTACCCCCCACTCCATCCAGGGACCAGGGACTGTGCTCTCCCATAGGAGCAATCTCGCCCTGCCCTCTGGAGTGTGGTGTAATGAATGCAGGTGTTAGGGTCCTGAGCTGTACTCCTTCCTTACCTGAGAGTGAGATACCATACCTCTGGGTGAGATGCAGTACCTCTGTGGCGACCGAACCCTCAGGGGCGCCACACTAGCAAGCAGCATTTGATGAACCAAGTTGTGTCCACTCTACCGCTGATTCCATACTGCAGCTCAGACAAGAGACTAGCTCTGTCGGACATTATGCCATCCAGTTCAGTACCCTGTCTGCTGAGAAGTCTTGGAACAATGGTGCTCTTCTGGCTGTCTTCTATGCCGGCTTATCCAGTTGGATCAATGATGAACTCACTGCCAGAGATTTGCCTTTCACCCTCGATGATTTGATTACTCTTGCCACCTGAGAGGACTTTTAAAGAAAGGTCTAAGGAAAGAATGCTTAATTCCCATTTGTCACACATCTTTAAAATCTCCTCCCAGAGTGGCTGAAACGGAACACATGTGGATCTGTCGGAACAGATTATCTACAGCTGAAAGATCCCTTCGCATTACTGATGGACTCTGTTTGTATTATGGTGAATAGTATCATTATCAAACAAATGATTCCAAACTGAAGGCCAAATGGGGAGAATTTCAGACCCTAGGCGAAGAGGAAGTTATTGCCCTAGGATTAACTTTTTTCTCCACTAAATATAAATTACTAGTCCCTATGTCCATTTCCTACAGTTCCTCTGTGTTCACAGGACAAGTGCTTATTGATTCCGGAGCAGCAGAAAATTTTATGGACTTCTCTCTGGTTAAAAGAATGAAAATTCCTTTAGTTTCTGTGCAGATGCCCCTGTAGCTAACCTCTATGAGTTGTTCAACAATTCCAGGTGATTGTATCCAATTCCAGATAGTGAATGTAACTGTTCCGTTTGATGCACTATGCATTGAGAACATTTGTTTTTCAAATTTTGCCACTTTCTGATGCACTGGTGCTTTTGAAACTTCATTGACTAGTCATCCCACCAATGGAGATCATCTTGTTTTCATAACTAGTTCAAAATTCCGTTTCATCCACCTTCTCAGAAACTCTTCTCTGCATTCACTGCCTCTAATTTTCTGCCTTCTATATGAATTTTGCAGATGTCTTTTCATGACAAGTGGCCAAAGAGAGACACAGGAAAGACATGACTGAGCCTGAGTGTGTCCTTGCTTGTTCTTCTTGTTTTCCAACTATCAATCTGCCGGTCATCCTTTGGCCCTCAACGGGTCCTCTTCTACAGTCAAGACAGTTTCTGCTTCTGATCCAGTCATGGAGTATGAAATCAACCAAGTTCTGGACAAAGAAATGACTCATTGTCCTGAGGAGAGATGCTGGGTGCTTAAAAGGACATAGATGCTCCTATCCTGCTCAAGAGATATTGTGCTAAGCATCCTGTTTCTACTATCACTGGCTCATCTGAGAATAAATCTAGAAGTGGGAAACAGAGCTCACAATAGGGTGATACCCTATGGAGGGAGAGTAGGAGAGTGCTTGTTACGCTCACCTGGTGGAATTGTGACAGGCACAACTCCTATGTAGGCATGAAGAAAAACAACTGCCTCTGCCCCGTAGCTGGTGGATAAATTCTCCAGGAGATATTGGATCCAGTTGGATGAACACATAGGTGGGTTACCGGTGTCTTTATCAAGTGAAAAAAACAAATGGGCAT
The DNA here is from genome assembly GCF_046119375.1 of Phyllobates terribilis. Classification (NCBI taxonomy): domain Eukaryota; kingdom Metazoa; phylum Chordata; class Amphibia; order Anura; family Dendrobatidae; genus Phyllobates; species Phyllobates terribilis. The sequence goes on along the minus strand of NW_027362763.1, from coordinate 264,111,746 downwards.
TCCAGGCTTCAATTTCTTCCCCTGGATTCGCTGCCCTATGTGTGCTCCACGTTGGGTTTTGCAAGTTGCCCGGCGTGTATCAATAACATAATCTCCCTAGACCTGTTTAAGACCCATTAAGACACAGATTTGGGTTTTGGGATTGGCACTCTAGTCTTATGTTTGGTGGGCTCCACCATCTGTGTTTTTTTTGTTTGTGCTTGCATACTTCCCTGCTGGATTGCACTTCATCCGTCTTGCCGCTCCTGAGATTCCTGTGTGTTCCCAGTCCTCGCTGCCCACATGCCTTCCTGCTTGCTGCATCGACGCCTGGGCTCCGAGTAACTACCCGGACCTGAGGCTTAGAGAATTCTCCTCTCTAGGTGAGCCCAAAAGCCTCTCACCGATTTTAAAAGTTGAGGGGTATGACCCCACATACTCCTCTGAATATTTTAGGGGGTGCTTGTGAAGAGGAGCCAAATTGGGGGGGGTATGATTTCTATGTACGCCACTGCCTGGAACAAAGGCAAATATCTGATTTATGACAACCAGGGAGCCATTACAAGGATACTATATGCAGAGATAGGGTCTGAATGGACCACCTGAGGTAAACTCACCAAAGACCCCGAAATATAATACGCTGATGGCAGCAGATCCTGATGGATTTGACCGACAATCTAATACGCATCTTAGACCCCGAGTGATGATTATCGGTGGGAGAATAGGCTTTGGCATGTCCAACTTTGGACTGCTGATACTTCTGCTCGATATAGACAATCAGCCAGAGATGTCTGACAGTGGCTCTGTAATAGAGAACACAGGAGCACTTGTTCTGCTGAGACATTCAGGCGACATAGCTACCAGCAGATCGATCTGCCAAACCATCGTTTAACTGATAGTTATCTAATGTATATGGGGCTTAAAGGAACAACAAAAGACAGAGACATTACTTGGAACAATGGCAATAATCTAATCTATGGCAGTTGGAGTCTAAAAAGATCCATAGCGTAGTACTGTACATATCCAGGTAAGTCAACTAATCCTGTTCTATTTTCAATAACATAATGAAAGGTTAACTGACTCCCTCAAATTTTGTCTTTACTGTATGTATGCCTAATTTTATGTGCAGATGATGTCTTTTTCAGGCGGATTTTGCCGGAAATGCACCTGTAAAGCGCTTCAAAATGCTGAAAAGAATGAATATTTGCCTTGCAATGTTAAAACAACTTACTGTGCATATGTTCAGTCTTTTTAAACTTCTTTAAACTATTTAAAGCTTTAAAAGGCATGAAGTGGCTAAAAGAAGTGACCTGTCCATTCTTCAGGCGGCATCTATTTGGAAGTCACTTACAAGATAATACATAGGGGGCGCACGCCAGTCTTAATGAAGAGTTCGTTGGAGTACACTGATCTGATTCATCCAGTAGCACTTGCCGCATGATGAAGAATCAGGCGTGTCTGCTCCCAGCATGCGCCATCACCATAAATACACACTTGCCAGGGGCTGGCGTACATTTGTGAAGTAGGTTACTCTTGTGTCATGACTTATGAAGAATTTGTGGCCATGCCACATCCAGCCTACACCACGCCCCTTATTGGCATAGCTGGCCGGTTTGGCGTGTGAACTGCAAAAGTCACAATATTTTTGCTCAACTCTCGAGCATTATAATGAATTGCCTCGATAGATATATAAAAAATAAAACACTGGTGGTAAAGCCACAACATGAACTACCAAAAATACGCCAAAGCAGACGCTTCAGGAAGAACACCGTCAGCATTTTCCTGAACTGTCTTCTCCTTCAAAAACTCAGCAGGTACATCAGCATCTATAAGACATCATGTGCACATAACCGAAGAGAGGGCAAGCACTGATGTGAATGGTGACAGTCCTGTAGCTGTGAAATATTTCCAATTGTGCTGTATAAGCAAAAAAAGGACCTTTAGAGCAATGACAGCAGCTTTTGTTTAATCACTTAATGCTCCATGACATATCTATTGGCCCATGATGAATATATACAGCATGTCAAGCTGATTGTGCCGGTACTGCCTGTGTAACTCCTCGATCAGCTGAATGACACCATTGATTTTACCATATAGCTTACAGGAAAACGGGAAAAAATTTCCAAGTGCGGTGAAATTTCAAAAAAGGTGCAATTCCACAATTGTTTTTTGTGTTTTTTATTTACCATGTTCACTAAATGTTAAACCTGACCTGCCAATATGATTCCCAACGTCAGTATGAGTACACAGATACCAAACATACAGTACAGACCAAAAGTTTGGACACACCTTCTCATTTAAAGATTTTTCTGTATTTTCTTGACTATGAAAATTGTACATTCACACTGAAGGCATCAAAACTATGAATTAACACATGTGGAATTATATACTTAACAAAAAAGTGTGAAACAACTCAAAATATGTCTTATATTCTAGGTTCTTCAAAGTAGCCACCTTTTGCTTTGATGACTGCTTTGCACACTCTTGGCATTCTCTTGATGAGTTTCAAGAGGTAGTCACCGGAAATGGTCTTCCAACAATCTTGAAGGAGTTCCCAGAGATGCTTAGCACTTGTTGGCCCTTTTGCCTTCACTCTGCGGTCCAGCTCACCCCAAACCATCTCGATTGGGTTCAGGTTTGGTGACTGTGGAGGCCAGGTCATCTGGCGTAGCACCCCATCACTCTCCTTCTTGGTCAAATAGCCCTTACACAGCCTGGAGGTGTGTTTGGGGTCATTGTCCTGTTGAAAAATAAATGATGATCCAACTAAATGTAGACTGGATGGAATAGCATGCAGCTGCAAGATGCTGTGGTAGCCATGCTGGTTCAGTATGCCTTCAATTTTGAATAAATCCCCAACAGTGTCACCAGCAAAGCACCCCCACACCATCACACCTCCTCGTCCATGCTTCATGGTGGGAACCAGGCATATAGAGTCCATCCGTTCACCTTTTCTGCGTCGCACAAAGACACTGTGGTTGGAACCAAAGATCTCAAATTTGGACTCATCAGACCAAAGCACAGATTTCCACTGGTCTAATGTCCATTACTTGTGTTCTTTAGCCCAAACAAGTCTCTTCTGCTTGTTGCCTGTCCTTAGCAGTGGTTTCCTAGCAGCTATTTTACCATGAAGGCCTGCTGCACAAAGTCTCCTCTTAACAGTTGTTGAAGAGATGTGTCTGCTGCTAGAACTCTTTGTGGCATTGACCTGGTCTCTAATCTGCTGTTAACCCGTAGCATTTTACTTTTTTCCACGGGCTCTGGGGCTAGCTGATGGCTTATTTTTGGAGCCTGAGCTGATGTTTTTATTGATACCATTTTAGGGTAGATACAATGTTTTGATCACCTGTTATTGCATTTTATTGCATTGTTGAAACGGCCAAAAAAAAACATAATTCTGGAGTTTCAAGTTTTAATATTTTGATAGATTGGACAATTCTGAACAGCAGCGATACCAAATATGTGTATTTTATTATTGTTTTATATTGAATGGGGAAGAAGGGGGGTTATTTGAACTTTTGCGTTTTTTTGTTTTTTTTTTATATTTTTTAAAACTTTTATTTTTAATTTTTACTGGCTTCAATAATCCCCTTAACTGGGCCGACGTTCATAGGAGATTTACAATGACAGGCAATGGGGTCTTCTGCAGACCCCCGGCTGTCATGACAACCCATCTGCGTCCCGCAATCACATAAGGGCGCCGATGGGCTGGTCTTGTGATACGCTTCCGGCTAGCATTTAACTTGTTAACAGCCATAGGTGAATCTCTGATACTCCTGTGGCTGTTAGAGGCACATGATAGCTGATCAGATCAGTTGTCATGTGCAGACAAAGATGAGGGCTAAGCACCAGAGCCCACATTAAAGGTAGGGACACAACCGATGACATACCTATACGTCATCAGTTATGAATGGGTTAAGGACCTGCATTATAAAACTAAATAATTATTTGTGCTGCATGGTGAAATGCACAAAAAAACATATTTGCTGTTCTTAGTTCATCAAGCTTCACAAAAAATGTATATAAAAAATTATCAAAAAGTCTTTTGTACTGAAGAATGGCATAAGGGAAAATCAGTACTCTCTAAAGTAAAATAAAAAGTTGAATATCAGAATATGCTAATTTAAAAATATGTATTTTTTAAAGTGATTTTTTTTTCTTGCAAAATTAGCAAAATACAAAAACTGTATATATTTGTTATTGTCATTATCATATTAACCTTTAGAATACAGCTAATTGTCTAATATACTAAGTGATGAAGAATGTGTGAAAAAAAAAATCCAGATGATTTTTTTACACACATTCCACCTCTCAAAATGTCTAAAAGTGATCGAAAAATCAAATGTACTACAAAATTTTACCACTGAACACTACATCTTATAAAGCAAAAAATAAACCCTCATACAGCTCTGGTGACACAAAAAGGTAAAGCTTATGGTTCTCTAAATATGATGACACAAAAACAAATTATTTTTTTAAATAATGTGTTTATTGCACAAAACTAATCAAACTGAAATAAAGCTATATAAATTATTTATAGCCATAATCATCCTGACCAACAGAATAAAGTTAAATTATATTTGCACGTGAATAGTGGAAAATTTAAAACCTCAATAAACAACTGCAGAATTGCTGTTTTTATTCCTTTTCTCCCTATAATTACTTAATAAAAGTTAGGTAATAAGTAATATGTACTCCAAAAAGGTTCCATTGACAAATAGAATTCAGCCTGCAAAAAGAAAGCCCTCAAACAGCTAGGTCAAAGTAAAAATATAAATATTATGGCTCCTAGAATTTTGACTCACTTTATTACGTGGACAACATAACTTTCTATATACAAGGTATGTGATAAAACCTTTATTAGGAAGATGATACAACCTTTATTCCTTATTTATCTGTCATGTCGTCAAACACTATTAACTTGCAAATAGAGTTAATCTATAGGTCAATAGCACTCCAAAGCTGCCCAGCCAACTTAATCCTAATCCTAATGTAGTCTCAGTTTTCTGTACATACAGAATTCATCATATGTGCCAAGACAAACTATTTTAAATCTGCTTTGATTTGTAGCTATCACTCCACTAATGATACTCCGCATGACTCTTTTTACCCTCCGTTGCCACTGAATCCACCCTCCACTTGTTCATATGCTGTTGGTGGAGCATGTTCGTTGCATCAAATGACCCTGTCTAATAAAACATCTGACAGCCAAGTTGTATCACAGCTCAGGTATAATGCTATGTCAAAGATCCCACTGGATCTAGCTGTATTTGTACCAAATTACCCTGCCTAATTCATGAAAAATAGATGCAGTGCGCCTATGACCCTGTCTAATAAAACATTCCCTAGAGATTTTCACGGCTGCCTTATTGCACTAACACAGAGGAAAGCATGATCATGCTCTTAGGGTCCCCATGAACCACTGTCGGACAAACATATAAGAGGGCCCATGTGCAAGAACAATATATGGGCCCTTTGCAGTCCAATAGCTCATAAGAATGCACAATTCCACGAGTTTTGGAGGTAGAAGTGGGCTCCCTTACATCTTTGGCCCCTGGCATATGCACAGGTTGCACCAATGCTATGCTGTCATGAATCATCAATGAAATATAGAGTTTATAAATAGTAATGAATATTAGTCACATAATGGATCACAGTCACTATATTCAAACTGGTCACCTCATCCATATAAATAAAAATTGCCAATTTTGAGATCTATCTATCTCTATCAGGAAGCACATGGGAGAGCAGAGTGAGGGGCCTGCAGCACCGAGAATAAGCAGTGTGCTGCTGAGAAACGTGTTTTTAGCAAATAAGAATAGGACTAATCATTTATCTGTGAAGCTGGATGCACAGAGGGGCAGAACAAGATAAAAAAAACACAAAAAGTAAAAGAAATAAACTTTATGTTGGGATTGTACTGTATATTAACAATAGTTATGCAGATAACATGCTTTGCAAAAATATTGCCGTTGTGGAATAAACCTTTAAGTAAATTTCAAGCTGCCACACATAAAAAATAGTAACATGAAAAAAACTACAATATATGGGCACTAAGACTCAGACTATTTTCATGCTGTCATTTTTTGTTGGACCCCAGAAATTCAATGACTTTCCTTTATAAAGATTGATAAGAGCATGTTATAAAAAAAAAAAACTTTGGGTATTTGCTGATTATTAAAATATAATAAATAGTTAATCATTGAATTGTCTAAATGTATGCAGCTACGTATTAACTTATACTGTACAGGGATTAGAACTCTGAACCTTATGCTTGCTGATCCGGGATATACAATATATGAAACAGATGTGCTGAAACAAGAGGAGTAATATTTTTATTTTCTTCATTAATTTAAATAGCACTTCAGATCAATGTTAAGTACAAGAATACATTCATCATACCAGTGAGTGCACATCTGGAATTGCATTTATTGGGCTACTAAAGTCATTGCTAATTGACTTCTTATAGTTATAAAGGAGATCCAGATTAAAATCATTCAGATTTTTTTTGTGGACAATATCTTTTGTTGCAAAAATGCATTTTATGTCAACAAAAGTGCACAATATAAATGAGTAGATACCATGCATTTTTCTTTGTACTCCTCACTTTTGCAACACTATACAATTTTGAAGTCATCAGTTCCAAAACACTTATCTTGATCTCATCACTTCAAATTATAGAGTCCCAGTAGGTTTCATATTCTTCAGCATAGGCCCTGGCAAATTATAAGTGAGCTTTTTTGTGCATGGGCTTTAGGAGAGATTTCTTTCGTGGACACCTATGCATAAGCATGCCATTTCTCTGCACTGTTTGCCATATTGTGTCACAAGAAACACCCTGGTTTGGATTTTTGCTTCTTTAGCTAACTACAGTGAACTTGCATGTTAATTTTCTTCTACCCCTCTCATAAGAAGATGCTCCTGTGTAGATTTTAACATCTGTGGTTCACCTGGACATCTCTGTGAGATAGTTGCAGCATCATCTTTGTTACATTTTTGTATCACTTTTGCTATAGTATTCTGATTGCTAAGTAAAGCTTTGCTGATTTTCTTGTAGCCTTCACCATTTTTGTATATAGAAATTATTTTCTTTTACAGGCCTTGTGGCATTTCTCTTCCACGTGGTGCCATTGCTGACATCATGAAATGGGAATGGGTTTTCTTTGTTAAGTAACACCCTTTTATATTCATTTGTTTTCTGGACACCAATATTTAACCCCGTCGCAACCCTGGGATTTTCCATTTTCTTTTTTTGCTCCCCTTGTTCCCAGAGCCATAGCGTTTTTATTTTTTGGTCAATATGGCCGTGTGAGGGCCTATTTTTTGCGGGATGAGTTGTACTTTTGAATGACATTACTCGTTTTACCATATCGTGTACGGGAAAACAGTAAAAAAATTCCAAGTGAGGTGAAATTGCAAAAAAAGTGCAATACCACAGATGTTTTTTTTTTTTTTTTTTTTTAGCACATTCACTGAATGCTAAAACTGACCTGTCATTCTTATTCTTCAGGTCATTATGAGTTCGTAGACACCAAACATGTATAGGTTCTTTTTTATTTAAGTAGTGAAAAAAAATTCCAAAGTTTGCTAAAAAAAAAAAAAAAATGGCCCTATTTTCCAAGACCCATAGCGTCTCCATTTTTTGGGATCTGGAGCCAGGTGAGGGCTTATTTTTTGCGCGCCGAGCTGAAGTTTTTATTGATACCATTTTGGGGTAGATCCGATGTTTTGATCGCCCGTTATTGCATTTTATTGCAATGTTGCGGTGACCAAAAAACGTAATTCTGGCGTTTAGAATTTTTTTCTCGTTACGCCGTTGGATTAATTCTTTTTTTATATTGATAGATCGGGCGATTCTGAAGGCAGTGATACCAAATATGTGTATGTGTTTTTTTTTATTATTATTTTATTTTGAATTGGGCGAAAGGGGGGTGATTTAAACTTTTTATATATTTTTAATTTTTTTATATTTTTAAAAACATTTTTTTTTTCACTTTTTGCTTGCTTTATAGTCTCCATAGGAGACTAGAAGCAGCACTTGTCTGATAGCCTCTGCTACATAGAGGTGATCAGCAGATCACCTCTATGTAACAGAAATGCTCCTGTGCCATGAGCGCCGACCACTAGGTGGCGCTCATAGCAATCACCACATGACAACCACTGGAGTCTGCTGCAGACCAAGGGTTGTCATGCCCATGCATCAGTGACCCGCGATCAGGTGACTTAATGTAACAGGGACCATCCAGCTTGTTATCAGCGCACAGTTCAAAAGTCTGCATCTCTGATGGTATGTGGTTGCATTAGTGTCTATGGTATGGGAAGCTTATACATCTTGAAAGGCACCAACAATGCTACAATGCTAACCATTATATAGAGAACAACATACACCGCGTGCAGAATTATTAGGCAAATGCATATTTTGATCACTTTGATACTTTTTATACATGTTGTCCTACACCAAGCTGCATAGGCTTGAGAGCCAACTACCAATTAAGTAAATCTGGTGATGTGCATCTCTGTAATGAGGAGGGGTGTTGACTAATGACATCAACACTCTATATAAGGTGTGCTTAATTATTAGGCAACTTCCTTTCCTTTGGCAAAATGGGTCAGAAGAGAGATTTGACGGGCTCTGAAAAGTCCAAAATTGTGAGAGGGATGCAGCAGTCTTGAGATTTCCAAACTTTTGAAGCATGATCACCAAACAATCAAGCGTTTCATGGCAAATATCCAACAGGGTCGCAAGAAGCGTGTTGGCCAAAAAAGACGCAAAATAACTGTCCATGAACTGAGGAAAATCAAGCGTGAAGCTGCCAAGATGCCATTTGCCACCAGTTTTGCCATATTTCAGAGCTGCAACGTTACTGAAGTATCAAAAAGCACAAGGTGTGCGATACTCAGGGACATGGCCAAGGTAAGGAAGGCTGAAAAACGACCACCTTTGAACAAGAAACATAAGATAAAACGTCAAGAATGGGTCAAGAAATATCTTAAAACTGATTTTTCAAAGGTTTTATGGACTGATGAAATGAGCGTGACTTTTGATGGGCCAGATGGATGGGCCAGAGGCTGAATCAGTAAAGGGCAGAGAGCTCCACTCCGACTCAGACGCCAGCAAGGTGGGACCTTTTAGGGTTGAGGATGGAGTGAAGCTCAACTCCCAGACCTACTGCCAGTTTCTGGAAGACAACTTCTTCAAGCAGTGGTAAGGAAGAAGTCGGTATCGTTCAAGAGAAACATGATTTTCATGCAGGACAATGCTCCATCACATGCATCCAACTACTCCACAGCTTGGCTGGCCACTAAAGGTCTAAAAGAAGAAAAAATAATGACATGGCCCCCTTGTTCACCTGATCTGAACCCCATAGAGAACCTGTGGTCCATCATAAAATGTGAGATCTACAGGGAGAGAAAACAGTACACCTCTCGGAACAGTGTCTGGGAGGCTGTGGTGGCTGCTGCACGCAATGTTGATCGAAAACAGATCAAGCAACTGACAGAATCTATGGATGAAGGCTGTTGAGTGTCATCATAAAGAAAGGTGGCTATATTCATCACTAATTTTTTTGGTTTTTGTTTTTGCATGTCAGAAATGTTTATTTCTAAATTCTGTGCACTGATATTGGTTTACCTGGTGAAAATAAACAAGTGAGATGGGATTATATTTGGTTTTTATTAAATTGCCTAATAATTCTGCACAGTAATAGCTACCTGCACAAACAGATATCCTCCTAAGATAGCCAAATCTAAAAAAAAAACACTCCAACTTCCAAAAATATTAAACTTGGATATTTATGAGTCTTTTGGGTTGATTGACAACTTAGTTGTTGATCAATAATAAAAATAATCCTCTAAAATACAACTTGCCTAATAATTTTGCACACAGTGTATTCTCCCATCCAGACAATGTCTATTTCAGAAAAGGCCTTGCATATTTCAGCAAAGTAATGCTAAACTACATACTGCATCCATCACAATAGCATGTTTAACAGAAGAAGAGGAATTCGGGTGATGAATTTTCCACCTGCAGTCCAGAGCTTTTCAGAGCATAATAAGGGACATTAGATTCGTGAAGAGTTTCCCCGCAACAATCACTCGAACACGCAAATTTGAATTTTGCCTGATCGGCTCATCTCTACTTACAGTGGTCAATCTGAATAGTGACAATTACAAGTAATCGAAGTTTAATCAAGAAATGTTACTGTCCATTGATTACATGTAGGTTTTTACTACAGGGAGAGAAAACACAGGTTATGAATCGGGAATGGGACAAGAAAAACAGGCATTGGTCTATATATAGTTATGTCTAAAAATATTTGGAAAGTGACACAAGTTTTGGCATTTTAGCTGTTTACCAAAACATATTCAAGATACAGTTATATAATCAATATGGGCTTAAGCACGGACTCTCAACTTTAATTTGAGGGTATTCAAATCCCATAAGAGTTTAGGAATTAAAGCTCTGTGATATGTAGCTACCTGTTTTTAAAGGGACCAAAACTAATTGGACAATTCTCAAAAGCTCTTTAATGGGCTGCATGGGCTATTCCCTTGTTAATCCTTCATCAATTAAGCAGATAAAAGGTCTGGAGTTAATTCTAGGTGTGGCAATTGCATTTGGAAGCTGTTGCTGTTGCTGCGGTCAAATGAGCTGTCAATGGAAAAGAAACAGACCATCATTAGGCTGAAAAACAAAGAAGAAATCAATCAGATAGATAGCAGAAATGTTAGGAGTGGCCAAATCAACCGTTTGATACATTCTGAAAAAAAAAGAGCACACTGGTGAGCTTGGGAACTCAAAAAGGCCTGGACGTCCACAGAAGACAACTGTAAGGACTCAAACCCAGCAGCTCTTGTGCACCAGGCGGCAGCTCTTCCCTCTGAGCTATTCAGCTCTCTGGACAGTTCCTGGCTAACCCAGATTCTAGTACCTATATTGTTCCTCAGTGGCTCCACCTTGTGTTGTTCCTGATTTGCTACATCCTGTGATTTCCTGATTGAACGCCCTATATAAACCTGGTCTTGCATCTCCTTCCTTGTGAGATTATTGAGCTCCCAGCCTTTAGTCAAGCTCTCCCTTCACCTGCTCATACAAGATTATACTGCTGTTCCTGTGTACTGACTTCTGGCTTTTCCAGACTACGCAACCTGCTAAATCCTTCAAGAATATACTGCTGTTTCTGTGTACCTACTTCTGGCTTTTCTGGACTACGCAATCTGCTAAATCCTTCAAGACTATACTGCTTTTCGTGTGTACCGACTTCTGGCTTTTACTGACTGCACTACCTGCTGGTGCTACCCCTAGTGGTTGCAATATCACTACTCCAATCCATGCCAATTCCTAACAACATAATCTCACGCATAATATGGAGTCTGTTTCAGCCACCCTAAGACAACAAGTTGCTGAACTTCAGAATTTTGGTGCCATATACCAAGAAAAACTTTCTAAGTTTCAAACACAGGTGTTGGATCAGCAAAAATAAATTATTGAGTTGCAGAGGCAACTTCTGGATTTGCGCAACTCTGGTCCAGAATCAAATGCACGCATGCCACTGCCCGTAAAATTAAGTGGGGATCGTCATCATTGCAGTGGATTCCTTAATCAATATTGTATCTATTTCCAGATGCAACCTTCTCCGTTTACCAGCAACAGGAAAAAGGATCTGTTCATCATTAATCTCCCAACTGATGACACTCTGGTCATCAAACACTTGATCCATAGCTGTGATGAAGGAAACTAAGTCATTTAGGAGGTCACAATTCTTTTCCACATCCTAAATGACTTAGTTTCCTTCATCACAGCTATGGATCAAGTGTTTGATGACCTGAATCATTGTGCTACAGTTGACACCGAGTTGCATAATTTATATCAAGGGTGGCGCACTGCAGTTGAATATACCTCTGAATTACGCCGCTGGGTGGCAGATACCACATGGAATTTAGCTTCCCAGAGCATTCAATATCGACGAGGATTATCAGGATTCTTATAAAGGATTGACTTGCAAGGGTTGAGACCTCTGATAATTTAGAGGACTTTATTCAATTGTGCATCCAAATTGATCAGAGACTCACTGAACAAAGAAAGGAAAGATTGTGAGTATTTGGAAAAAACCCTAACTACTCCTTTACACAACCAGCATTAAAATACTAACAGGAAATGGAAAGCGTGCCTGAACCTATGCAAATTGATGTCATCTGAAAACCTCTCTCTGCAGTAGAGAAGGAGAAGCAACGTACAGAAAATATATGCCTCTATTGTAGGGGCTCTGGACATTTTGCAATTAATAATTGCAAATAAATCCTAATAAAAGGACTATAGCTTTCACAAGTAGGACTAAATCCATGCCAATTGATATGGAAATTGTGGGTGGATCACCTTTATCTTCTGGACCTGTTACTCACGAGACAATTGAACTTGAAATCTTTATTGAACCAAATCATCATGAAGCTGTTAGTTTTCATCTTATTTCCTTTCCAAAATTTCCAGTTCTTCTAGAGATTCCCTGGTTTTAATCCATAACCCTTCCATCAATTGGGCATCGAGGACCATTATCTTTCCCCCTGAGTACTGTAAGAACACTTACTATGCTAATTTATCTGTTCTCAAACAAATTCAAGTATCTGAGATTTCTCATTAGAATTATGATAAACTACCACCTCAGTGCCAGCAGTTCAGTAAGGTCTGCAGTAAGAAGAAAGCCGATCAACAGCCTCCTCATCGTTCTTACGACTGTCCCATTGAATTGCTTCCTGGAGCATCCATTCTGTTTGGGAGAATTTGCAATCTTTCTGAACCAGAATTGAAAGTGCTAAAGAGTACCTAGATGAAAACTTAGAGAAAGGCTTTATTCAACCTTCCTCTTCGCCAGCTGGAGCACCCGTTGTTTTTTGTAGAAAAAAAGGACTCCACTCTGCGGCCATGTATTGATTACAGAGAAATAAATAAGATTACCATAAAAAATGGCTACCCACTCCCCTTAATTCCTGAGTTGCTGGAGAGACTACGTTCTGCCAAGATTTTTACCAAACTCAGTTTATCAGCAGCATTTGTGGACCAGGCGGCAACTCTTCCATCTGAGCTATTCCGCTCTCTGGACAGTTCCTGGCTAACCTAGATTCTAGTACCTGTGTTGTTACTGAGTGGCTCTACCTTGTGTTGTTCCTGATTGGCTTCATCCTCTGATTTCCTGATTGAACACCCTATATAAACCTGGCCTGGCCCCTCCTTATTTGCAAGACTATTGAGCTCCCAGCCTTAAGACAAGCTCTCCCTTCACCTGCTGCCTCATACAAGATTATACTGCTGTTCCTGTGTGTCGACTTCTGGCTTTTCCTGACTATGCAACCTGCTATATCCTTCAAGACTATGCTGCTGTTCCTGTGTACCAACTTCTGGCTTTTCCTGACTATGCAACCTGCTAAATCCTTCAAGACTATACTGCTTTTCCTGCATACCAACTTCTGGCTTTTCCTTTCTACGCTACCTGCCGGTGCTGCCCCTTGTGGTTGCAATACCACTACTCCAATCCAGGTCAATACCTAACAACAACAGTGGTGGATGATCGCAGAATCATTTCCATGCTGAAGAAAAACCCCTTCACAACATCCACCCAAATGAAGAATATTCTCCAGGAAGTAGGTGTTCCAATATCTAAGTCTAAAATAATTACAGCAAAACTCAAGGGGAGGCAATATACGTGAGTTGCCTCTCCCTCCAAGTCAACAATTCAAAACTATATATAGCAACTATAGTGGATTTAAAACTTAACTTTTACTACCAAGAATAAAAGATTTTTGGCAATCCTCAATACAAAATTGACAATACACATAACAGATATATTAAAAACTGAAAAAGTTGCCTATGGCCATTGCCTAACATACAACCCAGATAGAGGGTGCTCAGCCCTGTGTTCTACAGTTCTTTGTGCCAATCCCCTGATGACTCAAGATTTTTGAAGAAACGCGTCGGGAGGCGCATAGGGTCAGTTCAGGGCTGTCGAGATCTATAGGGTCAGCTGTGGACTGCCCTTGTAAGGGCAGGAGCCTTGGGGTCTGAAGGGTCAGTCAAGTAATAGGGACTGACAGGGACAGTCGACCCCTTGGACTCAATGACATGGGCCTTTATGAATTAGGATCTTTTGGAGGAACTCAGAGACCAACAAATTTGGTGAGATCTTTCCTTGTATCCATTTGCCCCACCGTACATAATTGTTTCTGGACTTCATTGTCTGGTCCTGTTAAAACATGTTACATATATAGGTATTTACTGATGCCTTTTGCCATTTTTTGACTACTGTCAAGGTATAATCCTATACAGGGACATAGGCAACTTTTTCAGTTTTTAATATATCTGTTATGTGTATTGTCAATTTTGTATTGAGGATTGCCAAAATCTTTTATTCTTGGTAGTAAAAGTTAAGTTTTAAATCCACTATAGTTGCTATATATAATATCTAAGTCTACCATGAAGAGAAGACTTCATGAGAGCAAATACAGAGGGTTCACACAAGTTACAAACCATTAATCAGCCTTAAAAATAGAAAGGTCAGATTAGACTTTGCAAAAAAAAAACATCTAAAGAAACTAGCCAAGTGTTGGAAAAGCTTTAAGATCAACCTGTACAAGAATGATGGGAAGAAGCAATCATGGAGAAGGCTTGGAACAGCTCAAGATCCAAATAACATGAGCTGTTCCAAGCCTTCTCCATACTTTCTTCTTGTAAAACATGTGTGATGGCACGGGCATGCATGGCTTCCAATGGTACTTGCTCACTAGTGTTTATTCATGATGTGACTGCAGACAGAAGAAGCTGGATGAATTCTGAAGTGTACAGGGCTATACTCTCTGCTCAGATTCAACCAAATGTAGCAAGGTTGATGAGATGGCGCTTCACAGTACAGATGGACAATGACCTCAAACATACTGCGAAATCAACCCAGGAGTTTTTTAAGGCAAAGAAGTGGAATTTTGTTCAATGGCCAAGTCAATCACCAAATGTCAATCTCATTGAGTATGCATTTCACATGCAGTAAAGGCTTGGAAAAGTATCACAAAGGAGGAAACCCAACGTTTGGTGACGTTCATGTCTTCTGGACTTCAGGCAGTCATAACATGCAAAGGATTCTCTACAAAGTATTAAAAATGAACATTTTTATTTAGGATAAAGCTAAATTGTCCAAAAACTTTTCAGCCCCTGAAATGAGGAGGCTTTGTAGAAAAATGGTTGCAATTTGTAAATGTTTCCCAACATATTTTTGTTCAGCCCCTTTAATTAAAACTAAAAGTCTACATTTCAATTGGATCTTGGTTGTTTCATTTTAAATCTAAAATAGTGGCATGCAGAGCCCAAATCACGAAGATTCAGTCACTATCAAAATATTTCTGGACTTAACTGTACCACATCAAAAAACTGCTAAAACTATGTGTGAAGATTATTATTAAGTTATTTCTGTTAAGGGATCTGTACAAAATGAGACTCGGAAAAGAAAAGGCCATGCAGGAACACATAAATGCAGTGCTGGAAGTAATTGCACATCTGAGATCAGAAAATCATGTAAAAGACAGCAAACTGCCGCCATTTTGTTACAGAGTATACACTAAACTTAATAATGCACTAGAGACAAGGCCTGAGATAGACCTGACCTTAGAATTTGTAAAGACCAGACAAGTAAATTAATACAAAAGAAAAGAACTTGTGCAGGTCTGAAGGTGACAGTGAAATTGCTCTTAAAGGGACTCAATACACCTTACTAACTGTTTGCTTTCCCTCTATCTCCTCCCTTCATTGGTCCTATGAAGTCACAGCTGTCAATCAAAGAAGGGAGGGTGGAGATTTAGGAAAAAAAAGCAGGTGGGAAGGTGTATTTAAATGATTGGCCACGCCATGATGCACCGAGTGGCGGGACTTGGTTTGAACAGTCATTCTGTGCTCACAGACTCCCTTTAAAGTGATGAATACAATGACACACAAGAAGCAAATTAGAGCATGTTTCAGCTTCCAAAACAGGTTTGCTCAAAGAATAAATAAACTTATGACTCTTTGAAATAAATGCTGAAAGTGATGGCTTTGTCAGACCAATTAATTTTGTCTTGGTAGTTTATTTAAATTGTAGTTCCAACAAATTTCATACAAAGACAAAATCGACCAGGCTGAAAAGCCATCACAATGGGATTTATTAGAAAGATTCATAACTTTACAAAGGTTGATCAATAATTAAATTAAAAAAGAGTTTAGTTATGCGTTAAAGAAAGACTACAATAAGGGAAGCAGTACAACAGAACCAATTTCCAAAAGGGACAGAGCAAAAGATTAAAACTACAGTCATGGCCAAAAGTATTGAGAATGAGACAAATAGTAATTTTTCCAAAGTTCACTGCTTCATTTTTTGTAATGGCAATTTGCATATACTCCTGAATGTCAAAGAGTGATCAGCTTAACAGCAATTACTGTACTTGCAAAGTCAATATTTGCCCAGAAAATGAACTTTAACCCCCAAAACACATTTCAACATCATTACAGTCCTGCCTTAAAAGGAGCAGCTAACATCGTTTTAGTGATTGATCCATTAACACAGGTGTGGGTATTGATGAGGACAGGGCTGGCGATCAATCAGTCATGATTAAGTAAGAATGACATCACTGGACACTTTAAAAGGAGGCTGGTTCTTGGTATCATTGTTTCTCTTCAGTTAACCATGGTTATCCCTAAAGAAACACGTGCAGCCATCATTGCACTGCACAAAAATGGCCTAACAGGGAAGAGTATCGCAGCTAGAAAAGATTGCACCTCAGTCAACAATCTATCGCATCATCAAGAACTTCAAGGAGAGAGCTTCCATTGTTGTCAAAAAGGCTCCAGGGCGCCCAAGAAAGACCAGCAAGCGCCAGGACCGTATCTTAAAACTGTTTCAGCCGCGGGATCGGACTACCAGCAGTGCCGAGCTTGCTCAGGAATGGCAGCAGGCTGGTGTGAGTGCTTCTGCACGCACTGTGAGGCAGAGACTCTTTGAGCAAGGGCTGGTTTCAAGGAGGGCAGCAAAGAAGCCACTTCTCTCCAGAAAAAACATCAGGGACTGACTGATATTCTGCAAAAGGTACAGGGAGTGGACTGCTGAGGACTGGGGCAAAGTCATTTTCTCTGATGAATCCCCTTTTTGATTGTTTGGGACATCTGGAAAACAGCTTATTCGGAGAAGAAGAGGTGAGCGCTACCACCAGTCTTGTCAGTCTCAACGCCTACCTGGGGGAGGAGTCCATTGCATTTTGGGGTAAGTGAAGAGTCTCCGCGAGCTCAAAGAACACTGGATTTTGGCTGTTGGAGCTGAAAAGAGGACATCGGTAAACCAGGGGAGGAGTCCTGAGGAGATAATTTGCATATTCCCACTGCATTTTGGGGTAAGTGAAGAGTCTCCGCGAGCTCAAAGAACACTGGATTTTGGCTGTTGGAGCTGAAAAGAGGACATCGGTAAACCATTTTGAAGCTTTTTTTTTAAGCTTTTTTCACTGTTTTCAGAACATTAACAATAAGAACATGGAAGAGTCCAGGAGCCATTTGGTGAGCTGCATATCCTGCTACATGTTCACAGACTTGCCAGTGGAAAAGCCAAACTTCACATGCCAGAAATGCAAGCTTGTGTCCCTGTTGGAGGAAAAGTCGCGAAATCTAGAAGAGAGGTTAACTACCTTGAAAATCATTAAGGAAGGTGAAGAGTTCTTAGACAGAGCAGAATTATCTCTTCATGATTCAGAAAGAGAAGAAATTCGAACTGCACCTGACGAAACAGAGGAATGGAAGCATGTGACCCACAGAAGCAGGAGGATCGAGAGGCAGTCAGCACCCATACTGCTCAGGAACCAGTACCAGGCTCTCACGCAGGAGAACCATGAAGAAATACAGCAAAATAAGTCTTTGCCAGCAATGAATAACCTTGTAAGCCCTCAGAATCCTCCTGGATGGAGAAAGAAGAATGTTGTGAAGAAAAAACGGAGAGTGGTGGTCATGGGGGATTCCCTGTTAAGAGGAACAGAGGCCGCTATCTGCAGACCAGACATAACCTCAAGAGAAATGTGCTGTCTTCCAGGAGCAAAAATTAAAGATGTGTCTGACAGGATATCAAGACTCTTCAGACCTACAGATCACTACCCATTCCTGGTAATACATGTGGGGACAAATGACACCGCAAGAAAGGACCTGGAAACCATCTGCAGTGACTTTGAAGACTTAGGCAAGAAAGTGAAAGAATTGGGAGCGCAGGTGGTCTTCTCATCCATCCTCCCAGTGGATGGCCATGGAACAATGAGGTGGAATAAGATTCTACAGGTGAACAACTGGCTACGTCGATGGTGCCGTCAACAAGGATTTGGATTTCTGGTGTTATGTTCTGCTACCAGAGCTAAGGAAAGAGAGGAGATCTGTCCCTACGATAGAACTCAGCTTAATCCCTACGATGTAACAGGGGACCTGATCCTGCGATCAGACCTGCTAAAGTCCTAAGCTAGTCTGTACGGAGACCTATAGATGTGGGGAAGGAATCCCTACAAGTACTAAGGACTGGGAGGAAAATGGGACACCTCCTAACAGAAATAGTAGCAGACAGACGAACAAACAAAATATATAGAACATAGAGGTCCGTAGACCTAGCAAACTAACAGAGTTAGATACAGGGCACAGGCTAGCTAGAAAGTAGTTAAACAATGAAGTCCAGCAAAGCCAGAAGGGCGGAGCAGGATTAAATAGGCCAACAAAGTCATGTGACCAGCAAAGGAAAAAAACTAAGAACAAGGTTCTAACAGTACCCCCCCTTCTAAGAGGATCCTCCGGATCCCCTAGGACCAGGCTTATCAGGAAATCTCCTGTGAAATGCTCTGATAAGTCTGGACGCGGAAACATCATCCGACCTCACCCAAGAGTTATCCTCGGGTCTGAAACCTTTCCAGGCCACAAGATACTGCAAACTACCTCTATACTGTCTAGAGTTAAGGATGCGAGAAATTTCATATTCCCCGTCCTCCACCACCGGAGGAACAGAGGCAGAGGCGTCACAATCCGATACAACAGCTTTTTTCAACAGAGAGACATGAAATACCGGATTAATTCTCCATGAGGTAGGAACCTCCAACCTAACAGCAGATTGGTTGACAACCTGAAGCACCTTAAAGGGCCCTACAAACTTGGGACCCAATTTCTTAGAAGGAATCCTCAACCGCAGATTCCTAGAGGACAACCAAACCATGTCACCAACAGCGAACAAAACCTCCTGTCGTTTCCTATCAAAGTAGTCTTTAGATTTTCTGTTGGCCTCCTGAAGATTACCACGCACATCCGTCCAAACTCTCTCCAAATCACCGGAAAAATTCTCCTCCTCAGGCACGGCAGATCCCAACTTGGAGAACGACCCAAACGACGGATGTCTCCCAGAACAACAAAAAAAAGGCGAACAACCAGCAGAAGAAGATGTATGATTGTTCAGAGCAAATTCAGCAAGTGGCAGAAACTCAGACCACCCCTCTTGATTGTCTGCCACAACACAACGCAAGAACTGCTCAACATCCTGGTTTTTCCTTTCTGTCTGGCCATTAGATTCAGGATGATATCCGGACGAGAACGACAAATGAACTCCCAACCTGTCACAAAAGGCACGCCAAAAACGAGCCACGAACTGAGGACCTCTATCAGAAACAATGTCAGTAGGAACGCCATGAAGTCTGACAATTTCCTTGACAAAGGCCTTAGCGAGAGTTTTAGCGCAGGGCAGTTTGACGAAGGGAACCAAGTGACACATCTTGCTAAAACGGTCCACGACCACCCAGATGACAGTAAAACCCTCAGAGGGGGGAAGGTCAGTTATAAAGTCCATAGCCAAATGTGTCCAAGGAGCACTGGGAACCTCCAAAGGACAAAGCAACCCCGCAGCAGGAGTATGTGAGGACTTAGATCTAGCACAAATAGTACATTGGCGCACCCACTTAATGACTTCCTTCTGCCATCCAGGCCACCAAAAACTGCGACCCACCAGTCTCTTGGTCTCAGAGATTCCGGGATGACCTGCCAACCGAGATTCGTGACACTCAACAAACAAATCTCTCCTAAAGGTCCCAGGCACAAACAACCTCCCATGAGGAGTGTTAGATGGGGCATTCTCCTGTGCTTTAAGAATCTCATCTTCCAAAACGGAGTTCAAAGCAGCTATCACAACACCTTCTTGTAAAATGTTCTCCTCTTTCTCAGCACCGACTATGGGAGAAAAACTGCGAGACAAGGCATCCGCCTTAACATTCTTAGTACCAGGGATGTAAGTAACGGAGAAATTAAACCGCGAGAAAAACAGTGCCCACCTAGCCTGACGGGCATTCAGGCGCTTGGCAGCATCAAGATATATCAGATTTTTATGATCCGTAAGAACCTGAACGGGAAATTCCGCACCTTCCAAGAAGTGGCGCCAGTGTTCAAATGCGAGTTTAATAGCCAATAATTCCCGATTACCAATATCGTAATTCAGTTCAGTCTCCGAAAATTTTTTTGAAAAAAAAGGCACAGGGATGTAATCCATCCCCGTTATCCTGAGACAATACTGCGCCAACCCCCACAGAGGAAGCATCAACCTCAACCAAAAACGGCTTAGTCACATCAGGCTGCATAAGGATGGGAGCAGAGGTGAACCTCTCCTTGAGATACACAAAAGCTTCAATGGCCTCAGAAGACCACTGAACCGCATCAACACCTTTCCTGGTGAGATCGGTCAGAGGTTTGACAATACTAGAAAAATTTTTTATGAATTTTCTGTAACAATTGGCGAAACCCAAAAACCTCTGTATCGATTTCAAACCAATAGGCCTAGGCCATTCCTGTACAGCTTGAACTTTAACCGGGTCCATCTCAAAACCTTCGCTGGAGATAATGTAGCCCAAAAAACTAATTCTCTGTACAGCGAACTCACATTTCTCCAGCTTAGCAAAAAGTGAATTGTCCATTAACAACTGTAATACCTCACGTACGCTCCGCCAATGAGACTCCAGATCCGGCGAATAAATCAAAATGTCATCCAAATACACAACCACATTTTTGCCGATCAAAGGTCTAAGGATGTCATTAATAAGATTCTGAAAAAATGCAGGAGCATTAGTAAGACCAAAAGGCATAACCAGATTCTCAAAATGACCCACAGGAGTGTTAAAAGCAGTCTTCCATTCGTCACCCTCCTTCATGCGCAACAGATTGTATGCCCCCTTAAGGTCAATTTTAGAGAACCACTTGGCCCCCATTAACTGGTTAAACAGATCAGGAATCAATGGCAGTGGGTAAGGATTGCGTACAGTAATTTTGTTAATCTCACGAAAATCCAGACAAGGACGTAAACCGCCGTCCTTTTTTTTTTACAAAAAAAAATCCAACCGCCACAGGAGACTTAGAGGGCCTAATGTGACCGGCGGCCAAACTTGTCTGTATGTATTCCTCCAAAGCCTTTCTCTCAGGAATAGTAAGGTTAAATAAACGACTTTTAGGAAGAGTCGCTCCAGGGACAAATTCAATAGAACAATCATAGTCTCTATGGGGAGGCAAAACCTGCGATTCCTTCTCAGAAAAAACTCTCCAAAAATCCTGAATAGGAACAGGCAATTCTCCCCTATCCAAAGCTGCAATACGCCCGTTACAACACTTGTCATAACATTTATGGCTCCAGGATTTAATTTCACTGGTAGACCAATCCAGTACAGGATTGTGAAATTTTAACCAGGGCAATCCCAATATTACTGGAGAAGGCAAGTTATTCAACACTACCAAATCCAATTTCTCATGGTGAACACCATTAATAGTGAGAGGAAATTCACAGACCTTGAGAGTAATATTCTTCAAAGGGGAACCATCCACAGAGACCACAGCAATGGGGGATGATAAAGGTTCGGGTTTTAAATTGAGTCTTTCCAAGAATCCCCCATCAATTACATTCAGAGTAGACCCACAATCAACAAACACCCGAAATTCCATTAATTTTTCCTGAGCAATCGTGGAAGCAGCTAAAAATACACCCTTGGAATTTAAACAGGCAATACGGGCATGACTGACCATTTTTTTTTCTTTCTTGATACGAAGCTCACAGTCTTTAATCAAATGACCAGATTTTCCGCAATAGAAACACAAGCCTTCAGAAAATCTGCGATCTTTTTCTTGAGAGCGAGGTGCCATCGCTCCAATCTCCATCGATTCACCACTGTTAGTACACACATTCTCATAACCAGAAGCTGACATAGCAGAGGATTTGCTCTCATTAACCCTTGCACGCAGTCTCCTATCCACCCGTATAGCTAATTGCATAGCCTGTTGCAAATCTTCAGGTGTAGGATAAGCAATTAGCAGGTCTTTAACCCTTTCACTGAGCCCAGCAAGAAATAGACTTTTCAGAGCAGAATCGTTCCACCCTGTTTGAGTAGACCATCGACGGAAATGAGTACAATATTTTTCCACATTACATGATCCCTGTCTCAAACGTCTTAACTCAGTCTCAGCTGATGCGACACGGTCAGGATCATCATATAATAGTCCCAAAGCAGAAAAAAAACTATCCACTGATCTGAAGCATGTATCACTAGGTTGCAAAGAAAAGGCCCACTCCTGAGGCTCTTTGCGCAAAAGTGACATTATAAACCCTATGCGCTGGGAATCATCCCCAGAGGACTTGGGTCTCAAACGAAAATACAATAAGCAAGCATTTTTAAATGAAAAAAATTCTCGGTGTTCACCAAAAAATAAATCCGGCAAACGTACCTTAGGCTCCAAGAAATGTGCTCCAGGACAGTTACTCACGTGCTGACGGAGCTCAGTCACCTCCAAAGAGAGTCCCTGCAGGTGTTTAGCCAAATCCAGAACCGACACCATGATGGAACAGAAAAAAAAATCTTTCCTTAGAGCATTTGCTGGGCTGGACTTACTGTTATGTTCTGCTACCAGAGCTAAGGAAAGAGAGGAGATCTGTCCCTACGATAGAACTCAGCTTAATCCCTACGATGTAACAGGGGACCTGATCCTGCGATCAGACCTGCTAAAGTCCTAAGCTAGTCTGTACGGAGACCTATAGATGTGGGGAAGGAATCCCTACAAGTACTAAGGACTGTGAGGAAAATGGGACACCTCCTAACAGAAATAGTAGCAGACAGACGAACAAACAAAATATATAGAACATAGAGGTCCGTAGACCAAGCAAACTAACAGAGTTAGATACAGGGCACAGGCTAGCTAGAAAGTAGTTAAACAATGAAGTCCAGCAAAGCCAGAAGGGCGGAGCAGGATTAAATAGGCCAACAAGGTCATGTGACCAGCAAAGGAAAAAAACTAAGAACAAGGTTCTAACATCTGGATCACGGAATGAATTACCTATACGATGGACTACTTGCTAGAGATGGGGTGCACCTTACGAAGACTGGAAAACATGTATTTGGAAGTCGCCTTGCTACACTCATCAGAAGAGCTTTAAACTAGAACAATGTGGGAAGGGAAGCAAAAGGCCAGAAAAAGCCATACAGCTGACAAATACTATTGAGATCTCTGCTACTGGAAGTGGAAAGGAAGAACAAAGACAAAACAATTTAAATAATAAAAATATGGGAGGAAGAGAAACCAATCACAAACTAAAATGTTTTTATACAAATGCACAAAGCATGGGCAACAAACAAGGAGAATTGGAACTACTAATGCAGGAAAAGGAATATGATGTCATTGGAATCACTGAAACTTGGTGGGACGATACACATGATTGGAATAAAAGGCTAAAAGGATACAACTTATTTGCAAGAAACAGACTTGATAAACGAGGAGGAGGTGTTGCATTGTATGTTAGAAAAGCGTATATCTGCACAGAGATTGAAGCTTCAGAGACTGGGAGTTCTGTGGAAACTGTTTGGGTAAGAATACAAGGAAAGAACAACGGAAAGGACACCATTGTAGGCATTTACTACAGGCCACCTGGGCAAGCTGAAGATATGGATGAACTCTTTATGTATCAAATGACCAAGTTCTCCAAAAAATATGACGTAGTGGTCATGGGAGATTTCAACTATCCAGACATTTGTTGGGAATCTCTCTCAAGTAAAACTAACAGGTCAAGCAAATTCTTATCCTCTCTTGCTGACAACTTTATCTTCCAAAAGGTAGGGGAGAAAACAAGGGGATCTGCTACTTTGGATCTAATCCTTATAAACAGGGAGGAAATGGTTGAGGAGGTAAAGGTGGCTGGGACCCTAGGAGGCAGCGATCATGCTATTATAGAATTTTGGATAACTAGAGGAGGAAGACATGTGAAGACTCAAACTTCAAGGTTAGATTTTAGAAATGCAGATTTTAAGAGACTCAGAAAGAGAATAGGAGGGATCCAATGGCTGGATGTCCTTAAGGACAAAAATGTCCAGGAAGGATGGGAAATTTTTAAAAATGAGATTCTCAAAGCACAATCGTTAACAATCCCGAAAAGTAGGAAGAAGAATGGGAAGCATTTAAGGAAACCAGGATGGATGAACACAGAACTTAAACACATGCTAAAAAGAAAGAAAGAAATGTTTATTAAATGGAAAGAGGGAGGCATATCTAAAGAAGATTATAATGCAGTCTGCAGATCCTGCAGGGCACGTATCAGGTTAGCTAAAGCTGACAATGAATTAAGGCTTGCAAGAGATGTCAAAAGCAATAAAAAAGGATTTTGGGGGTATGTCAAAAGTAAAAGAAAAGTCAAAGATGCTATAGGATTTTTACAGGATGAAAATGGAGAAATGGTAAGAGAGGATGTTGAGAAGGCCGAACTTTTTAATTCCTATTTTGCATCTGTTTTCTCTCAGAAAGAAAATGTAACATCAACTGGTCTTCACTGTCCTTTTAAAGGAATAGAGGAATCAAAGTTATCTGTAAACAGAAAGATTGTGAGGGAATATTTAGCTAACATAAATGAGTTCAAGTCTCCAGGTCCAGATGAATTACACCCCAGAGTACTGAAGGAGATCGTAGAAGAAATTTTAGAACCACTCTCCATAATCTTTGAAAATTCTTGGAGAACAGGAGAAGTCCCAGAAGACTGGAGAAGAGCAAATGTTGTTCCTATCTTCAAAAAGGGGAAGAAGGTGGACCCAGGGAACTATAGGCCGGTGTGTCTGACTTCTATACCAGGAAAGATCTTTGAACAAATTATTAAACAACATGTATGTAAGTACATGGATAAGAATGAAGTGATTAACCAGAGTCAGCATGGGTTTGTAACTAACAAGTCATGTCAGACTAACTTAATTTCCTTCTATGACAGAATCACTGACTGGGTGGATCAGGGAAATGCTGTAGATATAGTATATCTTGACTTCAGCAAAGCATTTGACAAAGTATCTCACACCATCCTTATTGAAAAAATGACCAAGTATGCAATGGACCAGGCAACTGTTAGGTGGATTCATAACTGGCTTAGTGATCGGACTCAAAGGGTGGTTGTAAATGGCTTCACATCCAACTGGATGAATGTCTCAAGTGGGGTACCACAGGGCTCCGTCCTGGGACCTGTATTGTTCAACATTTTTATCAATGATTTAGATGAAGGAATTGAGGGTAAACTGATTAAATTTGCTGATGACACAAAGCTAGGAGGGATAGCTAATACTAGAGAAGAGAGAGAGAGGATTCAAAAAGACCTAAATAAACTGGAGCAGTGGGCAGCAACCAACAGAATGGTTTTTAACAGGGAAAAATGCAAAGTACTACATCTGGGCAATAAAAATGAAAAAAGCATATACAGAATGGGAGGAATAGAGCTAAGCAACAGTACATGTGAAAAAGACTTAGGTATACTAATAGATCATAGACTGAACATGAGTCAACAGTGTGATGCAGCAGCAAAAAAGGCAAATACAATTCTGGGATGTATTAACAGAAGCATACAGTCTAGATCACGTGAAGTCATTATCGGTCTTTACTCCTCTTTGGTCAGACCTCATCTGGAATATTGTGTACAGTTTTGGGCACCACATTTTAAAAAAGACATAGACAAACTGGAGCAAGTTCAGAGAAGAGCGACCAGAATGGTGACTGGTCTGCAAACCATGTCCTATGAGGAACGGTTGCAGGATTTGGGAATGTTTAGCTTGCAAAAAAGAAGACTGAGAGGAGACTTAATAGCTGTCTACAAATATGTCAAGGGCTGTCACATTGTAGAAGGATCATCTTTATTCTCATTTGCACAAGGAAAGACTAGAAGCAATGGGATGAAACTAAATGGGAGGAGACACAGATTAGATATTAGAAAAAACTTTTTGACAGTTAGGGTGATTAATGAGTGGAACAGGCTGCCACGAGAGGTGGTGAGTTACCCTTCAATGGACGTCTTCAAACAGAGGCTGGAGAGACATCTGTCTGAGATGATCTAGTGAATCCTGCTTTGAGCAGGGGGTTGGACCAGATGACCCAGGAGGTCCCTTCCAACTCAACCATTCTATGATTCTATGGTCCACGAGATGCACAGATTGTCTCTTGGGTATTTGTGCCTAGCAATGTTAAGCATAGGTTGCGGAGAGAGACAGGGCTCTTGGAGTCTAAGTCCAGGATTCGCCACACTGAGCATGCCCGTGACCTGGCGGACCGTAATTGGTGGTTTGGCAACCACCTGACCCGGTGACCTGGCACCGCCTGATTGGTCCACAGGTGGCGTCACCAATGGTGCGACGGTGGGCAGGGCTTAGTCTTTAAAAGGCCCGCCCACAAACATGGCATTGCTCTCTGATCATAGAGCATGTGATGCTGTTGTGTGGACGACTGTTCCAAGTAGTTTCCATAGGCAGGTAGCTTCGTCTTTTAGTCTGGCTCTGCCAAAGGGGTCGCCTAACACCCCGAGCAGCCTGCAGACGTCCTATCCATGACTATCGCCTGTCAGCCACGTGGAGTAGTACCCTTCAGTCCGGTAGCACGCCGGCTGGAGGTACGTGTACCCGTCGGCGTAGTCACACACGCATCCTTGCGCCGCCAGTGTAGTCCCTGTGCAGTAACAGCTCTACAGATAGTTTTTCACCGCACATATCTCGTGCTGCTAATGGAGATTGTGCGAATTGCTATACCCGTTCCCGTGTGCAGTAACACGGAAGGGTTTATCATTTAAGTTGGTTGCTTTCCTTTCCACCCGGAAAGTGTTCGGCAGCAGCCCACCAGGCTGCATCGCGGACCCCGGGGTCGGTTGCATTACATTATAATAAAGTTGTTTGCAACCGCCCTCCTAACAGTTGCAGTCAGCCAAAAAAACGTAATTCTGGCATTTCAATTTTTTCTCATTGTTAGAGACATATGATGGCTGATTAAATCAGATATCATCTGCCGGAAAGAACGTGGGCTCGAAAAATGATGTAACTGTACATCATATGTCGTTAAGGGGTTAAAGGGAATCTGTCACCTCCTGGGACTTATCTGACCTACTAATATTGGCATACAGGTGATAGGAATAGATTTACATTTCTACTTGTATGCCTCGTATTAGAGGTCTTGTTGCTGTGAAATTTCTTTTTATTTTTTCAAGTTTCTGATGTTTGCAGACCCTGAGCCCGGAAGAAATCCCACCTCCTGTGTTAATTCTAAAGATTTCCCCCTCCCCTGCACATCACAGTGCCCTGTGACATGCAGTCGTCGCGGCCAAATCCCGCGCCAGCGCACTTTCGTTTTTTACACAAGGGGCACTTCTTTCTCCAGTGTATGGTCATTGTACTGCAGGGATCTTGTGCGCAGGCGCCGGTGAGTCACATGACAAGTGTCCGAAGTATTTTACAGAACTTGGCTTAAATAAGGAAATAATCTGTCCTGTTGAATAGTAGCAGAATAAATGCAGAAGGAACTGCGAATGGAGTTCTCATATGCTACAGTTAAAAATAGATAGAATTTAGCTATACCATTAAAAGATATGTTGTATGCTCTCAGTCTAGAAGGAGGATTATTATCCATAAAATCAGTGAAAGCTAAAAGACAAAGTGGCAAACGTGCTATTCTATGAGATTGAACGGGGTAATAGCCATTGTCAAAAGGATAAACAATTATGTGGCTCAGTAGTTAGCACTGCAGTGTTGCAGCACTGGGGTCTACTCTTGAGTTCAAACCCCATCAAGGACAACATCTGCAAGGAGTTTGTACTCCCCATCTTTTTGCGGGTTTCCTCCAGGTACTCCAGATTCCACCCACACTCCAAAGACATAATTATAAGGAATTTAGTTTGCAATCCCCAATGGAGACAGCAATGATAATGTCTGTAAAGTGCTGTGGTATTAATGGTGTTATATAAGCAAGTAAAATAAAAACATTTTCAACACAGAAAAGGATCAGGAGAGACCCTGCACACAAAGGCACAATGACTATATCCACAAATGGCATAGATTACTGAGTCATATACATTAAGGAACTGAAAATGATAATGCAAGGACATATCTGGAAATATAAGCAGAAGATAAAACTGACAGTAGTCAGACTACTTCTGAGCAAATAGACGAGGTAGCATGACAAGTGAGCAGATAGTACCAAACTGAGATAGGTACCTTTCTCATATAAGGCACTAACAGTCAGTGTTTATGACTTCTCATCTTGAGAAGACATAACTCAGCTCTCAAATGGGGAAGCCGATAAATGTATAAAGGTTGATGAGGAAGAAAAATTACCATAAAAAAAAGAAGTAAAAATCAGACAGCATGGAAAGGCTGATGAAACATCTTAGGGAACAGATATGATAGCGGAGACAAAGCTTGTTAAATGAAGAGCAATATGCATGAAAGAAAAAAGATGTCTTAAGACAAAAAGTGTTTGGACTTGTTCAGGATAAAGAACAAAAAAAGGAGGAAATAAATATGATAATGATTGAAAAAAATGTTTTAAAGGTGAATATTGGAGAACTTAGACAAGACATGATGAATATTTTTTCAAATATAAACAAAATCCACAAGGACTCGCACAGACCAAATAAATGTGCTCAGAAGGAAAATTAAGTCATAATATGAAGGTTAACCTTCGGCACTATAATGATATGATGGAGAATTGTTTAATGCCAAAAAGAAAAATCTTTATTGTGAGCGACCAATCCAACAAAATTAACCATCGTTTCGGCTTACGCCTTTTTCAAGGTTACCTATACAAAAAGAAAACATATATGCAGCTATCAATGGTCGTTCTGACTTATACAAGGAGAATAATACAATTATTATAAACATACAAAAGTTATGCTCTCTTTATATTGTGAACATCTTATCAAGTTTCAATCACGGAGGCAAAGGTAGAAAAATAGTCCTGTAGGGATGAGAGTATGACGCGTCCCCTGGGCCGTGGGGCACTCGGTAGCCGGGCCGGTCGGTGCTGGGGGATGTCACAGTGGCAGTGACCCGATCCGTGACCTAGGGCGGTCAATAAAAAAGGGTTATTGAAAGGGGATTATAGTTTTTATGAAATGTTCGTGACGCCACCTGTGGTAATGCACTATATGGAGCCGCCGCTGCAGAGCAGATCCTCTGGAGCTGATGTTAATGCAGCAGAGTTGGTTCAGCTCTCCACAGGTAGAGCTAAGCTCCAGGGCATTGCGGTTATGGTAGATGATGAAGTAACTGTTGTTGTGCAGTGTGGTGCAGGGGATGATGGCGCAGCAATGATTCACAGAGACAGTGGCGTGCAGTCTTCATGGTTTTTACTCACGATTATCACGTTGCTCCTGGTTACAACTGCCATTCATAACCACCCCGTCGTCCAGTGTTTACTCAGGGAGGGGTTCAGCAGACCCGCAGGTAATTCAAGAGCACTTAGCGGGACCCCTTTCTGTGTGTCTTTCTCAATCGTCTTCCTGCGCTGGCTCTCACCCTCCTGCCCTGCGCCTCGCAAACAGTGTCCCAAGCTGGTAACCGCAGATCTTGGCGGGCAACCTGAAGTTCCCTGGATCTTGTGTGGCTACCTTTTTGGTGATTAATTGCAGCTGTGGTAACTACACCCTGAAAATGTAGAAGCCTCCGGTTTCTAGTTGAATATTGCAATTCTTACTAGTTAGGGGCCGGTCCCCTTTGCGACCTGATCCTTCCACTCATGGTAGATTCGGGCATACGGGTGGCCTCCAGCATGGCCCTTACCCCTAGGATCCTCTCTTTCCTTCTGGAGCCTTCTTTCCTGCTCCTCTCCTCTTCAGTCTGACCTCCTGGGCCTCTCTCACTCAGGCCCGCTCCTCCCTGAGCAGAGCTCGTGCAGAGCTCCTGCTCCCACTCCTTCTCCTCAGACTTAGCCCTCACTTCCAAGATGGTTCCCCCTTTTATATCCTCCTAAACTACGTCCTCCACTCACACCCACTACATGGTTCCACCCTCCAGCTAGGGACCAGGGACTGTGCTCTCCCTTAGGAGCAATCTCGCCCTGCCCCTACTGAAGTGGAATGTGTTGGATGCAGGTGTTTGGGTCCCGGGCAGTACTCCATCCTTACCTGAGAGTGGGGTACCACACCTCTGGGTGAGATGCAGTACCTCTGTGGCGACTGAACCCGCAGGAGCGCCACAAGTACATAATAAGTCATCAGTCTAAATAATATCAGGGTGCCGGTAACCATAGGTAATGTTCCTATTCCAAGAGAAACATGGATAGTGCCCCAAATCAGCATATAAAGAGAACCCAAGGTCCAGAAAATAAGTATATAGTAACCATGTGCATCTTAGTAATACTCAATAAGGCCCAAAAGCTCATATGAAGAAACCATAGGTGAGCGCCGGAAGATGTGAAAGATAGAGACCGCTTACCTGTCTCAGTAGTAGGTGCTCATAGCCTGTGAATAGCTTGTACAGGAGCGTATGATACTCCATTATTGTGTAAAGGAAAAGGAGTCTGGCCCTCTATAAGTACGTGTTCCCGGAAAGCGGAACCGGATGTGACGTCAGAAACCAGATCTGACAGTTGCGTTCCACCACCAGAGGAAAAGGAAGAAGCTGCGCATGCGCAGGCTCAAGATCTGCGTTACACTGTGCATGTTACCGTAATGTATATAAGAAATCGCATAGCTGTTGTAAACATTTGCGTCGATAGTATTATGATAAAAATGGATGTTATATAGGTATAGATAAACTGTGGAGGATAAATTTAACACCTATGCAGGAAATGAGTAAGAAGTGAAATAACAGAAAAGAAGAAAAGAAAATGGAAAATAAGGAGCAAATACCTCATGGAGACCTAAGGTACCTGGAAAAAAAGAAAAAAATACATCTTTCCTCTATTCCTTGGCTATGCTCCAAAATACATTTTACCTCATCTTTACTATATACTATTAATACATAATCCTCTCAATCATCTGCAGTAATCTAACTACTCCTCACCTATAAGTATTTATAAGCTGCTTTCACATTCCTCCTCTCCTGCAGGGCCCCATAGCACCTGCTATGCCATCCAACATGGTCATTATGCCCTTTTATGCCTACGACCAGCAATGAGGCAATAATTTAGAAAAGTCCTGCCTCTTTGAGTCAAGCGATGAGTTTTGAATGCTATTGCGGTTCATGACTCTTGTGTCACTGGATGCAAACAGTCACACAATTGATATGGGTCTGTATGAAAAATTTCCAATAGTGTATGTTGCCAGGAAAAACAGTACAGCGTAGAGATTAACACAAATAACCCAGTGGCAAAAAAACAACAGGCCCCATTATAGGTCAGATTGGTCCATCTATTGTTCGACAGATCAGGCACTGCACCAAGGTTTCCGTTTATAATGGAAACCCTTAAAATGAACATTCCTGCTATAGCGCTACAAATCCCAGCATGTCCTGTCTGATGCGGTATACAGGAATTTTTGATCTTTCTGATTAGACTGATGTGCATTTTACTACAATAAATTGATAGAAGACTCAGTTATATATTTTTTCAAGGTGCATTTTAAGTGACATTTATATATACATATTTCTCTATACTTTCACTATATATCACAGCGAGACCATTTGCCACAAACAGGATGACTGTAAGTAAAAGTATGCTACTGTACTTAATTAACAATGCAGTCATCTACAGTGACTAATGTGAAATGTATTGTAATTGCCGGCCTGGTGGTCATGATTCACGTCAAACCTTCTCCTAAATACAAACACTTGTATAATTGCCAACACAAGAGCTAAACAGTAAAAGCCCCCAAGGAGACGGTATGATATAGTACATACAATAAGATTTACAGGCTATGGAAATGACTTTGGTTATTGTCCCAATGCAGCTAAAATAAAAAAAATAAAGCAGCTTTGCAAATAGTGATTTAAAATCTTTCCTGCCATTTTGTGTATACAGCTCCTATGCAGACCTAACGTCTCCATGGTAGCATACAACAAACACACCTGGTGTAGTCTGGTCCGACAGTCATATTCTGTCAGTCAGGTGGAGGGGAATATGAGTGCATCGAAGCACATAGGCCTCAATAGAAGCTGTACAAAGAACAAGATGACTTTTTTAAATATTATTTTGCAAATAAATTGCATTATTGTTTTTTGCCACATTCAAAACACTAAGGAAAATAAGATAATGTGTCTGTTGGGGATTAAGTTATGTGCCAGGCATCAATCACAAGTATTACACTGAGGGCTCGTGCAGACGACCATGTTTTCTGTCCGAGTGCGATCTGACAAAATATCGGTTCGGTCTCGGACCAACATTATTCTATGGGGCCATGCACATGTCCAATTTTCCTCGGACCAAGTCTATCTGAGGAAGAAATCGAAGCATGCATGATTTTCATCCTGAAATCAGATAGCACTCGGCCATGCAAGTGAATGGGTAGATAACAAAAACCGGACCACACTCGGATGACATCCCAGTGCAATCCAATTTTCATGGACTGACAGAATGAAGAAAATAGAGAATTTTTTTTTCCCAGCTTCTCCTCATACGAGAGAATCGGATCACCCTATGGTCACACTCTGATCAAACCCTGATCAGATTGTGATTAGCATAATCAGACTGATTTTCTCAGATGTGAGAAAATACGGTCGTGTGACCCTAATCTAATTGTTACCAATGTATGGTCACAGCAAACAAGGAATATCTAAAATATCTGTGCTCCCCTCATGCTAAGCTGTACTGCAGATAGATCATTGGAACTGTGACAGAATCAGCCTTTTTTTCGTATTATTGAAGATAAGCAATCTCATTCTAACCTCTATTTTATATCCATTAGCTCCTTGTCATGACTCTTCTGACAAAACAATGGGTACAATCAGTAGTAAGAAACAGACATTGTGATTTGCCCCAATACAGATGCACTATGCCTGGAAGTTTTATGGAACGCTAAATGAAAGAGGGCAATAATATATAGGTACAGATAATAAGATAGCAATATTACAAGGAGCCAAATGTGGCCTACAAGTATGCATACTTGTGAGTGAAGCTCCCCATGACAAAGCTCTGTATACAAATCTTGTAGGAAATTAAGACTAGTGACCGCCAGTCAAATAATCTTTCAGGCAAAATTCACTATCTCTGGTCCTAACCTACATCTGCATTCCATGGATAATCATACTATTGGACGGCATTTTTTTTTTTTGGCGTTTTTTTTTTTTAAAGCCTTCGGCTCGATCTCGAGCCATGGTGACTTGATGGATGAATAATCTGTAGGAAGATCGATCTTGTGAAAGCCTAGATAGGTCCAACACGGTCTTATCCACTGTTATCTTGATGGAATCAAGCCATTGGGTTGCTGGTCTTTCTCGATTGGAAGGTAAAATGAAAAGCGCCTTAAAGCATCTCTCCAGCATTTTCTTTTATTTCAGCGCTGGAGTCGTGCAGCTAAGTTCCCTTACCCTAGGTTCATTCTTACCAGCCGCTGCCTTCATCTTTTATCGGCGCCGCTCCAGTCCCGCATCGTCATCTTGTGACTGCAATTTCTTTTTGGCCAGAAGTCAGAGGTAATGGTCATAATCTCTCAAAGTAAGTTTTTGAGAGCCTTGATCTGGCCTCGTTCTGGCTCTCATAGACTTACTTTGAACAGTGACTTCTAGAATGAATCAACAGGTCACAACCTGCAGAAGTCCAACCGGAATGGTGCCGATAAAAGATGAAGATGGAGGCAGATGAGTATAATACTAAAGGCAGGGAACTTAGATTACTTGCAATAAAAAGAAAATCACTGGAGTGGAGCTTTAAAGTTCAATAGCATGAGTATACCTGATGTCCATCTTCATGCACAAATTTGGGATACCCCATTTGCCAGATACAATACTCTCAGTTTATGGTATTCAAATATGAATTTTATGCTGAAAAAATACACATTCCTCTTCATGAAAATAAGGAAAACAATAAACATTGGACTTTTCTTTTAGGTGAAGAAATAAATTTGAGTATCATTCCGCAAACCCCACAGGGTAACATAAGCTAAGCTGTAATATGATCAGTACTATGTAATATTCCTCAACTTCAGTTAGTATTGAAATGTCAGTACGAGCACTGCTTGATACTTGCCCCCCTCAGTAAGAAACTGCATTAGAAGTTAGATATGGCCAAAGTTGTTATACAGACTAAGTGGCTCTCTGTTCTGACAATTCCTGGTAGTTTCTTGACAGATAGAAATGTTTTCACTTTTTTTTAATAATTCTGCTGAGATTGTTCCAAACCATCATGCAATAGGCCAAAATGGCACTTGGTATAAATAGTGCTGAAACTGGAGGGAATAGTCTTTTGTATGTTCCAGTACCTGAATGCTAAATAAGGTATCATTCTGGCTAAATTAATTTTTTTTATATATTTATATTTTTTAAAGTTGTTGCCCAAGAAGCAGAACCTTGTAGAATGCCAAGTTTCAGGAATTCAAAAAGCATAGTGTAAGGCTGACAAAGCTCTGAAGAGATTTATTTATACCCTTTACACTAAACTATTTTACTGCCATATTCAACTAAAAATGTGAGGCAAATTCTTCCATTGAACACAAATGATTTTTTTCTAGATCTTCAGATAAAATTGCGTTGGTCTTATAATTCTAGGGTGCTAAGGTTCCCATGATTTACAATTTCCTGATGTTTTCATTATGCGATTTATGCAAAGAATAAAAATCCTCCTTTCTGATAGAAATTACTTGGCGGCCCCTCTGCTGCCCACTAAGGGAAGCTTCTGCCCTCTCTCATTTTTTATGATCCAGTAGATGTTTATGAAGCAGAATTAATAGCAGCTGTTTTTCCAGCAACTATCGTTTATGGAATTAGTTAGTGAGAGCGATACAAGATGGTAACATGAATCTGTAGATTGTACTGCTTATTCGAAGTGTTTGCGTGCTGGGGATGGCTAGTAACAGGGGGTGAGAAATCTGTTGCCCTTAAGACTGCTTGTTTTTACAGGGACTTCGAATGCATGCAAGATATCTATCACATCGATGTGCTAAACTTTCTTCTTCATATGTGTTGCCCTGAAATCTTTGAGATTAATATAAGCCTTATGCTACTTTTATGATACATAATCTTTGCTTCTACTTTTTAACAAGACCACTAAATATTTTGTAATAAAACACAATAGGTCAAATACCTGATTAAGGCCACGTTCACACGTTCAGTATTTGGACAGTATTTTACATCAGTATTTGTAAGCCAAAATCAGGAGTGGAACAATCAGAGGAAAAGTATAATAGTAACACGTCACCACTTCTGTGCAAGAACAATATATGGGCCCCCAGGTGGTAGTGGGCCCTTCTACACCTTGGGCCCCTGTGCAATGGCTCAGGTTGCACCAATGGTACTGTATGTCTGCCCCTGATTCCCAGCATATTTTATTTATTTATAGTGGTTGCTTAAATACCGCTGATATATTCCATACCACCTTACAGACATGGCCATCACTTATTGTCGCCATTCACCATCACAATCTAAATTCCCCATAAGTAGGTCTTTTGGAACGTTTGAGAAAAACCAAAGTACTCAGAGAAAATCCACACAACCACGTGAGGAACATGCAAACTCCAAGCAGATAATACCCCAAGGGATATTTCATAAATGTCAGTTAAAGGAATGCCTCATTAATTTTAGAATACAATACCAAGCATATAGTACCCACTTATTAGAAAAGAAGCTAATATAATGATACATGAATATTTCCCACTTATAATTATTGAAATAATGTAACCATGTTTCAAAGAAGCATCTGACAAAATTACTTACATGATTTTTAAAGGTAGCACTGGTTTAAAGTGTATGTCAAGGTCCATCACAGTGTGATACACACTCCACAATGTTGAAACTGTAAAATCAAGACGGAAAAGTAGTGGATTTATGAAAATCACAGGATCGATAGACATGGTAATGCTATGCAAATGATCAATAAATGGAAACAAAATTTTCAAAGCATCTCAATTTAATCAGCATTAAGTATGAACGCTACACTTTGATATAAACATACTTGCATAATTTGGTTTCTATCAATGAGGTTATTAATGGTTGTCTGAAGAATATTCTGCCACACTGAATGCACTTGGGCACACAAATCATATTCATCATGATCTCTTTGCAATTGTCGACTAATGACGTTCCAGATGTGCTTGATTGGAGAAAAGTTCAGAGACACTGCAGGACGTAGTATCACATTTAGGCCCCACAGTAGCACAAGCAACATGTGGCCTGGCATTGTCATGTTGAATATTCCCTCTTGAATTTCCAATTATCATTACATCCAAGACAAAATCAGGAGTGATCGATGAAGAGGATAGATCTTCAATTCCAGCGTCCATTGCCATCTTGCTCTCCACAATGATGGCCTTTAGGAGCGGTGGCATGAGGTCAATAGAACGCCTGTAGCTTGATGTCTGGCTCGTAACCCAAAGTTGTACCTTCTGATGGTTTGCATAGATACTGTCATGTGACTTCCGCTTGGTATGTGACATCTAATTTCAGTTCCAGTGCAAAAAGGATCACTATGCGCCATTCTTCAAATCTGATGAGACCACATGGGCAATGTCATTAGAAAGGTTTAACAAGGTAATGTCACACTGGTCCATCTACTAGGATTATGGTAGCATGTATAGTAGACTGACCCCTTTAGTCTTCATTTCAGGTACACTAACATCTCAGAGTTAAGTTAATTTGGTTGTATAACCAGTGGTACAGGCATTTCTCCAAAGTGTCCCATAAGCTGTTTTTCAACAGAACAATACCACAATAGCCTTAACGTGCTACCATGGCCTGCAGTGTCTCTGAAGTTGTCTCACATCTAGCACATCTGGGAACTCATTGGTCGGCAATTGCAACGGAGCTACTGGCAGCTGGTCTTGATAATTTATGGCAGAACACTCCTCAGATAACTATTATTAACCTCATTGATTGTATGCCAAGACATGCAAGTCTGTGTATTTCTGTGAGTGGCACTTCTATTCAATACTGAATAAATCGAGATGTTTTGAAAATTTGGTCATTAACAAATAGCAATAACATGGCTATCGATCCTATGATTTCCAAAATTCCATGACTTTTACTTCTCAGTGTTGAAATTTCAATGTTGAGGAGTGTACTGTATATGCAGAAAAAGAGAAACCCATGATGGACATTCAGGTAGACTGATCATCTTATATATAAGGTGCCAGCCATGGGACTCTCTTTCATGAAATTGACACTATACAACATTTTTTATGAGACCAATATTCTGCTATTGACTTAAAATTTTTGTCTAATTTTCAGAAAGATGATCCTGATGATTGTCCTATTGAGTTAAGCAAAGTTCAGAGTGTCAAAGCTGTAGCTAAGAAGCGCCGGGATCGGAGTCTCCCTCGGGCTTTTGAGATCTTCACCGATAATAAAACATATGTCTTCAAGGCAAAAGATGAGAAAAATGCAGAAGAATGGCTGCAATGTATCAATGTGGCTGTTGCACAAGCAAAAGAACGGGAGAGTAGAGAAGCTACTACTTACTTGTAATTTTATACTCAGCAAGGGACACATTGTTCCATGGCAAAATATTTGTAAGAGATTTATGCTATTGTGCTGTAAACTATAGAAAATGACACGTTGGATGATTACATGACATAAGTCACTTCTGCCCTAAATTACATAATGTTAATTATCAACCTCACTGATTTCACTTATCTTAGTAATGCAGATACGATACAACCTTTACAAAATTTGTACAATTACTGTGAATAAAAATTGTACTAAATTTGTATTTAATTTAAGAATAGAGTATAGCCTTTCAATACTATATAGTCTCTCAATCCAAATTAATAATAATGTTTTGCCAGATATATACCCATGGAGTTTCCTGCTAATATATCTGCCAAGCATTAGTTTTATGAATGTGGACCAAGGCTTGGAGGCCCCCATACACATAGATAAAAGTCATCTAAACCCAGCAACTTATCAAGATTGTTTCTCTATCTAATGTGTATGCATTCCCCATTAATTAGTAAGGATCAGGCAATCTGAATTTAATCACCTGATCCTTTTGTCCTGTAAGCAGACAAATCACTGACAGATTAGTCTGGAAGTGGCTTTCTCTGCTCCACCCATAAAGAACACATGAACGCTCAAGCGAATCCAGTATTTATGTATATAGAGGAGTTAGAAGATTAGTGTATTAAGTGAAAAAGATTCCTATACTGCATGTTTATTTATGTTTCACCCTGTAATCTTCCTTAAATTTGTCACAAAAATGTCATGTACAGTGGCTTGCAAAAGTATTCACCCCCTTGGCATTTTTCGTGTTTTGCTACCTCACAATCTGAAATTCCACAGTTTTTTTTGAGGGTATGCATCAGTTCATGTAAAGAACATACCTACAACTGTGAACATTTTTTTTAATTTATTGTGAAGTGACGCGCCCCCTGGGCCAGTGCTGTAGTGCGGCGCACGTGTGCGCGGGGGAATACCCGGAGCCGGATCCGATGGGGGTAGTAGTCTCCGAGTGGCGGGGACCCGGTCCGTGCCCAGGGTGGTCAAACTAAGTGTGTGGCAGTCTTTGTAGATGTTGTTTAAGTGTCGACTACGCCACCCGTTGATTTGCGGTCGCAAGGCCGCCGCTGCAGAACAGTCCGCTGAGGCCGGTGGTATGTGTGCAGCAATGGTGGTATAACCCCCAACGGGAGAGGTATGGCCTCAGGGCAGCTGGTGCGGGTGAAGGGAGTGATAGAAAGGGCGTCCCGGTACCTTTAGTGCTGGTAGTGCGATGGAACACAGAGACTGATTGCAGTTTTCAATGCTTTACTCACAGATGTTATCAGTGTCAGTACTGCAGGTGATGACAACCCGAGCCGTGCTGCGTCCACCAGGTACGGGGCTCGACCAACCCCCAGGCAGTTCCAGAGTGTGACCTTGAACTCCTTTCTCCGTTCCTTTCTCTGCCCGTCCCCACTAGGGACCCACCCATGTCCAGCTTCCTCGGGCCTTCTGGTGGCGAAACCTATCTCCGGTTTCCCTGACCCTATGTGGCGTGCCTTCGTGGTGAGTGTAGTGAGTGGTCGCGCCAAGACGTGGCCACGACCTCCGGTTCCTGGCTGAGGATAAGTGGCCTCCACCAGTTCGGGATCCGGTACCCTGATCTGCCAACCCTTCACCCGCTGACTCCTAGCGTGTTCGGGTTCCCTCTTCCTTCATGTCTCTGGGCCTTTCTCCAGGTTCCATTCCTTCCTTGTTCCTTGTTCCTTTCCTCTTGTCTTTCTCTCTCTTGCTCCCTTCAGGAGCAGCACCCAGACAGGGCTGCTGCTCCCTGTCACTACTCTTCTCCTCTTTTTCTGTCTGACTGAACTGAACTCCTAAGATGGTGCCTACCTTTTATACTCCCTCTGACACCCGAGCCCAGGTGACTAGCCACCAATGGGCTCCTTCCTATGCCCAGAGTCCCTCCCCTCTCTGCTCCTGCACCACTGGGATATTCCCCCCCCCCTCCCACTCCAGCCAGGGACAGACGCTGTCGTACCTGCACATCTATCTGGTGGGAGTACCGTTGATCTGTCCCCCGGAAATGGGATGTATGTGGTGCATGCAGCTAACTGAGTTCTAGTCCACACTCCATCCTTACCCGGGAGTGGAATACCACACCTCTGGTTCGAGGTGCAATACCCCTGTAGCAGCCGAGCCCTCGGGGTGCTACATTCCCCCCTGGTAAACCACAGCACGTCCTCGGGCTGAAATAGAGTAAAAACAATTTTTAAAGTGTACGTACACATAAAACACATCAACTTTCATCCATCCCTTTATGGGAGGTTTTCTCAACAGCTGGCTAATGCCACCGGAACTCTTTTACAAAAACACTATGTAAAACTTTGGCATCATATCAAATTTCACATTAAGGCATTCTCAAATAAAACATTCTTGAATTCTCGGGTTCTTGGGATCTTGGGATCTGGCCGCTCTCAGTCTTCGGCCAGGTAGAGGGAAGGGATGACCGCTCTCAGTCCTCGGTCAGGTTAGGGATTAGGGCAAAAATAGGCAACAGTTCTCTTTCTGTCCCAACGGGGACCACACTCTTAGTGGAAACAGTCCCACAACAGTCCTTATACCCGGTCGGGTAACTATTTACATCTCCTCTTTTACCATTTACGATTAACGGTGTGCTCCACACGCTCCTTTCTCTTCCTCAGGTTCAGACCCGTCCGGGCCCTCTTTCTCCTCCTCCTCCTGGTACGATTGCTCCTCTTCTTCCTTGACCCGGTGGACATGAAGGGCGTACCACCCCTTCACTCCCTTATGCCTGGTATAGGTGACGGTATCTCCAGGCACCAGGTCCCGTCCACTGTGCCCCTCCGGTAGGTGGGACTCTACGTCGCTCCTGTTTACAAACACCTGGCTTATGGTCTTCGGGTCTTGGATGATGCCCCAGCCACATGCCATGTGAAACTTAACAACAGTCCCGGTGACTCGGGGACCGTGAGCTGTACGGGGGGGTCCTGGCGGGTCCTTGTCTTCTGCTCCACGTTTTTAATGTGGAGCCACTCCTCCTTCACTTTCCTCTCTCTCCGCTCCCGCTCAAACGTTGCCAGTTGTTGGCGGCAGGTCTCATAGTGCCGGGCGGCGCCCGCCCAGGTCTCCTGAGTGAACCCCATCAGGTCTTCTCCAGTGGGGTCCCCCTCGAATTGGGCGTCCTCCAGCGGGGTGAAGAGAGGTCCACGGGCTCCGGAGCTGGGATTAGCGGTTCATCTGGGGCCCTTGCTCCTACGGGATGACTCTTCCTGGAGCGGGGGTTGGTGTACTCAGGCGGCCAGACGAATGGTGTCCCATCCGGGCAGGTGTGCTGCTCATACAGGTCTTTCCCCAATGATGGCACGACTGGGGGCCCCAGCTGGTGTGCAGCGCCCGCGGGCACTCGGCCTTTTAACCAGGCCGGTGACTTTCTGATCGTGCCCGGTGTTGGGGAGCACGGTTCAGGGCGAGGCTCCGCTGCAGAGCTTGCTGCTGGAAGGCTGACTACTGGTGGTGGAGGTACGGTGGGCGGTGCGGCACCCAGAGCTTCGGGTCCCGCGGCGGGAGGTAGGGGCAGGTCCGCGGCCTCAGGGCCCGGAGTAACGGCGTTCCCCTTACTTGTCGTTGCGGCCTCCCCCGCGGCGTCGTCCCCGGCCTCCAGTCCGCTTCTGCTGCCTCTCGGGATCGACGCGGTGCTGGATGGTGGCTGCACCTCCGGTTGGCAGGTCAGCGTGCGCCGGGTCAACTCCTCCTTCCACCCGGCGAGCACGTCTCGTTGCGCCCAGATCATCCTCCTGTTCAGCTCTTCCAACGCGGCCTGCGCGTACTCCGGTTCTTCCTTCTGGAGCACCGCTAGCAGCTCTGCAATCTGGTATGGCGGCTGTGGCGGTGAAGCTCTCCTCCGTATCCGACATCCTCCTCCCCCCTAGTGGACCGTGGCCTACCTTGCGATGATCCTCTTCCGTAGGCCGCGGCTTCGCAGTGGATCGTCAGGGTTGAGGACCTTCCGTCGCGCTCCTGTGA
The DNA here is from genome assembly GCF_046119375.1 of Phyllobates terribilis. Taxonomy (NCBI): domain Eukaryota; kingdom Metazoa; phylum Chordata; class Amphibia; order Anura; family Dendrobatidae; genus Phyllobates; species Phyllobates terribilis. The sequence continues at coordinate 264,069,905 of NW_027362763.1, read as the reverse complement.
CGTCGGCGTCACTGGGCTCCTTCCAGGACCTTACGCAACGTCCGGACGTGAGGCGGGGCTTCAGTTCTCGCGGGCTTTCGGAGTCCACACCCCTCTTCTTCCCGCGCGGCGTCCTCAAGATGGCGCCCAATGGCGGGAAAACTCCACGGATGGCGGGAAGAAGGCAGAAGATGGCGTCGGATGGCGGGAATCGGCTCCGGATGGCGGGAAACGACTCCGGAAGGCGGGAAACTTCACCACAGGTAAGTAAAAAGTCTCTTTTTCAGGCACGCAGTACCCGGTGGTTACGGGCACGAGATCCTGCCTACTACGCCAAAGTTGACGCGCCCCCTGGGCCAGTGCTGTAGTGCGGCGCACGTGTGCGCGGGGGAATACCCGGAGCCGGATCCGATGGGGGTAGTAGTCTCCGAGTGGCGGGGACCCGGTCCGTGCCCAGGGTGGTCAAACTAAGTGTGTGGCAGTCTTTGTAGATGTTGTTTAAGTGTCGACTACGCCACCCGTTGATTTGCGGTCGCAAGGCCGCCGCTGCAGAACAGTCCGCTGAGGCCGGTGGTATGTGTGCAGCAATGGTGGTATAACCCCCAACGGGAGAGGTATGGCCTCAGGGCAGCTGGTGCGGGTGAAGGGAGTGATAGAAAGGGCGTCCCGGTACCTTTAGTGCTGGTAGTGCGATGGAACACAGAGACTGATTGCAGTTTTCAATGCTTTACTCACAGATGTTATCAGTGTCAGTCCTGCAGGTGATGACGACCCGAGCCGTGCTGCGTCCACCAGGTACGGGGCTCGACCAACCCCCAGGCAGTTCCAGAGTGTGACCTTGAACTCCTTTCTCCGTTCCTTTCTCTGGCCGTCCCCACTAGGGACCCACCCATGTCCAGCTTCCTCGGGCCTTCTGGTGGCGAAACCTATCTCCGGTTTCCCTGACCCTATGTGGCGTGCCTTCGTGGTGAGTGTAGTGAGTGGTCGCGCCAAGACGTGGCCACGACCTCCGGTTCCTGGCTGAGGATAAGTGGCCTCCACCAGTTCGGGATCCGGTACCCTGATCTGCCAACCCTTCACCCGCTGACTCCTAGCGTGTTCGGGTTCCCTCTTCCTTCATGTCTCTGGGCCTTTCTCCAGGTTCCATTCCTTCCTTGTTCCTTGTTCCTTTCCTCTTGTCTTTCTCTCTCTTGCTCCCTTCAGGAGCAGCACCCAGACAGGGCTGCTGCTCCCTGTCACTACTCTTCTCCTCTTTTTCTGTCTGACTGAACTGAACTCCTAAGATGGTGCCTACCTTTTATACTCCCTCTGACACCCGAGCCCAGGTGACTAGCCACCAATGGGCTCCTTCCTATGCCCAGAGTCCCTCCCCTCTCTGCTCCTGCACCACTGGGATATTCCTCCCCCCCTCCCACTCCAGCCAGGGACAGACGCTGTCGTACCTGCACATCTATCTGGTGGGAGTACCGTTGATCTGTCCCCCGGAAATGGGATGTATGTGGTGCATGCAGCTAACTGAGTTCTAGTCCACACTCCATCCTTACCCGGGAGTGGAATACCACACCTCTGGTTCGAGGTGCAATACCCCTGTAGCAGCCGAGCCCTCGGGGTGCTACAGAAGCAAACAACAAATAGGACAAAATAACTGAAAACTTTAGTGTGCATAAATATTCACCCCGCCCCTAAAGTCAATACTTTGTAGAGCTCTTTGTGCGGCAATTACAGCTACAAGTCACTTTAGATAAGTTTCTATGAGCTTTCCACATCTTGCCACTGGAATTTTTGTCCATTCCTCAAGGCAAAACTGCTCCAGCTCCTTCAAACTAGATGGTTTCCTCTAGTGAACAGCAATCTTCAAGTCTGTTGACAGATTCTCAATTGGATTAAGGCCTGGGCTTTGACTAGGCCACTCCAAAACATTTACACTTTTCCATTTAAACCACTCGAGTGTTGCTTTAGCAGAATGATTTGGGTCATTGTTTTGCTGGAAGGTGAACCTCCGTCCCAGTCTGAAATCACTGACAGACTGAAATTATCCCTGTATTTCATACCATCAATCTTCCCCTCGACTCAGACCATTGTCTCTGTCCCTGATGCCAAAAAACATCCCCACAGCATGATGCTGCCACCACCATGTTTCACTGTGGGGATGGTGTTCTTGGGGTGATGAGCTGTATTGGTTTGGTGCCAGACATAGCGATTACCTTGGTGGCCAAAAAGTTACATTTTTGGTCTCATCTGACCACAGCACCTTTCTCCATAGATTTGGGGAGTCTCCCACATGTCTTTTAGGAAACTAAAAACGAGCCTTACAATTTTTATGTGTAAGTAAAGGCTTTTTTTCTGCACATTCTTCCATAAAGGCCACCTCTATGGAGTGTATGGCTTATTGTGGTTGTATGGACAGATACTCCAGTTTCTGCTTGGGAACTCTGCAGCTCCTTCAGGGTTACCTTTGGTCTCTGTGCTGCCTCTCTGATTAATGCCCTCCTTACCCGGGCTGAGAGTTTTGGTGGGCGGCCCTCTCTTGGCAGGTTTATTGTGGTACCATGTTCTTTTCATTTGATGACAATGGATTTGATGGTGGTCCGGGGGATTATCAGTGATTGGGATATTTTTTTTATAACCCAACCTTGTCTTGTATTTCTCAACAACTTTGTCCCTGACTTGTTTGGAGATGTCCTTGGTCTTCATGGTGTTGTTTGGTTAGTGGAGCCTCTTGCTTAATGGCGTTGCAGCCTCTGTGGCCTTTTGGAAAAGGTGTGTATGTACTGACAGACACTTAGATTGCACTCAGGTGGACTTCCTTTCACTAAGCATGTGACTTATGAAGGTAATTACTTGCACCACAATTTTTTAGGGGCTTCATAGCAAAAGGGGTGAATACATATGCACATGCCAATTTTTATTTCTTTTATCCCATAAATTTAATTTTTGCCTATATTTTTCTCAGTTCACTTCACCAAGTTAAACTATTTAGTGGTGATGCATCACACACAAATTGGATTAAAAAATATTTAAACTCAGGGTATAATGTAACAAAATAGGTAAAATGCCAAAGGGGTGAATACTTTTGCAAGCCACTGTATAAAGTAAGGACAAGTCTGTTTGTGCAGAAACCACCACTCCATAACTACTACACAAGAAATCCAAGGTGCAGCTTACTGCCTTCACAAAGAATAAGTAGAACCCAAAGGATAAACGGGCAGAATGAAGACTTAAATATACTTGCCTTAGTTTGGATTTCAGCTTGAGTCAAGCGCACCACTGTGTTACAGCCTAGAATACAGGTCATTGTTGGGTTCAATTAGCATTTGCTACTTCTAGAGGGCATCTAAAATATTTTCGAACTTTATTGGTTTGCCTGTAAGAATATTATATTATTTATTTTGAACAACTAAATTTTGGGAATGTTATTTTATTATTTTTACTATTATTACGTAAAACTAAAAGTTTCTACATGAACTCTTGCGCAAACTATAAAACCAGTAATGAACCTTTTATTTCATTTAATGAACACTTTTCTATTGCTCTTCATATGGTCTGTCCATCTCCTACAGGGTTGGATTTTCTTTGATTTTCATATTTGATCAGTTTGTTTTGCTCAGCCTAACCGAATGCATGTGATCAAATGTGTCACGACTAATATTCCAAAGTAAAAGTTGCAGAAACAACAATATTGAAATATAGGACAACTTAATTACTCTCTTATCTAAAGCAGTTTTATGCAGATGATAATTTTTATAAATAATGGTACAATAAAATTCACACCCGAAGCTGGAGTCAAATCTGGAGTGACTTTGGGCCAATACAGCTCCTTCTTTCAATCCTTAACAACAAAGATCCTGATTATTAAGAACAAAATCACTTTGATCTCAAGACTTCTGTAAAGCTGTTTCTTGTGGATATCTCATAGCACACCATGGGGCATACAGTATTTCTGCTGATTGATAAAAAAGAGTGGAAATTTAATAGCATTTTTAGAATAAAAACACTACAATACCTTTCTTGGTAAGATTTTGATAGGAGATTGTTTTCGTTCTAGTGATATATTATGTTATGTTGTCTTAGCAGCACCGAATTGGGAATTAAAAAAAGAATTTTGAGTAAAGACTGCTCTTCTTTATTTGATTTTCAAAACAGTAATATTTCATATTCTCATTTGCTTTTTTTCTATTTCGCCACACTTTGTTTTATTTTACAACGTGCTGTTTACTGATATCTATGTGCCTGGCTTAGAAACCTGAGATATGTATTGCTAGATTTTTTATTAGTTCCATGGGTAGTATGAGTCGCTTCAAAATCAGAAACACAACCACTTTCTGGAATTTATAAAAATACTCCTAGCGTTGGATTAAGTGCTCTCTAAGATTTCTTAACTGTTCATCTGATCATATAACTATATGAAAACCTTCAAATTCTCACATAAAAGTACATTGGCCTACACATCAAAAAATATGTCCTGCAGACATCTCATTCCTACAATTCCTTATTTCTATTAACTGTATATAGATATATATATATATATCAAGTACTTGCCACCGCTATTGCTGCAATCCAGTCCATATGATTGGTAATGAGTGTAGCTAGGCTATAAAATGTAATTTAAACTTTGAAAAAATGTTTTATATATTGTATCCCCAGTGATGCACTGTTAATCAGTGGGGGTCCGAGTGCTGAGACCTCGATTGCTCCCCTATAGCTTAGGCCACATGGCAGACATGCTAAGCTTATTCATGATCATGTACAGAGTACTGTATGGACGCATATGCTTTCTATTGAGCCTGTGCATCATTATGTGCAGCTCATGCCTCAACTGGGAACTTCATGCATAAGCTAAGCAACCAAATGTGCATTAGATATATCAAAACATTTTTCAGTTACATTTTAAATTTTCTTCCTTCACCTTCTCTGTGAACTCTGCTTTTAATTAGAGAGTTGAAGGGGTGGTGTAAAATTAACTTTTATCTTAATCCTAAATGTCTCTCTACTTAATGTCGTAGTCTAATCTCTTTTCTAATATGCCGAGTATAAGCTGACCCAAATATTAGCCGAGGCACCTAATTTTACCACAAAAAAATGGGAAAACTTATTGACAAGAGTATAAGCCTAGGGTGGGAAATGCAGCTGCTACTGGTAAATTTCCCCATCCTGGTAAGCATTGCCCACTCATCACCAATCCTGGTATACATGGCCCACTGATCCCCAATCCTGGTATGCATAGCTCCCTCATCCTCAATCCTGGTATGCATGGCCCCCTGATCCCAAATCCTGGTATGCATGGCACCCCTCATCCCGAATCCTGGTATGTATGGCCCTCTCATCACCAATCCTGGTATGCATGGCCCCCTCATCACCAATCCTGGTATGCATGGCCCCCTCATCCCCAATCCTAGTATGCATGACCCCCTCATCCCCAATCCTGGTACGCATGGCCCCCTCATCCCCAAACCTGGTATGCATGGCCCCCCTATCCTGGTATACATGGCCCCATCATTGCACACATGAAAAAAAAACACTTCTACTCACCTTCCTCCCCTTTGCTCCAGCGCTGCATCCTGTTCTGCCAGCAGCTGATCTCAGCATCTGAGCAGCACATGACGTCACTGCCATGTACCCTCAGACACTGAGGTGAGCTGCGGGGATATTCACTCCTCACCACGCTGTGACTAGGGGCATGGAGAGGAGTGAATATTTCCCATTTTCTTCAATAACGCGCACTGTCAGCAGCGGCCGCAGATCCGGCTGCGGCTCAGTGATCCTGTGTGCCCACTACTAAAGAAAATGAATATTCACTCTTCTCCACGCCCATGGGAGTGGAGAAGAGTGAATATTCATACTCTCTAATAGCGGGCACAGAGGATCGCTGAGCCACAGCAGGAAGCTGGCGGCTGCGATTGACAGTGTGCGCTATTAAAGAAAATTAATATTCACTCCTCTCCACTCCCATTGGCATGGAGAAGAGTGACTATTCATTTTCTTTAGCAGCAGGGCACATGTGGGAGCTGCAGCAGCCAGCTACTGCCTGTGCACCACTCCTCTGCCACCACAACCCCCCCCCACCACCTTCCACAACTGGAATGTAAGTATATATTTGAGTATAAGCCGAGGGAGGCTTTTTCAGCATAAAAATGTACTGAAAAAGGCGGCTTATACACAAGTATATACGGTACTTTAATTAAAAGATCTCTATCGTTCCCTCATTACTCTAACTGAATTGCTTTATTTTTTTAAACTACTTCCTGTTTGATAATGTTTCATTTATGCAATGCTGGTGGGTGTGGATCCACTACGCCACAGGCTGGGCTTACCCTGAAGAGGCGTGACTAGAACCTCTGATGGTGAGGATAGGCTGGGCCACCGGCAGACACCAAGTACCATTTCAGGGCAGTTCCCGGGACTGCAGCAGCTGACCGGAGGTCAGAGACTTAGGTACAGGGTATAGGTGGGTGAGACAAAAGTGTAGTCACATGGTCCGAGGTCGGGGCAGGCAGCACAGGTTCAGAATTCATAGCCGAAGTCAGGAGTGGAGAGATCAGGATAAACGAGATGGATAGCCCGTCGATAACAGGTGAAAAAAATAGGAATATGCCAATACAGGAAGCTAGAGACTGATCTACTAGAACTTAAATTCAGGTGAGGAATGGAGGGTGGAGTCGCCTGATATAACACCTGCTGGCATGTGATAGGCTAGGGAAGCAGATCTCTGCAGGACATAGTGGATACAAATTTCTGCAGAGTTTGGCCAGACCCCCCTATGACTCTTAAACAGCAGAGCTGGAAGAGAAGCACAAGTCAGCTCAGAGTGATGGTCAGGTACTGGGTGGAGCAGAGCAAAGCACACTGTGAGTAGGGTGTTGCTTAGAAGGCATGCGAGTGGCCGGCGTAACAGTACCCCCCCTTATGCCCCTTACTTTTTTGGCCAGACTGATGGAAAAATCTTTCAAAGACGGTAGGGGTGTAGATGTTTTCCAGAGGCTCCCAAGATCTCTCTTCTGGGCCTAGGTCCTTCCAATCAACCAAATACCATATTTTCCCTCAGACCCTCTTGGATCCGAAATGTCTTTGACCTCAAACACATCCAAGGGCCCCTCAGGAATGGAAGTAGAGGCAGGAGTATGGACCTTGGAAAAGAGATGCAGGATCACAGGCTTTAAGAGCGAGACATGGAAGAAGTTTAGGATCTGTAGATTGGAAGTAGAAGACTGTAGGTAATCGGATTGAGTTGTCTGCTGATTTTGAACAAACCAAGATACTGAGGAGCGAACTTGCATTAAGGCACCTTCAGGCGAACATTCCGCAAAGACAACCAAACCTTATTTCCAAGTAAGTAGTGAGGCAGCAAACCTCTCTGCATGTTCAAATGACATGGAGGGAGGCCCAAGCTTGCTGCCAGATCTGGAGGAACTCGCGAAAAGAGGAATCAGCAGCTGACACCCCAGAAGAAGCAGACATAGAAGAAGGCACTTGAGGATGCTGAGAGTAAACAATGAAGAATGGAGAGGCTCCGGAACACTCCCGAACGTGGTTGTTGTACCAGAACTCCACCCAGGGGAGTGATTGTACCCAGTCACCCAGGCGGGCAGAAATAAAGTGCCAAAGATAGTTTTCGAGAGTCTGGTTAACCCCTTCCACTTGCCAATTGGTCTGTGGATGGTAAGCGGAGAGGAAATCCAGCTGGACATTCAGCAGCTTGTAAAGAGTCTTCCAAGATTTAGATGTAAACTGGACTTTGTGTTAAGAGACAATGTGGAGAGGGAGACCTTGGAGACAAAACACATGCTGGAAGAACTGTGTGGCAAGATTGGTAGTGAAAGGCAGGCCGACCAAAGGGATAAAGTGAGCCATCTTAGAGAACTGGTCCACCACGACCCAGATGATGTTGCAACCCTCGGAGATGGTCAGGTCCGTGATGAAATCCAAAGCAATATGTTGCCAGGGAGTGGAAGGAACCGGCGGACATTGAAGGAGACCAGCAGGCTTGTTCCTGGGAGACTTGTTCCTGGCAAGCTGTGGACAAGCGGTTACAAAGTCATAAATATCCTTGGCCAGCGAGGGCCACCAAAAGTGCAGAATAATTAGCTCAGTAGACTTGTGTATGGCTAGCTTGGATTTGTGTCCCCAGGACAGTATTCGCTTTCTCTTAGCAGTAGGAACAAAGGTTTTCTGAGGAGGAATGTCTTTCAGGAGGACAGGTGCTGCTTCAAAAATCTTGGCCAAGTCTTTGCTATGCTGAGCCTCCACCATGGAATCAGTCACATCAAAAGATTGAGGCAGAGCATCCTCTTTAACATTATTCTTTGCTGTACAGAAGTGTAGCTTGAAATCAAAACAAGTGAAGATGAGTACCCACCTGGCTTAGCAAAGATTTAACCATTGGGTGGACTGCAAAAAGGTAAAATTTTTATGATCAATGTACAGGGTGGGCCATTTATATGGATACACCTAAATTAAATGGGAATGGTTGGTGATATCAACTTCCTGTTTGTGGCACATTAGTATATGGAAGGGGGGAAATTTTTCCAGATGGGTGGTGACCATGGCGGCCATTTTGAAGTTGGCCATTTTGGATCCAACTTTATTTTTTTCAATGGGAAGAGGGTAATGTGACACATCAAATTTATTGAGAATTTCATAAGAAAAACAATGTTGTGCTTGGTTTTAACGTAACTTTATTCTTTCATGAGTTTTTTACAAGTTTATGACCACTTATAAAATGTGTTCAAAGTGCTGCCCATTGTGTTGGATTGTCAATGCAACCCTCTTCTCCCACTCTTGACACACTGATAGTAACACTGCAGAAGAAATTCTAGCACAGGCTTCCAGTATCATTGTTTCAGATGCTGCACATCTCGTATCATGATGGTATGGTGTGGTATATGGGCTACAAAGATAGTGGGGCCATTCTTCATCAATGGAAACCTCAATGCCACTGGATATCTGAAATTGCTACATGATGATGCGTTGCCCTCTTTATGCACTGAAGATAGCACGTTCCCTGAGTTTTTCCAACAAGATGGTGCACCACCACATTATGGGTGTCAGGTCTGAGCATTCCCACATGAACAGTTTCCTGGAAAGTGGATTGGTCATTGTGGGCCAGTTGAATGGCCACTATAGAGGAGGCATCCACTTTAGAAGAGACTGTTTGTTATGGTCAGGATGATGCAGCACCGGAGCTCTCGCAAAGGCCTCTTTCAAGTGCTGAAAGGATGAAACGACACACTCCTTCTTGGTTAGGGCAGAGATGGGTGCCATTAGGGACCAAAAGTGAGGTATAAACTGCCTATAGAAGTTGGCAAACCCCATGAAGTGCTGGATGGCTCATAAGCTCTGAGGGCGAGGTAAGGAGAGAATCGCAGATACATTCCCAGGATCCATCTTGAGACCCTGGCTGGAACAATGTAACCAAGGAATGGCAAGGAAGACTTTTCAAAGACACATTTGGACAACTTGGCAAATAAATTATTCTTATTCTTCCATACGCCCTGCAGAACATGACAGACATGTGTTCTATGGGAAGTTAGATCCGGAGAGAATATCAGGATGTTGTCCAAATACATGACCACAAAAACATAGAGAAGGTCCCTGAAGATGTCATTGATGAATTCTTGGAGCACAGTGGGTGCATTGCACAGACCAAAGGGCATGACGAGATACTCGTAGTGACTGTCACGAGTACTAAAGGCTGTCTTCCACTCATATATTTCAGTTCCGGATCAAGTTATAATTCCCTCTTTGGTGAAAATCTTAGCACCACGGATTTTGTCAAAAACGTCTGAAATCAAGGGCAGAGGGTGCTTGTTTTTTATGGTGATTTTGTTAAGGACGCGATAGTCTATACCGGGATGTAGGGAACCATTCTTATTGTCACGAAGAAGAAGCCAGCACCAGCAGGAGAAGAGAGCTTATGAGTAAAAATGAATTGGATAGGCTAAGCAAGGAAATGTCTGTCTCTGGAAGCAATAGCTAGGGGTTGATCAAGCCATTGTGTTGGATGCTGAAGTTCAAGAGCCAAGTCCTAACAGATGACGTTAGCAGCCTAACGGGAATCAATATGGGCTACCGTAGAGAGACACTTCTCACCCCAGACCAGTGTGTCTTCATTCACTAATTTTGGATAGCAATCTTTCTCACCTAGGGTCATCTTTCCGACCAACCCTAGGCTGTGGAGTTTCCCAGCTTCACTGGCGAACATAATGCCCTTGGCCTACACAATACATGCCTTTGTTCTCAGTATACCTTTGCTTTCATTCCTGTACAGAAAGTTTGGCTCGCTCCACTAGCATCAGCTCAACAGCAGGGGGTGTGACTTGCGGCAGCAAGGGATACTGGAAGGCTGAGACCAGCCTGGGGGGTCCTCTGGCAAAGGGTGATACTTGGGCTTATTCCTGAGCACACTCTTGAAAATGGAGGTCAATTTTAGAAGACAGATGTATAAGAGCATCCAAGGAAGATGTAGATCACTGCCTACCAATTCATCCTTAATTTGACCAGAAAGGACCTGCCGAAAGGTTGCAACCAGGGCTTCTTCATTCCAGGCTAGCTCCACAGCCAGGGTATAGAAGCATAGAGCATAAAGTAGACACCAGGTACCACTCCAGGGCAGTCCCTGGGACAGCAGCAGCTGACCAGGGATCAGAGACTTGTCAACAGCAGGAGGTGTGACTTGCGGCTGCAAGGGATACTAGATGGCTGGCACCAGCCTGGGGGTCCTCTGGCAAAGGGTGATACTGGGGCTCGTTCCTGAGCATGCTTTTGAAATTGGAGATCAGTTTTAGAAGCCAGATGTATAAGAGCATCCAAGGAAGATGGTAGATCACAGCCTGCCAATTCATCCTTAATTCGACCAAAAAGGCCCTGCCGGAAGGTTGCCATCAGTGCTTCTTCATTCCACGCTAGCTCCGCAGCCAGGGTACAGAAGGGTAGAGCATAGAGTAGACACCAGGTACCATTCCAGGGCAGTCCCCGGGACTGCAGCAGCTGACCGGAGGTCAGAGACTCGGATATTGGGTACAGGTGGGCGTAGTTAGACAAACTGAGGTCGAGGCAGGTACCACAGGTTCAGAACGTAGAGGTCAGCCTAGATCAGGACCGGAGAGATCAGGATAAATGATAATGCTAGCTGGGTCAAAAACGAGGCAAAACAGAGATACGCCAATAGAGGAAGCTAGAGATGGAGCTACTAGAACTTAAGTACAGGCAAGGAATCTAGGGTGGAGTTGCATGATATATTACCTGCTGGCAGATGATAGTTTTGGGAGGAAGATCTCTGCAGGACAGAATGAATACAAAATTCCTGTTTGACTGCGTCCCCCTATGACTCACAAACAGCAGATATGGAAGAGAAGCTCATAATGATGATGAGGTATTGGTGGAACAGAGCAAACACACAGTGAATAGGGCGGCGATTAAAAGGAGTGCAAGTGGCCGGCGTAGGAACTTGAGAGCCCTGTGAGAGACGGAATCTTGAAAAAAATCCAGAAAATCACATTGTATGATTTTTACATAATTAATTAGCATTTTATTGCATGAAATAAGTATTTGATACAATAGAAAAACAAAACTTAATATTTGGTATAGAAAGCTTTGTTTGCAATTACAGAGGTCAGATGTTTCCTGTAGTTCTCGACCAAGTTTGCACACACTGCACCAGGGATTTTGGCCCACTCCACCATACAGATCTTCTCCAGATCTTTCTGGTTTTGGGGCTGTCGCTGGGCAACATTGAGTTTCAGCTCCCTCCAAAGATTTTCTATTGGGTTCAGGTCTGGAGACTGGCTAGGCCACCCCATGACCTTGAAATTCTTCTTACTGAGCCACTCCTTGGTTGCCTTGGTTGTGTGTTTCAGGTCATTGTCATGCTGGAAGACACAGCCACGACCCATATTCAATGCTCTTACTGTGGGAAGGAGGTTGTTGGCCAAAATCTCGCGATATATGACCCCATCCATCCTCCCTTCAATCCGGTACAGTCGTCCTGTCTCTTTTTCAGAAAAAAAAACCCAAAGTATAATGTTTCCCCCACCATGCTTCACGGTTGGGACGGTGTTCTTGGGGTTGTACTCATCCTTCTTCCTCCCAACACGGCGAGTGGAGTGGATACCAAAATGTTCTATTTTGGTCTCATCTGACCACATGACCTTCTCCCATGCCTCCTCTGGATCATCCAAATGGTCATTGGCAAACTTCAAACAGGCCTGGACATGTGCTGGCGTGAGCAATGGGACCTTGTGTGCCATGAAGGATTTTAATCCATGACGGCGTAGTGTGTTACTAGTGGTGATGTTTGAGACTGTGGTCCCAGCTCTCTTCAAGTCACTGAACTCCCATGTAGTTCTTGGCTGATTCCTGACCTTTCTCAGAAGTTTTCCTGTCATGAGATTTTGGTGCAGAGGAGCGGGACTTTGGGTAGAGTCTTCTTTTCCCGGCTAGGTTCCGCTGCCTGCCTCCTGTGTTTCAATGACAGGTCAGTGATTTTTACTGGCTTTCAGTGACCTGCCTCCTGTTTGAATTCTCAATGAATGCGTCATTAAGCCGAGATCCCAATCTGCACATATGCCGCCTCCGGCACCATGTTATTGAAGACCAGAACGTCATTGACAGCAGCGCAAAATTTCAAAGAAGAGACAGGTCACTGAGAAATTAGTGACCTGTCATTGAAATACATGAGGCAGGGAGAGGGGCCAAGGCAGGAGAAGAAGACCCTACCCACAGTCCAGCCTCTGTGCACCGAAATCTCATTAGAGGAAAACTTCAAATGGTGATTATACAAGAACCATAACACGGATTTCTTCACCAAAGGCATCAATTTAATCAGTATTACATCACCATTATGGCCACATCTTTACATTACAAAATTGTGATGACAGGTTTTCTTTAACTGTACAAAATCAATGCTGATAAAAACCACAAAAAAAAAAAAACAAGATTATAGAGTCCCCTACATAAAACTTTAAAAATTGGATATTAGTTATCCTAAAAACAAATTTCAAATTATACTTAATCTTTAAGTTTCTCTAACATGAAAGAGTTTCGATTTTTTCCTAATTTAAAGGGATAACGAAAGGAGGATCAAAGGCAGCATTCAAATTATGTTACATCATAATTTAATCCTCTAAAATGTCAAGAGTGACGAACGTGAAGTCTTAGTCATGGGACAGAGGTGCAGACTTAGACTACAGCATGTCTTCAGATAAGCAATAACACAAATCTAAAAAGCTGTACTATACCTGATAGTATAATACCTATTCAAAATAACCTTGTTCTCAAGAGAGGTTCAAGATAGGTACATCTCTGAACAGTAAGGTTATGTGCACAAATTCAGTATTTGCAGCGGAAAAATCTACTGCAGATAAAGGAGTGTTGGCAGGAAAAACGCTGTATAAAATATACTCGTTTATGCTGTATTTTTGCATGCTTTTTTTATGCATTTCTTTACATTCACTTGAATGGGTGGAAAACAATGCAAAAACGCTGAAAGAATTGATATGCTGCTGATGTGAAACTGCTTCAAATCTGCAAGGAAAAAATAAGCAGCATGTGCATAAAATTTCAGAACTCTTATTCACTTTGCTGGTACAGTAAGGCTATGTTCACACATCATGTTTTTTTCAGCGTCGATTTTCTGCAGCAAAATCTGATCTCTTGCCAGGAGGTTGTTCAAGATTCTTGATGCTGTTTTCTTGCTTTTTTGCTTTTTTTTTTGGTGCGTTTTTTTCACTGTCCTCTGTTATCCATGTACATAAAGTTCAGGGAAAAAAAATCTCATTCTGGTTTAGGCCCAAAAAACGCTGAAAAACGCTGAAAACTTGACACCTGCATTTTTGGTGCCTTTTTTCAGCGTTTTTTTCACCACCCATTACGCCAATGGGTGAAAAAAACGCTGAAATAAGGGACATGCTCTATTTTGCAAAAAAACCACACAAAGCACAAAATCCTGAACCAAAAAAAAATACGATGTGTGCATGAGATTTCTGGAATCTCATAGACTTGGCTGGTACTGCGAAACGCAGCTGAAAATTTGCATAAAAAAACGCATCAAAAAGCGCTGAAAAAAACATGATGTGTAAATACAGCCTTAAATTTTTCGCTAGCTCTCATGAAATACACTGACATGAAGAGCTGTATCTCTACCCTGAGATAAGATGGCACCAGAATTTTAATGCGATCACCGTGACTGCGGTCGTGGTGCCGCATTAAAGGTGAGACATGATAATATGTACCTGGTCCATAAGTCCCAGGGCACAGGGATGTATTATTATGCCTCACATCAGAAAGGGGTTAAACTTGGTTCTATGAAAAATTGTAATTGCCTTTGAAGTCCTAAAATGTCAAACGAAAATAATGAAGTCCTGATATATAAGAATCCGAAAGAACTGTTTGAAGCTGGTGAATCACTTTCTATACAGGACAGGAGCCTCTTCAAGATCTTGTATAGTGTATATAGCGAACATAAATAATAAAAAGGACCCATTGTCACTAAGCATCTAAAGAAGTAACCCATCCTAACAGGTATAAATCACAATATTGCATATCGTACAAGAAGGGAACAGGACGGTACATATAGCTCCATACTGTACTACAAGGAGGTTCTGCTATACAGCTAATAAATAAGTACTCAGTGGCTACATTTATCCCCAGTGTGATATACTGATCCACCAGTGTTTAAAGAGGTTGTCCAGGGTTAGAAAAAAATATATACTTTATTTCCAGAAAAAAGGCTTATTTCATGAAGAAAATGCAGATTTTTCTGTCCAACGGTGTGTCCCCACATTGGGCATATCTGTGACATTGCAAGTTTAACGTGCGATAAGAGAGACCTGAGAAGACCATTGTTGCATGTTGCTGTCCCGTCAAAACTAGTTTTTCTATAATTGGCAAAGAGAGATAAAGTGTGACATCATAAGGCCACATGGAAATACAAGTATGTACACATAGCAGTATTAGAGGGACCAGAAGTCAAACCATCCTTCCCACCCCTAAAATGTTAAAGAACATATATAATACAAGCGGTGTCTGCTACAATTGCAGTAGTGGTTTTATGAAATAAACAGTTGTAGGCAAATTGTACTGTAGTTCTAGAACTGTTTATATAAAGTGAAGAAAAGTAATATAAATATAGAATCACAATATCTCCAATTAGCGATATTAATTCTTATATTCAAATTTTTACTTCAGGAATTAAATAATATTAAGTAGCATTTTCACAACCCATTTAAATTGTTTAAGTGGTCTCCAAATTTGAAAAGAAACATGTCAGCTGATTCTTGCTGCAGCATAAATCAGAGACCGACTATTATTGCAGACACATTTGTTATATTCTGAAAACGCGTGGTGTTTCAGAGAAAACATTTAATATGGCAGCCTGGACAAAGTGATTAAGACCGACTAGTCTAATAGGCATTTCCTAGGCGGTTTTTCCCATTCACATAAATTGAGTTTTCTGTCAATGTGTGTTTATATGGAGAGACCTGTCAGTCTACCTGAGTTGGGAAGAAAGAAGCCGGCAGGGTTATACCTCTTGAACTAGTCTTCCTAGTCAACTAGTCCTTGGCTACCATATTAAAGTATGTTTTATCTGACATGCTACAGCATTTCTGCATTGTCTCATATATCAAAGGAAAAAAGAAAGCCTCACAATAATAGATCCCCTCCTAAAATATATATATATTACACCTAGAGCGACATAGTTGGAGCAAAAACAATCAGAATAGTAAAATGTAAAAAATTACACAGATTTCATAACAAGCCCAGAACTCTCCCACAGAATTAAGCTAATGCTGTAAAGCTTATCTCTAGACAATGCTAGCTGCTATATCAAGATAGTTTACCCATAATCATGTACAGAAAATAGGCTAAAAAATAACAATCATAAAATAAAATAGATTAGTAAATAGGAAAATTGATCAATATTTGATTTTAACAAGTAGCAAATATTAAAGTTGACACATTGCCTTTAAATGAACACTTTACATAGAAAATGTCCACAAAAATAGAATGACAAGACTTCCTTTTTTAATCTCCTCTTTTCTTTATTCCTTCCTTGTTTAATCTACAATTTAAATTAACAATTATGTAAAGAAATCTTCTAAGTTCCCCAAGAGCTCAGCCACATCCTCCTACTCCTAACTATCATGGGTGTGATCATAAGACAACCACAATTAAGTCCTAGTCTAGTGTGACAAGATCACTGGCAAAGTACTGGTGGGGAGATATGTAGTACTGAGATTGTTAGCTCCAGTAATACAAACATAGGAAAATTGTTCCAGCACACAAAGTGATGAGGGTTTAATCAGTCATGTTTAGGGGTAGGGTGATTAAACACTTGTAGAGAGGGAGGAGGTTAGAAGATAAATTCCCAGCCTTTTAGAGCATTTGGTGTTAGGTGGGTCTGGAGGCACAAGCTCTGGATCTGTATTGCCATGTGAAGGAAAGCTAAACTTAGGGTTGTTTGCTCCTGAAGTAGGTGGTTTCCCTTAGTAACAAGGACTTTGCCATACGTTTTCCTGTTTGACCGGGAAGGCTGTGTTTGTTTTGCTAACATTGCCATGGTTTATGCAGTTCCCTTAATAAACAACAACGGAAGATTAAAGAGACAGTGTTCCTGTGTCTACCTCTATGTGCAACCAAGTGAGTTGATCTACCACACTAGGTATTGCTGATCTAAAGGTTCTCAACTTTAATTATTTACATTTTTAACTTGTAATGGGAAATGCAGTTACTGAAAAAATATGGAATATAATGTTTTAGACATAAAATTAGATAAGTGTACAGTTCTGAAAACTAAGACTTCTTCCTAACGTGGTCATGATCTAAAAGAAGTAGAGATGACCAAATTTTTTTAAATTCAAATTCACCAGGTTCAACAAATTTTTCCCAACTACAAAGCCTCTAATTCCCCTAAAACATATGTAACACTTTAAGGTCTCCTATGATTGTATTCTACCATTTCACTTTCATGCTCTTTAAAAGGGTGTTCCAAAGGCAAAGTCATTTTATTCCTAAATCCATATCTATTTAGTGCCATAAATAAATTTACTTTCTAATATACTTGTGTTAAAAATTCCCTATTCTTCCCTAATGCACTATCTATCTGCTATTCTATTTTTTTCCCTACTTTCTTTCTGATGAATCTTCGTTTGAGAATCCCAGTGCATGCTGGGATATTCAACTGAAGAGTCATTAGGAGACTGAGGCTGCGGTCACTGCCACAGCCCTTGCTTCCTCCCTGAAACGAAACAACGTTCATTCCAAAGGTTGTCCCTGCGCACTGTGCGTTGTGCACAATGACAGCGTGCGCTCTGTTGTCGGCTCAGATCAGCAGTAACGAGCCAGCAACAGAGCAGTGTCACAAAACCTGCCCCTGCAGGTTACGTCACTGGTCTCTGCACGCCAGGTATTTTTGTCTAAAATTCATTCTTTCTGATAAATATTTTACATTCAATAACACAACTTATCACCGGATGAATGGAACTGCTATGGGCACGACAGTGGCATGCAGCTTTGTCAACCTGTTGATGGGCCAGTTTGAAAATATTTGCATTTTTAACTCTCAGAATCATCATATCATCATGTACCGCCAGTACAAAGACAATCTATTTTTTATTTAGCAGGGTCTGCAATTCACAATCAATCAATAATTTGAAGAACTGAACAATAACACCTGGGACTTAATATTCATGCTATTCGTGAGACAAATTCAGATAAAATTTTCGAACCTTCCGATCACCAATCGTATCAATATGAAGACTTACTTCAAATTAGTAGATAACAATAGTTATTTAAACTTCAATAGTGGCCACTACAAAAAAATGGCATCCAGCAAATACAAGAGGATGAGAAGAAAATGTACAAAAGCTACTGATTTCAAAGTTTAAGCTAAAATATTATAGAACAGATTTAAAGAAGAAGAAATACACAAAAAAATTGGTTAATAATGCGTTTATAATGTCCCACCCCAAAGAGTATTCAAACTGATGGAAAAACCTAGTACACACATTTCATCACTACCTTCAGCCAATCACATACTGTAAAGATTCTCAACAAAATCTAGCATATTCTAAAAAGGTATCCCGTTCTGGGACCCAATCTATCTGATAGACCTCTACTTACATTTAGAAGAGAGGCATATATTGATTGACTAATCAATACGGACAGGTTTCCACTTGTAGGGACATATACTGTATATGACAATCACATTCCCATACCCATTTTCTAACATTTTATAACTGTGGTTATATTGTTATTTTTTATATGAATGCACTTGCTTTTTTTTATATAACGGTATACCGTACACCTGCCTGTTCCAGATAAAACATTGCGATCACTGTTTCAACCATGTTACAATTTGTCCGATTCCATTACTATCCATTCACATAAATAACATGGTAAAATCCCACAAAGATCACTTACATTCTGTTTACCCATGATTTTCTAAAAACCACAATACAATAATAGGAGAATGCTTTGCAACGCTACAACACTAATGCTTTTCAAGCCATCCAGTTTGAACACCATGATGTTGCAGCAGGAGTAAAGATTTTTGATAGTAGTTGCAAGCCAATACAATACACTGCAACTTGTTTAAACCCTCCACTTTCTCAGTATTAATATCACTTATATGCCACAGATTTGCCCATGGCCCTTTTCTAAATCATTTCTCAATAAACACAATACAGTGAAGACGGATATGGCAACACTACAGTATTAAGGCTTTTTGTACCATCCAACCTCAGCTAGCAAAGTTTCTGATCACCATGATGATCAACCACAATAACGATTTTGACAGTAGGTATATGGTGATCACTTAATCCTTTTTTGGTTTACTTGTCTCTTATTAATGTTGTTTATATTTATCATTGTTTTTTTAGAATCTAACATTAATATATATATATTGTATATATATATATATATATATATATATTAATGTACACTGCTCAAAAAAATAAAGGGAGCTCTTAAACAACAGAATATAACTCCAAGTAAATCAAACTTCTGTGAAATCAAACTATCCACTTAGGAAGCAACACTGTTTGACAATCAATTTCACATGCTGTTGTGCAAATGGAATAGGCAATAGATGGAAATTATTGGCAATTATCAAGACACCCTCAATAAAGGAGTGGTTCTGTAGGTGGGGACCACAGACCTCATCTCAGTACCAATGGCTGATGTTTTGGTCACTTTTGAATGTTGGTTGTGCTTTCACACTCGTGGTAGCATGAGACGGACTCTACAACCCACAGAATTTGCTCAGGTAGTGCAGCTCATCCAGGATGGCGCAACAATGCGAGCTGTGGCAAGAAGGTTTGCTGTGTCTGTCAGCGTAGTGTCCAGAGGCTGGAGGCGCTACCAGGAGACAGGCCAGTACACCAGGAGATGTGGAGGGGGCCGTAGGAGGGCAACAACCCAGCAGCAGGACCGCTACCTCCGCCTTTGTGCAAGGAGGAACAGAAGGAGCACTGCCAGAGCCCTGCAAAATGACCTCCAGCAGGCCACAAATGTCCATGTGTCTGCACAAATGGTTAGAAACCGACTCAATGAGGGTGGTATGAGGGCCAGACGTCCACAGATGGGGGTTGTGCTCACAGCCCAACGCCGTGCAGGACGCTTGGCATTTGCCACAGAACACCAGGATTGGCAAAATCTCCACTGGTGCCCTGTGCTCTTCACAAATGAAAGCAGGTTCACACTGAGCACATGTGACAGACGTGACAGAGTCTGGAGACGCCGTGGACATGACCGGTTTGGCACTGGGTCAGTAATGGTGTGGGGTGGCATTTCTTTGGAGGGCCGCACAGCCCTCCATGTGCTCGCCAGAGGTAGCCTGACTGCCATTAGGTACAGAGATGAGATCCTCAGACCCCTTGTGAGACCATATGCTGGTGCGGTTGGCCCTGGGTTCCTCCTAATGCAGGACAATGCCAGACCTCATGTGGCTGGAGTGTGTCAGCAGTTCCTGCAAGATGAAGGCATTGAAGCTATGGACTGGCCCTCCCGTTCCCCAGACCTGAATCCGATTGAGCACATCTGGGACATCATGTCTCGCTCCATCCACCAACGTCACGTTGCACCACAGACTGTCCAGGAGTTGGCGGGTGCTTTAGTCCAGGTCTGGGAGGAGATCCCACAGGAGACCATCCGTAACCTCATCAGGAGCATGCCCAGGCGTTGTAGGGAGGTCATACAGGCACGTGGAGGCCACACACAATACTGAGCCTCATTTTGACTTGTTTTAAGGACATTACATCATGGTTGGATCAGCCTGTAGTGTGTTTTTCCACTTTAATTTTGGGGATGACTCCAAATCCAGGCATCCATTGGTTAATACATTTGTTTTCCATTGATGATTTTTGTGTGATTTTGTTGTCAGCACATTCAACTTTGTACAGAACAAAGTATTCAATGAGAATATTTCATTCATTCAGATCTAGGATGTGTTATTTGAGTGTTCCCTTTATTTTTTTGAGCAGTGTATATACAGTTCTAGCAAAAATTAAGAGACCACTGCAAAATTTTCATTTTCTCTGATTTTTCTCTTTATATGTATAGTAAAATGTACATTGTTGTTTTATTCTATAAACTACTGACAACATGTCTCCGAAATTCAAAGCTAAAAAAGAATTTTGAAGAGTTCAGAAATCAATATTTGGTAGAATAACCATGATTTTTAATCACAGCTTTCATGCGTCTTGGCATGCTTTCCACCAGTCTTTCACACTGCTTTTGGGTGACCTTATGCCACTCCTGGCACAAAAATTTAAGCAGTTCTTCTTTGTTTGATGGCTTGTGACTATCCATCTTCATCTTGATTACATTCCAGAGGTTTTCAATGGGGTTCAGGTCTGGAGATTGGGCTGGCCATGACAGGGTCTTGATGTGGTGCTCCTTCATTCACACATTGTTTGACATAGCTGTGTGGCATGGGGCATTGTGATGCTGGAAAAAACAGTCCTCAGAGTTGGAGAACATTGCCTGAGCAGAAGGAAGCAAGTGTTTTTCAAGGATAACCTTGTATGCGGCTTGACTCATACATCCTTCGCAAAGATTAACCTGCCCAATTCCAGCCTTCCTGAAGCATCCCCAGATTATCACTGATCCTCCACCAAATTTCACAGTGGGTGCAAGACACTGTGGCTTGTATGCCTCTCCAGGTCTCCATCTAACCATTAAACAACCAGGTGTTGGGCAAAGCTGAAAATTAGACTTATCAGAGAAGATTACCTTACTCCAGTCCTCCATGGTCCAATCTTATGGTCTTTGGCAAACTTCAGCCTGTCTTTCCTTTGCTTCTCATTGATGAAAGGCTTTTTACTAGCTTTACATGACTTGAGGCCTCTAGGAGCCTGTTACGAACTGTTCTTGCCATGCACTTCACCCCAGATGCCATTTGCCATTCCTTTTGTAGGTCACTTGATGTCATCCTGCGGTTGCTGAGTGACATTCGAATAAGATGACGGTCATCCCGGTCAGTGGAGAGTTGCTTTCGCCCTCTGCCAGTCTGTAGCTTTGTTGTCCCCAATGCATGCTTGACCTTGTTGTAATGGACTGCCATCTTCGAAATTTGAGTGATTGAGGCAACATGACGCTCACTGTATCCCTCTGCTAGTACAGCCAGAATTGAGCCCTTCTTTTCCTCACTCAAGACTTTTCTTTTCAACTCCTTTGGCATGGTTAAAAGTTATTTTTTCATTCAAATTACTTTTGGGATATTCCTAGCACTTGTTTTGCCATCCAGCTTGTCCTATTGCAAGAGGATTGTGAAGACCACAGCAGTGTTTTTTATACTTTGCCTCGTTACATAAGATTTGGTTCAGATGATCACCTAATCAGAAGCACATTAAGTAGAATGAGGTGTACTTTGGTTGGAATTCAACTGACACTGGAATGGAATGGCTGTCAGACATGTAGAGATGGTGATTTTTAGAAAACTGTGCAGTGGTCTCTTAATTTTTGCCAGAGCTGTATATATATATATACAGTTGTGCTCAAAAGTTTACATACCCCGGCAGAATTTTTCCTTTCTTGGCCTTGTTTCAGAGAATATGAATGATAATAAAAAACATTTTCTCCACTCATGGTTATTGGTTGGGTGAAGCCATTTATTATCAAACTACTATATTTTCTCTTTTTAAATGTTATTGACAACCAAAAACATCCATATGACCCTGATCAAAAGTTCACATACCCTGGTGATTTTGACCTGATAACATGCACATAATCTGACACAAATGGGTTTGAATGTCTACTAAAGGTAACATCCTCACCTGTGACCTGTTTGCTTGTAATTAGTGTGTGTGCATAAAAGCTGAGTGAGTTTCTGGGGTCCAGACAGACTCTTGCATCTTTCATCCAGCCACTCATGTTTCTGGATTGTGAGTCATGGGGAAAGCAAAAGAATTGTCAACGGATCTACGGGAAAAGGTAGTTGAAATGTATATATAACACAGGAAAGGGATACAAAAAAAATCCAAGGAATTGATAATGCCAGTCAGCAGCGTTCAAACTGTGATTAACAAATGGAAAATCAGGGGCTCTGTAAAACCCCAACCACGGTCAGGTAGACCAACAAAAATTTCGGCCACAACTGCCAGGAAAATTGTTCGGGATGCAAAGAAAAACCCACAAATAACTTCAGCTGAAATTCAGGACTCTCTGAAAAATAGCAGTGTGGCTGTTTTAAGATGCGCAATAAGGAGGCACTTGAAGAAAAATGGGCTGCATGGTCGAGTCGCCAGAAGAAAGCCATTACTGCGCAAATGCCACAAAGTATCTTGCTTACAATACACCAAACAGCACAGAGACAAGCCTAAAAACTTCTGGAACAAGGTAATTTGGAGTGATGAGACCAAAATTGAACTGGCCACAACCATAAATGTTAAATTTGGAGAGAGGTCAACAAGGCCTATGATGAAAAGAACACCATTCCTACAGTAAAGCATGGAGGTGGATCGCTGATGTTTTGGGGATGTGTGAGCTACAAAGGCACAGGAAACTTGGTAAAATTTGAAGGAAAAATGAATGCAGCACATTATCAGCAAATACTACAGACAAATTTGTACTCATCAGCCTGGAAGCTGCGCATGGAACGTACTTGGACGTTCCAACATGACAACGATCTAAAACACAAGGCGAAGTCGACCTGTCATTGGCTACAGCAGAACAAAATGAAGGTTCTGGAGTGGCCATCTCAGTTTCCTGACCTCAATATCATTGACCCACACTGGGGGGATCTCAAGTGCGCAGTTCATGCTAGACAGCCCAGGAATTGACAGGAACTGGAGGCTTTTTGCCAAGAAGAATGGAGAGCTTTACCATCTGAGAAAATAAAGAACCTCATCCACAACTACTACAAAAGACTTCAAGCTGTCATTGATGTTAGAGGGGGCAATACATGGTATTAAGAACTAGGGTATGTGAACTTTTCATTAGGGTCATTTGGATGATTAGGTTGTCATTAAGATTTAAAAAGAGAAAACACAGTAGTTTGACAATAAACCAACCAATAACCATGAGAGGAGAAAAAGTTTTTTGTTAGCATTCATATTCTCTGAAACAAGGCCAAGAAAGGAAAAATTCTGCCGGGGTATGTAAACTTTTCAGCACAATTGTACATACACAGTCATGTCTAAAAGTGTTGGCACCCTTGAAATTGTCCCAGAAAATTATTACAATTACACAATTTGTTATGCACGTGGTTATTTACTTTGTGTATATTGGAATGACAGAGAAAAAAAAAGGCAAATTGGACATAATTTTACACAAAATGCCAAAAATGGGCCGGACAAAATTGTTGGTATCCTAAACTTAATATTTGGTTGCACACACTTTGGAATAAATAACATCAATCAATCACTTCCTATAACCATCAACAAGCTTCTTACACCTCTCAACTGGAATTTTGGACCATTCTTCTCTACAAACTGCTCCAGGTCTCTCATATTTGAAGGGTGCCTTTTCCCAACAATAATTTTAAGATCTCTCCACAGTTGTACAATGTGTTTTAGATCCGGACACATTGCTGACCACTTCAGAACTCTCCAGTACTTTGTTTCCATCCATTTCTGGGCGCTTCTTGAAGTAGGTTTGGGGTCATTGCACTTCTGGACGACCCATGACACTACATTGCACACAGTCAAGGCACCCAGTGCCAGAGGCAGCACAACAACCTCAAAACATCTTTGAACTTCCACCATATTTGACCGTAGGTACTGTGTTCTTTCCTTTGTAGGCCTCATTCCATATTCAGTAAACAGTAGAATGATGTGCTTTATTAAAATGCTCTATCTTGGTCTCATCTGTCCACAAGACGATTTCACAGAAGGATTTTCGCTTACATAGATTTTAGAAAACTGCAGTCTAGCTTTTTGATGTATCTGTGTTTGCAGTGGGGTCCTCCTGGGTCTCCTGCCATAGCGTTTCATTTCATTCAAATGTCGACGCATAGTTTGCAGTGATACTGAAGCACCTTAAGCCTGCAGGACAGCTTGATTTTCTTTGGAACTTGATTGGGGCTGCTTATCCACCATCTCGACTATCCTGCATTGCAATATTTCATCAATTTTTCTCTGCCATCCATGTCCAAGGAGATTAGCTACAGTGCCATGGGTTGTAAACTCCTTGAGTGTCTTGCACACTGTGGACAAAGGAACATGAAGATCTCTGGAGATTGACTTGTAACCTTGAGATTGTTGATATTTTTTCAATAATTTTGGATCTCAAGTCCTCAGTCAGTTCTCTTCTCCTCTTTCTGTTCTCCATGCTAAGTGTGGTACACACAGACACACAATGCAAAGATTGAGTCAACTTCTCTCCTTTTTATCTGGTTTCAGGTGTGATTTTTATATTGCCCACACCTTTTACTTGCCACAGGTGAGTTTGAATGGGCATCACATGCTAGAAACAAAGTTGTTTACCATCAATTTTGGAATGGTGACAATAATTTTGTCTGGGCCATTTTTGAGTTTGTGTGTGAAATTATGTCCAATTTGCCGTTTTTGTTCAGTTTGTTGTGTTGCTCCAGTACATACAAAGGAAATAAACATGTGCATAACAAAACATGTGTATTTTCAATAATTTTCTGGGAGAAATACTTAATTTTCTGGAACAATTTCAAGGGTGCCAAAAGTTTCAGCCATGGCTGTATATATTCCTCTAAAAAAAGCTTATCATACAAATCAAATCAATTGATGTACTAATGGTTACAAATTGGGAAACTCACTGGTATGCACCTTATTTTTTTCCCAATTTTTATGTATTTAAAACTTCTGTTTGATGCTTATTCATATGTTCCTGACAGTAAATGTATACTGTATGTGCATTAAAAATTGTTCCCCTGGAAAACTTATCACGAGCAGGGTAGCCAGAGCCTCCTATTTCTTTGTTGATTCCTCTGCAATAGGTAGCTAGGCATTTTTGATCATTAGGGACTTCAAGTAATATGTGCTGCTTACTTTTGGAGTCTGTAACTGAGCCTACTCTGACTCTGGAGTCTCTGGACCCATCTCGCTATACACTTTATTACTAATATACATTCCTTTGATCGGATTTGGGTAATATTTGACAAATGAAGTAAACAGTGTCACTTTATTCCTTTGTCCAAATTACCAAATCCCAGGTCCTGTCTAAATTAGTCATCAAACATATTGGTTGTCTGTTGTCTGTATGACATTCCAGAAAACATTGTTTCTTACTAGGATATTCAATTAATTTGTAAATTACAAAGGCATTCTGTAATAAAAAAAAAAGTTGTCTTTTTCTTATGACTACCACCACCCCAAGAGATGAAAAGATTTAATAAGAGCAATATCTTCTTTGTTACGCTATGTTTCTGATCATCAATCTAACTGGGTGGATTATCTTCAGTTGTCTGACTTTAAAATTAATTATGATACAAAGAATCCATCAAAGCATAATTTTTTCTGTAATCTTTGGTGTTATCCTTGCTTTCGTTCTTTTTTCTTCTTTTGAGATAGATGAACACTGCAGAGGCCAATTAATCAGTAAATAGGTTAAAGCTTACCTGGTTTGAAGTTAAAGATGATGTGAGGGAGACACAAGGTAAGACTTCTTCTGCTAAAAAGAGAGATACTAGTCGGACAAATTGTGCTTATCCACTGAAAACATCAAACTCAAAAGTAAATTCTGCTAAGTTATTGGCCAAATTGACTAGTTAATACAAAATCATTGAAGTCATTAATTCTGTAGCTTTTCCTTTGAAACTTCCTTAGTCATTTAGGATACCTAACCAAAAGTACAGTATATAAAGCACCTGTTCACCCAGTCAGAGATCCTCCTCCCATGATGATCAGAGGCAACCTTGAATTTGAGGCACATATATAAGCTAGTGCTACATATATAAGCATACGTGTGTTATATAGACAGAGATGCTCAACCATAATGTGCAGTTACAGTGGTGGCCAAAAGTATTGGCACCCCTGCAATTCTGTCAGATAATACTCAGTTTCTTCCTGAAAATGATTGCAATCACAAATTCTTTGGTCTTATTATCTTCATTTAATTTGCTTGCAAGGAAAAAACACAAAAGAGAATGAAGCAAAAATCAAATCATTGATCATTTCACACAAAACTCCAAAAATGGCCCAGACAAAAGTATTGGCACTCTCAGCCTAATACTTGGTTGCACAACCTTTAGCCAAAATAACTGCGAACAACCGCTTCTGGTAACCATCAATGAGTTTCTTACAATGCTCTGCTGGAATTGTAGACCATTCTTCTTTGGCAAACTGCTCCAGGTCCCTGATATTTGAAGGGTGCCTTCTCCAAACTGCCATTTTGAGATCTCTCCACAGGTGTTCTATGGGATTCAGGTCTGGACTCATTGCTGGCCAACTTAGAAGTCTCCAGTGCTTTCTCTCAAACCATTTTATAGTGCTTTTGGAAGTGTGTTTTGGGTCATTGTCCTGCTGGAAGACCCATGACCTCTGAGGGAGACCCAGCTTTCTCACACTGGGCCCTACATTATGCTGCAAAATTTGTTGGTAGTCTTCAGACTTCATAATGCCATGCACACAGTCAAGCAGTCCAGTGCCAGAGGCAGCAAAGCAACCCCAAAACATCAGGGAACCTCCGCCATGTTTGACTGTAGGGACCGTGTTCTTTTTTTTGAATGCCTCTTTTTTTTTCCCCGTACACTCTATGTTGATGCTTTTTCCCAAAAAGCTCTACTTTTGTCTCATCTGACCAGAGAACATTCTTCCAAAACGTTTTAGGCTTTCTCAGGTAAGTTTTGGCAAACTCCAGCCTGGCTTTTTTATGTCTCGGGGTAAGAAGTGGGGTCTTCCTGGGTATCCTACCATACAGTCCCTTTTCATTCAGACGCCGACGGATAGTACAGGTTGACACTGTTGTACCCTCGGACTGCAGGGCAGCTTGAACGTGTTTGGATGTTAGTCGAGGTTCTTTATCCACCATCCGCACAATCTTGCGTTGAAATCTCGCGTCAATTTTTCTTTTCCGTCTGAGGTTAGCCACAGTGCCATGTGCTTTAAACTTCTTGATGACACTGCGCACGGAAGACACAGGAACATTCAGGTCCTTGGAGATGGACTTGTAGCCTTGAGATTGCTCATGCTTCCTCACAATTGGTTTCTCAAGTCCTCAGACAGTTCTTTCTTTCTTTCTTTTCTCCATGCTCAATGTGGTACACACAAGGACACAGGACAGAGGTTGAGTCAACTTTAATCCATGTTAACTGGCTGCAAGTGTGATTTACTTATTGCCAACACCTGTTAGGTGCCACAGGTAAGTTACAGGTGCTGTTAATTACACGAATTAGAGAAGCATCACATGAATTTTCAAACAGTGCCAATACTTTTGTCCACCCCCTTTTTTAGGCTTGGTGTGGAATTATATCCAATTTGGCTTTAGGACAATTCTTTTTGTGTTTTTTCATTGTAGACAAATTAAATGAAGATAATAATACCAAAGAATTTGTGATTGCAATCATTTTCAAGAAGAAACGGAGTATTATCTGACAGAATTGCAGGGGTGCCAATACTTTTGGCCACCACTGTACATAAGGTTGCAATATATATAAATCTATAGATATATAGAGATATATGTCTCTAGCTATAGAGATATGTATGGAAAAATATCAGCAACCAGCCAAAAACCTTCAAATATAGAAAAAAATAGAATGGAAGCAGCACTTCACTGAAAATAAGTAATACAGATAGACTTTATTCCCCCATCTGATCTGGATTAATGCAGTTGACCTTTTTCACTTATTTCCACTGGAGCGCTGCTTCAACTCTGTTATTCAATTTGCTCCATTTTTAGCCAGGAGATGTAAATGTGAATTTTTATAAGCGGATATGGGTGATGCATGCTGCGGTTACTCTGTAGCCTTTATCTCTGGCTCTTCATATAGTATATATAGACAGAAGGCCCCTTTAAATACCTTTTCATTCTTTCTATAATGGTACCATTTGATAAATGAGCTCTTAGTGTCACTATACTGCTGACCAGAGGCGCTGCCTAGCAACCAGCCTCTGGGGGAGTATCTCAGAACACAGTACGCCGAGCTGCCAATCCCAAGATGGCAGCTCACATATACTGTGATTCTTTTATTTCATAATTCAAATAATTCTTCCAAAGGTAATTTATTTCATGTTTATTTATATCTACAGTCTCCTTACTGTAATATACCATAATATTTGTGGAGGTGATAGGTCCTCTTTAAGCAGAATTAAGTATGCTGAGTCTGATATCCCCCTATAAATTGTATGAGCCCACACACAGCGTCCTGTATACACAATGAACCCTCACATAGCCCCTATATACAGTATGATCCACACATAGCCCCCCTACATACAGTATGACCTCCCACATAGCCTCCGACATAAATTGTGAGCCGCTACATAGCCACTCTATATACAGTATGATCCCCCACATAGCCTCCTAAATACAGTATGTGCCTCCATAAAGCTTCCTATATACAGTACAAGCCTCACATAGCCTCCTATATGCAGTATGAGCTCTTACATACCTTCCTATATACAGTATGAGCCCCCACATAGCCTCCTATATAGTCTCCTTATATACAGTATGACCCCCCATATAGCCTCTCAACATACAGACACACATCCCATACACATACTTATATATTAAAAAAAAACAATGCTTACTCACCTCGCTCCCGTTCCCTCGGCGCTCTGCTTCGGTCTCAAGGGATCTATTTCCTCTTGTGGCCAGCGCTTAAATGCTGGCAGTGGCGCTATGACTTCATGAAGCCGGCACGTCCTAGAAAGGGCGACGGGAGCTCCATTGTTGCTGCCATTCTATATTGCCAGCATCAGAGCTTCAGGAAAGCTCCCTGCCCAAGGATTAGGGCCACCAATGGCGGCGCACAAAACATTATAATGAGGCCAAATTGGCCATGAGTCCCCCGGAGCCTCGGATCCCAGGCGGTAGCCCAGATTGCCCTCATTATAATCCGCCTATGGGTATTGTATTTGGTTTTCCTATACTGCTGGTGTGCTTTTTATATTATTCTGATACTTACTGGACTTTTGACCTTGATTTCATCATAGGCCACGGCCCCACTATCAGTATTTGGTTAGTATTCAGTCAGTATTTTTTCTCAGGAGTGGGAGCCAAAACCAGGTGAGGAACAATCAGAGAAAAGGTATTATAGAAACAAGTGCAGCAATTCTGCAGTTATCACCCACTTCTGGTTTTGGCCCCCACTCCACTTATTCATTATTTAGGAGTCCATCAGACAGTTGACTCTAAAAGGGCGTTACTTAAAAAGAAATTCCCTTCCCATTTGATGCTGTCAGCAATGGCACTACATGGAAGAGAAATGTCACAAGACCTGAGAAAGAAAATCATTTCTTTACATAAGAAAGGAAGAAAGGTGGAGGCTACAAGAAGATCAACAAAGCTTGAATACTATAGCAAAAGTGATACAAAAAAATTAACAAAGATTGAACTGCAACCATCTCACAGGAATGTCCGGGTTGACCACAGAAGTTAACACCTAACAGGAGCATCTTGAAGAAAATCAACATGCAAATTCACTGCAGTGAGTTAAAAAAAGTACAAAGCCAAACCAGAAGAGGGTTTGCCATGACACAATATGGCGTTCACTGCAGAGGAATGGCATGCATATATGTCGTCCATGGAGGAAGCCTCTCCTAAAGCCCATGCAGAAATAAGTCTGTCTACTATTTACCAGAGCCCATGCTGAAAAATAGGAAGAGTACTGGGACTCTATACTCTGTGATATGAAGATAAATGTTTTTGGACTGATGGCTTAAAAACTGTATGGTGTTGCACAGATGAGGAGTACAAATTAAAATGCACGGTATCTACAGTGAAACATGGTGGTGGCAGCAGTGACGTAACTAGAGTCTGATGGGCCCTGGTGAAAGATTTGGACCAGGGCCCATCTCGCCATCTTGAATAAATTATTTATATATAAATACAGTGAAGGAAATAATTATTTGATCCCTGGCTGTTTTTGTAAGTTTGCCCACTGACAAAGACATGAACACTCTATAATTTTAAGGGTAGGTTAATTTTAACATTGATAGAATATCCCAAAAAAAATCAAGAAAATCACATTGTATAAATTAGATACATTTATTTGCATTTTGCAGTGAGAAATAAGTATGTGATTCCTCTGGCAAACAACACTTAATACTTGGTGGCAAAACCCTTATTGGCAAGCACAGCAGTCAGACGTTTTTTGTAGTTGATGAGGGTTGCGCACAGGTCAGGAGGAATTTTGGTCCACTCCTCGATGCAGATCATCTCTAAATCATTCAGATTTCGAGGCTGTCGCTTGGCAACTCGGAGCTTCAACTCCCTCCATAAGTTTTCTATGGGATTAAGGTCTGGAGACTGGCTAGGCCACTCCATGACCTTAATGTGCTTCTTTTTGAGCCACTGCTTTGTTGCCTTGGCTGTATGTTTTGGGTCATTGTCTTGCTGGAAGTCCCAGCCACGACCCATTTTTATTATCCTGGGGGAAGGAAGGAGGTTGTCACTCAGGATTTTACGGTACATGGCTCCATCCATTCTCCCATTGATGCGGTGAAGTAGTCCTGTGCCCTTAGCAGTGAAGCACCCCCATAACATATTGCTTCCACCTCCATGCTTGACAGTGGGGATGGTGTTCTTTGGGTCATAGGCAGCATTTCTCTTCCTCCAAACACGGCGAGTTGAGTTAATGCTAAAGAGCTCAATTTTTGTCTCATCTGACCACAGCACCTTCTCCCAATAACTCACAGAATCATCCAGGTGTTCATTGGCAAACTTCAGATGGGCCTGCACATGTGCTTTCTTGAGCAGGGGGACCTTGCGTGCACTGCAGAATTTTAAACCTTTAAGGCGTAATGTGTTACCAATGGTATTCTTGGTGACTGCGGTCCCACCTGCCTTGAGATCATTAACAAGTCCCCCCGTGTCGTTTTAGACTGATCTCTCACCTTCTTCATGATCAAGGATACCCCACGAGGTGAGATTTTGCATGGTGCCCCAGATCGATGTCGATTGACAGTCATTTTGTATTTCTTCCATTTTCTTACTATTGCACCAACAGTTATCTCTTTCTCACCCAGCATCTTACTTATGGTTTTGTAGCCCATTCCAGCTTTGTGCAGGTCTATGATCTTGTCCCTGACATCCTTAGAAAGCTCTTTGGTCTTGCCCATGTTGTAGAGGTTAGAGTCTGACTGATTAATTGAGTCTGTGGACAGAAGTCTATTATACAGGTGACTATGTAAGACAGCTGTCTTTAATACAGGTAACAAGTTGATTAGGAGCATCTAACTGGTCTGTAGGAGCCAGAACTCATAATGGTTTGTAGGGGATCAAATACGTATTTCTCACCTCAAAATGCAAATAAATTTATCTAATTTATACAATGTGATTTTCGTGATTTTTTTGGGGAAATTCTATCTCTCAATGTTAAAATTAACCTACCCTTAAAATTGTAGACTGTTCATGTCTTTGTCAGTGGGAAAACTTACAAAAACAACAAGTGATCAAATAATTATTTCCTTCACTGTATTTGCGCCCTTCATCCTGGTATATATGTCCCTCATCCTGGTATATATGTCCCTCATCCTGATATTTATATTCTGGTACATGTCCCTTATCCTGGGAACCATCTTTATACTGTATATATATCTCCCATCTTGGTATATGCCCCCCTTTCTGACTCTGTTCTTTAATATGCAGAAAAAAATAAAACATTACACTCACCAGGGGCATACATAGAAGTCATGGGGCTCCATAGCAGAAGTATAATGGACCCCCCATAGTCCTCCATATAGTAGAATGCATCCCATAGTCCTCCATATAATATACTGCACAACCCATAGTCATCCATGTAGTTTAATGCACAGCCCATAGTCATCTATCTTAGTATAAGACACAGCCCATATCCTTCGTATAATATAATGCACAGCCAATAGTCCTTCATATAGTATAATGCACAGCCCATAGTCATCCATGTAGTATAATGCACAGCTCATAGTCCACCATAAAGTATAATCCACAGCCCACAGTCATTCATAAAGTATACTGCACAGCCCATAGTCCTCCATAAAGTATAATGCACCCATAGTCATCCATAAAGTATAATGCACGCCATAGTCATCCATAAAGTATAATGCACCGCCATAGTCATTAATAAAGTATAATGCACAGCTCATAGTCATTCCTGTGCTATAATGCACTCCCAAAGTCATCCATAAAGTATAAAGGACCCCATAGTCATCCATAACGTATAATGCACCCCATAGTCATCCATAAAGTATAATGCACCAGCATAGTCATCCATTAAGTATAATGCACATCCATAGTCATCCATAAAGTATAATGAACCCCCTTTAGTCATCCATAAAGTATAATACTCCCCACAATCATCCATAAAGTATAATGCACCCCATCTCATCATTCATAAAGTATAATGCACCCATAGTCATCCATGTAAGTATAATGCACCCCTATAGTCTTCCATAAAGTATAATGCACCTTATAGTCATCCATAAAGTATAATGCACCCCCATAGTCATCCATAAAGTATAATGCACCCTGTAACATACCTGGCGGCGTCCTTGCATAGTGGTCCATCTCCCACTGTGCAAGAGCGCACACTTGATCTCCAGTCCAGTCTGCTAGCCTGGCTTCCCTCCATGCTGTCTGCTTGCCTCTGTTTCTGCTGCTTAAGGGCGGCGCCCGATCACTTCCTGTTTCTTGTACCTGCTGCGGGCACACCCCTTGTGCGTCCTCAGCCTATTGCTGTCTGTCACCTGGTATTTAACCCAGCTGCTCCAATGAATCCCTACCTGAGCATTGTGTTTCATTCAGTGTGCTCTTTCACTCTGAATGTGCCAGGTCCCCTTCTGTGTTTGCTTGCCTGCCCTTCCTGGAGGCTGTATTTCCAGGCCTGTCTGAACACGCTCCTTGCCTGTTCGTTCCACCTTCTAGGGGCCGCATACCTAGACCCGCTCCTGTATCTTGTCTGTCCTGTCTGAACACGCTCCTAGCCTGTTCCTCCCGCCTTCTAGGGGCTGCATACCTAGACCCGCTCCTGTATCTTGCTACTGTGTCTGTTCTTGTCTGTATACTCTTCTAGCCTGTTTCCTGTGTTTCTCTATGTCCGTACCTTTCCTTTTTCTGCAGAGTCTGAACTCGTACCTAACTCCTGCTCGTTGTCACTGTACTTCCGTTCGTGAGTTAGTGGTCCACTCGCTACTTCACTGTAAGTACCCTGTGGGTATCTGGTTCTGCCTTTCCCTTCCTGCCTGTTCCGTGTGTACAGAGCCCTGTCCACCCTGCTCTGCCTTGCTCACCGCTCCGGCGGTTCTAGCCTGCTCTGCCTTGCTCACCGCTCCGGCGGTTCTAGCCTGCTCTGCCTTGCTCACCGCTCCGGCGGTTCTAGCCTGCTCTGCCTTGCTCACCGCTCTGGCGATTCTTGCCTGCTCTGCCTTTGCTCACCGCTCCGGCGGTTCTGGCCTGCTCTGACCCTTTGCTCACTGCTCCGGCAGTCTTGCTCCGCTCTGACCCTTTGCTCACTGCTCCGGCAGTTTTGCTCCGCTCTGACCCTTTGCTCACTGCTCCGGCAGACTTGCTCCGCTCTGACCCTTTGCTCACTGCTCCGGCAGTCTTGCTCCGCTCTGACCCTTTTCTCACTGCTCCGGCAGTCTCACTCCGCTCTGACCCTTTGCTCTCTGCTCCGGCAGTCTCGCTCTGCTTTGACTACTCTTGCTCACCGCTCCAGGCGGCCTCGTCCTGCTCTACTCTTGCTCACCACTCCAGACGGCCTCGTCCTGCTCTACCCTTGCTCACCGCTCCAGGCGGCCTCGTCTTGCTCTACTCTCGCTCACTGCTCCAGGCGGCCTCGTCCTGCTCTACTCTCGCACACCGCTCTTGGCGGTCTCGTCTTGCCCTGCTCTCGCTCACCACTCTGGGCGGCCTTACTCTGCCGTGTTTGTCCGCCACATGTGTGGTTCTGTTCCTGAGTCCCAGTGTGTACTGGGTCCTATCCCGCCTGTGTTCCTACCTGCTAGTGCCTCCCTGTCTGCACTCTAGCCGTGCATGCCTGTACCCCCCTGCCTGCATACCCGCCTGCCTGCATACCAGTCGTGCCTGCCTATACCCACCAGTCTGTGTGCCAGCCTAACCTGTCTGTTCCTGTATTCCCCTGTGTGAGTCAACAGCCATGTCCGGGGTCTGTCCTGGAGTAGCGCCTGGTCCCTCTGCTCGGTTCCTCCTTGGTGCACTGGCGTCGTATGCCGTCGTGCGACCCTGGTCGGATCGAGTGAATACCTAGTTACGCCCCTCCAGGCATTCACTCTCCGGCACGGTCCAGTGGAATCACACGCACACGCCGCTCAGCCCGGACGTGTGCATTACAGCATGCTCAGGCCATGGTTCCCGTTGAGCCCCACGGCCTTCACTCTCTGAGACGTTTTCCAGCGAATACGTGCATTAAAAATAAATAAAAAAATATATATATTTTTCTTTAGCTGAGTTCCATGCAAATTACGCACCCATCCAGATGGATCTTTCTGCACTCGTTCCTGCGGATCCGCCACGGTACTATGGGGATCCAAGACAGAGTCATGCATTTGTGGAGCAATGCATTCTACACTTCAAGTTCTACCCTCTTTGTTTTCCCACCGATCGGGCTAAGGTGGGATTCATGATATCTTACCTAGCGGGTGATGCCTTGAAATGGACCACCCCCCTATGGGACGCACAGGATCCTATCGTCCTGGACATAATGGCCTTCCTGGTGGCCTTTCTAATGGTCTTCGATGATCCTAACCCGGAGGCTCCTGCTGAAGCTTCACTTCCCAATATACCGGAGCAGCCCCGATGGGTAATGTGTGTGGGTAGCGCACTAGTCTTCCTGCCCGAAGAGACTACTGCCCATCCAGAATCCACACAGGATGACTACGCTCTTCGGAATACTTCTCCCAACCTCAAGAGGCAGTCCAGACGTGCTAGGCGTAGAGGCAAGCCGTCACGCCTGGGTCTGTCCTCCCAAAGACCTCCTGATCCCAACCTTGAAGTCCCCGCTGAAGCTTCAGTCCCTGTATCCCGGAGCAGCCCCTACGGGTAATATGCGTGGGTAGCGCACCTGTTCTCCTGGCCGAAGAGACTTCTGCCCACCTAGAATCCTCCGGGGTACCACCTGATGACAAATGGAGAGAGACTTCCCTACACCCGGTACCCGATAATTCGTCCGCTCCGTCCTGTGAGCCTGACAATGGGTACCTCAAAGCGGTAGTTAACCCCGAGTCTCTACACCCCTCCGACCAGGCGGAGGACCTCCAGTTGTCTCCAGAACCCTTTGGGGTGCTACCTGATAGCGAATGGACAGAGACTCTCCTATACTCGGTACCTGATACCTCGCCCGCTTCTTCCAGTGAGTCCGACCTAGTGTACTCCAAAGCAGAGGTTATCCCCGAGTCTCTACACCCCTCCGACCAGGCGGAGGACCTCCAGTTGTCTCCTGAACCCTTCGGGGTGCTACCTGATAGCGAATGGACAGAGACTCTCCTATACTCGGTACCTGATACCTCGCCCGCTTCTTCCAGTGAGTCCGACCTAGTGTACTCCGAAGCAGAGGTTACCCCCGAGTCTCTGCACTCTTCTGACCCTGCGGAGGACCCCCAGTTGTTTCCTGAATCCTCCGGGGTACCACCTGATAACAAAGAGACAGTGACTTTTCTACACCTTGTACCTGATACCTCGCCCATTTCATCCTGTGAGCTTGACAAGATGTACCCCGAAGCAGAGGTTACCCCCGAGTCTCTGCACCCCTCCAACCCGGTGGAGGGCTTCCAGTTGTCTCCTGAACCCTCTGGGGTGCTACCTGATAATAAGTGGAGAGAGACTTCCTTGTGTGCTGTTCCTGGTACTCCACCCGTTTCGTCTGTTGCTGAGCATGGCTGGATAGGAGGTAGCATCATAGCTACCCAGAGGAGACCAGTTTTTCCGGTGGACAGTGGAAGTGATCTCCTTGAAGTGAAGGATTGGCCCTCAAATTCCCTGCGGAACATTCTGGCAGGCCTGAAGAAGAGGGGGCGTAAGGGGGGGTACTGTAACATACCTGGCGGAGTCCTTGCATAGTGGTCCATCTCCCACTGTGCAAGAGCGAGCACTTGATCTCCAGTCCAGTCTGCTAGCCTGGCTTCCCTCCATGCTGTCTGCTTGCCTCTGTTTCTGCTGCTTAAGGGCGGTGCCCGATCACTTCCTGTTTCTTGTACCTGCTGCGGGCACACCCCTTGTGCGTCCTCAGCCTATTGCTGTCTGTCACCTGGTATTTAACCCAGCTGCTCCAATGAATCCCTGCCTGAGCATTGTGTTTCATTCAGTGTGCTCTTTCACTCTGAATGTGCCAGGTCCCCTTCTGTGTTTGCTTGCCTGCCCTTCCTGGAGGCTGTATTTCCAGGCCTGTCTGAACACGCTCCTTGCCTGTTCGTTCCGCCTTCTAGGGGCCGCATACCTAGACCCGCTCCTGTATCTTGTCTGTCCTGTCTGAACACGCTCCTAGCCTGTTCCTCCCGCCTTCTAGGGGCTGCATACCTAGACCCGCTCCTGTATCTTGCTACTGTGTCTGTTCTTGTCTGTATACTCTTCTAGCCTGTTTCCTGTGTTTCTCTATGTCCGTACCTTTCCTTTTTCTGCAGAG
Organism: Phyllobates terribilis; assembly: GCF_046119375.1. Classification (NCBI taxonomy): domain Eukaryota; kingdom Metazoa; phylum Chordata; class Amphibia; order Anura; family Dendrobatidae; genus Phyllobates; species Phyllobates terribilis. The sequence goes on along the minus strand of NW_027362763.1, from coordinate 264,032,746 downwards.
TCTGAACTTGTACCTAACTCCTGCTCGTTGTCACTGTACTCCGTTCGTGAGTTAGTGGTCCACTTGCTACTTCACTGTAAGTACCCTGTGGGTATCTGGTTCTGCCTTTCCCTTCCTGCCTGTTCCGTGTGTACAGAGCCCTGTCCCTCCTGCTCTGCCTTGCTCACTGCTCCGGTGGTTCTAGCCTGCTCTGCCCTGCTCACCGCTCCGGCGGTTCTAGCCTGCTCTGCCTTGCTCACCGCTCCGGCGGTTCTAGCCTGCTCTGCCTTGCTCACCGCTCCGGCGGTTCTAGCCTGCTCTGCCTTTGCTCACCGCTCTGGCGGTTCTGGCCTGCTCTGACCCTTTGCTTACTGCTCCGGCAGTCTTGCTCTGCTCTGACCCTTTGCTCACTGCTCCGGCAGTCTTGCTCCGCTCTGACCCTTTGCTCACTGCTCCGGCAGTCTCGCTCCGCTCTGACCCTTTGCTCTCTGCTCCGGCAGTCTCGCTCTGCTCTGACTACTCTTGCTCACCGCTCCAGGCGGCCTCGTCCTGCTCTACTCTTGCTCACCGCTCCAGGCGGCCTCGTCCTGCTCTACTCTCACTCACCGCTCCAGGCGGCCTCGTCCTGCTCTACTCTCGCTCACCGCTCTAGGCGGTCTCGTCTTGCCCTGCTCTTGCTCACCACTCTGGGCGGCCTTACTCTGCTGTGTTTGTCCGCCACATCTGTGGTTCTGTTCCTGAGTCCCAGTGTGTACTGGGTCCTATCCCGCCTGTGTTCCTACCTGCTAGTGCCTCCCTGTCTGCACTCTAGCTGTGCTTGCCTGTACCCCCCTGCCTGCATACCCGCCTGCCTGCATACCAGTCGTGCCTGCCTATACTCACCAGTCTGTGTGCCAGCCTAACCTGTCTGTTCCTGTATTCCCCTGTGTGGGTCAACAGCCGTGTCCGGGGTCTGTCCTGGAGTAGCACCTGGTCCCTCTGCTCGGTTCCTCATTGGTGCACTGGCGTCATATGCCGTCGTGCGACCCTGGTCGGATCGGGTGAATACCTAGTTACGCCCCTCCAGGCATTCACTCTCCGGCATGGTCCAGTGGAATCACACGCACACGCCGCTCAGCCCGGGCGTGTGCATTACACACCCTATAGTCATCCATAAAGTATAATGAACCTCCACAGTCATCCATAAAGTATAATGCACCCCCTTAGTCATCCATATAGTATAATGCACCCTATAGTCATCCATAAAGTATAATGAACCTCCATAATCATCCATAAAGTATAATGCATCCCATAGCCATCCATAAAGTATAATGCACAGCCCATAATGAACCATAAGGTACAATTCCACCATAGTTATCCATAAAGTATAATGCACCTGATAGTCATCCATAAAGTATAATGCACCCCATAGTCATCCGTAAAGTATAATACACCCCATAGTCATTCATAAAGTATAATGCGCCTTCATAGTCATTCATAAAGTATAATGCACCTTCATAGTCATCCATAAAGTATAATACACCTCATAGTCATCCATAAAGTATAATGGGCCCAAAAAGTTATCCTAAAGTATAATGCACAGCCCATAGTCATCCATAAAGTATAATGCACCCTATAGTCTTCCATAAAGTATAATACACAGCCCATAGTCACCCATAAAGTATAATGCGCAGCCCATAGTCATCCATAAAATAAAATGCACCCGCATAGCTATCCATAGAGTATAATGCACAACCCATAGTCATCCATAAAGTATATTGCACCCTTATAGTAATCCATATAGTATAATGCACAGGCCATAGTCATCCATAAAGTTTAATGCATCCCCATAGTCATCCATAAAGTATAATGCACCCCTATAGTCATCCATATAGTATAATGCACAGCCCATAGTCATTCATAAAGTATAATGTAGCCCATAGTCATCCATAAAGTATAATGAACCCCCATAGTCACCAAAAAAGTATAATGCACAGCCCATAGTCACCCATAAAGTATAATGTATAGTCCATAGTCACCCATAAGGTACAATGCACAGCCCATAGTCATCCTTAAAATATAATGCACCCCATAGTCATTCATGTACTCGTATGGCCACTGATTTAAAAATAAATAAATAAATACTCACCTTCCCTCCGCTTCCTCACCGCCCGGCATCCTCTTGTGAAGCCGGCAGCTGACTCCAGCGTGCGACGGGAGCATATGACGTCACTGCCATGCTCCCCATCACTTGCATGCCGATGTCAGCTATTTGCCTCTGATTGGCCGGCAGCGTGTATTGTCACGTATGTCTCTGTGCGCTGCAATACACTTCAACTGGAAGTGCATCCAAGGACGCACATCCAGTTGAAGTTACTGCTGGCGTCGGCGGGCCCCTGACCTGCCAAGCCTGGTTGCAGTGGTGACTGCTGCGACCGCGGTCGTTATACCCCTGGGTGGCAGTGTCCGTATGTTGGGCTGCATAAGTGCTGCTGGTGTCGATGAGCTACATTTTATTGATAGTATCATGAATTCATACTGCTCTATATTGAAAATGAAGATGCTACCATTACTCCGTGCCTTTAGTAAACTTGCAACTTGGGCTTTTCCAACATGACTATGATCCAAAACACATATCTTAGACCACTGTAGCATTTCTGAAGAAGAACAGAGTGAAAGTAATTCAGTAGCAAAATATGTCTCCTGATCTGAACTCAATCAAACAGCTATGGAGAATTCTGAAGAGACAAGTTGAGCATCATTCTCCATCCAGCATCCAGACTCTAAAAGAACTTATTCTTGAAGAATGGAAACAGAGAGATGTTGCAATATGTTGTCAAGTTGTTCATTCCTTGCTTAGAAGACTTGGATCTGTCCTTAAAAATCATGAATGTTATACAAAATGCTGGATGTAATAGATTTTGATGTGTGATGTATTCATGTTTGCATCATTTAATGTGAGTAAAACTAAAGATTTTGTAATGAAAGTTATATTATTAATCATATTTTCATGTTATGGGTTAAAATATGTTCTATGAAACTCAGTCTTGTCAAAATTTTGGAAATTGTTCTTGTATTCAGTGAGACATTGAACTTTTAAAAGGGGGTACACTCATTTATTCTGAGTACAGTATGGGAGAATAGAAAACCTGTCCCAGGATATCTGGTCCAGATAAGAGGGTAGTCTTCCCAAAGGAGTCATCTTTTGGAGAGGTTTCATTTCCTGGACTTGAATTAATTGCACTTCAAGCTCTTATATTACCAGAATTTATTCTATCAAAATGAATGGATTCTTCAGCTAGAGCAGGGCAACAACAGGAATATCAAGTTCCCCATTAATTCTGTTTTCTTGGCTGCAGAATGTAGACTATTTTGTGACTGTACTCTGCATCCTGTGGTGGTCTGTAGTTTGTTGAGGTGGGTCAAGGTACAATATTTTTCTATGTGACTGCCATCAGAAGCAGGTGGTGCATATATATAACGTGGAGCGGTAGTCATGGGCGAGGGAGCATCCTCTGCGCCCTACCATGCTATATGAAAATGGGGGTCCTGGCTAGGTGTGTGTGCTGTTGTAACCTCAGCGATACGCCCCTGCAGACCGCATGTTGCCATTGTACTTGGCAGGCAAGGACCAGATGGTACGGAGATGAGTGAGGGAAACCAATGTCCAAAAATGAACTTTTCTTTACGAAACAATAGCTTGATAAGAACTATGTACATCAGATAGTAGGCATAACACTTTACAGATGCTTCATTTGCAGTATGCAGATGAAGGAACTTTCACTTTACATGTGATGATACGTTCCTTTCCTTACAATTCACAAAAGTTCAGCAAACCATTATGGGAATCTCCATCCTCCCCTGTGAGGACCCCACTGGTCGAGGTGGTAAACAATGGCTCCTCGCAGCTATTCTCAGCTCCCAGCTGACATGTGAGGACCTCACTGACTGAGGTGCATCATTACTCCTCATTAGTACCTTCAAAGTTCATTCGATGAGGGTCACAGGCTCCTTCATGTACCACTGCATCTTCAGCTCTCTGTATGAGAACGCATGTCCTAAAATGACAACCATATAGCTTCCTTTATATCATTGAAAGTTGTTTGCTAAGACCCTGCTTAATCAACTCCTTCCATTCAATTATCTTTAATTGGGCCTTCTGTTTCCCCTGAGCAAAGTTCCATACTGTTTCAATATCCTCCCTGGCCTGAGCCTAGCACATTGTCCTTCCCTTCAGTCTCCTCTAGGATTCTTGCGTGGAATCCACTTTGTCAATATCTCTTCCATTCCTTAAGACCTACTATCTGATATCTCGTGGTCTCACCTCTTTGCACATGAACAGTCATTTGCATGGAGGTCTGCAAGCAGTTAGACCTAATAACTGTATTTCTCACAAGCTAATCCTTATCTGGCCCACTACCAGGAAGCTGTATCCTGCATATCCATGTGGCTCCTCCCAATCTGGGCTTGTCCCAAGTATTAACCCTGTCTTTACCAACCTGGTGCATGCAAATTGTAACAACTACATAAAACAACATTTAAAACAGTGCAATGCCATAAAGTGCGGTGTAAATGACCACTTGGTAAATAGTCTGACAGAAGCGGTCTGACTTCATGACTGACTTTGCCCTTGTTCATTGTTAAACAGTATCTGGACTTCTGTTGTGTGTTAATAGCTAATGTTTTGGTACACAGTTACATGACTCAGACTTCAGCTATTCCAATGCTGCTTGGAACATTTATATAAAGTCAACATATGGACAAAGTATTTTCTGTTTATATGAAGGATACCCTGATTTGTGATTATGGCAAATGTCTTAACCCATGCATTAAGCAACAATTACTCTAGTGCTGCGTTGTTTACTGAAAAGTACTTTGGAAATGCTTTCATCCATCATAATAATCCTCTGTAGAAACCATCAATGCTTGAAACAATGTGGATTTAATAAACATTAGTCAAGTAAGGCTCCAATAACTGTGCCAGGAACAATTATGTACAATAGGAAGTTTTTAGCCCTGCATTTCATTAAACCTTGGAGTAATATAAAAGCAACATATGCATCTATTAAGTGTTAGACTGTGTACTTTCTTGTGCCAGACACATCCTCAAATTGTCAAAGTGACAGTCCCTGTGCATTCCTGTAGAGTACATCTACAGGTGCAGGAGCTGTCTCCTATTAAATGAACCCCGTCACCAGGTTTTGCCTATATTAAGTACGGCCAGCACTTATAAGCCCTCTTTTACAGCATTCTAAAATGCTGTATGTATGTCCCCAATCCACTATACAAGGCACAAAAAAGACCTTTCATTATAATCACATACAGTGCTGCCCAGTTCGATGGGCGTCTCTGGTCTTGATCCAACGCCTCCACTCTTATGATCGCCGTCCTCCGGCCCTGCTTCATGTGATGATGAGTCCTACGTCAGCCATACAGTGTCCCCCTTTGTGCTCCAGTGCAGGTGAACTTCTCTCTGCCCTTCCAGGGACAGAGAAAAGTAACTGTAGTACGCATGCGTGGGAAAAGGCCAAAGAGCGCTGATGAGATGTATGTAAAGCCGGCGCATGCGCACTACAGTGCTTTGCTCTGTCCTCAGCAGGGTAGTGAGAAAAGTGTGCCTGCTCAGGAGTGCGATGGGAAACACTGTGTATGACGCATCATCCACATGAAGCAGGGAGGGAGGACAGCTATCGTAAGAAGAGATTAGGTGCCAGAGACGTCCATCGAACCAGAATGTGCCATCTGTGAGTATAATAAAAGCTCTTTTTTTGTGGCAGATATAGAGGATTGGGGACTTATACCGCATTCTAGTATGCTGAAAGAGAGGGATTGCAGGTGTTGGCCGTACTTTACATGGAAAAAAACTGATAACAGGTTCCCTTTAAAAGTAGTACTGTCTCATCCACAAAAAAATATGAGACTAAAGCATGTTGCGAGTTTTTTTTTAGATTTTCATATGCACTAGGATGTTGGATTTCATTGAAGAGCAAACTGACCAAAAGTAGTGATGTTCATGTTTTAAACTTGTTTATTGACTTATAGCTCCTCCAGAACATGGATGATAAAAAATATAGAACTGAATACATTGAGATACAATACAATAGTGTTTTAAAGAGATAGTGTCCAACAACGATGTTAATATCCATGTATACAGAGACAAAAACAATAATTATGTAACAATGAAATAAGGAAGTATATTTGACCTACAAACCATTAAACTAAACATAACAATACCCATAGTATCGATGACTTGAGTTGAATAAAGCATAAGTTAGCGAACCATATCACTCTCATGTAATAGAGGATCAGATTACAAATTAGTTAGATAATAGACTCATAAAGGATAAAACACTCAGTTAGGTTTTCAAAGAAAAATGTATTATCTCATGTTTGGGGCTCTCATGACAGAAGTTACAAATATTCTCATAATATTCCCACTAATTCCATAATTTTTTCCTGAATTAGTATCTTATTAATGCAAGTTTTGACTGCCATTATGGAGAGGTTAAGTTTTCTGCAATTTTGGGCTTCATCAATCTTGGTCGCCATCATCATGTATTGTAATCATTTATAATTAGCGTTTAAGCTGTTACCTGTCTTTTCTTTGAGGAGAATTTTTCTGCCACAGGATACGGTCACATTGTGTTGGACTCCCGTTTATGTCCCCTGATGAACCCCATTTTAACTATCTTGGGAGTAAACGCGTTGTGATGGAGTTAGGAATTCTGTTATGGGATTCCTGAAGACAGACTCTATGTTTACTATTTAGCTACAGTGAAGGAAATAAGTATTTGATCCCTTGCTGTTTTTGTAAGTTTGCCCACTGACAAAGACATGAACAGTCTATAATTTTAAGGGTAGGTTAATTTTAACATTGTGAGATAGAATATCCCCAAAAAATCAAGAAAATCACACTGTATAAATTAGATACATTTATTTGCATTTTGCAGTGAGAAATAAGTATTTGATCCCCCACAAAGCATTATGAGTTCTGGCTCCTACAGACCAGTTAGACGCTCCTAATCAACTCATTACCTGCATTAAAGACAGCTGTCTTACATAGTCACCTGCATTAAAGACTCCTGTGCACAGACTCAATTTATCAGTCAGACTGTATAGACTGTTCATGTCTTTGTCAGTGGGCAAACTTACAAAAACAGCAAGGGATCAAATAATTATTTCCTTCACTGTAAGTACCCTATTTATTAACTTTGCTACCCTATACTGCTGTATCTATTGGGAAATTGCGGTGTCTGATATATAATATTATCCTTCCCTGACAAGAGTATTGATTTATTGTTAAGGTGACTGCAAATGATTGTCGGAGTGATCTAATCCATCAATGATTGATTATCTATGTGGTAACAACTTCTTCTTTTATCTGTGCACTATGTCAGGGATGTACTAGGACCCTGAGGGATAGCCGCCGTGGAGCGGGGGCGCCATACCATTTCAAAGTAGGGTGCCAACCTCCGCTGTCAGGTAGGGTACACACCAGGGCCATTTTAGGGTTGTGCTAGTGAGAACTCCATCCATATACATATTAAGTATACTGTGTCCCCCTGATGCTGCTATATTCCTTGATATTTTTAAATTGTGTGAGAGTTTTTCACTAAAATCATTAAAAGTTATATTTTAGGGGTCTCTTATTCCTTCGGTTTGTATATATATGACGGAGGCTCCAACCTCCATTAAATTTTTCTTTTTTTTTTTTAATTGATCTGTACCTTCTTCCCTACTATTAGCACCTATATTTGCTGCTAGAATGCACTGGGATCTATTAAGCTGCATTAAATACAGGCACTTGCACTTTTTACTTTGAGCTTTTACTTCCAGTACATACCAGCACCATGCACTTTATATCATTCAGACCTGCTGCTATTCTACTTAAAGAGTGATCATCTTACATAATGTATATGCACTTGCACTTAAATTTTCCATTTGTAATGACTCTTTTCAATGCATATTGGCATGTTGCACTTTAGGTCTTTTACAAATTAATAATTAGGTAAGAGTTACATAAACTACCTGCTTTGCTACCTGTTGCTATAATTGATACCTTTGCTTAATTTTAATGTAATCATGTTTTTTATTCAATTCTAAAATAAAATTTAATATTTTAAACCATTTATTTATGCCTTATTTAATAGATATTTTATAATTGCTCTATTAGTGTGTTGTTTATCATTGATGTAAAGGCTAACCATATTTTCAGTGGCACTGTGTATTAATTCATTATTATGAAGAAGTTGCCTTTAGTCTGTAAAGGCTTGCTCCTCATACCTTTTAGTTTACAGTACCAATCAGTGAGTGCCTCCTCAATTCGTAAGTTAGAAACAGTGTTTGGGTGGGTGTGCCATTACCAGTGAGTAGAGATGAGCATTGTTCGACTCGAACTGTTCGCCAATCTCAAATTCGAGCTGTTTTGGGCGGTGTTCGAGCCGTTCGGCGAACACGAACGATTTGAAAAAAATTCGGATGTTCGAGGTTATGTTCGCTAACTGTTCGTGCACCAAAATCATAACTGGATTTTTTCTCAGTAATGATGAAAATTAATGTTAATACGCAGTTTGAGTGTACAGCGGGGCGGGGGGAGGGGCAGGGGATGGATCTCTGCAGGAACAATGAAGATCTCCATTTTTTTTTCTCTTTCCCGCATTTACAGTGGGGAGGTGCAATCTGTCAGCCTATCAGCAGCGCACACACGGAGCGAAGTGCTTTTTTTCAAACAAGCAAGGGCATGTGTCATTGGCAGTGTATGCCACATGTCCTTGCCCTATAAGACCAAGCCATTTTCCCCGTCGCCACCATTTTCTCACTGCTGCAGCTGCGTGTTAGACGGCACCGCTGTTGCTGTGTGCGCTATACCTTGTTAATTTCAAGCCAATTTTCGCACAAATCTACAGATAGCTTGGGAGTAGGGAATAGTTGTGATTGCAGTCCCTTTAAGGACTAGGTTACAGCATTTCCTACGACTTTTATCAGGCAGGTCTGTGCTCTTAAACAGATAGGTTGGGAGTAAAGACTAATTGTAATTGCAGTCCTTTTCAGGACTAAGTTACATCAGTTCCTATCAGTTTTTGCCAGGCAGGTCTGTGCCAGTGTTGTGCAAGTTTTTTTCACAGCATTTGGCTAAATCTAGCAAAGCTAATCCTTTTTGGCCTATTGCAGAGTGTGTTAGTTAGTGGAGTAGCCTATCTGTGTTGCAAGCTACACCACCTGTGTATAGAATACCAATTTTTTTACTGCACCTAGTGAAGTAAAACCTTTTGGGCATAGCATCATTCTATTAGTCCATCTATACTGACTTCCATCAGGTTGCAAATTGAATATAATTTTTTTCTGCATCTAGCTCTGAAAAAATATTTGGGCTTCTAGCAGTGTGTGGGACTTGGTCTATTAGTCCATCTATACTGACCTCCATCAGGTTGCAAATTGAATATAATTTTTCCTGCATCTAGCTCTGAAAAAATATTTGAGATTCTAGCAGTGTGTGGGACTTGGTCTATTAGTCCATCTATACTGACCTCCATCAGGTTGCAAATTAAAAATAATTTTTATCTGCATCTAGCTCTGAAAAAATATTTGGGCTTCTAGCAGTGTGTGGGACTTGTTCTATTAGTCCATCTATACTGACCTCCACCAGGTTGCAAATTGAATATCATTTTTTTCTGCATCTAGCTCTGAAAAAATATTTGGGCTTCTAGCAGTGTGTGGGACTTGGTCTATTAGTCCATCTATACTGACCTCCATCAGGTTGCAAATTAAAAATAATTTTTATCTGCATCTAGCTCTGAAAAAATATGTTGGCTTCTAGCAGTGTGTGGGACTTGTTCTATTAGTCCATCTATACTGACCTCCATCAGGTTGCAAATTGAATATAATTTTTTTCTGCATCTAGCTCTGAAAAAATATTTGGGCTTCTAGCAGTGTGTGGGACTTGGTCTATTAGTCCATCTATACTGACCTCCATCAGGTTGCAAATTGAATATAATTTTATCTGCATCTAGCTCTGAAAAAATATTTGGGCTTCTAGCAGTGTGTGGGACTTGTTCTATTAGTCCATCTATACTGACCTCCACCAGGTTGCAAATTGAATATCATTTTTTTCTGCATCTAGCTCTGAAAAAATATTTGGGCTTCTAGCAGTGTGTGGGACTTGGTCTATTAGTCCATCTATACTGACCTCCATCAGGTTGCAAATTAAAAATAATTTTTATCTGCATCTAGCTCTGAAAAAATATGTTGGCTTCTAGCAGTGTGTGGGACTTGTTCTATTAGTCCATCTATACTGACCTCCATCAGGTTGCAAATTGAATATAATTTTTTTCTGCATCTAGCTCTGAAAAAATATTTGGGCTTCTAGCAGTGTGTGGGACTTGGTCTATTAGTCCATCTATACTGACCTCCATCAGGTTGCAAATTGAATATAATTTTTTTCTGCATCTAACCCAGCCAATAGTTTTGGCCTAATACCACAGTTTGGCCACTCAGCTCTGCTTGGTTCCCATCCATTGTTTTTTTGTGCAAACAACTCCAGAGTTGTGAATTAGTTAACCACCAAAATGAGTGGAAAAAGGCCTGCTGCTGGTGGAAAGGGGAATAGGCGTGTTGGGAAGGGGAAAAAAGGTTGTGTCCGTGGGGTAGGTGTTAAAGCAACAGTAACATCTGCAGAAGAAAGACCATCTTCCAGCCAAACTAAAATGTCTACTTCTTTTAGCGGACAATGTGATAAGATCCCTTTCTTACGGCCACGCCAATCGCTACAAATTCCAGATGAGGCACAAAAACAGCAGGTGCTTCAACGGATATCAAGTGCTCCTTTAAGTGGGCTCTCCTCCACATCAACTTCAACATCACAAATACTCCAGTCCTCAGAGGTGTCACCCCAATCGCACTTGCTTCCTCACAGCTCCCAAATCTCCAGCTGCCCGTCTGAGTATGAGGTAGAACAGATGGTTGAGTCTGCAGAGCTGTTTACTCATACTATAGCCTGGGAATCAGAGGTCGGCTCCAGCGCTTCTGTGAATCCAGACGAGGAAATGATCTGCACTGATGCCCAGAATCTTTATGAGTCGGATCCAGGACCAGACGCAGAAGGTTCTGACCATAATGTAGACCCTCATTCCCAAACTGTAACTCCTGTTGGTGGAGACAATGAGGAAGACGATGATGAGACTCAAATACCTGATTGAAGCAACAACTTTAGTTTTTTGTCAGGGCAGGAACAGGTTGGCTCTGAGGACGACGGGTGTGATAACACACAGGGTGATGTTGATGAGGTTGGAGATCCCACTTACTGTCAACCCACAGTCAGCCAAGAGATGAGGTCAGCAGAGGAGGTGGAGTAGAATGCTAGTGACGACGAGGTCAGGTTGCGCCTTCCTGGACAGAGACGTAGTACTGGAAGCACGTCAACAACTGCATCCTCAAACACAACTCTGCCTCTCACCACAAGTCGTGGTGGCTCTTCAGGTCGCATGGGTGCTAAGCCTTGCATAGCCTGGGCATTTTTTCAGATCGATAAAGATGACCCAACTCGTGTTATCTGTAACATTTGTCAGCAAAAGCTAAGTAGAGGCCAAAAAATACATAGTTTGAGTACTTCATGCATGAACCAGCACATGGACATGAAGCATAAGTTGCAGTGGGAAGCTCACTGTGCTACAATGCGGCCTAGCCGGCCGGGCCAACCACCGTCTGCCACATCTTGTGCATCCGCGGCCTCTTCATCCTCTGTGACTGGGGGGACAGCAGTCACACCTGTTTTGGGACGCAGACCAGCCACCTCTTTACACGAAACAGCCAGCGTGATTGGCAGGTCATCATTTTCTTTGGAGGTGGTAACACCAGCTGGTGTTGAGCGCTGTCCGACATCGATAGCATCACCTTTGGATCAAGGCAACCTAACATGTCCGCCTGCATCTTCCTCACAGACCGGCAGTTTGCTGGGGACACCCTTATCAACCCCGTCTAAGCACAACAGCCAGCCCTCGGTCCATCAGATGTGGACAAGTAAAAGACCATTTCCTCCTAGCCATGAGAAAGCTAAGAGGTTGAATTTCACCATCTGCAAGCTCTTGGCAACAGAAATGCTGCCTTTCCGCCTGGTGGACACAGAGGATTTTCGAGACCTTATGTCCGTCGCAGTGCCCCAGTACCAGATGCCCAGTCGGCACTACTTCTCAAAGAAAGGTGTGCCTGCGCTCCACCAGCATGTCGCACACAACATCACCGCTTCTTTGAGAAACTTGGTGTGTGACAGGGTGCATTTCACCACAGACACTTGGATGAGTAGGCATGGACAGGGGCGTTACATGTCGCTGACTGGGCACTGGGTAACTATGGTGACAGCAGGACAAGAGGCTGCTGTCCAAGTCTTGCCGTCCTCACGAGTTGTGCGTCAATCCTCTTTATCTCAAAGTTCCTCCACTGCTTCTGCCTCCTCAACCTCCTCTCGGTCCTCCACCTGCACCAAAGCCTGTCTGGCCATGCCACAAGCTTTCTAACTGCGCAGAAGGGATCCTGCACACCTCCTTACTATGCTGGCAGTAGGGCTCAACGTCATCAGGCGGTTTTTACTTTGAAATGTCTGGGAAATGTGAGTCACAAAGCTGAGGAGTTGTGCTCAGCTCTGGAGAACCAATTTCATGAATGGTTGTCTCCACTGGACCTGAAACCAGGGAAGGCCGTGTGCGTCAATGTTGCAAACCTGGGTGCGGCCCTTCGCCGGGGCAATGTCACACATGAGCCTTTTATGGCTCAAGTGTTGAACCTGGTTGTCCAGCAATTTTTAGCACACTATCCCGGACTAGATGGCCTTCTGCAGAGGGCACGGTTGCTGTGTGCTCACTTCCGCCATTCGCATCCCGCAGCTCAGCGACTTACATCTCTACAGAAGTCGTTGGGCCTGCCACTTCACCGGCTAAAATGCGATGTGCCTACCCGGTGGAATTCAACTCTGCACATGTTGCAGCGACTGTGGCAGCACCGACAAGCCCTGGTGCAATATGTTGTGACATATAGCCTGGGCCAACGAGATCCAGAGGTGGGGCAAATCACGCTGGAGGAGTGGTCTCAGATCAGGGACCTATGCACCCTTCTGCACAGTTTTGAAATGGCGACGAATATGTTTAGTGCTGACGATACCATTATCAGCATGACTATTCCGGTGATTTACATGCTGGAGCACATGTTAAACAGAATTCGGAGTCAGGTGGTGGCACAAGAGGAGGTGGAGGAAGTAGAGGAGGAGGAGTTGTATGCGGAAAGGCTAACATCTGCAAGGTCCAGACGGTCGGCAGCACCAAGGCGGCAGGCATGTGAGGGTGGGGGAGATGGTTTTACCAGGGCGCATGGTAGCAGCCAAACTAGTGAGGAAGGTGCAGGAGCTCAGAAAGAAGTGGAGGACGAACTGATGGAAGACTCATCAAATGAGGGAGACCTTGATCACATTTCTGTTGTGCGAGGTTGGGGGGAGAGGACAGAGGAAGGAAGCATGATTGTTACCTCGCCACCAACACAACAGGGACTTGGTGCTCCTGGATGCGCAAGACACATGAGTGCCTTCTTGCTGCACTACCTGCAACATGACCCTCGAATTGTGAGAATTAGAAATAATCCTGACTACTGCGTTGCCACACTGTTAGATCCTCGGTACAAAAGTAAATTTGCAGAAATTATTCCTGCCATAGAAAGGGATGCACGCATGCAGGAGTATCAGCAGAGACTGTTGCAGAATCTTACATGTGCTTTTCCACAAAACACCAGTGGTGCACGTAGTGAATCTCACAGTTCCAACTTGCCAACCGTGGGACCGTCGAGTGTTCAGCACTCAAACCGTAACAGAAACACAGTATCTGCTGGTAACATCAATTTTGCGGAATCATTTCACCACTTTTTGAGCCCATCCTTTGCAAGGCCACAGGAGACAAGAAGTCTGACACATAGTCAACGCCTAGAGACGATGGTACAGGAGTATCTCCAAGTAAACTTTGAAGCCATGACTGTATCACTGGACCCTTGCTCTTTTTGGGCTTCCAATCAGGATAAATGGCCGGAGCTAGCCACTTACGCCTTGGAGATCTTGTCATGCCCCGCAGCCAGCGTTCTGTCTGAACGTGTGTTCAGCGCTGCTGGTGGTGTGTTGACAGATAAGCGCACGCGGCTCTCCACTGATAATGTAGACAGACTCACGTTCATAAAGATGAACAAATCATGAATCCGAAACGACTTTTCTACCCCTGTGTCATCCTGGGGAGAGTAAAAGCTTGATGATTGGTTAAAATCACCTCACCAACCGTTTTAAGCTTTCAAATTACTAATCATGTTTATCTGTATCTTGGCTGGAAAATAATTTGGGCTTTGTAGCAGTGTGCAGTACTGATTCTATTAGGCCATCTATACTAAGCTCCACCAGATTTAAAATTACTAATCATGTTTATCTGTATCTTGGCTGGAAAATAATTTGGGCTTTGTAGCAGTGTGCAGTACTGATTCTATTAGGCCATCTATACTAAGCTCCACCAGATTTAAAATTACTAATCATGTTTGTCTGTATCTTGGCTGGAAAATAATTTGGGCTTTGTAGCAGTGTGCAGCACTGATTCTATTAGGCCATCTATACTAAGCTCCACCAGATTTAAAATTACTAATCATGTTTATCTGTATCTTGGCTGGAAAATAATTTGGGCTTTGTAGCAGTGTGCAGTACTGATTCTATTAGGCCATCTATACTAAGTTCCACCAGATTTAAAATTAATAATAATTTTTAGCTGCATCTAGCCCGGAAAATAATTTTGGGGCTCCGAGATGTGCAAGACACATAAGTGCCTTCTTGCTGCACTACCTGCAACATGACCCTCATATTGTCAGAATTCGAAGTAATCATGACTACTGGGTTGCCACACTCTTAGATCCCCCAAACTTTTCGATCAACCTTTTCATTTTAATAAAGAGCAAAAAAATGGTCATTTTTGAAATTATAAGCATTAGCAGGTTATTAGAAACTGAAATCAAACAGTTTTCAATTCAAAACTTTATTCTAGGTGATGTTACATTTGCACATAGGACCCCTTGTTCGAAAGGAGCTTCTGAACTCTCTCGTCCATTGAATTTGTCAGGTTTTGGATGGTTTCTGCTTCAATTGTTTTGTATGAGGACAGAATACCCTCCCAGAGCTGTTGCTTAGATGTGAACTGCCTCCTGCCATCATAGACACTCATTTTGATGATGCTCCAGAGGTTCTGAATGGGGTAGAGGTGAGGGGAGCATGGGGGTCACACCATAAGTTTGTCCCCTTTTATGCCCATATCAGCCATAGATGCAGATGTGTTATGTGCAGCATGAGACGGTGCATTATCATGCATGAAAATGATCTTGCTGTGGAATACACGGTTCTTCTTCTTGAACCATGGCAGGAAGTGCTGTTTGAGAAACTCCACATACATTATGGAGTTCATCTTTACCCCTTCAGGGATCCTAAAGGGGCCGACAATCTCTCTCCCCATGATTCCAGCCCAAAACATTACTCCACCTCCTCCTTGTTGGCGCTGTAGCCGTGTTTGCATGGGGTGTCCATCAACCAGCCATCCTCCACTCCATCCATCTGGACCATCGAGCGTTGCACGGCACTTATCCGTGAACAAAACAGTTTTGAAATCAGTCTTCATGTAATGTTTGGCCCACTGGAGCCGTTTCTGCTTGTGTGCAGTGGATAGAGGAGGTCGACAGGATGGCGTACGCACAGCTGCAAACCTCTGAAGGACCCTGCATCTTGTTGTTCGGGGGACGTTGGAGGCACCAGCAGCTTCAAAAACTTGTCTGCTGCTATGACAAGGCTTTTTGCCGCTGCTCTTATAACCTGATGTAATTGCCTGTAGGAAAGAGTCCTCAATTTGCACTTATCAGCACGCACACGTGTGTACTGTGAATCAGCTACATACTTCTTGATTGCCAAGACACTTCATCCTGATCATCGCACAATGTTGATTGTAGTCATGCCTTGACCTAAACACTCCACAATTTGTTGCTTCTCAGCTGCCGACACATCCTTTTTTTTTCCCATTTTGGCAGAAAATGTAGGCTGCTTAATAATGTGAGACAGCCTTCTTAAGTAGTCTTGCCTTTCATTGGACACACCTGCCAAACTAATTAGCACAGGTGTCTGCAATTGCTTACAGTGATATAAAGAGCCCTGACACACATCACCATCAATGAGTTTAACTGACAAACAAACAAATTCTTCCCTTATCACTCCTAAACACTTTTTGCATAATAATTTGGAACACAGTGTACATGTGCTTTTCCACAAAACACCAGTGGTTCACGTAGTGAATCTTACAATTCTAACTTGCCAACCGTGGTCTGTATGGAGTTGTTCAATAAAGGGCCCAAAATTAACATAACATAGACGGGAGAGGTCTCTATGAATAGAAATTCTTAAGTATTTGATACCCTGTGAGGGCCAGGCAAAGGGAAAGTTGGACTGGATGGAATCCTGTATGGATTTGGGGAGGGAGACATCGAGGGCCTCAGACTTCGCTGCATTGATTTTAACATTTGACCATGTAACAAAGTGATCTATTTCAGCCATAACAGCAGGGATGGATATATGTGATTGAGTGATATATACTAGGACATCATCAGCAAATAGAGAGCACTTGTACTCGGTGCCTCCCACCTCAATCCACCTAATATTGGGGTTATGGCGAATTGATGAGAGCAGGTGCTCCGTCACTAGGATGTATAAGAGAGGGGACAGAGGACATCCCTGCCTTGTCCCATTGGTGATTATGAAAGGTGATGAAAATGTTCTGACGCGCCCCCTGGGCCTTGGGACACCCGGAGCCGGACCCTTTTTGGTGGATGCTGGTGGTTGTAGTCTCCGTGGCGGCGACCCGGTTCCGTGGCTCAGGGCGGTCAAACCAGTGGCGGAACTATTTATGTGGTTTTGATGTTTAAACGTCCTACTACGCCACCCGTGGATGGCGGTCAGAGTGAACCGCCGCTGCAGGGCAGACCGCTGAGGCTGGTGTTTTGGGTGCAGCAGAGCGTAGCATAACTCCCCACGGGAGGAGTATAGCCTCAGGGCAGTGTATGCGGAGGATAGGGGTGATGGTGCAGGGCAGCAGCAGTAACGACACAGAGTCAGTGATGCAGTCCAGGGCCTTTACTCACAGTTCTTATTATCCAGACCACTTCTGCAGGTAATGGCTGCCCACATCGTACTGTGCTCACCAGGTGAGGGGCTCAGACAACTCCCAGATAACTTTGGAGCGCTTCACAGGACCCCCTTTGTGTGTCCTTTGTCTGGCCTTTCTTACCAACCCTTCTGTCCTGCTGTCTCGGGCCTCCTCTTGGTAAACTTGGTGCAAGTTTCCCTGACCCTATGTGGTGCCTTCCTAGCGGGTGTAGCGAGGTGCTGCGCCGCATAAAATGTCACAGCCTCCAGTTTCTAGCTGAGGGTCGTTTCCCGCCTCCACTAGTTTCTGGGACCGGTCTCCCCCTTTGGCCTGACCCCTCCACGCAGGTGGATTCGGGCGTGTGGTGGCGACTCGCCCGTCCGCACCCCTGGGATCCCTTCATTCCTCGTTCCTGGAGCCTTTTCCGCTCCTCTTCCTTCCTTCTCCCTCTTCCAGGCCTGGGCCTCTGTTACTAGGCCCGCCTCCGGAGCAGAGCTCATGCTGAGCCCCTGCTCCCTGTCACTTCTGCTCAGACTTCTCTGCACTGAACTAAGATGGTGCCCACCTTTTATACTCCCTTCTCAATGCACCCAGGAACAGCTTCCTCCCTGCTCCTGCACTACAGGGTTCCCCTTCCTCAGTGTTCCCTCCCCCCACTCCAGCCAGGGACAGAGACTGTCGTGCCCATCTCAGGGGCATATTGGTCGCCCTGCCCCACGGCAATGTGGTGTAATGCATGCAGGTGTCGGGTCCTGATCCACACTCCATCCTTACCTGAGAGTGAGATATCACACCTCTGGGTGAGGTGCAATACCTCTGTAGCAACCGAGTCCTCAGGGTGCTACAGTTCCATTTATCTTCAGCCTAGGTGACGTATTGTGATACAGGGCCGTGATTTTGGCTATAAAAGGGTCCCCTAGACCCCTACCCCAAGCTTTTTAAGAGAATAATATATGGCGTGCCAGGAGACTCTATGGAATGCTTTCTCAGCATCCAACGAGATTATCTAATTACAAATTTTTAACTGCATCTAGCCCAGGAAATACTTTGTGCCTAGTAGCAGTGTCTGCTAGTCAGCGGATTATCCCGGCTGTTAAGCAAGCTACACCACCTGTAGTTTGGACACTTAATTTTTTCAAAGGAAATGCTTCGGGACCACGGAATACTCAGTGAAGAGCATCAGGAGGCACCCCAAGGCATAGGGGCTGGGACTGGCGGTAGGATGCCTTGCGGTGGACAGCCGAGCTCAATCCTTATAAAAGCTTTTTAACTGCAGCAGCTTTAGTGGACGCTACTGGAGCTGGAACTACGCGGCTGCTGGCATGAGACTTGCCCTCCAAAGATCCTTGTAAAAGGATTTAAAGTGTATTCATTCAAATTAGAGAGACAATTTAAATTAAAAAGCTTAGGGCTGCCTCCACCACAGGGGGGCTCGCTCGACCCACCAGCGGACAGGCACCAGTATTGGGAGAGGGGGGCTGGGCGTCAGGGTCCTCCGTGGCTCTGGCACAAACCCGGCGACACGAAGGTGGCACGGGGAGGAATGGACTGGCCGTGTCGACTTTTCACTTTTTGGATTTTAGAAGGGCATGACATGCCTATATCTGTGTCTCCCCCTCCTTTTACTCCTCCACCTCTTTTCTTTTCGCATGACTATATGTACTTGTCACTTTTCCATGTGTTAGTTATGTCTTCTGAGCAGTTTGTCAGCTTTTGGACACCTTTGAAGGTGTTTTCTATGTGTTTCTATGTGTTTTTGTTTGCCTGCCATTGGTTTTAACGGTGTTCGAAGGTGTTCGACGAACAGTTCGACGAACAGTTCGGCGAACACACGGGTGTTCGACGAACCGAACTCGAACACTACGGGGGTGGCTCAACACTACCAGTGAGTGCTCATGTAAACAGAAAATGGAGTAACATTCCTGTTCCTAAAGCCAGTGACCCCAATCACTTCATAATAAGAGCTGTGCAACTCAATATCATAGTCACTAACCTTATCTATTAATCCGAATGTAGATCACAGTGCAACATCATTAATTAAATTGCTCAATGATTCTACATCCAACTTGCATAAACATCTCAAAGGTGGCAAAACTGTGGATTATGTGTCGTTATAACCACAAAAGGGGGGCTAACTCTATTTTTATTATTTAGTTATTGGTCCGGAACAACTCTGATGGATCTCAGGGTCTCTGCTGAATAGTGTTGAGCCACCCCCGTAGTGTTCGAGTTCGGTTCGGTTCGTCGAACACCCGTGTGTTCGCCGAACTGTTCGTCGAACTGTTCGTCGAACACCTTCGAACACCGTTAAAACCAATGGCAGGCAAACAAAAACACATAGAAACACATAGAAAACACCTTCAAAGGTGTCCAAAAGCTGACAAACTGCTCAGAAGACACAACTAACACATGGAAAAGTGACAAGTACATATAGTCATGCGAAAAGAAAAGAGGTGGAGGAGTAAAAGGAGGGGGAGACACAGATATAGGCATGTCATGCCCTTCTAAAATCCAAGAAGTGAGAAGCCGACACGTTCAGTCCGCTCCTGCCCGTGCCACCTCCGTGTCGCCGGGTTTGTGGCAGAGCCGCGGTGAACCCTGGCGGCCAGCTCCCCTCTCCCAATACTGGTGCCTGTCCGCTGGTGGGTCGAGCGAGCCCCCCTGTGGTGGAGGCAGCTCTAAGCTTTTTAATTTAAATTGTCTCTCTAATTTGAATGAATACACTTTAAATCCATTTACAAGGATCTATTGGAGGGCAAGTCTCATGCCAGCAGCCGCGTAATTCCAGCTCCAGTAGCGTCCACTAAAGCTGCTGCAGTTAAAAAGCTTTTATAAGGATCGAGCTCGGCTGTCCACCGCAAGGCATCCTACTGCCAGTCCCAGCCCCTATGCCTTGGGGTGCCTCCTGATGCTCTTCACTGAGTATTCCGTGGTCCCGAAGCATTTCCTTTGAAAAAATTAAGTGTCCAAATTACAGGTGGTGTAGCTTGCTTAACAGCCGGGATAATCCGCTGACTAGCAGACACTGCTACTAGGCACAAAGTATTTCCTGGGCTAGATGCAGTTAAAAATGTGTAATCAGATATTCTCGTTGGATGCTGAGAAAGCATTCCATAGAGTCTCCTGGCACGCCATATATGATTCTCTTAAAAAGCTTGGGGTAGGGGTCTAGGGGACCCTTTTATAGCCCAAATCACGGCCCTGTATCACAATACGTCACCTAGGCTGAAGATAAATGGAACTGTAGCACCCTGAGGACTCGGTTGCTACAGAGGTATTGCACCTCACCCAGAGGTGTGATATCTCACTCTCAGGTAAGGATGGAGTGTGGATCAGGACCCGACACCTGCATGCATTACACCACATTGCCGTGGGGCAGGGCGACCAATATGCCCCTGAGATGGGCACGACAGTCTCTGTCCCTGGCTGGAGTGGGGGGAGGGAACACTGAGGAAGGGGAACCCTGTAGTGCAGGAGCAGGGAGGAAGCAGTTCCTGGGTGCATTGAGAAGGGAGTATAAAAGGTGGGCACCATCTTAGTTCAGTGCAGAGAAGTCTGAGCAGAAGTGACAGGGAGCAGGGGCTCAGCATGAGCTCTGCTCCGGAGGCGGGCCTAGTAACAGAGGCCCAGGCCTGGAAGAGGGAGAAGGAAGGAAGAGGAGCGGAAAAGGCTCCAGGAACGAGGAATGAAGGGATCCCAGGGGTGCGGACGGGCGAGTCGCCACCACACGCCCGAATCCACCTGCGTGGAGGGGTCAGGCCAAAGGGGGAGACCGGTCCCAGAAACTAGTGGAGGCGGGAAACGACCCTCAGCTAGAAACTGGAGGCTGTGACATTTTATGCGGCGCAGCACCTCGCTACACCCGCTAGGAAGGCACCACATAGGGTCAGGGAAACTTGCACCAAGTTTACCAAGAGGAGGCCCGAGACAGCAGGACAGAAGGGTTGGTAAGAAAGGCCAGACAAAGGACACACAAAGGGGGTCCTGTGAAGCGCTCCAAAGTTATCTGGGAGTTGTCTGAGCCCCTCACCTGGTGAGCACAGTACGACGTGGGCAGCCATTACCTGCAGAAGTGGTCTGGATAATAAGAACTGTGAGTAAAGGCCCTGGACTGCATCACTGACTCTGTGTCGTTACTGCTGCTGCCCTGCACCATCACCCCCATCCTCCGCATACACTGCCCTGAGGCTATACTCCTCCCGTGGGGAGTTATGCTACGCTCTGCTGCACCCACAACACCAGCCTCAGCGGTCTGCCCTGCAGCGGCGGTTCACTCTGACCGCCATCCACGGGTGGCGTAGTAGGACGTTTAAACATCAAAACCACATAAATAGTTCCGCCACTGGAACCGGGTCGCCGCCACGGAGACTACAACCACCAGCATCCACCAAAAAGGGTCCGGCTCCGGGACCCTTACAGGGGGTGCATCAGAACATTTTCATCACCTTTCACAATCATCAATGGGACAAGGCAGGGATGTCCTCTGTCCCCTCTCTTATACATCCTAGTGACGGAGCACCTGCTCTCATCAATTCGCCATAACCCCAATATTAGGTGGATTGAGGTGGGAGGCACCGAGTACAAGTGCTCTCTATTTGCTGATGATGTCCTAGTATATATCACACAATCACATATATCCATCCATGCTGTTATGGCTGAAATAGATCACTTTGTTACATGGTCAAATTTTAAAATCAATGCAGCGAAGTCTGAGGCCCTCGATGTCTCCCTCCCCAAATCCATATAGGATTCCATCCAGTCCAACTTTCCCTTTGCCTGGCCCTCACAGGGTATCAAATACTTAGGAATTCCTATTCATAGAGACCTCTCCCATCTATGTTATCTTAATTTTGGGCCCTTTATTGAACAACTCCATACAGACCACGGTTGGCAAGTTAGAACTGTAAGATTCACTACGTGAACCACTGGTGTTTTGTGGAAAAGCACATGTACACTGTGTTCCAAATTATTATGCAAAAAGTGTTTAGGAGTGATAAGGGAAGAATTTGTTTGTTTGTCAGTTAAACTCATTGATGGTGATGTGTGTCAGGGCTCTTTATATCACTGTAAGCTGTAACATACCTGGCGGCGTCCTTGCATGGTGGTCCATCTCCCACTGTGCAAGAGAGCGCACTTGATCTCCTGTCCAGAGTGTCTCTCTGGCTTCCCTCCATGCTGTCTGTTTGTGTCTGTCTCTGCTGCTTAAGGGCGGCGCCCGATCACTTCCTGCTTTTTGTACCTGCTGTGGGTCACACCCCTTGTGCGTCCTCAGCCTATTGCTGTCTGACACTTGGTATATAGCTCAGCAGCTCCCTTCTATCCCTGCCTGAGCATAGTGTTTTCCTTCAGTGTGTGCTTGCACTCTGAAGGTGCCAGGTCCCGTCTTTGTTTCCTTGTCTGCCTTTCCTGGAGGCTGTATTTCCAGGCCTGTCTGAACTTAGTCCTGTATGTCTCCTGCTTTGCGGTATCAGCTCCCGTGTCTGAACTGAGTCCTGTATGTCTCCTGCTTTGCGGTATCAGCTCCCGTGTCTGAACTGAGTCCTGTATGTCTCCTGCTTTGCGGTATCAGCTCCCGTGTCTGAACTGAGTCCTGTATGTCTCCTGCTTTGCGGTATCAGCTCCCGTGTCTGAACTGAGTCCTGTATGTCTCCTGCTTTGCGGTATTAGTTCCCGTGTCTGAACTGAGTCCTTTCTGTGTTCTCTTGTCTGTCCTGTCTGAACACGCTCCTAGCCTGTTCCTCCCGCCTTCTAGGGGCCGATTACCTAGACCCGCTCCTGTATCTTGTCTGTCCTGTCTGAACACGCTCCTTGCCTGTTCGTCCCGCCTCTCTGGGGGCAGTATTCCCAGACCCGCTCCTGTATCCCGCTGCAGTGTCGGTCTCCTCCGTACACTCAGTTCCAGTCTGAACTCTCTCCTATCCTTTACCTGTTTTGCCTCTATGTCCGTTCCCTTCCTTTTTCTGCAGAGTCTGAACTCGTACCTAACTCCTGCCTGTTGTCTCTGTACTCCCGTTTGTGAGTTTGTGGTCCACTCGCTACTTCACTGCAAGTACCCTGTGGGTGTCTGGCTCTGCCTTTCCCTTCCTGTCTGTTCCGTGTGAACAGAGCCCTGTCCTCCCTGCTCAGCCTTGTCTGCACTCTAGCCGTGCTTGCCTGTACCCCTCTGCCTGTATTATTCCTGAGTCCCAGTGTGTACTGGGTCCTATCCCGCCTGTGTTCCTACCTGCTAGTGCCTCCCTGTCTGCACTCTAGCTGTGCTTGCCTTTACCCCCCTGCCTGCATACCCGCCTGCCTGCATACCAGTCGTGCCTGCCTATACCCTCCAGTCTGTGTGCCAGCCTACCAGCCCGTTCCTGTATTTCCCTGTGTGGGTCAACAGCCGTGTCCGGGGTCTGTCCTGGAGTAGCACCTGGTCCCTCTGCTCGGTTCCTCCTTGGTGCACTGGCATTGTATGCCGTCGTGCGACCCTGGTCGGATCGGGTGAATACTTAGTCACGCCCCTCCAGGCATTCACTCTCCGGCACGGTCCAGTGGAATCACTACCAATCACACGCACACGCCGCTTAGCCCGGGCGTGTGCATAACAGCATGCTCAGGCCATGGTTCCCGTTGAGCCCCACGGCCTTCGCTCTCTGAGAAGTTTTTCCAGCGAATACATGCATTAAAATAAATAAATAAATTTTTTTTCCCTTAGCTGAGTTCCAGGCGAATTACGCACCGTCCAGATGGATCTATCAGCTCTCGTTCCTGCGGATCCGCCACGTTACTATGGGGATCCAAGACAGTGTCGTGCATTTGTGGAGCAATGCATGTTACACTTTAAGGCCTACCCTCTTTATTTTCCTTCCGATTGGGCTAAAGTGGCCTTTATGATGTCTTACCTGGCGGGTGATGCCTTGGAATGGATCAACCCCCTATATGAAACACAGGATCCGATCCTCCGGGACCTAATGGCCTTCCTGGTGGCCTTTCTAGTGGTCTTCGATGATCCTAACCCGGAGGCTCCTGCTGAAGCTTCACTTCCCAATATCCCGGAGCAGCCCCAATGGGTAATGTGTGTGTGTAGCGCAATAGTCCTCCAGCCCAATGAGACTACTGCCCACCCAGAATTCTCACAGGGTGACTACGCTTTCCGGAATACTTCTCTCAACCTCAAGAGGCAGTCCAGACGTGCTAGACTTAGAGGCAAGCCGTCACGCCAGGGCCTGTCCTCCCTGAGACCTCCTGACCCCAACCTTGAAGTCCCTACTGAAGCTTCATCTCCCTGTATCCCGGAGAAACCCCAATGGGTAGTGTGCGTGGGTAGTGCACCAGTTCTCCTGCCCGAAGAGACTTCTGCCCATCCAGACTCCACACAGGAGAACTTCCTGCACCCGGCATCAGATGCTTCTCTCTCTTTAACCGGTGTGCATGTCCAAGGATGCTCCAAAGCTGTGGTTACCTCTGAGTCTGTGCACCTCTACTACCTGGCGGAGGATCCCCTGTTGCCTCCTGAATCCTCCGGGATACCACTCGATGACAAATGGAGAGAGACTTCTCTACACCCGGTACTCAATACTTTGTCCGCTTCGTCCTGTGAGCCTGACAATGGGTACCCCAAAGTGGTAGTTACCTCCGAGTCTCTACACCCCTCCGACCAGGCGGAGGATCTCCAGTTGTCTCCTGAACCCTTCGGGGTGCTACCTGGTAGCGAAAGGACAGAGACTCTCCTATACTCTGTACCTGATACCTCGCTCGCTTCGTCCAGTGAGTCCAACCTAGTGTACTCCGAAGCAGAGGTTACTCCTGAGTCTCTACACCCCTCCGACCAGGCGGAGGACCTCCAGTTGTGTTCAGAATCCTTCGGGGTGCCACCTGGTGGTGAATGGACAGAGACTTTCCTATACTCTGTATCTGATACCTCGCTCGCTTCGTCCAGTGAGTCCAACCTAGTGTACTCCGAAGCAGAGGTTACTCCTGAGTCTCTACACCCCTCCGACCAGGCGGAGGACCTCCAGTTGTGTTCAGAATCCTTCGGGGTGCCACCTGGTGGTGAATGGACAGAGACTTTCCTATATCCTGTACCTGATACCTCGCTCGCTTCGTCCAGTGAGTCCAACCTAGTGTACTCCGAAGCAGAGGTTACTCCCGAGTCTCTACACCCCTCCGACCAGGCGGAGGACCTCCAGTTGTGTTCAGAACCCTTCGGGGTGCCACCTGGTGGTGAATGGACAGAGACTTTCCTATACTCGGTACCCGATACCTCGCCTGCTTCCTCCAGTGAGACCGACCTAGTGTACTCTGAAGCAGTTGTTTTCTCTGAGCCTCTGCACTCTTCTGACCCGGCGGAGGACCTCCAGTTGTTTCCTGAATCCTCCGGGATACCACCAGATAACAAAGAGACAGTGACTTTTCCTCATTATGTACCTGATAACCCGTCTATTTTTTCCTGTGAGCTTGACAAGATGTACCTCGAAGCAGAGATTACCCTCAAGTCTCTGTCCCCCTCCAACCCAGTGAACGACTGGTCCTCGAATTCCCTGCGGAAGATTCTGGCAGGCCTGAAGAAGAGGGGGCGTAAGGGGGGAGGTACTGTAACATACCTGGCGGCGTCCTTGCATGGTGGTCCATCTCCCACTGTGCAAGAGAGCGCACTTGATCTCCTGTCCAGAGTGTCTCTCTGGCTTCCCTCCATGCTGTCTGTTTGTGTCTGTCTCTGCTGCTTAAGGGCGGCGCCCGATCACTTCCTGCTTTTTGTACCTGCTGTGGGTCACACCCCTTGTGCGTCCTCAGCCTATTGCTGTCTGACACTTGGTATATAGCTCAGCAGCTCCCTTCTATCCCTGCCTGAGCATAGTGTTTTCCTTCAGTGTGTGCTTGCACTCTGAAGGTGCCAGGTCCCGTCTTTGTTTCCTTGTCTGCCTTTCCTGGAGGCTGTATTTCCAGGCCTGTCTGAACTTAGTCCTGTATGTCTCCTGCTTTGCGGTATCAGCTCCCGTGTCTGAACTGAGTCCTGTATGTCTCCTGCTTTGCGGTATCAGCTCCCGTGTCTGAACTGAGTCCTGTATGTCTCCTGCTTTGCGGTATCAGCTCCCGTGTCTGAACTGAGTCCTGTATGTCTCCTGCTTTGCGGTATCAGCTCCCGTGTCTGAACTGAGTCCTGTATGTCTCCTGCTTTGCGGTATTAGTTCCCGTGTCTGAACTGAGTCCTTTCTGTGTTCTCTTGTCTGTCCTGTCTGAACACGCTCCTAGCCTGTTCCTCCCACCTTCTAGGGGCCGATTACCTAGACCCGCTCCTGTATCTTGTCTGTCCTGTCTGAACACGCTCCTTGCCTGTTCGTCCCGCCTCTCTGGGGGCAGTATTCCCAGACCCGCTCCTGTATCCCGCTGCAGTGTCGGTCTCCTCCGTACACTCAGTTCCAGTCTGAACTCTCTCCTATCCTTTACCTGTTTTGCCTCTATGTCCGTTCCCTTCCTTTTTCTGCAGAGTCTGAACTCGTACCTAACTCCTGCCTGTTGTCTCTGTACTCCCGTTTGTGAGTTTGTGGTCCACTCGCTACTTCACTGCAAGTACCCTGTGGGTGTCTGGCTCTGCCTTTCCCTTCCTGTCTGTTCCGTGTGAACAGAGCCCTGTCCTCCCTGCTCAGCCTTGTCTGCACTCTAGCCGTGCTTGCCTGTACCCCTCTGCCTGTATTATTCCTGAGTCCCAGTGTGTACTGGGTCCTATCCCGCCTGTGTTCCTACCTGCTAGTGCCTCCCTGTCTGCACTCTAGCTGTGCTTGCCTTTACCCCCCTGCCTGCATACCCGCCTGCCTGCATACCAGTCGTGCCTGCCTATACCCTCCAGTCTGTGTGCCAGCCTACCAGCCCGTTCCTGTATTTCCCTGTGTGGGTCAACAGCCGTGTCCGGGGTCTGTCCTGGAGTAGCACCTGGTCCCTCTGCTCGGTTCCTCCTTGGTGCACTGGCGTCGTATGCCGTCGTGCGACCCTGGTCGGATCGGGTGAATACTTAGTCACGCCCCTCCAGGCATTCACTCTCCGGCACGGTCCAGTGGAATCACTACCAATCACACGCACACGCCGCTTAGCCCGGGCGTGTGCATAACATAAGCAATTGCAGACACCTGTGCTAATTAGTTTGGCAGGTGTGTCCAATGAAAGGCAAGACTACTTAAGAAGGCTGTCTCACATTATTAAGCAGCCTACATTTTCTGCCAAAATGGGAAAGAAAAAGGATGTGTCGGCTGCTGAGAAGCAACAAATTGTGGAGTGTTTAGGTCAAGGCATGACTACAATCAACATTGTGCGATGATCAGGATGAAGTGTCTTGGCAATCAAGAAGTATGTAGCTGATTCACAGTACACACGTGTGCGTGCTGATAAGGGCAAATTGAGGACTCTTTCCTACAGGCAATTACGTCAGGTTAAAAGAGCAGCGGCAAAAAAGCCTTGTCAGAGCAGCAGACAAGTTTTTGAAGCTGCTGGTGCCTCCAACGTCCCCCGAACAACAAGATGCAGGGTCCTTCAGAGGTTTGCAGCTGTGCATACGCCATCCTGTTGACCTCCTCTATCCACTTCACACAAGCAGAAACGGCTCCAGTGGGCCAAACATTACATGAAGACTGATTTCAAAACTGTTTTGTTCACGGATGAGTGCCGTGCAGCGCTCGATTGTGTAGATGGATGGAGTGGAGGATGGCTGGTTGATGGACACCCCACGCAAACACGGCTACAGCGCCAACAAGGAGGAGGTGGAGTAATGTTTTGGGCTGGAATCATGGGGAGAGAGATTGTCGGCCCCTTTAGGATCCCTGAAGGCGCTAAAGATGAACTCCATAATGTATGTGGATTTTCTCAAACAGCACTTCCTGCCATGGTTCAAGAAGAAGAACCGTGTATTTCACAGCAAGATCATTTTTTTGCATGATAATGCACCATCTAATGCTGCACATAAAACATCTGCATCTCTGGCTGATATGGGCATAAAAGGGGACAAACTTATGGTGTGACCCCTATGCTCCCCTGACCTCTACCCCATTCAGAACCTCTGGAGCATCATCAAAAGGAGTGTCTATGATGGCGGGAGGCAGTTCACATCTAAGCAACAGCTCTGGGAGGGTATTCTGTCCTCATGCAAAACAATTGAAGCAGAAACCATCCAAAGCCTGACAAATTCAATGGACGAGAGAGTTCAGAAGCTCCTTTCGAACAAGGGGTCCTATGTGAAAATGTAACATCACCTAGAATAAAGTTTTGAGTTGAAAACTGTTTGATTTCAGTTTCTAATAACCTGCTAATGCTTATAATTTCAAAAATGACCATTTTTTTGGTCTTTATTAAAATGAAAAGGTTGATCGAAAAGTTTGGGGGATCTAAGAGTGTGGCAACCCAGTAGTCATGATTACTTCGAATTCTGACAATATGAGGGTCATGTTGCAGGTAGTGCAGCAAGAAGGCACTTATGTGTCTTGCGCATCTCGGAGCCCCAAAATTATTTTCCGGGCTAGATGCAGCTAAAAATTATTATTAATTTTAAATCTGGTGGAGCTTAGTATAGATGGCCTAATAGGATCAGTGCTGCACACTGCTACAAAGCCCAAATTATTTTCCAGTCAAGATACAGATAAACATGATTAGTAATTTTAAATCTGGTGGAGCTTATTATAGATGGCCTAATAGAATCAGTGCTGCACACTGCTACAAAGCCCAAATTATTTTCCAGCCAAGATACAGATAAACATGATTAGTAATTTGAAAGCTTAAAACGGTTGGTAGGGTGATTTTAACCAATCATCAAGCTTTTACTCTCCCCAGGATGACACAGGGGTAGAAAAGTCGTTTCGGATCCATGATTTGTTCGTCTTTATGAACGTGAGTCTGTCTACATTATCAGTGGAGAGCCGCGTGCGCTTATCTGTCAGCACACCACCAGCAGCGCTGAACACACGTTCAGACAGAACGCTGGCTGCGGGGCATGACAAGATCTCCAAGGCGTAAGTGGCTAGCTCCGGCCATTTATCCAGATTGGAAGCCCAAAAAGAGCAAGGGTCCAGTGACACAGTCATGGCTTCAATGTTTACTTGGAGATACTCCTGTACCATCGTCTCTAGGCGTTGACTATGTGTCAGACTTCTTGTCTCCTGTGGCCTTGCAAAGGATGGGCTAAAAAAGTGGTGAAATGATTCCGCAAAATTGATGTTACCAGCAGATACTGTGGTTCTGTTACGGTTTGAGTGCTGAACACTTGACGGTCCCACGGTTGGCAAGTTGGAACTGTGAGATTCACTACGTGCACCACTGGTGTTTTGTGGAAAAGCACATGTAAGATTCTGCAACAGTCTCTGCTGATACTCCTGCATGCGTGCATCCCTTTCTATGGCAGGAATAATTTCTGCAAATTTACTTTTGTACCGGGGATCTAACAGTGTGGCAACCCAGTAGTCAGGATTATTTCTAATTCTCACAATTTGAGGGTCATGTTGCAGGTAGTGCAGCAAGAATGCACTCATGTGTGTTGCGCATCCAGGAGCACCAAGTCCCTGTTGTGTTGGTGGCGAGGTAACAATCATGCTTCCTTCCTCTGTCCTCTCCCCCCAACCTCGCACAACAGAAATGTGATCAAGGTCTCCCTCATCTGATGAGTCTTCCATCAGTTGGTCCTCCACTTCTTCCTGGGCTCCTGCACCTTCCTCACTAGTTTGGCTGCTACCATGCGCCCTGGTAAAACCATCTCCCCCACCCTCACATGCCTGCCGCCTTGGTGCTGCTGACCGTCTGGACCTTGCAGATGTTAGCCCTTCCGCATACAACTCCTCCTCCTCTACTTCCTCCACCTCCTCTTGTGCCACCACCTGACTCCGAATTCTGTTTAACATGTGCTCCAGCATGTAAATCACCGGAATAGTCATGCTGATAATGGCATCGTCAGCACTAAACATCTTCGTCGCCATTTCAAAACTGTGCAGAAGGGTGCATAGGTCCCTGATCTGAGACCACTCCTCCAGCGTGATTTGCCCCACCTCTGGATCTCGTTGGCCCAGGCTATACGTCAGAAGGTATTGCACCAGGGCTTGTCGGTGCTGCCACAGTCGCTGCAACATGTGCAGAGTTGAATTCCACCGGGTAGGCACATCGCATTTTAGCCGGTGAAGTGGCAGGCCCAACGACTTCTGTAGAGATGTAAGTCGCTGAGCAGCGGGATGCGAACGGCGGAAGTGAGCACACAGCGACCGTGCCCTCTGCAGAAGGCCATCTAGTCTGGGATAGTGGGCTAAAAATTGCTGGACAACCAGGTTCAACACGTGAGCCATACAAGGCACGTGTGTGACATTGCCCCGGCGAAGGGCCGCACCCAGGTTTGTAGCATTGTCGCACACGGCCTTCCCTGGTTTCAGGTCCAGTGGAGACAACCATTCATGAAATTGGTTCTCCGGAGCTGAGCACAACTCCTCAGCTGTGTGACTCACATTTCCCAGACATTTCAAAGTAAAAACCGCCTGATGACGTTGAGTCCTACTGCCAGCATAGTAAGGAGGTGTGCAGGATCCCTTCTGCGCAGTTAGAAAGCTTGTGGCATGACCAGACAGGCTTTGGGTGCAGGTGGAAGACCAAGAGGAGGTTGAGGAGGCAGAAGCAGTGGAGGAACTTTGACATAAAGAGGATTGACGCACAACTCGTGGGGACCGCAAGACTTGGACAGCAGCCCCTTGTCCTGCTGTCACCATAGTTACCCAGTGCCCAGTCAGCGACATGTAACGCCCCTGTCCATGCCTACTCGTCCAAGTGTCTGTGGTGAAATGCACCCTGTCACACACAGAGTTTCTCAAAGAACCGGTGATGTTGTGTGCGACATGCTGGTGGAGCGCAGGCACACCTTTCTTTGAGAAGTAGTGCCGACTGGGCATCTGGTATTGGGGCACTGCGACGGACATAAGGTCTCGAAAATCCTCTGTGTCCACCAGGCGGAAAGGCAGCATTTCTGTAGCCAAGAGCTTGCAGATGGTGAAATTCAACCTCTTAGCTTTCTCATGGCTAGGAGGAAATGGTCTTTTACTTGTCCACATCTGATGGACCGAGGGCTGGCTATTGTGCTTAGACGGTGTTGATAAGAGTGTCCCCGGCAAACTGCCGGTCTGTGAGGAAGATGCAGGCGGACATGTTAGGTTGCCTTGATCCAAAGGAGGTGCTATCGATGTCGGACAGCGCTCAACACCAGCTGGTGTTACCACCTCCAAAGAAAATGATGACCTGCCAATCACGCTGGCTGTTGCGGGTAAAGAGGTGGCAGGTCTGCGCCCCAAAACAGGTGTGACTGCTGTCCCCCCAGTCACAGAGGTTGAAGAGGCCGCGGATGCACAAGATATGGCAGACGGTGGTTGGCCCGGCCGGCTAGGCCGCATTGTAGCACACTGAGCTTCCCACTGCAACTTATGCTTCATGTCCATGTGCCTGTTCATGCATGAAGTACTCAAACTATGTATTTTTTGGCC
This sequence comes from Phyllobates terribilis, assembly GCF_046119375.1. Taxonomy (NCBI): domain Eukaryota; kingdom Metazoa; phylum Chordata; class Amphibia; order Anura; family Dendrobatidae; genus Phyllobates; species Phyllobates terribilis. The sequence goes on along the minus strand of NW_027362763.1, from coordinate 264,001,137 downwards.
TATACTTAGCTTTTGCTGACAAATGTTACAGATAACACGAGTTGGGTCATCTTTATCGATCTGAAAAAATGCCCAGGCTATGCAAGGCTTAGCACCCATGCGACCTGAAGAGCCACCACGACTTGTGGTGAGAGGCAGAGTTGTGTTTGAGGATGCAGTTGTTGACGTGCTTCCAGTACTACGTCTCTGTCCAGGAAGGCGCAACCTGACCTCGTCGTCACTAGCATCTTCCTCCACCTCCTCTGCTGACCTCATCTCTTGGCTGACTGTGGGTTGACAGTAAGTGGGATCTCCAACCTCATCATCATCACCCTGTGCGTTATCACACCCGTCGTCCTCAGAGCCAACCTGTTCCAGCCCTGACAAAAAACTAAAGTTGTCGCTCCAATCAGGTATTTGAGTCTCATCATCGTCTTCCTCATTGTCTCCACCAACAGGAGTTACAGTTTGGGAATGAGGGTCTACATTATGGTCAGAACCTTCTGCGTCTGGTCCTGGATCCGACTCATAAAGATTCTGGGCATCAGTGCAGATCATTTCCTCGAGTGGATTCACAGAAGCGCTGGAGTCGACCTCTGATTCCCAGGCTATAGTATGAGTAAACAGCTCTGCAGACTCAACCATCTGTTCTACCTCATACTCAGACGGGCAGCTGGAGATTTGGGAGCTGTGAGGAAGCAAGTGCGATTGGGGTGACACCTTTGAGGACTGGAGTATTTGTGATGTTGAAGTTGATGTGGAGGAGAGCCCACTTAAAGGAGCACTTGATATCCGTTGAAGCACCTGCTGTTTTTGTGCCTCATCTGGAATTTGTAGCGATTGGCGTGGCCATAAGAAAGGGATCTTATCACATTGTCCGCTAAAAGAAGTAGACATTTTAGTTTGGCTGGAAGATGGTCTTTCTTCTGCAGATGTTACTGTTGCTTTAACACCTACCCCACGGACACAACCTTTTTTCCCCTTCCCAACACGCCTATTCCCCTTTCCACCAGCAGCAGGCCTTTTTCCACTCATTTTGGTGGTTAACTAATTCACAACTCTGGAGTTGTTTGCACAAAAAAACAATGGATGGGAACCGAGCAGAGCTGAGTGGCCAAACTGTGGTATTAGGCCAAAATTATTGGCTGGGTTAGATGCAGAAAAAAATTATATTCAATTTGCAACCTGATGGAGGTCAGTATAGATGGACTAATAGAACAAGTCCCACACACAGCTAGAAGCCCAAATATTTTTTCAGAGGTAGATGCACAAAAAAATTGTATTCAGTTTGCAACCTGATGGCGGTCAGTATAGATGCACTAATAGAACAAGTCCTACACACAGCTAGAAGCCCAAATATTTTTTCAGAGGTAGATGCAGAAAAAAAATATATTCAGTTTGCAACCTGATGGAGGTCAGTATAGATGGACTAATAGGGAAAGTCCCACATACTGCTAGAAGTCCAAATATTTTTTCAGAGCTAGATGCAGACAAAAAATTATTTTTAATTTGCAACCTGATGGAGGTCAGTATAGATGGACTAATAGAGAAAGTCCCACACACTGCTAGAAGGCCAAATATTTTTTCAGAGCTAGATGCAGATATAAATTATTTTTAATTTGCAACCTGATGGAGGTCAGTATAGATGGACTAATAGAGAAAGTCCCACACACTGCTAGAAGGCCAAATATTTTTTCAGAGCTAGATGCAGAAAAAAATTATATTCAGTTTGCAACCTGATGGAGGTCAGTATAGATGGACTAATAGAACAAGTCCCACACACAGCTAGAAGGCCAAATATTTTTTCAGAGGTAGATGCAGATAAAAATTATTTTTAATTTGCAGCCTGATGGAGGTCAGTATAGATGGACTAATAGAGAAAGTCCCACACACTGCTAGAAGGCCAAATATTTTTTCCTAGCTAGATGCAGACAAAAAATTATTTTGAATGTGCAACCTGATGGAGGTCAGTATAGATGGACTAATAGAGAAAGTCCCACACACTGCTAGAAGGCCAAATATTTTTTCAGAGCTAGATGCAGATAAAAATTATTTTTAATTTGCAACCTGATGGAGGTCAGTATAGATGGACTAATAGAGAAAATCCCACACACTGCTAGAAGGCCAAATATTTTTTCAGAGCTAGATGCAGAAAAAAATTATATTCAGTTTGCAACCTGATGGAGGTCAGTATAGATGGACTAATAGAACAAGTCCCACACACAGCTAGAAGGCCAAATATTTTTTCAGAGGTAGATGCAGATAAAAATTATTTTTAATTTGCAGCCTGATGGAGGTCAGTATAGATGGACTAATAGAGAAAGTCCCACACACTGCTAGAAGGCCAAATATTTTTTCAGAGCTAGATGCAGACAAAAAATTATTTTGAATTTGCAACCTGATGGAGGTCAGTATAGATGGACTAATAGAGAAAGTCCCACATACTGCTAGAAGTCCAAATATTTTTTCAGAGCTAGATGCAGACAAAAAATTATTTTGAATTTGCAACCTGATGGAGGTCAGTATAGATGGACTAATAGAGAAATTCCCACACACTGCTAGAAGGCCAAATATTTTTTCAGAGCTAGATGCAGATATAAATTATTTTTAATTTGCAACCTGATGGAGGTCAGTATAGATGGACTAATAGAGAAAGTCCCACACACTGCTAGAAGGCCAAATATTTTTTCAGAGCTAGATGCAGAAAAAAATTATATTCAGTTTGCAACCTGATGGAGGTCAGTATAGATGGACTAATAGAACAAGTCCCACACACAGCTAGAAGGCCAAATATTTTTTCAGAGGTAGATGCAGATAAAAATTATTTTTAATTTGCAGCCTGATGGAGGTCAGTATAGATGGACTAATAGAGAAAGTCCCACACACTGCTAGAAGGCCAAATATTTTTTCAGAGCTAGATGCAGACAAAAAATTATTTTGAATTTGCAACCTGATGGAGGTCAGTATAGATGGACTAATAGATAAAGTCACACACACTGCTAGAAGGCCAAATATTTTTTCAGAGCTAGATGCAGATAAAAATTATTTTTAATTTGCAACCTGATGGAGGTCAGTATAGATGGACTAATAGAGAAAGTCCCACACACTGCTAGAAGGCCAAATATTTTTTCAGAGCTAGATGCAGAAAAAAATTATATTCAGTTTGCAACCTGATGGAGGTCAGTATAGATGGACTAATAGAACAAGTCCCACACACAGCTAGAAGGCCAAATATTTTTTCAGAGGTAGATGCAGATAAAAATTATTTTTAATTTGCAGCCTGATGGAGGTCAGTATAGATGGACTAATAGAGAAAGTCCCACACACTGCTAGAAGGCCAAATATTTTTTCAGAGCTAGATGCAGACAAAAATTATTTTGAATTTGCAACCTGATGGAGGTCAGTATAGATGGACTAATAGAGAAAGTCCCACACACTGCTAGAAGGCCAAATATTTTTTCAGAGCTAGATGCAGACAAAAAATTAGTTTTAATTTGCAACCTGATGGAGGTCAGTATAGATGGACTAATAGAGAAAGTCCCACACACTGCTAGAAGGCCAAATATTTTTTCAGAGCTAGATGCAGATAAAAATTATTTTTAATTTGCAACCTGATGGAGGTCAGTATAGATGGACTAATAGAGAAAGCCCCACACACTGCTAGAAGGCCAAATATTTTTTCAGAGCTAGATGCAGAAAAAAATTATATTCAGTTTGCAACCTGATGGAGGTCAGTATAGATGCACTAATAGAACAAGTCCCACACACAGCTAGAAGCCCAAATATTTTTTCAGAGGTAGATGCAGATAAAAATTATTTTTAATTTGCAACCTGATGGAGGTCAGTATAGATGGACTAATAGAGAAAGTCCCACACACTGCTAGAAGGCCAAATATTTTTTCAGAGCTAGATGCAGACAAAAAATTATTTTGAATTTGCAGCGTGATGGAGGTCGGTATAGATGGACTAATAGAACAAGTCCCACACACTGCTAGAAGGCCAAATATTTTTTCAGAGCTAGATGCAGAAAAAAATTATATTCAGTTTGCAACCTGATGGAGGTCAGTATAGATGGACTAATAGAACAAGTCCCACACACTGCTAGAAGCCCAAATATTTTTTCAGAGCTAGATGCAGAAAAAAATTATATTCAATTTGCAACCTGATGGAGCTCAGTATAGATGGACTAATAGAATGATGCTATGCCCAAAAGATTTTAGTTCACTAGGTGCAGTAAAAAAATTTGTATTCTATACACAGGTGGTATATCTTGCAACACAGATAGGCTACTCCACTGACTAACACACTCTGCAATAGGCCAAAAAGGATTAGCTTTGCTAGATTCAGCCAAATGCTGTGAAAAAAACTTGCACAGCACTGGCACAGACCTGCCTGGCAAAAACTGATAGGAACTGATGTATCCTAGTCCTGAAAAGGACTGCAATTACAATTAGTGTTTACTCCCACAATCTATCTTTTTAAGAGCACAGACCTGCCTGATAAAAGTCGTAGGAAATGCTGTAACCTAGTCCTTAAAAGGACTGCAATCACAACTATTCCCTACTCCCAAGCTATCTGTAGATTTGTGCGAAAATTGGCTTGAAATTAACAAGGTATAGCGCACACAGCAACAGCGGTGCCGTCTAACACGCAGCTGCAGCAGTGAGAAAATGGTGGCGACGGGGAAAATGGCTTGGTCTTATAGGGCAAGGACATGTGACATACACTGCCAATGACACATGCCCTTGCTTGTGTGAAAAAAAGCACTTCGCTCCGTGTGCGCGCTGCTGATAGGCTGACAGATTGCACCTCCCCACTGTAAATGCGGGAAAGAGAAAAAAAAATGGAGATCTTCATTATTCCTGCAGAGATCCATCCCCTGCCCCTCCCCCCACCCCGCTGTACACTCAAACTGCGTATTAACATTAATTTTCATCATTACTGAGAAAAAATCCAGTTATGATTTTGGTGCACGAACAGTTATCGAACATAACCTCGAACAGCCGAATTTTTCTCAAATCGTTCGTGTTCGCCGAACGGCTCGAACACCGCCCAAAACAGCTCGAATTTGAGATTGGCGAACAGTTCGAGTCGAACAACGCTCATCTCTACTGCTGAATACCAATTAGCTCAATGTATTTTTCTCTTGTGACTATCTATTCTAGCTGTGTCATTGATGTCTGATAGTCATCAATACAGTGCTCTTTATTCTTTCCAGCTTTTCCAGTGTCTCTGCTGTCTTTGTTTGGTTATCCTATTTTTTCTGGTACACTGTAGCCCCCAAAACTTTTTGCTTCCTCTGCATCACAAGCTACATAGTCGCTCTTAGGTTTGTCTATCTCAACCAGCAACTCTATCATAGAGAGGGCTTTAGTGCACCTCTCCTAGACTGTCCCCAATTGATACTTCTCCTACATTCTGGCAAGCTGCCTTTTGCCATCTTTGCTCTCTGCAAGGAGAAAGAACCTGTCCCAAAATCTACTACGTCCCGATTGGGAATGCTGTTGTGCCCCTAGCACAAGGAAGTGCATCTAGTCCACAAACATATGCCCAACATTTTTCTTGGCACCAAGCCTGTAGTTTAGATAAATCTTTGTAACATGGAGCCTGTGGAACGTAATGTTGAGGCATCCGCAAATGTGACCTATGACCCTAGGCAACCTGTGTGCTCAACACAAGTATTACAATCATAAACGCTCAATGCCTAAAATATACATGATTACACAAGACGGTACAAAATGTATCATTTATCAAATGCTTTAACAGTCAGCATGGGTCCATTATTCACAAAAAAGCTATATTCCACACATCATTTCCTAGCTGACTGTTTTTTTGAAGGATCGGTATACAATGAAAATATTTTTTGGCATTATGCAAACACACATGGCTTAACATAGCTTGGCAAATGTCACCAGTTACTTCACTGGCTACACAGTTAAAGGGCACATTTGTAAGAAGCGGACTGTACGTTCACATTGAGTCAGACCCTTACATGTGTAATTTATATGTAAGTTGAGACTTGAAAATTGGCTTGAAATAGGCTTTGGGCAAAATAATGCATCTCTGGATTAAAAGTAACATGAATTTGCATCTACTATATAAATACTCTGCTTAATTATTGTCTATTGATTTGTTTACACTTTTTCTATGACCACAAGTGCAACTTGAGCTCAATTAACAACCAGTAAATTATCTTTAATTGTTGTTTATCAAGTTTTAATTTACAAATCAAAGTTGAACTTTGCATTTGAGCAATAGCTTTCCATTACTGTTGAAATTAATAGGATCAAAACAAGCAATCAAAAAGAACACAAGAAGAAACATTACAATCGCAACAAGTGTTTCCGCTTAGATTTGGCAATGCAGCGGAATCAGACACGTTTTGATAAGGTTTTTACAAGTAACTTCAAAGTCTGAAAACTCTGTGAACATAACAAAAAGAGCAAGAAAAACAAAGTGAAAAAATTGCTTGGCACCCAGATCATTTCCATCCATCTTAGTGAAATAGAACATGAAACTTTTCACTTACTTAGAATGATGTCTTTCAGCCAAAACAAAAATGAGTTTCAGGAATATATTATAATAAAGCATCAGGATTTATTATACTCCAAGCAGTTATTTGTTCATGTATTTACTGTTTTTCTTGTATAATAATACAGATTACAGAATCTTTATAGGATCTCATTTCTCCATAAATCAATGACAAAACCTATATATTTTCTTCAGTGATGCTGGACAATATATTTATACCAGATGTCATTTTACTGCCTTTCGTGCCTTTGCAGTATGAATACTCAATAGTGAGAACGCTTTATAATTAATAATAGCTGTTTTCTTTCTACCCAACCAATACAAGTTTTTTATCCAGATAGAGCTAGGCTACGGGTGGACACACTTTAAATTTGTGTTCTGTGGCCAATGTAAATGAACTGTACATTACAACAGTATAGTAGGGTCAATATCAGTTCACTTTGTGTGCCACCACCCCATCTCCCCCACATAAAATTCATTGAAAATTGAGCAACTGTCTGTGGTGGTTAGACCAAACATTTCACAAATGTTACAAAAAATCATGATGGTACAGATTCTTATATAATCTGGAGAATTTTCAAGAATTCATAGGACTGAGAAGAAAAAGAGGGGAAGAATAAGTTTTATTTCTGAAACTTTGCTGGTATGGGAAAACAAACCCTCAAGAAAAGACCAAATAAAAATCATTTAACTCTTTAGGAGCTCTGCAGAAACAAGAACATTAAAGGGGCTGTCCAATCACTGTTCCAGTGCTGCCCTTCCCCTGTTCCCCTGATCTTTGCTGTCACAGCTATAGTTATAATGTCACGTTGACGACTTGTGACCACTACCAGTCAATCACTGGACTCAGCAGTCTTGTGCCATCTACCTTGCCACCACTGCTGAGACCAGTGATTGGCTGCAGTAGGAACGTGCTACAGGTGGGAAGTCAAAGGCTTTCACAAGTGTGCCGGAAACCAATGAAATGTCTGCAGGTTGCAGACAGTAAGAAATAGTCTTTCTCATCCAGTCATAATATCACATACCAAATAAAATCCTTTATTAATTGTGATTCTGATCATGCCATATAATGCATAGAGTGCAAAATTTGCAATATCAAATACATTGGTTACACCAAAAGAGAGTAAAAAAAAAAGAATGTCTGAGCATATAGCTAACATCAATAATAATAATAATATTCAAGATTACTCTTGGATTGCCAAGCACTTTGTTTTCATTCACAAAGGAGATCTTTCACATTTTTCCTTCTTTGGAGTGGAAGGGGTTACTTGTCTAGTAAGGGACGGAAACTGGAAAAAGCAGCTAGCATTATGGGAGGCGTACTGGATCTTGACTTTGGATATGAAGTTTCCACATGGCATGAATGAATTACAGGAATGACCTTTTTTATATATACTATTATTGCCAGATCATATAGGGTATACAAGTTGTTCAAATGTAGAATTTGCCTTCATTAACTATGCTGTTATTATCTATAGAACTTCCTTGCATAAATACAGCTGATGTCTTTCCAATGTGATTTCTCCTTTTGTGTTGATTGGTTCTCCAATATTATACTGTATATACCTGTCCACTTGCTTTGTATGACATCCTATGAATAAGGCCGTTCAAGTATGCCAGAAACACGTCAGGTGTTTGCTTCGGTTTCTATGATGATCTTTTAACTACTACTCTAATAAAGAAAGTCTTTTATACTATGTGGATGGTTGTGCTGGAATCACCACTTTGTCTACTCCATATTGGCTGAAATCACCGGCAGGTATGGCACCCACCAGCTTTATTTGACTGCACTGAAGTTTCAAATATGCATCCAGCGTGACTAGCTTCAACCCTCCCCCCTCTCCCTCCTCTCTTCTTGATATGGTCGTATAGAATGTATCAAAGTGAGGCTGGCCTAAATAGTTGAGTTTCCAATACACCTACTCTTGCCACAGCAGTTCAAAATGTCACAAACCCTAGACACCAGACCTGCAATGATGCCCATTGAAACACCAGGATACACAGAGCCAGGAGTATAGACATGCACATGAACTGTAGATGCATAATCAGTCCAGGACTTGCAGCAAACAAATGGTTAAAGCCAAAGTTGTATGCTATTAGCAGAAAGATGGTCCTTGGCAGGGATGAAGGCAGCAGTGGTGAATAGGCAAACTAAGTTGTTTCTTGTAGAGAAGGTACACGCTGCTGTGATTGGGTTTGTAGTGTGAACAGAACGAGTGAAGAGTTTGTTAACTGCAGGTCTGAATCATGAAGTAAATGCAGATAGTTGAGAAACAAACAGGAATTTGCTGAATAGATGATTGTCAGTTGAAAGAAATGGATGGTGAGGCAAACTCCAAAAGCACATGGTAACTGAATACAAAGCTGCCTAAATACTTGGACACACACAGCTGTCTGAGGCGGCTTTAAAAAGCCTCGGATAATGTTGTCATAAGCATTTGCCGGGCTACTTGAGAAACCCAGTGTGGACCTGCGCAATGGAAGGCTGCCATAGAAGCAGATAGCAGGGTTCTGCACCAAAGGTGAGTAGCAATATGATTGTCTATGATGGGAACCCTTTTTTAAAGTTTTACATTTTTAAATTTTAAAGGTTAAGGTCACTTTATAGAAAATGTCCTAACATATCATAAAGTGCTATTTTGCTTTACATTTAAAGTGTTAATGTGTCTATTTGTTATCCCAGCTGTTTACTGGAAGGTCTCTTACTGCACATGGACAAGACATGTAAATGATTGACAATGGTGGTCCCCAAGTCCATAGGATGTAAGATGGCTCCAGTCACATGACCTACCCATGTGACCGCTTCCCTGACTTTTCTCTGTTGAATCCTCTTCTAATCAGAGTTTGAATAGTGGTACCAGTTATGGCTTCTACTTATCCACTGTAGGACTAAATGAACACCTCCCTGCAACAAGACGTGAATTAACATCCTAGGACAGGTTCCCATATATAGAGGGGGCACAGAAGCTGAGCTTTCTTTACATGCGATTGATGCTGACTATTTTACATAACCGGCAACTGTCTCTAAAAGCAGTGGCCAGAGCCACGCACATCGCCCACCCATGACATGATTGCGGGAAACTGATGGGATACAATGGCAGCAGAAGCCAGCTAAATGCACCTAATGATGACATCTTGGTACTGCTGTGAAGCTTACCATAGGCTGAGCTCCATAGAATACAGAGATGTTCATTATATACCGCAGGTGTGGGAAACCTCCAGTCTGCAGGCCGTTTACGTTGTCCTTTCCTCTGGTCCTTGGGCTGACAGCCGCCAGCCCTTTAATTCCTACTTACACTGCAAGCACGCACACGCAATGTTCACCACTGAATGATGCGATGCATGCAATGAAGGATTACATCCTGATTATATTTGTGGGCAGAGTTAGTGCACTCTTTGCTCCTGTCCCTCTGATGAAGAGACCAGCTGTAGTGTTGCCTTTGTGATGTATGTGCTCCATCATGTCTCCTATATAATGCATATGCTCCAGCATCATTGTCTCCTATGTGATGTATGAGCTCCAGCCCAGTGCCCCTATGAGATGTATATACTTCAGCTCCAGTGTCTCCTTTGTGATGTATCTGCTCTAGCCTGTGTCTCCTATCTGAAGTATGTGCTCCAGCCCCACTGTCTCCTTTGTGATGTGTGTGCTCCCGCCCCAGTGTCTACTATTAAATGTATATTATCCATCCTCAGTGTCTCGTTTGTGATGAATATGCTCCAGCCCCAGTGTCTTCTTTCTGATGTATAAGCTCCAAAACTAGTGTCTCCTATGTGATATATATGCTCCAGCCCGGTGTCTCCTATTTGATTTACATATACCAGCACCGGTGTCTCCTATGTGATGTTTATGCTCTAGCACCAGTGTTTCCTATGTAATGTATATATACCAGTCCAAGTGTCTCCTAGGTGATGTACAAGCACCAATCTCAAGTCTCCCATGTGATGTATATGCTGCAGTCCCAGTGCTTCCTATGTGATGTATATGCATCAGCCACAGTGGCTCCTATGTGATGTATATGCACCAGTCCCAGTATCTCCTACGTGATGTATATACATCGCTCTCAGTGCTTTCTACAGTTGCTTCTCAATAAATTAGAATATCATCAAAAATTTTATTTATATCCATTCTTCAATACAAAAAGTGAAACTCATACATTATATAGAGTCATTACAAACAGAGTGATCTATTTCAAGTGTTTATTTCTGTTAATGTTGATGATTATGGATTAAAGCCAATGAAAACACAAAAGTCATTTTCTCAGTAAATTAGAATAATTAACAAAAAACACCTGCAAAGGCTTCCTAATCGTTTAAAAGGTTCCTTAGTCTTTTTCAGTAGGCTCCACAATCATGGGGAAGACTGCTGACTTGACAGATGTCCAGTAGGCAGTCATTGACACACTCCACAAGGAGGGTAAGCCACAAAAGGTCATTGCTAAAGAAGCTGGTTGTTCACAGATTGCTGTATCCAAGCATATTAATGGAAAGTTGAGTGGAAAAAAAAGTGTGGTAGAAAAAGGTGCTCAAGCAACCGGGATAACCCCAGCCTTGAAAGGATTGTTAAGAAAAGGTCATTCAAAAATTTGGTGGTGATTCATAAGGAGTGGACTGCTGCTGGAATCATTGCTTCAAGAACCACCACACAGAGACAAATCCAGGACATGGGCTACAAGTGTCGCATTCAAGCCACTCATGACCAATAGACAATGCCAGAAGTGTCTTACCTTGACCAAGGAGAAAAAGACCTGGACTGTTGCTCAGTGGTCCAAGGTTTTGTTTTAAGATGAAAGTAAATTTTGCATTTCTTTTGGAAATCAAGGTCCCAGAGTCCAGAGGAAGAGTGGAGAGGCACACAATCCAAGCTGCTTGAGGTCTAGTGTGAAGTTTCCACAATCAGTGATGGTTTGGGGAGCCATGTCATCTGCTGGTCTAGGTCCACTGTGTTTTATCAAGACCAAAGTCAGGACAGCCGTTTACCAGGAAATTTTAGAGCACTTCATGCTTCCCTCTGCTGACAAGCTTTTAGGAGATGGAAATTTCCACACTGTCAAAACTATCAATACATGGTTTAAAAACAACAGTATCAATGTGCTTGATTGGCCAGCTAACTCGTCTGACCTTAACCCCATAGAGAATCTATGGGGTATTGTCAAGAGGAAGATGAGAAACACCAGACCCAACAATGCAGAAGAGCGGAAGGCTGCTATCAAAGCAACCTGGGCTTCCAAAACATCTCAGCAGTGCCACAGGCTGATCGCCTCCATACCACGCCGCATTGATGCAGTAATTGATGCAAAAGGAGCGCCGACCAAGTATTGAGTGCATTTACTGAACATACATTTCAGTAGGCCAACAATTCAGATTTTAAAACATTTTTCAATCTGATGTTATAAAGAATTCTAATTTACTGAGATAATGACTTTTGTGTTTTCATTGGCTGTAAACCAGTCCCTGTGTCTCTTATGTGATGTATATACACCAGTCCCAGTGTTAAGGGGACGGTTGCAAACAACTTTATTAATAATGGAAAGCAACCGAACCCAGGGTCCGCGATGCTGCCTGGATGACTGCGGCCAAACACCTTCCGGGTAAGAAGGTAAAACAACCAACTGAAATAACAATCCCTTCTGTGTTACTGCACACCAGAATGGGAATAGGGATTCGCACTATCTCCGTTAACTGCACGAGAGATCTGCGACAAATAATGTATCCGTAGCCCTGTTTACTGCCGCAGGGACTACGCAGCAGGTACTAGTGTGGCACCCCAGGGGTCTGGTTTCCACAGTAACGGCAATGTTATGTCTGAGAGCAGGTGGGAGGTCTCTTGGTCAGGGATCCGGTGCATGCCACACCTCCTGCCCAGTCCTGGGAGGGGAAGAACTTCCCCTATATAAACCTAGGGCTGAGGCAGGGTTAGTGAGTAGAGAAGAAGTAGAGACAGAGAAGAGAAGCAGATCTAGGAAAAGAACATCAGGAGCTCTGTGGGAGCAGTGCTATAAGGAGTCAGGGGCTGGCAGCTGCAGAGCTCGCCCTGACTGAGAAGCTATCACCGGACCCGGAGTCCGAGGCTGTGGGGACTAATCTTTACCCAGCAGCAGAAACCGCCCGGCAGGGGATTTCAGGTCCTCTGGCCAAGAAACCCGAAGGCACGGTCACACGCGTGGGACCAGCACCGCCGTCGTGGAGCGGACGCCACTAGAAGGCCCCGAGTCACCGGCCATACGGGTGAGCACCACACGGTACACTCAGGGACGTGGGCTACTTATACCCGCCTCTAGCAAGGTAGCCAGAAGAGTACAGTCAGTTTGGAAGGCCTACAACTCCGCCTGGCCAGGGGAGATCCCATCTGCTCAAGGACTGACCAGGCCCCGATCGCTAGCCAGTACTCCGGGAGGGTCTATCTTTATCACCAGTAAAGACCCTGAATTACACCGCATCGTCTCTGAGTGATTCCTGCTACCCCCATCATCCACGTCGGCTGCCCTGAGGCCATACCCCTCCCGTTGGGGGTGATACTATCACGCTGCACAATCCTACCACCGGCCTCAGCGGTCTGCCCTGCAGCGGCAGCTCCTTCGCTGCATTCAACGGGTGGCGTAGTCGTACAACATCTACCGCTCATACAGCGCCACTTAGTCTGACTCCCTGGGCACGGACCGGGTCACCGCCACGAGACTACAACCCTCAACAGATCCGGCTCCGGGTAAGCTCCCGCGTGCGCAACGCTGCGCGACACAGGCCCAGGGGTGCGCCAACTTTTGGCGTAGTCGGCAGGATCTCGTGCCCGCAACCACCGGGTACTGCGTGCCTGAAAAAGACTGTTCAAACTTACCTGTGGTGAAGATTCCCGCCATCCGGCGCCATCTTCGGCCTTCTTCCCGCCAGCCGTGGAGTTTTCCCGCTATTGGACGCCATCTTGAGGACGCCGCACGGGAAGAAGAGGGGCGTGGACTCCGAAAGCGCGCGAGAAACTGAAGCCCCGCCTCACGTCCGGACGTTGCGTAAGGTCCTGGAAGGAGCCCAGCAGACGCCGACGTCACAGGAGCGCGACGGAAGGTCCTCAACCCTGACGATCCACTGCGGAGCCGCGGCCTACGGAAGAGGATCATCGCAAGGTAGGCCACGGTCCACTAGGGGGGAGAAGGATGTCGGATACGGAGGAGAGCTTCACCGCTTCAACCCCCGCCAGCGCCACCGCTGTTGCGGTCATGCCTTTCACCATGCCCTATATCCCGGGGGCAGCCTGGCTACCCCAGTACTCAGGGGAGTCACATACCCTGCATGACTTTAGAGAAAAGCTGGATAGCCTCTTCCAGGTGTATCCCCTCACAGAGGAGCAAAAAGTGAGCATCCTGGTGGCCCAATTAACCGAGGCAGCCCAAAGGGAGGTAAAGTCCTGGCCACCTGGGAGGAGGACTGTCGCAGAGATACTAACCCGGCTGAGGGACACCTTTGATACCCGCACCTCAGCCGAGATCAAGCTTAGATTCTACGGGTGCAAACAGCGGGCACATGAGAGTATAAGGGACTATGCCCTGAACCTACAAGAGGCCCTGAGAGCCATTAAGCAGACCGACCCTGACGGCGTGGGAGACGAGGACAGGCTGTTGACTGAACAATTTATAGAGGGTTTATATTGCAATGCCCACCGAACCCAGTTGCGGGCAATGGCCTTACAGGACCCTCATCTGGGATTTGCACAGTTCAAGGACAGAGCCATCCGGGTGCTCCGAGAACCAGCACCAGGTGGCGTTGTGACCCACAGACGCCCCACTACCACTTACCACCAGGAGGCGGCGCCCTTGTCGGCAGGGCCTGTGGGAGCTGATGCGCAGGCTTTGAACAATGACCCGGCTCCAGACCTGCACCATCAGGTCCAAGAGCTAGCTAAAAGCGTTGCTGCGCTAACCCGAACTGTGCAGTCTTTACAGGTTTCCACTCCAGGGAAGATCCAGCTGGCATCCGGACCGGAGGACATCCCGTGGCGTCGACCAAGGAGGACCCCACCGGCCAGAGGAAGACCCAGCGACCGATACAACGAGGACGGACAACCCATCTGCCGCCGCTGCAATCAACCCGGACATATGGCAAGGTACTGTCCTTTAAACTGGCACAACCTGGGGTAGAGGGCCAACCCCCAGGAAAAAGATCATCAGGCCCATCGAACTGGCGCGACAGATATGTGGGAGGACGTCCAGTCTTGCCTGTGGTACTGGATGGCATCCCTATGAGTGCCCTATTGGACACCGGGTCACAGGTCACCACTATCCCGTACGTGCTCTTCAAGCAGTACTGGAATGACTCGGATATCACCCGCTACCCTGACGACGACTTGAGTATCATCGCCAGCAATGGTCAGCCCGTGCCACAGATTGGATTTAAAGAGGTGACCATTAAAATCGGTAGAGTCAAACTGGCAGCACAGGGACTGATCATTGTAGACATTGATAAACACGAGAGTCACCCAAAGATAACTCTAGGAACTAATGTAATTGAAAATTGTCTTGCAGAGGTGATTTTCCTTTTACAACAGGTTGCCAAGAACGCCAGCTCCGGCCAGCAGCGAGTGCTCCAGAAAGAGATCCGGGCACTGATGCGACGGCAACAGATAGAACTCTCCGGTGGTGAGATTGGTAGCGTAAGAATGTGTGACCCTTTCCCTATTGCCATGCCCCCAAAAAGTGAAATGATGATTTGGTGCCGGGCAGCTATTGGTCTGAGAGGTAGAGATTACCAGGCAATGGTAGAACCAGTTTACTCAGACAGTAGGCCCACCATTTTGACAGCACGGGGGGTGGTCAATGTACACCATGGGAGGGTGCCCGTTCGCATAATAAATATCGGGAAGAGGGAAGTGTACCTGCCCCGGTATGCCACGCTAGCCAAATTGTATACCATCAATCAAAATTCCATACAGTCCGTAGAACCCTTGCCTCCATCTTCCCCGGAGGAAGGTAACGGCTCTCAGAAAACAATGGAGGACTGGTGTCAGCAACTACATTTGGGTACTGACTCCACTCCCTCACACCAGAAACAGGGAGTCTATCGGGTGGTTCAAGAGTACGAGAGAGTGTTTAGTAAACACCCGTTAGACTTCGGGCGAGTCAAGGGGGTAGAACACCACATCCCCACGGGAGACCATCCTCCCATAAAAGAGAGGTATCGACCCGTACCCCCTGCACACTACCAACACGCCAAGGGGATGCTTAGAGACATGAAGGAGGCTGGGGTGATCAGGGATAGCTGTAGCCCCTGGGCAGCTCCACTAGTCTTAGTCAAAAAGAAAGACAACACCATGAGGATGTGTGTAGATTACCGGAAAATCAACCGTATCACACACAAGGATGCGTACCCCTTACCAAGGATAGAGGAGTCTTTGGCTGCTTTAAGATCTGCTAACTTCTTCTCTACCTTGGATCTCACTAGTGGGTACTGGCAGGTTCCTGTAGCAGAGGCGGACCGGGAGAAGACCGCATTCACCACCCCGATGGGACTTAGCGAGTTTACCTGCATGCCGTTCGGACTCTGCAACGCACCAGGAACCTTCCAACGATTAATGGAGTGCTGTCTGGGCCACAGAAACTTCGAGACGGTCCTGCTGTACCTGGACGATGTCATCGTATATTCCAAGACGTATGAGGACCACCTGAAACACCTGGCGGAAGTGTTCGAAGCTCTGGCAAGCTATGGCCTAAAGGTGAAACCCTCCAAGTGTCACCTCCTGAAACCAAAGGTGCAGTACCTGGGACACGTGGTGAGCGCAGATGGAGTGGCTCCCGACCCTGATAAGATCACCGCAATTAAGGAATGGCCAAGTCCCTCCAGTGTAAAGGAAGTGCGGCAGTTCCTCGGGTTGGTAGGCTATTACCGCAGATTCATCCCCGGTTTCACCAAAAAGGCAGCTCCTATGCAGGACCTCCTGATAGGCCAGTCCCGGAAGGCCAAGAACCAGAAGCCACCCTTCAGATGGGAGAAGTTAGAAGAAGAGTCCTTCCGCCAGCTGAAGATGGCCCTCACGGGGGATGAAATCCTGGCGTACCCTGATTACAGCCAGCCCTTTATCCTCTACACCGACGCAAGTAACATCGGGCTAGGAGCCGTACTGTCCCAGATCCAGCAGGGGAAAGAACGAGTAATCGCTTACGCTAGCCGAAAACTGCGACCCACCGAAAGAAACCCTGAGAATTACAGCTCATTTAAGCTAGAGTTCCTGGCAGTGGTGTGGGCAGTCACCGAACGCTTTAAGCACTACCTCGCTTCTTCCCGGTTCACCGTGTACACGGATAACAACCCGTTGACACACCTGGACACGGCAAGACTCGGTGCCCTAGAGCAGAGATGGATGGCCCGTCTGTCCAACTACGAGTTCACAATCAAATACCGGGCAGGACGCTCCAATACCAACGCGGACGCCCTGTCCAGGATGCCAAACCTACCGGATGTAGGAGAAGATCCAGAGGGACTGGAAGAAGTCGAACTCCCCGCGTTCCACCGTCATGGGACTATCCAGTATTCCCATCGGGTAAGGAGTAAGCAAGCCGCTACGTTTAACCCCTTGCCTCACTACAACTGGGAGGAAACGCAAGACAGTGACCCTGCCGTCCGGCTGGTAAAAGAGATGCTGACTCGGCCAGAGGCTCGCCTTGACCCAGACGCTCCGGAGGAAGCCAAGCAACTGTGGGCTGAGAAGAGTCGACTGTTCCTTTACAAGGGGAAGTTGTGCCGCAGAATGGTTAACTCCCGGACGCATGAACTAATCTGGCAAGTAGTGGTGCCACGGAGAGACGCAGCCATGGTGATGGAGGCATACCACGATGGGGCTGGACACTTCGGATGGAAGAAGCTGGAGTTCCTGCTGCGTGGGCGGTTCCACTGGGTAGGCATGAGGGGAACCATCGAGAGGTGGTGCAGAGACTGTGGCCCGTGCAACCTAAGAAGGAAGGACCGTGCCAGCCAGAAGACTCCCCTGCAGTCCATCGTCACCCGGCAGCCGTTGGAACTGGTAGCCTTGGATCATGTAAAACTGACCCCAAGCAGAAGTGGCTACGTCTACGCGTTAACCATTGTGGATCATTACTCCCGGTTCTTGGTTGTCGTCCCCGTTAAGGACTTAACGGCTCAAACAGCAGCTAGAGCCTTCCAGCAGCACTTCTGCCGTCCACACGGGTACCCAGACCAAGTGCTGACGGACCAGGGACCTGCCTTTGAAGCGGAGGTCTTCCAGGAATTCTGCAATCTGTATGGCTGCCGGAAGATAAGGACGACACCCTATCATCCGCAAACTAATGGACTTTGTGAGAAAATGAACCAGGTGGTAATGGATCTCCTGAAAACGTTGCCCCTAGAAGAAC
This sequence comes from Phyllobates terribilis, assembly GCF_046119375.1. Taxonomy (NCBI): domain Eukaryota; kingdom Metazoa; phylum Chordata; class Amphibia; order Anura; family Dendrobatidae; genus Phyllobates; species Phyllobates terribilis. The sequence continues at coordinate 263,983,273 of NW_027362763.1, read as the reverse complement.
GCAGTCTGTGGCCTGAGAAGCTGCCCGATCTAGTGGACCTATACAACCACATCCCGGTAGGTTCCACCAACTGTACCCCGGCTTACCTAATGAGGGCGAGACCTGGTAAGTTACCTGTTGACCTGGAAATGGGAGTCCTGACACCCGAGGACACTTCACCAGAAGCAGACTGGGACACAGAGAGGCAGCAGCAGTACCGGAAAGTACAGGAGAGCGTGGAGCGAAGTCTCTGTCAGGCTAGGGAAAGACAAGAGAAAACTTACAACCAGTATGCTCCCGCTGTTCCCCTGGTACCCGGAGAGCAGGTCTTGAAGAGGAAAAGACGGCTCCACAAGTTGGACGACCAGTGGAAGAAGGACCCGTACACCGTACTGCCCTCAAGCCACGAGAACCCGAAAGTCTGTACCATCAGTAAAGACGGAGGGGAGACCATAGCCATTGTATCCCGGGATCACCTGAAGAAGTGTCCTGAACAGCTACGGAACCCTGAAGAGGAACAGGAAGACCATCGACCCGTAGAGGAAAGGGAAGATATGGTTAGTACTGTGCTCGGAGACTTCCCTCGGTCCTGGACTCAAGTCAATGGTGCAGTTGTGGTACCCGTCCTCATGTTCCTCCAACCAGCATCCCAAGTGCCTACGGAGCAACAGGTAGAGCTGGAAGAACAGCCGGTCCAGGAGGCAGAAGACTCCACACAAGCAGAACAGGAGGATCAACCCTCTGCTTATAGTGAGCCTGCCGTACCCCTAGTGAGCCAAAGAGCCGGTAGACAGCTGCCCAGTTTACCCTTGACAGCTCCTACACCCTGTAGTTCAGGGCTAGACAGTCAGCTCCGTAGGTCCACTAGGGCCACTAGAGGCCAGTTACCCGCACGTTGGAGGATTTGAAGTGTATAAACTGTTTTATTTGTGGTTACCTGTTTTTCTTGTTGCTTGTGTATAATTATGTGTTTCTAGTTATTTATAGGAGTCCTTGGTGGATTTACCGGGAATCCTTTGTGTATAGTTGGAGCGTAACCCAGGACGGACTAAAGACTGTTAAGGACTCGGGGCAGGACAGACCCCTACCTGGTTACGTCTCCCTGTTTTGGTGAAATCGACACCTTGCTTTTCTTCAAAGACTGCACCCGGTTGCGGACATGCCGTAACCATCTTTATGTGTTTTTCTTATTGTATTATTATTGTTTATACCTTGTTATGTTTTTCTAAAAATATGTTTAGTCCCGGAGTACTAAATTTCACTACGGGGGAATGTGGCACCCCAGGGGTCTGGTTTCCACAGTAACGGCAATGTTATGTCTGAGAGCAGGTGGGAGGTCTCTTGGTCAGGGATCCTGTGCATGCCACACCTCCTGCCCAGTCCTGGGAGGGGAAGAACTTCCCCTATATAAACCTAGGGCTGAGGCAGGGTTAGTGAGTAGAGAACAAGTAGAGACAGAGAAGAGAAGCAGATCTAGGAAAAGAACATCAGGAGCTCTGTGGGAGCAGTGCTATAAGGAGTCAGGGGCTGGCAGCTGCAGAGCTCGCCCTGACTGAGAAGCTATCACCGGACCCGGAGTCCGAGGCTGTGGGGACTAATCTTTACCCAGCAGCAGAAACCGCCCGGCAGGGGATTTCAGGTCCTCTGGCCAAGAAACCCGAAGGCACGGTCACACGCGTGGGACCAGCACCGCCGTCGTGGAGCGGACGCCACTAGAAGGCCCCGAGTCACCGGCCATACGGGTGAGCACCACACGGTACACTCAGGGACGTGGGCTACTTATACCCGCCTCTAGCAAGGTAGCCAGAAGAGTACAGTCAGTTTGGGAGGCCTACAATTCCGCCTGGCCAGGGGAGATCCCATCTGCTCAAGGACTGACCAGGCCCCGATCGCTAGCCAGTACTCCGGGAGGGTCTATCTTTATCACCAGTAAAGACCCTGAATTACACCGCATCGTCTCTGAGTGATTCCTGCTACCCCCATCATCCACGTCGGCTGCCCTGAGGCCATACCCCTCCCGTTGGGGGTGATACTATCACGCTGCACAATCCTACCACCGGCCTCAGCGGTCTGCCCTGCAGCGGCAGCTCCTTCGCTGCATTCAACGGGTGGCGTAGTCGTACAACATCTACCGCTCATACAGCGCCACTTAGTCTGACTCCCTGGGCACGGACCGGGTCACCGTCACGAGACTACAACCCTCAACAGATCCGGCTCCGGGTAAGCTCCCGCGTGCGCAACGCTGCGCGACACAGGCCCAGGGGTGCGTCACTAGCATGCGTGTGTGATTCACGGCAGCGTATACGTGCTCCCAGCCAGCGTGCTACCGGACTGAGGAGTATCTCTCCACGTGGCTAACAGGCGGTGCCAGGAATACGGCGTCTGCAGACTGCTCGGGGTGTATGGCAACCCCTTTGTCGGAGCCAGACTGTCAGACGAAGCTACCTGCCTCCCTCCATCTAAGGCTGCCTATCCCCCGCTAAACCTGCCTGTCAGAAGCTATAACAGCAATAGCACACGTGGAGCCCAAACGACCAAGCGTTCACACAATAACACCATCTCAGCTCAATGATCAGAGCGCGCCGCCATGTTTGTGGGTGGGCTATTTAAAGATTAAGCCCTGCCCACCGTTGCATTCTTGGTGACATCACCCATGACCAATCAGGCAGTGCCAGGTCACTGGATCAGCTGACTCCCAAACCACCAATCACGGTCCGCCATGTCACGGGCATGCTCAGTGCAGTGCATCCTTGACTTAGGCTGTAGCAGCCTTGGTTCCCTCCGCAACCTATACTTCATGTTGCTAGGAACAAAGACCCAAGAGACAACTTGTACATCTCAAGCACCAGCTAGGTTTTGGGACAGATGACGATGTTGAGCAGCATCTTCCCTAGCTGTACCGGTATGGAAGACCACAGAATCCACTGATGGTTTTGAACCCATTTCAGATCCAGCAAACACCTGACGCCTACCATTATCCCACCTTCTAACATCCCCCTCCACTTGACGCTCATATTCCTCAATGAGCAGGGGAGAAGCTGGGGTCCACCGGTTCCCAGGAACAATCCTCAGATCCATGGCCCCTCCAGTGTACTAGGTAACATTTTTTTCTACGAACCATCTTAGACCCCATAATAGCCTGCACCTCGAGATCATCACCCCTGGTGTCTGTAGCAGGTTGGGGTTCAGCAAGTTTTGTCAGGCGAGCGGACTTAAGGAGCGACACATGAAAAGTGTCGTGACTCCTCAGGTGTCGTGGTAACTGTAAACGGTACATTACTGGGTTTACTTGGGCCAATAAAGCGGGAGGCAAACTTAGCAGATTCCCCGCGTACTTTTATATTGCGAGCCGTGAGCCACACTCTGTCACCCGGAGAGAATACGGGAGCTGGACGTCGAAGAGTGTCAGCCGGCTCTCTCATTCGATTCTTGGAGGCCAATACAGCATCCTGGGTATGGTCCCAAACCTCCCGCGCCTCTAGAACCAAATCTCTGACCCCAGGTTCCATAGAGGGAACTGGCATAGGAACTGGAACACGTGGATGTTGACCATTATTCAGAAGAAGCGGAGTCAGATCTGTGGAATCCGCCACGGTTAACGGGTGGAGAAGACCAGCCGGACTTTGACGGGATCATTTATCTCTCGCACAGGAGACACACGCTAGAATATATTCCTTAACGTCCTGGCGCCACCGCGGCCACCAATACGACCGTTGAAGAAACTTTGTGGTACGTTTGACCCCAAAATGACCTCCGATCTTAGGGGCATGTGCCCAGGAGAGCACCTCATTTTGTAGATTAGGGGGAACGAACGTCCTCCCAGAAGGAACCTGGCTTAAGGAAACTGGAGCCACCATCCGCATACTTCCCGAAGGAAAGGTGAGCCTGGGCTCGTCATCGTCCTCAGCCGTATCCATGGACCGGGACAAAAGGTCTACCCGAGGGTTCTTTTTGATATAATCTGACAAGACCTGGGTCTCGGGGATAGACAGAGGATCTGTGCCGGGGGCCAAATCAATAGGACAGCCATACGGTCGGTGGCGAGGTAAAGTGTCTGCAGCCTCTTTGGGAAAGACATCCGCAAAGGTCAGATATTGCACAGGGAGAGCGGCCAAGTCGGTGGAAGGCTCAGAGACTACCCTCCAGGTGGCTGTAACCATACACTGAGACACACAGTTCTCACTCCAGGAAGAAATTCTCCCCGTATTCCAGTCAATGTGTGGAGTGTGACAACGTAACCATGGAAGACCCAATAGCACCTCCTCTAATCCACCGGGAATAATAAGAAAGGAGATAACCTCCCGGTGACCCTGAGGAAACGAAATGGTGAGGGGAATCGACTGGTGGGTGATTTGCGTGTCCAGTAGTGAACCGTTGACTACCCTAATGTTCATTGGTTTTGGCAGTAACTCCATAGGAATGGCGTACTTCTGGGCAAAAGTAGATGACAGAAAATTGCCATCGGCACCTGAATCCACCCACACCTTGACAGTAACCATGGTTGTTCTGAAGAACAATGTCACCTTATACAATAATTTGGAGGAAGGAGCCCTGGAATCTAACACACCTCCTCCAACGGCGGTTAGACACACTCGTTTTCCCGACTACTTGGAACCCTTATTAATGGGGTACTCCAAGAGATGTGCAGGTCGGGAACAAGAGGGGCTAGACTCCGTCCGGGATATATCCATAGCCTCTGGCTCCGGGTCGGGAGTCGCGGGTTTGGAAATGGGTTTAGAGAATGAAGGTGCCAACCGACACTGAGGTCTGGGGACCTCCAGCTCTGACTTGTGTTCTGCATGACGCAAATCTATTCGGTTAGCGAGAGAGATTAACTCCTCCAGGGAGGTTGGAATCTCTCTGGTAGATAGAGCATTTTTAATAAGCCCAGCCAGACCCTTCCAGAACACCGGGATTAAAGACCGCTCAGACCAATCCAATTTAGCCGCTAAGTTTCTGAACTGGATGGCATAGTGGCTGGCGGTGACCGAACCCTGGACCAATGCAAGAAGCTTAAGAGCCGTATCATGATTGACCTGAGGACCTAGGAAAACATTTTTTAGGGCTGTAAGAAAGAGACCCAATTCTGGCACTTAGCCTCGCTCTTCCCACTGCCCTGTAGCGGTGGCAGTGGGGTAATAGGGCTGGGGTTGATGTCAGCTTATAATGCCAGCTGACATCAAGCCCAGGTTAGTAATGGAGAGGCGTCCATAAGACACCCCCATTACTAACCCCATAGTCAAAGTTAAAAAAAAAACACAAACACCCAGAATAAAGTCCTTTAATTGAAATAAACACACAATTCTTTATTGTTCTAAATTAAACCATACTTACCATCACATCCATTCCAGCTGAAGCCAGCGATCTCCTGCAATAAAAGAAAAATAATAAAGCAACATCATCCTTACCTTTCCATGGTTCCCACGACAGCTTCAGCTCTGCTACATCGAGATGACAGGCTGGACCGCAGCAGAAAGCTGCCATCCAGCCTGTCATCCCAGGTACAACTAGGCAGCTGGGGGCTGGAATCCGCAGCGCAGGGAGGCCCAAGCTTTCTGGGCCACCCCCGCTGCAAATTGCAGTCCGCAGCCACCCCGGAAAATGGCGCGTTCATAGAAGCGCCATCTTCTGGCGCTGTACCCAACTCATCCAGGGCCCTGGTGCGGTGGCTCACTGGGTAATAAAGGGGTTAGGGCAAGCTTGGCATTATCAGCTGGCCCTAAGCCCGAAATTCATGGAGTCACGCCAATATTAGACATGACCACCATGAATTTCTAGTAAAGTATTTAAAAAAACCACAACACCCAGAAAAAAGTCCTTTAATTGAAATAAACACACAATTCTTTATTGGTCTAAATTAAACCATACTTACCATCACTCCCATTCCAGCTGAAGCCAACGATCTCCTGAAATAAAAGAAAAATAATAAAGCAACATCATCCTTACCTTTCCATGGTTCCCACGACAGCTTCAGCTCTGCTACATCGAGATGACAGGCTGGACCGCAGCAGAAAGCTGCCATCCAGCCTGTCATCCCGCAGACACTGAGAAGCTGAGTGCAGGAGAATTTTCCCATGCTGTCAGTGACGTGCATGAGGTGAGCTGAGTTCATTGGACATGAGCTCACCTCATGCACGTCACTGACAGCGTGGGAGAATTCTCACGCTGAAGCGCTGAGTGCAGGAGAATTCTCCCACGCTGTCAGTGACGTGCATGAGGTGAGCCGAGTTCATTGGACATGACCTCGGCTCATCTGGATGCCGTCACAGAGAGACGCTGAGGAGCGCAAGCATGCCTGCGCTTCTCAGTGTCTGCGGGATGACAGGCTGGATGGCAGCGTTCTGCTGCGGTCCAGCCTGTCATCTCGATGTAGCAGAGCTGAAGCTGAAGCTGTCGTGGGAACCATGGAAAGGTAAGGATGATGTTGCTTTATTATTTTTCTTTTATTGCAGGGGATCGTTGGCTTCAACTGGAATGGGCCTGATGGTAAGTATGGTTTAATTTAGAACAATAAAGAATTGTGTCTTCATTTCAATTAAAGGACTTTATTCTGGGTGTTTGTGTTTTTTTTTAACTTTGACTATGGGGTTAGTAATGGGGGTGTCTTATAGACGCCTCTCCATTACTAACCTGGGCTTGATGTCAGCTGGCATTATAAGCTGACATCAACCCCAGCCCTATTACCCCACTGCCACCGCTACAGGGCAGTGGGAAGAGCGAGGCTAAGTGCCAGAATTGGCGCATCCTATGGATGCGCCATTTCTGGGGCGGCTGACGGCTGGTGTTTCTAGCCTGGGAGGGGGCCAATATTCATGGCACCCTTCCTGGGCTATTAATGTCAGCCCCCAGCTGTCTGCCTAGCCTTTGCTAGCTATTAAATTAGGGGGGACCCCACGTCATTTTTTTGGGGGGGTCCCCCATTTTAATAGCTAGTAAAGGCTAGGTATTCAGCTGGGGGCTGATATTAGTAGCCTGGGAAGCTCCGTGGGTTTTACCCCTTCCCAGGCTTCAAACATCTGCCCCAGCTGTCTGCTTAACCTCCGCTAGAGCCTAAAATTATGGGGAACCCCACGCCAATTTTTTTTTAAATAAATCCTTTATTTTAACACTAAATGACAAGTACAGTAATCAACACTGTCACTGTACTTCATATATATGTGACTGACATGTTTCTATCTCTCTAATCTATGTGTGATGCTCTATTCTTTCTATTCTAAATTGTCGGGTACCGCTGCTGAATTGCCGGCGGCTTTTTTAAAGAGACGGTGCATGAAAACACTATTATTTTTTTTAATAAATCCTTTACACTAAATGACAAGTACAGTAAGCAACACTGTCACTGTACTTCATATATATGTGACTGACATGTTTCTATCTATCTAATCTATGTGTGAAGCTCTATTCTTTCGGTTCTAAATTGTCGGGTACCGGTGTATGCCGCTGCTGAATTGCCGGCTTTTCACGTTTCACTGTGAGCACTGTTCCCATCGATTGGGGCAATCACTGTAATGCCAAAACCACCATGGCTGTGGCATTACAGTGAGTGGCAGACAATCCCTGCATGATTGGTGCTCTAAATAGCGCCAGACATGCAGGACACGCTTTTGGTGCACGAACAGTTATCGAACATAACCTCGAACAGCCGAATTTTTTGCAACTCGTTCGGGTTCGTCGAACAACTCGAACACCGCCCAAAACAGCTCAAATTTGAGATTGGTGAACAGTTCTAGTCGAACACCGCTCATCTCTAATAAAAAGCGATCTAAAAATAGTATGTGCCCCAAAATGGTACCAAAAAATCTGCAACTCGTCCCTCAAAAAATAAGCTCTAATACAGCTCACAGCCCCCCCCCCTCCCCCGAGGAAGCCCACGCGAAACACTCATTGGGGCTGCTTTTTCTGCTGGTCCACACATGTATAGAATGGGTAAGGTGTCTTCCGTACTGTGACTGTATTTCTCTTCATTATATTATTTGACTTTCTTCGTATGTGCTGATACATACTTCTTCATTTAGGTCTATACCTGATATTTGTGTGATGTTTATCTGACTAAATCTGTGTATTCTGGATCATCACTAGATACAGATTCCATGCACATACAAATTATTTTGCAGTTGGTCAGGTTATGATATGATGCATGATAGCATTGTACTTATACATTTTAAATTACGTATGTTGTGCATTTTTTTTAAATATACTAATTAGGCTACTATTGACATGAGTGGTCTGTATTACCATACATGTAGATAGTCACAATTTCTATACATATTACCTTTTAAATATTGTTAAGGTATACACCCCCCCATGCCCGTCACACTATAGTGGCACAGCAGTCCTAAACACCTGTGTCTTTTCTCTTTTTGACTTTCTTTTGATTATAATTATGTCATTTGCTTGTTTTGTATTTCAATAAATTTTGATTCATTTTACATGTATGGACTTATGACTCCATGTGTCTTATAGGATGTATCCGCTTGGGAATGTCCTAGTGGTTGTTCCACTGTAGTATGCTGAAAAAGAGAATGGACAGTATCTCCAAAATGTTAAACTAAGAACCTCATGTTCAGTTATATATATTTTTGCCGAGAGGCATTAGATCAACGTATGATTTTTTGGAGGTGCAGTCCATGCTCTTTTTTTGTATTGCATGTTCTTTCCCCTTTCTTGGACCAGCACTCCTCCCATTTGGCACAGGCGATTTTAAATTAGCAGGAGACTGCAAAGATGGTCCAGCCTCTCTTGCTCTGACTTGAGAGCTTGATGAAGGTGAGTTAAAATGCTCCTTTCATCTCGTGTTGGTGCAGTGTGTCGGCCATTGTTGCTGTGGTTTTGTGCTTGTGGGGCAGCGCGGCCTGGAGTCATGGGGACTCAGTCTTGCAGCATGGGTGCTGTGTGGCACTTGGCTGTCCGCCCTGCTGGTGCATTGTTGCTGAGGCTGTGGTTGGCGCCCCTCCTTTTAAGCAGGAAACGTTAGGGCCCACTTAGAGGTTTGCTGTGACGTGACGTGGGCTCCATACAGTCTGATCAGAATGTTAAAGTAAGATCCTCATGTTCAGTTATATACTGTGAAGGAAACAATTATTTGATCCCTTGCTGTTTTTGTACGTTTGCCCACTGACAAAGACATGAACAGTCTATAATTTTAAGGGTAGGTTAATATTAACACTGAGATATAGAATATCCAAAAAAAAATCAAGAAAATCACATTGTATAAATTAGATAAATTTACTTGCATTTTGCAGTGAGAAATAAGTATTTGATTCCTCTGGCAAACAACACTTAATACTTGGTGGCAAAACCCTTGTTGGCAAGCACAGCAGTCAGATGTTTTTTGTAATTGATGATGAGGTTCACGCACATGTGGGGAGGAATTTTGGTCCACTCCTCTTTGCAGATCATCTCTAAATCATTCAGATTTTAAGGCTGTCGCTTGGCAACTCGGAGCTTCAACTCCCTCCATAAGTTTTCTATGGGATTAAGGTCTGGAGACTGGCTAGGCCACTCCATGACCTTAATGTGCTTCTTTTTGAGCCACTCCTTTGTTGTCTTGGCTGTATGTTTTGGGTGATTGTCTTGCTGGAAGACCCCGCCACGACAAATTTTTAATGTCCTGGAGGAGGGAAAGAGGTTGTCACTCAGGATTTTACGGTACATGTCTCCATCCATTCTCCCATTGATGCTGTGAAGTAGTCCTGTGCCCTTAGCAGAGAAACACCCCCAAAACATAATGTTTCCACCTCCATGCTTGACAGTGGGGGCAGTGTTCTTTGGGTCATAGGCAGCATTTCTCTTCCTCCAAACACGGCAAGTTGAGTTAGTGCCAAAGAGCTCAATTTTTTGTCTCATCTGACCACAGCACTTTTTCCCAATAACTTACAGAATAATCCAGGTGTTCATTGGCAAACTTCAGACGGGCCTGCACTTGTGCCTTCTTGAGCAGGGGGACCTTGCGGGCACTGCAGGATTTTAAACCTTTAAGGCGTAATGTGTTGCTAATCGTTTTCTTGGTGACTGTGGTCCCAGCTGCCTTGAGATCATTAACAAGTTCCCCCCGTGTAGTTTTAGGCTGATCTCTCACCTTCCTCATGATCAAGGATACCCCACGAGGTGAGATTTTGCATGGTGCCCCAGATCGATGTCGATTGACCGTCATTTTGTATTTCTTCCATTTTCTTACTATTGCACCAACAGTTGTCTCATTCTCACCCAGTGTCTTACTTATGGCTTTGTAGCCCATTCCAGCTTTGTGCAGGTCTATGATCTTGTCCCTGACATCCTTAGAAAGCTCTTTGGTCTTGCCCATGTTGTAGAGGTTAGAGTCTGACTGATTAATTGAGTCTGTGGACAGAAGTCTATTATACAGGTGACTATGTAAGACAGCTGTCTTTAATGCAGGTAACGAGTTGATTAGGAGCATATAACTGGTCTGTAGGAGCCATAACTCCTTTGCAGCACAGCAGTACACAGTCTATTATCCGGTAGCACAGTACAGCACAGTTTTGATGCATACACAACCACAGGCTTTTCCTTCACAAGGACTCAATTGTACACAGCATTCTTTATCCTGCATGGAGATGGAGGGGGGGAGGGTTTGATGAGGGTGATGATCTCTGTGACACAATTCATTATAGTCCTTATCTTCCTGCCCGATGATAGACTTCCTGAACTAACAGTGCAGGGTATCTGACCTGTGTTGAGCTTTACCCTGGACTTGAATCCTGTTCTCTCTCCTGCACTTCTGTGAGATACAGATCACACACACCACTTCTCTTGGCTGTAGCCAGACAGTAAACAACTTCCCCACAATCCCCCTGGGGCTTGGCTAAAACACTCCCCTTCTCCTGTGACTGTGTTAACCCCTTTAGTTGCTGTATGTTTCTGGAGCACAACACTTCCTGTCTCATGTGCTTGTGTTACTTTTAATAGTTGCTGAATGCTTCTAAAGCAACAGCACTACTTCTGCATGTCAGACTCTGCAACAGCACTACTTCTGCATGTCACACATGTACTGCTCTCTGTTCATTCTACCTCCCAAAAATCGGAAGGAGGCTCGGCTCACGTTTATCCTGTGCACTCCTCTGAGTACTTATGTGGCGCCCTGCTGCGCATTGGTGCCACAGATCCCAGAGGGGTGCATGGACGGATTCCTCCACAAGAGGCCCTTATAGCATTCACACACCTCCACCTTCCACCTCAGACCAGCAGAGAGAGCCCGCTAGGGATATAAATAGGGAAGGTGGAGCTAGGCAGTCAGTCAGTCTGCTGCAGCCAGAGAGGTTGTCAGGTCAGTTCAGACTCAGAGAGCTCAGATTAGTGAGCCTAGGGCGTGCCGACGCCAAAAGAGCGGCAAAGCGCAGTGTGCCTGCTGCAGTGTGAAGCCTAATGTGGGCCCCGAGTGTGGCCGAAGGCGAGTGGAAAGAGAGCAACATGGGGGCAGAGGAGCTTAATCAGCTCACCCCAAAACCATTTACCGGACATCGGGTCCGCGTCTGCAGGGATCCCTTACATCCAGCAGAAACAGCCGGAACCCCTGGCGAACTATATGTCCCAGGAACACCAAAAGCTGACTGTTATACCAGGGTCAGGAGTCACGGAGGCCCAAGAGACCGGGGAGTGTGATCTCCAGCAGAAGGCCCTACCACCAGGTCAGCAGGTGCAAGACACAGACCAAGTTAGGCCTAGCTCCAGGCCGGTCAGAAACTTATCAAGGAAAGGCAAGGAACAGGAGGCCCCACACCCGCTCATTGGGGAGAGTCCTGATATGCACCCTTCACCCTACAGTGCCCTGGATTGTGCCTGAAACACCACCAGTAAAGGTACTGAAGTGAACTCCTTTGTGCGTGCCTATTCTTCTATCCTTCCTCTGACACGGCTGGGTCCCCTCTGTCCTGCATCCCTACACCTACACTGCCCTGAGGCCCCGCTCCACCTGTGGGGAGCCCTACCAACTAAGCTGCCTGAACACCGGTCTCAGAGGACTGTCGCAGCGCTGGTGATCCTCACAAGACACCACAGGTGTACGGGCCCGGGAGCCGACCACCACGACATCCCCCAAGGTCAGGCAACAACAAGGCCCGGGCGCCGAGTCGCCCCATCCCCTGGGCGCGTCATCTCTTTCTGGCGTCATAAACAGGATTCCGTGCCCGCTGCAACGATGGAGTGTTGTGCCCGTTGCCAGCGGGTACTGTGCGCCTTTGATCAGAACTGTTTATTTAACTGTGGTGAAGATCGCCGCCATTGTTGTGCCGCCGAGCGGGAAGAAGGGCGTAACCGCGAGAAACTGAGAGGCGTACCTGCTGAAGAGCGCGAAGCCCCGGACACGCCCCACGCCTCAACGTCAAACCAGGAAGCGCCAGGTCCTGGGAGGAGCCCCGGTGAGCGCTCTGACGTAGGACGCAAGCGATGCAAGGTCCTGAAGAAAGACCGTCACCTGCAGAGCTGCGGCTTACCGGAAGAAAAGAAAAGAAAGTAGGCCACGGTTCGCTAGGGGGGCACTAGAATGTCGGAAGAACAGCACCACGCCTGAGTGCCAGTTAACCGCCCTGATGTTCAACCCGCGCTCGGCGCCGAGCAGGCCGAAGCAGCCGCTCCACCAGCAGGGCTTGTAACCCCTGTCATACCCATGGCCCTACCATACATCCCTGGAGCGAAGTGGCTCCCCCAGTACAGCGGCAAACCAGATACCCTGTCTGGATTCAAAAGGAAAATATGCGGTATACTGGACATGTACTCTATGACAGGCAAGCAAAGAGCCGCTGTTGCATTGGAACAATTGACTGGTGCTGCGGAGCGAGAAGTAGAAACCTGGTCGGCCGCACACCAGGAGTCAGTGTCCGCAATCTTTAAAAAGTTACAGACTGTCTTTGGGAATCGTACTGAGACAGACCTCCGGATGAGGTTCTATAACTGCTCTCAGCAACCGGAGGACAGTGTTCGGGACTATGCCTGGCGTTTACAAGGGGCCCTGCGAGCTCTGAGACAGGTTAGTCCAACCAGCATCAATAATGAAAATAAAATGCTGAAGGAACAGTTTATCCGGGGACTGAGGTCTCAAGAGGAGAGCAGGACTGTGCGTTGGTGGTCCCTGGATCATCCAGATGCCACCTTTGACACCCTTAAGGACATGGCTATAAAAGGACTGCAGCCCCTGGAAACAACTGCTATTCAATGTTACCAGGGTGGGGCCACCCCAGTGCCTGCAGCGTCCACCTTTTCCCCGGTGGCTGCTGAAGCCAAGGTTCTAGCAACGTCCCCTAGTGAGCTGGACAGCCTGCGCTCTGAAGTGCGTCAGTTGAGCAAAACCCTGACCACTGTACTGAGTGCCCTGCAGCTGCGGATGGAGCCCGAGGAGGAAGGAAGGATCCTGCTAGCCGACAGCCCTGAGGATGTCCCCTGGATGAGAAGGAGGAGGAGGACAACGCCACCCCCTGGGAGGACCAGTGACCAGCGCCGCCCGCCAAAAGACCCTGTCTGCCACCGCTGCCACAAGACAGGTCACGCCGTCCAGAGCTGTCCTTTAAACGAGCAAACCCGAGGGCCGACACCCAGGAGTAGACCCCTCAGGCCCATCAAACTGGTACCGCAGGTTCGTGGGAGGAAGACCTTTCTTGTCCATCGTGCTGCACGGCATTGCGACACCTGCTCTGCTAGACACAGGATCTCAAGTAACCATCATGCCTGATGTCCTCTACAAAAGGTTCTGGTCCATAGACGAACTTCACCCACCAGATCCAAATCTTTCCGTGTATGCCTCAAATGGCCTCCCCCTTATCCTAGTCGGGGTTAAGGATGTGGCAGTAAAGGTGGGAAGAGTGGAACTGAAGGACCAGGGACTAATTGTAGTAGAGACTAATCCTGATGATACAGACTTGTATATGGTACTTGGCACAAATATTGTTAGTAATTGTTTGGGAGAAGTGTTGTTCTTGCTCCAACAGATAGCTGATACTGCCAGACCAGGGCAGAGAAGGGCGCTCCAGAAAGAGATCTGAGCCCTTCTGTACCAGCAACAGGTAAAGCTAACAGGCGGTGAAATTGGTAATGTACGGGTGACAGACCTGGTACCCATTGTTATTCCCCCGATGAGTGAAATGCTGTTTTGGTGTAGAGCAGCAATAGGTCTCAAAGGACGGAGCTACCAGGCGGTAGTAGAGCCCCTTAGCTCGGAGCATAGACCTACACTCTTGACTGCCAGAGGGGTAGTGGATGTACGCAATGGGAGGGTGCCCATATGCCTCCTAAACTATGGGGAGGATGAGGTTAGATTACCATGCTACGTCACTGTTGCCAAACTGTACACAGTAAATAACAACTCCATACACACGGCGGAGTCCTTAACCTCACCAGACGAAGTGGAGGATAATGATCCGGCAACCCAGGTGGAGGATTGGTGTCAACAGCTCCATGTTGGGACAGACACCACTCCTGCCCGTCAGAAGCAGGGTGTACACCGGGTGGTTCAGGAATACGCACAGGTATTCAGTAAGCACCCACTTGACTTTGGGAGGATTAAGGGGGTTCAACACCATATCCCCACAGGTGACCATCCACCCATCAAAGAACTTTACAAGCCTATACCACCAGCACACTACCAGAAGGTGAAAGAGATGTTGCACGACATGAAGAAGGCAGGGATAGTAAGGGATAGTTGTAGTCCCTGGGCAGCTCCCCTAGTTCTAGTCAGGAAAAAGGACGGAAGCATGAGAATGCGTGTAGATTACAGACAAGTAAATCGCATTACACATAAAGATGCATACCCTTTACCATGTATAGAGGAATCCCTGGCTGCCTTGAAGTCTGCAAATTACTTCTCCACCCTTGACCTCACTAGTGGGTACTGGCAAGTAGCTGTTGCTGAGGAGGATCGGGAGAAGAAGACCTTCACCACCCCGATGGGACTCTGCGAGTTCAATAGTATGCCGTTTGGACTCTGCAACGCCCCCGGAACGTTCCAGAGATTGATGGAGTGCTGCCTGGGACACCGCAACTTTGAGACTGTACTACTATACCTGGATGACATCATAGTGTACTCCAAAACGTATGAGAACCACTTGAAGCACCTGGCGGAGGTATTTGAGTCGCTGTCCCGGTATGGGATGAAGCTGAAGCCCTCAAAGTGCCACCTGCTCAAGTGAAAGGTACAGTACCTGGGGCACATTGTTAGTCCAGAGGGAGTAGCACCAGACCCGGAGAAGGTCACTGCCATCCAGAAATGGCCGGAGCCGAAGAGCCTCAAGGAGGTACGTCAGTTCCTGGGACTAGTCGGGTATTACCGGAGGTTTGTGAAGGACTATACCAAGAAAGCGGCGCCTTTGCAAGATCTCCTGGTAGGACAGTCCGGGAGAGGCAGAAACCCCCCGTTCCAGTGGGGTAAGGAGCAAGCTGAATCCTTCGAGGTGATGAATGGGATCCTGACCGGCGAAGAGATCCTAGCCTACCCTAACTACAGCCAACCATTCCTGCTGTACACTGATGCCAGCAATGAAGGATTAGGAGTTGTACTGAGTCAGAAGCAGAATGGCCGAGAGAAGGTGATCGCCTATGCAAGCAGGAAGCTCCGCCCGGTCGAGAGGAACCCAGAGAACTATAGCAGCTTCAATTTGGAGTTCCTGTCCCTGGTCTGGGCCATCACCGATCGGTTCAAGCACTACCTAGCCTCCAGTAAGTTCACTGCCTTCACTGATAACAACCCCTTGACTCATCTAGAAACAGCCAAGTTAGGAGCCATGGAGCAACGATGGATGGCTCGGCTGTCAAACTACCAATTCACTATTAAGTACCGGGCGGGCCACAAGAACGCCAACGCTGATGCCCTGTCCAGGATGCCTCACCAGTCGGACACTGAGGAAGAATTGGATGACCTGGAGGAGATTAAACTACCTGCCTTTCATCGGAATGGAGTGGTCCACAAGCAATGAGCCTCCAGGAGGCATCACAGTAAGACGTTAAACCCCCTGCCTCACCACAGCTGGAAGGAGACCCAGGACAGCGACCCGGTTGTCAGCCGTATCAAAGAGCTGATAACCCAGGAAGGTTCCTCCCTGGAGAAGGACGCGTCTCTACAAGCCAAGCAGCTGTGGAATGAGAAGAGCCGGCTGTTCATCTATAGAGAGAAGCTGTGCCGGAGGTACGTCAACCCCAAAACCCATGAGATGGTATGGCAGATAGTGGTGCCCAAGACAGACATCCAGATGGTGCTGGAAGCCTACCACGATCATGCGGGGCACTTTGGCTGGAAGAAGCTAGAAACCCTGCTGAAGTGTTGGTTTTACTGGGTAGGAATGCGCAGTTCCATTGAGAGGTGGTGCCGGAATTGTGGACCCTGTAGCCTCAGAAGAAAAGACTACAGCAGCCAGAAGCCACCCCTGTAACCCATCAAGATGACTCGTCCCTTGGAGATCGTGGCCCTGGATCATGTCAAGCTGTCACCCAGCAGGTCAGAATATTCCTATGTCCTGACCATGGTGGATCACTACTCCTGGTTCCTGGTGGTCGCCCCCGTCAAGGATCTGACGGCAGAAACTGCGGCAAAGACGTTCCAGGCGTTCTTCTTCAGGCCCCATGGATACACGGAGCAGGTGCTGACAGATCAAGGCTCAGCCTTTGAAGCCGAATTGTTCAAGGAGTTCTGCCATCTGTATGGGTGTAAAAAGATCCGGACTACACCGTACCACCCCCAAACCAACGGTCTCTGTGAAAAGATGAATAACATCGTCATCGACCTACTGAAGACCTTACCACTAGAGGAGAGAAATCAGTGGCCAGACCTACTACCTGACCTGGTAGATCTGTACAACCAGATACCTGTGAGTTCCACCAATTGTACTCCAGCATATCTCATGCGAGCCAGACCCGGGAAGTTGCCCATGGACCTGGAGCTTGGTGTAGTAGAACCAGAAGCAGATATGTCCACTGAGGACTGGGACACGACCAAACAGAAGCAGTACAGAAGAGTACAGGCCTGTGTCAAAGACAGTCTCACTCGGGTGAGGGCCAAGCAGGAAGCCCACTACAATAAAAGTGCCCCCGCAGAACCCTTCACACCAGGAGAAGTGGTGTTAAAGAGGAAAAGGAGAAACCACAAACTTGATGACCAGTGGGAGAGAGAACCCTACACTGTGTTAAATTCAAGATTTGATAATAGGAAGACCTGCCTAATTAGTAGAGACGGAGGAAGAACGACTGCAATGGTATCTAGAGACCATCTGAAGTTGTGTCCAGACCTGCTAAAGCCCCAAGAAGAAGTGCCTCTCACCGTACCAGAGGAGCCTAAAGAAGCAGTACTCCATACTGACTTAGGAGATTTCCCAGCAGATTGGCCGCAACTAGGAAGAGCAGTAATAATACCTGTGATCCACTTCTTTCAACAGCCAGAAGACCCTCCACAGCAAGTAGAGCCTGTAAGTACTTCAGAAGAGCCTGCTCAAGAAGAATCCCCGGAAGAAGGATCCCCGGTTGGAGCAGAGCAAGAAGGCCCAGCCAATGGTACACTTGCCAGTCCCATAGAGCGGTTAAGGCAGTTTTACAATCTACCCACACGTAGAACTGACAGGGTAGCAGAAGGTGCAGACACAGATACCATCCACACTCCCGTACTACGCAGATCGACACGTAGCACACGAGGTCAGACCCCTGTCAGATACAGAGAATAGAGAAGGAAACTCTGACAATGTAGATAGTTGCCCCTGGGGTATTATATTGTGTATTTTCATGTATGAATTTCTTATCTTGTGTTTTGCCTTATAATGGACGATCTAAGTGAAATGGACACTTTCCCTTGTTGCCTCTAGTTACCCGTAAGGGTACATAAAGAACTTTGTGGCTGAGGACTGTGTGCAGCCCAAAAACTGTTTGCTGTAAATAATTGCACTCCCTGGAGTGCCCCTTTAGGTGACCTCAGAACAAAAACCTGTCTGGTGTGGCTCAAGCGGAGGTCCAACTCAGGATCGCCATGCCCTGCAGCCACCCCAGGGCCTACGTGGAGAGTTTGCTTTGGACAGGTCCCTCAAGCTACCAAGTACTTTAACCTGTGAGATGGACACCCTGTTAGGGGACCTCACCGGAAGAGACTTGAATTCTGAGGTTGCTTATTGTATTGTACATATCTATTTATTGCCTCTAATGTTTTATATACAACGTTCAAGCAAAGTGCCTCCCATAAAGGGAAGAGTTATTGTTATTGTTGTTATAAAAATTACTTCAGTCCGAGAGTACTGAGCTTTGCTAGGGGGGAATGTGGCGCCCTGCTGCACATTGGTGCCACAGATCCCAGAGGGGTGCATGGACAGATTCCTCCACAAGAGGCCCTCATAGCATTCACACACCTCCACCTTCCACCTCAGACCAGCAGAGGGAGCCCGCTAGGGATATAAATAGGGAAGGTGGAGCTAGGCAGTCAGTCAGTCTGCTGCAGCCAGAGAGGTTGTCAGGTCAGTTCAGACTCAGAGAGCTCAGATTAGTGAGCCTAGGGCGTGCCGCGCCAAAAGAGCGGCGAAGCGCAGTGTGCCTGCTGCAGTGTGAAGCCTAGTGAGGGCCCCGAGAGTGGCCGAAGGCGAGTGGAAAGAGAGCAACATAGGGGGCAGAGGAGCTTAACCAGCTCACCCCAAAACCATTTACCGGACACCGGGTCCGCGTCTGCAGGGATCCCTTACATCCAGCAGAAACAACCGGAACCTCTGGCGAACTATATGTCCCAGGAACACCAAAAGCTGACTGTTATACCAGGATCAGGAGTCACGGAGGCCCAAGAGACCGGGGAGTGTGATCTCCAGCAGAAGGCCCTACCACCAGGTCAGCAGGTGCAAGACAGAGACCAAGTTAGGCCTAGCTCCAGACAGGTCAGAAACTTATCAAGGAAAGGCAAGGAACAGGAGACCCCACACCCGCTCACTGGGGAGAGTCCTGATATGCACCCTTCACCCTACAGTGCCCTGGATCATGCCTGAAACACCACCAGTAAAGGTACTGAAGTGAACTCCGGTGTGCGTGCCTATTCTTCTATCCATCCTCTGACCCCGCTGGGTCCCCTCTGTCCTGCATCCCTACACCTATGCTGCCCTGAGGCCCCGCTCCACCAACTAAGCTGCCTGAACACCAGCCTCAGAGGACTGTCGCAGCGCTGGTGATCCTCACCAGACACCACAGGTGGCGTCACGAACATTCCCCTATCCCATACAACGTTTCCCCCTTCTTTTTAAGAGTGACCCCAGGGTACGGGCCCGGGAGCTGACCACCGCGACATCCCCCAAGGTCAGGCAACCACAAGGCCTGGGCGCAGAGTCGTCCCCATCCCCTGGGCACGTCACTTACGTCTGAGTTTCCATGTAAATTCCCCAAAACCTCGATTCAGACAAAACCCCCAATGGAACCACTCATTTATGAGGCAGATGGAGTCACTTTGGACTGCTCTGTGTTCCGGCGGTGTCACATTTTAGGTGACTTTTTACATTTGTTCACGCCTAAAAAGATGGATACCACCGGAGCAAACGTCAAACGGAGTACAAAGTATCTCCATCTGCCTCATTATGGTGAGTGGTTCTGTTGGGGGTTTCGTCGGAATCGTATTTTGTGGGATATACACGGAAACCCCGACATAAGTGCTCAGTGTAGAACACAAGATTGTGATCCCAGCCTTATTCTGGAAGCGATCAAAAAAATATTATGTACCCCAAAATGTTACCGATAAAACCCCTAAATTATCCTGCACAAAACCTCGCTCCACTAAGGTTCGTCATCTGTCACTGGAACTATAGGGGGTTCCCATGCTACTGGTAGAACAAAGACTCTGGAAAAGCAACATGACTTAAATAAAATCCAGTGAATTCTGCGCTCCCAAAACCAAATGCCCCTTTTCTTCTGAGCCCCAACCTGCCTAAACCGCAGTAAGTGGCCACATGTTTGGCATTATTGTAGTGGGGAGAGAGCACTTAACAATTTACGGAGTGCATATCGACCAGAAGCACAAGCTGGGCACAATGTATGGGAAGAGCTACAATATATGGGGGCTCCACACTGTATGGGGGCACAATGTATGGGTACTAAACTGGCAGATTTGCAATTTCCCAGATAAAAAAACAGCGTGGATATTACAAAATAGACACTGCAGCCATAGATGGATTCATTGAGTGGTGCAGTTTCTACAATGGGGTAATCTTGTTTTTTTTTCTGCTGTTCTGGCACCTTCAGGGCTCCACAAATGTTGCCCGCAAACTATTCTAGCAAGATCTGTGCTCCAAAAGCCAAATAGTGCTCCTTCCTTCTCAGCCTTGATGTGTGGCCTAACACTAAATTCTGATGACACATGGGGTATCACCGCTTTCAGGAGAAATTGCGCAATAATTTATGGGGTCTGGTTTCACCTATTAACCCTTGTGTATCTGACAAATTTGCAGCAAATACAAAAATTTAATTTTTACCACAAAAATGTCATATTTCCACATTTCAATGTGATAAAATTTGGTGATTCTGTGAATTATGGGATCAAAATACTCACTACACCCCTAGATGTATTGTTTAGGCAGTGGAGTTTCCAAAATGGGGTCACCTGAAGGTGTTTCTGCTGTTCTTACACCTCAGGGGCTCAGATAATGGAGGAATCTATTCAAACGAAATCTGTGATCTAAAAATCTAGTAGCGCTCCTTCCCATCTGATCCCTGCCGTGTGTTCAAACAGTAATGTACAACCACATACGATATACTGCCACATTCGGGAGAAATTGCATAAAAAATTTTGGGTTCCAATTTCTCCCATTTCCCCTCGTGTAAATTATGAATTTGGTGCTAAAACAGTATTTTAGTGGAAAAAAATCTATTTTCTGTTCTCACATCTAAAAGTTAAAAAGTTTTGTGAATCACTTGTAAGTTATAAATGCTCAGTACACCCCTAAATGAATTCCTTGAGGGGTCTAGTTTCCAAAATGGGGTCACTTTTGGGGTGTCTGCCGTTTTCGCATGTTAGGGGCACTCCAAATGCGACATGGCATTCACAATCTATTCCAGACAAATAGCACTCTTTCCTTTTCTAGCCTTGCCATGTGCCCAAACAGAAATTTTTGACGACATATGGGGTACCATCGCATTCGTAAGAAATTGCATAACAAATTATGGGGTCCGTTTTATTCTATTCTACTATCCATTGTGAAAATTACAAATTTAGGGATAAAACATTTTCGGGGAAAATATAAAAATTTTCAATATGACGACTTAATGTTATCAAATTCTGTGTAGAACCTGTGGGTCCAATATGCTCACTATACCCCTGGATAAAATCCTTGAGAGGTGTAGTTTCCAAAATGAGGTAACTTGTGGGGGGGTTCCACTGTTTAGGCACTTCAGGGGCTCTCCAAAGGTGACATGCCGTCCGCAGACCACTCCATCAAAGTCTGTGTTCCAAAACGTCATTCCTTTCTTTCCGAGCCCTGCGCCAAAACAATAGTTTCCCTCCAGATATGAAGTATAGGTATACTCAGGAGAAATTGCATAACACATTTTGGGTCCATTTTATCCTGTTACCCTTGTGAAAATAAAAGAATTGGGGCTAAAATTACATTTTTGTGGGAAAAATTTGATTTTTTTATTTTCACAGCTCTACGTTATAAACTTCTGTGAAGCACCTGGGGGTTCAAGTTGCTCAATACACATCTATATACATTCCTTGAGGGGTCTAGTTTCCAAAATAAGATTGCTGTTTAGCCACATCAGGGTCTCTCCAAATGCGACATGGCGTCCACTCTCGATTCCATCTATTTTTGCATTCAAAAAGTTAAACGGTTCTCCTTCCCTTCCAAACCCTGCGGTGAGCTCAAACAGTCATTTTTCCCCACATATGCGGTATTGGCATACTCAGGAGAAATCTCACAACAAATTTTGGGGTTCATTTTCTCCTTTTACTCTTCCGAAAATAAAAAATGTGGGGCTAAAGTAAAATTTTTGTGAAAAAAAGGAAAATGCTTATTTTTTCCTTCCATATTGCTTTAGTTTCTGTGAAGCACCTGAAGGGTTAATAAACTTATTGAATGTGATTTTGAGGACTTTGAGGGGTGAAGTTTTTAGAATGGTGTCACTTTTGGGTATTTTCTGTCGTATAGGCCCCCCAAAGTTACTTCAAATGTGATGTGGTCCCTTAAAAATGGTTTTATAAATTTTGTTGGAAAAATGAGAAATTGCTGGTCAACTTTTAATCCTTCTAATTTCCTAACAAAAAAAATAGGTTTAAAAAATGATGCAAATGTAAAGTAGACATGTGGGAAATGTTATTTATTAACTATTTTGTGTGACATAACTCTCTGGTTTAAGGGCATAAGAATTAAACATTTGAAAATTGCCAAAGTTTTCGATATTTTCACAAATAAACACAAATCATATCCAACAAATTTTACCACTATTATGAAGTACAATATGTCAAGAAAAAACATTCTCAGAATTACTGGGATCCGTTAAAGCATTCCAGAGTTATTACCACATAAAGTGACACTGGTCAGATTTCAAAAATTTGGTCTGATCAGGTCACTGCTGTGAATGCTGCAAAAGGCGAGTATTTGTATTCTAATTAGAGTCCTAAATAATTAAGCTGGGGTTGTCCAATAGTGGACAACCCGTTCAAAGAGGACCCGTCACCAAGTTAAAAGTGACCAGTTTTTGCTTTTATTTTATTTCACCTGCTCCCCGTGTATTCAACTTATTTATTCTTTTTTTAAATGCTCCCTTGATAAAGATCATAAAAAATATTATTACATAAAAGGCCCATGTTTCTTGAACCCAATGATAGATTCATAAAAAAATGCAATGTAAAGGGAGTAACAAGAATAAAAAATAGAGCAAAAATGTGCCACCTGGCAACAGGTCCTGATAAAAAAGTACCCACTCGGAATTTTCTTCATCATGATCAGGTGAGTGTGGCCTTTTGCAGTCTAGTCATGGCAGTCACCTTCTAGATCAGGGGTCTCAAACACGAACCCTGATCGCCATGTGGGTGGGACGGGGACCCTGACCGCCGTGTGGGGGGGACGGGGACCCTGACCGCCGTGTGGGGGGACGGGGACCCTGACCGCCATGTGGGGGGGACGGGGACCCTGACCGCCGTGTGGGGGGGACGGGGACCCTGACCGCCGTGTGGGGGGGGACGGGGACCCTGGCTGCAGTATGGGGGGACGGGGACCCTGGCCGCAGTATGGGGGGATGGGGACCCTGGCCGCAGTATGGGGGGATGGGGACCCTGGCCACAGTATGGGGGACGGGGACCCTGGACGCAGTATGGGGGGACTGGGACCCTGGCCGCAGTATGGGGGGACGGGGACCCTGACCGCAGTATGGGGAGACGGGGACCCTGACTGCAGTATGGGGGGACGGGGACCCTGACAGCAGTATGGGGGGATGGGGACCCTGACCGCAGTATGGGGGGAACCTGGATGGGGGACATGTCTGCAAGATAAGGACCAGGATGGGGGACCACGGCTGTAATATGTGGGACCTGGATGGGAGACCATGTCTGCAATATGGGGAACATGTTTGCAATATGGGGGACCTGGATGGGGGACCATATCTGCAATATGGGGGACCTGGATGGGGGACCATGTCTGCAATATGGGGGACCTGGATGGGAGACCATGTCTGCAGTATGGGAGACCATGTCCGCAGGATGGGAGACCATGTCTGCAGTATGGGGGACCTGGATGGGAGACCATGTCTACAGTATGGGGGACCTGGATGGGAGACCATGTCTGCAGTATGGGGGAACTGGATGGGAGACCCTGACCGCAGTATGGGGGGAACCTGGATGGGGGACATGTCTGCAAGATAAGGACCAGGATGGGGGACCATGGCTGTAATATGGGGGACCTGGATGGGAGACCATGTCTGCAATATGGGGACCATGTCTGCAATATGGGGGACCTGGATGGGGACCATGTCTGCAATATGGGGCACCATGTCTGCAATATGGGGGACCTGGATGGGAGACCATGTCTGCAGTATGGGGGACCATGTCCGCAGGATGGGAGACCAAGTCTGCAGTATGGGGGACCTGGATGGGAGACCATGTCTACAGTATGGGGGACCTGGATGGGAGACCATGTCTACAGTATGGGGGACCTGGATGGGAGACCATGTCTGCAGTATGGGGGACCTGGATGGGAGACCATGTCTGCAGTATGGGGGACTTGGATTGGAGACCATGACCGCAGTATGGGGGGAACCTGGATGCGGGACATGTCTGCAAGATAAGGACCAGGATGGGGGACCATGTCTGCAATATGGGGACCATGTCTGCAATATGGGGGACCTGGATGGGGGACCATGTCTGCAATATGGGGCACCATGTCTGCAATATGGGGGACCTGGATGGGGGACCATGTCTGCAATATGGGGGACCTGGATGGGAGACCATGTCTACAGTATGGGGGACCTGGATGGGAGACCATGCCTGGAGTATGGGGGACCTGGATGGGAGACCATGTCTGCAGTATGGGGGACCTGGATGGGAGACCATGTCTGCAGTATGGGGGACCTGGATGAGAGACCATGTCTGCAGTATGGAGGACCTGGATGGGAGACCATGTCTGCAGTATGGAGGACCTGGATGGGAGACCATGTCTGCTGTAGGGGGGACCTGCATGGGAGACCATGTCTGCAGTATGGGGGACCTGGATAGGAGACCATGTCTGCAGTATGGGGGACCTGGATGGGAGACCATGTCTGCTATATGGGGGACCTGGATGGGAGACCATGTCTGCAATATAGGGGACCTGGATGGGAGACCATGTCTGCAATATGGGGCACCATGTCTGCAATATGGGGGACCTGGATGGGGGACCATGTCTGCAATATGGGGGACCTGGATGGGAGACCATGTCTACAGTATGGGGGATCTGGATGGGAGACCATGTCTGCAGTATGGGGGACCTGGATGGGAGACCATGTCTGCAGTATGGGGGACCTGGATGGGAGACCATGTCTGCAGTATGGGGGACCTGGATTGGAGACCATGTCTGCAGTATGGGGGACCTGGATGGGAGACCATGTCTGCAGTATGGGGGACCTGGATGGGAGACCATGTCTGCAGTATCGGGAACCTGGATGGGAGACCATGTCTGCAGTATGGGGGACCTGGATGGGAGACCATGTCTGCATTATGGGGGACCTGGATGGGAGACCATGTCTGCAGTATGGGGGACCTGGATGGGAGACCATATCTGCAATATGGGGGACCTGGATGGGAGACCATGTCTGCAATATGGGGGACCTGGATGGGAGACCATGTCTGCAATATGAGGGACCTGGATGGGAGACCATGTCTGCAGTATGGGGGACCTGGATGGGAGACCATGTCTGCAGTATGGGGGACCTGGATGGGAGACCATGTCTGCAGTATGGGGGACCTGGATGGGAGACCATGTCTGCAGTATGGGGGACCTGGATGGGAGACCATGTCTGCAGTATGGGGGACCTGGATGGGAGACAATGTCTGCAGTATGGTGGACCTGGATGGGAGACCATGCCTGCAGTATGGGGGACCTGGATGGGAGACCATGTCTGCAGTATGGGGGACCTGGATGGGAGACCGTGTCTGCAGTATGGGGGACCTGGATGGGAGACCGTGTCTGCAGTGTGGGGGACCTGGATGGGAGATCATGTCTACAGTATGGGGGACCTGGATGGGAGACCATGTCTGCAGTATTGGAAACCTGGAGGGGAGACCATGTCTGCAAGATGAGGACCAGTTCAAAAGGTGTATAGAAAATAAAATGATATCACTAAAAATGTCACTTTGTCATGCAAATAATGCGGCCCCCCAAATTAAATGTTTTTCCGTGTGCGGCCCATATGCCCAGCTGAGTTTGAGACCCCTGTTCTAGATGATAAACAATATATTTGATGTTTCCTTTGAGCAGCCATAGAAACTCCTCAGGAGACCAGCAGAATTCCCATATTCTGAATTTTTGAATGTAGTCTACAGATCTTGTTGAGCAGCCGTTGAAAGGAGCTTCTAAAAGGAGCATAAACTGGATATTAAAACAGAAATGCAGCATAGTGTTTGGGAGAGAAGGATGCAAAATAATATACTGATGTATATTATTAAAATTCATAATTTTGCAATGTGATATTTAAGTGAAGTAGGATGATTAATTAAAAAAAATTAGTTATTGTGTAAGTTTTAATTTCTAACTTGCACTGCTACAAATCTTGAATTTATGTGCGAAGTATGCATATTTTCACATATTGCTGTTTGTTGAATTTGCTGTGAACAGCCTGAGAGAGAAAAAAATTATATGAAACAAGATCTAATAATCTACTTTACCCCTCTATTTTAAAGGGGTTGTCCAACAGGTCATCCATATAAGATCAGTGAGGGTCTGCCACCTGCCACCTTCACTGATCAACTAATATCAGCTCCGCAGCACCCAGATACAAACAATGTTTGGAGTGGAACACTACAGCTAAATACATTGTTTAGTGGCCACTGCAAGAACTGCAGTTTATCTCCCATTAATTCCCATCGCTGTTGAATACAGCAGTTTATCTCACATTTCTGGGTAAAGTATCCTTATCTAACGATAACTATACTGAAAAATAAAAAACCTAAGGCTTACTTGTATGGAAATAGTAGACATTTTTATGCTAATTTAATCCTATCTCATCCATGAGGAACAAGAAGTCCACAAGTGTCAACTAGAGCAGACAGACTTGCCTTATATCACATTGCATGACACATAGACTCCAGGGCTTTTATCTGAGCATTATTGATGCATTATATTAAAGTACTGGGTTAATCAAAAACATTATTTTCAAGTGGTACTCATTTGGATCTAGTTATATTTTCCCTTGCTTTTTGATATCATGTTCCAATGTTTTTTTTTCAATTAATTTCAATAACACAGTTTATTTGCTTAAAAATGCTGCCCTGTGTCCACCCAATGACGTCTGCTGTCCCTTATTTTGCATTCAACGGTGAGGTGGGAACCATGTCTTAGTTTTTTCCACCTAAAGCTTACACCTCCCAGACCCAAGTATATTAAACAAGGAAGTAGCAATTAGTTACAATGCGATTTTCACTTTTGAGGAAGATAGTTATATAATGGTAACAATTAGTGATGAGCGAACGTGCTCGCCACTACTCGGTACTCGCCCGAGCATCACGGTGCTCGACAAGCTCGGCGCTCGGCGAGTATTTCTGGGTTGCTTGGGTGGGAACTCTGGTCCCCTCCCTGCATGTTTGGCGCTCTTTAGAGAGCCAATGAACATGCAGGGATTGCCTGCCATGCACTATAATGCCTTAGCCATGTTGATTGTGGCATTACAGTGATTGGCTGGCCGCACAGCGTCATCAGGTCTATATCAGACCTGGCGCCGCCATGCTCATCACAGTCACTCCGGATCAGACAGTGTAGGGAGTGCTGCTGCTGTGTCAGGGAGAGATTTGATCGTGTATTAGGTAGTGTAGGGAGAAAAACCATACATTACACATATCCATCTTAACAAACAGGTAATGAAGTCTGATCTGGTATGGGTAACTTGGCCTTCTTTAATGATTTTTTGTTTGGTAGTGTTGAGTTTATTGCAGGCCCCCGTACGTCACGTGCACCTACGTCACGCCGGTCCTTCTGCTTCACTACCAGGCGCTCACCGCAGGTCCTATCCTGCTTCCTGCATGCCGCCGACGGAGGACGCTGAGAGCATTGCGGGATAACAGCTGGTCACCGGCTGGGACCCTGTTTTACTCCCCTGCTCTCCTACTACCCTACCATTCACAACATAGCATTCTGAACTTAAGAAGCAAGATCCACAAGACACACCAATCCTGCGTCGCCTAGGACACCCCGCACTGGAACACTTCCAGATAAATCCACAACTGTAAGTGACGGAGCAGTGCTCTGATAGAGATTTTAGAACTATTCACTACACCGCATTGTAAATGCACTGCATTAACAGCACTGGATCGGTGTATTGTTACCCACAGCGCGCCAGTCACTGCTAGTATCCTAGTCCGAGGATAGGCTATAGCTAAGGTAATACCACGCTGATTGCCACACAAGGAGAGCTTAATTACCACCGAAACGAGCTCTCCAGTGACCACCTCAAGCCCGCATAGCCCTGAATCTATATATAAATGCCCTACAAGTAACTGAACCCCCTTTCTTACATGGCTATTCATGCACTCAATTCTTGATTTACTTACTTATTCATGTACTAAACTAAGCCTAAACTAATACTCTACTGAGTACCCTCCAGGCTATGCTCTCCATATGAGCTGTCCACAATCTGGGATTTTCTACCACTTACCACGACTATCAAAATTGTCTCACGCTACGGATCCAACCCCGATTCACACCTGAACCAGGTAAACTGCACTCTCTTTTTGGCCATATGGTGAGTAAACCTGCTCACTAACCTCTTTCTCCCCCTCTAATCTAATCCAGGAAACCACCTGGACTATTCCCACAACGTTCAACTTCAATCAGCTCATAAATCCACGGGCCTACTGCAAAAAGGATCCCGCACAGAGCTTCATTTTACCCTTCAGGAATTACTTTTTATAATTCTTATCTTCCTTTCCTAATTTTTAATGTGATACTCATTTTAAAAATGAAAATTGCATGTGAAATATACCTATACTTTTAATATTTATAGTAATCTAACCATCTTACTTTTACAATAAGGCCTAATCTTACTAGCGCAAGACACACTTTATATCTAATGGATAGAACTACCCCAGTTGTGTCACCCCAGGCCTGGATGCCACAAATATTAAAGGCTGTGTCTGAGAGCAGGAGGGAGGTTCCCTGGTCAGGGACCATTAGCAGCACCTCCTGTCCCAGGCCAGTAGGGGGAGCAGGCTGCCCCTATAAAAGCTGGAACTGGGGCAGGGTTAGAGAGACCAGAACCCACTTCTGAAGTGACCAGAAGGGTTCCTTAGAGGAAGGGACAGGTCAGCAGCAGCTGAGGAGTCCGTGAGGCAGAGGACAGACTGCGAGCCAGGGACAGAGGCGACGAGAGCCGATCCTGGCTGAGAGAA
The DNA here is from genome assembly GCF_046119375.1 of Phyllobates terribilis. Classification (NCBI taxonomy): domain Eukaryota; kingdom Metazoa; phylum Chordata; class Amphibia; order Anura; family Dendrobatidae; genus Phyllobates; species Phyllobates terribilis. The sequence goes on along the minus strand of NW_027362763.1, from coordinate 263,954,286 downwards.
TCACCACCGGACATTGGGGTCCGAGGCTGTCAGGGTTGCAAGCCCAGCAGCAGAGAACCAACCCGCGAGGGATTTCAGGTCGCTTGGCCTAAGAAGCCTGGAGGCTCCGCCACACAGAGGGACCAGTACAGCAGGAGAAAGCAAAAGGTACCTAAGGCCCGAGTCGCAAGCCATACATGCAAAGTACACGGCCAGCTCAGGGACGTGGGCTATTACACCACGAAGAGGAGGATAGTCGGAAAGAGCATAGAGAGAACGGTAGGCCTACACACTCACCCTGACCAGTGGGGCTTGCCCGAATGCTCTCAGATACCCAGGCCCACTCCTAACCGGTACTCCTGTTGGGTCAGTGTTAACATCTGCAATAAAGACCCTGGACTGTTTGAAGCGGACTCTGAACTCTTACTATTGCGGCCTGCACTATCACCCCCAGCATTCACCTACACTGCCCTGAAGCTACACTCTTCCCGTGGGGAGTTGTTCTACCCCTGTGCTGCTCACCAACATCAGCCTCAGTGGTCTGCCTCGCAGCGGCGGTCATCCCAGCCCGCGATCCACGGGTGGCGTAGTCGGACATTCACAAAACACTGATAAATAGACTGCCACAATTTGGTCTGACCACCCTGAGCCACGGGATCGGGTTGCCACTACTACCCCCAGCATCGCATAGAAGCCCGGTTCCGGGTGCCCCACAGCACAGGGGGCGAGTCAGTTTTGGCGTAGTCGGCAGGATTGTGACCAACCCGCCACAAATGGGTATTGCGTGCCTGAAAAAGACTTTATACTTACTTGAGTGAAGTTTCCCGCCATTCGGGGCCATTTCCCGCCAATCGGAGCCGTTTCCCGCCATCGGATGCGATTTTCGGGACACGCGCGGGAAGAAGAGGGGCGTGGACATCAAAAACGCGCGAGACCTGAAGCCCCGCCCTACGCTGAGACGCTGCACAAGGTCCTGGAAGGAGATCCAGCGGACGCCGACGTCATCACCGAGCGACGCAAGGTCCTCGCCCAGAGCATCGCGAGCGGAGCCGCGGCCTACAGAAGAGGATCGCCGGAAGGTAGGCCACGGTTAACTAGGGGAGAGGAAGATGTCGGACATGGAGGGACCCTCTACCACCAGCGTAGCCGCTGCAGCTGTGATGCCGTTTTCCATGCCCTATATCCCCGGAGCGGCCTGGCTGCCACAGTATGCCGACGAGTCGCATACCTTGGGCGACTTCAAAGAAAGGCTGTATAGCCTGTTCAAAGTTTACCCCCCGACAGAAGAACAGAAAGTAAGCAAGAAAGTAAGGTGGCGCTGTAGTTTCCCGGCGCCCTGCCATCACTTACCACCAGGAGGCAGCGCCCTACCCTGCAGACCTTGTGGGGGCTGATGCGCAGGCCCTAAACCCATCCCCGCCTGCAAACCTGCACCATCAGGTCCAAGAACTGACAAAGAGTGTTGCTGCATTGACCAGGACCGTACAGTCGTTACAGATGGACCCGTCAGGACCAATCAAGCTGGCTTCCAGTCCAGAGGATGTCCCGTGGCGTCGACGGAGGAGGATCCCGTCGTTCAGAGGGAGGCCCGCCGATCGTTACACGGAGGATGGACAGCCGATTTGCCGCCGTTGCAGCCAGCCGGGACACGCAGCCAGGTACTGTACTTTAAATGGGTCTGACCAGGGGCAGAGGGCCAACCCCCAGGCATAAGGTCACCAGGCCCGTCTAATTAGCGTGATAAGTACGTAGGGGGACGCCCGGTTTTACCCGTAGTGCTGGACGGTATCCCCATGAGTGCACTGATGGACACCAGGTCCCAAGTGACTACTGTAGCGTCGGCGTCCCTGCCTCCTGCTAGGCAGGGACGCTGTTCCCCTCACCTCTCCGCTCCGTGCCCGGCGTCTTCCTCCCGCTCTGCCGGCAGCGCGCGCTGCTTCCCTGCCACTGTGCTTAGGCCAATATGCCATACGGTTCCGTACCCTTGCTTCGGAGCTGGCCTGGGATAACGATGCCCTGGTGTCTGTCTTTTGGGAGGGTCTGTCCGGCCGTATTAAAGATGAACTCGCCGGTCGGGACATTCCTACCACTCTCGACGACTTAATAACTCTTGCCACCCGGATAGACATCCGGTTCCAGGAGCGCGCCAAAGAGGTCACCCGTGAGAGGAGGTTTCCACATCTAGCCCCTACCTTCCAGAAACCCGTCACTTCTCCCGTTACTCCCCAGGCGCACTCACCCGAGCCTATGCAGGTCGACCAGACCAAGATGGTCAAGACCCGTCAAGAGTTACGCCGAGCCGAGGGGAGCTGCTTCTACTGTGGCAGTAAGGAGCACCGGATCCGTTACTGCCCAGAGAGGTCGGGAAACGCCTGTGTCTAGGATCGCTCAGAGAGATCGTCCTAGAAAAGAGTAAACCCTCTCCATCTCTGTTGCTGTCGGTCTCTATCATCTGCGGGGAGAACCGTTATTTTGAACTAGCCCAACTTGACTCTGGAGCTGCCGGAAATCTCATTTCTCAGTCCCTGGTAGAGAAATACCGCATTCCCACCAAACCTCTAGCTGTACCCTTGTCTGTCGCTGCCGTAGATGGGGGCCTCTTACCACATCCCATCCAACTCATCACCAAATCCATAACCCTGCAGGTGGGAATGCTGCACTCAGAGAGCATCTTCTTTCATGTTCTGCCTGGACTCTCTCACGCCCTCTTGCTAGGCCTACCTTGGCTTCAGAAACATGCACCCGTGCTTGATTGGCAGACCGGAGAAGTCCTTCGCTGGGGACAGGACTGCCATAAGACTTGTTTAGTTCCCGTCCATCCTGTCCGTCCTTCTCCTACCCCAGCCAATCTACCTGGTCTTCCGGTTCCCTATTGGTCTTATGCGGACGTCTTTAATAAAAAGGAGGCAGAGACATTACCCCCTCATAGACCATACGACTGCCCAATCGACCTGATGCCCGGCGCTACTCCTCCCCGTGGGCGTATTTACCCTTTGTCCGCTGCTGAGACCCGGTCCATGTCTGAATATATTGAGGAGAATCTGGCCCGGAGATTTATCTGGAAATCGACATCCCCGGCGGGAGCAGGCTTCTTCTTCGTCAAAAAGAAGGACGGCTCACTCCGTCCCTGTATAGACTATAGAGGCCTTAACCAGATCACGGTGAAGAATAAATACCCCCTTCCGCTCATTCCGGAATTATTTGACCGCCTGAGGGGGGCTAGAATCTTCACCAAGCTGGTCCTCCATGGGGCATATAACCTGGTCCGTATCCGTCAGGGGGATGAATGGAAGACGGCATTCAACACCCGGGACGGCCACTATGAATACCTGGTAATGCCCTTCGGTCTCTGTAACGCTCCCGCCGTCTTTCAAGAGTTGGTCAATGACATCTTCCGGTACCTTCTCTACTCCTGCGTAGTGGTGTACCTGGACGACATCTTGGTCTTCTCTCCGGATCTTCTCACTCACTGGAGGGATGTTCGTCAGGTCCTGCTCAGGCTCAGGCAGAACCACCTCTACGCTAAATATGAGAAGTGCCTCTTTGAGCAGACCTCGCTTCCGTTTTTGGGCTACATAATCTCTCAGACCGGCCTACGAATGGATCCTGATAAACTGTCTGCCATCCAGAAGTGGCCCCGACCAGAGGGGTTGAAGGCTATTCAGCGGTTCCTGGGCTTCGCCAACTACTACCGCCTCTTCATACCGCACTTCTCTTCCCGGACTGCCCCAATCTCTGCGCTCACCCGTAAGGGCACTAATCCCAGAGAATGGCCGCCCGAAGCAGAGGAAGCCTTTCTTTCCTTAAAACAGGCTTTCTCTTCCGCCCCGGTGCTGCATCGTCCGGACGGCAACAAACAATTCTTCCTGGAAGTGGACGCCTCCTCCTCTGGAGCCGGAGCGGTACTTACCCAAAAGGCATCTTCCGGAAGAATGGTAACTTGCGGCTTCTTCTCCAAACTCTTCTCCCCTTCTGAGCGCAATTATTCTATAGGAGACCGAGAGTTATTGGCCATTAAGCTGGCACTGGAGGAGTGGCGTTACCTGCTCGAGGGGGCTCTTCACCCGGTAATTATTTACACGGACCACAAGAACTTGGCTTACCTCCAGAGCGCCCAGAGACTTAACCCGCGCCAAGCCCGGTGGTCCTTGTTTTTTGCCCGCTTTGATTTCGTTCTTCATTTTCGCCCGGCAGACAAAAACATCAAAGCTGATGCCTTGTCCCGATCCTTCCTGGTGTCTGATCTAGAGGAGGAGCCTAAGCACATCATTGATCCCGCCAGAGTAATGCAGGTGGCCCCCGTGAATCTAAATCGTCTCCCTCCAGGTAAGACGTTCGTAACAGTACCTGATCGGAAGAAGATCCTACACTGGGGTCACTCGTCTAAGCTAGCTGGCCACGCCGGTCAGAAAAAGACCCTCCAGCTTATTACCCGGCATTACTGGTGGCCTACCCTGCACAAGGACGTAATAGACTTTGTTTCAGCCTGTGTGTCCTGCGCCCGCAACAAGGTTCCGAGACATCTGCCAGCCGGTCGCCTCCTTCCTCTTCCAGTACCTGCTGCCCCGTGGCAGCATATAGCTATGGACTTTATAACGGATCTCCCTGTCGCTGCAGGTTGTACGGTCATTTGGGTGGTCGCTGACCGCTTTTCCAAGATGGCTCACTTCATTCCCCTGCCGGGCCTCCCGTCTGCACCCGAGCTGGCTAAAGACTTTATCCGCCACATCTTCCGTCTCCATGGCCTGCCCCTCCACATCGTGTCGGAACGTGGAGAGCCACATGTAAGCTGCTGGACGTCACCCTGGACTTCTCCTCCGCTTACCACCCACAGTCCAATGGTCAAGTGGAGCGGATCAATCAGATCCTGACCAGTTACCTCCGGCACTTCGTTAATGCCCACCATTCGGACTGGGTGGATCTCCTACCATGGGCCGAGTTCTCTTACAATAATCACGAGAGCGAATCTTCCTCCAAATCCCCGTTTTTTGTAGTCTTCGGTCAGCATCCTCGGATCCCATTTCCCGTCTCCACCTCGGTGGACAATCCAGCTGCGGAGTCTCTCGTTAGCGAATTCTCCTCCATTTGGGAGAGTACCCGATCCGCACTCCTTCAGTCGTCCGAGAGGATGAAAAGACACGCTGACAAAAAACGCCTGGATCCTCCACAATTCCGTCCTGGAGATAAAGTCTGGCTCTCGTCCAAGTATGTCCGGCTCAAGATTCCTTCCTACAAGTTAGGGCCTCGGTTCATCGGCCCACTGGAAGTTATCAAACAAATCAACCCAGTGGCCTATAAATTGAAACTCCCGGCCAACTTGCGGATCCCTAACTCCTTCCATGTATCTCTCCTCAAACCCGTGGTACTTAACTCTTTTTCCAAGTCTACAGGTACGCCTCCTGCTCCGGTTTCCGCTAAAAACGAGTTTGAGGTAGAGAACGTTCTGGCCACCAAAAGGGTAAGAGGAAAGACCTTTTTTCTAGTGGATTGGAAGGGGTTTGGTCCTGAGGAGAGAACGTGGGAGCCCCGGGAGAACATCCATGCCCCTCTCGTCCTTGATAAATTTCTGTCTGGCCTAAAAAAGGGGGGGCCTAAAGGGGGGGGTACTGTAGCGTCGGCGTCCCTGCCTCCTGCTAGGCAGGGACGCTGTTCCCCTCACCTCTCCGCTCCGTGCCCAGCGTCTTCCTCCCGCTCTGCCGGCAGCGCGCGCTGCTTCCCGGCCACTGTGCTTAGGGCGCGCGCGCTCACCCTCTCATAAAGGGGCCGCGCGCGTCGTCCTAAGGAGTCCCCGGCCAATGGCCGGAGGACCTCACCATATATAAGGCACCTCCTCCAAAATGGAGGTGCCCGAGCAATGTTGTTGCATAGCCTATCACTCTGCTTCAGCCCTCAGGTCCCGTTACCAGATACCTGCCAGTTACCTGCCAGTTACCTGCCAGATTCCTGCTTGATACCTGCCTGATACTTGTCTATCTACTTGCATTCCTGCGGTCCGACAGTCTGCCTACCAGCCCTGCCAGTCTGTCTATGGATCTGATTGCCCGCTCACCTGGAAGCGCTCATCTGCTACCTGCCTGCTAGCCTACCTGGAGGCTCTGCCGTCACGTGCTGTGACCACCTGCCTGTCCAGAGACTCTTACCCGCTCACCTGTGAGTGCTCATCTTCTACCTGCCTGCTAGCCTACCTGGAGGCTCTGCCGTCACGTGCTGTGACCACCTGCCTGTCCAGAGACTCTTACCCGCTCACCTGGGAGCGTCCGCCTGCTACCTGCCTGCTAGCCTACCTGGAGGCTCTGCCGTCACGTGCTGTGACCACCTGCCTGTCCAGAGACTCTTACCCGCTCACCTGGGAGCGTCCACCTGCTACCCGCCTGCTAGCCTATCTGGAGGCTTAGCCGTCACTTGCCGTGACCACCCGCCTGTCAAGAGACTGTTCCCGTCACTTGCCGTGACCTCCTGCCCTTCTACCCAGAGACTGTCCCCGTCACTTGCCGTGACCTCCTGCCCTTCTACCCAGAGACTGTCCCCGTCACTTGCCGTGACCTCCTGCCCTTCTACGCAGAGACTATCCCCGTCATTTGCCGTGACTACCTGCCCGCCTACCCTGGGAGCCACCCGCCTCCTTACAAGAACTGCCCCTTTGTATCGTTGCTCAGAGGTTCCACCTCCCAGACCCGTTACAACTACCATCCCCTATGTACTTTTCAAGCAGTACTGGAGTGACACTGACATAACCCGCTATCCAGACAGTGACTTGAGCATCATCGCCAGCAATGGCCAGCCCGTGCCGCAGGTGGGGTTCAGATAGATGACCATTAAGATTGGTAAAGTTGAACTGCCAGCACAAGGAGTGTTCATTGAGGACATTGACCTTCGAGAAAGTCACCCTAAAATAACCTTGGGTACTAACGTGATTGAAAATTGTCTTTCAGAAGTGATTGTAATTTTGCAGCAGGTGGCGATGAATGCGAGCTCCAGCCAACAGAGGGTCCTCCAGAAGGAGATAAGAGCCCTGATGAGACGGCAACAGGTAGAACTGTCTGGTGGTGAGATCGGTAGCGTGAGGATGAGTGACCCGTTCCCCATTGCCATGCCTCCCAAAAGTGAAATGATGATCTGGTGTCGGACTGCAATCGGGTTAAGAGGGAGATACTACCAAGCCATGGTAGAACCCGTGTACTCAGACAGCAGGCCCACCTTTTTGACAGCCCGGGGGGTGGTTGATGTCTGCCATGGAAGGGTGCCCGTCCGGATCTTAAACATTGGGGAAAGGGAAGTACACTTGCCCCGGTACGCTACATTAGCCAAATTATTTGCTGTCGAACACAATGCTCTCAGGGTCGTGGAACCCTTGCCTTCATCTCCACCGGTGGAGGATAATGGCTCCCAGAAACACAAGGAGGACTGGTGCCAGAAACTCCACGTGGGTGCTGACTCCACTCCCTCGCACCAAAAACAAGGAGTCTACCGGGTGGTTCAGGAGTACGAGAGAATCTTTAGTAAGCACCTGCTAGACTTCGGCAGGGTGAAAGGGGTAGAACACCACATCCCCACGGGGAGCCACCCACCAATAAAAGAGAGATACAGACCTGTACCCCCTGCACATTATCAGAACGCAAAGGGCATGCTGAGAGAAATGAAAGAAGCCGGGGTCATTAGAGACAGCTGTAGCCCCTGGGCAGCCCCCTTGGTTCTGGTAAAAAAGAAAGACGGTACCATGAGAATGTGCGTGGACTATAGACAAATCAATCTTATCACCCATAAAGACGCACTAAAATCAGCTAATTTCTTCTCTACTTTGGACCTTACTAGCGGGTACTGGCAGGTTCCTGTGGCAGAGGCTGACAAGGAGAAGACCGCCTTCACCACCCCGATGGGATTGAGTGAATTCAACTGTATGCCATTCGGGCTCTGCAATGCACCCGGGACCTTCCAGAGGCTGATGGAATGCTGTCTAGGGCACCGAAACTTCGAGACGGTCCTACTTTACCTGGACGACGTGATTGTCTATTCGAAGACTTACGAGGACCATCTAAAGCACCTGGCCGAGGTGTTCGAAGCCCTGGCAGGCTATGGCCTGAAAGTGAAGCCCTCAAAGTGTCACCTGTTAAAACCGAAGGTACTGTACCTAGGGCACGTGGTGAGTGCTGAGGGAGTAGCCCCCGACCCCGGCAAGGTTACAGCCATCAAGGACTGGCCAAGCCCCTCTAACATCAAAGAAGTGAGGCAATTCCTCGGGTTGGTAGGCTACTACCGAAGGTTCATCCCCAGGTTCACTAAGATGGCAGCTCCAATGCAAGACCTCCTGATAGGTCAGTCTAAATCCAGAAGTCACAAGCCACCCTTCAAGTGGGACAAGCCGGAAGAGGAGTCCTTCCGCCAGTTGAAGATGGCCCTCACGGGGGATGAGATCCTGGCCTACCCCGATTATGGCCAGCCTTTTATCCTCCACACAGACGCCAGTAATGTGGGGCTAGGAGCCGTACTGTCCCAAAACCAACATGGCAGAGAAAGGGTGATCGCGTACGCCAGCCGGAAGCTGAGGCCCACTGAAAGGAACCCGGAGAATTACAGCTCCTTCAAGCTAGAATTCTTGGCTGTGCTGTGGGCCGTCACAGAACGGTTTAAACATTACCTGGCCTCCGCAAAGTTCACCGTGTACATGGACAACAACCCGTTGACACACCTGGACAATGCAAGACTAGGTGCCTTAGAACAGCGGTGGATGGCCCGGCTATCAAATTATGACTTCACAATCAAATACCGGACAGGCAGAACCAACGCCAATGCAGACGCCCTATCAAGAATGCCCCACCTACCCGAAGGAGAAGAAGACTCGGAAGAGCTGGAGGAAGTAGAGCTCCCTGCGTTCCACCGGTATGGGGCCACTCAGTATTCTCACCGGGTAAGAGACAAAGACCTAACCACCGTCATGTTCAACCCCTTACCCCACCACGGCTGGGCTGAAACGCAAGATAGTGACCCTGCAGTTCGCCTGGTGAAAGACCTGTTAACCCAGGCAGACGCTAACCCTGGCCCGGATGCTTCAGAGGAAGCCAAGCAGTTATGGAAGGAGAAAAGCAGGCTATTCCTCTACGAAGGTAAGCTATGCAGCAGGCTTGTCAACCACCGGACGCACGAGCTGACCTGGCAGGTAGTGGTCCCAAGATGGGATGCAGCAATGGCCCTGGAGGCCTACCATGACAGAGCGGGACACTTCGGGTGTAAGAAACTGGAGTTCCTACTGAGAGAGCGGTTCTACTGGATCGGTATGAGAGGGGCCATAGAGAAGTGGTGCAGGGACTGCGGCCCATGTCACCTCAGAAGGAACGACCGTACCAGCCAGAAGACACCCTTGAGGCCCATCGTCACCAGGCAGCCTCTTGAGCTGGTAGCTCTGGACCATGTGAAGTTGGCTCCAAGCCAGTCCGGCTACATCTATGCCCTCACGATTGTGGACCATTACTCCCAGTTCTTGGTGGTGGTCCCGGTTAAAGACTTGACGGCCCAAACGGCAGCCAGAGCCTTCCAACAACACTTCTGTCGTCCACACGGGTATCCGGAACAGGTCTTGACAGATCAAGGTCCAGCGTTTGAGGCGGAAGTCTTCCAGGAGTTCTGCAACCTCTACGGCTGTAGGAAGATTCGGACAACGCCTTACCACCCGCAAAAAAACGGGCTATGTGAGAAAATGAATAATATCGTCATTGATCTCCTCAAGACATTGCCCCTGGAAGAACGCAGCCTGTGGCTGGAGAAGCTGCCAGACCTGATAGACTTGTACAACCATATCCCGGTGAATGCTACCAACTGCACCCCGGCTTACCTGATGCGAGCAAGACCAGGTAAGCTGCCTATGGACCTGGAAATGGGAGTCCTGACACCCGAGGACACCTCTCCAGATGTGGACTGGGATACAGAACGGCGGCTACAGTACAAGAAGGTACAGGAGAGTGTGGAGCGGAGTCTGGCTCAAGCGAGAGAAAAACAAGAGAGGCTCTTCAACCAACACGCCCCTGCTGGTCCCCTGGAACCTGGTGAGCAGGTCCTGAAGTGAAAGAGAAGGCTTCACAAGCTAGATGACCAGTGGGAGAGCGACCCATACACAGTACTGCCGTTCAACCACAACAACCCGAAGGTATGTGTAATTACCAAGGATGGAGGAGAAACCACTAGCACCGTCTCCAGAGACCACCTAAAACGGTGCCCCGAGCAACTGCAGAGTTGAAGATCAAGATGACCTTGAGCCCGCAGTGGACAAGGAAGAAATGGTCAGCACCATTCTCGGAGAGTTTCCCCGGTCCTGGACTCGGATAAACGATGCCATAGTTGTACCCGTCCTACACTTCCTTCAACCTACCCAGCAGAAGCCCACAGGAGAGCTGGAAGAACAAGAAGAACAAGCAGCCCCGGAGGCAGAAGAACCCATGCCAGCAGCCCAGGAGAGTCAACCCTCTGCTGACAGTGAGCCTGCCATGCCTGCGGTAAGCCAAAGGACCCACAGACAGCTGCCTGCCCTGCCTGTAAACCCAGCTAGTAGCTGTACTCTAAATGCTAGTGGGGAAAGCCAGGTTAGACCACCACCAGACAGTGGGTTACGCAGGTCAACCCGGAGCACTAGGGGTCAAGTACCAGCTCGCTGAAAGATCTAAGTACAAAGTCTACATTTACCTGTAAATATTTAATGTTTTATGGTTGTTACCTGATAATTAATAATGTTTTTCCAGTTTTCCTAGATACAATGGACTGACAGGTCATGGACACTGAATGGCCGGAACTGAGTTGTAGATAGTTGCACTTGGTGCCCTCTTGTGAAGATGGCCACGGAAGAAAAACCTGTCCGGCGTGGCCTCCTTGTGGTCCAAAGTAGTTAGCTCTTACCTTGCCGCCACGCCCAGGGCCAGGAACTTGGGGTTTATAGGGACAGGTCCCCACACCGTGGAAAACTTCACCTAGTTGGGTGATATGGACACCCGGTCACGAAAGCGCCGTGACCTTAAGGACAAAATGTACTTGTAAATATGTTATGTTGTCATTTATACCCTATTTGTTTTTGGCCAAAAAGGCTTAGTCCCGGAGTACTAAACTTTACTAGGGGGTAATGTGTCACCCCAGGCCTGAATATTAAAGGCTGTGTCTGAGAGCAGGAGGGAGGTTCCCTGGTCAGGGACCATTAGCATGCAGCACCTCCTGTCCCAGGCCAGTAGGGGGAGCAGGCTGCCCCTATAAAAGCTGGAACTGGGGCAGGGTTAGAGAGACCAGAACCCACTTCTGAAGTGACCAGAAGGGTTCCTTAGAGGAAGGGACAGGTCAGCAGCAGCTGAGGAGTCCGTGAGGCAGAGGAGAGACTGCGAGCCAGGGACAGAGGTGACGAGAGCCGGTCCTGGCTGAGAGAATCACCACCGGACATTGGGGTCTGAGGCTGTCAGGGTTGCAAGCCCAGCAGCAGAGAACCAACCCGCGAGGGATTTCAGGTCCCTTGGCCTAAGAAGCCTGGAGGCTCCACCACACGGAGGGACCAGTACAGCAGGAGAAAGCAAAAGGTACCTAAGGCCCGAGTCGCAAGCCATACAGGCAAAGTACACGGCCAGCTCAGGGACGTGGGCTATTACACCACGAAGAGGGGGATAGTCAGAAAGAGCATAGAGAGAACGGTAGGCCTACACACTCACCCTGACCAGTGGGGCTCGCCCGAATGCTCTCAGATACCCAGGCCCACTCCTAACCGATACTCCTGTTGGGTCAGTATTAACATCTGCAATAAAGACCCTGGACTGTTTGAAGCGGACTCTGAACTCTTACTATTGCGGCCTGCACTATCACCCCCAGCATTCACCTACACTGCCCTGAGGCTACACTCTTCCCGTGGGGAGTTGTTCTACCCCTGTGCTGCACACCAACATCAGCCTCAGTGGTCTGCCTCGCAGCGGCGGTCATCCCTGCCCGCGATCCACGGGTGGCGTAGTCGGACATTCACAAAACACTGATAAATAGACTGCCACAATTTGGTCTGACCACCCTGAGCCACGGGATCGGGTTGCCACTACTACCCCCAGCATTGCATAGAAGCCCGGTTCTGGGTGCCCCACGGCCCAGGGGGCGAGTCACAGTCAGTGGGGAATAGTGTTAGTAAAGAGTGGGCACTTTCTGGTAGTGACAGAGATAGGGAAATGCAGTGACAAGGTCAAATTCAAATACAGTGGACTGCTAGGGCTGGCATGTACCAGTCATTCCAGGAAGTGGGAGTCTGTACTGAAATCCTGAGCAGAAGCCCCTGTCACATCCGAAGTCAAAGGTCTGGCATACGAGCTTCTGGACACATCGTGTCCTCTGATGTACAGGGGAAGCTGGAAGGTAATGGATCATGGGTGTACTGCTGAACTGCAAGGTAGATCCCTGTGGATTGCAGAGCCAATGGGTGAAGGGATGTTCAAGGAGAAATGAATGGTGGGGCTGAAGATGTTTTGTACTGAGGAAGTAAGAAATATGAAGTGTTGTGCCCCATCCCACATGTTACAACCTGATGAACTTGAACTGACCAGTACCCGTTTAATTGTTGCAATGAACTTTGTGTCCCCTGATTTGTTTGCAGCGGCTCCTGAAGATGGGGGCCTGGAGGCAGCGGAGGCCTGCGTCCTACAAGTGTGTGTGATACACCCCACACCTAACAGCACAGTGGGACTGGAACACTGTTTTCCTGTAAAGTGCCAGAGCATAACCGGATAGTAGCTTGGTCATGACTACCACTCTTGGAAACTTTACATTTGGTGTAGTCGGCAGGATTGGTCCATGCATCAAGAAGACTTGAATGAGGGGAAGGATCCAGTGAAAACAAAGATGGTGCAGAGAACAGACTGAAAGATGGCGCTGACTAACGAGAAATCATGAGACTGACCCGCCCATCATGGGCATAAGAGAAGTGTAAGGGGGTGAAAATCCATGCAGCCTGAGAAGTGGCTTGTCCAGGGGGGTTGGCTTGTATGGAGTGGTGCCACCCCAATGGGTGTGGCATAAGAAAAAGAAACCATGCCCGTTGCAGCGAATCAAGAGAGAAGCGGTGGAGACTCCCAGGAAATGGGCATGTGAGCCAGCAGTAGCCACACCCCAGAATGGGTGGTGCAGCAGAAGAGCACACTAATGGCAGAGCGGGCCAACATTGTTGGTGAGTGAAGATGTGAGAAGCAGTAAGAGTAGATGGAGTGTTACACCTGAAATCGATGGCCGGTGTTACGGCATTGCGCTCTGCGGTGGGCCAAAACGGGCCAAGTGGGAAACGAAGATGGTGCAGCTGGAGCAAGAGGTGCGGCACTTTGGTATGAAATCATTGGAGGCCCCAGTCAAGGCCCTTGTTAAGGCCCAGGATCCAAAGCCTGACCCCAAGATGGAAGTCCCGCCTCAGGCCCCAAAACTAGAACTCTATCCCAAGGCAGAGGTGGCCATGTCAGCATGGTCGAGGCATTGTGGATGGGCAGAGCGGTTGAAAGCTATGGTGGCAGCCCTGAAGTTAAGTACACCTCAGCCCCCTAGAGAGGTATCAACCCAGGAAGCAGACCCCATCCCCTGGCCACAGCAGTATGTGGAAGAGACCCCAGTCCTGGACCCCGCTAAGCCCAGTTGGGTGGCGAAGGTCATTCAGGGGAGTGGGAGAAATGGGTGAAGGCCCATCTAGAGCTCCCAGGAGGTGGTGAGATTGATGACCAGATGACCCACAGTCGCATCCAATATTTCAGCCCTCAGCAGGGAGACCATCTTCAGCAACAACTCCTCCACAGGCAGTACCAATGCCTTGGGCCTGATGGAGGCAGCCGGTGCTTGGACTACAGTGTACGTCTCCCAGTGCATCTACTCGACCAACTACGTAGGGTAATCCGGTGCCGAGCAGACCTGGGTGAGAGAGCGGCCACAACATTCAACAAGGCAGTAAGAAGGTGAAAGGTCAACCCTGTTACTCAATAAAAACTATCCGAGTTAAAGAGGGCCAAAAATGTGTGTGAACATATAAACCCTCTAAAAGCGATACAATTTAATATTATTCATTAAAAAACACCATTACCCATGTAGTGTGAAGATAAAGGATAATCTGTAGCGCCGGCGTCCCTGCCCTCTGCTAGGCAGGGACGCTGTTCCCCTCACCTCTCTGCTCCGTGCCCGGCGTCCTCCTCCCGCTCTGCTGGCAGCGCGCGCTCCTTCCCGGCCACTGTGCTTAGGGCGCGCGGGCGCGCTCTCCCTCCCTCTTAAAGGGGCCGCGCGCGCCTTCCTAAGGAGTCCAGCTTGCTGTCTTATTCCTGCCTGATATTCTGCTACCTGCCTGCTAGCCTGAGGTCCGACGGTCTGCCTTACAACTCCTGTCAGTCTGTCTAAGGACCAGCTTGCCCGCTCACCTGGGAGCGCACATCAGCTACCTGCCTGCTTGCCTGAGGTCCGACGGTCTGCCTTCCAACTCCTGTCAGTCTGTCTATGGACCAGCTTGCCCGCTCACCTGGGAGTGCACATCTGCTACCTGCCTGCTAGCCTACCTGGAGGCTCCGCCGTCACGTGCTGTGACCACCTGCCTGTCCAGTGACTCCTGCCCGCTCACCTGGGAGCGCTCATCTGCTGCCTGTCTCCTAGCCTACCTGGAGGCTCTGCCGTCACATGCTGTGACCACCCGCCTGTCCAGAGACTTCTGCCCGCTCACCTGGGAGCGCTCATCTGCCGCCTGTCTGTTGGTCTTCCTGGAGGCTCCGCCGTCACATGCCGTGACCACCCGTTTATCCAGAGACTCTCGCCTGCTCACCTGGGAGCTCACGTCTACCATCAGCCGCCACAGGTCGTACCAACCCTTTACCCAGAGACTGCCCCGGTAACTTGCCGTGACCATCTGCCCGTTCATCCAGAGACTGCCCCGGTCACTTGCCGTGACCATCTGCCCATTCATCCAGAGACTGCCCCGGTCACTTGCCGTGACCATCTGCCCGTTCATCCAGAGACTGCCCCGGTCACTTGCCGTGACCTCCTGCCCGTTCTTCCAGAGACTGTCCCGGTCATCTGCTGTGACTGCCTGCCTGGTCGCCACCCGCTCCCTTACAAGGACCGCCCCCTTGTATAGTAGCTCAGAGGTTCCGCCTCCCAGACCCGTTACAGTTTGCTCGGGCCATGGAACCCGGTGGCACCCAAGCTCCCTCGCTCTCGGACCTGTGTCATGAACTGTCCCGTCAGAGGTCCCAACAGGAGTCCATCCTGGGTCACCTGCGGAATGTCAATTCTCGCCTGGACACTCTGACTGCTCCGCCAGCAACCTCCGCCAGTGCCATGACTCGCAATCCGGCAGCTCCGCTGCCCACTAATACCATGGTATCCTACCCCGGACCCCGGCTTTCTGCACCTCCTCGCTTCGGAGGCGACTCCGCCCAGGCTCGGGGCTTCATAAATCAGTGCACCCTGCACTTTGAACTATTGTCCCACCAGTTTAACTCCGACCGGGCCAAAATTGCCTTCATCATGTCCCATCTCACCGGGGAGGCCCTGGCCTGGCTAAATCCTCTATGGGAGAGAGGAGACCCCCTGGTGTCCGACTTGCCTGCCTTTCTCACGGCTTTCCGGAAAGTCTTCGACGAACCCGGACGGAAGACCTCATCCGCATCATCACTGCTACGCCTCCGTCAGGGAGGTCTAACCGTGGGCCAATATGCCATACGGTTCCGTACCCTTGCCTCGGAGCTGGCCTGGGATAACGACGCTCTGGTATCCGTCTTCTGGGAGGGTCTGTCAGGCCGTATTAAAGATGAACTTGCCGGTCGGGACATTCCTACCACTCTCGATGACCTAATAACTCTTGCCACCCGGATTGACCTACGGTTCCAGGAGCGTGCCAAAGAGGTCACCCGTGAGAGGAGGTTTCCACGTCTAGCTCCTACTTTTCAGAAACCCGTCACTCCCTCCGTCTCTCCCCAGGTACACTCTCCTGAGCCTATGCAGGTCGACCAGACCAAGATGGTCAAAACCCGTCAGGACTTACGCCGTGCCGAGGGGAGCTGCTTCTACTGTGGCAGTAAGGAGCACCGGATCCATGCCTTCCCGGAGAGGTCGGGAAACGCCTGTGTCTAGGTTCGCTCAGAGAGGTCGACCTAGACAAGAATAAATCCTCTCCATCTCTGCTGCTGTCAGTCTCAATCGTCTGCGGGGAGAACCGTTATTTCGAACTAGCCCAACTTGACTCTGGAGCAGCCGGGAAGCTTATTTCACAGTCCCTGGTAGAGAAATACCGCATCCCCACCAAACCTCTGGCTGTACCCTTGTCTGTTGCTGCCGTGGATGGGGGTCTCTTACCACGCCCCATCCAACTCATCACCGAATCCATTACTCTGCAGGTGGGAATGCTGCATTCTGAGAGTATCTCCTTTCATGTTCTGCCTGGACTCTCTCACGCCCTCTTGCTAGGTCTACCTTGGCTCCAGAGACATGCACCCGTGCTTGACTGGCAGACCGGAGAGGTCCTTCGCTGGGGACAGGACTGCCATAAGACCTGTCTGGTTCCCGTCCATCCCGTCCGTCCTTCTCCTACCCCAGCTAATCTACCTGGACTTCCGATTCCTTATTGGTCTTATGCTGATGTCTTTAATAAAAAGGAGGCAGAGACACTACCCCCTCATAGACCATACGACTGCCCTATCGACCTGTTACCCGGTACTACTCCTCCCCGTGGGCGTATTTATCCATTATCCGCTGCTGAGACCCGGTCGATGTCCGAATATATTGAGGAGAATCTGGCCAGGGGATTCATCCGGAAATCTACCTCCCCGGCGGGAGCAGGCTTCTTTTTCGTCAAAAAGAAGGACGGTTCTCTCCGTCCCTGTATAGACTATAGAGGCCTTAACCAGATCACGGTGAAGAATAAGTACCCCCTTCCGCTCATTCCGGAGTTATTTGATCGTCTGAGGGGGGCTAGAATCTTCACCAAACTGGACCTCCGTGGGGCGTACAACCTGGTTCGTATCCGTCAGGGGGATGAATGGAAGACGGCATTCAACACCTGGGACGGCCACTATGAATATCTGGTAATGCCCTTTGGTCTCTGTAACGCTCCTGCCGTTTTTCAAGAGTTGGTCAATCACATCTTCCGGGACCTTCTCTACTCCTGCGTAGTGGTGTACCTGGACGACATCTTGGTCTTCTCTCCGGATCTCCAGACTCACCGGAGGGACGTTCGTCAGGTCCTGCTCAGGCTCAGGCAGAATCACCTCTTCGCTAAATACGAGAAGTGCCTCTTTGAGCAGACCTCGCTTCCGTTTTTGGGCTACATTATTTCTCAGACCGGCCTACGAATGGATCCAGAGAAACTGTCTGCCATCGAGAAATGGCCTCGACCGGAGGGGTTGAAGGCCATTCAGCGGTTCCTGGGCTTCGCCAACTACTACCGCCTCTTCATACCACACGTCTCTTCCCGGACTGCCCCAATTTCTGCGCTCACCCGTAAGGGTACTAATCCCAAAGAGTGGCCGCCCGAAGCAGAGGAGGCCTTTCTTTCCTTAAAACAGGCCTTCTCTTCCGCCCCGGTGCTGCATCGCCCGGACGGCAACAAGCAGTTCTTCCTGGAAGTTGACGCCTCCTCCTCTGGAGCCGGAGCGGTACTTACTCAAAAATCATCTTCCGGGAGGATGGTAACTTGCGGCTTCTTCTCTAAACTCTTCTCCTCCTCAGAGCGCAATTATTCCATAGGAGACCGAGAGTTATTGGCCATCAAACTGGCATTGGAGGAGTGGCGTTACCTGCTCGATGGGGCTCTTCACCCGGTAATAATTTACACTGACCACAAGAACTTGGCTTACCTCCAGCATGCCCAGAGACTTAACCCGCGCCAAGCCCGGTGGTCCTTGTTTTTTGCTCGCTTTGATTTTGTTCTTCATTTTCGCCCGGCTGACAAAAACGTCAAGGCGGACGCCTTGTCTCGATCCTTTCTGGTGTCTGATCTCGAGGAAGATCCGAAACACATCATCGATCCCGCCAGAGTAATGCAGGTGGCTCCCGTGAGTCTAAATCGTCTCCCTCCCGGAAAGACGTTCGTATCAGTACCTGATCGGGAGAAGATCCTTCACTGGGGTCACTCGTCTAAACTGGCTGGCCATGCCGGTCAGAAAAAGACCCTCCAGCTTATTACCCGGCACTACTGGTGGCCTACCCTGCACAAGGACGTAATAGACTTTGTTTCTGCCTGTGTGTCCTGCGCCCGCAACAAGGTTCCGAGACATCTGCCAGCCGGTCGCCTCCTTCCGCTTTCTGTACCTGCTGCCCCCTGGCAGCATATAGCAATGGACTTTATAACTGACCTCCCAGTCTCTGCCGGTTGTACGGTCATTTGGGTGGTCGCTGACCGCTTCTCCAAGATGGCTCATTTCGTTCCCCTGCCAGGCCTCCCGTCTGCACCCGAGCTAGCTAAAGACTTTATTCGTCACATCTTTCGTCTTCATGGCCTGCCCCTCCACATCGTGTCGGATCGTGGGGTACAGTTCACCTCACGCTTCTGGAGAACCACTTGTAAACTGCTAGACGTCACCCTGGACTTCTCTTCCGCTTACCACCCACAGTCCAATGGTCAAGTGGAGCGGATCAATCAGAACCTGACCAGTTACCTCCGGCACTTCGTTAATGCCCATCATTCAGACTGGGTGGATCTCCTACCATGGGCCGAGTTCTCTTATAACAATCACGAGAGCGAATCCTCCTCCAAATCCCCGTTTTTTGTAGTCTTCGGTCAGCATCCTCGGATTCCTTTTCCTGTCTCCACCTCTGTGGACAACCCGGCTGCGGAATCTCTCGTTAGCAAATTTTCCTCCATTTGGGAGAGTACCCGATCCGCACTCCTTCAGTCGTCCGAACAGATGAAAAGACACGCTGACAAAAAACGCCTGGATCCTCCACAATTTCGTCCTGGAGATAAAGTCTGGCTCTCATCTAAATATGTCCGACTCAAGATACCTTCTTACAAGTTAGGGCCTCGGTTCATCGGTCCTCTGGAGGTCATCAATCAGATCGGTGGCCTATAAATTGAAACTCCCGGCCAACTTACGGATCCCTAACTCCTTCCATGTATCTCTCCTCAAACCTGTGGTACTTAACTCTTTTTCCAAGTCTACAGGTACGCCTCCTGCTCCGGTTTCTGCTGAGGACGAGTTTGAGGTAGAGAACATTCTTGCCACCAAAAGGGTAAGAGGAAAGACCTTTTTTCTAGTAGATTGGAAGGGGTTTGGTCCTGAGGAGAGAACGTGGGAGCCCCGGGAGAACATCCATGCCCCTCTTATCCTTGCTAAATTTCTGTCTGGCCTAAAAAAGGGGGGGCCTAAAGGGGGGGGTACTGTAGCGCCGGCGTCCCTGCCCTCTGCTAGGCAGGGACGCTGTTCCCCTCACCTCTCTGCTCCGTGCCCGGCGTCCTCCTCCCGCTCTGCTGGCAGCGCGCGCTCCTTCCCGGCCACTGTGCTTAGGGCGCGCGCGCTCGCTCTCCCTCCCTCTTAAAGGGGCCGCGCGCGCCGTCCTAAGGAGTCCCCGGCCAATGGCCGGAGGACTTCACCATATATAAGGCACCTCCTCCAAAATGGAGGTGCCCGAGCAATGTTGTTGCACTGTTCACTACTCTGCTTCAGCCCTCAGGTCCCGTTGCCAGTTACCTGCCAGATACCTGCCAGATTCCTGTCAGCTTGCTGTCTTATTCCTGCCTGATATTCTGCTACCTGCCTGCTAGCCTGAGGTCCGACGGTCTGCCTTACAACTCCTGTCAGTCTGTCTAAGGACCAGCTTGCCCGCTCACCTAGGAGCGCACATCAGCTACCTGCCTGCTTGCCTGAGGTCCGACGGTCTGCCTTCCAACTCCTGTCAGTCTGTCTATGGACCAGCTTGCCCGCTCACCTGGGAGCGCACATCTGCTACCTGCCTGCTAGCCTACCTGGAGGCTCCGCCGTCACGTGCTGTGACCACCTGCCTGTCCAGTGACTCCTGCCCGCTCACCTGGGAGCGCTCATCTGCTGCCTGTCTCCTAGCCTACCTGGAGGCTCTGCCGTCACGTGCTGTGACCACCTGCCTGTCCAGAGACTTCTGCCCGCTCACCTGGGATCGCTCATCTGCCGCCTGTCTGTTGGTCTTCCTGGAGGCTCCGCCGTCACATGCCGTGACCACCCGTTTATCCAGAGACTCTCGCCTGCTCACCTGGGAGCTCACGTCTACCATCAGCCGCCACAGGTCGTACCAACCCTTTACCCAGAGACTGCCCCGGTCACTTGCCGTGACCATCTGCCCGTTCATCCAGAGACTGCCCCGGTCACTTGCCGTGACCATCTGCCCGTTCATCCAGAGACTGCCCCGGTCACTTGCCGTGACCATCTGCCCGTTCATCCAGAGACTGCCCCGGTCACTTGCCGTGACCTCCTGCCCGTTCTTCCAGAGACTGTCCCGGTCATCTGCTGTGACTGCCTGCCTGGTCGCCACCCGCTCCCTTACAAGGACCGCCCCCTTGTATAGTAGCTCAGAGATTCCGCCTCCCAGACCCGTTACATAATCCAATGATAAGGGACCAACATATATGAGAAATGCCCCTGAAATTTCTTATAATGATGCTGTACTGTTAACAAATAGTAAACATATGATTCCCTACTCTTAACCTGAGCTGATCCTGCCTATCGTGGAGGTTGGCACCCTGATATGAGTGAAAATGGCATTGTGAGTAGTGCATAGTGCAGGGTAAGCACAGGGTTAGACTTGGGATAGTATAAGTGCAGTACAAGTACAAGAGATAGTGGGAGGCCATACTGGAATCCTGAGCAGATGCCCATGTCACTTCCAGAGCCTAAGGTCTGGCACAGGGGCTTCCAGACATAACGTGTCCTCTGGTGCACAGGGAAAGATAGACAGGGACCCGTGTAGACAGAAGGTAATGGACCCCGGGGGCACTGCTGAACTACAAGGCAGATCTCTAGGAGTAGCAGAGACAGTTGACGAAGGGATGCTGAAGGAGGAATGGATGGTAGGGCTGTGTTGTACTAAGGAAGTAAGAAACAAAGTGTTGTGCCCAATCCCATATGTTACCACCTGATGAACTTGAACTGACCAGTAAACGTGTGATTGTTGCAATGAACTTGGTGTCCCTTGAGTTGTGTGCGATGGCTCCTGAAGATGGAGACTGTGGAGGTCTACGGCCTACAATTGAGTGTGATGCATCCCATACCTGACAGCACACTGGGACTGGGACACTGTTTTCTTGCAAAGTATCAGAGCGTAACTGGACAGCAACTCGGTCATGACTATCGCTCTTGGCCACTTTACACCTGCATGGAAAAATGCCGGTCTTGATTTCACACATCCAGATATTTCCGGTACTGGAAAATCTCGTACCGGAGATGTCCGTGTGCACCTGTGTGGGACATATTTTCACAGTTGGACACAGCGGAAGTAGACTACTACACCCAACATTGTCCCCAGCTGGTGCAGCGCCGGCAGGGGACAATGATGAGGGCAGCATTCAGCACCCGGCGCTTGGGAACAGTGCTAACTGTGCATTGATTCCCAGGCACCTGTATTTGTCACACTGAAACACACTGACATATGCACAGACCCATAGATTTGAATGGGTCTGCGTTTGTCAGTGTCTCCAGTGCATATGGAAACTGTCACCACACGTACTGGACACACTGACATGTGAAACAGCCCTAAATCAGAGCCTTTTTGCAGCATGAATACTTAGTGTCACGGGTGTGTCAGAGGTGACAGACAGTTGCCCTGCAATTGGTTGCAGGAGATCTCTACGTTTGGCATTACAGACATCTTCTTAGAGGCTGTCTCTAGGACCCGGCGGCTACCTCCCTCTGGCTAATTAACACCCTGCCTGGGTGTATAAATACCTGCCGTGTTTCAGAGGGAGGTGCCAGCGATATTCATTACTACTTGTGAAAGCTTTAGCAAGAGCAGTATGTCGTCCTTGAAGACGTGTGCTCATTTGTCTGGAGTTTGTCTAAAGCTAAGCAATTTCCCCCTGTTTGTCTACCCCTGTTGTCTATAGTGTTTAGTGGAGATCGACTAGTGCTCATCTCCTCCCTTCCCTAGCCTTAGCCATACGCCAGGGAAAGACGGGTTGAGGTACACATGCGGCGATTGGTGAAGAGCCAATAGAGGAATGTTAAGTGAGACAGGGTGACCCTAGATCAATCTAGGAAGTCTCCACTTGCCCCCTTTCCCTAGAGTCTGGGCTACCTTTGCCTCTTCCCTTTGTGTTGCACTAAGTCTTTCCCACACCTTACGTGACATTATTGCCGGCCGAGCACATTTTGAAAAGGAAAAAAAAAGACAGACACTGTCCCTGGAGGTGAATGATCTCCGCTGTGAGGTTCAGCAGCAACATCAGCTACTGGTCACTAATGTGGGGGTCTCTGCAGGTAGGCCTGCCCAGCCTGAACTCAAGGTTGCCCTGCCGGAGAGGTTTTCAGGAGGTAGGGACAAGTTTTTTGTTTTCAAGGAGGCCTGCAAACTGTATTTTAAACTTCGTCCTTACTCGTCCGGAAATGAGGAGCAACGGGTTGGTATTGTGATCTCTCTACTGCAGGGAGATCCTCAGTCGTGGGCATTTTCTTTACCGCAGGACTCGGTTTGTCTCCAGTCTGTGGAGGGTTTTTTTGGGGCTCTGGCCCTCATCTATGATGACCATCAGAAGTCAATTTTGTGAGGGGCTTACTGAAAGGTTGAAAGATGCAATGGCAGTATATGGAACCCCTCAGTCCTTGGAGGCTGCCATGTCATTAGCCATACGTCTTGATAGACGCCTTTGGGATAGACAGGTGAGACCGCCTTCTCTGGGGCCAATTTGTTGGGGTGGTCTGGGGTTGAGCCAGTACTGGGGGAGGTGGAGGAACCCATGCAGTTAGGGGGTGTCTCTACATCATACATCTCTCCGGAGATTCGCAGGAAAAAAGGCATATTTTTTTGTGGGAAAAAGGGACATTTTGCTGGGATCTGTCCAACAATTCTTAAACAAAAGGAGTCTCGATTAACTCTTGGTAGTCTGGAGTTGGATAAACAAGGGGTGCATTTGTTACCAACCTGCAGTTCCTGCTTTGTCCTGTCAGCAGAGGTGGTGCTAGAGAGAAAAACCAAGAAAATTTCTGTGTTTGTTGACAGTGGAGCCAGAGTCAGCATGGTTGATGCTGAGTTTGTGAAAACTCATGATCTTGCTTGCTTTGATTTAGCTGAACCTATTTCAATCTTTGCCATTGACTCAGCGCAGCTTGCACAGAAAGCATTTACTCAGATTGTACATAATGTAAAACTGAGGGTGGGGTCAGTTCATTGTGAAAATAATCCCTTGCTATGTCCTGGACAATCTTCCCACACCGATTGTTTTGGGTATTCCTTGGCTTGTTAAACATAATAAATTGGTGGATTGGCAAGCCGGGGAGATTATTGAATGGGGAGATTACTGCCATGAGAACTGTTTAGATATTTCCTTTGCTACTGTCTCTACGGAAATATTACCTGCTATTCTGTCTGGTTTTAAGGACATTTTTTCTGAGAGGCGGTGTCAGGATTTGCCTCCTCATCATGCTTATGACTGTCCTATTAACCTGACCCCCAGATTTAAACTACCGAAATACAGACTGTATAATCTTTCTGGCGCTGAGAGACAAGTCATAAAGGATTTCTTTGCGGAAAGTCTGGAGAAGGGACATATCTGACCCTCACTTCTCCCATGGCGACAGGGTTCTTCTTTGTGAAGAAAAAAGATGGGGGTCTACGTCCTTGTTTAGATTTTCGGAAAGTAAATCAAACTACCATCCGTGATCCATACCCTCTTCCTCTGAATCCTGATTTGTTCAGCCAGGTTGTAAGAGCTAAGGTATTCTCCAAGTTGGATTTAAGGGGAGCCTACAATCTAATTAGAATCAGAAAAGGGGGCGAATGGAAAACAGCCGTTCAATACCCCGGAAGGACATTTCGAGAGTCTTGTTATGCCTGTTGTTTTGACCAATGCACCTGCAGTATTCCAGCATTTCATAAATTATATTTTCCATCATTTGGGGGGAAGGTTTGTGGTGGTCTATCTGGACGATATTTTGGTTTATTCACCTGATTTTGAGACTAATCAGGGGCATGGTAAGCAGCTGCTCCAGATATTAAGGGATAACAAACTTTATGCCAAACTGGAAAAATGTGTTTTCGCTGTTCAGGAGGTGCAGTTTTTGGGGTACTTGTTGTCATCTTTAGGTTTTCAGATGGATCCGGAAAAGATCCGTGCAGTCCTTGATTGGGAACGTCCCAAGAACCTGAAGGCTCTACAAGGTTTTCTGGGCTTTACTAATTTTTACCGGAAATACATCCAAAATTTCTCTGTTATTGTGAAACCCCTTACTGACATGACTAAGAAGGGGTCTGAGTTTTCCAAATGGTCGGATGCTTCCCTCTAGGCTTTTTCTTCCTTAAAAAATCATTTTGCCACAGCACCTATACTCAGTCAACCCATTGTTTCCCAACCCTTTATTGTGGAGGTTGATGCATCGGATGTCGAGGTTGGGGCTGTGTTGTCTCAGGGTTCATCCCCCGGTAAATGGCATCCATGCGCCTTCTTTTCTAAAAAAATTGTCTTCGGCTGAGAGAAATTATGACGTGGGTAATAGGGAACTTTTGGCGATCAAATTGGCATTCGAGGAATGCCAACATTGGTTGGAGGGGGCTGTCCACACTACTACTGTTATTACTGACCATAAGAACTTGTCATATCTCCAGTCAACTAAATGTCTCAACCCTAGGCAAGCCAGATGGTCCCTGTTTTTTACTAGGTTCAATTTTGTTGTCACTTTTCATCCAGGGGTCAAAAATGTCAAGGTTGATGTATTATCCCGGAGCTTCCCTAGTGGTGGTGACTATTAGAACCATTCCCCAATATTACAGAAAGGGTAGTCATTTTGGCACTGTATCCTGAACTGGAGGGTGAGGTGTTGGAGGCTCAGGGGGATGCCCCTGCCTCCTGCCCTTCAGGAAGGTTATTTGTACCATCTAATCTGCACCGCATAATAATTAAGTAACATCATAACTCTGTGCTTGCTGGGCATTCTGGTGGTAAGGCAACCGCGGACCTCCTCTCTCGTCGTTTTTGGTGGCCGGAGTTGCATCGGGATGTGATTGAACACGCAGCTGCTTGTAGTATTTGCGTGTGTTCTAAGGTTTCACATACCCATCCTTCTGCTACTCTTCTTCCGCTACCTATCCCTAGTAGGCCATGGACACACATGTCCATGGATTTTATTACTGACCTACCGGTTTCAGCAAGCAAAATGGTGGTTTTGGTGGTAGTAGATAGGCTCAGTAAAATGGTTCACTTTGTCGCATTGCCTGCACTTCCAAATGCCAAGACACTTGCTCAGCCTCTGCCCTCCACCCTTAGTCAGAGTGTGTCAATCAGAATTTGGAGACCTACCTCTGGTGTTTTGTCTCCGAAAATCAGAAGGATTGGGCATCCTACTTACCGCTGGCAGAATTTGCCATTAATAATCATCGTCAAGAATCCACTGGCAGGTCACTGTTCTTCGGTGCATACGGTTATTACCCACAGTTTGGTACCTTTAGTTGGGGAGGAGCTTCAGGAGTTCCTGAAGAGGAACGGTTTTCTTCATCGCTCTCCTCGGTATGGTATGGTGTTCTGAGTAATGTAAAGCTCATGGGAGACAGGTATAAACATATGGCTAACAGAAAACGCTTGCCAGGTCCGGTCCTGAATTTGAATGACTTTGTGTGGTTGTCGACCAGGAATATAAGATTGAAAGTTCCTTCTTGGAAGCTGGGACCTAGGTTTATTGGTCCCTATAAAATAACTGCCATTATTAACCCAACAGCGTTTCGTCTTGAACTTCCTCAGGCCTTAAAGTCCACAATGTGTTCCACAGGTCCTTACTCAAAAAAGTATGTGGAACTTCTTGAGCCCTCACCTCTACCACCACTTCCAGTAATGGTTGATGGTAATCTGGAGTTCCAGAATTTGAGGATTGTAGATTCTCAATGTCATTCTCTACAATACTTGGTGCACTGGAAAGGCTATGGTCCAGAGTAGAGGATGTGGGTTTCAGCGTCAGAGGTGAACGCTCCCAGGTTGGTTCGCTCATTTCACACCTCTTATCCTGAGAAACCTGGTCCTGAGTGTCTGGAGGCCATTCATAGAGGAGGGTGTGAGAGTGTGAACTGTGATAGCAGCAGGAGAGCATTAGGACCCTGTGAGTTTTGCCTGGCTGAGCTGAGAGCAGAGGAAGAGCAGGAGACCCTATGTGTTCTGAGGGTGTCTGCTGTGTGAGATGCTGGACAGGGCGTCTGAGGAGAACTGCAAGGACTGAACTGCAATAAGACTCTCTCTTTACAAGCTTTCCTGTGGGGGTTGATAACCCCTGGCCCTGGTGAAGCTGTGTCCCTGCTTAAGAACAAGTGCTGTGCTGGGGAAAGCTGTGTGGCTCTTTGGAGTTTTGTGGAAGTCCATGCTGAGTGGACTAGAGACTTTGTGCTGAAGGAGCCACGAGTCGAGTGAGAGGGAAAGAGACTTAGGATATCATCTCTGTGATGGAGCGCGTGGTCGGTGGTCTGGAAAACAGTGAGTGACTGCGAGAGGAGAGAAGGGGTATGGTGCCATTCACATTGAGAGGATACTGACAAGACTTGAGAAGAGTTCTTCCCAAACCTTAACCTGAGGCTACAGGACTAAAGTCCCCGGGGTGTGGGCTTGGCATCGGCTGACAAGACAAGGAACCTTTGCTGTTTTTGTGAACGTTGCTTTTTATTTGGCGCCAAAGTTTTCCGGGACTAGCTGCAGCCACGGCGATTCACAGGCCTGTGATAGACCACATCTGAGGTTAACAGTACCGTAACTTTAAGATATCCGGGTATCCCTATACTAGGGGAATAAGAGCAATTGGTATAGTTTCAAGCATTGTTATTGTTAATAGTGGTAGGATTGTACTCAGTGTGCCATCTCAGGGGTCCCTATAGAACACCCTCACAAGAATGACACAGTGTTTAGGTAAAATTGTTCCAGATCTTTAGAATAATTCACATAAACTGGAAACTTTGAGATTGGCACATTGATATCAGCTTTTGCTGATTGTGTGAATTTAGTAGAGACAGTGTCCCAGGTAGAACCTGAGACTGATTCATGCAATACTGAATTTTAGTCTAATTCCTGTTTTAGTAAAGAAAGTGTTGTTTATTTCTGTCTCTATCTCAGTTTGTGACTCACTGGATTCCTCTCGGACCTCCGGTCATTACAAGGGGGTACTGTCACAGGTGTGTCAGAGGTGACAGACAGTCGGTTGGTTGTAGGAGATCTCTACGTTTGGCATTGCAGACATCTTCTTAGAGGCTGTCTCTAGGACCCGGCGGCTACCTCCCTCTGGCTAATTAACACTCTGCTTGGGTGTATAAATGTTGGCATATACAGCAGATTAGGACTTATTATAAGTGAAAGGAGGACTTTATACTAACCAGACAGCAGATAGTGATAGTGTGTAAAGTTATATGCTTGCTGTAATGGGGGAGAAAAGCTCTCAATTGTTGGTTGTTTTTACTTCCTGTGTGTTTTTCTTTTTTTTCCTGAATGTGTTATGTCAGCAGCACACGAACTGTGTGACACTGAATTGTATCTCATGTTTAACCAGTATGAAGTAAATACTGTTTACTCAAGATATCTGGCTGATTGAAGCTCTCATAAGTACAGTGGTGACTGCAAGAAGATGCACTCTGCGACAGGTTATGGGCCCAGGCCGGAACCCAGACACTAAAGCCCAGACACTACAGGCCCACAGTACAAGAGGATCCTGGTTTACAACCCCAGATAACGGAGCACACAGATAAGCTCTGTAAACAGAAGGAAATAAATCCAGATACAAAGTGACAGAGGAATTCATGATCCCAGGAGCTGGATATAATTACAGAGAATTCAACACAATACAGGAACTATCAGCAAGAAGAAAAAACAGGAGAATATCTTCAGTACAACTCTCTAAACAAGTAAGACTATATAAAGATGATGAGTAACACAGAACTGAAATTCACAGTAGCTAAACTGAATAGTGAGAATTTTCAGTTATGGAAATTCAAAGTAGAGATGTTGTTATCTAAGGATGATTTATGGGAAGTAATTGTTACAGAAAGACCAGATCAAGATAATCAGACATGGGATAAGAAGAATAGACAAGCGAGAGCCACCATTACCTTATTAGTGGATGATGCTTAATTAATACATATAAGAAATGAAGAAACAGCTAAAGGAATATGGGAAAAATTAAGAAAACGGTATGAAAGACCTAGCTTGAATCACAAGTTATTTTTATTAAGAAAGCTTTACAGTATGAGATTGAGTGCAAATGACGACATGCAGAAGCACATATTCTCAATGATGGAAGTGATATCACAGCTAAGATCTATTGGTGAAGACATTAAAGAAAGTCAGGTAGCAACTATATTATTGTGCAGTTTACCAGATTCGTATACAGAACAATACCAATAAGAAACAAACAGACTACTAAGTGACACAAGAACATACAAAACCATGAGGGAGGACCCCACGGATATGTACCTAAAAGAACTAAAAACACTAACTACCAAAGGACTAGACAAAGGCTTCCTTACGAAACAGGAGTTTGAGTATATCACTATTTCCCACCCACGTCTTGCAACATTTTACTATCTACCAAAAATACATAAGTCACTCTCCCATCCCCCAGGCAGACCTATCATCTCAGGTATCCAATGCCTAACATCAAATCTATCTAGATTTGTTGATAATCAGTGAATATGAATAGCGGTACCAGAGCGCCAATAACAGGGCAAAAATATTAAAAGGACTGATTTATTAATACACACACAACGCGTTTCGGTGGACACAGCCACCTTCATCAGGTGTGACAAGCAGCAAACAATTGATCCTTATATACATTTGACTAGGTATACAATTACTTAAAAGGGGCGGGGCCAGATACAGAGTAATACCTCTATATTAACCCCTTGAGTTCATATATGCTCAATAGAGTAAAAAGGATTGTTATAAAATAATGCCTAATGAAGCATATAGGGTTCTTATAAAAAGGATTCGCTGTAAAAAAAAAACAACTTGTGAATCCTATAATCTTAATACTTCATAGGATATATTGTCATCTACCACCCTATATTTTAGATTATATAAAAAAATAATAATAATAATTTTTACATACAACATAAAACAATGCATAAATATAAAGTGTAAAATTACAATCAGTTTCTATCATTATAATTAGGAAAAGTAGACGAAGAAAGGAAAGAGAAAAAAAGAGGAAAAAAAAAAAAATTAAAAAAAAAAAATCCCCCCAAAAAAAAAATAAATAAAAAAAATAAAAAATTCCCAAAAAAAAAAATCCCCCCCAAAAAAATAAATAAAAAAAAAATAAAAAATGTTTCTTTAAATTTTTTCTCCCTTCTCTCTCTCTCCTCCCTCCTCCCCTCCCTCTCTCCTTTCCCCTCTTCCCTCCTTCTCTCTCTCCTCCCCCCTCCTCCTCCATATAAAAGATATATATAATAAATTTGCTAAAGTATGAAAACAATTATTTAAAAAGTTGTCTTCTCTATATTAAGGTTCAAACCTTCAGGAGTCAAGGTTCCCATTTTGAAAATCCAATAATTTTCACGTGTAATGAGACGATTTAGTCTATCAGGGTGTGTATCAACTATATGATCAATGATAGTTAGTTTTAGGTTATTAGGATTTTTTTGATGTTCTTTTAAGAAATGATTAGAAACACTATGTAGGGGAAAGCCGTTTCTAATATTTTGGCGATGTTTATTTAGTCTGGAGTGCATTTCCTGGATAGTGCGGCCTATGTATTGCAGGCCGCAGGTGCACTGGAGCAGATAGATCACATATGAGGACTGACATGTAAGTCTAAAGCGAATGGGATAGATCTCTCCAGTGACCGCAGAGACGAATGTTTTGGCTCCGTTATCAATGGATTGACAGCATAAGCATTTAGGGACATTGCATTTATAATATCCATTATTGCTGATAGGAGCTGAATGGTTCGGTCTTCTACCAATTGTTGTATTGCTAGGGGCTATATAGTTTCCTAGATTTTTACTCCTCCGATATATGACATGAGGAAATTCCGGTAAATGACCAGTTAATATTGGATCATTACTTAAAATGAACCAGTATTTTTTTAATAAACTGGATAACACTTGCGTAGGTTTACCATAAGTAGTAATCAGATTTAAACTGAAATCGTTGTTTGGCTCTTGGCTGGTATTCTTGGATTTGTTGATACACAGGTTCTGTGATAGGGATCTAGTTTTAGAGAAAGCATCCTCTAATAATTTCCGGGGGTATCCTTTAGCTCTAAAACGTTTTTGTAAAACCTTAGATTCCAGAAAAAAATCTGAATCATGTGTACAATTTTTTCTGACACGCCAATATTGACCATATGGAATATTTCTAATCCAGCTGGGTAGATGGCCACTGTCAAATTCAAGATAGCTATTTACATCCACTTCCTTAAAGTGGGTAGATGTGGATATTTTACCCGAATTGTCTATATTTATCTGAAGGTCAAGATATTGAATATTACTCTCAGATATGGTAGAGGTAAAGGAAAGACCCCAGTCGTTAGAGTTTAATTCATCAATAAATTTGGCAGCCTCCACAGTATTTCCCCTCCATATGATAAACAGATCATCTATAAAGCGGCGGTACATAACGATGGGTTTATCGGCGCCGAGGGATTGCGCGATGTGGATAGACTCGAATGCCCCCATATATAGATTTGCATAACTGGGGGCAAACCTCGTCCCCATCGCGCAGCCCCTCAGCTGCCGATACATCACCCCCTCAAAAGAAAATACATTGTTCTCAAGAATGAAAGTTATACCCCTCAATAAAAATTTTTTTTGAGGATCTTGTAAGTTAGGGTCCTCATCTAGGAATATTTTAATTGCCTGTAAACCCAATACATGTGTGATATTGGAATAAAGAGAGCTTATATCGAGTGTAATAAGAAGACAGCCTGGAAGAGGGGGTAATTCTCTCAATAGTCTAATTAAATGTGTAGAATCCTTTAAATGAGAATCTAGGGATAAAACGTACTTCTGTAAAAAAAGATCAATATAGTGGGATAAGTTGGATGTGATAGAATTAATACCGGAAATAATAGGACGTCCAGGGGGATTAAATTTATCTTTATGAATTTTGGGTAAAAAATAAAAATAAGGGACTTTGAATTTTTTAATGTCTAAAAAGGATTTTTCTTTTTTATTGAGGAAGCCAGCTGTAGAGGCCCCTGCTACAAGTCCTTTGTACTCCAAAAAAATGGTTACAGATGGGTCTGCTTCTAATTTCACGTAGTAGTTTGAGTCGTCTAAGATTCTGAGGCCCTCCTTGATGTACCAGCCCCTGTTCATTATCACAGTCCCCCCTCCCTTATCTGCTCTCTTTATAATTATTTCTTTATTATCCTGAAGGGTTTTTAATGCACATTTCTCCTGGTAGCTCAAGTTATTCACTTTTTTTGAAATTGGGGGGAATGTCCTAAGGTCCCTCAAAATTAATTGTTGGAAAGTTTCAAGGTGTGAACCTTTGTGATGTAATGGATAGAAATTATTTTTCCCCTTCACATTTACATGAGTGAAAGGGTCCAGTAATGGGGGGCCTGGTATATTAGATTCTTGAATGGAGGGGGATACTGTTGAGCATGAACTAATAGGATGTGATTTTCTCTTATCTTCCAATAGAAAATGCCTTTTTAGTGTCAATTTCCTTATAAATTCATTTAAATCACAGAACAAAGTGAAATTATTAAATGGGACAGCTGGACAGAAAGATAATCCTCGACCTAACAAGGATTGTTCAGCTTCAGATAGCACATAGCTAGAAATATTAAAAATACCCCCACAACCGATAGGGGTTTCTATCTGCAGGGAATTTGTATTCTGGTTCATTGGCAAGATTTCATTTTCTTTATATTTGGATTGTGTCTCAATTTCGGCATTTGGACTATTTTTGTTGTTGACACCTCGGGTTTTTCCACTCCCTCTACATCCCCTAAATTTCTTTTTCGTTTTGGACAACGTCCGGGGACCACGTGAAAAAAATGTGTAATTTTCGTTTTATTAGTTAGAGATGCAACTGCATTCTGTGTTTGAGGATTTATCAAGATACTATTCTCATTCAAAATCGGAGATAATTCCAAGGATGTCATTCTGTTTATAGGGGGTTTTATGTGGTTTATACCACTTGTTTTATCAGAGGGTCTCCCTTGATTTAAAATATTCAGTGTATCCGCTAACGGGATCTGTCCAGATGACTCCCCAGCAATAGAAGTCTGTATTGCACTAGAAAGCTCTGAGATATTAGATCCACTATGGGATATCTCCTGTGTGTTAATATGTAATGTGAAGTTCAGTTCATCAATATCTGCTACTTGTGTGGAAATAGTAGACGGATTAGCAATAAATTCTACATCTGCTGCTTGTGTGGATAAAATAGGTGGATCAGTAATCAGTATGGAGGGAGGAGTAATTTCCATACACATTCCCTCTATTATAAGGTCATTATTTTTTTCCAAATTAGAATTAAATGCAGTATTTTTCTTGTAATTATTGTTAATGGATAACTTCTTTTTATGAGTCTCATATATTGCTTGTTGTTTTTTATTGATAAAAAACTGTTTTTGAAAACTATTCACTTGTTTTGTATGGTTATCAGTATCATTGCTTAGAATAGGGGATGATGGATTATCCCTAGTTGTTCTCTGCATAGAGATGATGGGAACAGGTGAAATTTGAAGTGGTGATTGGATTTTTTCTTTTTTGGAGTCTTTTATATCTCTTTCATATTTTTTTGCTTTTTTATTTATTAAATCATTTTCAAACTTAGCCAGTCTTAGTTTTACCTCATTATCTGTGGCAAAATATTCCGTAGATGAAGAAAAGAACTCCAAATCCCCTTTAATTTTAGCTATTGTTTCTAAAGCATGCATAGCCAGAGTATTCCTTTTATCAATCAGCAATCTGATCAGTGTTGTTGAGCAATCAGAAATACACCGGTCCCATCTTTCAGTAAAAACAATATCCTGAGGAAAGGATGAATTGAGATTCATTCTCAATCCCTTGGGTATTATGTTATCCTTAATGTAATGTTCTAAAAACATCGTGTCTACGTGATTAGTTATTTCTATTTTGCTATTATTTTCTAAGTTCAAAAACAGTCCACGTAACCTTTTTTGATCTGTATCATTCAGCATAGTTGGATTATTATATATGCATCTGTCGCCATCTTTAAAGTCTTTACTAAGGGCTGTATTGATCAGAGATAATCTAAATTTCTCTCTATTGGTCACATAAAAGTCCATAATGATCCAGCAATTTAGATTTTAAAGTCTTAAACACAGTTCTTATCTGTTGATGATTCTGGAAGGTTTTTCCGTCTCTCGATGTGTAGAACAATCTGGGTCGCCCAATTTGCAGCTCCTGGTCTTGAGGCTAAGCCCCCCAGCAATAGCAGACTGTGAACGCCGCTGGAAATAGATGACAGCCACCAACAGAGCGGAGCTTGTGGAGCTTTACACTGGGGTTGTGCAGAGGTGCACAACTTCATAAGGTTAGTAGCCATCCCCACACCCCTCTAACAATTGCAATACTGAGTTACCCATTGCGCCTTGTTCTCTCCTCTCTTTACTTATAGATTTGTTGATAAACACTTACAAGACCTAGTACCTCTCTTGCCGACATACTTAAAAGACAGCCAACATGTACTCCAGCTTTTACAAAAAGTCAAATGGCGTGACAACTTCATCCTAGGCACCCTGGACATCTCTTCCTTATACACCGTGATCCAGCATGATGCGGGCTGCGACGCAGCCACACACTTCCTTTTGAAATAAAACAAATTACCTAAAGAACAAATAATGTTTATCAAGGAATGTATGAAGTTCATACTTAAGCATAACTATTTTAAATATGATGAACTTTTCTACACACAACAATGGGGCACAGCAATGGGTACGAGGTTTTCCCCAAGCTATGCCAATTTATATGTTGGCAAATGGGAGGAGTCAGCCATCCACCCAGGCGGAACACTCAGACCTAGTTTGGTATTTTGGCACAGATTTATTGACGACTTACTCTTCATCTGGTATGGTGACCAAGAATCCCTAGACTCCTTCATCAGGGAGATTAATACCAATAAATTTTTTCTTGGAATTCACCTCCAACATAAGCCAAAAACAGGTAAATTTCTTAGATCTCAACATCTATATCGAAGATCAAAAAATCCATACAAAAACGTATATGAAGCCAACGGACTCAAATAGCTTCATCTCTCTGGACAGCTGTCACCTCCCCAGCTGGTTGTTAAATATCCCACGCAGTCAATACATGCGATTTTACAGAAACTGCTCCAACACTGGGGACTTCAACGAAGAAGCCACACAATTAACAAGAAAATTTTTAGAAAAAGGATACAATTCACAATTTTTACACAAAGCGAAAAATCAGATTCAAACTATGCCCAGAGATAACCTCCTTAAGAACAGCACCACAAAAATCAACGCCACAGACCCTGCAACACAACCAGATATCCCTATCATAACTCAATACAACTCCAATACACACTTATTAAGAAAAATTATTTCAAAACACTGGCATATCCTTCACGATGACAAAACAATAGGCTATCTGATTCCACCAAAGCCAAGATTCATCTATAGGAAAGCAAAAAACCTGGGAAACCTCATTGCACCAACAGTTCGCAATCCTCAAATCAACAATAAACCCCCACTCATTAAAGAAACTGTTGTTTTTTTTCCCTGCAACAAATGCGCAGCATGCAAGAAGCTGCACATCAAAAAACAAAAAATAATCATGGAAGGCCAAATCACCCACACAATCTCAGACTTCATTACTTGCAACACCGAAGGTGTCATCTACGGCCTCCGATGTCCGTGCAACAAACTTTAAATAGGTAGAACCAAACGCCCTTTACATGTGCGCATAAATGAACATCTGCGCAACATTTCCAAAAAATTTGATGGACACCCACTATCTATACATTACTCCAAAAAACATGGAGGTTCCATAAAGGGCACTACCATCACAGGCCTACAGAAGGTCCACAAACAATGGCGCAAAGGGGACTATCTAAAACAAATGTCCAGGATTGAAAGCAAGTGGATATTCAATCTGGACACGTTAAAACCAAAAGGACTCAATTCTGAGATTGAGTTATTTGCTTTCAATGATGATTAATACATTCATCCGAAGTAATGCATATTATATCTAAATACCAAGCTGACCCCGCCCCCACTAATCAATCATGGACAGCACGCATATATAAGGGACCTACTTACAGCAGTAGACCATCCCTGAGGAAGAGAACCATAGTTCTTGAAACGTGTTGGTCTTTTGGTCCCTGTAAGCCACCGTACCGGTACGGGTCACGTGCGCGCTGTCACGTGCACTGACGTCACGCAGGTCCTACTGCGTTGACACAAGGCGCCTACTCAAGGTCCTTCCCGCCCTCCACAGACCGCCGACGGAGGACACTAAGCGCAAGGGAGAACAGCTGGTCACCGGCCGGGACCCTGTTTCACTCCCTGCGCGACCCATCTCTACGCCCTACCGCCCCTTCTGCCCCCGCTGCCAGCTGAGACTCTGGGAGTACCTACAGTAAGACGTTAACGAGCCCCTGTCAGCAGAATCAGCCCTGACAGACAACCAACTGTAAGTAACTGAGCTCCGCTCCCACGGTGACATCCAGCATCTAAGACTGCACCACAGTGTGCACATGCTGTACACACACCAGACTGCACATCTCTCCTGATCGTAACTACCACCACGAAAAAGTTTAAGAGGATTAAGCAGATCCTCAGTACCCTAACACAGAGCACAGACACTGCTTCCCCACTGCTACCAACACTACCAGTGAGCCCAAGGAACAAGCAGACTTTCAGTGCTCTAATCTAACAGGTAACATTTTAATCATCCTACCTGCACTCTGCATGCCCTCCCCCTACTAACTAGGATCCATAGATACATCTATAGTATACTAACATTTATCCTTCAAGTCTTTTTGATACATATACAGCTGTCCATCACCCAGCATTGGACAACATGCTTCAAGACCGTAGTCACTAGCACGTGCTACCTTGGAACCTATACAGAACCTCGTACAGGTAAATACATATTTTCTCACCTGTGCCACTCAGACCCCCCGCACTGTACCACAGGTATAACAAAACCCTTCTACTATTCACCAACAGCTGCAAGTAGCCTCAAGCACTGCGATCCACACTAGATGTCCATCACCCGGAACCAGACAATAATCAAGACCGCAGACACCATCAAGTGCAGTCCTGAAACCTACACAGAACCCCCCTCCTTTACAGGTAAAAAACTGCATTCCTTCATATGTGCCATTTAGACCCTCTGCACTGTGTCACAGGCATAACTAATATTACTCTATATCCATTAGAAGTACTTTCTAATCCCGCTGCCTAAACATCAAGGAACGACCATCACCCCAAGCACAAGCCATCCACACCTGGAAATCTACTCAGATCGACAACATGTAAATCAATTCTTCCACCAGTGAGATCAGCCACTCCAAGCTTACGGGGAACAATCTGGTCACTAACCCCTCCTTTCCCCTTCTCTCTCTCTTTTTTACACCTAGGAACCATCCAGACTACAACCTTTCTAAAACTGGCCTAGAAACCCATGAGGCTACAATTACAAGGAACTCACATAAAGCCTCTACCCCAAAAGACCCACCATCTATCCCTATCTAATATTTTAATATTTTAACCTTCACTGTGATTTAACGTCATTTTTATGTGAGATTTACTATTCAAAATAAAAACTTTTTTATCATCTTCTCCTATTGTCCACATCTTGTCCTAAAAAACCCTCCCCCTTCTTTCATACGACCTAAACCTTACCAGCGCAGGATATTTTAATCATTTTCATTTTAAACATTGGACTTTTCCAATATTGTCAACCTGTGGTTGGTTGTCTATCCCTCGCAGCAGGTAATATCAAGGCCCACCTACCAGCGCCTACACACAATTTTATTTGTCAGATTCGTATACAGCCTTGATAAATGCCCTTGAGAGGAGACCAGAAACTGACATTACATTAGATTTTGTGAAAACAAGACTAATAGATGAATATCAGAGAAGAAAAGAACAAAGAAATGATTCTTCTACTGAAAAGGACAGTGAAAACGCTCTTAAAGCTACAGAATTTAAAAAACCCTATAATAAAGAGACAAGAGAATGCTTCAGATGTAAGAAAAAAGGTCATTTAAAGAAAGACTGTACCACATGGAAAGCAGAACAACAAAAATTACAACATAAAAAGCATAAACAGAAAGTAAAAAACACAATTTCCAATTCATGTGAGAATAATTGGAATGGCACATTTAAAGTAAAAGACAAGAAATCACCACTTGGTTGGTTTATTGATTCAGGAGCAACGAGTCATATGACAAGTGACAAGAATTTCTTTACTGATCTTGATTTA
The DNA here is from genome assembly GCF_046119375.1 of Phyllobates terribilis. Lineage (NCBI taxonomy): Eukaryota > Metazoa > Chordata > Amphibia > Anura > Dendrobatidae > Phyllobates > Phyllobates terribilis. The sequence goes on along the minus strand of NW_027362763.1, from coordinate 263,916,780 downwards.
GATAAGAAAGAAGCCATTTATCTTGCAGATGGAAGCAAAATAACCGCAGAAGGTATCGGACAAGGTATGCTAAATTGTTCAAACAAGTTCGGACAAGATTCAAAGATACTTGTACAGGATGTGTTGTATGTTAAAAAATTGGAAGGCGGATTATTATCTGTGAAACGTTTAACAGCAAAAGGACTTACAGTAAAATTCAAAGACAATTAGTGTGCAATTATTGCAGGAAACAAGGTGATAACCAAAGTCAAGGCAGATGAACAATTATATCATTTTGACACACCAAAGGAACAGATGAAGGTATGTACACATGATCACAAAAACTGTATTCACATGTGGCATAGACGTCTAGGACATAGACACCCTGACAGTATAAGGGAACTACAGAGAAAAGAATTGACAAAAGATTTAAAGATATCAGATTGCTCAATTACCGTAAGATGTGAATGTTGTATAAAATCCAAAGCCACAAGGATATCTATTCCAAAAGAAAGTGAGATGAAAAGTGAAAGACCACTTGATTTGGTGCATACTGACGTATGTGGACCGATGAAAGTGACTACATCAGGAGGCAATAGATACATGTTGACTTTTATAGACGACTACTCAAGATACACAGTCACATACTTAATTAAGAACAAAAGTGAAGTTTTTGATAAACTTGTAGACTATGTAACAAGATCAAGTAACAAATTTCAAAGGAAGCCAATTGTCATCAGAAGTGATAATGGAGGTGAATTTACAGGTCACAGAATAGAAGAATACTTAAGACAAAATGGAATACAACACCAGAAAACAGTTCCATACACACCTGAACAAAATGGAGTAGCAGAAAGGAAAAACAGAACTCTAACAGAAATGATAAGATGTATGCTGACGGATTCCAAACTACCAGAGAAATATTGGGGTGAGGCAGCAATGACAGCTACATATCTACAGAACCGACTTTTTTTTCCAGAAAGCTGACGAAAACTCCATATGAACTGTGGCAAGGTATGAAACCAAGTGTCAATCATTTAAAAGTTTTGGATGTAAAGTTTTTATATTCATTCCAACAGAAAAACATTCCAAACTTCAAAACAGATCCATGGAAAGAATATTCGTTTGATATAGTGAAAATTTGCTAAGGATATAGAATCCTAGATCCCAAAACAGACAGAGTTACTTTGAGTAACAGTGTGACATTCATTGAAGATTTAAATGAAGACATAATGATTTCAGTTGAAACAAAAATTAGAAAAACAATAGTGGCATAACTGAAGAAATATCTGATGAGAAAGAAGTAGAAATGAATGAAGAACAAAATACTGAAAGTGAAGAATCACAACTACAAACAGACACAGAACCAAGACGTTCAATGAGAGAGAACAAAGGAAAACTGCCAAAATGTCTCTCATACAAGACAAGCATAAGAAAAATCTATGAGCCTACCTCTTGGGAAGACATATCTAAACTTCCGGAAGAAGAAGGTAATAAATGGATAGAAGCAAAAGAAACAGAAATTAAATCCATGCATGATTCAAATACATGGACACTAACAGATTTGCCAGAAGGAAGAAAAGCCATAGGATGTAAATGGATTTTTAAAGTAAAATACCAAACAGATGGCACAGCTGAAAGATACCGAGCAAGACTCGTAGCTAAAGGGTATTCTCAAAAATATGGAGAAGACTATGATGAGACATTTGCTCCAGTTGTCAAACACACTACAATAAGAACCTTACTTACAGTTGCAGCAATGAAATAGGTGGAACTGAGACATCTGGATGTAAAGACAGCTTTTCTGAATGGAGAATTAACAGAAGACATTTACATGGAACAACCTCTAGGATTCAAAGATGAAAGAAATCCAAACAAAGTTTGCAAACTACAGAAAAGCATATATGGTTTAAAGCAAGCAGCTAAAGCGTGGAATGACAAAATCACGGAAGTACTTACAAATGAAAAATTTCAAAGAAGCAAAGCTGAAACATGCTTGTACACAAAAAGGCTGATTAATAGATGGATTTATGTACTCATATATGTAGACAACATTTTGATTTGTTTTAAACAAGAAAGGGATAAAGAAATCATTCTAAAAATCCTGAAGCAACATTTCGATATCAAAGACTTGGGAAATGTAAAACAGTACCAAGGAATACAGGTAGAAAGAGAAGAAGACGGAAGTTTCCTACTGAATCAAAATCACATGATTCAAGACATAACAGAAAAATTATCTCAAAGAGATGACCAGTGAAAAAAATATGCTACCAAATAATGAAGACTACAGAACAGCAATAGGAAAACTACTGTATCTAGCGACCGTTACAAGACCAGACATCGCAGCAGCAGTAGGAATCCTGAGTAGAAAGGTATCAAAACCAAATAAAGCTGATTGGAATGCCGTGAAGAGAGTAATGCATTATTTGAAAGGGACTAGCAATGTTAAGCTGAAATTACCCACAGGTGATAATTGCGTTTTAACAGGATATGTTGATGCAGATTGGGCTGGAGATCCAACTGACAGAAGATCTACCAGTGGACATATTTTTTTTCTCTCAGGTGGACCAATAAGTTGGACAAGTAAGAAACAGTCAGTTGTGACACTGTCTTCAACAGAAGCAGAATATGTTGCCGCAGCACATGCGAGTCAAGAAGTACTGTGGTTAAGACAATTGTTGACAGAATTAGGACAGCCACAGTTGGAACCAACAAAACTGAAAGAGGACAATCAAGGATGTCTTGTTATTGCTCAGATGGAAAGAGTCAATCCAAGAACCAAGCATATTGATGTGAAATATCATTTCTTGAGAGATCATCAGGAACAAGGAGTCTTGAAGTTAGAGTATTGTCCTACTGAAGAAATGACAGCATACATCTTCACGAAGGCGTTGAATGCTGATAAACACCAGAGACTAATAAAAAAGTTGGGTTTGATTGAATAAGTCCTTACTGTTGAGAAAGGGTGTTGGCATATACAACAGATTAGGGATTATTATAAGTGAAAGGAGGACTTTATACTAACCAGACAGCAGATGGTGATAGTGTGTAAAGTTATATGCTTGCTGTAATAGGGGAGAAAAGCTCTCAATTGTTGGTTGTTTTTGCTTCCTGTGTGTTTTTCTTTTTTTTCCTGAATGTGTTATGTCAGCAGCACACGGACTGTGTGACACTGAATTGTATCTCATGTTTAACCAGTATGAAGTAAATACTGTTTACTCAAGATATCTTGCTGATTGAAGCTCTCGTAAGTACAGTGGTGACTGCAAGAAGATGCACTCTGCGACAATAAATACCTGCTGTGTTTCAGAGAGAGGTGCCAGCGATATTCATTACTACTTGTGAAAGCTTTAGCAAAAGCAGTACGTCGTTATCTCTGGAGCTTGAGGACGTGTGTGCATATGTCTGGAGTTCGTCTAAAGCTAATTTCCCCCTGTTTGTCTACGCCTGTTGTATATAGTGTTTAGTGGAGATCGACTAGTACTCATCTTCTCCCTTCCCTAGCCTTAGCCATACGCCAGGGAAAGACAGGGCGAGGTATGCGTGTGGCGATTGGTGAAGACTAGAGGCAATACAGGGACGTTAGGGGAGACAGGGTGACGCTAGATCAACCTAGGAAGTCTCCACTTCCCCCCTTTCCCTAGAGTCTGGGCTCCCTTTCCCTTTACCCTTTGTGTTGCACTAAGTCTTTCCCACACCTTGCGTGACACTTCGTACTTAGAATTGTAGCTATGCAAAACTGATGTATGTGTATGAATCCTGAGTTTGCACGGATAACTCAGATATGCCAGTTTTTTTCTTGCTTCCTATAAATTTAGACCCTAATGTATGTCCAAGATTGTTTTGTGTGCCTATTTGGGTATAGGGATTGATGTAAATAAGTGCAATCTGTGTACGTCATTGCAAAATATGTTGACACTAAATAAGTCACGGAAATAAATATCACATCTGCTTTTGCATGTTCACATTAACAATTTTAGCCAACTGGTACACAGCTGCCTCTACATTCTTGGATTCATTATTCTTGGATTTCTGTCCCCTTATTTTGAGGAACAACATGATTCATTTTTAATCTTTACTAATAGTATCCGGTAAGACTAGGTTAAGTAAGAGTGGGTTCACACAATAGTTTTTTTTCCTGTATGGTTAATGTTGATTCTCTCTCTGCTGTGCAATTATTTGCCCTTCTTAGGTCTAAGTTGAAGTTGAGTCAGTTGTGAGTCATGTTATTTTCCTGTTAGTTCTGACTCAATTCAATTAGCCCAGTTGTCTCTGAACTTCTCCTCACCACCCACACTTGCGCAGTTTATTATTGTAAATTCCATGGAACTCATAGTATCTGATATTATATTGCTCTATACTCTATATCTATATATCTAATATATACTTACCCTGTAATGTCTTCACATCCTGCTCCATCCAGATGTGTCCGGATCCCAGAATTCCAAGCGGCGGAAGTTCGCCGACCGCCATATTGGGACACCCAAGTGATGGGTGTCTCAATATGGAAACCGCTGGTGGTACCAGCCTCTTGCGTGGTACCACCAGCGGAACACCGTCACAACACACACACACACTGTATACGCCGTACGCAACACACACACACAAACACACTGTATATGCCGTACGCAACACACACACACATACACACACACTGTATACGCCGTACGCACCACACACACACAAACACACTGTATACGCACCACACACACTGTATACGCCGTACGCACCACACACACACACACTGTATACGGCGTACGCACCACACACACACACACTGTATACGCACCACACACACACACTGTATACGCTGTACACACCACACACACACTGTATACGCACCACACACACACACAATGTATACGCCATACGCACCACACACACAAACTGTATACGCCGCACGCACCACACACACACACACACTGTATACACTCCACACACACTGTATACGCAGTACGCACCACACACACACACACTGTATAGGCCGTACGCAACACACACACTGTATACGCCGTATGCACCACACACACACAAGCACACACATTGTATACGCCTTACGCACCACACACACACTGTATACGCACCATACACACACACACACTGTATACGCCGTACGCACCACACACACACACACACACTATATATGCCGTATGCACCACACACACTGTATACGCCGTACGCACCACACACACACACACTGTATACGCACCACACACACATTCACTGTATATGCCATACGCACCACACACACACACACTGTAAATGCCATACGCACCACACACAGACACACACACACTGTATACGCCGTACACACCACATACACACACTGTATACGCCGTACGCACCACACACACACACACACACTGTATACGCCGTACGCACCAGCACACACACACTCTGTATATGCCGTACGTACCACACACACATTGAATACACTGTACGCACCACACACACACTGTATACACTGTATGCACCACACACACACACTGTATACGCCGCATGCACCACACACACACTGTATACGCCGTACACACCACACACACACTGTATATGCCATATGCACCACACACACACACACACTGTATACGCCATATGCACCACACACACACACACACTGTATACGCCGTACGCACCACACCACACTGTATACACTGTATGCACCACACACACACACACTGTATACGCCGTATGCACCACACACACACTGTATACGCCGTACACACCACACACACACACACACACTGTATACGCCATATGCACCACACACACACACACACACACACACACTGTATGCGCCGTACGCACCATACACACACTGTATACACTGTATGCACCTGAATCGGTCGACAGGGGTAGGGGTACTCGGATACAGGGATGGATGGGTTACTTCTGTGGGGATCACGGTTGGTCGGTTCCCGGTTCCGTGCCCTGGACCGTCAGTAAAGGGATGGGGGTCAGGATGATGAGAGTATTGTGTCCTGACGCCTCCTGTGGTAACTGGTAAAATCAGTTACCAGCGCTGTGTATGGTTGCTGAGGTGATCAGCATACGGCTTGTACGAATGCTATAGGCAGTAATGTCAAAGTAGGCACACACACACATTAAGACTTTGTTTCAGTACCTTTCTTTTACTGATGTCCGGTAATAGGTACAGTTCAGGAGGGTAACCAGGTTTTCGGTGCAGGTAGAGATATTCACTCTGGAGATTTGTGAGGCCTCCTCTAACAATGTGTGTGTTGTTTGGGATCAGTCCTGCCTTAAGCTTTACCTGCCACCTTTTACTTTCTTTGGGGTCCTTCTCCACAACTGACAATGAGGACCTTTCCTTGGGGCTACCAATTCTCTTTTTGAGTCCCTGGTCCTATACTTAGTCAAGTTTGGCAACTCTTTCCCCTTCTTCTTCAGGGGGAGTAGATCCTCCTGATCTGTCCGGGTTTTCTATGCTATTCCTGAATTAATAGCAATCTCGGTCTCCAGTGTCCGGATGAGCTATAGGGATAATAGTTTTATCTCTTTCTTTCTCCTACTAGCCGCTGTCCCTCTCTCTAGGGCGCCTCACAACACCGACCTGTTTCCTAGTTCAGGGCTTAACTGGTCCCCAGCCAACAGCTCTTTCTGTCTCTCCTCCTTCACCCGTCTCTAGACTAACTGCCGCTTTTGCTGTCTCCCTGGAAACTGACTCCTCCCCTCAGACCTGGGGTGGAAGGTGTTGTGTGTGCCCAAGTGTACATCTCTCCCTGCACCTATGGATCCTGTGGTAATCCCCCGCAGGGGTGCCACATTCCCTGCTAGTTAACTTCAGTCCTCCGGGACTGAAACATTATTTTTTTTTAACAAAGATAACATAACATTAACATTTGCATTTGTAATTTGAACAGAGTCTCAAAAATAAAATTTACAATAACCAGGGAAAATGGGAAAAAGGGATAACCAGTCCATACAACGCTAGTCGATCTGCTGCAAGCTGTTAAAGGGAAAGTGTTTCTGCCACCACCAGTCCTGTGGCTTCGGTCCATTCTTAAAAAATTTTCAAAAAGTTTCAGACGTCCAAACAGGTAAAGTCTCTTTAGGCTTAAAGATTCAAATAGACTTAATAATTCACAATACACAACAAAACATTTACTACGTGTGCCTCGGCGCAAGGGTCCTAGGTACTGCAGGGGCCTCTCCCGGTCATAAGCACGATAGGCCCTTTGGCCCTGGGGTCACCTATTGGCCAAGATTTTGCTCTCCCTAGGCAGCTTCTTACACCAACTCTACTCACCCCTTTTTTTTTTTATGTTGTGTACCCGGTGTAACCTGTTTTGGTCTACTCGTCGCCCTTCTATATACTGACTTTAACTACATATTTACATTTTTGAACCTATTTACATTTCCCTTTTGTTATGGTTTACTCCCTGTATCTGAGTGGTGGGTGTCCAAAATTAATACGTGATGACCTCCGTAAAAATGGTATCCCACTGGTGCGTAAGCGTGGTGTGGAGCGAACACTACTTACTGACTCATGTGTTGGTCTACGTAGCACAGGTATGCCGGAGTGTCTTCCCACTCCCCTAGTGGGAATGGCAGGTACTCCGATTGCAGGATTCCCTAGCTCGACTGCAGCAGGTGGTTCTTCTGCTCTTGATCCTTCTACTGGTTGTGGGAATGTCAACATGGGAATTAAATATGCTCCTTCTATTTGGGGCCAATCTGCGGGTAACTCTCCTAAGATTGTCTTAATTGTCCTTGGCGTCTCTTCTTCTGGTATGGGACAAGGGATATACTCTTTTTGTTGTAAGGGTTGAGGACACTTCTTTAAGTGGTCTCGGGACACTGTTGCTGTTGTTTTTCCGCTATCGTTGCTGATTAGACAGGTTTTCTGGTTGTCAAAATTGGATGGTAATACAGTGTATGGTTCTTCTTCCCATTGATTATCTAGCTTATGAAGTCTCTTTTTCCTTTTCAAAACCAATTCTCCGGGGGTTAACGGGATTCCTTATGCATTTTTATTGAAATTGGTTTCTTGTCTTTCTCTGGATTTTGCTAGACTTTTCTCAACACACTCCTGTATTTTCTTGTATTGTTCTGTTCTTCTAGTATCCCAATCTGCACTTGAGTGGTCTTCCTCAGGAACTGCAATGCCCATTTCAAAGTCCACTGGCAATTTTCCTGGTCTCGCTCTCATCAAGTATGCCGGGGTGCAATTAGTTGAACTTACTGGGATGTTGTTATATATGTCAATAAGATCTGGTAATTTCTCTGGCCATCTGTTTCCGTCTTCCAAGGGTAGAGTCTTCAGCAGTTCTATTACCACGTGATTCATTTTTTCGCACATTCCGTTAGTTTGGGGATGGTAAGGCGTGGTACGAATTTTCTTGCATCCATACAAGCTACAGAACTCTTGAAATATTTCCACTTCAAACGCAGGACCCTGATCTGTCAATACCTGTTCTGGATATCCATGTGGCCTGCAGAAATAAGCTTGAAAGGTTCTTGCTGCTGTCTGAGCTGTCAAATCCTTCACAGGAGCTACCACTAGGAATCTGGAATAGTGGTCCACCATGGTAAGAGCATAAAGTATAGCCTGATCTACTGGGTGTGAGTTTGACATGATCCAAGGCTACTAGTTCCAAGGGCTGTTTGGTTATGATAGGCTGGAGTGGTGCTTTCTGGTTGTTACGATCTCCTCTTCTTAATGAGCATGGGCCACAATTTTTACACCATTTTTCTATGGAAGACCTCATGCCAATCCAATAAAACCTCTCACGTAACAGTATTTCCAGTTTTCTCCATCCAAAGTGTCCTGCTCCATTATGGTACGCTTCCAATACCATTTGGACGTCTCTCTTTGGAACCACAACTTGCCATACCATTTCATGTGTCCTTGGATTGATATACTGTCTGCACAATTGGTTTTTATAGATAAATAACCTGCTTCTTTCTTTCCAAAGGTATTGGGCCTCTGAGGGAGCATTCTTCTCAATTTTGGAATCCGGTTGGGTTACCAGCCTCTTCACTAGGCTCACTGCCGGATCGCTGTCTTGGGTTTCTTTCCATCCATAATGAGGCAGCGGGTTTAGTGCAACATCCTGATGGCTCTGGTAGATATGGGTTTCTGTCATTTTCCATTTTCTACTTTTATGGAAAGCTGGAAGTTCTATTTCTTCCAAGTCATCTGTTTCTTCTTCAAGCCCTTGCAAATGTACTTGAGGGTTTCTGGAGAGGGCATTAGCATTTGCATTTCCACGGCCTGTTCGGTACTTGGTGGTAAAGTCGTAGTTCGATAGCCGGGCCATCCAGCGCTACTCCAAAGCACCAAGCTTTGCAGTATCCAAGTGTGTTAGCGGATTATTGTCCGTAAAGATGGTAAATTTTGAAGCTGCTAAGTAATGCTTGAACCTCTCCGTGACTGCCCAGACCAAGGCCAGGAACTCCAACTTAAAGGAACTGTAATTTTCCGGGTTCCTCTCGGTAGGTCGAAGTCTTCTACTGGCATAGGCAATTACTCTTTCCTTGCCTTCTTGTATTTGGGACTGTACTGCTCCCAGGCCTACATTACTTGTATCCGTGTAGAGGACAAATGGTAGGTTATAATCTGGGTACGCCAAGATTTTCTCACCGGTCAGGGCCTGTTTCATTTGTTGGAAGGAGTCTTCTTGTTTCTTTCCCCATTCCAATGGCGGCTCTGAAGACCTTCTCTTCTTAGCTTGGCCTACCAGAAGATCTTGTAGGGGCGCTGCCATCTTCGTGTAGCCCTTAATAAATCTTCTGTAATACCCAACCAAACCTAAGAACTGACGTACCTCTCTGACGGTGGTCGGCCTCTGCCAGTCCTGGATAACTGTCACTTTTTCCGGATCTGGTGCTACGCCATCCGCGCTGACCACGTGCCCTAGGTATTGGACTTTTGGCTTCAGCAGGTAACATTTAGATGGTTTGAGCTTCATTCCATACTTTTTTAGAGCTGTAAATACCTCTACCAGGTGTTCCAGATGTTCTTCATAGGTTTTGGAATACTCTATGACGTCATCCAGGTATAAAAGTACCGTCTCAAAATTCCGGTGTCCCAGGCAGCACTCCATGAGTCTGTGAAACGTCCCAGGTGCATTGCATAACCCAAGTGGCATGCTATTTGTAGCGCTGGCGTCCCTGCCCTCTGCTAGGCAGGGACGCTGCTCCCCTCACCGCTCTGCTCCGTGCTCGGCGTCCTCTCCCCGCTCTGCTGTCAGCGCGCGCTCCTGCCCGGCGTCCTCTCCCCGCTCTGCTGTCAGCGCGCGCTCCGTCCCGGCGTCCTCCTCCTGCTCTGCTCTCCGCGCGCGCCGCCCTAAAGAGTCCCCGGCCAATGGCCGGAGGACTTCATCATATAAAAGGCACCTCCTCCAAAATGGAGGTGCCCGAGCAATGTTGTTTGCACCTGTGTCTCACCTGTGCTTCAGCCCTCAGGTCCCGTTGCCAGTTACCTGCCAGTTTCCTGCTAGTTACCTGCCAGTACCTGCCAGTTACCTGCCTGATTCCTGCCTGAATACTTGTTACCTGTCTGCCAGTCTGAGGTCCGACGGTCTGCCTTACTTCTCCTGTCAGTCTGTCTAAGGACCAGCCTGCCCGCTCACCTGGGAGCGCATGTCAGCTACCTGCCTGCTTGCCTGAGGTCCGACGGTCTGCCTTACTACTCCGGTCAGTCTGTCTATGGACCAGCTTGCCCGCTCACCTGGGAGCGCTTCTCCGTTATCTGCCTGCTTGCCAGCCCGGAGGCTCCGTTGTCACGTGCTGTGACCACCAGCTATCTCAGAGACTCTTGCCCGCTCACCTGGGAGCGCATCTCCGTTACCTGCCTGCTTGCCAGCCCGGAGGTCCCGTTGTCACGTGCGGTGACCATCAGCTATTCCAGAGACTCTTGCCCGCTCACCTGGGAGCGCATCTCCGTTACCTGCCTGCTTGCCAGCCCGGAGGTCCCGTTGTCACGTGCGGTGACCATCAGCTATTCCAGAGACTCTCGCTTGCTCACCTGGGAGCACACATCTACCACCTGCCTGCTAGCCTACCCGGAGGCTCTGCCATCACAGGTCGTACCTACCCCTTACCCAGAGACTGCCCTGATCACTTGCCGTAACTCCCTGTCCGTTCACCCAGAGACTGCCACCCGCTCCCTTACAAGGGCCGCCCCCTTGTATAGTAGCTCAGAGGTTCCGCCTCCCGGACCCGTTACAGTCCGCCTCCCGGACCCGTTACAGTTTGCTCGGGCCATGGAACCCGGTGGCACCCAAGCTCCCTCGCTCTCGGACCTCTGTCTTGAACTGTCCCGTCAGAGGTCCCAACAGGAGACCATCCTGGGTCACCTGCGGAATGTTAATACTCGCCTGAACACTCTGTCTGATCCACCAACAACCTCCGCCAGTACCATGGTATCCTTTTCCGGACCCCGGCTCTCTGCACCTCCTCGCTTCGGAGGCGACTCCGTCCTGGCTCGGGGCTTCATAAATCAGTGCACCCTGCATTTTGAACTATTATCCCACCAGTTTAACTCCGACCGAGCCAAAATTGCCTTTATCATGTCCCATCTCACCGGGGAGGCCCTGGCCTGGCTAAATCCTCTATGGGAGAGAGGAGATCCCCTGGTGTCCGACTTGCCTGCCTTTCTCATGGCTTTCCGGAAAGCCTTCGACGAACCCGGACGGAGGACCTCATCCGCATCTTCTCTGCTTCGCCTCCGTCAGGGAAGCCTCACCGTGGGCCAATATGCCATACGGTTCCGTACCCTTGCCTCGGAGCTGGCCTGGGATAACGAAGCCCTGGTATCCGTCTTCTGGGAGGGTCTGTCCGGCCGTATTAAAGATGAACTTGCTGGTCGGGACATTCCTACCACTCTCGATGATCTAATAACCCTTGCCACCCGGATTGACCTACGGTTCCAGGAGCGTGCCAAAGAGGTCACCCGTGAGAGAAGGATTCCACGTCTAGCTCCTACTTTCCAGGAACCCGTCATTCCTTCCGTTTCTCCACAGGTACACTCTCCTGAGCCTATGCAGGTCGACCAGACCAAGATGGTCAAATCCCGTCAGGATTTCCGCCGTGCCGAGGGGAGCTGCTTCTACTGTGGCAGTAAGGAGCATCTGATCCGTGCCTGCCCGGAGAGGTCGGGAGAACGCCTGTATCTAGGTTCACTCAGAGGGGTCGATCTAGACAAAAATAAATCCTCTCCATCCCTGCTGTTGTCAGTCTCAATCATCTGCGGGGAGAATCGTTATTCCGAACTAGCCCAACTTGACTCTGGAGCAGCCGGAAATCTTATTTCACAGTCCCTGGTGGAGAAATTCCGCATCCCCACCAAACCTCTGGCTGTACCCTTGTCTGTTGTTGCCGTGGATGGGGGCCTCTTACCTCGCCCCATCCAATTCATCACCGAATCCATTACTCTGCAGGTGGGAATGCTGCATTCAGAGAGTATCTCCTTTCACGTTCTGCCTGGTCTCCCTCACGCCCTCTTGCTAGGTCTGCCTTGGCTCCAGAGACATGCACCCGTGCTTGACTGGCAAACCGGAGAAGTCCTTCACTGGGGACAGGCCTGTCATAAAACCTGCCTGGTTCCCGTCCATTCCGTCCGTCCCTCTCCTATCCCAGCTAATCTACCTGGACTTCCGATTCCTTATTGGTCTAGTGCTGATGTCTTTGTTAAGGAGGAGGCAGAGACATCACCACCTCATAGACCATGTGACTGCCCCATCGATCCCGCCAGAGTAATGCAGGTGGCTCCCGTGAGTCTAAATTGTCTCCCTCCTGGTAAGACGTTCGTATCGGTACCTGATCGGGAGAGAATCCTACACTGGGGTCATTCGTCTAAACTAGCTGACCACGCCGGTCGGAAAAAGACCCTCCAGCTTATTACCCGACACTACTGGTGGCCTAACCTGCACAAGGATGTTATGGACTTTGTTTCTGCCTGTGTGTCCTGCGCCCGCAACAAAGTTCCGAGACACCTGTCGGCCGGCCGCCTTCTTCCTCTGCCAGTACCTGCTGCCCCCTGGCAGCATTTAGCGATGGACCCTCCTCAATTCCGTCCTGGGGATAAAGTCTGGCTCTCGTCCAAATATGTCCGACTCAAGATCCCTTCCTATAAGTTAGGGTCTCGGTTCATCGGCCCACTGGTGGTCATCGGTCAGATCAACCCGGTAGCCTATAAATTGAAACTCCCGGCCAACTTACGGATCCCTAACTCCTTCCATGTATCTCTCCTCAAACCTGTGGTACTTAACTCTTTTTCTAAGTCTACAGGTACGCCTCCTGCTCTGGTTTCTGCTGAGGACAAGTTTGAGGTAGAGAACATTCTTGCCAGCAAAAGGGTAAGAGGAAAGACTTTTTTTCTGGTAGATTGGAGGGGGTTTGGTCCTGAGGAGAGAACGTGGGAGCCCCGGGAGAACATCCATGCCCCTCTCATCCTAGCTAAATTTCTGTCTGGCCTAAAAAAGGGGGGGCCTAAAGGGGGGGGTACTGTAGCGCTGGCGTCCCTGCCCTCTGCTAGGCAGGGATGCTGCTCCCCTCACCGCTCTGCTCCGTGCTCGGCGTCCTCTCCCCGCTCTGCTGTCAGCGCGCGCTCCTGCCCGGCGTCCTCTCCCCGCTCTGCTGTCAGCGCGCGCTCCGTCCCGGCGTCCTCCTCCTGCTCTGCTCTCCGCGCGCGCCGCCCTAAAGAGTCCCCGGCCAATGGCCGGAGGACTTCATCATATAAAAGGCACCTCCTCCAAAATGGAGGTGCCCGAGCAATGTTGTTTGCACCTGTGTCTCACCTGTGCTTCAGCCCTCAGGTCCCGTTGCCAGTTACCTGCCAGTTTCCTGCTAGTTACCTGCCAGTACCTGCCAGTTACCTGCCTGATTCCTGCCTGAATACTTGTTACCTGTCTGCCAGTCTGAGGTCCGACGGTCTGCCTTACTTCTCCTGTCAGTCTGTCTAAGGACCAGCCTGCCCGCTCACCTGGGAGCGCATGTCAGCTACCTGCCTGCTTGCCTGAGGTCCGACGGTCTGCCTTACTACTCCGGTCAGTCTGTCTATGGACCAGCTTGCCCGCTCACCTGGGAGCGCTTCTCCGTTATCTGCCTGCTTGCCAGCCCGGAGGCTCCGTTGTCACGTGCTGTGACCACCAGCTATCTCAGAGACTCTTGCCCGCTCACCTGGGAGCGCATCTCCGTTACCTGCCTGCTTGCCAGCCCGGAGGTCCCGTTGTCACGTGCGGTGACCATCAGCTATTCCAGAGACTCTTGCCCGCTCACCTGGGAGCGCATCTCCGTTACCTGCCTGCTTGCCAGCCCGGAGGTCCCGTTGTCACGTGCGGTGACCATCAGCTATTCCAGAGACTCTCGCTTGCTCACCTGGGAGCACACATCTACCACCTGCCTGCTAGCCTACCCGGAGGCTCTGCCATCACAGGTCGTACCTACCCCTTACCCAGAGACTGCCCTGATCACTTGCCGTAACTCCCTGTCCGTTCACCCAGAGACTGCCACCCGCTCCCTTACAAGGGCCGCCCCCTTGTATAGTAGCTCAGAGGTTCCGCCTCCCGGACCCGTTACAGTCCGCCTCCCGGACCCGTTACACTATTGAATTCGCATAGGCCCATTGGTGTTGTGAATGCTGTTTTCTCCCGGTCTTCTTCAGCAACGGAGACCTGCCAATACCCACTAGTGAGATCTAATGTGGAGAAATACTTAGCCGTCTTTACTGCAGCAAGAGACTCCTCTATCCGGGGTAACGGGTAAGCATCTTTGTGAGTGATCTTATTGACCTCCCTGTAATCCACACACATCCTCATAGTGCCATCTTTTTTTCTGACTAAGACTAAGGGGGCCGCCCAGGGACTACAGCTATCTCTTATAACCCCGGCCTCCTTCATGTCCTGCAGCATCTCTTTAGCACACTGGTAGTGGTTTGGTGGGATGGGTCTATGTCTCACTTTAATCGGGGGATTATCTCCTGTGGGTATGTGATGGTGTACCCCTTTTATCCTCCCAAAATCTAATGGATGCTTACTGAATACTTGGCTAAACTCTTGTACTACCCGGTAAACTCCTTGCTTCTGGGGGTCGGGAGTGGCATCAGTCCCTATGTACAACTGCTGACACCACTCCTCCACCTGTCCCTTGGGGTTGTTGTCCTCCGCCTGACTTGACGGGGGCAAGGGCTCTAATGTCTGTATGTTGTTATTACTGACAGTGTACAGCTTTGCTACAGTAGCATACCGGGGTAGTTTCACTTCTTCCTCCCCGCAATTCAACACATGGATTGGTACTCTTCCCCTGCGTACATCCACCACCCCTCTAGCTGTCAGCAGTGTAGGTCTATGCTCTGAATATACCGGTTCTACAATTGCCTGGTATTCCTTTCTTCTGATACCCATAGTTGCTCGACACCATATCATCATTTCACTGTTTGGTGGTAATACAGTGGGAAATGGGTCTGTTACCCGTGCACTGCCAATCTCCCCCCCAGACAGATTTACCTGTTGCTTGTGAATTAAGGCACGGATTTCTCTTTGAAGGACTCTCCTCTGCCCAATGCCAGCAGTCTCTGTAATCTGTTGGAGTAAAAACATCACTTCTTCAAGGCAGTTTTCAATCACATTAGTACCAAGCACCATGTAAGGACATTTGTTATTGGGGTCATCTTCTACCACACATAACCCTTGGTCTCTCAACTCCACCCTCCCCAGCTTTATTGTCACTTCTCTAAACCCCACCTGATTCAGTGGTTGACCATTAGCTGCTAAAATGACAAGACTAGAGTCTGGGGGGCTAAGATCAGCATCAGACCAAAATTGCTTGTAAAGGATATGTGGGATGGTGGTGACTTGTGACCCAGTGTCCAATAGGGCCGATGTGGGAATTCTTTCTAGCGTAATGTTGAGGTACGGGCGGCCTCCCACATACCGACTACGCCAGTCATATGGGCCCTGCCATTTTATTCCTGGGGATTGGCCCGTGGACCCAGGAATCTCGGGTTTAAACGACATCCTCTTGCAAAGTGGCCCGGTTTGTTGCAATGAAGGCAAACAGGTTGTCCTGAAGAATCCGTGTGGTCGGTGGCTCTGCGTCAGAATGGTGCGTTGGTCCCCTGAACGGGTGACTTGTTGATCCCCTCCAGGCGACATGGCTCTGCGTCGGAATGGTGCGTTGGTCCTCTGCACGGGCAACATGAGCTTTCTCCTCATCCACGGAACATCCTCAGGGGATTCAGCTAACTGGATTTTGCTTGGTGGTTGTGCCTCCGGTCTGGCTTGCAAGAGTTTTAGCACGTAGTCCATGTTTTTGGATAGTTGTAACACTTGATTACGTAGGTCATCAGCAGATTCGGGTGCGACATCTTGTCCTACTGCTTTTACAGAGTCTTTAGGGGTAGGCTCTAAGTTCATGTGAGAGGTATTAACCTGCCAGGATGGGATTGCAGGTTTTGCAGGTAATGGATCTCTTAGTACAGTTATAGCACGGTCCTTTAAGGTATTAAAATCCACATCTGGATGATCTAGGACCCACATGTGCACCTGCTGATGGTGAAAGTCTGATCTCAACCCATTCATAAACTGTTCTGCAAGCAATTTATCTTCGTCTTGCACACTTGCTGGATCTACCTGTTTTATGGACCGGAGTGCCGCTTGTAAACGTAGGGCAAAGTCTCTGATGGTATCTTGCGGTCTCTGCTTGCATTGGTAGAATAGCATCCTTAGTTCAGACTGTGTGCGTTTTTCAAAAGCAGCTTTGAGCTTATCAAACACATTTTCTATAGAGTCTCCATCAGCATCACTCCAAGTCTCAGATTCTAGCTCCGCTGCACCTATTAATTGTCCCTGCACAACGGAGGCTCGCTGCTTTCCTGTCATCGCATACATGTCCAGCACTGCACACATTTTACGTTTGAAAGCTGCTAAGGTACCGGGTTTACCTTCATACGTCGGCAACCATTTGGCCCCCGGTACATACGGCAAGGCAGTTGACATTATCGGGGCCATCGCTCCAGATGCTGCGGCTCCTTCACCAGCTGAGGAAACGGCTGCTGCTGCGTCTTAGGCATCCCCTTCCTCAAGGTCTCGGATATTGTTTGCTTCACTCATGACTGTGCCCCCCTGGTTAACTGTTGCTAGCCGCTACAATTAACTCCTTCAGTAACCGGTGACTCAAAAAAAAAAAAAACGGCGGGGCTATCCTCGCGCTCCTTTTGCCGCGCCCACGCGACTCTCTCCACTCTGTGACGCAGTTTAATTACTCTATGACGCAGTAATGACCGCCTTTTTTTACAGTACAAAAACATTCAATAAAGTCCAATTTAAACAAACAGTACCCGGTTCTACCGGGCCCGGTATCCTGTTTGTGACGCCAAACTGAATCGGTCGACAGGGGTAGGGGTACTCGGATACCGGGATGGATGGGTTACTTCTGTGAGGATCACGGTTGGTCGGTTCCCGGTTCCATGCCCTGGACCGTCAGTAAAGGGATGGGGGTCAGGATGATGAGAGTATTGTGTCCTGACTAGAGATGAGCGTTGTTCTACTCGAACTGTTCGCCAATCTCAAATTCGAGCTGTTTTGGGCGGTGTTCGAGCCGGTCGGCGAACACGAACAATTTGAGAAAAATTCGGCTGTTCGAGGTTATGTTCGATAACTGTTCGTGCACCAAAATCATAACTGGATTTTTTCTCAGTAATGATGAAAATTAATGTTAATACGCAGTTTGAGTGTACAGCGGGGCGGGGGGAGGGGCAGGGGATGGATCTCTGCAGGAACAATGAAGATCTCCATTTTTTTTTCTCTTTCCCGCATTTGCAGTGGGGAGGTGCAATCTGTCAGCCTATCAGCAGCGCACACACGAAGCGAAGTGCTTTTTTTCACACAAGCAAGGGCATGTGTGATTGGCAGTGTATGTCACATGTCCTTGCCCTATAAGACCAAGCCATTTTCCCCGTCGCCACCATTTTCTCACTGCTGCAGCTGCGTGTTAGACGGCACCGCTGTTGCTGTGTGCGCTATACCTTGTTAATTTCAAGCCAATTTTCGCACAAATATACAGATAGCTTGGGAGTAGGGAATAGTTGTGATTGCAGTCCTTTTAAGGACTAGGTTACAGCATTTCCTACGACTTTTATCAGGCAGGTCTGTGCTCTTAAATAGATAGATTGTGGGAGTAAAGACTAATTGTAATTGGAGTCCTTTTCAGGACTAGGTTACATCAGTTCCTATCAGTTTTTGCCAGGCAGGTCTGTGCCAGTGTTGTGCAAGTTTTTTTCACAGCATTTGGCTGAATCTAGCAAAGCTAATCCTTTTTGGCCTATTGCAGAGTGTGTTAGTCAGTGGAGTAGCCTATCTGTGTTGCAAGATATACCACCTGTGTATAGAATACCAATTTTTTTACTGCACCTAGTGAAGTAAAATCTTTTGGGCATAGCATCATTCTATTAGTCCATCTATACTGACCTCCATCAGGTTGCAAACTGAATATAATTTTTTTCTGCATCTAGCTCTGAAAAAATATTTGGGCTTCTAGCAGTGTGTGGGACTTGGTCTATTAGTCCATCTATACTGACCTCCATCAGGTTGCAAATTAAAAATATTTTTTTTCTTCATTTAGCTCTGAAAAAATATTTGGGCTTCTAGCAGTGTGTGGGACTTGTTCTATTAGTCCTTCTATACTGACCTCCAGCAGGTTGCAAATTGAATATAATTTTTTTCTGCATCTAGCTCTGAAAAAATATTTGGGCTTCTAGCGGTGTGTGGGACTTGGTCTATTAGTCCATCTATACTGACCTCCATCAGGTTGCAAATTAAAAATATTTTTTTTCTGCATCTAGCTCTGAAAAAATATTTGGGCTTCTAGCAGTGTGTGGGACTTGGTCTATTAGTCCATCTATACTGACCTCCATCAGGTTGCAAATTAAAAATAATTTTTTTCTTCATTTATCTCTGAAAAAATATTTGGGCTTCTAGCAGCGTGTGGGACTTGTTCTATTAGTCCATCTATACTGACCTCCATCAGGTTGCAAATTAAAAATAATTTTTTTCTGCATCTAGCTCTGAAAAAATATTTGGGCTTCTAGCAGTGTGTGGGACTTGGTCTATTAGTCCATCTATACTGACCTCCATCAGGTTGCAAATTAAAAATAATTTTTTTCTGCATCTAGCTCTGAAAAAATATTTGGGCTTCTAGCAGTGTGTGGGACTTGGTCTATTAGTCCATCTATACTGACCTCCATCAGGTTGCAAATTGAATAAAAAAATTTTCTGCATCTAGCTCTGAAAAAATATTTGGGCTTCTAGCGGTGTGTGGGACTTGGTCTATTAGTCCATCTATACTGACCTCCATCAGGTTGCAAATTAAAAATATTTTTTTTCTGCATCTAGCTCTGAAAAAATATTTGGGCTTCTAGCAGTGTGTGGGACTTGGTCTATTAGTCCATCTATACTGACCTCCATCAGGTTGCAAATTAAAAATAATTTTTTTCTTCATTTAGCTCTGAAAAAATATTTGGGCTTCTAGCAGTGTGTGGGACTTGTTCTATTAGTCCTTCTATACTGACGTCCAGCAGGTTGCAAATTGAATATAATTTTTTTCTGCATCTAGCTCTGAAAAAATATTTGGGCTTCTAGCGGTGTGTGGGACTTGGTCTATTAGTCCATCTATACTGACCTCCATCAGGTTGCAAATTAAAAATAATTTTTTTCTGCATCTAGCTATGAAAAAATATTTGGGCTTCTAGCAGTGTGTGGGACTTGGTCTATTAGTCCATCTATACTGACCTCCATCAGGTTGCAAATTAAAAATAATTTTTTTCTGCATCTAGCTCTGAAAAAATATTTGGGCTTCTAGCAGTGTGTGGGACTTTCTCTATTAGTCCATCTATACTGACCTCCATCAGGTTGCAAATTGAATAAAAAAAATTTCTGCATCTAGCTCTGAAAAAATATTTGGGCTTCTAGCGGTGTGTGGGACTTGGTCTATTAGTCCATCTATACTGACCTCCATCAGGTTGCAAATTAAAAATAATTTTTTTCTGCATCTAACCCAGCCAATAGTTTTGGCCTAATACCACAGTTTGGCCACTCAGCTCTGCTCGGTTACCATCCATTGTTTTTTTGTGCAAACAACTCCAGAGTTGTGAATTAGTTAACCACCAAAATGAGTGGAAAAAGGCCTGCTGCTGGTGGAAAGGGGAATAGGCGTGTTGGGAAGGGGAAAAAAGGTTGTGTCCGTGGGGTAGGTGCAGAAGAAAGACCATCTTCCAGCCAAACTAAAATGTCTACTTCTTTTAGCGGACAATGTGATAAGATCCCTTTCTTACGGCCACGCCAATCGCTACAAATTCCAGATGAGGCACAAAAACAGCAGGTGCTTCAACGGATATCAAGTGCTCCTTTAAGTGGGCTCTCCTCCACATCAACTTCAACATCACAAATACTCCAGTCCTCAAAGGTATCACCCAAATCGCACTTGCTTCCTCACAGCTCCCAAATCTCCAGCTGCCCGTCTGAGTATGAGGTAGAACAGATGGTTGAGTCTGCAGAGCTGTTTACTCATACTATAGCCTGGGAATCAGAGGTCGACTCCAGCGCTTCTGTGAATCCAGACGAGGAAATGATCTGCACTGATGCCCAGAATCTTTATGAGTCGGATCCAGGACCAGACGCAGAAGGTTCTGACCATAATGTAGACCCTCATTCCCAAACTGTAACTCCTGTTGGTGGAGACAATGAGGAAGACGATGATAAGACTCAAATACCTGATTGGAGCGACAACTTTAGTTTTTTGTCAGGGCAGGAACAGGTTGGCTCTGAGGACGACGGGTGTGATAACGCACAGGGTGATGATGATGAGGTCGGAAATCCCACTTACTGTCAACCCACAGTCAGCCAAGAGATGAGGTCAGCAGAGGAGGTGGAGGAAGATGCTAGTGACGACGAGGTCAGGTTGCGCCTTCCTGGACAGAGACGTAGTACTGGAAGCACGTCAACAACTGCATCCTCAAACACAACTCTGCCTCTCACCACAAGTCGTGGTGGCTCTTCAGGTCGCATGGGTGCTAAGCCTTGCATAGCCTGGGCATTTTTTCAGATCGATAAAGATGACCCAACTCGTGTTATCTGTAACATTTGTCAGCAAAAGCTAAGTAGAGGCCAAAAAATACATAGTTTGAGTACTTCATGCATGAACCGGCACATGGACATGAAGCATAAGTTGCAGTGGGAAGCTCAGTGTGCTACAATGCGGTCTAGCCGGCCGGGCCAACCACCGTCTGCCATATCTTGTGCATCCGCGGCCTCTTCATCCTCTGTGACTGGGGGGACAGCAGTCACACCTGTTTTGGGGCGCAGACCTGCCACCTCTTTACCCGCAACAGCCAGCGTGATTGGCAGGTCATCATTTTCTTTGGAGGTGGTAACACCAGCTGGTCTTGAGCGCTGTCCGACATCGATAGCACCACCTTTGGATCAAGGCAACCTAACATGTCCGCCTGCATCTTCCTCACAGACCGGCAGTTTGCCGGGGACACCCTTATCAACCCCGTCTAAGCACAATAGCCAGCCCTCGGTCCCTCAGATGTGGACAAGTAAAAGACCATTTCCTCCTAGCCATGAGAAAGCTAAGAGGTTGAATTTCACCATCTGCAAGCTCTTGGCTACAGAAATGCTGCCTTTCCGCCTGGTGGACACAGAGGATTTTCGAGACCTTATGTCCGTCGCAGTGCCCCAGTACCAGATGCCCAGTCAGCACTACTTCTCAAAGAAAGGTGTGCCTGCTCTCCACCAGCATGTCGCACACAACATCACCGCTTCTTTGAGAAACTCTGTGTGTGACAGGGTGCATTTCACCACAGACACTTGGACGAGTAGGCATGGACAGGGGCGTTACATGTCGCTGACTGGGCACTGGGTAACTATGGTGACAGCAGGACAAGGGGCTGCTGTCCAAGTCTTGCCGTCCCCACGAGTTGTGCGTCAATCCTCTTTATGTCATTTTTCCTCCACTGCTTCTGCCTCCTCAACCTCCTCTCGGTCTTCCACCTGCACCCAAAGCCTGTCTGGTCATGCCACAAGCTTTCTAACTGCGCAGAAGGGATCCTGCACACCTCCTTACTATGCTGGCAGTAGGGCTCAACGTCATCAGGCGGTTTTTACATTGAAATGTCTGGGAAATGTGAGTCACACAGCTGAGGAGTTGTGGTCAGCTCTGGAGAACCAATTTCATGAATGGTTGTCTCCACTGGACCTGAAACCAGGGAAGGCCGTGTGCGACAATGCTGCAAACCTGGGTGCGGCCCTTCGCCGGGGCAATGTCACACACGTGCCTTGTATGGCTCACGTGTTGAACCTGGTTGTCCAGCAATTTTTAGCCCACTATCCCAGACTAGATGGCCTTCTGCAGAGGGCACGGTCGCTGTGTGCTCACTTCCGCCGTTCGCATCCCGCAGCTCAGCGACTTACATCTCTACAGAAGTCGTTGGGCCTGCCACTTCACCGGCTAAAATGCGATGTGCCTACCCGGTGGAATTCAACTCTGCACATGTTGCAGCGACTGTGGCAGCACCGACAAGCCCTGGTGCAATACGTTCTGACGTATAGCCTGGGCCAACGAGATTCAGAGGTGGGGCAAATCACGCTGGAGGAGTGGTCTCAGATCAGGGACCTATGCACCCTTCTGCACAGTTTTGAAATGGCGACGAAGATGTTTAGTGCTGACGATGCCATTATCAGCATGACTATTCCGGTGATTTACATGCTGGAGCACATGTTAAACAGAATTCGGAGTCAGGTGGTGGCACAAGAGGAGGTGGAGGAAGTAGAGGAGGAGGAGTTGTATGCAGAAGGGCTAACATCTGCAAGGTCCAGACGGTCGGCAGCACCAAGGCGGCAGGCATGTGAGGGTGGGGGAGATGATTTTACCAGGGCGCATGGTAGCAGCCAAACTAGTGAGGAAGGTGCAGGAGCCCAGGAAGAAGTGGAGGACGAACTGATGGAAGACTCATCAGATGAGGGAGACCTTGATCACATTTCTGTTGTGCGAGGTTGGGGGGAGAGGACAGAGGAAGGAAGCATGATTGCTACCTCGCCACCAACACAACAGGGACTTGGTGCTCCTGGATGCGCAACACACATGAGTGCCTTCTTGCTGCACTACCTGCAACATGACCCTCGAATTGTGAGAATTAGAAATAATCCTGACTACTGGGTTGCCACACTGTTAGATCCCCGGTACAAAAGTAAATTTGCAGAAATTATTCCTGCCATAGAAAGGGATGCACGCATGCAGGAGTATCAGCAGAGACTGTTGCAGAATCTTACATGTGCTTTTCCACAAAATACCAGTGGTGCACGTAGTGAATCTCACAGTTCCAACTTGCCAACCGTGGGACCGTCAAGTGTTCAGCACTCAAACCATAACAGAACCACAGTATCTGCTGGTAACATCAATTTTGCGGAATCATTTCACCACTTTTTTAGCCCATCCTTTGCAAGGCCACAGGAGACAAGAAGTCTGACACATAGTCAACGCCTAGAGACGATGGTACAGGAGTATCTCCAAGTAAACATTGAAGCCACGACTGTATCACTGGACCCTTGCTCTTTTTGGGCTTCCAATCTGGATAAATGGCCGGAGCTAGCCACTTACGCCTTGGAGATCTTGTTATGCCCCGCAGCCAGCGTTCTGTCTGAACGTGTGTTCAGCGCTGCTGGTGGTGTGCTGACAGATAAGCGCACGCGGCTCTCCACTGATAATGTAGACAGACTCACGTTCATAAAGATGAACAAATCATGGATCCGAAACGACTTTTCTACCCCTGTGTCATCCTGGGGAGAGTAAAAGCTTGATGATTGGTTAAAATCACCCTACCAACCGTTTTAAGCTTTCAAATTACTAATCATGTTTATCTGTATCTTGACTGGAAAATAATTTGGGCTTTGTAGCAGTGTGCAGCACTGATCCTATTAGGCCATCTATAATAAGCTTCACCAGATTTAAAATTAAAAATAATTTTTAGCTGCATCTAGCCCGGAAAATAATTTTGGGGCTCCGAGATGCGCAAGACACATAAGTGCCTTCTTGCTGCACTACCTGCAGCATGACCCTCATATTGTCAGAATTCGAAGTAATCATGACTACTGGGTTGCCACACTCTTAGATCCCCCAAACTTTTCGATCAACCTTTTCATTTTAATAAAGACCAAAAAAATGGTCATTTTTGAAATTATAAGCATTAGCAGGTTGTTAGAAACTGAAATCAAACAGTTTTCAACTCAAAACTTTATTCTAGGTGATGTTACATTTTCACATAGGACCCCTTGTTCGAAAGGAGCTTCTGAACTCTCTCGTCCATTGAATTTGTCAGGTTTTGGATGGTTTCTGCTTCAATTGTTTTGCATGAGGACAGAATACCCTCCCAGAGCTGTTGCTTAGATGTGAACTGCCTCCCGCCATCATAGACACTCCTTTTAATGATGCTCCAAAGGTTCTGAATGGGGTAGAGGTCAGGGGAGCATGGGGGTCACACCATAAGTTTGTCCCCTTTTATGCCCATATCAGCCAGAGATGCAGATGTTTTATGTGCAGCATGAGATGGTGCATTATCATGCAGAAAAATGATCTTGCTGTGAAATACACGGTTCTTCTTCTTGAACCATGGCAGGAAGTGCTGTTTGAGAAAATCCACATACATTATGGAGTTCATCTTTAGCGCCTTCAGGGATCCTAAAGGGGCCGACAATCTCTCTCCCCATGATTCCAGCCCAAAACATTACTCCACCTCCTCCTTGTTGGCGCTGTAGCCGTGTTTGCGTGGGGTGTCCATCAACCAGCCATCCTCCACTCCATTCATCTGGACCATCGAGCGCTGCACGGCACTCATCCGTGAACAAAACAGTTTTGAAATCAGTCTTCATGTAATGTTTGGCCCACTGGAGCCGTTTCTGCTTGTGTGAAGTGGATAGAGGAGGTCGACAGGATGGCATATGCACAGCTGCAAACCTCTGAAGGACCCTGCATCTTGTTGTTCGGGGGACGTTGGAGGCACAAGCAGCTTCAAAAACTTGTCTGCTGCTATGACAAGGCTTTTTTGCCGCTGCTGTTTCAACCTGACGTAATTGCCTGTAGGAAAGAGTCCTCAATTTGCCCTTATCAGCACGCACACGTGTGTACTGTGAATCAGCTACATACTTCTTGATTGCCAAGACACTTCATCCTGATCATCGCACAATGTTGATTGTAGTCATGCCTTGACCTAAACACTCCACAATTTGTTGCTTCTCAGCAGCCGACACATCCTTTTTCTTTCCCATTTTGGCAGAAAATGTAGGCTGCTTAATAATGTGAGAGAGCCTTCTTAAGTAGTCTTGCCTTTCATTGGACACACCTGCCAAACTAATTAGCACAGGTGTCTGCAATTGCTTACAGTGATATAAAGAGCCCTGACACACATCACCATCAATGAGTTTAACTGACAAACAAACAAATTCTTCCCTTATCACTCCTAAACACTTTTTGCATAATAATTTGGAACGCGGTGTACATGTGCTTTTCCACAAAACACCAGTGGTTCACGTAGTGAATCTTACAGTTCTAACTTGCCAACCGTGGTCTGTATGGAATTGTTCAATAAAGGGCCCAAAATTAAGATAACATAGATGGGAGAGGTCTCTATGAATAGGAATTCCTAAGTATTTGATACCCTGTGAGGGCCAGGCAAAGGGAAAGTTGGACTGGATGGAATCCTATATGGATTTAGGGAGGGAGACATCGAGGGCCTCAGACTTCGCTGCATTGATTTTAAAATTTTACCATGTAACAAAGTGATCTATTTCAGCCATAACAGCAGGGATGGATATATGTGATTGAGTGATATATACTAGGACATCATCAGCAAATAGAGAGCACTTGTACTCGGTGCCTCCCACCTCAATCCACCTAATATTGGGGTTATGGCGAATTGATGAGAGCAGGTGCTCCGTCACTAGGATGTATAAGAGAGGGGACAGAGGACATCCCTGCCTTGTCCCATTGGTGATTGTGAAAGGTGATGAAAATGTTCTGACGCACCCCCTGGGCCTTGGGACACCCGGAGCCGGACCCTTTTTGGTGGATGCTGGTGGTTGTAGTCTTCGTGGCGGCGATCCGGTTCCGTGGCTCAGGGCGGTCAAACCAGTGGCGGAACTATTTATGTGGTTTTGATGTTTAAATGTCCGACTACGCCACCCGTGGATTGCGGTCAGAGTGAACCGCCGCTACAGGGCAGACCGCTAAGGCTGGTGTTGTGGGTGCAGCAGAGCGTAGCATAACTCCCCACGGGAGGAGTATAGCCTCAGGGCAGTGTATGCGGAGGATGGGGGTGATGGTGCAGGGCAGCAGCAGTAACGACACGGAGTCAGTGATGCAGTTCAGGGCCTTTACTCACAGTTCTTATTATCCAGACCACGTCTGCAGGTAACGGCTGCCCACGTCGTACTGTGCTCACCAGGTGAGGGGCTCAGACAACTCCAAGATAACTTTGGAGCGCTTCACAGGACCCCCTTTGTGTGTCCTTTGTCTGGCCTTTCTTACCAACACTTCTGTCCGGCTGCCTCGGGCCTCCTCTTGGTAAACTTGGCGCCAGTTTCCCTGACCCTATGTGGTGCCTTCCTAGCGGGTGGAGCAAGGGGCTGCGCCACATAAAATGTCAGAGCCTCCGGTTTCTAGCTGAGGGTCGTTTCCTGCCTCCACTAGTTTCGGGGACCGGTCTCCCCCTTTGGCCTGACCCCTCCACGCAGGTGGATTCGGGCGTGCGGTGGCGACTCGCCCGTCCGCACCCCTGGGATCCCTTCATTCCTCGTTCCTGGAGCCTTCTCCGCTCCTCTTCCTTCCTTCTCCCTCTTGCAGGCCTGGGCCTCTGTTACTAGGCCCGCCTCCGGAGCAGAGCTCATGCAGAGCCCCTGCTCCCTGCCACTTCTGCTCAGACTTCTCTGCACTGAACTAAGATGGTGCCCACCTTTTATACTCCCTTCTCAATGCACCCAGGAACTGCTTCCTCCCTGCTCCTGCACTGCAGGGTTCCCCTTCCTCAGTGTTCCCTCCCCCCACTCCAGCCAGGGACAGGGACTGTCGTGCCCATCTCAGGGGCATATTGGTCGCCCTGCCCCACGGCAATGTGGTGTAATGCATGCAGGTGTCGGGTCCTGATCCACACTCCATCCTTATCTGAGAGTGAGATATCACACCTCTGGGTGAGGTGCAATACGTCTGTAGCAACCGAGCCCTCGGTGCTACAGTTCCATTTATCTTCAGCCTAGGTGACGTATTGTGATACAGGGCCGTGATTTTGGCTATAAAAGGGTCCCCTAGACCCCTACCCCAAGCTTTTTAAGAGAATCATATATGGCGTGCCAGGAGACTCTATGGAATGCTTTCTCAGCATCCAACGAGAGTATCTACTTACAAATTTTTAACTGCATCTAGCCCAGGAAATACTTTGTGCCTAGTAGCAGTGTCTGCTAGTCAGCGGATTATCCCGGCTGTTAAGCAAGCTACACCACCTGTAGTTTGGACACTTAATTTTTTCAAAGGAAATGCTTCGGGACCACGGGATACTTAGTGAAGAGCATCAGGAGGCACCCCAAGGCATAGGGGCTGGGACTGGCACTAGGATGCCTTGCGGTGGACAGCCGAGCTCGATCCTTATAAAAGCTTTTTAACTGCAGCAGCTTTAGTGGACGCTACTGGAGCTGGAATTACGCGGCTGCTGGCATGAGACTTGCCCTCCAATAGATCCTTGTAAATGGATTTAAAGTGTATTCATTCAAATTAGAGGGACAATTTAAATTAAAAAGCTTAGAGCTGCCTCCACCACAGGGGGGCTCTCTCGACCCACCAGCGGACAGGCACCAGTATTGGGAGAGGGGGGCTGGCCGTCAGGGTTCACCGCGGCTCTGGCACAAACCCGGCGACACGGAGGTGGCACGGGCATGAGCGGACTGGCCGTCTCGGCTTCTCACTTTTTGGATTTTAGAAGGGCATGACATGCCTATATCTGTGTCTCCCCCTCCTTTTACTCCTCCACCTCTTTTCTTTTCGCATGACTATATGTACTTGTCACTTTTCCATGTGTTAGTTGTGTCTTCTGAGCAGTTTGTCAGCTTTTGGACACCTTTGAAGGTGTTTTCTATGTGTTTCTATGTGTTTTTGTTTGCCTGCCATTGGTTTTAACGGTGTTCGAAGGTGTTCGACGAACAGTTCGACAAACAGTTCGGCGAACACACGGGTGTTCGACGAACCGAACCGAACTCGAACACTACGGGGGTGGCTCAACACTAGTCCTGACGCCTCCAGTGGTAACTGGTAAAATCGGTTACCAGCGCTGTGTATGGTTGCTGAGGTGATCAGCATACGGCTTGTACGAACGCTATAGGCAGTAATGTCAAAGTAGGCACACACACACATTAAGACTTTGTTTCAGTACCTTTCTTTTACTGATGTCCAGTAACAGGTACAGTTCAGGAGGGTAACCAGGTTTTCGGTGCAGGTAGAGTTATTCACCTTGGGGATTTGTAAGGCCTCCTCTAACACTATGTGCGTTGTTTGGCATCAGTCCTGCCTTAAGCTGAACCTGCCACCTTTTACTTTCTTTGGGGTCCTTCTCCACAACTGACAATGAGGACCTTTCCTTGGGGCTAACAATTCTCTTTTTGAGCCCCTGGTCCTATACTTGGTCAAGTTTAGCAACTCTTTCCCCTTCTTCTTCAGGGGGAGTAGATCCTCCTGATCTGTCCGGGTTTTCTATGCTATTCCTGAATTAATAGCAATCTCGGACTCCGGTGTCCGGGTGAGCAAAAGGGATAATAGTTTTATCTCTTTTAATAGCAATCTCGGACTCCGGTGTCCGGATGAGCTAAAGGGATAATAGTTTTATCTCTTTCTTTCTCCTTCTAGCCTCCGTCCCTCTCTCTAGGGCGCTTCACAACACAGACCTGTTTCCTAGTTCAGGGCTTAACTGGTCCCCAGCCAACAGCTCTCTGTCTCTCTCCTCCTTCACCCGTCTCTAGACTAACTGCCTCTTTTGCTGTCTCCCTGGAAACTGACTCCTCCCCTCAGACCTGGGGTGGAAGGTGTTGTGTGTGCCAAGTGTACATCTCTCCCTGCACCTATGGATGCTGTGGTAATCCCCCGCAGGGGTGCCACACACCACACACACACACACTGTATACGCCGCATGCACCACACACACACCCACTGTATACGCCGTACACACCACACACACAATGTATATGCCATATGCACCACACACATACACACAACACACACTGTATACACCGTACGCACCACACACACACACTGTATACGCCGTACGCACCACACACACACACTGTATATGCCGTACGCACCACACACACACACTGTATACGCCGTACGCACGACACACACTGTATACGCAGTACACACCACACACACATACTGTGTACGCCGTATGCACCACACACACACACACTATATACACCACATGTACCACACACATATTGCATACGCCGTATGCACCACACACTGTATACACCGTACGCACCACACACAAACACACACTGTATATGCTGTACTCACCATACACACACTGTATACACCGTACGCACCACACACACAAACACACTGTATACGCGGTATGCACCACACACACACACTGTATACTCCGTACGCACCACACACACATACTGTATACGCCGTACACACGACACACACACACACTGTATACGCAGTACACACCACACACACACACACTGTATACGCCGTATGCACCACACACACACTGTATACACCGTACGCACCACACACAAACACACACTGTATATGCTGTACTCACCATACACACACACTGTGTACGCCGTACGCACCACACACACACACACACACACACTGTGTACGCCGTATGCACGACACACGCACACTGTATACTCCGAACGCACCACACACACACACACACTGTATAAGCCGTATGCACCACACACACACACTGTATACTCCGTACGCACCACACACACATACTGTATACGCCGTACACACGACACACACACACACTGTATACGCAGTACACACCACACACATACACACACACACACACTGTATACGCCGAATGCACCACACACGCACACTGTATACTCCGTACGCACCACACACACACACTGTATACGCCGTACGCACCACCACACACACACACTGTATACGCCGTACGCACCACACACACACACACACTGTATACGCCGTATGCACCACGCACACACACTGTATATGCCATACGCACCACACACACACACACTGTATACGCTGTACACACCACACACACTATATAAGCCGTACGCAACACACACTGTGTACGCCATACGCACCACACACACACACTGTATACGCCGTACGCACCACACACACACTGTATACGCTGTACACACCACACACACACACAGTATACGCCGTACGCACCACACACACAGTATACGCCGTACGGACCACACACAAACTCTATACGCTGTACACACCACACACACACTGAATAAGCCGCACTCACCACACACACACACAGTGTATATGCCGTACGCACGACACACACACACACTGCACACTCACTGTATACGCAGTACACACTACAACACACACATACTGTGTACGCCGTATGCACCACACACACACACACTCTACTGTATATACGCCACATGCACCACACACACATACACACTCTGTATACGCCATATGCACCACACACACACACACACACTGTATACGCCGTGCGCACCACATACACATACTGTATACGCCATACTCACCACACACACACTGTATACGCTGTACACACCACACACACACACTGTATCCCCCACATGCACCACACACACACACACACTGTATACGCGGTATGCACCACATACACACACTGTATGCGCCGTACGCACCACACACACACTGTATATGCCGTACGCACCACACACTCACTGTATACGCCGTACACACCACACACACACTGTATACGCCATACGCACCACACACACACTGTATACGCCGTACGCACCACACACACACACAGTATACGCCGTACGCACCACACACACACACACTGTAAATGCCGTACGCACCACACACATACTGTATACGCCGTACGCAACACATACACACACTGTATACGCCATACGCACCACACGCACACACACTGTATACACCGTACGCACCAACACACACACACTCTGTATACGCCGTACGCACCACACACACATACGCCATATGCACCACACGCACACACACTGTATACACCGTACCCACCAACGCACACACACATACTGTATACGCCGTACGCACGACACACACACACACTGTATACGCAGTACACACCACACACACACACTGTATACGCCGTATGCACCACACACACACTGTATACACCGTACGCACCACACACAAACACACACTGTATATGCTGTACTCATCATACACACACACTGTGCACGCCGTACGCACCACACACACACACTGTATACGCCGTATGCACCACACACACACACTGTATACTCCGTACGCACCACACACACACACTGTATACGCCGTACGCACCACCACACACACACAGTGTATACGCCGTTCGCACCACACACACACTGTATACGCCGTATGCAACACACACTGTGTACGCCATATGCACCACACATACACTGTATACGCCATACGCACCACACACACACTGTATACACCGTATGCACCACACACACACAGTATACGCCGTACGCACCACACACACAGTATACGCCGTACGGACCACAAACACTGTATACGCCGCACTCACCACACACACAGTGTATATGCCTTACGCACGACACACACTACCACACACACATACTGTGTACACCGTATGCAACACACACACACACACACACTCTACTGTATATACGCCACATGCACCACACACACATACACACTCTGTATACGCCATATGCACCACACACACACACACACACTGTATACGCCGTGCGCACCACACACACATACTGTATACGCCATACTCACCACACACACACACACTGTATACGCTGTACGCACCACACACACACAATGTATCCCCCACATGCACCACACACACACACACACACTGTATACGCCGTATGCACCACATACACACACTGTATACGCCGTACGCACCACACACACACTGCATACGCCGTACGCACCACACACACACTGTATATGCCGTACGCACCACACACACACTGTATACGCCGTACGCACCACACACAAACACTGTATACGCCGTACGCACCACACACATTGTATATGCCGTACGCACCACACACACACTGTATACGCCATACGCACCACACACACACACAGTATACGCCGTACGCACCACACACACACACTGTAAATGCCGTACGCACCACACACACACACTGTAAATGCCGTACGCACCACACACATACTGTATACGCCGTACGCAACACATACACACACTGTATACGCCATATGCACCACACGCACACACTGTATACACCGTACGCACCAACACACGCACACTCTGTATACGCCGTACGCACCACACGCACATTGTATATGCCGTACGCACCACCACACACACACACACACACTGTATACGCCGTACGCACCACAAACACACACACACTGTATACGCCGTATGCACCACACACACACACACTGTATACGCCATACGCACCACACACACACACTGTATACGCTGTACGCAGACACACTGTATACGCCGTACGCAACACACACTGTATACGCACCACACACACACACTGTATATGCCGTATGGACCACACACAAACTCTATACGCCGTACACACCACACACACACTGTATACGCCGTACGCACCACACACACACACTGTATACGCCATATGCACTTCACACACACACTGTATACGCCATTCACACCACACACACACTGTATACGCTGTACGCACCACACACACACACAGTATACGCCGTACGCACCACACACACAGTATACGCCGTACGGACCACACACACTGTATACGCCGCACTCACCACACACACAGTGTATATGCCGTACGCACGACACACACTACAACACACACATACTGTGTACGCCGTATGCACCACACACACACACACACTCTACTGTATATACGCCACATGCACCACACACACATACACACTCTGTATGCGCCATATGCACCACACACACACACACACACTGTATACGCCGTGCACACCACACACACATACTGTATACGCCATACTCACCACTAGAGATGAGCGGTGTTCGACTAGAACTGTTCGCCAATCTCAAATTCGAGCTGTTTTGGGCGGTGTTCGAGTTGTTCGACGAACCCGAACGATTTGCAAAAAATTCGGCTGTTCGAGGTTATGTTCGATAACTGTTCGTGCACCAAAAGCGTGTCCTGCATGTCTGGTGCTATTTAGAGCACCAATCATGCAGGGATTGTCTGCCACTCACTGTAATGCCACAGCCATGGTGGTTGTGGCATTACAGTGATTGCCCAAATCGATGGGAACAGTGCCAACAGTGAAACATGAAAAGCCGGCAATTCAGCAGCGGCATACACCGGTACCCGACAATTTAGAATAGAAAGAATAGAGCTTCACACATAGATTAGATAGATATAAACATGTCAGCCACATATATACGAAGTACAGTGAAAGTGCTGCTTACTGTACTTGTCATTTAGCGTAAAGGATTTATCAAAAAAAATAATAGTGTTTTCATGCACCGTCTCTTTAAAAAAGCCGGCCGGCAATTCAGCAGCGGTACCCGACAATTTATAACAGACAGAATAGAGCTTCACACATAGATTAGATAGATAGAAACATGTCAGTCACATATATATGAAGTACAGTGACAGTGTTGGTTACTGTACTTGTCATTTAGTATTAAAATAAAGGATTTATTATTAAAAAAATTGGCGTGGGGTTCCCCTTAATTTTAGGCTCTAGCGGAGGTTAAGCAGACGGCTGGGGCAGATGTTTGAAGCCTGGGAAGGGGGTAATACCCACGGAGCTTCCCAGGCTACTAATATCAGCCCCCAGCTGAATACATAGCCTTTACTAGCTATTAAAATGGGGGACACCCCAAAAAAAATGACGTGGGGTCCCCCCTAATTTAATAGCTAGCAAAGGCTAGGCAGACAGCTGGGGGCTGATATTAATAGCCCAGGAAGGGAGCCATGAATATTGGCCCCCTCCCAGGCTAGAAACACCAGCTGTCAGCCGCCCCAGAAATGGCGCATTCATAGGATGCGCCAATTCTGGCACTTAGCCTCGCTCTTCCACGCTGCCCTGGTGCGGTGGCAGGGGGTAATAGGGTTGGGGTTGATGTCAGCTTATAATGCCAGCTGACATCAAGCCCAGGTTAGTAATGGAGAGGCGTCTATAAGACACCCCCATTACTAACCCCATAGTCAAAGTTAAAAAAAACACAAACACCCAGAATAAAGTCCTTTAATTGAAATAAAGACACAATCCTTTATTGTTCTAAATTAAACCATACTTACCGTCACGCCCATTCCAGCTGAAGCCAACGATCTCCTGCAATAAAAGAAAAATAATAAAGCAACCTCATCCTTACCTTTCCATGGTTCCCAGGACGGCTCCAGCTCTGCTACATCGAGATGACAGGCTGGACCGCAGCAGAACGCTGCCATCCAGCCTCTCATCCCGCAGACACTGAGAAGCGCAGGCTTGCTTGCGCTGCTCAGCGTCTCTCTGTGACGACATCCAGATGAGCCGAGTTCATGTCCAATGAACTCGGCTCACCTCATGCACGTCACTGACAGCGTGGGAAAATTCTCACGCTGAAGCGCTGAGTGCAGGAGAATTTTCCCACGCTGTCAGTGACGTGCATAAGGTGAGCTCATGTCCAATGAACTCAGCTCACCTCCTGCACGTCACTGACAGCGTGGGAGAATTCTCCTGCACTCAGCGCTTCAGTGTGAGAATTCTCCCACGCTGAAGCGCTGAGTGCAGGAGAATTTTCCCACGCTGTCAGTGACGTGCATGAGGTGAGCCGAGTTCATTGGACATTAACTCGGCTCATCTGGATGCCCTCACAGAGAGACACTGTGGAGCGCAAGCAAGCCTGCGCTTCTCAGTGTCTGCGGGATGAGAGGCTGGATGGCAGCGTTCTGCTGCGGTCCAGCCTGTCATCTCGATGTAGCAGAGCTGAAGCTGTCATGGGAACCATGGAAAGGTAAGGATGATGTTGCTTTATTATTTTTCTTTTATTTCAGGAGATCGTTGGCTTCAGCTGGAATGGGCGTGATGGTAAGTATGGTTTAATTTAGAACATTAAAAAATTGTGTGTTTATTTCAATTAAAGGACTTTATTCTGGGTGTTGTGTTTTTTTTAAATACTTTACTAGAAATTCATGGTGGTCATGTCTAATATTGGCGTGACCCCATGAATTTCAGGCTTAGGGCCAGCTGATAATGCCAAGCTGGCCCTAACCCCTTTATTACCCAGTGAGCCACCGCATCAGGGCCCTGGATGAGTTGGGTACAGCGCCAGAAGATGGCGCTTCTATGAACGCGCCATTTTCCGGGGTGGCTGCGGACTGCAATTTGCAGCGGGGGTGGCCCAGAAAGCTTGGGCCTCCCTGCGCTGCGGATTCCAGCCCCCAGCTGCATAGTTGTACCTGGCTGGACACAAAAACAGGGCGAAGCCCCACGTCAATTTTCTTTAAATTATTTCATGAAATAATTAAGAAAAAAAGGGCTTCCCTATATTGTTGTGTCCGGCCAGGTACAAATAGGCAGCTGGTGGTTGGGGGCAGCCCGTTCCTGCCTGCTGTACCTGACTGGACACAAATATAGTGCGAAGCCCCACGTCAATTTTTTTTAAATTATTTCATGAATTTCCTGAAATAATTTAAAAAAATTGAAGTGGGGCTTCGCCCTATATTTGTGTCCAGTCAGGTACAGCAGGCAGGAACGGGCTGCCCCCAACCACCAGCTGCCTATTTGTACCTGGCCGGACACAACAATATAGGGAAAGCCTTTTTTTCTTAATTATTTCATGAATTTCATGAAATAATTAAAAAAAAAGTACGTGGGGCTTCGCCCTATTTTTGTGTCCAGCCAGGTACAACTAGGCAGCTGGGGGCTGGAATCTGCAGCGCAGGGAGGCCCAAGCTTTCTGGGCCCACCCCGCTACAAATTGCAGTCCGCAGCCACCCCGGAAAATGGCGCGTTCATAGAAGCGCCATCTTCTGGCGCTGTACCCAACTCATCCAGGGCCCTGGTGCGGTGGCTCACTGGGTAATAAAGGGGTTAGGGCCAGCTTGGTATTATCAGCTGGCCCCAAGCCCAAAATTCATGGGGTCACGCCAGTATTAGACATGACCGCCATGAATTTCTAGTAAAGTATTTAAAAAAAACACAACACCCAGAATAAAGTCCTTTAATTGAAATAAAGACACAATTCTTTATTGTTCTAAATTAAACCATACTTACCATCACACCCATTCCAGCTGAAGCCAACGATCTCCTGCAATAAAAGAAAAATAATAAACCAACCTCATCCTTACCTTTCCATGGTTCCCACGACAGCTTCAGCTCTGCTACATCGAGATGACTGGCTGGACCGCAGCAGAACGCTGCCATCCAGTCTGTCATCCCGCAGACACTGAGAAGCGCAGGCATGCTTGCGCTCCTCACTGTCTCGCTGTGACGGCATCCAGATGAGCCGAGGTCATGTCCAATGAACTCGGCTCACCTCATGCACGTCACTGACAGCGTGGGAAAATTCTCACGCTGAAGTGCTGAGTGCAGGAGAATTCTCCCACGCTGTCAGTGATGTGCATGAGGTGAGCTCATGTCCAATGAACTCAGCTCACCTCCTGCACGTCACTGACAGCGTGGGAAAATTCTCCTGCAATCAGCGCTTCAGCGTGAGAATTTTCCCACGCTGTCAGTGACGTGCATGAGGTGAGCCGAGTTCATTGGACATGAACTCGGCTCATCTGGATGTCGTCACAGAGAGACGCTGAGCAGCGCAAGCAAGCCTGCGCTTCTCAGTGTCTGCGGGATGACAGGCTGGATGGCAGCGTTCTGCTGCGGTCCAGCCAGTCATCTCGATGTAGCAGAGCTGAAGCTGTCGTGGGAACCATGGAAAGGTAAGGATGAGGTTGCTTTATTATTTTTCTTTTATTGCAGGAGATCGTTGGCTTCAGCTGGAATGGGCGTGATGGTAAGTATGGTTTAATTTAGAACAATAAAGGATTGTGTCTTTATTTCAATTAAAGGACTTTATTCTGGGTGTTTGTGTTTTTTTTAACTTTGACTATGGGGTTAGTAATGGGGGTGTCTTATAGACGCCTCTCCATTACTAACCTGGGCTTGATGTCAGCTGGCATTATAAGCTGACATCAACCCCAACCCTATTACCCCCTGCCACCGCACCAGGGCAGCGTGGAAGAGCGAGGCTAAGTGCCAGAATTGGCGCATCCTATGAATGCGCCATTTCTGGGGCGGCTGACGGCTGGTGTTTCTAGCCTGGGAGGGGGCCAATATTCATGGCTCCCTTCCTGGGCTATTAATATCAGCCCCCAGCTGTCTGCCTAGCCTTTGCTAGCTATTAAATTAGGGGGGACCCCACGTCATTTTTTTTGGGGGGTCCCCCATTTTAATAGCTAGTAAAGGCTATGTATTCAGCTGGGGGCTGATATTAGTAGCCTGGGAAGCTCAGTGGGTATTACCCCCTTCCCAGGCTTCAAACATCTGCCCCAGCCGTCTGCTTAACCTCCGCTAGAGCCTAAAATTAAGGGGAACCCCACGCCAATTTTTTTAATAATAAATCCTTTATTTTAATACTAAATGACAAGTACAGTAACCAACACTATCACTGTACTTCATATATATGTGACTGACATGTTTCTATCTATCTAATCTATGTGTGATGCTCTATCTTTCTGTTCTAAATTGTCGGGTACCGCTGCTGAATTGCCGGCCGGCTTTTTTAAAGAGACGGTGCATGAAAACACTATTATTTTTTTAAATAAATCCTTTACACTAAATGACAAGTACAGTAAGCAACACTATCACTGTACTTATTATATATGTGACTGACATGTTTCTATCTATCTAATCTATGTGTGAAGCTCTATTCTTTCTGTTCTAAATTGTCGGGTACAGATGCTGAATTGCCGGCCGGCTTTTTTAAAGAGACAGTGCATGAAAACACTAATATTTTTTTTAATAAATCCTTTACACTAAATGACAAGTGCAGTAACCAACACTGTCACTGTGCTTCTTATATGTGTGACTGACATGTTTCTATCTATCTAATCTATGTGTGATGCTCTATTCCTTCTTGTCTAAATTGTCGGGTACCGGTGTATGCCGCTGCTGAATTTGCCGGCCGGCTTTTTTAAAGAGAGTGTCTTCTGAGCAGTTTGTCAGCTTTTGGACACCTTTGCAGGTGTTTTCTATGTGTTTCTATGTGTTTTTGTTTGCCTGCCATTGGTTTTAACGGTGTTCGACGGTGTTCTAAGGTGTTCGACGAACAGTTCGACGAACAGTTCCTCGAACATCCCGGTGTTCGACGAACCGAACCGAACCCGAACACTATGGGGGTGGCTCAACACTACTCACCACACACACACACACTGTATAGGCTGTACGCACCACACACACACAATGTATCCCCCACATGCACCACACACACACACACACTGTATACGCCGTATGCACCACATACACATACTGTATATGCCGTACGCACCACACACACACTGCATACGCCGTACGCACCACACACACACTGTATACGCCGTACGCACCACACACATTGTATACGCCGTACGCACCACACACACACTGTATACGCCATACGCACCACACACACACACAGTATACGCCGTACGCACCACACACACACTGCATACGCCGTACGCACCACACACACACTGTATATGCCGTACGCACCACACACACACTGTATACGCCGTACGCACCACACACAAACACTGTATACGCCGTACGCACCACATACATTGTATATGCCGTACGCACCACACACACACTGTATACGCCATACGCACCACACACACACACAGTATACGCCGTAAGCACCACACACACACACTGTAAATGCCGTACACACCACACACACACACTGTAAATGCCGTACGCACCACACACATACTGTATACGCCGTACGCAACACATACACACACTGTATACGCCATATGCACCACACGCACACACTGTATACACCGTACGCACCAACACACGCACACTCTGTATACGCCGTACGCACCACACGCACATTGTATATGCCGTACGCACCACCACACACACACTGTATACGCCGTACGCACCACAAACACACACACACTGTATACGCCGTATGCACCACACACACACACACTGTATACGCCATACGCACCACACACACACACTGTATACGCTGTACGCAGACACACTGTATACGCTGTACGCAACACACACTGTATACGCCATACGCACCACACACACACTGTATATGCCGTATGGACCACACACAAACTCTATACGCCGTACACACCACACACACACTGTATACGCCGTACGCACCACACACACACACACTGTATACGCCATATGCACTACACACACACACTGTATACGCCATTCACACCACACACACACTGTATACGCCGTATGCACCACACACACACACACTGTATACGCCATACGCACCACACACACACACAGTATACGCCGTACGCACCACACACACAGTATACGCCGTACGGACCACACACACTGTATACGCCGCACTCACCACACACACAGTGTATATGCCGTACGCACGACACACACTACAACACACACATACTGTGTACGCCGTATGCACCACACACACACACACACTCTACTGTATATACGCCACATGCACCACACACACATACACACTCTGTATACGCCATATGCACCACACACACACACACACTGTATACGCCGTGCGCACCACACACACATACTGTATACGCCATACTCACCACACACACACACACTGTATACGCTGTACGCACCACACACACACAATGTATCCCCCATATGCACCACACACACACACACACACTGTATACGCCGTATGCACCACATACACATACTGTATATGCCGTACGCACCACACACACACTGCATACGCCGTACGCACCACACACACACTGTATACGCCGTACGCACCACACACATTGTATACGCCGAACGCACCACACACACACTGTATACGCCATACGCACCACACACACACACAGTATATGCCGTACGCACCACACACACACACTGTAAATGCCGTACGCACCACACACACACACTGTAAATGCCGTACGCACCACACACATACTGTATACGCCGTACGCAACACATACACACACTGTATACGCCATATGCACCACACGCACACACTGTATACACCGTACGCACCAACACACGCACACTCTGTATACGCCGTACGCACCACACGCACATTGTATATGCCGTACGCACCACACACACACACACACACACTGTATACGCCGTACGCACCACACACACACACACACACACTGTATACGCCGTATACACCACACACACACTGTATACGCCATACGCACCACACACACACTGTATACGCTGTACGCAGACACACTGTATACGCCGTACGCAACACACACTGTATACGCCATACGCACCACACACACACACTGTATATGCCGTATGGACCACACACAAACTCTATACGCCGTACACACCACACACACACTGTATACGCCGTACGCACCACACACACACACTGTATACGCCATATGCACTACACACACACACTGTATACGTCATTCACACCACACACACACTGTATACGCTGTACGCACGACACACACACACTGTATACACCGTACACACCACACACACACACACTGTATACGCCATACTCACCACATACACAAACACACACACACTGTATATGCCGTACGCACCACACACACACACACACACTGTTTGTGCCGTATGCACCACACACACACTGTATACGCCATACGCACCACACACACACTGTATACGCCGTACGCACCACACACACACACTGTATACGCCGTACGCACCACACACATTGTATACGCCGTACGCACCACACACACACTGTATACGCCATACGCACCACACACACACACAGTATACACCGTACGCACCAACACACACACACTCTGTATATGCCGTACGCACCTCACGCACATTGTATATGCCGTACGCACCACCACACACACACACACACACACTGTATACGCCGTACGCACCACAAACACACACACACTGTATACGCCGTATGCACCACACACACACACACTGTATACGCCATACGCACCACACACACACACTGTATACGCTGTACGCAGACACACTGTATACGCCGTACGCAACACACACTGTATACGCCATACGCACCACACACACACACTGTATATGCCGTATGGACCACACACAAACTCTATACGCCGTACACACCACACACACACTGTATACGCTGTACGCACCACACACACACACAGTATACGCCGTACGCACCACACACACAGTATACGCCGTACGGACCACACACACTGTATACGCCGCACTCACCACACATACAGTGTATATGCCGTACGCACGACACACACTACAACACACACATACTGTGTACGCCGTATGCACCACACACACACACACACTCTACTGTATATACGCCACATGCACCACACACACATACACACTCTGTATACGCCATATGCACCACACACACACACTGTATACGCCGTGCGCACCACACACACATACTGTATACGCCATACTCACCACACACACACACACTGTATACGCTGTACGCACCACACACACACAATGTATCCCCCACATGCACCACACACACACACACACTGTATACGCCGTATGCACCACATACACATACTGTATATGCCGTACGCACCACACACACACTGCATACGCCGTACGCACCACACACACACTGTATACGCCGTACGCACCACACACATTGTATACGCCGTACGCACCACACACACACTGTATACGCCATACGCTCCACACACACACACAGTATACGCCGTACGCACCACACACACACACTGTAAATGCCGTACGCACCACACACACACACTGTAAATGCCGTACGCACCACACACACACACTGTAAATGCCGTACGCACCACACACATACTGTATACGCCGTACGCAACACATACACACACTGTATACGCCATATGCACCACACGCACACACTGTATACACCGTACGCACCAACACACGCACACTCTGTATACGCCGTACGCACCACACGCACATTGTATATGCCGTACGCACCACCACACACACACACACACTGTATACGCCGTACGCACCACACACACACACACACACACTGTATACGCCGTATGCACCACACACACACTGTATACGCCATACGCACCACACACACACTGTATACGCTGTACGCAGACACACTGTATACGCCATACGCAACACACACTGTATACGCCATACGCACCACACACACACACTGTATATGCCGTATGGACCACACACAAACTCTATACGCCGTACACACCACACACACACTGTATACGCCGTACGCACCACACACACACACTGTATACGCCATATGCACTACACACACACACTGTATACGCCATTCACACCACACACACACTGTATACGCTGTACGCACGACACACACACACTGTATACACCGTACACACCACACACACACACACTGTATACGCCATACTCACCACATACACAAACACACACACACACTGTATATGCCGTACGCACCACACACACACACACACTGTTTGTGCCGTATGCACCACACACACACTGTATACGCCATACGCACCACACACACACTGTATACGCCGTACGCACCACACACACACACTGTATACGCCGTACGCACCACACACATTGTATACGCCGTACGCACCACACACACACTGTATACGCCATACGCACCACACACACACACAGTATACGCCGTACGCACCACACACACACACTGTAAATGCCGTACGCACCACACACACACACACTGTAAATGCCGCACGCACCACACACATACTGTATACGCCGTACGCAACACATACACACACTGTATACGCCATATGCACCACACGCACACACTGTATACACCGTACGCACCAACACACGCACACTCTGTATACGCCGTACGCACCACACGCACATTGTATATGCCGTACGCACCACACACACACACACACTGTATACGCCGTACGCACCACACACACACACACACACTGTATACGCCGTATGCACCACACACACACACACTGCATACGCCATACGCACCACACACACACACTGTATACGCTGTACGCAGACACACTGTATACGCCGTACGCAACACACACTGTATACGCCATACGCACCACACACACACACTGTATGTGCCGTATGGACCACACACAAACTCTATACGCCGTACACACCACACACACACACTGTATACGCCTTATGCACTACACACACACACACTGTATACGCCATTCACACCACACACACACTGTATACGCTGTACGCACCACACACACACACAGTATACGCCGTACGCACCACACACACAGTATACGCCGTACGGACCACACACACTGTATACGCCGCACTCACCACACACACAGTGTATATGCCGTACGCACGACACACACTACAACACACACATACTGTGTACGCCGTATGCACCACACACACACACACTCTACTGTATATACGCCACATGCACCACACACACATACACACTCTGTATACGCCATATGCACCACACACACACACATACACTGTATACG
Source organism: Phyllobates terribilis (assembly GCF_046119375.1). Lineage (NCBI taxonomy): Eukaryota > Metazoa > Chordata > Amphibia > Anura > Dendrobatidae > Phyllobates > Phyllobates terribilis. The sequence goes on along the minus strand of NW_027362763.1, from coordinate 263,872,990 downwards.
CCATGCGCACCACACACACATACTGTATACGCCATACTCACCACACACACACACACACTGTATACGCTGTACGCACCACACACACACAATGTATCCCCCACATGCACCACACACACACGCACACTGTATACGCCGTATGCACCACATACACACACTGTATATGCCGTACGCACCACACACACACTGCATACGCCGTACGCACCACACACACACTGTATATGCCGTACGCACCACACACACACTGTATACGTCGTACGCACCACACACACACTGTATACGCCGTACGCACCACACACATTGTATACGCCGTAAGCACCACACACACACTGTATACGCCGTACGCACCACACACACACACAGTATACGCCGTACGCACCACACACACACACTGTAAATGCCGTACGCACCACACACACACACTGTAAATGCCGTACGCACCACACACATACTGTATACGCCGTACGCAACACATACACACACTGTATACGCCATATGCACCACACGCACACACTGTATACACCGTACGCACCAACACACGCACACTCTGTATACGCCGTACGCACCACACGCACATTGTATATGCCGTACGCACCACCACACACACACACACACTGTATACGCTGTACGCACCACACACACACACACACACTGTATACGCCGTATGCACCACACACACACACACTGTATACGCCATACGCACCACACACACACACTGTATACGCTGTACGCAGACACACTGTATACGCCGTACGCAACACACACTGTATACGCCATATGCACCACACACACACACTGTATATGCCGTATGGACCACACACAAACTCTATACGCCGTACACACCACACACACACTGTATACGCCGTACGCACCACACACACACACTGTATACGCCATATGCACTTCACACACACACTGTATACGCCATTCACACCACACACACACTGTATACGCTGTACGCACGACACACACACACTGTATACACCGTACACACCACACACACACACACTGTATACGCCATACTCACCACATACACAAACACACACACACACTGTATACGCCATACGCACCACACACACACTTTATTCGCCGTACGCACCACACACACACTGTATACGCCATACGCACCACACACACGCACTGTATACGCCGTACGCACCCCACACACACACACACTGTATACGCCGTACACACACACTGTATACGCCGTACGCACCCCCACACACACACACACACACACACACTGTATACGCCATACACACACACTATATACGCCGTACGCACCACACACACACACTGTATACACCGTACGCACCACACACACACACACTGTATACGCCGTAGGCACCACACACACACTGTGTACGCCGTACACACCACACACGCACACTGTATATGCCGTACGCACCACCACACACACACTCTGTATACGCCGTACGCACCACACACACTGTATACGCCATACGTTCCACCACACATACACTGTATATGCCGTACGCACCACACACACACACTGTATATGCCGTACGCACCATACACACACTGTATACGCCGTACGCACACACACTCTGCATACGCCGTACACACCACACACACACTGTATAAGCCGTACGCAGCCTCTTGCGCGGTACCACCAGCTGAACACCGCCACGAACACGCTGTACACGCCGCACACGCCGCCGCCGGGATCAGCCGAATGATTCACTGGCCGCCATATCTAATGTCAGGGATTCCTCAGGTAGAATTGCAGCAGACAACCTTAAATGGATGGCCACACCTGAGTATGCATTAATTGTGTTTGGTGTTTGGCTATGTCTGTGGCGAGCAGTGTTCTACTCTCTTGTGTATGTGTGTGCATGTGTGTTGGTGTGTGCATGTATGTGTGTGCATGTATGCGTGTGGTGTATATGTGTGTATGCACACTTGTACATGCGTGCACGCATATGTGTATGGACACATATGTTTAGGCATATATCTGCCCGCAGATTGCAATACTGGTTTTAGTGATGGGTGGTCTCCATATGTTCTCAGCTCCATCCTTGATAAGACTGTCTTTAAAATGTTGATCTGTGGTTATGTATTATATTACTGTGAATACTATATACTATTATCTGATTGATCCGTTATTTTGTCACTATGTGAGCATTATATACTAATATCTGATTTATTTGTTATGTTATCACTAGGTGTCAAATATGTATTTCAGTGTAAAATATAGGGTAACTTTTATTGATTGGTGGATCTATGGTGTATATAGGACCCGTACACATGTGCACCACGGGCCTCTTGTGCGTCCTCTGGTTTTCGGCGTCTCCCTGCAAGGACCTGCGTGGTCACATGGGCCCATGTGACTTTCACGTGATCCATTGCATGACGCCAACGTCGCGGGTCGACCCGGTAACCATGACTCATGGAGGACGCATGGCCCCTCTGTGAGCTCCTGTATCCTGCGGTCCTGTGCCTGGGTATGGTAACATTGATTAATTTAAATATGTGCAAACCAATGTATTGTCATCTAGTGACTATTAGCATATACTGGGCATTGTAATTAGCTGCCATATTTCTGACATATAATATCTAAGATCTATACAAGAGAGACCACAGTGAACACTTGTTGATTACTCAGTGGTTAATACATATGGACAAATAGACTTATGTGGATCTCACAGAAGGGGTTTTGCATGTCCCGTATTTATGTATTGTATGTTTTTTGCACAACCTGTATCTCATTGGTCTGTATTCCAATCTTTTAATATATTAATTAAATAAAATTATTTTTTATAGAGTATAAAGATTTGGGCGTTTGATCGTTATTTTTTTCTATGGATATAGAGCTCCAGAGATGCAGTAGGGAGAGGGGAGAAAGTTCCACAAAGTCAACTATCACTGCTGCTCTCTACCAGTCGGGCCTTTATGACAGAGTGGCCTGACGGAAGCCTCTCCTCAGTGCAAGACATATGAAAGCCCGCATAAAGTTTGCTCAAAAACACATGCGTAGCATCGGCGTCTCTGCCTCCTGCCCGGCAGAGACACCATCCCCCTTACTGCCGCGGTCCTGCTCCGGCGTCTTCTGGCCTCCCTGCAGCTGATGCCAGTGCACGCAGCTTCCCTGGCCCTGTGCTTAGGCCGCGAGCGCACTCCCGCCCTCTTAAAGCGGCCGCGCGCCATCCTAAAAAGTCCCTGGCCAATGGCCGGAGGACTTCCCCTATAAAAAGCACCTCCTCCAATATGGAGGTGCCCGTGCAAGGTTGTAGCTTTGTGTGTGATACTCTGCTTCAACCCTCAGGTCCCGCTGCTAGTCTGACTACCAGTCCAGCCCGCCAGCCAGACTACAAGTCCAGCCCGCCAGCCAGACTACAAGTACAGCCCACCATTCGGACTACTAGTCCAGTCCATCTACTTGTTTACTCTCCAGCCCGACAGTCTGCCTACTGACTGTCTGCCAGTCTGTCTATGGGCTCTGCCCGCCTGCTTACCTGGAAGCACCTGCCCTTTACCTGCCGTGCCTGCCTGCCAGCCAGCTGGAGGCTCCTGCCTGTTACCTGCCGTGCCTACCAGCCCGCTTACCTAGAAGCATCTGTCTGTTACCTGCCGTGCCTACCAGCCAGCCTACCTGGAGGCACCTGCCTGTTACCTGCCGTGCCTGCCAGCCCGCTTACCTAGAAGCACCTGCCTGTTACCTGCTGTGCCTACCAGCCAGCCTACCTGGAGGCTCCTGCCTGTTACCTGCCGTGCCTGCCAGTCCATCTGCCCGGATCACCCACCAGCCTGCCTGCCGTGCTCATCTGCTGTACCGGTCAGTATCTGCCCTCTGACCCATGGGAGTCACCTGCTCTCATACAAGGTCGGTCCCCAGAGTAGCACCTGGTCCCTCTGCTCGGTCCCTCCCTGGTAACGGAGTCGATTGAGCCGCCGTACGACCTTGGTCAGTCCGAGTTGATACCTAGTTACTACCCTCTGGTCCCTCCTTGCACTGCAGCACAGAGGTTCCACCACCCGGATCCGTAACAACATGAAGGACTACCGGACTATGAGAAATAAGATTCTCTGGTCTGATGAGGCAAAGATAGAACTTTTTGGTGATAATTCTAAGTGGTATGTGTGGAGAAAACCAGGCACTGCTCATCACCTGCCCAATACAATCCCAACAGTGAAACATGGTGGTGGCAGCATCATGCTATGGGGTGTTTTTCAGCTGCAGGGACAGGACGACTGGTTGCAATTGAAGGAAACATGAATGCGGCCAAGTACAGAGATATCCTGGATGAAAACCTCTTCCAGAGTGCTCTGGACCTCAGACTTGGCCGAAGGTTCACCTTCCAACAAGACAATGACCCTAAGCACACAGCTAAAATAAAAAAGGAGTGGCTTCAGAACAACTCTGTGACCATTCTTGACTGGCCCAGCCACAGCCCTGACCTAAACCCAATTGAGCATCTCTGGAGAGACCTGAAAATGGCTGTCCACCAACGTTCACGATCCAACCTGATGGAACTGGAGAGGATCTGCAAGGAAGAATGGCAGAGGATCCCCAAATCCAGGTGTGAAAAACTTGTTCTATCATTCCCAAGATGACTCATGGCTGTACAAGCTCAAAAGGGTGCTTCTACTTAATACTGAGCAAAAGGTCTGAATACTTATGACCATGTGATATTTCAGCTTTTCTTTTTTAATAAATTTGCAAACATTTCGACATTTCTGAGTTTTTTTCAGTCAAGATGGGGTGCAGAGTGTACTTTAATGAGAAAAAAATGAACTTTTTAGAATTTACCAAATGGCTGCAATGAAACAAAGAGTGAAAAATGTAAAGGGGTCTGAATAATTTCTCTTGTTTCAGAGAATATGAATGATAACTAAAAAAACTTTTTCTCCACTCATGGTTATTGGTTGGGTAAAGCCATTCATTGTCAAACTATTGTGTTTTCTCTTTTTAAATCTTAATGACAACCAAAAACATCCAAATTAGCCTGATCAAAAGTTCACATACCCCAGTTCTTAATACCGTGTATTGCCCCCTCTAACATCAATGACAGCTTGAAGTCTTTTGTGGTAGTTGTGAATGAGGTTCTTTATTTTCTCAGATGGTAAAGTTTCCCATTCTTCTTGGCAAAAAGCCTCCAGTTCCTGTAAATTCCTGGGCTGTCTAGCATGAACTGCGCGGCTGAGATCTTCCCAGATTGGCTCAATGATATTGGGGTCTGGCGACTGAGATGGCCACTCCAGAACCTTCACTTTGCTCTGCTGTAGCCAATGACAGGTCGACTTGGCCTTGTGTTTTGGATCGTTGTCAAGTACGTCCCATGCGCAGCTTCCGGGCTGATGAGTTCAAATTTGCCTCCAGTATTTGCTGATAACGTGCTGCATTCATCTTTCCTTCAACTTTTACCAAGTTTCCTGTGCCTTTGTAGCTCACACATCCCCAAAACATCAGCGATCCACCTCCGTGCTTTATAGTAGGAATGGTGTTCCTTTCAGCATAGGCCTTGTTGACCTCTTTCCAAATGTAACGTTTATGGTTGTGGCCAAAACGTTCAATTTTGGTCTCATCACTCCAAATTACCTTGTTCCAGAAGTTTTGAGGCTTGTCTCTGTGCTGTTTGGAGTATTGTAGGCGAGATACTTTGTGGCATTTGCGCAGTAATGGCTTTCTTCTGGCGACTCGACCATGCAGCCCATTTTTCTTCAAGTGCCTCCTTATTGTGCATCTTGAAACAGCCACACCGCTAGTTTTCAGAGAGTCCTGAATTTCAGCTAAAGTTATTTGTGGGTTTTTCTTTGCATCCCTAACAATTTTCCTGGCAGTTGTGGCCGAAATTTTTGTTGGTCTACCTGACCGTGATTTGCTTTTTACAGAGCCCCTGATTTTCCATTTGTTAATCAAAGTTTGAACTCTGCTGACTGGCATTATCAATTCCTTGGATAGCTTTTTGTATCCATTTCCTGTGTTATACAGTTCAACTACCTTTTCCCGTAGATCCGTTGACAATTCTTTTGCTTTCCCCATGACTCACAATCCACAAACGTCAGTGGCCGGATGAAAGATGGAAGAGTCTGTCTGGATCCCAGAAACTCACTCAGCTTTTATGCACACACACTGATTACAAAAAACAGGTCACAGGTGAGTAGTGTTGAGCCACCCCCGTAGTGTTCGAGTTCGGTTCGGTTCGTCGAACACCCGTGTGTTCGCCGAACTGTTCGTCGAACACCCGTGTGTTCGCCGAACTGTTCGTCGAACTGTTCGTCGAACACCTTCGAACACCGTTAAAACCAATGGCAGGCAAACAAAAACACATAGAAACACATAGAAAACACCTTCAAAGGTGTCCAAAAGCTGACAAACTGCTCAGAAGACACAACTAACACATGGAAAAGTGACAAGTACATATAGTCATGCGAAAAGAAAAGAGGTGGAGGAGTAAAAGGAGGGGGAGACACAGATATAGGCATGTCATGCCCTTCTAAAATCCAAAAAGTGAGAAGCCGACACGTTCAGTCCGCTCCTGCCCGTGCCACCTCCGCGTCGCCGGGATTGTGCCAGAGCCGCGGTGAACCCTGACGGCCAGCCCCCCTCTCCCAATACTGGTGCCTGTCCGCTGGTGGGTCGAGCGAGCCCCCTGTGGTGGAGGCAGCTCTAAGCTTTTTAATTTAAATTGTCTCTCTAATTTGAATGAATACACTTTAAATCCATTTACAAGGATCTATTGGAGGGCAAGTCTCATGCCAGCAGCCGCGTAATTCCAGCTCCAGTAGCGTCCACTAAAGCTGCTGCAGTTAAAAAGCTTTTATAAGGATCGAGCTCGGCTGTCCTCCTGATGCTCTTCACTAAGTATCCCGTGGTCCCGAAGCATTTCCTTTGAAAAAATTAAGTGTCCAAACTACAGGTGGTGTAGCTTGCTTAACAGCCGGGATAATCCGCTGACTAGCAGACACTGCTACTAGGCACAAAGTATTTCCTGGGCTAGATGCAGTTAAAAATTTGTAATTAGATACTCTCGTTGGATGCTGAGAAAGCATTCCATAGAGTCTCCTGGCACGCCATATATTATTCTCTTAAAAAGCTTGGGGTAGGGGTCTAGGGGACCCTTTTATAGCCAAAATCACGGCCCTGTATCGCAATACGTCACCTAGGCTGAAGATAAATGGAACTGTAGCACCCTGAGGGCTCGGTTGCTACAGAGGTATTGCACCTCACCCAGAGGTGTGATATCTCACTCTCAGGTAAGGATGTAGTGTGGATCAGGACCCGACACCTGCATGCATTACACCACATTGCCGTGGGGCAGGGCGACCAACATGCCCCTGAGATGGGCACGACAGTCCCTGTCTCTGGCTGGAGTGGGGGGAGGGAACACTGAGGAAGGGGAACCCTGTAGTGCAGGAGCAGGGAGGAAGCAGTTCCTGGGTGCATTGAGAAGGGAGTATAAAAGGTGGGCACCATCTTAGTTCAGTGCAGAGAAGTCTGAGCAGAAGTGGCAGGGAGCAGGGGCTCTGCATGAGCTCTGCTCCGGAGGCGGGCCTAGTAACAGAGGCCCAGGCCTGCAAGAGGGAGAAGGAAGGAAGAGGAGCGGAGAAGGCTCCAGGAACGAGGAACGAAGGGATCCCAGGGGTGCGGACGGGCGAGTCGCCACCGCACGCCCGAATCCACCTGCGTGGAGGGGTCAGGCCAAAGGGGGAGACCGGTCCCCGAAACTAGTGGAGGCAGGAAACGACCCTCAGCTAGAAACAGGAGGCTGTGACATTTTATGTGGCGCAGCCCCTCGCTACACCCGCTAGCAAGGCACCACATAGGGTCAGGGAAACTGGCGCCAAGTTTACCAAGAGGAGGCCCGAGGCAGCCGGACAGAAGGGTTGGTAAGAAAGGCCAGACAAAGGACACACAAAGGGGGTCCTGTGAAGCGCTCCAAAGTTATCTGGGAGTTGTCTGAGCCCCTCACCTGGTGAGCACAGTACGACGTGGGCAGCCGTTACCTGCAGACGTGGTCTGGATAATAAGAACTGTGAGTAAAGGCCCTGGACTGCATCACTGACTCCGTGTCGTTACTGCTGCTGCCCTGCACCATCAACCCCATCCTCCGCATACACTGCCCTGAGGCTATACTCCTCCCGTGGGGAGTTATGCTACGCTCTGCTGCACCCACAACACCAGCCTCAGCGGTCTGCCCTGGAGCGGCAGTTCACTCTGACCGCAATCCACGGGTGGCGTAGTCGGACATTTAAACATCAAAACCACATAAATAGTTCCGCCACTGGTTTGACCGCCCTGAGCCACGGAACCGGGTCGCCGCCACGGAGACTACAACCACCAGCATCCACCAAAAAGGGTCCGGCTCCGGGTGTCCCAAGGCCCAGGGGGCGCGTCAGAACATTTTCATCACCTTTCACAATCACCAATGGGACAAGGCAGGGATGTTCTCTGTCCCCTCTCTTATACATCCTAGTGACGGAGCACCTGCTCTCATCAATTCGCCATAACCCCAATATTAGGTGGATTGAGGTGGGAGGCACCGAGTACAAGTGCTCTCTATTTGCTGATGATGTCCTAGTATATATCACTCAATCACAAATATCCATCCATGCTGTTATGGCTGAAATAGATCACTTTGTTACATGGTCGAATTTTAAAATCAATGCAGCGAAGTCTGAGGCCCTCGATGTCTCCCTCCCCAAATCCATATAGGATTCCATCCAGTCCAACTTTCCCTTTGCCTGGCCCTCACAGGGTATCAAATACTTAGGAATTCCTATTCATAGAGACCTCTCCCATCTATGTTATCTTAATTTTGGGCCCTTTATTGAACAACTCCATACAGACCACGGTTGGCAAGTTAGAACTGTAAAATTCACTACGTGAACCACTGGTGTTTTGTGGAAAAGCACATGTACACTGTGTTCCAAATTATTATGCAAAAAGTGTTTAGGAGTGATAAGGGAAGAATTTGTTTGTTTGTCAGTTAAACTCATTGATGGTGATGTGTGTCAGGGCTCTTTATATCACTGTAAGTGACGCGCCCCCTGGGCCATGTTCAGGGAATACCCGGAGCCGGATCTGTTGGGGGATAGTAGTCCTCGTGGCGGTGACCCGGTCCGTGCCCAGGGTGTCAAACTAAGTGGCGAGATTTTAGTATAAGCTGTTATAGTGTTCGACTATGCCACCCGTGGATTGCGGTCAGTGGGGACCGCCGCTGCACTGCAGACCGCTGAGGCTGATGTTGTTTGTGCAGCTTAGTATGGGATGACTCCCCACGGGAGGAGTATTGCCTCAGGGCAGCTAGAGTGGATAATGATGGGAGTGATGGTGTGAGTGTCCCAGTACTGATGGTGCTGGTGCGGCAAGGAACCACAGAGACGGGTGGTGCAGTTTCCAAAGCTTTACTCACAGTTGTTGCTCCAGTCACTTCGGCCAGCAGTGACCACCCGAGCCGTGCTGCGCCCACCAGGTGCGGGACTCGGCCAACTCCCAGGCAATTGCAGAGCGTGGTCCAGGGCTCCCTTCTCTTCCTCTATACTGGCCGTCCCCACCAGGGACCCACCTTTGTCCAGCTCCCTCGGGCCTTCTAGTGGTGAAACCTTTCCCGGTTTCCCTGACCCTATATGGCATGCCTTCCTGGTAGATATGGCGAGGGGTCGCGCCAAAACTTGTCCACGACCTCCGGTTCCTGGCTAAGGATAATTGGCCTCCACCAGTTTGGGATCCGGCACCCTGTTCTGCCAACCCTTCACCCGTTATTCCGTGGGATCTTAGGGTTCCTTCTTTTCCTGCGTCTCTGGGCCTTTCCTGGTGTTTCTGTTCCTTCTTCCTCTTACTTCTCTCTCTCTCTGCTTCAGGCCTCCTCTCCAGGCCTGGCTCTGGAGCTGGGCCCAGACTGAGCCACAGCTCCCTGTCAGCCCTCTCTGGCTGAGCTCCTCTCTGAACAGACAGACCCTGTCCTAAGATGGTGCCCACCTTATATACTCCCTCTGACACCCGAGCCCAGGTGACCAGCACCCAATGGGCTCCTACCTATGCCCAGAGTCCCTCCCCTGTCTGCTCCTACACCACTGGGATGTTCCTCCCCCCCCCACTCCAGCCAGGGACAGAAGCTGTCGTACCTGCACATCTATCTGGTGGGAGTACCGTTGATCTGTCCCCCGGAAATGGGGTGAGTGTGGTGCATGCAGCTAACTGAGCCCAGTTCCACACTCCATCCTTGCCCGGGAGTGGAATACCACACCTCTGGTCTGAGGTGCAATACCCCTGTAGCAGCCGAGTCCTCGGGGTGCTACATTCCCCCCTGGTAAATCACAGCACGTCCTCGGGCTGGAAAAGAGCAAAAGCAAATTAAAACATACAAAAATGTTAAAGTGTACACTCACATGTAAGACATATCAACTTTCAATCATCCCTTTATGGGAGGTACTTTTCTCTTTTAACGTTACAAGTATAAAACATTACGGAAACATTATCAGACTTTCTTCACATACTTATAAAATACCATTAACTCTTTTAGCATCATATAAAACTTTTTCATATAAAACATTCTTGACCAACACGTTCTTGATCTCTGGCCACCGTGCAACTTGTGACCAGGTAAAGTGCAACAGTCACTAGTTCCAAAGTAGAAAAGCAGTTCTTCTATAAAACCAGTAGGGGGCGCCTCAAGAAGCGCAACTATTTACAAGGTATGGCCGCTCTCAGTCCTCGGCCAGTGAGAATAGGGGAATGGCTGCTCACAGTCCTCAGCCTGGTAAGGGATTAAGGGCACACTGGTAACAGTTCACACAAACACCAACTTTACGATAGTTCTTGTACCCCGACGGGTAACTATATACAGTCCTTCTTTACCACTCTCTAATAATGGTGTCCTCTTCGTGCTCCTTCCTGAGGGTAGTCTTCAGACCCGTCCGGGTCCTCTTGGCTTTCCTCGTACTGCCACTCCTCCTCAGTCAGCTGGTGTACGTGAAGGGCGTACGGTCCTTTAGCACACTGATGCCGGGTGAAGGTGACCTCATCACCCGGGTAGAGGTCACGTCCGCGGTGTCCCTCCGGCAGGTGGCTCTCGACATCCCTGCGGGTGACAAAGACGTCGCCGGGGGTTCGGTGATCCCGGATAAAGCCCCAGCCATGCTCCAACTGGAACTTTATTACGGTCCCGTTGGCGCGGGGACCGTGGGCCGCACGGGGGTTTCGTCGGGCCCGGCGTTTCTGCTCCGCGCTTTGGACCTGCAGCTGTTCCTCGCGGATCCGCCTCTCTCGCCGTTCTCTCCCAAAGACCTCTAGCTGTTGACGGCAGCACTCCTCACGCCGTGCTGCGGCCGCCCGGGTCTCCTTGGTGAACCCCATGAGGTCCTCACCGGTCGGATCCCATGCGAATTGGGCGTCCTCCAACGGGAGCGGGACAATTTTGGCGGGCGCCGGTGCCGGGATCAGAGGCTCACACAGGGGCCGTTCCCTCCGGAGTCGGGGGTTGATGTACTCCGCTGGCCACACGAAGGGCAGCCCGTCCGGGCTAGTATGCTGCGCGAAGAGATCTTCGCCCAGGGGCAGCACTGTGGAGGTCGAGGGCGCTGTGGGGGCAGCGGTGCCCGGAGGTACTCGGCCTTGCGTCCAGGCCGGAGGCATCCTCTTTGGGTCCAGGTATGGCACCTTTGGGGAGGAGGGCGCTGGAGGGGCAACGGCGCCTGGAGGTACTCGGCCCTGCGACCAGGCCGATGGCACTGTGGAGGTAGAGGACGCCGTGGAGACCGCGGCGCCCGGAGGCACTCGGCCTTGCGACCAGGCCGGGGGCACCTCCTGTTTTGCCGCGCTCCGGGTCAGGGGGCGTGGCGCGGAAGGGGGCGTGACTTCGGCTCCGGCCGCTTGAGGCCTAGTTGGGAGCAGTGGCGGTGCGGCAACGGGCGCGGTGAGTGGGACTTCGGGCTCTGCGACGGGGAGCTGGGGCAGGCTTTCGGCTACTGGGCTCGGGCTGGTGACGTCCCCATTACCTGCTTCCATCCCTGCGGCTCCCTCCGCGGCGTCGTCTCCGGCCTTCGTCCCTCCTGCACCATCCTCAGGGGCAGACATGCTCCACGTTGCGGGTGGCGTCCTCTGCTGGCGGGTTCCAGCCTGCTGGGCCATCTCCCTTCCCCATTCGGCCAGTGCTTCCTGCTGTACTCGGGCCATCTTCCGGGCCAAGGCCTCCAGCGCAGTCTGTGCACGCTCCCGATCTCTGGGGAGCTGTGCCAGGATCTCCACCAGGCCTTCTGGGGTGGCGGCCTGCAGCAGGCCCCGGACCACGGGGTCGGTACCGCTTGTCTCTTCCTCCATTCCCGGTTGCGATCTGTCCAGACTCCTCCAGGCTGCACCCATCTTCTCCATTTTGTTCTCTATTCGCCCCCCTTGGGAGTGGTCCCGGGGCAACTTAGTGACAGTCAGTTTCAGGGGCAGACCCCCCACCTTGATGGACATTTCCATGGTGGTAGTCTCGGCTGGTGGGGGCGGTCCCCTCCTTTGGCGCCACTCTGGGACCATGCCCACGATGGGAGGTGGTCTCTTGCCGCCCTCTGGCACGCCCACAATGGCGTCCGCTCTGCCAGGGCAGGAAACCGTCTCGGATGGCGGGAATCGTCTCCTGATGGCGGGAAACTTCGCTGATGGCGGGCAAAGGCTGCAGATGGCGGGCAAACGGCGGGAAACGACTCCGGACGGCGTCCTATGGCGGGAACCCTCTGGAATTGGCGGGAGACTCCTTTTTGAGGTAAATGTGAACTTTTCTTCAGGCGCGCAGTACCCGGTGGTTGCGGGCACGTAATCCTGCCGACTACGCCAAAGTTCACGCGCCCCCTGGGCCATGTTCAGGGAATACCCGGAGCCAGATCTGTTGGGGGATAGTAGTCCTTGTGGCGGTGACCCGGTCCGTGCCCAGGGTGTCAAACTAAGTGGCGAGATTTTAGTATAAGCTGTTATAGTGTTCGACTACGCCACCCGTGGATTGCGGTCAGTGGGGACTGCCGCTCCACTGCAGACCGCTGAGGCTGATGGTGTTTGTGCAGCTTAGTATGGGATGACTCCCCACGGGAGGAGTATTGCCTCAGGGCAGCTAGAGTGGATAATGATGGGAGTGATGGTGCGAGTGTCCCAGTACTGATGGTGCTGGTGCGGCAAGGAACCACAGAGACGGGTGGTGCAGTTTCCAAAGCTTTACTCACAGTTGTTGCTCCGGTCACTTCGGCCAGCAGTGACCACCCGAGCCGTGCTGCGCCCACCAGGTGCGGGACTCGGCCAACTCCCAGGCAATTGCAGAGCGTGGTCCAGGGCTCCCTTCTCTTCCTCTATACTGGCCGTCCCCACCAGGGACCCACCTTTGTCCAGCTCCCTCGGGCCTTCTAGTGGTGAAACCTTTCCCGGTTTCCCTGACCCTATATGGTATGCCTTCCTGGTAGATATGGCGAGGGGTCGCGCCAAAACTTGTCCACGACCTCCGGTTCCTGGCTAAGGATAATTGGCCTCCACCAGTTTGGGATCCGGCACCCTGTTCTGCCAACCCTTCACCCGTTATTCCGTGGGATCTTAGGGTTCCTTCTTTTCCTGCGTCTCTGGGCCTTTCCTGGTGTTTCTGTTCCTTCTTCCTCTTACTTCTCTCTCTCTCTGCTTCAGGCCTCCTCTCCAGGCCTGGCTCTGGAGCTGGGCCCAGACTGAGCCACAGCTCCCTGTCAGCCCTCTCTGGCTGAGCTCCTCTCTGAACAGACAGACCCTGTCCTAAGATTGTGCCCACCTTATATACTCCCTCTGACACCCGAGCCCAGGTGACCAGCACCCAATGGGCTCCTACCTATGCCCAGAGTCCCTCCCCTGTCTGCTCCTACACCACTTGGATGTCCCCCCCCCCCCACTCCAGCCAGGGACAGAAGCTGTCGTACCTGCACATCTATCTGGTGGGAGTACCGTTGATCTGTCCCCCGGAAATGGGGTGAGTGTGGTGCATGCAGCTAACTGAGCCCAGTTCCACACTCCATCCTTGCCCGGGAGTGGAATACCACACCTCTGGTCTGAGGTGCAATACCCCTGTAGCAGCCGAGTCCTCGGGGTGCTACATAAGCAATTGCAGACACCTGTGCTAATTAGTTTGGCAGGTGTGTCCAATGAAAGGCAAGACTACTTAAGAAGGCTGTCTCACATTATTAAGCAGCCTACATTTTCTGCCAAAATGGGAAAGAAAAAGGATGTGTCGGCTGCTGAGAAGCAACAAATTGTGGAGTGTTTAGGTCAAGGCATGACTACAATCAACATTGTGCGATGATCAGGGTGAAGTGTCTTGGCAATCAAGAAGTATGTAGCTGATTCACAGTACACATGTGTGCGTGCTGATAAGGGCAAATTGAGGACTCTTTCCTACAGGCAATTACGTCAGGTTGAAAGAGCAGCGGCAAAAAAGCCTTGTCATAGCAGCAGACAAGTTTTTGAAGCTGCTGGTGCCTCCAACGTCCCCCGAACAACAAGATGCAGGGTCCTTCAGAGGTTTGCAGCTGTGCATACGCCATCCTGTCGACCTCCTCTATCCACTTCACACAAGCAGAAACAGCTCCAGTGGGCCAAACATTACATGAAGACTGATTTCAAAACTGTTTTGTTTACGGATGAGTGCCGTGCAGCGCTCGATGGTCCAGATGGATGGAGTGGAGGATGGCTGGTTGATGGACACCCCACGCAAACACGGCTACAGCGCCAACAAGGAGGAGGTGGAGTAATGTTTTGGGCTGGAATCATGGGGAGAGAGATTGTCAGCCCCTTTAGGATCCCTGAAGGCGCTAAAGATGAACTCCATAATGTATGTGGATTTTCTCAAACAGCACTTCCTGCCATGGTTCAAGAAGAAGAACCGTGTATTTCACAGCAAGATCATTTTTTTGCATGATAATGCACCATCTCATGCTGCACATAAAACATATGCATCTCTGGCTGATATGGGCATAAAAGGGGACAAACTTATAATGTGACCCCCATGCTCCCCTGACCTCTACCCCATTCAGAACCTTTGGAGCATCATTAAAAGGAGTGTCTATGATGGTGGGAGGCAGTTCACATCTAAGCAACAGCTCTGGGAGGGTATTCTGTCCTCATGCAAAACAATTGAAGCAGAAACCATCCAAAACCTGACAAATTCAATGGACGAGAGAGTTCAGAAGCTCCTTTCGAACAAGGGGTCCTATGTGAAAATGTAACATCACCTAGAATAAAGTTTTGAGTTGAAAACTGTTTGATTTCAGTTTCTAACAACCTGCTAATGCTTATAATTTCAAAAATGACCATTTTTTTGGTCTTTATTAAAATGAAAAGGTTGATCGAAAAGTTTGGGGGATCTAAGAGTGTGGCAACCCAGTAGTCATGATTACTTCGAATTCTGACAATATGAGGGTCATGCTGCAGGTAGTGCAGCAAGAAGGCACTTATGTGTCTTGCGCATCTCGGAGCCCCAAAATTATTTTCCGGGCTAGATGCAGCTAAAAATTATTATTAATTTTAAATCTGGTGAAGCTTTATTATAGATGGCCTAATAGGATCAGTGCTGCACACTGCTACAAAGCCCAAATTATTTTCCAGCCAAGATACAGATAAACATGATTAGTAATTTTAAATCTGGTGGAGCTTATTATAGATGGCCTAATAGAATCAGTGCTGCACACTGCTACAAAGCCCAAATTATTTTCCAGCCAAGATACAGATAAACATGATTAGTAATTTGAAAGCTTAAAACGGTTGGTAGGGTGATTTTAACCAATCATCAAGCTTTTACTCTCCCCAGGATGACACAGGGGTAGAAAAGTCGTTTCGGATCCATGATTTGTTCATCTTTATGAACGTGAGTCTGTCTACATTATCAGTGGAGAGCCGCGTGCGCTTATCTGTCAGCACACCACCAGCAGCGCTGAACAAGACAAGATCTCCAAGGCGTAAGTGGCTAGCTCCGGCCATTTATCCAGATTGGAAGCCCAAAAAGAGCAAGGGTCTAGTGACACAGTCATGGCTTCAATGTTTACTTGGAGATACTCCTGTACCATCGTCTCTAGGCATTGACTAGGTGTCAGACTTCTTGTCTCCTGTGGCCTTGCAAAGGATGGGCTAAAAAAGTGGTGAAATGATTCCGCAAAATTGATGTTACCAGCAGATACTGTGGTTCTGTTACGGTTTGAGTGCTGAACACTTGACGGTCCCACGGTTGGCAAGTTGGAACTGTGAGATTCACTACGTGCACCACTGGTATTTTGTGGAAAAGCACATGTAAGATTCTGCAACAGTCTCTGCTGATACTCCTGCATGCGTGCATCCCTTTCTATGGCAGGAATAATTTCTGCAAATTTACTTTTGTACCGGGGATCTAACAGTGTAGCAACCCAGTAGTCAGGATTATTTCTAATTCTCACAATTCGAGGGTCATGTTGCAGGTAGTGCAGCAAGAAGGCACTCATGTGTGTTGCGCATCCAGGAGCACCAAGTCCCTGTTGTGTTGGTGGCGAGGTAGCAATCATGCTTCCTTCCTCTGTCCTCTCCCCCCAACCTCGCACAACAGAAATGTGATCAAGGTCTCCCTCATCTGATGAGTCTTCCATCGGTTCGTCCTCCACTTCTTCCTGGGCTCCTGCACCTTCCTCACTAGTTTGGCTGCTACCATGCGCCCTGGTAAAACCATCTCCCCCACCCTCACATGCCTGCCGCCTTGGTGCTGCCGACCGTCTGGACCTTGCAGATGTTAGCCCTTCCGCATACAACTCTTCCTCCTCTACTTCCTCCACCTCCTCTTGTGCCACCACCTGACTCCGAATTCTGTTTAACATGTGCTCCAGCATGTAAATCACCGGAATAGTCATGCTGATAATGGCATCGTCAGCACTAAACATCTTCGTCGCCATTTCAAAACTGTGCAGAAGGGTGCATAGGTCCCTGATCTGAGACCACTCCTCCAGCGTGATTTGCCCCACCTCTGGATCTCGTTGGCCCAGGCTATACGTCAGAACGTATTGCGCCAGGGCTTGTCGGTGCTGCCACAGTCGCTGCAACATGTGCAGAGTTGAATTCCACCGGGTAGGCACATCGCATTTTAGCCGGTGAAGTGGCAGGCCCAACGACTTCTGTAGAGATTTAAGTCGCTGAGCTGCGGGATGTGAACGGCGGAAGTGAGCACACAGCGACCGTGCCCTCTGCAGAAGGCCATCTAGTCTGGGATAGTGGGCTAAAAATTGCTGGACAACCAGGTTCAACACGTGAGCCATACAAGGCACGTGTGTGACATTGCCCCGGCGAAGGGCCGCACCCAGGTTTGCAGCATTGTCGCACACGGCCTTCCCTGGTTTCAGGTCCAGTGGAGACAACCATTCATGAAATTGGTTCTCCAGAGCTGACCACAACTCCTCAGCTGTGTGACTCACATTTCCCAGACATTTCAATGTAAAAACCGCCTGATGACGTTGAGCCCTACTGTCAGCATAGTAAGGAGGTGTGCAGGATCCCTTCTGCGCAGTTAGAAAGCTTGTGGCATGACCAGACAGGCTTTGGGTGCAGGTGGAAGACCGAGAGGAGGTTGAGGAGGCAGAAGCAGTGGAGGAACTTTGACATAAAGAGGATTGACGCACAACTCGTGGGGACGGCAAGACTTGGACAGCAGCCCCTTGTCCTGCTGTCACCATAGTTACCCAGTGCCCAGTCAGCGACATGTAACGCCCCTGTCCATGCCTACTCGTCCAAGTGTCTGTGGTGAAATGCACCCTGTCACACACAGAGTTTCTCAAAGAAGCGGTGATGTTGTGTGCGACATGCTGGTGGAGCGCAGGCACACCTTTCTTTGAGAAGTAGTGCCGACTGGGCATCTGGTACTGGGGCACTGCGACGGACATAAGGTCTCGAAAATCCTCTGTGTCCACCAGGCGGAAAGGCAGCATTTCTGTAGCCAAGAGCTTGCAGATAGTGAAATTCAACCTCTTAGCTTTCTCATGGCTAGGAGGAAATGGTCTTTTACTTGTCCACATCTGAGGGACCGAGGGCTGGCTATTGTGCTTAGACGGGGTTGATAAGGGTGTCCCCGGCAAACTGCCGGTCTGTGAGGAAGATGCAGGCGGACATGTTAGGTTGCCTTGATCCAAAGGTGGTGCTATCGATGTCGGACAGCGCTCAACACCAGCTGGTGTTACCACCTCCAAAGAAAATGATGACCTGCCAATCACGCTGGCTCTTGCGGGTAAAGAGGTGGCAGGTCTGCGCCCCAAAACAGGTGTGACTGCTGTCCCCCCAGTCACAGAGGATGAAGAGGCCGTGGATGCACAAGATATGGCAGACGGTGGTTGGCCCGGCCGGCTATGCCGCATTGTAGCACACTGAGCTTCCCACTGCAACTTATGCTTCATGTCCATGTGCCGGTTCATGCATGAAGTACTCAAACTATGTATTTTTTGGCCTCTACTTAGCTTTTGCTGACAAATGTTACAGATAACACGAGTTGGGTCATCTTTATCGATCTGAAAAAATGCCCAGGCTATGCAAGGCTTAGCACCCATGCGACCTGAAGAGCCACCACGACTTGTGGTGAGAGGCAGAGTTGTGTTTGAGGATGCAGTTGTTGACGTGCTTCCAGTACTACGTCTCTGTCCAGGAAGGCGCAACCTGACCTCGTCGTCACTAGCATCTTCCTCCACCTCCTCTGCTGACCTCATCTCTTGGCTGACTGTGGGTTGACAGTAAGTGGGATCTCCAACCTCATCATCATCACCCTGTGCGTTATCACACCCGTCGTCCTCAGAGCCAACCTGTTCCTGCCCTGACAAAAAACTAAAGTTGTCGCTCCAATCAGGTATTTGAGTCTTATCATCGTCTTCCTCATTGTCTCCACCAACAGGAGTTACAGTTTGGGAATGAGGGTCTACATTATGGTCAGAACCTTCTGCGTCTGGTCCTGGATCCGACTCATAAAGATTCTGGGCATCAGTGCAGATCATTTCCTCGTCTGGATTCACAGAAGCGCTGGAGTCGACCTCTGATTCCCAGGCTATAGTATGAGTAAACAGCTCTGCAGACTCAACCATCTGTTCTACCTCATACTCAGACGGGCAGCTGGAGATTTGGGAGCTGTGAGGAAGCAAGTGCGATTGGGGTGACACCTTTGAGGACTGGAGTATTTGTGATGTTGAAGTTGATGTGGAGGAGAGCCCACTTAAAGGAGCACTTGATATCCGTTGAAGCACCTGCTGTTTTTGTGCCTCATCTGGAATTTGTAGCGATTGGCGTGGCCGTAAGAAAGGGATCTTATCACATTGTCCGCTAAAAGAAGTAGACATTTTAGTTTGGCTGGAAGATGGTCTTTCTTCTGCAGATGTTACTGTTGCTTTAACACCTACCCCACGGACACAACCTTTTTTCCCCTTCCCAACACGCCTATTCCCCTTTCCACCAGCAGCAGGCCTTTTTCCACTCATTTTGGTGGTTAACTAATTCACAACTCTGGAGTTGTTTGCACAAAAAAACAATGGATGGGAACCGAGCAGAGCTGAGTGGCCAAACTGTGGTATTAGGCCAAAACTATTGGCTGGGTTAGATGCAGAAAAAAATTATATTCAATTTGCAACCTGATGGAGGTCAGTATAGATGGACTAATAGAACAAGTCCCACACACAGCTAGAAGCCCAAATATTTTTTCAGAGGTAGATGCAGAAAAAATTTTTATTCAGTTTGCAACCTGATGGAGGTCTGTATAGATGGATTAATAGAACAAGTCCCACACACAGCTACAAGCCCAATATTTTTTCAGAGGTAGATGCAGAAAAAATATATATTCAGTTTGCAACCTGATGGAGGTCAGTATAGATGGACTAATAGAGAAAGTCCCACACACTGCTAGAAGGCCAAATATTTTTTCAGAGCTAGATGCAGACAAAAAATTATTTTGAATTTGCAACCTGATGGAGGTCAGTATAGGTGGACTAATAGAACAAGTCCCACACACTGCTAGAAGGCCAAATATTTTTTCAGAGCTAGATGCAGAAAAAAATTATATTCAGTTTGCAACCTGATGGAGGTCTGTATAGGTGGATTAATAGAACAAGTCCCATACACAGCTAGAAGCCCAAATATTTTTTCAGAGGTAGATGCAGATAAAAATTATTTTTAATTTGCAACCTGATGGAGGTCAGTATAGATGGACTAATAGAGAAAGTCCCACACACTGCTAGAAGGCCAAATATTTTTTCAGAGCTAGATGCAGATAAAAATTATTTTTAATTTGCAACCTGATGGAGGTCAGTATAGATGGACTAATAGAACAAGTCCCACACATAGCTAGAAGCCCAAATATTTTTTCAGAGGTACTGTAGATGCAGATAAAAATTATTTTTAATTTGCAACCTGATGGAGGTCAGTATAGATGGACTAATAGAGAAATTCCCACACACTGCTAGAAGGCCAAATATTTTTTCAGAGCTAGATGCAGAAAAAAATTATATTCAATTTTCAACCTGATGGAGGTCAGTATAGATGGACTAATAGAGAAAGTCCCACACACTGCTAGAAGGCCAAATATTTTTTCAGAGCTAGATGCAGATAAAAATTATATTCAATTTGCAACCTGATGGAGGTCAGTATAGATGGACTAATAGAACAAGTCCCACACACAGCTAGAAGCCCAAATATTTTTTCAGAGGTACTGTAGATGCAGATAAAAATTATTTTTAATTTGCAACCTGATGGAGGTCAGTATAGATGGACTAATACAACAAGTCCCACACACAGCTAGAAGCCCAATATTTTTCAGAGGTAGATGCAGAAAAAAATATATTCAGTTTGCAACCTGATGGAGGTCAGTATAGATGGAGTAATAGAACAAGTCCCACACACAGCTAGAAGCCCAAATATTTTTTCAGAGGTAGATGCAGATAAAAATTATTTTTAATTTGCAACCTGATGGAGGTCAGTATAGATGGACTAATATAGAAAGTCCCACACACTGCTAGAAGCCCAAATATTTTTTCAGAGCTAGATGCAGATAAAAATTATATTCAATTTGCAACCTGATGGAGGTGAGTATAGATGGACTAATAGAGAAAGTCCCACACACTGCTAGAAGGCCAAATATTTTTTCAGAGCTAGATGCAGATAAAAATTATATTCAATTTGCAACCTGATGGAGGTCAGTATAGATGGACTAATAGAACAAGTCCCACACACAGCTAGAAGCCCAAATATTTTTTCAGAGGTACTGTAGATGCAGATAAAAATTATTTTTAATTTGCAACCTGATGAAGGTCAGTATAGATGGACTAATAGAGAAAGTCCCACACACTGCTGGAAGCCCAAATATTTTTTCAGAGCTAGATGCAGAAAAAAATTATATTCAGTTTGCAACCTGATGGAGGTCAGTATAGATGGACTAATAGAGAAAGTCCCACACACTGCTAGAAGGCCACATATTTTTTCAGAGGTAGATGCAGAAAAAAATATATTCAGTTTGCAACCTGATGGAGGTCTGTATAGATGGATTAATAGAACAAGTCCCACACACAGCTAGAAGCCCAATATTTTTTCAGAGGTAGATGCAGAAAAAAATATATTCAGTTTGCAACCTGATGGAGGTCAGTATAGATGGACTAATACAACAAGTCCCACACACAGCTAGAAGCCCAATATTTTTTCAGAGGTAGATGCAGAAAAAAATATATTCAGTTTGCAACCTGATGGAGGTCTGTATAGATGGATTAATAGAACAAGTCCCACACACAGCTAGAAGCCCAATATTTTTTCAGAGGTAGATGCAGAAAAAAATATATTCAGTTTGCAACCTGATGGAGGTCAGTATAGATGGACTAATACAACAAGTCCCACACACAGCTAGAAGCCCAATATTTTTTCAGAGCTAGATGCAGAAAAAAATTATATTCAATTTGCAACCTGATGGAGATCAGTATAGATGGACTAATAGAATGATGCTATGCCCAAAAGATTTTACTTCACTAGGTGCAGTAAAAAAATTGGTATTCTATACACAGGTGGTATATCTTGCAACACAGATAGGCTACTCCACTGACTAACACACTCTGCAATAGGCCAAAAAGGATTAGCTTTGCTAGATTCAGCCAAATGCTGTTAAAAAAAAACTTGCACAGCACTGGCACAGACCTGCCTGGCAAAAACTGATAGGAACTGATGTAACCTAGTCCTGAAAAGGACTCCAATTACAATTAGTCTTTACTCCCACAATCTATCTATTTAAGAGCACAGACCTGCCTGATAAAAGTCGTAGGAAATGCTGTAACCTAGTCCTTAAAAGGTCTGCAATCACAACTATTCCCTACTCCCAAGCTATCTGTAGATTTGTGCGAAAATTGGCTTGAAATTAACAAGGTATAGCGCACACAGCAACAGCGGTGCCGTCTAACACGCAGCTGCAGCAGTGAGAAAATGGTGGCAACGGGGAAAATGGCTTGGTCTTATAGGGCAAGGACATGTGACATACACTGCCAATGACACATGCCCTTGCTTGTGTGAAAAAAAGCACTTCGCTCCGTGTGTGCGCTGCTGATAGGCTGACAGATTGCACCTCCCCACTGTAAATGCGGGAAAGAGAAAAAAAAAATGGAGATCTTCATTGTTCCTGAAGAGATCCATCCCCTGCCCCTCCCCCCACCCCGCTGTACACTCAAACTGCGTATTAACATTAATTTTCATCATTACTGAGAAAAAATCCAGTTATGATTTTGGTGCACAAACAGTTATCGAACATAACCTCGAACAGCCGAATTTTTCTCAAATTGTTCGTGTTCGCCGAACGGCTCGAACACCGCCCAAAACAGCTCGAATTTGAGATTGGCAAACAGTTTGAGTAGAACAACGCTCATCTCTACAGGTGAGGATGTTACCTTAAGTAATATATTAATAATAATTTTTATTTTTATAGCGCCAACATATTCCGCAGCACTTTACAATTTTGGGGGGCTGGCTTGAAGAGACAAAAATACATTCCAAAATAAGCATAACTCAGATATTAAAGGAAGTGAGGGCCCTACTTGCAAGCTTACAGTCTATGTGGAAATAGGGGGGGACACAAAAGGTAAACTGTACAAATATTTTATAATACAGCCATAATATACTAACTAGGGAAGGTACATAGCACTACATGAACTGGTCGCCAGCCAGTATGTGTACAGTACAGACAGAGGCTAATCAGTGCATGGATGGTATGAACATGATTTTGAAGAAAATTTTTATGTGGGCCAAACTGGGACAGTTATATAAGTGTGTTAAGGTGATAGGCCAGTCTGAAGAAATGAGTTTTTAGCGAATGCTTAAAGCTGTGGGTATTGGGAATTAATCAAATTGTCCTGGGTAGTGCATTTCAAAGAATTGGCGCAGCACGTGAGAAATCTTGGAGTTGGGAATGGGAGGTTCGGATTAAGGAGGATTTTAGTTTTAAGTCATTAGTAGAATGGAGGGCACGGGAAGGGTGGGATGAGGGAGGAGATGTAGATTGGTGCTGAATCGTGGAGAGCTCTGTGGGTAAGAGTGATAAGTTTATATTGAACTCTATATTGGATGAACAACCAGTGCAGTGACTGGCACAGGGAAGAGGCATCGGTGTATCGGTTGGCGAGGAATATGATCCTGGCTGCTGCATTCAGGATGGATTGGAGAGGGGAAAGTTTAGAAAGAGGGAGACCGATTAGTAAAGAGTTGATATAGTCCAGACGAGAATGCCAAGTCAAAGGTAAGAAAATTTCTGATTCTAGAGATGTTTTTGAGGTGTAGATGACATGAGCGAGTGAGTGATTTGATGTGAGGAGTGAAGGAAAGATCTGAATCAAGTATGACCCCAAGACAGCGGGCTTGTTGCTTGGGAGTAAAGGTGGAGCCACAAACGGGAATGGCAATATCGGGCACAGGTAGGTTAGTGGAGGGAGGAAATCTGAGTAGTTCAGTTGTTGACAGATTCAATTTTACAGTTAGGTCCATATATATTTGGACAGAGACAATATTTTTCTAATTTTGATTCTAGACATTACCACAATGAATTTTAAACAAAACAATTCAGATGCAGTTGAATTTCAGACTTTCAGCTTTCATTTGAGGGTATCCACATTACAATTGGATGAAGGGTTTAGGAGTTTCAGCTCCTTAACATGTGCCACCCTGTTTTTAAAGGGACCAAAAGTAATTGGACAGATTAAATAATTGTAAATAAAATGTTAATTTCAAGAACTTGGTTGAAAACCCTTTGTTGGCAATGACTGCCTGAAGTCTTGAACTCATGGACATCACCAGACGCTGTGTTTCCTCCTTTTTGATGCTCTGCCAGGCCTTCACTGCAGTGGTTTTCAGTTGCTGTCTGTTTGTGGGCCTTTCTGTCTGAAGTTTAGTCTTTAACATGTGAAATGTATGCTCAATTGGGTTGAGATCAGGTGACTGACTTGGCCATTCAAGAATATTCCACTTCTTTGCTTTAATAAACTCCTGGGTTGCTTTGGCTTTATGTTTTTGGTCTTTGTCCATCTGTAGTATGAAATGACGACCAATTAGTTTGGCTGCATTTGGCTGGATCTGATCACACAGTATGGCTCTGAATACATCAAAATTCATTCGGCTGCTTCTGTCCTGTGTCACATCATCAATAAACACTAGTGACCCAGTGCCACTGGCAGCCATGCATGCCCAAGCCATCACACAGCCTCCGCCGTGTTTTACAGATGATGTGGTATGCTTTGGATCATGAGCTGTACCACGCCTTCGCCATACTTTTCTCTTTCCATCATTCTGGTAGAGGTTGATCTTGGTTTCATCTGTCCAAAGAATGTTCTTCCAGAACTGTGCTGGCTTTTTTAGATGTTTTTTAGCAAAGTTCAGTCTAGCCTTTTTATTCTTTATGCTTATGAGTGGCTTGCACCGTTCAGTGAACCCTCTGTATTTACTTTCATGCAGTCTTCACTTTATGGTAGATTTAGATATTGATACGCCTACCTCCTGGAGAGTGTTGTTCACTTGGTTGGCTGTTGTGAAGTGGTTTCTCTTCACCATGGAGATTATTCTGTGATCATCCACCACTGTTGTCTTCCGTGGGCGCCCAGGTCTTTTTGCATTGATGAGTTCTCCAGTGCTTTCTTTCTTTCTCAAGATGTACCAAACTGTAGACTCCTAATATTGTAGTAATTTCTCGGATGGGTTTTTTCTGTTTTTGCAGCTTAAGGATGGCTTGTTTCACCTGCATGTAGAGCTCCTTTGACCGCATGTTTACTTCACAGCAAAACCTTCCAAATGCAAGCACCATACCTCAAATCAACTCCAGGCCTTTTATCTGCTTAATTGAGAGTGACATAACCAAGGGATTGCCCACACCTGTCCATGAAATAGCCTTGGAGTCAATTGTCCATTTACTTTTGGTCCCTTTAAAAACAGGGTGGCACATGTTAAGAAGCTGAAACTCCTAAACTCTTCATCCAATTTTAATGTGGATACCCTCAAATGAAAACTGAAAGTCTGAACTTCAGCTGCATCTGAATTGTTTTGTTTAAAATTCATTGTGGTAATGTCTAGAACCAAAATTAGAAAAATGTTGTCTCTGTCCAAATATATATGGACCTAACTGTAGATAGAGGGAGGACATAGTGTTAGAGACAGCGGAAAGACAATCACTGGTATTTTGTAATAATGCAGGGGTGATGTCTAGAGAAGAGGTGTATAATTGGGTGTAATCGGCATAGAGATGGTACTAAAAACTGAATCTGCTGATTGTTTGTCCAATAGGAGCAGTGTATAAGGAGAAAAGAAGGCGGCCTAGGACTGATCCTTGAGGGACCCCGACAATACGGGGAAGGGGAGAGGAAGAGGAGGCGGCAAAAGATACAGTAAAGGAGCAGTCAGAGAGGTAAGAGGAGAACCAGGATAGAACAGTGTCCTTGAGGCCAATAGAGCGGAGCATAGTGAGGAGGAGCTGGTGATCCACAGTGTCAAATGCTGCAGAGAGATCTAGGAGAATCAGTAGGGAGTAGTGACCATTAGATTTAGCTGTTAGTAGATCATTAGAGACTTTAGTGAGTGCAGTTTCAGTAGAATGTGAAGAGCGGAAACCAAATTGTAAGGGGTCAAGAAGAGAATTATCTGAGAGATAGCGGATTAGACGGGAGTGGACCAGGCATTCCAGGAGTTTAGAGATAAAGGGAAGATTGGAAACAGGTCTGTAGTCAGCAGCACAGTTCTTGTCGAGGGATGTTTTTTATAGTGTTTTTTTAAGATGTATACTGGCGTGTTTAAAAGAGGAGGGAAAGATACCAGATGAGAGGGAGAGGTTGAATATTTTAGTTAGGTGAGTGGTGACAGCTAGAGAAAGGGACTTAAGGAGATGTGAGGGAATAGGGTCACTGGTGCAGGTGGTAGAGCGAGAGGAAGCAAGGAGTCTGGTCACTTCTTCTTCCGTGACTGGTTTGAAGTCAGAAAGTGAGCAAGATGCACTGTGGGAGGGAGGAGCATGCATAACATTTGGGGATTGGGAGAAAATTTCCTGTAGAATATGGTCAATTTTTTCTTTGAAGTAACTGGCTAGATCGTCAGCACTGAGGTCAGTGGTCGAGGCCTGTGCTGTTTGATTAAGGAGAGAGTGAAAAGTGTCGAACAGGCGTTTAGGATTATTGGTGTCAGGGTTCCACCCCTCACTGTGTCTGGGATGCAGTTACTGACAGCTCAGCCGTCCAATCTTGTACAGGGGAGTGCTGGAGCTGTCAGTACTGTGATTGACAGCTCGACCATCCAATTTGGTACAGGAGCATGCAATAGCTGTCAGTGTGGTGATTGCAGCTCGGCTGTCCAACCTGTGACTGGGAGGCACTGTCTATCTTCAAGTCTTCATTATTCTAGTTGAATACCTGGCTACATAACTGAGCTGTTTCCCCCAGATCTCTGCCAGATGTTCATTCAGCTAGTGTGTGGTTTGTTCTCTGTGCCTTGAGTTCTGTTTATTGAGCTTCTGTTGCCTGACCTTGGACCTTGTTCTGACCATCCGTCTGTTTAACCCCTTATGCTCTGATCTGCTTTCCTCCTGGTATTCTATCTATGGAACGTTACCTGACTACCCCTTTGCCTCTTCTTTCTGTTTATGATGTACCCTCCTGGCTTTGACTTCGGACTCCTTGACTATCCCATCTCACGTCCTGGCCGTGAAAAGTGACTCAGCATCACAATTGGACAGTGAGATGATGAGGGTGTTAAAGTAGGTTTGTTTGGAGAGGTGACTGGCGGAGTTATAGGTTTTAAGCAAAAATTTATAATGGAGGAAATCTTTGGCCAGATTTCTTCGGCACACCTAGAGCAGCTCTGGAGAAAATGTGTTTGAAGTGCGTGCCAGGGTTGTCGCCGTCTGTGCAGAGTTTTTCTCTGTGTAGGCGGTGCAGCTTCATCCAGAGTACTCTGCAATGTTTCATTATAATGCTTCAGTGCAGAGTCAAGACATGAGAGGGAGGAGATCGGGGCCAATGATGATTGCAATGTCTTCATAAATTTCTGGGTGTTAATGGAGCGTGTATTTCTTTAGGTGTGGAAAGTGGGGGTGTCTTGAGCAGGGAGACAATTCTTGACAGAGAATGAAAGAAAGTTGTTTTCCAGAGAGTAGAAGAGGAGAGTTAGTAAAGTCATGTATTGAACAGAGCCAGGCGAAGATCAGGTCAAGAGTATTTCCATCTTCATGTGTAGGAGCGTTAGTAAGATGTGAAAGGCTGAAGGAGGAAGTTAGCAATAAAAGATGAGCTGCAGATGGGGAGAGGGGATCGCCAATTGGGATGTTAAAGTCCCCCATGATGAGAGTGGGGATGTCACAGGATAGAAAGTTTGGAAGCCAAGTGACAAAGTGATCCAAAAACTGACGGGAGGAGAGCGGAGGGCGATACACAACCGCCACTCGCAGGGAGAAGGGCCTGAAGAGTCTGACTGTGTGGGCCTCTAAAGAAGGGAAGATAAGTGAAGGAACCGGGGGGATAACCCGAAAAGTACATTTTGTTTAAAGGAGCAAACCAACACCTCCACATGATCTGTTGTCATGTCTCAGGGTATGAGAGAAGTGTAGGCTACCATATGAGAGAGCAGCAGCTGCGGTGGTGTCCGACTGCTGGATCCAGATTTCAGTGAGAGAGAGAAGATTGAGGGAATTTGAGAGGAAGAAATCATGAATGTAGAAGACTTTATTACATGCTGACCGCACATTCCAAAGGGCACAGTTGAATGAGATAGAAGATATGCAGGGAATATTAATGAGATTGACAGGGTTTCTGAATGTAGCAGGGAAAGAGTTAGTATTATTACAAGAAGGTCCTGGATTCGGAGAAATATCACCTGCGACTAAGAGAAGGAAGATAGAGAGAGTGAGCAGATGGTTGAATGATTTGTGAGAGCGTTTCTTGTGTTGTATGGTGGGAGTGAATGGGTCTGAGCGGTATAACATTGTGAAGAGAGCATGACAGCTGTACATAGGAGAAGAGAGGAGAGAGGGATTAACATGGATGAAGGTTGCCGAGTATGTGGGAGAACAGTGAATGTGGATGATTGTAGCAGCCAGAACATAAATGGCACAAATACAAATGGTGAACACTGTTTGCAAAACAGATGACGTGGAAGCAAGTTTGTTTAATTGTTTTGCATGTCTTACCTATCTCCTGCCCTGACCAACTGCCATGTCTAACTGTGGCGGGACTTTGAAAACCGATGGGACTTCGAAAAACTATGCATAAATGCACCCCGCATAAATGCTGCCCCTTGACTATGTCTCAACATATAGGGAAATATGTGCTCAGATCTAACACAGATTTAACTTGTTAACAATCAATCAACTAGCTTAAGACAACAAGAGACAATAAAACTGCAGAAAAAAACAGACTAGCAGAACTACATGGATCATAAAACTTGGTCAAGTAAGTGTGATGACCTTAAAGCATCATGGCTTAAAAAATGCAACATAGAGCAATATAGGCATGGAGATGCAATGCAGACTTGAGAAGGGTTAAAATACAGCATATGAATGGGAAGTATATTATACCTGCAGGAAGAGAAGAAAAATGAATATTAGATTCTCCATGTCTAACTGTGGAGGGACTTTGAAAACCGATGGGACTTCAAAAAACTGCACCCAGCATAAAAGGTGTAGCCATTCAAACCCATTTGTGTCAAAATCTGTGCATGTTATCAGGTCAAAATCACCAGGGTATGTAAACTTTTGATCAGGGTTATTTGGATTTTTTTGGTTGTCATTAAGATTTATAAAGAGAAAA
Organism: Phyllobates terribilis; assembly: GCF_046119375.1. Classification (NCBI taxonomy): domain Eukaryota; kingdom Metazoa; phylum Chordata; class Amphibia; order Anura; family Dendrobatidae; genus Phyllobates; species Phyllobates terribilis. The sequence continues at coordinate 263,843,764 of NW_027362763.1, read as the reverse complement.
CAGTTGTTTGACAATAAATGGCTTCACCCAACCAATAACCATGAGTGGAGAAAAAGTGTTTTTGTTATCATTAATATTCTCTGAAACAAGGCCAAGAAAGTAAAAATTCTGCTGGGGTATGTAAACTTTTGAGCACAACTGTATATATATATACAGGTGCATATCACTAAGTTAGAATATCATCAAAAAGTTAATTTATTTCAGTTCTTCAATACAAAAAGTGAAACTCATATATTATATAGAGTCATTACAAACATTTCTGTTAATGTTGATGATTATGGCTTACAGCCAATGAAAACACAAAAGTCATTATCTCAGTAAATTAAAACAATTAACAAAAAATACCTGCAAAGGCTTCCTAAGGGTTTAAAAAGGTCCCTTAGTCTGTTTCAGTAGGCTCCACAATCATGAGGAAGACTGCTGAGCTGACTTGACAGATGTCCAGAAGGCAGTCATTGACACACTCCACAAGGTCCCAGAGTTCCAATTTTCATTTGGAAATCAAGGTCCCAGAGTCTGGAGGAAGAGTGGAGAGGCACACAATCCAAGCTGCTTGAGGTCTAGTGTGAAGTTTCCACAATCAGTGATGGTTTGGCGAGCCACGTCATCTGCTGGTGTAGGTCCATTGTGTTTTATCAGGACCAAAGTCAGTGCAACCGTCTACCAGGAAATTTTAGAGCACTTCATGCTTCCCTCTGCAGACAAGCTTTTTGGAGATGGAAATTTAATTCTCCAGCAGGACTTTGCACCTGTCCATACTGCCAAAAGTACCAATACCTGGTTTAAAAACAACAGTATCACTGTGCTTGATTGGCCAGCAAACTCGCCTGACCTTAACCCCATAGAGAATCTATGGAATGTTGTCAAGAGGAAGATGAGAGACACCAGACCCAACAATGCAGACGAGCTGAAGGCTGCTATCAAAGCAACCTGGGCTTCCATAACACCTCAGCAGTGCCACTGGCTGATCGCCTCCATGCCACGCCACATTGATGCAGTAATTGATACAAAAGGAGCCCCAACCAAGTATTGAGTGCATTTACTTAACTAACATTTCAGTAGGCCAACATTTCGGATTTTAAAAACATTTTTCAAGCTGTTGTTATAAAGTATTCTAATTTACTGAGATAATGACTTTTGTGTTTTCATTGGCTGTAAGTCATAATCATCAACATTAACAGAAATAAACACTTGAAATAGATCACTCTGTTTGTAATGATTCTATATAATATATGAGTTTCACTTTTTGTATTGCAGTACTGAAGTAAATTAACTTTTTGATGATATTCTAATTTAGTGAGATGCACCTATATATATATATATATATATATATATATATATATATATATATATATATATATATAGAGTTATATGAAAAAGTTTGGGCACCCCTATTAATCTTAAGCTTAATGTTTTCTTAAAATTGATGTTTTTGCAACAGCTATTTCAGTTTGATATATGTAACAACTGTTGGACACAGTAATGTTTCTGCCTTGAAATGAGGTTTATTGTACTAACAGAAAATGTGCAATCTGCATTCAAACAAAATTTGACAGGTGCATAAGTATGGGCACCCTTATCAATTTCTTGTTTTAAATACTCCTACCTACTTTTTACTGACTTACTAAAGCACTTTTTTTGGTTTTGTAACCTCATTGAGCTTTGAACTTCATAGCCAGGTGTATGCAATCATGACAAAAGCTACTTAAAGTGGACACTTGCAAGTTGTTCTCCTCTTTGAATCTCCTCTGAAGAGTGGCATCATGGGCTCCTCAAAACAACTGTCAAATGATCTGAAAACAAAGATTATTCAACATAGTTGTTCAGGGGAAGGATACAAAAAGCTGTCTCAGAGATTTAACCTGTCAGTTTCCACTGTGAGGAACATAGTAAGGAAATGGAAGAACACAGGGACAGTTCTTGTTAAGGCCAGAAGTGGCAGGCCAAGAAAAACATCAGAAAGGCAGAGAAGAAGAATGGTGAGATCAGTCAAGGACAATCCTCAGACCACCTCCAGAGAGCTGCAGCATCAACTTGCTGCAGATGGTGTCACTGTGCATCGGTCAACTATACAACGCACTTTGCACAAGGAGAAGCTGTATGGGAGAGTGATGCGAAAGAAGCCGTTTCTGCAAGCACGCCACAAACAGAGTCGGCTGAGGTATGCAAAAGCACATTTGGAGAAGCTAATTTCTTTTTGGAAGAAGGTCCTGTGGACTGATGAAACCAAGATTGAGTTGTTTGGTCATTATGCATGGCGTCAAAAAAACACAGCATTCCAAGAAAAACACTTGCTACCCACAGTAAAATTTGGTGGAGGTTCCATCATGCTTTGGGGCTGTGTGGCCATGCCGGCACCGGGAATCTTGTTAAAGTGGAGGGACACATGGATTCCACTCAGTATCAGCAAATTCTTGACAATAATGTTAAAGAATCAGTGATAAAGTTGAAGTTACGCAGGGGATGGATCTTTCAGCAAGACAATGATCCAAAACACCGCTCCAAATCTACTCAGGCATTCATGCAAAGGAACAATTACAATGCTCTGGAATGGCCATCCCAGTCCCCAGACCTGAATATCATTGAACATCTGTGGGATCATTTGAAGAGGGCTATCCATGCTCGGCGACCATCAAACTTAACTGAACTGGAATTGTTTTGTAAAGAGGAATGGTCAAAAATACCTTCATCCAGGATACAGGAACTAATTAAAAGCTACAGGAAGTGACTAGAGGCTGCTGTTTTTGCAAAAGGAGGATCTACTAAATATTAATGTCACTTTTCTGGTGAGGTGCCCATACTTATGCACCTCTCAAATTTTGTTTGAATGCAGATTGCACATTTTCTGTTAGTACAATAAACCTCATTTCAAGGCAGAAACATTACTGTGTCCAACAGTTATTACATTTATCATACTGAAATAGCTGTTGCAAAAACACCAATTTTTATAAAACATTAAGCTTAAGATTAATAGGGGTGCCCAAACTTTTTCATATAACTGTATATATATATATATATATATATATATATATATATATATACAGTGCCTACAAGTAGTATTCAACCCCCTGCAGATTTAGCTGGTTGACACATGCGGAATTAACTTGGCATTGTGACATTTGTACTGTAGATCAGCCTGGAAGTGGGAAATGAACTGCAGCAAATTTTGTTTTTGTTTTTTTTTTTTGTTTTTTTTTAAACGTTAAAAGTTAATTCAGAGTGTCATTTATTATTCAACCCCTCAAACCACAAGAATTCTGTTTGGTCCCCCTAAAGTATTAAGAAGTAGTTCAGGCACCAAGAATAATGAGCTTCACATGTGTGGATTAAAGATCTCTTTTGCCAGCCTTTTCTGACTATTTAAGACCCTCCCCAAACTTGTGAACAGCACTCAGACATGATCAACATGGGAAAGACAAAGAAGCATTCCAAGGCCATCAGAGACAAGATCGTGGAGGGTCACAAGGCTGGCAAGGGGTACAAAACCCTTTCCAAGGAGTTGGGCCTACCTGTCTCCACTGTTGGGAGCATCATCCGTAAGTGGAAGGCTTATGGAACTACTGTTAGCCTTCCACGGCCTAGACAGCCTTTGAAAGTGTCCTCCCGTGCCGAGGCCAGGCTTGTCTGAAGAGTCAAGGCTAACGCAAGGACAACAAGTAAGGAGCTTCGGGAAGATCTCATGGCAGTGGGGACATTGGTTTCAGTCAATACCATAAGTAATGTACTCTACCGCCATGGTCTCTGTTCCAGACGAGCCCGTAAGGTACCTTTACTATCAAAGCGTCATGTCAAGGCTCGTCTACAGTTTGCTCATGATCACTTGGAGGACTCTGAGACAGACTGGTTCAAGGTTCTATGGTCTGATGAGACCAAGATCGAGATCTTTGGTGCCAACCACACACGTGACGTTTGGAGACTGGATGGCACTGCATACGACCCCAAGAATACCATCCCTACAGTCAAGCATGGTGGTGGCAGCATCATGCTGTGGGGCTGTTTCTCAGCCAAGGGGCCTGGCCATCTGGTCCGCATCCATGGGAAGATGGATAGCACGGCCTACCTGGAGATTTTGGCCAAGAACCTCCGCTCCTCCATCAAGGATCTTAAGATGGGTCGTAATTTCATCTTCCAACAAGACAACGACCCAAAGCACACAGCCAAGAAAACCAAGGCCTGGTTCAAGAGGGAAAAAGTCAAGGTGTTGGAGTGGCCTAGTCAGTCTCCTGACCTTAACCCAATTGAAAACTTGTGGAAGGAGCTCAAGAATAAAGTCCACATGAGACACCCAAAGAGCCTAGATAACTTGGAGAAGATCTGCATGGAGGAGTGGGCCAAGATAACTCCACAGACCTGTGCCGGCCTGATCAGGTCTGATAAAAGACGATTATTAGCTGTAATTGCAAACAAGGGTTATTCCACAAAATATTAAACATAGGGGTTGTATAATAATTGACCCACACTTTTATGTTTAAAATTTAATAAAATTCAACTGAGCAACATAACTTTTTGGTTTGTAAGATTTATGCTTCTGTTCATAAAACCTACTCTCGTTTGCAGTTTAAAGGCTCTAACTTATTTGCATCTTATCAAACCAGCTAAACCTGCAGGGGGTTGAATACTACTTGTAGGCACTGTATATATATATATATATATATATATATATATATATATATATATATATACAGTACTGACAAAAAGTTTGGACACACCTTCTCATTTAAAGATTTTTCTGTATTTTCATGACTATGAAAATTGTACATTCACACTGAAGGCATCAAAACTATGAATTAACACATGTGGAATTATATACTTAACAAAAAAGTGTGAAACAACTGAAAATATGTCTTATATTCTAGGTTCTTCAAAGTAGCCACCTTTTGCTTTGATGACTGCTTTGCACACTCTTGGCATTCTCTTGATGAGCTTCACGAGGTAGTCAGCGGAAATGGTCTTCCACCAATCTTGAAGGAGTTCCCAGAGATGCTTAGCACTTGTTGGCCCTTTCGCCTTCACTCTGCGGTCCAGCTCACCCCAAACCATCTCGATTGGGTTCAGGTCTGGTGACTGTGGAGGCCAGGTCATCACTCTCCTTCTTGATCAAATAGCCCTTACACAGCCTGGAGGTGTGTTTGGGGTCATTATCCTGTGGAAAAATAAATGATGGTCCAACTAAACGCAAACCGGACTGAATAGCATGCCGCTGCAAGATGCTGTGGTAGCCATGCTTGTTCAGTATGCCTTCAATTTTGAATAAATCCCCAACAGTGTCACCAGCAAAGCACCCCCACACCATCACAGCTCCTCCTCCTTGCTTCACGTTGGGAACCAGGCATGTAGAGTCCATCCGTTCACCTTTTCTGCGTCGCACAAAGACAGTGGTTGGAACCAAAGATCTCAAATTTGGACTCATCAGACAAAAGCACAAATTTCCACTGGTCTAATGTCCATTCCTTGTGTTCTTTAGCCCAAACAAGTCTCTTCTGCTTGTTGCCTGTCCTTAGCAGTGATTTCCTAGCAGCTATTTTACCATGAAGGCCTGCTGCACAAAGTCTCCTCTTAACAGTTGTTGTAGAGATGTGTCTGCTGCTAGAACTCTGTGTGGCATTGACCTGGTCTCTAATCTGAGCTGCTGTTAACCTGTGATTTCTGAGGCTGATGACTCGGATAAACTTATCCTCAGAAGCAGAGGTGACTCTTGGTCTTCCTTTCCTGGGGAGGTCCTCATGTGAGCCAGTTTCTTTGTAGCGCTTGATGGTTTTTGCAACTGCACTTGGGGACACTTTCAAAGTTTTCCCAATTTTTCAGACTGACTGACCTTCGTTTCTTAAAGTAATGATGGCCACTCGTTTTTCTTTACTTAGCTTCTTTTTTCTTGCCATAATACAAATTCTAACAGTCTATTCAGTAGGACTATCAGCTGTGTATCCACCTGACTTCTGCACAACACAACTGATGGTCCCAACCCCATTTATAAGGCAAGAAATCCCACTTATTAAACCTGACAGGGCACACCTGTGAAGTGAAAACCATTTCCAGTGACTAACTCTTGAAGCTCATGAAGAGAATGCCAAGAGTGTGCAAAGCAGTCATCAAAGCAAAAGGTGGCTACTTTGAAGAACCTAGAATATAAGACATATTTTCAATTGTTTTACACGTTTTTGTTAAGTATATAATTCCACATGTGTTAATTCATAGTTTTGATGCCTTCAGTGTGAATGTACAATTTTCAAAGTCATGAAAATACAGAAAAATCTTTAAATGAGAAGGTGTGTCCAAACTTTTGTCTGTACTGTATATATATATATATATATACACTGCTCAAAAAAATAAAGGGAACACTTAAACAACAGAATATAACTCCAAGTAAATCAAACTTCTGTGAAATCAAACTGTCCACTTAGGAAGCAACACTGATTGACAATCAATTTCACATGCTGTTGTGCATATGGAATAGACAATAGATAGAAATTATTGGCAATTATCAAGACACCCTCAATAAAGGAGTGGTCATGCAGGTGGGGACCACAGACCACATCTCAGTACCAATGCTTTCTGGCTGATGTTTTGGTCACTTTTGAATGTTGGTTGTGCTTTCACACTCGTGGTAGCATGAGACGGACTCTACAACCAACAGAAGTTGCTCAGAAAGTGCAGCTCATCCAGGATGGCACATCAATACGAGCTGTGGCAAGAAGGTTTGCTGTGTCTGTCAGGTTAGTTTCCAGAGGCAGGAGTCGCTACCAGGAGACAGGCCAGTAGACCAGGAGACGTGAAGGGGGCCATAGGATGGCAACAACCCAGCAGCAGGACCGCTTCCTTCGCCTTTGTGCAAGGCGGAACAGGAGGAGCACTGCCAGAGCCCTGCAAAATGACCTCCAGCAGGCCACAAATGTGCATGTGTCTGCACAAACGGTTAGAAACCGACTCCATGAGGGTGGTATGAGGGCCTGACGTCCACAGATGGGGGTTGTGCTCACAGCCCAACACCGTGCAGGACGCTTGGCATTTGCCACAGAACACCAGGATTGGCAAAGTCGCCACTGACGCCCTGTGCTCTTCACAGATGAAAGCAGATTCACACTGAGCACATGTGACAGACGTGACAGAGTGTGGAGACGCCATGGAGAGCGATGTGCTGCCTGCAACATCCTTGAGCATGACCGGTTTGGCAGTGGGTCAGTAATGGTGTGAGGTGGCATTTTCTTTGGAGGGCCGCACAGCCCTCCATGTGCTCGCCAGAGGTACTCTGACTGCTATTAGGTCCTGAGATGAGATCCTCAGACCCCTTGTGAGACCATATGCTGGTGCGGTTGGCCCTGGGTTCCTCTTAATGCAGGACAATGCCAGACCTCATGTGGCTGGAGTGTGTCAGCAGTTCCTGCAAGATGAAAGCATTGAAGCTATGGACTGGCCCGCCCATTCCCCAACCCTGAATCCGATTGAGCACATCTGGGACATCATGTCTCGCTCCATCCTCCAACGTCACGTTGCACCACAGACTGTCCAGGAGTTTGCAGATGCTTTAGTCCAGGTCTGGGAGGAGATCCCACAGGAGACCATCGAACCTCATCAGGAGCATGCCCAGTTGTTGTAGGGAGGTCATATAGACACATGGAGGCCATACACAATACTGAGCCTCATTTTGAATTGTTTTAAGGACATTACATCATGGTTGGATTAACCTGTAGTGTGTTTTTCCACTTTAATTTTTGGGGTGACTACAAATCCAGGCCTCCATTGGTTAATAAATTTGATTTCCATTGATGATTTTTATGTGATTTTGTTGTCAGCACATTCAACTTTGTGCAGAACAAAGTATTCAATGAGAATATTTCATTCATTCAGATCTAGGATGTGTTATTTGAGTGTTCCCTTTATTTTTTTGAGCAGTGTATATAGTATATATATGTATATCTCCAGCAGATATATAATTGCATATATTATAGGGTGTAATATTATAAAATTTGCACCCTTTAGTGCCTTGCATATGGAGCTTATTGTACAGCTTTGTATGAAACTAATTTCTGAAAAAGCAACGCCACCATTTTTGATAACCAACCAATGTAAAGCAGACAGCTGTGGGCTTATATTATCAGGCGGGGAAGGTCCATGGTTATTGGGCCCTTCCCAGATTAAAAATACAAGCCCGCAGCCGCCCCAGAAGTGGACTATCACATTAGATGCGCCAATTCTGGCACTTCGCCTTTGCTCTTCCCCATGCCTTGGTGCTTTTGCAATAGGGGTAATGGGGCTTGGGGTTGATGTCCTGTTGTGTATTGTCCAAAATAACAGCTGACATCAAGCCCTTGTTCTGTTAATGATGAGGTGTCTATCAGACATCCCCATTACTAACCCAGTAATAAAAAGGAAAAAAAAAATACTTTATTGAAATAGACACTTCCCGATACTTTCCTGTGATCACCACCAGGATAAATTATAGTGGCATACTGAAATATTATAAAGAGTTAATTTGTGTGGAAGTACAATTGTATAAATAGTTATACGTAGGAGGAAACCAGTGAAATATACATCCAGTGTATATCACTACACTAGATCTATTTCAATGAAATTCAAGTGCAGCAAAAAAAAAAAAAAAAGATCCTTTAAAACACCAAAAGAAAACTATAATGCATGAAAATAATGTTATCAACACAAACACATAACCTAAAATGAAAGAAATAAAGTTGATGAAAACATTCTAAAGCAATATAAAGTACGTAATAGTACCAAAAGAGCAGCATATCCACCAAAGATCACTTACTACGCTGCTCTTTTGGTATTATCACGTGGTCAGTGGTGGATATGCTGCTCTTTCGGTATTATCACACAATCAGAGAGGGATACACTGTGCTCTTTTGGTATTATCACATGATTAATGGTGGATAAGCTGCTCTTTTGGTATTATCACGTAAGCAGTGGTGGATACACTGCTCTTTTGTCACACAATCAGAGGTGGATATGGTGCACTTTTGGTATTATGACGTGATCAGTCGTAGATATGCTGCTCTTTTGGTATTATTACATGATCAATGGAGGATATGCTGCTTTTTTGGTATTATCACATGATCAGTGAAGGATACTCTGCTTTTTTGGTATAATCATGTGATCAGTGGTGGATATGCTGCTCCTTTCGTGTTATCAAGTGATCAGTCGTAGATATGCTGCTCTTTTGGTATTATCATATGATCGATGGTGGATGCGCTGCTCTTTTGGTCAATGGTGGATACGCTGCTCTCAGTAGAGGTTAGGTGTGGAATTGTGTTGATAACACTCTTCATGCATCATTGTTTTCTTTTGATGTTTTAAATGCCCTTTTTTCTTTGCTGCACTTGTACATTCATTGAAATAGATCTAGCGGTATACACCAGTTTTCCTCCTACCTATAACTGTTTATACAATTGTACTCCCACAGTAATGTACTCTTTATAACGTTGCAGTAAGCCTCCATATACTTTATCCTGCATCATCTTCTCCACCCAACATTTTATTTCTTTTATTGCAATTTTGTAATGTAATCATGATTGAATAAAGATTTTTATCTTATTTACAGTGGTGGGATCTCGTTGCTATATAGGACTGTATTTTATTTTTGGATAAACTCAATATTAATATTGGCCTTCTTGTTTGGTTTATAAGCTGTGGTATAGTCGCATCCAGTCATGGTGGCGAAAGAGACTTTCCGTGACAGTCTCTCATAGGATAGCAGTGATTATCCTCTAAAGGGAAGGCCTTAGTGCATCATTCAAAGCAATAAATCCAGCTTCATCTGTAGTAACAGATGTGTTAGCTGGTCAAAATTTATTAGCTCCTAAATAAAATACATTTAATAGTGCATCTTTTCAAAGCCATGGCTGATGTAAAGCCTTGCACATATGTAGGGAAAACAATAAAAAAGAGAAGAACATTACGTCTTTTTTAATTGTGAATGTCAGTTCTCAGGACAGCAATATCCGCAGTCACAGACTAAATGGAAGCACATCTGAAGGGCAATGGAAAAATCTGTTTCTTTTTTTGTGGATTACTTTTAGGAGGTCACAGCAAAAGATGTGACAAATGCTCCAGGGGTGAAAATAAAAAAAACTATTAGCAACTTAAACTTAATTCATAAAAGATCTGGGCCTAGACTCTGAAAATATGAGATGAATTATCAAATAGGAAATAGGAAGAAAAATGAGCAAATGAACATGATACAATAGAAAAGTATTTATACTTTTATAGATGAATGAAAGTTATCATGCTCAGGGTCAAACGGGGTTGTTAACAATTGCAGACACCACACTATAGATAAATAAAGTATGTAAGCATATAAGAAGCCGTCTACCAAAATTTCTAATAGTCAATAATAAAACAAAAAAAAGTGAAAAACTTTTTTTTTTAGTTATTATTTCTAGTTCTGATGATTTTTTTGGCATAAATTAAAGATAACCTGATGGCTTCCCTAGCCACCCTTAACTGCCACCATGTATTTATTGCTACCTTTATACCCTTCAGTGTATATATCTCAAGGTCATCCAAAATAGTATATCATAAAAAAATCTTAAAAAGTCACATTTATTAGATATGCATTAAACAATGAAAAACAAACAAACATACATTATTCCCACAAGGGGAGAATAAGTATCCTGATAACTATAGGCGACACTGTTTCACCCTATATTTTATTATGTCTACCTAGCCGCGGAGGTTGGCACCCTAAAGTCAGCGATAAATGGCACCCCACTCATCGATGGTTGTCCCTCTATAGCCCTATATAACGCTGGTCTAATAGGGAATATCATTAAACAGGATATAACACAGTAATTAAATATACATATATAGAAAACCTGAAAAATAGATAACATCGGGGTGTACAAAGGTTAATAATTTTCTATTCCTCTAAGATATATAGTATTAGCCAAAAAAATGATGATGATGATAGAATATATACATTCAGGTAACTGATCATCGATTCCTCATTGTGTCCCAGAGGATTATACTGTTAGTCTCTATTAGTCCTAAGGAGATTGGATAATAAAGTGTCAGTGCTGAACATTTGAGGTGATAGCTTAGGGGTTACTTATCTCATTATTATTGCCTCACTGTGACTCGCCCCCTGGGCCGTGAGGCACGCGGGACCGGGCAATAGGGAGACGCTGGGAGTAGTAGTGGCGGCCCGGTCCCATGGCTCAGGGTGGTCCAACCAGTGGCAGTCTTTTAGATGTCTTAGATAATGTCCGACTACGCCACCCGTGGATTGCGGTTATTAGGAACCGCCGCTGCAGGGCAGACCGCTGGGGCCGATGATGTATGCAGCTGGGATGGTGTGACTCCCCACGGGAAGAGTGCGGCCCCAGGGCAGTGTAGTGGATGGTGGGAGTGATGGTGGTGAGAGTCCCAGTACCGGTAATGCCGGAGGAGCGAAAAAGCACACAGACAACGTACTGCAGTCCAGGGTCTTTACTCACGGTTAATATCCAAATCACTTCTGCAGGGAATGACTGCCCGAGCCGTGCTGCGTCCACCAGGTGAGGGGCTCGGTCAACTCCCAGGCAGCTCAGGAGTATGGCTCAGGACCCCCTTTAATCCTTCCTCTGGCCTGCCTCACCAGTGACCCACTTTTGTCCAGCTACCGCAGACTTGTGCGGTTAAACGTGGGCCCCGTCCTCCGCTGTCCTATATGGTGCCTTCCTAGCAGGTTTGATGAGGTGTCGCACCAATAAATGGTCACGACGTCCGGTCTTTGGCTGAGGGTAGTTTCTCTTCCACCAACTTGGGATCCGGCACCCTTAATCTGCCTGACCCTTCACCCTGTATTCTCGTGGGTTCTTAGGGTCTCTTCTGCCTTCTTGTTCCTGAGCCCTTTTGTTTCTCTGTCTCTCCTCCTTCTTTCCTGTTCCTTCTCCTCCCTTCTCGTGGAGCTGGGCTGAGGTGACACCACAGCTCCCTTTCACCTCCTCCTCGGCCTCTCACTAGGCCCTCCTGGAGTAGAGCTCCTACAGAGCCTCTACTCCCTGTCTTCTCCTCTATGGACAGGACTTCTCTCAGAGCTAAGATGGTGCCCACCTTTTATACCTCCCTCTGACCATGAGCCCAGGTGACCAGTAACCAATGGGCTCCTTCCTACGCTCAGGAACCAACCACTGCCTGCCCCTACAGCACTGGGTGTTCCACCCCCCTCCCCACTCCATACAGGGACATACTCGGTCGTGCCTGCACTTCTGTCTAGTGGGAGCACCGTTGAGCTGTCCCTCGGAAATGGGGTGTGTGTGCTGTATGCAGCTAAATGAGCCCTGGTCCATACTCCATCCTTACCCGGGAGTGGAATACCACACCTCTGGCAGAGGTGCAATACCCCTGTAGTGGCCGAACCCTCGGGGCGCTACATTCCCCCCTGGTAAATCACAGCACGTCCTCGGGCTGGAAACGAGCAAAAACAGTTAATTACAGGACATGCAAAAACTTTTTAAAACTTTTCTCATTTAGAAACGGACGACACAGTTCAGTTCCCTTTATGGGACACACTTTTCTTTTCACTAGACATTATAAAAACATTTTCAATACTTCCGGAACTCTTTTGTATAAAACACCTTATAAAACTCTTGCATTATCACCTAGCAGCATATAAAACTTTCTTATGTCAAACATTTTTAAGTAAAGCACATTCTTAGATTCTTGGGTCATGGCCGCGGTGCAACTTGCGACCAGGTGTTCTTTCTTCTTAAAGGTGCAACAGTCCAGTAAACTTGACTTGAGGTAGACGTTGCAGTCTTTTTATAAAACCAGTAGGGGGCGCTTTAGGAAGCGCAACTATATACAAGGGATTGGCCGTTCCCAGTCCTCGGCCGGTTGAAAAGGGGGGATGGCTGCTCACAGTCCTCAGCCTGTTAAAGGGAAGAGGGATGGCTGCTCTCAGTCCTCAGCCAGGTTACTTAGGGGATGGGGCAACAGTCAAACAGTCCTATATCAGTCCCAGAGGGGACCACACTCAATTTCAAACAGTCCCATTACAGTTAACACTTCCTTTTACCCTGACGGGTAACTATTTACACTGGTATGCTACTGTTTACTGGTAGCGATACCCTCCAGCTGCTCCTTGCTCCTCACAGTCTTCAGGCCCGTCTGGGCCCTCTTGGTACTCAGAGTCTGAGTAGTGCTGTTCCTCCTCCTCTACTACTATGTGGACGTGGAGGGCGTACCATCCCTTCACGCCTTGGTGCCGGGTGTAAGACACCACATCCCCTGGAAACAGATCCCGCCCTCGATGACCTTCCGGCAGGTGGCTCTCCACATCCCTCCTCATCACGAACACGTCGCTGATGGTCTCAGGGTCTTGGATGAAACCCCAGCCGCGCTCCATCTGGAACTTCACAACAGTCCCGGTGACTCGGGAACTGCGGGCAGTTCGGGGATCTCGCCGGGCCTTCATTTTCTGCTCTGCGCTCCGGACCTGCAGCTTCTCTTGTTTCACGCGCCGCTCTCGCTGCTCCCTCTCAAACATCTCCAGCTGTTGGCGGCAGGCCTCCCGCCGTTCGACTGCGCCCGCCTGTGTTTCCTTGGTGAACCCCATTAGGTCCTCCCCAGTGGGGTCCCATTCAAACTGGGCGTCCTCCAACGGCAGCTGGGGGGTTTCCTGAGGCGCCGGAGCAGGTATGAGGGGCTCAGATGGTACTTACATAGTTACATAGTTACATAGTTTATAAGGCTGAAAAAAGACAAGCGTCCATCCAGTTCAGCCTATTTCTTGTGCACTGCAGCTATTCCGCTATTCCTATACCATGCGGTATAGGCCAATTTACATCATTGAGGAAAAATTCACTTCCCGACACCAATCTGGTAGTCAGATTAAATCCCTGGATTAATTAACTAAGCATAAAATGTAATTTTATTGTTCTCAAGAAAGGCGTCCAGGCCTCTCTTGAACTCTTTAAGTGAGTTGGACATCACCACTTCCTCTCCCAGAGAGTTCCAGAGTCTCACGGCTCTGACCGTAAAGAATCCCCTTCTATGCTGGTGCAGGAACCTCCTTTCCTCCAGACGCATAGTGTGCCCCCTCGTCTTTGTCACCATCCTTGGTATAAACAGGTCATGGGAGAGATCTCTGTACTGCCCCCTGATGTATTTATACATGTTTATGAGGTATCCCCTAAGCCTTCTCTTTTCCAACGTAAATAGGCCTAATTTTGACAACCTCTCTGGGTATTCTAGTCCCTCCATTCCCTTTATTACCTTAGTCGCACTCCTTTGTACCCTCTCTAGCTCCAATATGTCTTTCCTGAGCACCGGAGCCCAGAACTGTGCACAATATTCTAAGTGCGGCCTTACCAGCGCTTTATACAGAGGAAGAACAATGTTCTCATCATATGCCCCTATTCCTCTTCTGATGCATGCCATGACTTCAACCTCTGCGGGCAGGCTCCTCTGAAAGCGGGGGTTGACGTATTCGGGGGGCCAGATGAAAGGAAGCCCATCCGGACTGGTATGTTGGGCGAAAAGATCTGCGCCCAGTGGTAGTACCGCAGAAGCAGGGGGCGCGAGCGGGTTGGCGGCGCCCGGGGGCACGTGGCCTTGCGACCAGGCCCGCGCTGGTCGCTTCCTAGTTGCTCCCAGGGGTGGTACAGCGGGTGCAGGGGGTTCCGTCGGGGCAGCGGCGCCCGGGGGCGCTAGGCCTTGCAGCCGGGCCTGCAATGGTGGTTTGCTGAGCACGCCCGGGGTCAGAGGGCACGGCGTGGGGTGGAGCTCACTGGTAGCGTCGACGGCCTGGGGGCCGGTTGATGGCGGTGGAGGCACGGTGTCGACGGCGGGTCCAGGTGCGTTGGGCTCCGCAACAGGGTGCAGGGGCAGGTCGGCGGCCCCAGGGTTCGGGGTAGGGGCGTTTCCGTTACCTGCCTCTGCTGTCGCGGCCTCCTCCGCGGCGTCGTCTTCAGCCTCCGCTCTGTCTTCACTGCCCTCGGTGGCTGGTGTGCTGCTGGATGTCGACGGCGCCTCCTGCTGCAGGGTCACAGCCCGCCGGGCCATTTCTTCTTTCCACCCGGCTATCACGTCCTGCTGCGCCCGGACCATCCTCCGGTCCAGCTCCTCCAGCGCCTCCCGCGCATACTCGGGGTCCTCCTTGGGGAGATGGGCTAGCAGCTCTGTAAAGCCGCATGGTGGTGTGGCTTGCAGCTGGCCCCTTGCCAAAGTGCTGGAGCTGGTTCCTTTCTCCATCTCCGGGTGCGGCCTGGCCAGACTGATCCAGACCACCCCCTGCCCCGCAGTTTTCTTCGCTTTCCGTCCCCATGGGGGGTGGTCCTGGGGCATTCTGCTGACAATCACTCTCAGGGGCAGCCCCCCCATGTTGACGGACATTTCTACAGCCGTGCTCATGGTTGTTGGGGGCGGGCTTCCTCTTTGGCGCCATTCTGGGACCTGGCCCACGATGGGAGGCGGCCTCCTGTGGTCTTTTGGCGCGCACATTATGGCGCTCGTTCTTCTGGGGCGGGCGCCATCTTTAGTACAGTGAAACAGTCTCTTTTCAGGCGCGCAGTACCCGTTGTTAGCGGGCACGAAATCCTGCCGACTACGCCAAAGCTGACTCGCCCCCTGGGCCGTGGGGCACGCGGAACCGGGCAATAGGGAGACGCTGGGAGTAGTAGTGGCGGCCCGGTCCCATGGCTCAGGGTGGTCAGACCAGTGGCAGTCTTTTAGATGTCTTAGATAATGTCCGACTACGCCACCCGTGGATTGCAGTTATTAGGAACCGCCGCTGCAGGGCAGACCGCTGGGGCCGATGATGTATGCAGCTGGGATGGTGTGACTCCCCACGGGAAGAGTGCGGCCCCAGGGCAGTGTAGTGGATGGTGGGAGTGATGGTGGTGAGAGTCCCAGTACCGGTAATACCGGAGAAGCGAAAAAGCAAACTGACAACGTACTGCAGTCCAGGGTCTTTACTCACGGTTAATATCCAAGTCACTTCTGCAGGGAATGACTGCCCGAGCCGTGCTGCGTCCACCAGGTGAGGGGCTCGGTCAACTCCCAGGCAGCTCAGGAGTATGGCTCAGGACCCCCTTTAATCCTTCCTCTGGCCTGCCTCACCAGTGACCCACTTTTGTCCAGCTACCGCAGACTTGTGCGGTTAAACGTGGGCCCCGTCCTCCGCTGTCCTATATGGTGCCTTCCTAGCAGGTTTGATGAGGTGTCGCACCAATAAATGGTCACGACGTCCGGTCTTTGGCTGAGGGTAGTTTCTCCTCCACCAACTTGGGATCCGGCACCCTTAATCTGCCTGACCCTTCACCCTGTATTCTCGTGGGTTCTTAGGGTCCCTTCTGCCTTCTTGTTCCTGAGCCCTTCTGTTTCTCTGTCTCTCCTCCTTCTTTCCTGTTCCTTCTTCTCCTCCCTTCTCGTGGAGCTGGGCTGAGGTGACACCACAGCTCCCTTTCACCTCCTCCTCAGCCTCTCACTAGGCCCTCCTGGAGTAGAGCTCCTACAGAGCCTCTACTCCCTGTCTTCTCCTCTCTGGACAGGACTTCTCTCAGAGCTAAGATGGTGCCCACCTTTTATACCTCCCTCTGACCATGAGCCCAGGTGACCAGCAACCAATGGGCTCCTTCCTATGCTCAGGAACCAACCCCCGCCTGCCCCTACAGCACTGGGTGTTCCACCCCCCTCCCCACTCCAGACAGGGACATAGTCGGTCGTGCCTGCACTTCTGTCTAGTGGGAGCACCGTTGAGCTGTCCCTCGGAAATGGGGTGTGTGTGCTGTATGCAGCTAACTGAGCCCTGGTCCATACTCCATCCTTACCCGGGAGTGGAATACCACACCTCTGGCACAGGTGCAATACCCCTGTAGTGGCCGAACCCTCTGGGCGCTACAACTGCGCTTACCCACATATGGTTCATCAGGAGGTTCAGATTATAGATGGATGAATAGATAGAAGATCCAGCATGGTGTGTCTCATTGAGTGCCTATTTCATTTGATATCCCCCTCTTAGTTTCAGAAAGAAGCTGATTTCCATTTTTAATCATTACGGCTCATTAGGCCTATGCAGGTCTCCTGTCTCTACATTTAACTGTGCCTGAATTTGGATAATGTATCCACAAGAAGCCGACGTGGCCTGGCCCAGGCAGATCCCCATGTCATATCTGGCCATTGAGTCCGCATATGCGTCCTCACTCATTACGACTCCATGCATTCCACGATGGAGCGCATTTGTACTGCGCAGGTGCCAGACGTATAGGATGATCAGGTGGGGTTTCTATACTTGCCACTCCTCTATGCATTCCACACTGGAGCACATTGGTGACCCTTAAGCACTCCTATATTACTTAGGTATCCACAACTTGGATGGAGACGTGGGATTAATTATCTGAATAAGGAACAACAGGAGGATTCAATTATATCCTCCTACTTACCCTAATTTATATACGTGGGAATATCATTCACCCTATATGGGCCTTTCATTATGTTAGCATATACTGTATATACACATGAAGGAGACTCAACTTGTATTCTCCACATTTCAAAAAATTATTGCCACACATCACTAAAGTGGCATCAATTTCACCAGAGTAGAACTAGTAAAATGGGGCACTGACACCCCTTCCACTACAGGAAACACAACAGATGGAGACCCTTCAGGAGTCTCCACATTTCAAAAAATTAGGAGACTCTGATCAAAATGAACAAGGAATTGATTGGGCCAGACTTCTCAACACCACCGGATGATAGCAGCAGAACATAAACTCAAATCCAATGTGTTTTTGTGAGGGTCTATTTCCATGCACCCCTTCACACCCAGACATGGGTATACGCTTCAGGATTTCATCTATTTTATGTCGTCCTCCTCCTTATCCTTCTACTCATCCTCCACCAACATATCACCAGGGTGACCATTATGCAACGCCCACATAATTTTTTTAAAGGTGTTTATGATGCCCTTAGGAAGTATTTTTAGAGGCCTACTTCTAACATTCTATATAATATATATGTATACCCCCCCAGGGGTAAATGTTTTTCAGCCCATGCACTTAGTGCATGGGCATTACCAGTCTAAGAGACCCACTCCTTACTAATGGAAAATATTTTTTTTTACTGAGATCCTCTACTATGTGTCTTCAAATTGGATTTGGATTGCGTCCTAATTTTTGGCAGCCCTTGAACTTGCTGCATACACAATAACAGTCTAGGAGACCCACTCCTTAATAATGGAAAATATTTTTTTACTGAGGCCCTCCACTAAGTCTCTTCAAATTGGTATTGGAGTGCGTCCTAATTTTTGGAAACCCTTGAACTTTCTGCATACGCAATAACAGTCTAGGAGACCCACTCCTTAATAATTTTTAATACAATTTTTCTGAGGTCCTCCACTACGTCTCTTTAAAGACATTGTAGTGGGTCCTAATTTTTGGCAGCTCCTGTACTTACTGCATACACAATAACAGTATAGGAGACCCACACCTAAATAATGGGAAGGCCAATTCAAATTGATTCTATATTCTAAAATATTAACTGTTATCTGAAATGCGTGTATGGGTGAGCTATCGCAGTATGGAAAGCATATTACACACATCCAGGCAGGGATTAGTGCCTTATACTCTTGCTGCTGCAAGCAAACAAAAAAAATCTGTTCCCTATTGATACCGCTGTTACCTAGCACCTGTCCCTATTCTAAATGCAGCTATCATCAGCTGTAAATGAGTGCTCATTCTGGTTGCATACATCTCTTACACTGTCTAATAACTTGATTGCTTTTTTCCAAAAATCATTGACAGATTCATGTTTTTTAATACAATCTACACTCAGAAATTCATCAAAGCAGACAGGGTTGCTTGCGTTCCTGCAGTTCGGTGCTGCAACAGCCCAAAAAAACCTCTTCGGTGTCGGTTAAAATCTATTTTTTATTGTACAATATTACCTCTCTTATCTGAGATTCGTGTACAGGTGACCTATAGAAGTTGGGATAGCGTCTTACAGGCATCTGGTCAGGGATAATTGTATTATACTCCGCTCTGAAAAAAAAATCTATTCCCTATTGATACCGCTGTTAGATGCTTTTAGAATAGGGACAGGTGCTAGGTATCATCACCTGGAAATGAGTGTTTATATCCTGGTCTCATACATATCTTCCACAGTACATAACTTGATTGATTTTTTCCATGCACTCATTGACCGATTCATAATTTTTAACGGTGATAATTCAATAGAAATTCATCAAAGTAGGCAGGCTTGCTTGCGTTCCTTCACAGTTTGGTGCTGCAACATAGCAAAAAAAACTCTTTTGAGCCAGTTAAATTCTTTTTTTTTTGTACAAAATTACCTCTCTTATCTGAAATTTGTGTACAGGTGACCTATAGCAGTAGAGATAGCATTTTACAGGCATCTAGTCAGGGATTATTGAAATTATACTCTGTGCTGAAAGAAAAAATTCTATTCCCTATTGATACTGCTGTTAGTTTCTTTTAGAATAGGGACAGGTGCTAGGTGGTATCATCAGCTGGAAATGAGTGTTCATATTCTGGTCACATACACATCTTCCACAGTACATAACTTGATTGATGTTTTCCATGCACTCATTGACCGATTCATAATTTTTACGGTGATCTGTACTCAGAAGTTAATCAAAGTTGACAGAAATTTATCATAGTTCACAGAAATTCATCGAAGTTGGCAGAAAATGATTTAATGTGTCAATTCGCAGTTTCTTTGTAGCTTCTGAAGGTAAGAGGTAGGGGTGGGAGACTTGACGCTACTGGAGCTGAAATTACCACTTCAGAACTCTCCAGTGCTTTGTTTCCATCCATTTCTGTGTGCTTCTTGAAGTATGCTTGGGGTCAGTGTCCTGCTGGAAGACCAATGACCTAGGATGCAAACCCAGCTTTATGACACTGGGCACTACATTGCGAGCCAAAATCCTTTGGGAATTCATATTTCATATATTGCATGATGCCTTGCACACAGTCAAGGCACCCTGTGCCAGAGTAAGCAGAACAAGCCCTAAATATCTTTGAACCTCCACCATATTTGACTGTAAGTACCGTGTTCTTTTATTTGTAGGCCTCATTCCATTTACAGTAAACAGTTGAATGATGTGCGTTACCAAAAAGCTCTATCTTGGTCTCATCTGTCCCCAAGACGCCTGCTGGCCCTCTAAAAGTAGTGGAGGCCGCCTGCTGGCACTCTATAAATTGTTGTGAGGGCCGCCTGCTGGACATCCATAAATTGTGAGGGCTGCCTGCTGAACATTCAATTTTCAAACTTTACAGAATATATATGAAAAAGAAAATTTGATCACCTCAGATGGATACGTTATATCGCAGTAGCAACATATGGCTATGCAAAGCATAGCCGGCTGATGGCCCTCTAACAATAGTGAGGGACGACTGCTGGACCTTTACCAATAGTAAGGGCCGCCTGATGGCCCTGTAAGAATAGGCTTTGTGACTTTCAGAGTCTCTCTTTCATAAATGAAACAGGATGTGTTTGATCATGTCTCACACACCACATAGCAAGATAAGGTAGTAAAATGTTACAATTACATTTACTGATCAATGTATTTTTCACCATTGCAAGCAATGCAAAAGTGCAAAAATGCATCAAAAACACTATGTGTGAACATAGCCCAAGGTGTGGAGGAGCATTTTTGTTTTTGGTTATTTATTTTGCCTTATATAAAAGTTATTTCCCTGGAAGTAATGTTTCTTAACATTTTTCCCAGGAAAATCCATTTTACCTTCATTTTTGTATGCTTTATTGTCAGTCCGTAAAAGTGGTGTAATACTCTGATAACATTGTTTCATGTAATTCATGAAAGACATGATTTTACGCTTTGTTTTGTGGTAACATTACTAATTTTTGTTTCTCTGTATACTGACATATGTTGCATTTATTTTCGCCACATTTAAAAAAACTTTTCTATGACAAACATGTGGTTTTATTGTTTTTTTGTTCTGTATATAAACATATATACTCTACTGTATATTCTGTATATAAAAAGATAGCAAAAAAAGGTTTGCCTTTAGGAAATATCTTATCACCAAGTTTATATACAAATCAAAGAAAACAATAAAACCGCATGGCTGTCACAGAAGGTTTTTTAAATGTGGGAAAAATAAATGCAGCATATGTCAATATGCAGAGAAAGAGCATAAAATAATTTCATTCATGAATTGCAATACCCACCAGAAATAAAACTTTAAACAGCTTTAATAAACTTTTAATGGAATCGAAATAAAGAAGTGATTTTACCATACACAGGTGCATTTACCTGGTGCAGTTTTCTCATAATTTGCAAGTGCACCTGTTGGTCAGCAGTCCAAGCAGCAGCCACAATGAAAAATAAATGGAGTTACTTTCATGTGTGGTGAGTTCAGGAATTTTTTTTCTATATTTCATTTCTTTTTTTTAATCAGATTCATTTTTATTGAGTATTTTCATTAATTAATGTGACAACCTAGGTAAACACCGAAAATAAAATTTACAAAGTGTACATTTGCCCATTACATACATCAATATAGCTTGATAATAAACCATTATACTTCAAGTTTTGGAAGAGCATTGAGGTGAAGGGTGCATTGCTGGAAAAGGGAAAAAAAAAAACTCTTTAAATCTCTTAGTTTGCGAGTGTGAACGAGCTGCGTGTGTCCGGAGCGTAACTGCGAACGAAAGTAAGTGTGTGACTTGTTTTTCAGTAAAGAGGTATTGGGAATCCTGCAAAAAATACCTGTGTGAATTGGGGTGAGTGCTGCATTGTGACCTGCTGAGTGCTTTTCTAGGTTTTTAGATTTATTGGGCTTTTTAAAACCTATTTTCTCACTACAGTTTTAGTTTCTTAGTTTACTACCTGTGTATTTAAGGGTTAACTACATTGCACTAAAATCCTGAGGTGTAGCTTTACTCACAAGGGGTTAATTAAGGGGAACTGGTCATAATTAAGGGTTTATAAGGGGCAGCTGGTTGGGCATTCAGTCCTTTGGAAGTGCATTGAGGTAAAGGGTGCATTGCTGGAAAAGGGAAAAAAAAAAAACTCTTTAAATCTCTTAGTTTGCGAGTGTGAACGAGCTGCGTGTGTCCAGAGCGTAAGTGCGAACGAAAGTAAGTGTGTGACTTGTTTTTCAGTAAAGAGGTATTGGGAATCCTGCAGAAAATACCTGTGTGAATTGGGGTGAGTGCTGCATTGTGACCTGCTGAGTGCTTTTCTACCTGTTTAGATTTATTGGGCTTTTTAAAACCTATTTTCTCACTACAGTTTTAGTTTCTTAGTTTACTACCTGTGTATTTAAGGGTTAACTACATTGCACTAAAATCCTGAGGTGTAGATTTACTCACAAGGGGTTAATTAAGGGGAACGGGTCATAATTAAGGGTTTATAAGGGGCAGCTGGTTGGGCATTCAGTCCTTTGGAAGTGCATTGAGGTAAAGGGTGCATTGCTGGAAAAGGGAGAAAAAAAAAAACTCTTTAAATCTCTTAGTTTGCGAGTGTGAACGAGCTGCGTGTGTCCGGAGTGTAAGTGCGAACGAAAGTAAGTGTGTGACTTGTTTTTCAGTGACTTTGTATTCAGGGAGTTTGGAAGGGAGGACTTTGGACTGAATTGCTGACTGTATTTCATTAATTCTTTACTTTACTTTTTCTTAACATTCTGTATATTGCATTCCCCATTAGGAAATGAGCTCCATTATTGACAATGCTATCCAGTGTACATCTTGCCACTTGTATGTATTCCTTGAACAGCCGGTCGAGGTTGCTTACTGCTGCGCGAGATGTGTGCACGTTGTGCGTTTGGAAGCCCAGATACTGGATCTAAATGAGCAGCTGGCAACACTGAGATCCATTGACAACATGGAAAGGAGTCTGCTGCTCACTGAGCAGCAGCTCACTGGGGTAGATGTGGGGGAGGGTGGTAGTCGGGAGCTGCAGGACAGTGAGGTCGCTAGTTGGGTGACAGTTAGAAGGGGTGGTAGAGGGAAGAGTGCCAGGGAGTCTAGTCCTGATCTGGCACACCCCAATAAGTTTGCAAAGTTGGCAGATGAGGGGAGTGACAGTACAGGGGTAGCACTACTGCAGCAAGGCATGTCCCCTGAAAGCCGGAGGAAAGTCAGCTCCAGTAAAGAGGGAAATAGGAGAGTAGGGCAGGCCAGGCAGGTGCTGGTAGTGGGGGACTCAATTATTAGAGGAACAGATAGGGCAATCTGTCACAAAGACAGGGATCGTCGAACAGTGTGCTGCCTACCTGGCGCTCGAGTCCGGCACATCACTGATCGGGTTGACAGATTACTGGGAGGGGCTGGTGAGGACCCAACGGTCATGGTGCACATTGGCACAAATGACAAAGTTAGAGGTAGGTGGTCCTTACAGATGATTTCAGGGAATTAGGCTGCAAGCTGAAAGCAAGGACCTCCAAGGTGGTATTCTCTGAAATACTACCGGTACCACGTGCCACGCCAGAGAGGCAACGGGAGATTAGGGAGATAAATAAGTTGCTCAAGAACTGGTGTTGGAAGGAGGGATTTGGGTTCCTGGAGAACTGGGCCGACTTCTCAGTTGGCTACAGACTCTACGCTAGGGATCTGCTGCACCTTAATGGGGAGGGTGCAGCTGTGCTGGGGGAGAAAATGGCTAGAAGGTTGGAGGAGTGTTTAAACTAGGTATTCGGGGGGAGGGTATTCATTTTATAGGTGGGGAAGATAGTGCAGATAGTGACCTGGGCACAAATAAAGAAATTGGGGGTGGGGTTAGAACAGTCAATAAAGTAAGAAGGAATAGAGGTACAGAGAGATACATAAAATGCATGTACACTAATGCCAGAAGCCTCACCAACAAAATGGAGGAATTAGAATTAATTTTGTTGGAAAATAATTATGACATGGTAGGGATATCTGAGACGTGGCTGGGCGAGAGCCATGACTGGGCAGTTAATTTACAGGGCTATAGTCTGTTCAGAAATGACCATACAAACAAGCGAGGGGGGGTGTGTGTTTATATGTAAAATCATCCTTAAAACCTTGCGGGAGGATATATGTGAATCTAATGAAAATGTAGAGTCCCTGTGGGTGGAGATAAGGGGAGGGGGAAAAAATAATAAATTACTGATAGGGGTTTGTTATAAGTCTCCAAAAATAATGGAAGTAGCGGAGGATATCCTCGTAAAGCAAATAGATGAAGCAGCGACTCAAGGAGAAGTCATTATTATGGGAGACTTCAACTACCCTGAAATACATTGGGGGACAGAAACCTGTAGTTCCAGCAAAGGTAATAGGTTTTTGACAACTATGAGAGACAATTACCTTTCACAACTGGTTCAGGACCCAACAAGAAGGGGGGCTCTGCTAGACCTAATATTAACCAATAGGCCAGACCACATATCAAATATACGAGTTGGGGGTCACTTGGGTAATAGTGATCACAAAATAATACGTTTTCATGTAACCTTTAATAAGATGTGTAGTAGAGGGGTTACAAGGACACTAAACTTCAGGAAGCAAATTTCCAACGGTTAAGAGATGATCTTAGTGCAATAAACTGGGACGATATCCTGAGACATAAAACTACACAAAGCAAATGGGAGACATTAATAAACATCCTGAATAGGACCTGTGTACAATATATACCCTATGGGAATAAACATGCTAGAAATAGGAGGAAACCACAATGGCTAAATAGAGCTGTAAGGGGCGCAATAAGTGACAAAAAAAAGTATTTAGAGAACTAAAGCAAGTAGGTAGTGATGAGGCATTAAATAAATATAGAAAATTAAATAAATTATGTAAAAACCAAATCAAGGCAGCAAAGATTGAGGCAGAGAGAATCATTGCCAGAGAAAGTAAAAATAACCCCAAAATATTCTTTAACTACATAAATAGTAGAAAACTAAAAAATGATAGTGTTGGCCCCCTTAAAAATAGTCTGGGTGAAATGGTCGATGAGGATGAGGAAAAAGCCAATATGCTAAATGATTTTTTTTCAACCGTATTTACACAAGAAAATCGCATGACAGAAAACATGATTAGTGATAACAAAAATTCTCCAGTAAATGTCACTTGCTTAACCCAGCAGGAAGTATGGCGGCGTCTAAAAATCACTAAAGTTGACAAATCCCCGGGCCCAGATGGGATACACCCGCGAGTACTGCAGGAATTAAGTAACGTCATAGATAGACCATTATTTTTAATCTTTAAAGATTCCATAATAACAGGGTCTGTAACACAGGACTGGCGTATAGCAAATGTGGTGCCAATATTCAAAAAGGGGACAAAAACTGAACTTGGAAATTATAGGCCAGTAAGCTTAACCTCTACTGTGGGTAAAATCCTGGAGGGTTTCCTAAGAGATGCTATACTAGAGTATCTGAAGAAGAATAACCTCATGAACCAATATCAACATGGGTTTACAAGGGACCGTTCCTGTCAAATTAATCTGATCAGTTTTTATGAGGAGGCAAGTTCTGGACTGGACCAAGGAAATGCAGTGGATGTTGTGTATATGGACTTTTCCAAAGCTTTTGATACAGTTCCACACAAAAGGTTGATACATAAAATGAGAACAATGGGGATAGGGGAAAATATATGTATGTGGGTTAAGAATTGGCTCAGTGATAGGAAACAAAGGGTGGTTATTAATGGAAAACACTCAGACTGGGTCTCAGTTAACAGTGGGGTACCACAGGGGTCAGTATTGGGCCCCCTTCTTTTTAACATATTTATTAATGACCTTGTAGGGGGCATACAGAGTAATATTTCAATATTTGCAGATGATACTAAACTCTGCAGGGTAATCAATACAGAGGAGGACAATTTTATATTACAGGAGGATCTATGTAAACTAGAAGCTTGGGCTGATAAATGGCAAATGAACTTTAATGGGAATAAATGTAAGGTAATGCACTTGGGCAGAGGAAATAAAATGTATATTTATACGCTTAATTGTAAAACACTGGGCAAAACTGTAACTGAAAAAGACCTGGGTGTATTGGTGGACGACAAGCTCACGTTTAGTGGCCAGTGTCAGGCAGCTGCTGCAAAGGCAAATAAAATAATGGGATGCATTAAAAGAGGCATAGATGCTCATGAGGAGAACATAATTTTACCTCTATACAAGTCATTAGTGCGACCACACTTAGAATACTGTGTACAGTTCTGGTCTCCGGTGTATAAGAAAGACATAACTGAACTAGAGCGGGTGCAGAGAAGAGCGACCAAGATTATTAGAGGACTGGGGGGTCTGCAATACCAAGACAGGTTATTACACTTGGGGTTATTTACTGTGGAAAAAAGAAGGCTTAGGGGTGATCTTATTACTATGTACAAGTATGAGGGGACAGTACAAAGACCTTTCTACTGATCTTTTTACTCTGAGGCCTGAGACGGGGACAAGGGGGCATCTTCTACGTCTGGAGGAAAGAAGGTTTAAACATAATCACAGATGGGGATTCTTTACTGTAAGAGCAGTGAGACTATGGAACTCTCTGCCGCATGATGTTGTAATGAGTGATTCACTGTTAAAATTTAAGAAGGGCATGGATGCCTATCTTGAAAAGTATAATATTACATGTTATAAATACTAGATTCCTTGAGAGGGCGTTGATCCAGGGAACTAGTCTGATTGTCGTATGGAGTCGGGAAGGAATTTTTTTCCCCAATGTGGAGCTTAGTGTTTGCCACATGGTTTTTTTTTGCCTTCCTCTGAATCAACAAGTTAGGCTATGGGTTGAACTAGATGGACTTAGTTTTTAAGGTTGAAGGAAGACTATGTTACTATGTTACTATGTAAAACTAAGTTATTCTCCATTACGCTATATAATTTAAATTACTATCTCTACCTGTCATCATATCACATAAATTGTATTCCATACAGTGCGGTGCATATGAAAAACCAAAGTGAACTAGACTATGAGGAGTAGAAGCTGGTCCAACCCACTATCCTGCAATACACTCGGAGAGGGAAGACCCGGCATATCCATCCATTGCCTCCGGCTATATTTTACTTACTCCCAAACAGGGGCGTACATAGAAGTCATGGGGCCCCATAGCAGAAGCTCTAATTGGGCCCCCCCCCTACAAAAAATAAATATTTGTCTGTGTCACAGAAGAGCAGATCTCATAACTTTCCAGCCTTTACATAGTAATTTACCTCCTTCTGAAGTCGTAGATTCCTTCTTCATTGCCCCCCATAAAGTATGATGCCAACAAAAGTGCTCCCCAAACAGTATGATACCCCTATGGTGCATTCCTCCACATGCACAGTATAATGACCCTATTGTACCCCACTTCAACTCCTACGGCAAAGTATGGTGACCCTAGCACAGTATAATCCCCCAACTGTGAACCCCACAGAGCCCTCCAAACAGTATAATGGCCCCCACACAGCCCTCCAAACAGTATAATGGACCCCACACAAACCTTCACACTGTATAATTGCTTTCATACAGTATAATGGCCCCCCACATAGCTCTTTTAAATAAGCCGACCCGAATATAAGCCGAGGCCCCTAATTTTACCACATAAAAATGGGAAAACCTATTGACTTGAGTATGAGCCTAGGGTGGGAAATGCAGCAGCTACTGGTAAATTTCCCCATCCTCGTAGGTGTGGCCCCTCAATCCCTGGTATGTGTGGCCCCCACAATCCCTGGTATGTGTGGCCCCCTCAATCTCACAATCCCTGGTATGTGTGGCCGCCTCAATCCCACAATCCCTGGTATGTGTGGCCCCCTCAATCCCACAATCCCTGGTATGTGTGGCCCCCTCAATCCCACAATCCCTGGTATGTGTGGCCCCCTCAATCCCACAATCCCTGGTATGTGTGGCCCCCTCAATCCCACAATCCCTGGTATGTGTGGCCCCCTCAATCCCACAATCCCTGGTATGTGTGGCCCCCTCAATCCCACAATCCCTGGTATGTGTGGCCCCCTCAATCCCACAATCCCTGGTATGTGTGGCCCCCTCAATCCCACAATCCCTGGTATGTGTGGCCCCCTCAATCCCACAATCCCTGGTATGTGTGGCCCCCTCAATCCCACAATCCCTGGTATGTGTGGCCCCCTCAATCCCACAATCCCTGGTATGTGTGGCCCCCTCAATCCCACAATCCCTGGTATGTGTGGCCCCCTCAATCCCACAATCCCTGGTATGTGTGGCCCCCTCAATCCCACAATCCCTGGTATGTGTGGCCCCCTCAATCCCACAATCCCTGGTATGTGTGGCCTCCTCAATCCCCCAATCCTGGTAAGTGTGGCCTCCTCAATCCCCCAATCCTGGTAAGTGTGGCCTCCTCAATCCCCCAATCCTGGTAAGTGTGGCCTCCTCAATCCCCCAATCCTGGTATGTGTGGCCTCCTCAATCCCCCAATCCTGGTATGTGTGGCCTCCTCAATCCCCCATTCCTGGTATGTGTGGCCTCCTCAATCCCCCATTCCTGGTGTGTGTGGCCTCCTTAATCCAAGTATCCTGGTATGCGTGGCCTCCTCAATCCGCCAATCCTGGTATGTTTGGCCTCCTCAACCCTCCTTGCTCCAACCCGTTTCGGTCCCACGAACCAACGGTGGGATGTTTTCCATGCGGCCATTGTGCCGCCTGTGCAAATGTCCTGCGCTGCTCATCCTTTACACCCTCTGATGGCTCACGGAGCTTTAAGATCTCTATATATGACGAGCCCCCTGGGCCTGTGCTGTGCAGGGGGATACCCGGAGCCGGATCGCTGGGGGTTGTAGTCCTCCGTGGCGGTGACCCGGTCCATGCCCAGGGCGGTCAAACCAGTGGCAGTCTATTGGTGTTATAATAAGTGTCCGACTACGCCACCCGTGGATTGCGGTCAGTGGGGACCGCCGCTGCGCTGCAGTCCGCTGAGGCTGATGTAGTTTGCGCAGCCGAGTATGGAATTACTCCCCACGGGAGAAGTATTGCCTCAGGGCAGCTAGTGTGGATGATGGGAGTGATGGTGTGAGCGTCCCAGTAGTAATGGTACTGGTGCGGCGATGAAACACAGACGTGTGGTGCAGTTCAGGGTCTTTACTGATGGTATAAAGCAGACCCTCCCGGGAGTACTGGTTAGCAGTAGGGGCCTGGTCAGTCTGTGAGCAAGCAGGATCTCCCCTGCCCAGGTGGAGTTGTAGGCCTCCCCGACTATCTGCACTCTTTCCTGGCTACCTTGCTCTATGCGGGTAGAAGTAGCCCACGTCCCTGAGTATACCGTGTGGTGCTCACCCGTATGGCCGGTGACTTGGGGCCTTCCGTTAGCCTCTGCTTCACGATGGCGGTGCTGGTCCCTTGCTTGTGACCGTGCCTCCAGGCTTCTAAGGCCAGAGGACATGGAATCCCCTGCCGGTTGGATTCTGCTGCTGGACCTGGATGTCCCCACAGCCTCGGACTCCGTGTCCGGGTTTAGTGTCTTCAGCCAAGGCGAGCTTTCTAGCTTCCAGCCTCTGGCACTCACTCCTGCTCCTACAGAGCTCCTGTTGTAACTCTCCCTGTGTCTGGAACTTCACTCCAGGCTCTGACTAACCTAATCCCGCCCCAGACCCAGTTTATAAGGGCAGATTCCTCCCTTCCCAGGTCTGGGTGGGCCGTGTTGCATGCTTAGGGCTCCTGACCAGAGAAACCTCCCACTTGCTCTCAGACATAATATTTCTATTACTGTGGTAACCAGACCCCTGAGGTGCCACATTCCCCCCTAGTAAATTTTAGTACTCCGGGACTAAACACATTTTTAAAGAAACATAAATGCAGGGTATAACAATAATATAATAACATATTTACAAGTAGCTTTAGTTTGTAGAGGTCACGGCGTGTCCGCAACCGGGTGTCCATATCACCCAAGGTGAAGTTTTAAGCGAAGTAGGGGACCTGTCCAAAGCAAACCCCTTGCGTTGGCCTTGGGCGTGGCTGCAAGGCTGGAGCTAGCTACTTTGGGCCGCAAGGAGGCCACGCCAGACAGGTTTTCTCTTCCGCGGCCGTCTTCGTAAGAGGCACCAAGGTGCAACTATCTACAAGAATTGTTCCGGTTATCCAGTGTCCATAACCTGTTAGTCCATAGAAATCTGCAGGGTAACTGAGAAACATAATTAATAACAGGCAACAACATAAACCATAAACAGTTAAACAGGTAAATTCACAGTGCATTAGTTTAGATTTTCCAGCGAGCGGGCATCTGACCTCTAGTGACTCTAGTGGACCTACGGAGCTCACTAACTGGTCCTGCACTACAGGGTGTAGGAGGTGTTATGGGTAAGCTGAGCAGCTGTCTGCGCACTCTTTGGCTCACTAGGGGCACGGCAGGCTCACTACTAGCAGATGGTTGATTCTCCTGCGCTGCTGGTGTGGACTCTTCTGCCTCCTGGGCCGGCTGCTCTTCCAGCTCTACCTGGTCTTCTGTAGGCACTTGAGGGGCTGGCTGGAGAAAGGTGAGGACGGGCACCACGATAGCGTTGCTTACTTGTGTCCAGAACCGGGGAAAGTATCCGAGTACGGTGCTGATCATTTCCTCCTTTTCCTCTACGGGTTGAGGGTCTTCCTGATCTTCATCCGTGCTTTGTAACTTCTCGGGGCACTTTTTCAGGTGGTCTCTGGAGACAGTGGCTGTGGTCTCTCCTCCATCCTTGCTGATGACGTACACCTTTGGATTATTGTGGCTTGAGGGCAGTACGGTGTACGGGTCCTTTTCCCACTGGTCGTCCAACTTATGGAGCCACCTTTTTCTTTTCAAGACCTGCTCTCCAGGTACCAGGGGAACAGCGGGAGCATGTTGGTTATAAGTCCTCTCCTGCCTTTCTCTTGATTGACAGAGACTTCGCTCGACGCTCTCCTGTACTTTCCGGTACTGCTGCTGCCGTTCTGTATCCCAGTCTGTCTCTGGCGAGGTGTCCTCGGGTATCAGGACTCCCATATCCAGGTCAACAGGCAGCTTACCAGGTCTTGCTCGCATTTGGTAAGCCGGGGTACAGTTGGTGGAACCTACCGGGATGTGGTTATACAGGTCCACCAGATCGGGCAGTTTCTCAGGCCACAGACTGCGTTCTTCCAGGGGCAATGTTTTTAGCAGATCTATCACCACCTGGTTCATCTTCTCGCAGAGTCCATTGGTTTGGGGGTGATAGGGCGTTGTTCTTATCTTCTTGCAGCCATACAGGTTGCAGAACTCCTGGAAGACCTCCGCTTCGAAGGCTGGTCCTTGGTCCGTCAGCACTTGGTCCGGGTACCCGTGTGGGCGGCAGAAGTGCAGCTGGAAGGCTCTGGCTGCTGTCTGAGCCGTCAGGTCTTTGACAGGGACCACCACCAGGAACCGGGAGTAGTGATCCACGATGGTTAGGGCGTAGACATACCCGCTTCTGCTTGGAGCCAGTTTAACATGGTCCAGGGCGACCAGTTCCAGCGGCTGCCTGGTGATGATGGGCTGCAGGGGAGTCCTCTGGCTGGCACGGTCCCTTCTTCTTAGATTGCATGGGCCACAGTCTCTACACCACCTCTCAATGGCTCCTCTCATGCCTATCCAGTAGAACCGTTCACGCAGCAGGAACTCCAGCTTCTTCCATCCGAAGTGCCCTGCCCCATTGTGGTAGGCCTCCAGCACCATAGCTACATCCCGTCTCGGTACCACCACCTGCCAGATCAGTTCATGTGTCTGGGAATTGACCATTCTGCGGCACAACTTCTCCTTGTAGAGGAACAGTCTGCTCTTTTCCATCCACAGTTGCTTGGTCTCCTCCGGAGCGTCTGGGTCCAGGCGGGCGTCAGCCTGGGTCAGCATCTCCTTCACCAGATGGACTGCGGGGTCACTGTCTTGCGTCTCCGCCCAGTTGTAGTGGGGTAAGGGGTTGAACGTAGCGGATCGCTGGCCTCTCACACGGTGGGAATACTGGGTAATCCCATGACGGTGAAACGCAGGGAGTTCGATCTCTTCCAATTCTTCTGGATCTTCCTCTTCGTCCGGTAGGTTTGGCATCCTGGACAGGGCGTCCGCGTTGGTATTGGAGCGTCCTGCCCGGTATTTGATCGTGAACTCAAAATTGGACAGGCGGGCCATCCATCTCTGCTCCAGGGCACCCAGTCTTGCAGTGTCCAGGTGTGTCAACGGGTTGTTGTCCGTGTACACGGTGAACCTGGAAGAGGCAAGGTAATGCTTGAAACGTTCAGTTACTGCCCACACCACTGCCAGGAACTCTAGCTTGAACGAGCTGTAATTCTCAGGGTTTCTTTCCGTGGGTCGCAGTTTTCGGCTGGCGTAAGCAATTACCCGTTCTCTCCCCTGCTGGATCTGGGACAGTACGGCTCCTAGCCCGATGTTGCTTGCGTCCGTGTGGAGGATAAAGGGCTGGCTGTAATCAGGGTACGCCAGGATTTCATCCCCCATGAGGGCCATCTTCAGCTGGCGGAAGGACTCCTCTTCCAGCTTTTCCCATTTGAAGGGTGGCTTCTGGTTTTTGGCCTTCCTGGACTGGCCTATCAGGAGGTCCTGCATAGGAGCTGCCTTCTTGGTAAAACCGGGAATGAATCTTCGGTAGTAGCCTACCAACCCGAGGAACTGCCGCACTTCCTTTATGCTGGATGGTCTTGGCCAGTCCTTAATCACGGTGATCTTGTCAGGGTCGGGGGCTACTCCGTCAGCACTCACCACGTGTCCCAGGTACTGTACCTTTGGCTTCAGTAGATGACACTTTGAGGGTTTTACCTTTAGGCCATAGTTTGCCAGGGCTTCAAACTCTTCTGCCAGGTGTTCCAGATGGTCCTCATAGGTCTTGGAATAGATGATGACATCGTCCAGGTATAATAGGACCGTCTCGAAGTTACGGTGTCCCAGACAGCATTCCATCAACCGTTGGATTTTTCCTGGTGCGTTGCAGAGTCCGAACGGCATACAGTTAAATTCGCTGAGTCCCATCGGGGTGGTGAATGCGGTCTTCTCCCGGTCCGCCTCTGCTACAGGAACCTGCCAGTACCCGCTAGTGAGATCCAAAGTAGAGAAGAAGTTAGCAGATTTCAATGCAGCTAAGGACTCTTCTATCCTTGGTAACGGGTACGCATCTTTGTGTGTGATACGGTTGACCTTCCTGTAGTCTACACACATTCTCATGGTGTTGTCTTTCTTTTTCACTAAGACTAGTGGAGCTGCCCAGGGGCTACAGCTGTCCCTAATTACCCCAGCCTCCTTCATGTCTTTTAGCATCCCCTTGGCGTGTTGATAGTGTGCAGGGGGTACGGGTCGGTATCTCTCCTTTATGGGAGGATGGTCTCCCGTGGGGATGTGATGTTCTACCCCCTTTACTCGCCCGAAGTCCAGCGGGTGTTTACTAAACACTCTCTCGTACTCTTGAGCCACCCGGTAGACTCCCTGTTTTTGGTGTGGGGGAGTGGAGTCAGTACCCAAATGGAGTTGCTGACACCAGTCCTCCATTGGTTTCTTAGAGCCGTTACCTTCCTCTGGTTGAGATGGAGGCAAGGGTTCCACGGCCTGTACAGAGTTCTGGTTGATGGTGAACAATTTGGCTAGCGTGGCATACCGGGGCAGGTATACTTCTCTCTCCCCGATATTTATGATGCGGACGGGCACCCTCCCATGGCGTACATCGACCACCCCCCCGTGCTGTCAAAATGGTGGGCCTACTGTCTGAGTAGACGGGTTCTACCATTGCTTGGTAGTCTCTACCTCTTAGACCAATAGCTGCCCAGCACCAAATCATCATCTCACTTTTTGGGGGCATGGCAATAGGGAACGGGTCACACATTCTCACGCTACCTATCTCACCACCAAATAATTCCACTTGTTGCCGCTTCATCAGTGCCCGGATCTCTTTTTGGAGCACACGCTGCTGGCTGGAACTGGCGTTCTTGGCAACCTGCTGCAAAATAAGAATCACCTCTGCAAGACAGTTTTCAATTACGTTAGTACCTAGGGTTATTTTTGGGTGACTCTCGCGACGGTCAATGTCCACAATGATAAGTCCTTGTGCCGGCAGTTCAACTTTACCGACCTTGATGGTCACTTCCTTAAATCCTATCTGGGGCACGGGCTGACCATTGCTGGCTATAATGCTCAGGTCGTCATCTGGGTAGCGGGTTATGTCCGAGTCATTCCAGTACCGCTTGAAGAGCACGTACGGGATGGTGGTGACCTGTGACCCGGTGTCTAGTAGGGCACTCATAGGAATGCCATCCAGTAAAACAGGCAAGACCGGACGTCCCCCTACGTATTTGTTACGCCAGTTTGATGGGCCCGATGATCTTAAGCCTGGGGGGTGGCCCTCTACCCCAGGTTGTGCCCGTTTAAATGACAGTACCTTGCCATATGTCCAGGTTGATTGCAGCGGCGGCAGATGGGTCATCCGTCCTCGTTGTATCTGTCGCTGGGTCTTCCTCTGGCCGGTGGGGTCCTCTTCAGTCGGCACCACGGGACGTCCTCCGGTCCGGATGCCAGCTGGATCTTTCCTGGAGAAGAGACCTGTAAAGACTGCACAGTTCTGGTTAGCGCGGCAACGCTCTTAGTCAGCTCTTGGACCTGATGGTGCAGGTCTGTAGCCGGGTCATTGTTCAAAGCCTGCGCATCAGCTCCCACAGGCCCTGCAGACAAGGGCGCCGCGTCCTGGTGATAAGTGATAGCAGGGCGCCTGTGGGTCACAGCGCCACCTGGTGCTGGTTCTCTGAGCACCGGAATGGCTCTGTCCTTGAACTGTGCAAAGTCCAGGTCAGGGTCCTGTAAGGCCATTGCCCGCAACTGGGTTCGGTGGGCATTGCACAGTAGACCCTCAATAAATTGTTCGGTCAACAGCTTATCTTCATTTCCCACGCTGTCAGGGTCTGCCTGCTTAATGGCTCTCAGGGCCTCTTGTAGGTTTAGGGCATAGTCTCTTATACTTTCATGTGCCCGCTGTTTGCACCCGTAAAATCTTAGTTTTATCTCGGCTGAGGTGCGGGTGTCAAACGTGTCTTTCAGCCGGGCTAGTATCTCTCTGACAGTCCTCTTCTTCCCAGGTGACCAGGACTTTACCTCCCTTTGGGCTGCCCCGATTAACTGGGCCACCAGAATGCTCACTTTTTGCTTTTCTGTGAGGGGGTATACCTGGAAGAGGCTATCAAGTCTTTCCCTAAAGTCACACAGGGTATGTGACTCCCCTGAGTACTGGGGTAGCCAGGTTGCCCCCGGGATATAGGGCATGGTGAATGGCATGACCGCTGCAGCGGTTGCGTTGACGGCCGGTGTGGCGGTGGAGCTCCCCTCGGTGTTCGACATCCTCCTTCCCCCCTAGTGGACCGTGGCCTACCTTGCGATGCTCTTCTTCCGTAGGCCGCGGCTCCGCAGTCAATCGTCGGGGTAGAGGACCTGGCGTCGCGCTCCGATGACGTCAGCGTCGCTCTTCCTCCCTTCCAGGACCTTGCGCAGCGTCAGTACGTGGGGCGGAGCGTGGGGCGGAGCTTCGGATCTCGCGCGCTTTCGGCGTCCACGCCCCTCTTCTTCCCGCGCGGCGTCCCGAAGATGGCGTCCGATTGCGGGAAGCAGCTGCGAATGGCGGGAAGACGGCGGGAAATGGTCCAAGATGGCGTCCGATGGCGGGAAACGACTCCGGACGGCGGGAAACTTCGTCACAGGTAAATTCAAAAGTCTTTTTCAGGCACGCAGTACCCGGTGGTTGCGGGCACGAAATCCTGCCGACTACGCCAAAGTTGACGCGCCCCCTGGGCCTGTGCTATGCACTTGGATACCCGGAGCCGGATCGCTGGGGGTTGTAGTCCTCCGTGGCGGTGACCCGGTCCGTGCCCAGGGCGGTCAAACCAGTGGCAGTCTATTGGTGTTATAATAAGTGTCCGACTACGCCACCCTTGGATTGCGGTCAGTGGGGACCGCCGCTGCGCTGCAGACCGCTGAGGCTAATGTAGTTTGCGCAGCCGAGTATGGAATAACTCCCCACGGGAGAAGTATTGCCTCAGGGCAGCTAGTGTGGATGATGGGAGTGATGGTGTGAGTGTCCCAGTAGTAATGGTGCTGGTGCGGCGATGAAACACAGAGACGTGTGGTGCAGTTCCGGGTCTTTACTGATGGTATAAAGCAGACCCTCCCGGGAGTACTGGTTAGCAGTAGGGGCCTGGTCAGTCTGTGAGCAAGCAGGATCTCCCCTGGCCAGGTGGAGTTGTAGGCCTCCCCGACTATCTGCACTCTTTCCTGGCTACCTTGCTCTATGCGGGTAGAAGTAGCCCACGTCCCTGAGTATACCGTGTGGTGCTCACCCGTATGGCCAGTGACTTGGGGCCTTCCGTTAGCCTCCGCTTCACGATGGCGGTGCTGGTCCCTTGCTTGTGACCGTGCCTCCGGACTTCTAAGGCCAGAGGACATGGAATCCCCTGCCGGTTGGATTCTGCTGCTGGACCTGGATGTCCCCACAGCCTCGGACTCCGTGTCCGGGTTTAGTGTCTTCAGCCAAGGCGAGCTTTCTAGCTTCCAGCCTCTGGCACTCACTCCTGCTCCTACAGAGCTCCTGTTGTAACTCTCCCTGTGTCTGGAACTTCACTCCAGGCTCTGACTAACCTAATCCCGCCCCAGACCCAGTTTATAAGGGCAGATTCCTCCCCTCCCAGGTCTGGGTGGGCCGTGTTGCATGCTTAGGGCTCCTGGCCAGAGAAACCTCCCACTTGCTCTCAGACATAATATTTCTATTACTGTGGTAACCAGACCCCTGGGGTGCCACATATATATCTCTTGTAGCTCTACCCATGTGGTTTATTATGCCACATGTGGTTGCCAACTAATCTATGTTGGCTTAACTACAAGAGAATTGAGGATCAGAGTATGCAAACATGTACGGGATATTTGCGCGGCAAGGATGGTGGCCAACCCCCAGGAGCTCTAACCATACCACGTCACTTCAGGGCAGTACACAATTGTGACCCCAAAACATATGGGTTCCCGGGGTGGAAATGCGAAACAACTTCTGGCCCAAAAAGAAGCCAGATGGATCATTAATCTGAACACTGTGGCTTCGTGGGGCCTTAACGAGAGCCTTGGGTTCTCATCCTTTCTTTGATTTCACCTATGTCCTGCTTGGGGATGCTCTCTCGCTAACCCTGTTGGGTGTTTGTTATATCTCCCACATTCTTTGGGTGTTTTTATTATATGTGATTATACTTATATATATATTTTTATTCTTTTATTGTTTGATTTAATGTCTTCTCCAACAGCAACCTTTCCCCTACTTCATTTTGGCCTCTTACTATTGGAACTGGTAATCTTCTCTACTACTGGATGGGCATCAAGGAATGAACCATATGTCCCCCTGTTTGATCCCCTTAAACTTTGGACTCAATCTGGCTCTTGGACTATCGCTCTTCATATGTGCTCCTAAATATCAACATAATGGCTGTCTCCCATGGTGATACACTATGAGTCAAGCTTCATATTATACCATTGATATGCGTATCTGACATTTGTATTTATCTTATTTATTCCTCTATAATATGGTTGTACTCTGCTCCCACCTGGGCAGCTGATACTGATCGCCTATTCTGCTCATAATCTTGCCATGATATGATGTGCCTCTCTTTCCTTTTGAATATGCCAATTACTGATGTGTTCCCGGACACATGCCGATAGCGTGACGGCCTGGGTGTGCGTAGCGGGGGACAGGACTCCTGGCGCATGTGCCAATATGCGTCCAGTGCGACCTATGGATACTCCATGACATGCGGTCACATGACCACACTGGGGAGGTATTTAGGAAGGTCCTGCTGGTGCAGTCTCTATGTGCCTCTTGACAAAGAACAGGCAAAACATGCGTCGGGGTGCGCTTTTCACACACGCACCTTGCCTCTGCGATGCACTTGGAGCCTGAGGCCCTCTCTTATAATTTGGTGAGCATGTAATTTGTCAGTGTCTATTTGAGTCCTGTTACATTAACCCACTATGGCTCTCGGGACTTTGTCACATAGTCTTACAGAACATGTCGATTGCTGTCCCCTCTCTTCTACTGTTATTCTGATATGAATCTCAATTGGTTCCTCTCGCTCCTTGTGGCTTTGCTCTGTTTGGCACACTGCACCTTACACCCTATTGTATGTATTAACATTCATTACCTAATGATTGTCTTTTAACTTTATAATAAAATTTGTTTCTTATGCCAGCATACTCAAGTGTTTCTCCTGTTTTAATTTGCTTCCAAATTTTGTAGAACTTGTATAATGCATATCTTTTCAGATACACACCCCTCTCCAAATGTAATATTATTTATTCTATTCTTAAGTTCTGCAATAGTCGGGGTGGCAGCATCCAACCAATGATAAGCCAGTAAATTCCTAGCCTGATACATTGTATGTGAGATGCCCAGGTTCATTGGTAAGTTCGCATCCGTCCCCTCCTCTTGAAGGCCCAAGACTCATAACAATGGATTTGGCAGAATCTGAATAACATAGACCTGTTTTACCAGATCAAGAGAAACTTTCCAATATTTCCCAATACTCTGACACTCCCACATCATGTGCACAAGGTGTGCGTTATCCTGCACGCACCTAGGGCATATTGCATCTTGTCTAACCCCAATCTTATGCAACAAAGTGGGCGTTCTGTATACTCTATGCAAGGGAAAGAGCTGATATAACCTTTGTCCCTCTGAAACCGACAGCCTAGGAGTCTGTTGCAAAATATCCACCCATTGCTGCTCTCACAGTGACCCCAAGTCTCTCTCCCATTTGGATCTAACCTGCAAGGGGAATTTATTAAGGTATAAAGGCAAAAAATTCTTATATAACATACAGTGAAGGAAATATTTATTTGATCCCTTGCTGTTTTTGTAAGTTTGCCCACTGACAAAGAAATGAACAGTCTATAATTTTAAGGGTAGGTTAATTTTAACATTGAGAGATAGAATATCCAAAAAAAATCAAGAAAATCACATGGTATAAATTAGATAAATTTATTTGCATTTTGCAGTGAGAAATAAGTATTTGATCCCTCTGGCAAACAACACTTAATACTTGGTGGCAAAACCCTTGTTGGCAAGCACAGCAGTCAGACGTTTTTTGTGGTTGATGATGAGGGTTGCGCACATGTCAGGAGGAATTTTGGTCCACTCCTCTTTGCAGATCATCTCTAAATTATTCCGATTTTGAGGCTGTCGCTTGGCAACTCGGAGCTTCAACTCCCTCCTTAAGTCTTCTATGGGATTAAGGTCTGGAGACTGGCTAGGCCACTCCATTACCTTAATGTGCTTCTTTTTGATCCACTCCTTTGTTGCCTTGGCTGTATGTTTTGGGTCATTGTCTTGCTGGAAGACCCAGCCACGACCCATTTTTAATGTCCTGGTGGAGGGAAGGAGGTTGTCACTCAGGATTTTACAGTACATGGCTCCATCTATTCTCCCATTGATGCAGTGAAGTAGTCCAGTGCCCTTAGCAGAGATGCTCGGGTGGGAGCTTAAGTCCCCGCCTCGCATGTTTGGCGCTGTTTAGACAGCAAATAAACATACGGTGATTGGCTGGCCGCATAGCGTCATCGGGTCTATGTCAGCGTTAGGCAATTAGGCAGGCAGAGTTTGTGGAGAGGGTATAAAGCAGAATAGGGTCCATTGCACGTTCTGTCTGCTGCTGTTACAGATATCCATAGCCCTAGATATCAGGGATAATATTGTTTTTGCTCTTAATCCTGATTATTTGCTTAAAAGGCCATATAATATATCATTTTAACTGCTCCATTTGCTTGTTAGCAGAATACAGCCAGATTTGGTTGATTTTATTCACATTGCCGTATTGTGGAAGCACAGAAACTTGTCCATCATCAGACATGATCAGATATTACTGCCGTAATAATCATGACATTTTGGGGAGCATGCAAAATATTACACCCCATTTAAAGTCTGCCAGTTGTGTGTTGTTTAACCTATTCATACTTGGCTGCTGACCAATACCATACTACAAGGCCACTACCCAAAACCGTCATCAACAGACGTGATCCAATTTTACTGCAGAAATAATCGTGACATTTTTGTAAGCGTGCCAAATATTACAATCCATTTAAAGTCTGCCAGATGTGTGTTGTTAAACCTATTCACACTTGGTCGCTGACCAATACTATACTACAAGGCCACTGCCTAAAACCGTGGGCATCAGATGTGATCTGATATTACTGCGGTAATAATCGTGACATTTTTATGAGCGTGTCAAATATTATACTCCAATTAAAATGGGCAAGGAGCGTGGTGAGGGATGGGGAAGTGGACTTGATAGTGATGGTGGACGCAGAAGCTGAGGCCGTGGGCTATCTGAAATTGTGCCTACTGAGGGAGCACAACAAGCACCCACATGTCGCCATACCTTCCTGTCCCACTTTGTAGGGGGCCACGGAACACCACTATTGAAGCCAGAGCAGCGTGAAAAGTTTGTTGGTTGGATAGCAGATAATGCTTCCAGTCAGTTTGCCACCACCACCAGCCTGTCTTCCACACAGTCCAGTCTCAGTAGCCATGAGTCTGGACCACATATTCCTCACCCTGATCCTCCTTCCTCCCGCCATGCCAAGTGCCCGGAGACAAGTGATTCCACACTTGGACACTCCAAAGAGCTGTTCACTTTTCCATTTATAGGTTTGAGCCTCTTCCCCAGCCCGCTTCAAGCGATGCCCAAATATTTGAGCAGCCACGGTCACATGAAAGCAATGGTTGGAAAGTACAATTACTGTAGCAAGAGGTGGATGATGATGATGATGAGACACAATTGCCAGCAAGTCAGGAGGAGGCCCAGTGTACGTACATGGAAGACGAGGTGGTGGACGATGAAGTCACTGACCCAACCTGGCAAGGTGACATGTATAGCGAGGACAGCAGCACAGAGGGCGAGGGAGGCGTAGCACCACAACAAGCAGGAACAATCAGTGGGGTGGCCACAGACACAAGGCAGGCAACTGTTCCCCGGAACACCAACATGAGGGAAGTTGCCAGTCCAACTGTTAGGTCTTCCAGATTCTGGCTCTTTTTTAAAGACTGTCCAGATAACCTCATTTACAACATCTTCCATGCCAGCATCAGCAGGGGCAGCTAAACTACAAGCCTGACCACCATCAGCATGCTCAGGCATATTACAGCAAAGCACCCGACTAGTTGGGCTGAACACTGGGGTACAGAAACAGTGTCTGCGGGTGACACTACTTCCTGTTCCGCTGTTGTGCGTGCACGCCAATCCCCTGTCCATGGCGCAGGCAAAGATGCCTCCCGCCCAGCACCTGTCATTGCACACTTGCAACCACCACCATCAGCAACCTCATCCACGTCCTTCTCCCAGCGCAGCATTTAGTTGTCCCTATCCCAGTCCTTTGAATGCAAGCGCAAATACGCAGTTAACCACCCATAGTCCACAGCACTAAACTGCCAAATTTCTTGAATGGTTGCACTTGCAATGTTGCCTTTTAGGCTCATGGAGATGGAATCTTTCTGCAACCTCATGGAGACTGCCATCCCTCGGTACTCGATCCCCAGCCGACACTATTTCTCCCGGTGTGTCATCCCGCCTTACACAAGCATGTGTCCTAGAACATTGCCCTCAACAACACAGTTACTGGGAAGGTCCATCTAACCACGGACACGTGGACAAGTGCTAATGGCCAGGGACGGTATATCTCGCTGACGGCACATTCGGTTAATATAGTGGAAGCCGGGACCCAATCTGACCCTGGGACAGTATCAAGAGAATATAGTCGGCACTCTGTCCAGCTGGGGTGGTGCACATGGAAAGTAATGTTTCTAGGAAAAGCAAATCCTGGCACTCACGTGTTGGTGGTTAATTCGTTTATTCCTGAACTCAAAACATTTCAGCCTGTCCAAGGCTTTTTTCAATTGTGGTTAAATGCATTCAGTCAAAATATATATAGACAAATCCACGGAAATTACACAATTCTCATTAACATAAAAAAAGAAGACCAACAAACAATATATACAGCAAAACTATACAAAAATTAATAAAAAATAATAATAAACATAAATTGCAAAACATTATCCACAAGTAAATTTATATACCTAAATAATCCCTAACCAAATATAAATATATCAATCTCCAAATATGAATTCCATTTGATTATTCCCACCTATACATATAATATATTTTAATACTTTCTCAAATATTCCAATTTCTATTTTTCAATATTTTTATAGTGTTTTTATTAAATATTTTCAATATTTTATAATTTTTTTATTATTTTTA
This sequence comes from Phyllobates terribilis, assembly GCF_046119375.1. NCBI lineage: Eukaryota > Metazoa > Chordata > Amphibia > Anura > Dendrobatidae > Phyllobates > Phyllobates terribilis. Next base: position 263,801,655 of record NW_027362763.1, on the reverse strand, counting down.
ATGTTTTAAATTTTTTTGGTTTTTTTAATACTGCTCATTTTTTTTATATATACAACTAATTCCTTATAAACAACCTGCATCAAATAACTAAATCTACCTTTTCTTTCCTCTCCACAATACTATAATTCACCGGAGTCGTTTCAAGTCACTATCTAATTTATACTCTGGAGATAGATCAATATATAATAATGGGATATAAAGTAATAAAGGAATATTATGGTAAACCATTCTTACCCTGTGAATTAGGAACTGTGGAATGCGGCAATATATTGATTTGCTGACCCTGGGACAGGACACGTCTTCCTGATGCCGAGGATTGCAGGCCCTGGGTCAATCAGGGTTGCCCCCACATTCAACAGCCCCTGCACCCATGTGCTCAACCTGGAAATTCAGCAGTTTCTCAAAACCTACCCGGATCTGCCAGAGCTGTTTGTGAAAGTACGCTGCGTGTGTGACCATTTCCGAAAGTCACCTACAGTTTCCGCCGCCATTACCGTGCTTCAGCAGCATGTGCAGCTTCCAGCTCACCGAATGGTGTGCAATGTCACCATGCAACTCAACGTTGCATATGTTGGGAAGGACTTGGGAGCAGCAGAGGGCAGTTGTTGAGTACCAGCTTCAACAAGGCCGTCGGTATTCAGGTCAACCTCTGCACATAAGAGCTGATGAGTGGCCATGGATGTCTGACATCTGTGAAGTCCTCCAAAACTTTGAGGACTACACCAAGATGGTGAGCGGCAGTGAAACCATAATTAGCGTCACCATCCCGCTTCTCTGTCTTCTGAAACGCTCGATGCTCACAATTAAAGAGGAGGCATTGCAGGCGGAGCACGATGAGATGGAGCAATGAACTATACAGGGTGTTGCCACACAGCCCAGCCTTATCTCATCTCAACGCGGATTGGGTGATAATGAGGAGGAGGAGGAATAGGAGCTGCTTTCCAGCGCTACAGATGGTCCTACCCACACAACAGTCATACCATTGGTTCAGCGTGGATGGCCTGAAGAGAGGGAGAAAGAGGAGGAGGACCAGGAGGAGGAGGAGGAGAGCATGGACAGTCATCCTCTTGGTCAGGACAGGGAAGTCTTGGCTGTTGGCAGTCTGGCACACATGACTAACTTTACGTACTGCTGCCTTTCCTGTAACTCTCGCGTTGTACGCATTTTGGGCAACAGTAATTACTGGTTGGTCACACTTCTAGACCCATGCTACAAGAATAACTTTCTATCTCTCCTTCCCATGGCGGAGAGGTCTAATAAAATGTTGCAGTACCAGAAGGCCTTTGTTGAGGAATTAGTAAAAAGATTTCCATCTGAAAACGCTGGTGGTAGAGGTCACAGTTCGTTGGACAACCAAGGAGTACAGGTGAGGGAGACGCAAACTACATGCAGCAGAGGCAGGGGAACACAGTCAAAGGTGTGGGACAGTTTTTTCAGACCCTCCCAGCACCGAGGCCCTGATGCACGGTGTACTCTGACAAGGAGGGAAAAGTTTTGGAAGATGCTGAAGAAGTACCTTGCCAACTGTACCAACATCCTCCGTGATTCCTCTGTGCCTTATAACTATTGGGTATCCAAGCTGGACACATGGCATGAACTGGCTCTCTATGCCTTGGAGGTCCTGGCCTGCCCTGCCGCTAGCGTTTTGTCAGAGCGGGTTTTTAGTGCCTCTGGGGGCATTATAACTGATAGGCGCATCAGCCTGTCAACTGAAAATGCTGGCAGGCTTACTCTTATCAAAATGAACAAGGGCTGGATTGAGCCAGACTTCTCAACACCTCCGGATGATAGCAGCAGAACATAAAGTCAAATCTAGTGTTTATTTTGGGGGGTCTATTCCCATGCACCTCTTCACACCCAGACATGGGTATACGCTTCCTGATTTTGTCTATTTTCTGTTGTCTTCCTCCTTCTCCTTCTCCTCATCCTCCACCACCATATCACCAGGGTGACTGTTATGTAACACCCACATAATTTTTTTAAGGGTGTTTATGATGCCCGTAGGAAATTTTTTTAGAAGCCTACCTCTAACATTCTGTATGTTATACAGTATGTTCATGTATACCCCCCAAGGGGTAAATGTTTTTTAGCCCATGCACTTAGTGCAAGGGCATTACCACTATAAGAGACCCACTCCTTAATAATAATAACAATTTTTTTAATGAGGACTTCCTCTACGTCTCTTCAAAGGGGTATTGGAGTGCATCCAAATTTTTAGCAGCCCTTGCAGTCACTGCATGGGCATTATCAATATAGGAGACCCACTCCTTAATAATGGTAACAATTATTTTAATGAGGACCTCCTCTACGTCTCTTCAAAGGGGTATTGGAGTGCGTCCTAATTTTTGGCAGCCCTTGCATTCACTGCATAAGCAAAAACAGTATAGGAGACCCACTCCTTACTAATGGGAACAACAAAGCATAGCTGGCTGATGGCCCTCCAACAATAGTGAGGGATGACTTCTGGCCCTCTAACAATAGTAAGGGCCGCCTGATGGCCTTGTAAAAGTAGGCTTTGTGCCTTTCAGAGTCACTCCTTCAGAAATGAAACCGGATGTGTCTGATCATTTCTCACACACCACACGGCCAGATAAGGTGGTAAAATGTTAAAATTACATTACTGGTGAATGTATTTTTCACCGTTGAAAGCAATGCAAAAGTGCAAAAATGCATCAAGAACGCTACGTGTGGACATAGCCCAAGGTGTGGAGGAGCATTTTTGGTTTTGGTTATTTATTTTGCTTTATATACAAGTCATTACCCTGGAAAGAATGTTCCTTAACATTTTTTCCAAGAAAATCTATTTTGGCTTCTTTTTTGTATATTTTATTGTCACTCTGTAAAAGTGGCATAATACCCTAACCACATTGTTCACAGCAGTGACCTAGGAGTCAGAGATGCTTCCATGGGTCTAGCCCATGCTGTTCCCATATAATTTGAGTACTGTTTCCATCGATTTGACCAATTTTTAGGCCCCCTCCAGATCTCTGGGGGGCCGCTGGAAATATGCTCGAGCTTCCAATTGACTTACATTGGGCTCGTTGCTTGGGTTGAGCACCCGAGCATTACGATTTGCTCGACCCAAGCAACGAGCACCCGAACATTTTAGTGTTCGCTCATCACTAATGAATACATCACCAAAACCACCATCAGTACATTAATACATCACCAGAACCAAGTTTTAAGTATTTGATTAGGATTTGGAGAGATTCTCATAAGATCACAAAGTCTTGATTCCATAAATAAAGGGAATATCTTTTACCAACTAACACAAAAAGCCCTTTTATCTATTTATTATGAAAGATAATCTTTAATAGTCATATTTGACAAATATAACATACAAAAAGTGCCCGTAAAGTGCCCATAAAAAGTGACCTAGTGCAGGCAGAAATATACATTCATCATGATTAATTTTTCCTATTTTCACACCTTCTTACTGAAGACGATAATCTTTCACTACTTGATATATAATATATAGGTGTGAACTTGAACAAAAAACAGCCTATACATAATAGGTCACTAATCTTAAAAACAGCAGGAGAAGGTTATTGTAGGTGGGACTTATGAATACATATCTATTATTTCCCAAGCTGCATCAATATACCACATACATGTCAAGGGCTCAACCCTATATATGGAGTCCTTAATCAGATGCTTTACACATATTACAGTATGATATTCACAAGGTTAACAGTGCTAATCCCCCTCACAGTTTGAGTTTATATGATAAGCTGATACTCCATTCCAAAATACTTTTTCAAGACAATAACATGATCAAAAATAGGACTTATCTGAAATATGTATTTAGGTTGCCCCCATCATTCCTCCAAACTCCTCGACGCGTTTCCGCGTTGTTTAGTGGTTCATCGGGAGAAGATCATCCTGCAGAGAGCTACATTGTGCCACTCTATCCCCTTCCTTATATGTGTTCACCACGTGAAATCTTATTGAATCCACTTCCACAATCCAGAGACAGAGCCTCATTCACAATCATTATACTCCTCTGTCAAATCGCTCCTGAAGCTTCACATATAAAGCATGTTATGTTTCATTTTGCTTATGTGATCCATATACATTGTGGTTGTCTATAGGGTCATTTAACAATGAAAATGCTTCCCCTAATGAATAATCTACGTGGCAAGTTGTCCTTCAATACATAGGTTATCCTATACCCCTTACCGGGGATTAGGTTATACCCTCAGTTATTTTTCCTAGGGGAAAGATCATATCTGTCATATATATATTAGATAATTTAATTTTTGATATTAGATAAATATAATTTAATAATCAGGCCATTAAGCAGGTTGATAAACCATGGGTTTTAGAATCAAATAAAACAGCAGAAATTCTGCTGTTCATTGAGTCCCACCGGAGTGAGGGTGTTCAATCTGTATATCCATTGGCACTCCTTCTGTAAGAGTAGCCTATCCCAATTTCCCCCTCGTGGGTTCTTTCTTATTACTTCTATTACACAGAGAGATTGAGATTTGGGGTCATTTTGATGGCACTCAATTATATGGCGCGCTATGGGGGTATCTCTCTTGTGTTTTATGTCCCCCAGGTGTTCCCCAATACGTCTTTGCAGTTCTCTCTTTGTTTTACCAATGTAGCTGCGGGGGCATGAGCAAGTAGCCATATATTTCACCCCCTCCGATTTACAGTTGGCAAAATCTCTCATATAAAAAATCTTTTTACTCATGGATCCCACGAATTGTTTACTGGGTACAACCCATGGGCAAAACTTGCAACTTCCACATCTATAGGTCCCACAGACTTTTCGATCTAGCCATGTTCCCTGATGTGCTGGTTGTTTATACAAGGAGTGGACCAATCTGTCTCTAATCGATCGTCCCTTCCTATATGTAATCTTTGGATATGGGGGCACACATCCCTTAAGGCCTGGATCAGCCATTAGGATCCCCCAATGTCTTTTAAGGATATTATACACCTCATTGGATCTAGTGTCAAAAGTGCCTATGACTCTCATCGGTCCCATCTCATCCTCCCCACCCCTAGGGTTTAGTAAAGTGTTTCTATTCTGTTTTTTTGCAAATGTAAAGGCACTATCCAGTACCCTTTCTGGGTAACCCCTTTCCATAAAGCGGGATTTTAACTCCTGCGATTGCATCAGGAAGTCTCTGTCGTCTGAGCAATTGCGTCTAATGCGCAAAAATTGCCCTTTGGGGATGCCCCTTCTTAGGGGGGGGTGGGTGATAGCTTTCCCATTTGAGGAGGCTATTGGCCGCAGTGGGTTTCCTGTGGGTCCGAGTTGTGATGGATCCTTCCTTATTTTTACTGATGACTATATCCAGAAAAGTAATCTCGTGTCTTCTAATTTCTGATGTGAATTTCATCCCTATTTCATTCACATTTAGACAATTCATAAAGTCACCAAATTCTTTCATAGACCCAGACCAAAAAATCAAAACGTCGTCAATAAAACGTGTCCACATCACTATATGTGGAAACCACCAGTTGTCCTCCTGCAGTACAATAGTCTCCTCCCACCAGCCCAGGAAGAGGTTTGCATACGAAGGGGCACAGGGATTCCCCATCGCTGTCCCCCTGAGCTGGTGGTAGGTCCTCCCATTGAACCCAAAATAGTTGTGACTAAGGATGAAAGACAAAAGATCCAGAACAAACTCGTTGTGTGGTTTCATCTGGGTGGATCTTGTACTTAAGAAGTGTTTTACACCTTTTATTCCAGCCCAATGGGGGATGTTGCTGTAAAGCGATTCAACATCTATAGACGCCAAGAGAGTGCCATCATCAATGTTAATACCCTCAAGTTTTTTCAGAAGGTCGGAGGTGTCCTTTATATGTGAGGGGAGAGAGGTTACGAAGGGATTCAGGATTTTATCGACATAAATCCCTAAGTTTTGTCCTATAGACCCCACCCCTGATACTATTGGTCGCCCCTTTAAGGGGGTCAGACCCTTATGTACCTTGAGTATGGCATAGAAGGTGGATACTACAGGGTAATTCGGCAGTAAAAATTCAAATTCATTCTTAGAAATCATCTTTTTTTCAAGATTAACTATCAGAAGGGATTTCAGTGTTTCCAAATATTGCGTAGTTGGGTCAAATTTCAATATCTCATATGTTTCAGTATCTTTCAAAATTGATTCACACATAGCCAGATAAAGGGGGTTGTCAAGAATGACCAAATTCCCCCCCCTTATCTGATGGTTTTATAATCAGATGTTTATTCATTTCCAAATTATTAAGGGCTTCTAGTTCAAATTCTGTTAGGTTTGCTTTATAATTCATGGGATAGGGATTTTTCAAGTTGGATAATTCCTCCTCTATAACTTTCAAGAAAATATCCACACTATCCAGTTCCCCTTTTGGGGGTGTTCTGGTGCTCTTGTTTTTGAGCTCAGTAAATGGCCCTAGGCCCGGTGTTTGCTCATTTTCTTCCAACAAACCTGCCAGTGTTTCTACTGCCCCTAATTCATTCTCTGAGATCCCCAATCTATAACACTGTTCTCTTTTTTCCTTTACAAAATGTTTGTGCCATTTTCATTTACGTCCAAATAGTTGCATGTCTTTTACCCATGTGAAGGGATTAAAGGGGGTTGTGGGGACAAAGGTGAGGCCCTTCTGTAAAACATTAATTTCCTCATTAGACAGATTATAAGTGGTCAGATTAATAATCTAGCCCTTATTCAGTTGGTCCGGTTTCTCAATTGATAACCTCCCGGGGCTCTTTGTTCCAAAAAAGACCCCGATGAGGAAGAGGATGATGGTACCGGATCTGGATTTGCTGTGACATCCAATGTTGGAATAGCCTGCCTTAATGTTGCCAATGGTGTCACACTCATCTGTCTCCCCATATCTCTGTATTGACCCTGTCGCATATTTCCTCCCCCTCGTCCTCGCCATTTATTTTTTGAGGATCTACCTCTCTCTCCACCTCTAAACCTCCACCTATTCCTGAGGCCCAAACCTTCTTGATCTGAACTTTCTGCTTCAGATGATGATATATCAGTATTATTTATTGGTGAAATGGACACAAAATTATATGCCCTATTATCTTTAAATTCATTAAAGTCTCTAAGGAACTGATTATGCTTCCTTTCCTTTATTATGGTCTGGAACCGCTCTACCGATGACTGGAGTAGTGCTTCCCTTTTACCAAAATCAGGATCTCCTTTCAATTTCAAAGTTCTCTCTATAAGTCCATTCAAGTGGGCTTTCGTACGCTCAAAGTTCTTTCTCTCCTCTTGGAGAAGGATGTGCATAAACCTCAACGAGGAAGCTATAGATTCTTTTTGCCAGGCCTCAAGTACGTGGGTATTCGCGAGGCGTGGTGATGGAGAAATATTAATTCTCAGTCCATTCGGTACTATTTCATTCTTGATATAGTTCTCCAGGGCTTTAATTTCCCACCATGATTTCAAATTCTCCTTATATCCAGTATATAGATCCTTGAAGAGGGTTTTAATGGATACCCGACTGTTGTTCCCCACCGGTATTGGCTCTGTGGAAAATGCCTGATTAGCATCCTCCATCCATGATTCAGTGTTTATAGGACCCGAAAGAAAACCTGCCATGGCATAAACATTTACATAAGATCACAAAGTCTTGATTCCATATATAAAGGGAATATCTTTTACCAACTAACACAAAAAGCCCTTTTATCTATTTATTATGAAAGATAATCTTTAATAGTCATATTTGACAAATATAACATACAAAAAGTGCCCGTAAAGTGCCCATAAATAGTGACCTAGTGCAGGCAGAAATATACATTCATCATGATTAATTTTTCCTATTTTCACACCTTCTTACTGAAGACGATAATCTTTCACTACTTGATATATAATATATAGGTGTGAACTTGAACAAAAAACAGCCTATACATAATAGGTCACTAATCTTAAAAACAGCAGGAGAAGGTTATTGTAGGTGGGACTTATGAATACATATCTATTATTTCCCAAGCTGCATCAATATACCACATACATGTCAAGGGCTCAACCCTATATATGGAGTCCTTAATCAGATGCTTTACACATATTACAGTATGATATTCACAAGGTTAACAGTGCTAATCCCCCTCACAGTTTGAGTTTATATGATAAGCTGATACTCCATTCCAAAATACTTTTTCAAGGCAATAACATGATCAAAAATAGGACTTATCTGAAATATGTATTTAGGTTGTCCCCATCATTCCTCCAAACTCCTCGACGCGTTTCCCCGTTGTTTAGTGGTTCATCAGGAGAAGATCATCCTGCAGAGAGCTACATTGTGCCACTCTATCCCCTTCCTTATATGTGTTCACCACGTGAAATCTGATTGAATCCACTTCCACAATCCAGAGACAGAGCCTCATTCACAATCATTATACTCCTCTGTCTCCTCTCTCTACTACACATGCTCTAATGGTGATTCAGACACTAGAGGTTCCCAATGTCTACTGCGCATGCCTGAAAGTCCCGTTTGTAGCCAATTTGTATCCTTAATCTATCTCCACTGTGCATGTGTTAGTCGCGATTCAGACACTAGAGGTCTCTGTTCCTACTGCGCATGACCTCCCTTCCCTCCGGAGCCCTGAAGTCGTCACCTCCCATCTAATCTGATGCTGACGTCATCTCCCTGTCAGGAAGTGTTTCTGCCGCTGCGTTGTTCATGCTGCCATGATTTAACCCATACATGACAGGTAATGCAGCTCTTTCAGAGTCCAGGCATTAAGGATGTGTGTGTCAAATCACTCCTAAAGCTTCACATATAAAGCATGTTATGTTTCATTTTGCTTATGTGATCCATATACATTGTGGTTGTCTATAGGGTCATTTAACAATGAAAATGCTTCCCCTAATGAATAATCTACGTGGCAAGTTGTCCTTCAATACATAGGTTATCCTATACCCCTTACCGGGGATTAGGTTATACCCTCAGTTATTTTTCCTAGGGGAAATATCATATCTGTCATATATATATTAGATTATTAAATTATATTTCTCTAATATCAAAAATTAAATTATCAGGCCATTAAGCAGGTTGATAAACCATGGGTTTTAGAATCAAATAAAACAGCAGAAATTCTGCTATTCATTGAGTCCCACCGGAGTGAGGGTGTTCAATCTGTATATCCATTGGCACTCCTTCTGTAAGAGTAGCCTATCCCAATTTCCCCCTCGTGGGTTCTTTCTTATTACTTCTATTACACAGAAAGATAGAGATTCGGGGTCATTTTGATGGCACTCTCTTATATGGCGTGCTATGGGGGTATCTCTCTTGTGTTTTATGTCCCCCAGGTGTTCCCCAATACGTCTTCGCAGTTCTCTCTTTGTTTTACCAATGTAGCTGCGGGGGCATGAGCAAGTAGCCATATATATCACCCCCTCCGATTTACAGTTGGCAAAATCTCTCATATAAAAAATCTCTCAAAAGACATTGGGGGATCCTAATGGCTGATCCAGACCTTAAGGGATGTGTGCCCCCATATCCAAAGATTACATATAGGAAGGGACGATCGATTAGAGACAGATTGGTCCACTCCTTGTATAAACAACCAGCACATCAGGGAACATGGCTAGATCGAAAAGTCTGTGTGACCTATAGATGTGGAAGTTGCAAGTTTTGCCCATGGGTTGTACCCAGTAAACAATTCGTGGGATCCATGAGTAAAAAGATTTTTTATATGAGAGATTTTGCCAACTGTAAATCGGAGGGGGTGATATATATGGCTACTTGCTCATGCCCCCGCAGCTACATTGGTAAAACAAAGAGAGAACTGCGAAGACGTATTGGGGAACACCTGGGGGACATAAAACACAAGAGAGATACCCCCATAGCACGCCATATAAGAGAGTGCCATCAAAATGACCCCGAATCTCTATCTTTCTGTGTAATAGAAGTAATAAGAAAGAACCCACGAGGGGGAAATTGGGATAGGCTACTCTTACAGAAGGAGTGCCAATGGATATACAGATTGAACACCCTCACTCCGGTGGGACTCAATGAACAGCAGAATTTCTGCTGTTTTTTTTTTATTCTAAAACCCATGGTTTATCAACCTGCTCAATGGCCTGATTATTAAATTATATTTATCTAATATCAAAAATTAAATTATCTAATATATATATGACAGATATGATATTTCCCCTAGGAAAAATAACTGAGGGTATAACCTAATCCCCGGTAAGGGGTATAGGATAACCTATGTATTGAAGGACAACTTGCCACATAGATTATTCATTAGGGGAAGCATTTTCATTGTTAAATGACCCTATAGACAACCACAATGTATATGGATCACATAAGCAAAATGAAACATAACATGCTTTATATGTGAAGCTTCAGGAGCGATTTGACACACACATTCTTAATGCCTGGACTCTGAAAGAGCTGCATTACCTGTCATGTATGGGTTAAATCATGGCAGCATGAACAACGCAGCGGCAGAAACACTTCCTGACAGGGAGATGACGTCAGCATCAGATTAGATGGGAGGTGACGACTTCAGGGCTCCGGAGGGAAGGGAGGTCATGCGCAGTAGGAACAGAGACCTCTAGTGTCTGAATCGCGACTAACACATGCACAGTGGAGATAGATTAAGGATACAAATTGGCTACAAACGGGACTTTCAGGCATGCGCAGTAGACATTGGGAACCTCTAGTGTCTGAATCACCATTAGAGCATGTGTAGTAGAGAGAGGAGACAGAGGAGTATAATGATTGTGAATGAGGCTCTGTCTCTGGATTGTGGAAGTGGATTCAATCAGATTTCACGTGGTGAACACATATAAGGAAGGGGATAGAGTGGCACAATGTAGCTCTCTGCAGGATGATCTTCTCCTGATGAACCACTAAACAACGGGGAAACGCGTCGAGGAGTTTGGAGGAATGATGGGGGCAACCTAAATACATATTTCAGATAAGTCCTATTTTTGATCATGTTATTGCCTTGAAAAAGTATTTTGGAATGGAGTATCAGCTTATCATATAAACTCAAACTGTGAGGGGGATTAGCACTGTTAACCTTGTGAATATCATACTGTAATATGTGTAAAGCATCTGATTAAGGACTCCATATATAGGGTTGAGCCCTTGACATGTATGTGGTATATTGATGCAGCTTGGGAAATAATAGATATGTATTCATAAGTCCCACCTACAATAACCTTCTCCTGCTGTTTTTAAGATTAGTGACCTATTATGTATAGGCTGTTTTTTGTTCAAGTTCACACCTATATATTATATATTAAGTAGTGAAAGATTATCGTCTTCAGTAAGAAGGTGTGAAAATAGGAAAAATTAATCATGATGAATGTATATTTCTGCCTGCACTAGGTCACTTTTTATGGGCACTTTACGGGCAATTTTTGTATGTTATATTTGTCAAATATGACTATTAAAGATTATCTTTCATAATAAATAGATAAAAGGGCTTTTTGTGTTAGTTGGTAAAAGATATTCCCTTTATATATGGAATCAAGACTTTGTGATCTTATGTAAATGTTTATGCCATGGCAGGTTTTCTTTCGGGTCCTATAAACACTGAATCATGGATGGAGGATGCTAATCAGGCATTTTCCACAGAGCCAATACCGGTGGGGAACAACAGTCGGGTATCCATTAAAACCCTCTTCAAGGATCTATATACTGGATATAAGGAGAATTTGAAATCATGGTGGGAAATTAAAGCCCTGGAGAACTATATCAAGAATGAAATAGTACCGAATGGACTGAGAATTAATATTTCTCCATCACCACGCCTCGCGAATACCCACGTACTTGAGGCCTGGCAAAAAGAATCTATAGCTTCCTCGTTGAGGTTTATGCACATCCTTCTCCAAGAGGAGAGAAAGAACTTTGAGCGTACGAAAGCCCACTTGAATGGACTTATAGAGAGAACTTTGAAATTGAAAGGAGATCCTGATTTTGGTAAAAGGGAAGCACTACTCCAGTCATCAGTAGAGCGGTTCCAGACCATAATAAAGGAAAGGAAGCATAATCAGTTCCTTAGAGACTTTAATGAATTTAAAGATAATAGGGCATATAATTTTGTGTCCATTTCACCAATAAATAATACTGATATATCATCATCTGAAGCAGAAAGTTCAGATCAAGAAGGTTCGGGCCTCAGGAATAGGTGGAGGTTTAGAGGTGGAGAGAGAGGTAGATCCTCAAAAAATAAATGGCGAGGACGAGGGGGAGGAAATATGTGACAGGGTCAATACAGAGATATGGGGAGACAGATGAGTGTGACACCATTGGCAACATTAAGGCAGGCTATTCCAACATTGGATGTCACAGCAAATCCAGATCCGGTACCATCATCCTCTTCCTCATCGGGGTCTTTTTTGGAACAAAGAGCCCCGGGAGGTTATCAATTGAGAAACCGGACCAACTGAATAAGGGCTAGATTATTAATCTGACCACTTATAATCTGTCTAATGAGGAAATTAATGTTCTACAGAAGGGCCTCACCTTTGTCCCCACAACCCCCTTTAATCCCCTCACATGGGTAAAAGACATGCAACTATTTGGACGTAAATTAAAATGGCACAAACATTTTGTAAAGGAAAAAAGAGAACAGTGTTATAGATTGGGGATCTCAGAGAATGAATTAGGGGCAGTAGAAACACTGGCAGGTTTGTTGGAAGAAAATGAGCAAACACCGGGCCTAGGGCCATTTACTGAGCTCAAAAACAAGAGCACCAGAACACCCCCAAAAGGGGAACTGGATAGTGTGGATATTTTCTTGAAAGTTATAGAGGAGGAATTATCCAACTTGAAAAATCCCTATCCCATGAATTATAAAGCAAACCTAACAGAATTTGAACTAGAAGCCCTTAATAATTTGGAAATGAATAAACATCTGATTATAAAACCATTAGATAAGGGGGGGGAATTTGGTCATTCTTGACAACCCCCTTTATCTGGCTATGTGTGAATCAATTTTGAAAGATACTGAAACATATGAGATATTGAAATTTGACCCAACTACGCAATATTTGGAAACACTGAAATCCCTTCTGATAGTTAATCTTGAAAAAAGGATGATTTCTAAGAATGAATTTGAATTTTTACTGCCAAATTACCCTGTAGTATCCACCTTCTATGCCCTACCCAAGGTACATAAGGGTCTGACCCCCTTAAAGGGGCGACCAATAGTATCAGGGGTGGGGTCTATAGGACAAAACTTAGGGACTTATGTCGATAAAATCCTGAATCCCTTCGTAACATCTCTCCCCTCACATATAAAGGACACCTCCGACCTTCTGAAAAAACTTGAGGGTATTAACATTGATGATGGCACTCGCTTGGCGTCTATAGATGTTGAATCGCTTTACAGCAACATCCCCCATTGGGCTGGAATAAAAGGTGTACAACACTTCTTAAGTACAAGATCCACCCAGATGAAACCACACAACGAGTTTGTTCTGGATCTTTTGTCTTTCATCCTTAGTCACAACTATTTTGGGTTCAATGGGAGGACCTACCACCAGCTCAGGGGGACAGCGATGGGGAATCCCTGTGCCCCTTCGTATGCAAACCTCTTCCTGGGCTGGTGGGAGGAGACTATTGTACTGCAGGAGGACAACTGGTGGTTTCCACATATAGTGATGTGGACACGTTTTATTGACGACGTTTTGATTTTTTGGTCTGGGTCTATGAAAGAATTTGGTGACTTTATGAATTGTCTAAATGTGAATGAAATAGGGATGAAATTCACATCAGAAATTAGAAGACACGAGATTACTTTTCTGGATATAGTCATCAGTAAAAATAAGGAAGGATCCATCACAACTCGGACCCACAGGAAACCCACTGCGGCCAATAGCCTCCTCAAATGGGAAAGCTAACACCCACCCCCCCTAAGAAGGGGATCCCCAAAGGGCAATTTTTGCGCATTAGACGCAATTGCTCAGACGACAGAGACTTCCTGATGCAATCGCAGGAGTTAAAATCCCGCTTTATGGAAAGGGGTTACCCAGAAAGGGTACTGGATAGTGCCTTTACATTTGCAAAAAACCAGAATAGACACACTTTACTAAACCCTAGGGGTGGGGAGGATGAGAGGGGACCGATGAGAGTCATAGGCACTTTTGACACTAGATCCAATGAGGTGTATAATATCCTTAAAAGACATTGGGGGATCCTAATGGCTGATCCAGACCTTAAGGGATGTGTGCCCCCATATCCAAAGATTACATATAGGAAGGGATGATCGATTAGAGAGAGATTGGTCCACTCCTTGTATAAACAACCAGCACATCAGGGAACATGGCTAGATCGAAAAGTCTGTGGGACCTATAGATGTGGAAGTTGCAAGTTTTGCCCATGGGTTGTACCCAGTAAACAATTCGTGGGATCCATGAGTAAAAAGATTTTTTATATGAGAGATTTTGCCAACTGTAAATCGGAGGGGGTGATATATATGGCTACTTGCTCATGCCCCCGCAGCTACATTGATAAAACAAAGAGAGAACTGTGAAGACGTATTGGGGAACACCTGGGGGACATAAAACACAAGAGAGATACCCCCATAGCACGCCATATAAGAGAGTGCCATCAAAATGACCCCGAATCTCTATCTTTCTGTGTAATAGAAGTAATAAGAAAGAACCCACGAGGGGGAAATTGGGATAGGCTACTCTTACAGAAGGAGTGCCAATGGATATACAGATTGAACACCCTCACTCCGGTGGGACTCAATGAATAGCAGAATTTCTGCTGTTTTATTTGATTCTAAAACCCATGGTTTATCAACCTGCTTAATGGCCTGATAATTTAATTTTTGATATTAGAGAAATATAATTTAATAATCTAATATATATATGACAGATATGATATTTCCCCTAGGAAAAATAACTGAGGGTATAACCTAATCCCCGGTAAGGGGTATAGGATAACCTATGTATTGAAGGACAACTTGCCACGTAGATTATTCATTAGGGGAAGCATTTTCATTGTTAAATGACCCTATAGACAACCACAATGTATATGGATCACATAAGCAAAATGAAACATAACATGCTTTATATGTGAAGCTTCAGTAGCGATTTGACACACACATCTTTAATGCCTGGACTCTGAAAGAGCTGCATTACCTGTCATGTATGGGTTAAATCATGGCAGCATGAACAACGCAGCGGCAGAAACACTTCCTGACAGGGAGATGACGTCAGCATCAGATTAGATGGGAGGTGACGACTTCAGGGCTCCGGAGGGAAGGGAGGTCATGCGCAGTAGGAACAGAGACCTCTAGTGTCTGAATCGCGACTAACACATGCACAGTGGAGATAGATTAAGGATACAAATTGGCTACAAACGGGACTTTCAGGCATGCGCAGTAGACATTGGGAACCTCTAGTGTCTGAATCACCATTAGAGCATGTGTAGTAGAGAGAGGAGACAGAGGAGTATAATGATTGTGAATGAGGCTCTGTCTCTGGATTGTGGAATTGGATTCAATCAGATTTCACGTGGTGAACACATATAAGGAAGGGGATAGAGTGGCACAATGTAGCTCTCTGCAGGATGATCTTCTGATGAACCACTAAACAACGGGGAAACGCGTCGAGGAGTTGGGAGGAATGATGGGGGCAACCTAAATACATATTTCAGATAAGTCCTATTTTTGATCATGTTATTGTCTTGAAAAAGTATTTTGGAATGGAGTATCAGCTTATCATATAAACTCAAACTGTGAGGGGGATTAGCACTGTTAACCTTGTGAATATCATACTGTAATATGTGTAAAGCATCTGATTAAGGACTCCATATATAGGGTTGAGCCCTTGACATGTATGTGGTATATTGATGCAGCTTGGGAAATAATAGATATGTATTCATAAGTCCCACCTACAATAACCTTCTCCTGCTGTTTTTAAGATTAGTGACCTATTATGTATAGGCTGTTTTTTGTTCAAGTTCACACCTATATATTATATATCAAGTAGTGAAAGATTATCGTCTTCAGTAAGAAGGTGTGAAAATAGGAAAAATTAATCATAATGAATGTATATTTCTGCCTGCACTAGGTCACTTTTTATGGGCACTTTACGGGCACTTTTTGTATGTTATATTTGTCAAATATGACTATTAAAGATTATCTTTCATAATAAATAGATAAAAGGGCTTTTTGTGTTATTTGGAGAGATTCTCCTCAGTTTCTGTGCCACAAAATAAGTGTGAACATACGCTAATTTACACTGAGTCTTTAGAGCAGAAACTGAGCAGAATATGGCCAAATTCTCCTTATAATCTCAAAACTCTACGATTTTTAAGTTTTAACATAGTCACAAAGCACGTTTTAGATTGCTAAATGTGTACAAAATCAGAACCACCGTCAGTACATGAATGCAGCGCCAGAACTGTTGTCAGTACACGAATGCAGGGCCAGAACCTCCTACAATACATGAATGCAGCATCCGAACCACTATCAGTACATGAATGCATCGAATATCCCAAGCCACATACACACTGCCCTTCTCCAAAATATTCCCCCCATACTGCCGATCTGCAAAATATCCCCCATCACACTGCCCCTCTGCAAGATATCCCCCATCACACTGCCCCCCTGAAAAATATCCCCCCACACTGCCCTTCTCCAAAATTTCCCCCCATGCTGCCCATCTCCAAAATATCCCCCACACTACTCCTCTGCAAAATATCCCCCACACACTGCCTCTCTCCATAATATTCCCCCCATGGTGCCGCTCTGCACGATATCCCCACGCACTGTACACTAGCCCCCTCACCCACAATGATAAAGCATTTATTCTTTGGCTTCTTGATAGAATGCTTACTGTTGCCTGTGCTGTCTCCACTCCTCTGCGGCATTTCAGTGCTGAGGTGCCAGCAACAGTGTCATGACATCAGCAGCATGCTGACTTCATCACGCTGCTGCACATCGGGGCCGGAGCAGACGGGTGCTCTTCTGCTCCAGTCCCAGTGCCCCAGTGTTCAAATGTATTCGCGTCTGAAAGACAACTGTGCCAAAGCAAACCCTTTAGCGAACCACATGTGGCCTGCAGACCATATGTTGTGTGGGCCTGATATATAGTGTAAGTGTACAGTTAATACATTGACTTATCAGTGATGTCTCCAGTTGAAGTCATTTATCTTTGCTTTTCTTCTTCATCCTGCGCAGATGTCACTTCTTCCAGCCAGGTCTCATCTCTGTAGAAAATAACACACAGACATCTATAGCTAATCACTTCTAGAGCACATTCCCCACTTTTTCCCCAACTTCTACATAAAAAAGAATAAAAAAAGCAATGTAGTGCCACCCTGCACAATATCAGGACCTCCCTTTTGTTCCCCCCATGGAAAACCGCATCTTCGAAAGTAAAATATACAGTGGTGTGAAAACGTGTTTGCCCCCTTCCTGATTTCTTATTCTTTTGCATGTTTGTCACACTTAAATGTTTCAGATTACAAAACAAATTTAAATATTAGACAAAGGTAACACAAGTAAACACAAAATGCAGTTTTTAAATGTAGGTCTTTATTAATAAGGGAAAAAGAAATCCAAACCCACAGGGCCCTGTGTGAAAAATGATTGCCCCCTAAACCTAATAATTGGTTGGGCCACCCTTAGCAGCAACAACTACAATCAAGCATTTGTGATTACTGGCAATGAGTCGTTTACAATGCTCTGGATTAATTTTTGCCCTCTCATCTTTGCAAAATTGTTGAAATTCAGCCACATTGGAGGGTTTCCGAGCAAGGACCGCCATAGCATCTTAATCGGATTAAGGTCAGGACCTTGACTGAGCCACTCCAAAGTCTTAATTTTGTATTTATTAAGCCATTCAGAGGTGGACATGTGTAACGGGTCTGGGAGGCGGAACCTCTGAGCAACTATACACGGGGGCGGTCCTTGTAAGGAAGCGGGTGGCTCCCAGGGAAGACGGGCAGGTAATCACGGCAAGTGACAGGGACAGTCTCTGGGTAGAAGGGCAGGTAGTCACGGCAAGTGACAGGGACAGTCTCTGGGTAGAAGGACGGGTACTCACGGAAAGTGACAGGGACAGTCTCTGGACAGGCAGGTGGTCACGGCTAGTGACGGCAGAGCCTCCAGGTAGGCTAGCAGGCAGGTAGCAGGTGAGCGCTCCTAGGTGAGCAGGCGAGAGTCTCTGGACAGGCAGGTGGTCACGGCAAGTGACGGCGGAGACTCCAGGTAGGCTAGCAGGCAGGTAGCAGATGAGCGCTCCCAGGTGAGCAGACAAGAGTCTCTGAACAGGCAGGTGGTCACGGCAAGTGACGGCGGAGCCTCCAGGTAGGCTAGCAGGCAGGTAGCAGATGAGCGCTCCCAGGTGAGCAGACAAGAGTCTCTGGACAGGCAGGTGGTCACGGCAAGTGACGGCGGAGCCTCCAGGTAGGCTAGCAGGCAGGTAGCAGATGAGCGCTCCCAGGTGAGCGGGCAGGCTGGTCCATAGACAGACTGACTGTTATGATCTGCTACAGGGACTAAGGAAAGACAGGAGATCTGTCCCTACAATAGAACTAAACTAGATCCCTACGATGTAACGGGGAACCTGATCCTGCGATCAGACCCGCTAAAGTCCTCGGCTAGTCTGTACGAAGACCTATAGATGTGAGGGAGGGATCCCTACAAGAACTAGGGACTGGGATAAGTTGGACACCTCCTAGCAGAAATAGTAGCAGTCAAAGACAAACACACAACAAAAAGCATAGAGGTCAGAAGACCTAGCAAAACTAACAGAGAACGGCAACAGAGCACCAAGCTAGCTCAAGAGTAGTAAATACAATGAAGTCCAGCAAGGCCAGGAGGGCGGAGCCGGATTAAATAGGCAAAAATGGTCATGTGACCAGCAAACTAAAAAAAAACTAACAGGAGAGTTCTAACAGTACCCCCTCTTCTAAGAGGATCCTCCGGATCCCCTAGGCCCAGGCTTACCAGGAAACCTCCTGTGAAAAGCTCTGACAAGTCTGGAAGCAGAAACATCATCCGCCCTCACCCATGAGTTATCCTCAGGTCCGAAACCCTTCCAAGCGACGAGATACTGCAAACTCCCTCTATACCGTCTAGAATTTAGGATGCGGGAAATTTCATATTCCCCGTCCTCCACCACCGGAGGAACAGTGGCAGAGGCGTCACCATCCGACACATCAGCTTTTTTCAACAGAGAAACATGAAACACCGGGTTAATTTTCCAGGACGTAGGAACCTCCAACCTAACAGCAGATTGGTTAACTATTTGAAGCACCTTAAAGGGCCCTACAAACTTGGGACCCAATTTTTTAGAAGGAATCCTCAATCGCAGATTCTTAGAGGACAACCAAACCATGTCACCAACAGCAAACAAAACCTCTTGCCGTTTCCTATCAAAGTACCTCTTAGATTTTTTGTTAGCCTCCTGAAGATTACCACGCACATCCGTCCAAACTCTCTCCAAATCACCGGAAAAACTCTCCTCCTCAGGCACAGTCGAAACCAATTTGGAGAATGACCCAAAAGACGGATGTCTCCCAGAACAACAAAAAAAAGGCGAACACCCAGCAGAAGAGGATGTATGGTTGTTAAGAGCAAATTCAGCAAGTGGCAGAAACTCAGACCACCCCTCTTGATTGTCTGCCACAAAACAACGCAAGAACTGCTCAACATCCTGGTTCTTCCTTTCTGTCTGGCCATTAGACTCAGGATGATATCCGGATGAAAACGACAAATGAACTCCCAACCTGTCACAAAAGGCACGCCAAAAACGAGCCACGAATTGAGGTCCCCTATCAGAAACAATGTCAGTAGGAATACCAAGTAGTCTGACAATTTCCTTGACAAAGGCCTTAGCGAGTGTCTTAGCGCAAGGCAGTTTGATGAAGGGAACCAAGTGACACATCTTGCTAAAACGGTCCACGACCACCCAGATGACCGTGAAACCTTCAGAGGGGGGAAGGTCAGTAATAAAGTCCAGAGCCAGATGTGTCCAAGGTGCACTAGGAACCTCCAGAGGGCAAAGCAACCCCGCAGCAGGAGCATGCGAAGACTTGGATCTAGCACACACAGTACATTGGCGCACCCACTTAATGACTTCCTTCTGCCATCCAGGCCACCAAAAACTGCGAACCACAAGTCTCTTGGTCTCAGAAATTCCTGGATGACTTGCCAACCGAGACTCATGACACTCAACAAACAAATCTCTCCTAAAGGTCCTAGGCACAAACAACCTCCCATGGGGAGTGTTAGATGGGGCATTCTCTTGAGCTTTAAGAATCTCATCCTCCAAAATGGAGTCCAAAGCAGCAATCACAACACCTTCTTGTAAAATGCTCTCCTATTGCTCCTCAACACCGACCATGGGAGAAAAGCTGCAAGACAAAGCATCCGCTTTAACATTCTTGGTACCCGGGATGTAAGTAACGGAAAAATTAAACCGCGAGAAAAAAAGTGCCCACCTAGTCTGACTGGCATTCAAGCGCTTGGCAGCATCAAGATAGATCAGATTTTTATGATCAGTGAAAACCTGAATGGGAAATTCAGCACCTTCCAAGAGGTGACGCCAGTGTTCAAATGCGAGTTTAATCGCCAGCAATTCCCGATTACCAATATCGTAATTAAGTTCAGTCTCAGAAAATTTTTTTGAAAAAAAGGCACAGGGATGTACTCCATCCTTGTTTTCCTGAGACAACACCGCACCGACCCACACCGAAGAAGCATCAACCTCAACCAAAAACGGCTTAGTCACATCAGGCTGCATAAGGATGGGAGCAGAGGTGAACCTCTCCTTTAGAAACACAAAAGCTTCAATGGCCTCAGAAGTCCACTGAACCGCATTAGCACCTTTCCTGGTGAGATCGGTCAGCGGTTTGACAATAATAGAAAATTTTTTTATGAATTTTCTGTAATAATTGGCGAAACCCAAAAACCTCTGTATCGATTTCAAACCAATAGGCCTAGGCCATTCCTGCACAGCTTGAACTTTAACCGGGTCCATCTCAAAACCTTCACTGGAGATAATGTAGCCCAAAAAACTAATTCTCTGTACAGCGAACTCACATTTCTCCAGCTTAGCAAAAAGCGAATTGTCCATTAATAACTGTAATACCTCACGTACGCTCCGCCAATGAGACTCCAGATCAGGCGAATAAATCAGAATGTCATCCAAATACACAACCACATTTTTGCCGATTAAAGGTCTAAGGATGTCATTAATAAGATTCTGAAAAAATGCTGGAGCATTGTTAAGACCAAAAGGCATCACCAGATTCTCAAAATGACCCACAGGAGTGTTAAAAGCAGTCTTCCATTCATCACCCTCCTTCATGCGCAACAAATTGTATGCCCCCCGGAGATCAATTTTAGAGAACCACTTGGCCCCCACTAACTGGTTAAATAAATCAGGAATCAATGGCAGTGGGTAAGGATTGCGTACAGTAATTTTATTAATCTCACGAAAGTCCAGACAAGGACGTAAACCGCCATCTTTTTTTTTTACAAAAAAAAATCCAACAGCCACAGGAGACTTGGAAGGCCTAATGTGACCGGCGGCCAAGCTTGTCTGTATGTATTCCTCCAAAGCCTTTCTCTCAGGAATAGTAAGATTAAATAAACGACTTTTAGGAAGAGTCGCTCCAGGGACAAATTCAATGGTACAATCATAGTCTCTATCCGGAGGCAAAATTTGTGACTCCTCCTCAGAAAAAACTCTCCAAAAATCCTGAATAGGTACAGGTAATTCCCCTTTTTCCACCGCAGCAATACGTCCGTTATAACACTTGTCATAACACTTAGGGCTCCAGGACTTAATTTCATTGGTAGACCAATCCAGTACAGGATTGTGCAATTTTAACCAGGGTAACCCCAATATTACTGGAGAAGGCAAATTATCCAATACCACCAAATCCAAATTCTCTTGATGAATACCATTAATAGTGAGGGGAAATTCACAGACCTTGTGAGTAACACTCTTCAAGGGAGAGCCATCAACAGAAACCACAGCAATAGGGGATGACAAGGTTTTAGGTTCTAATCTAAGTTTTTCCAAGAATCCCCCATCAATCACATTCAGAGTAGAACCACAATCCACAAATACCCGAAATTCAATTAATTCATCCTGAGCAGCGGTAGTAGCAGATAGGAATACTCCCTTAGAATTTAAACAGGCAATACGGGCATGACTGACCATTTTTTTTTCTTTATTCATACGAAGCACACAGTTCTTAATAAAATGACCAGAATTTCCGCAATAGAAGCACAAGCCTTCAGAAAGCCTGCGGTCTTTTTCCTGAGAGCTGGGTGACATCACCCCAATCTCCATCGGCTCTCCATTGTCAGCACAGACCCTTTCAGGACTCGGAGCTGACATAGCAGAGGATTTGCTCTCATTAACCCTTGCACGCAGTCTCCTGTCCACCCGTATAGCTAATTGCATTGCCTCCTGCAAGTTTCCAGGTGTGGGATAAGCAATCAGTAAATCCTTAACCCTTTCACCTAGCCCTGCAAGAAACAAGCTTTTCAAAGCTGAATCGTTCCACCCCACCTGGGCAGACCACCGACGGAAGTGAGAACAATATTTTTCCACATTACCTGATCCCTGCCTCAAACGTCTCAATTCAGACTCAGCAGATGAGACACGATCAGGATCATCATACAACAAACCCAAAGCAGAAAAAAAACTATCCACTGATCTAAAGCACGGATCACTAGGTTGAAGAGAGAAGGCCCATCCCTGAGGATCTTTGCGCAAAAGTGACATTATGAACCCTATGCGCTGTGATTCATCACCAGAGGATCCGGGTCTCAAACGAAAATACAATAAACAAGCATTTTTAAAAGAAAAAAAATCTTGTTGTTCGCCAAAAAATAAATCAGGCAGACGTACCTTAGGTTCCACAAAATGTGCTCCAGAACAGCTACTCACGTGTTGTTGGAGCTTGGCCACCTCCAGAGAGAGTCCCTGCAGGCGTTGAGCCAAATCTTGAACCGAGACCATGATGGAAAACTGGAGGTCTTTCCTTAGAGAAATTTTTTTTTTTTTTTCTTTTAGGGCTGGACTTACTGTTATGATCCGCTACAGGGACTAAGGAAAGACAGGAGATCTGTCCCTACAATAGAACTAAACTAGATCCCTACGATGTAACGGGGAACCTGATCCTGCGATCAGACCCGCTAAAGTCCTCGGCTAGTCTGTACGAAGACCTATAGATGTGAGGGAGGGATCCCTACAAGAACTAGGGACTGGGATAAGTTGGACACCTCCTAGCAGAAATAGTAGCAGTCAAAGACAAACACACAACAAAAAGCATAGAGGTCAGAAGACCTAGCAAAACTAACAGAGAACGGCAACAGAGCACAAAGCTAGCTCAAGAGTAGTAAATACAATGAAGTCCAGCAAGGCCAGGAGGGCGGAGCCGGATTAAATAGGCAAAAATGGTCATGTGACCAGCAAACTAAAAAAAAACTAACAGGAGAGTTCTAACACTGACAGGTGTCGGAAGGCAGACCGTCGGACCGCAGGCTTGCAAGCAGGTAAACGGATATCTGGCAGGTATCAAGCAGGAATCTGGCAGGTGACTGGCAGGTAACAGGCAGGAATCTGGCAGGTGACTGGCAGGTAACAGGCAGGAATCTGGCAGGTGACTGGCAGGTAACAGGCAGGAATCTGGCAGGTGACTGGCAGGTAACTGGAAACGGGACCTGAGGGCTGAAGCGGAGTGAAGGCTTTGCAACAACATTGCTCGGGCACCTCCATTTTGGAGGAGGTGCCTTATATATGGTGAAGTCCTCCAGCCATTGGCCGGGGACTCCTTAGGACGGCGCGCGGCCCCTTTAAGAGAGGGGGAGCGCGCGCGCGCCCTAAGCACCGTGGCCGGGAAGCAGCGCGCGCTGCCAGCAGAGCGGGAGGAAGACGCCGGGCACAGAGCGGAGAGGTGAGGAGAACAGTGTCCCTGCCTAGCAGGAGGCAGGGACGCCGACGCTACAACATGCTGGTGTGTTTTTGATCATTGTCCTGCTGAATAACCAAAGTGCGCTTCAGCTTGAGGTCACAAACAGATGGCCAGATATTCTTCTTCAGGATTTTTTGGTAGACAGTAGAATTCATGGTTCCATTTACCACAGGAAGTCTTCCAGGTCCTGAAGAAGCAAAACAGCCCCAGACCATCACACTACCACCACCATATTTTACTGTTGGTATGATGCTCCTTTTCTGAAATGCTGTTACTTCTACGCCAGATGTAATGGGACCTACACCTTCCAAAAAGTTAAACTTTTGTCTCGTCAGTCCACAGAGTATACTCCCAAAAGACTTGGCAATCATCAAGATGTTTTCTGGCAAAACTGAGATGAGCCTTTATGTTCTTTTTGCTTAGCAGTGGTTTTTGTCTTGGAACTCTGCCATGCATGCCATTTTTGCCCAGTCTTTTTCTTATAATGGAGTCATGAAAACTGATCTTAACTGAGGGTGGCAGTTCATTGGATGTTGTTGTGGGGTATTTTGTGACCTCTTGGATGAGTCATTGCTGCACTCTTGGGGTCATTTTGGTTGGTCAGCCATTCACCACTGTTCCAACTTTTTGTGGATAATGGCTCTCACTGTGGTTTGCTGGAGTCCCATAGCTTTAGAAATGTCTTTTTTTCAGACTGATAGATCTCAATTACTTTGTTTCTCATTTATTCCTGAATTTCTTTGGATCACAGCATGATGTTTAGCTTTTGAGGATCTTTTGGTCTACTCTGCTTTGTCAGGCAGGTCCTATTTAAGTGATTTCTTGATTGAGAACAAGTGTGGCAGTAATCAGGCCTGTGTGTGGCTAGGGAAATTGAAATCAGCTTCCCAAAGATGTGATAAACCACAGTGTTAATTTATGTTTTAACGGGGGGCAATCACTTTTTCACACAGGACCCTGTAGTTTTGGATTTCTTTTTCCCTTAATAATAAAGACCTTCATTGGACAGTGGCTCAGTGGTTAGCACAGCAGCCTTGCAGCGCTGGGGTCCTGGGTTCAAATACCACCAAGGACAACATCTGCAAGGAGTTTTAATGTTCTCCCCATGTTTGTGCATGTTCCCTCCGGGTTCTCCAGTTTACTCCCACACTCCAAAGACATACTGATAGGGAATATAGATTGTGAGCCCCAATGGGGACAGTGCCAATAATATTGTAAATTGTCTGAATTGTAAAGCGCTGCGGAATATGTTGGCGCTATAAAAATAAAAAGATTATTATTATTATTTAAAAACTGCATTTTGTGTTTACTTGTGTTATCTTTGTCTAATATTTAAATTTGTCTTGTGATCTGAAACAATTAAGTGTGACAAACATGCAAAAGAATAAGAAATCAGGAAGGGGGCAAACACTTTTTCACACTACTGTATTACAGCAGTAATAATGTCCCCTAATTGGCCCCTACAGTAATTATGTCCCCAACTTGACATCATAAACAATTAATCTATGTTCTTCATTCAGGCCCTTGTATAGTAAGCATGTCACCCATTCTGGCCTCTTCCTGTAATAATGCCCCCCTTCCTGCAATAATGTCCCCCACCCTGCCATAATGTGCCCCTTCCTGTAATAATGTCCTCCGTGCTGGGCCACTTTAGTTAATAATGTCCCCCATCCTGGGCCCCTTTATTTAACAATGTCCTCCATCTTGGGCCCCTTCCTGTAATAATGTCCCCCATTCTGGGTCCTTCCTTTAATAATGTCCTCCACCCTGGCCCCTATGTAACCCATCCTGCTGCTCTTCTGCAACGCAGACAATTTAAAAAAGATTCTTCTTACCTGTCTGTGCTTCCATGGCGAACAGTGTACTCTTGCTGCTTCTGGTGCGGACAGGACAGATTATGGCAGTGACATCATACAGAGCCCGCAACGGGTGCGCTGACGTCAGCTGCTGTTCTCTGATAGCACCGCAATACATTTTAACTGAATGTGCTTCCAAAGACTCACATTCAGTTGAAATCAGCGTTGTTACCGGCAAGCCCCCTTTGCATCCAGCTTAGGGGCCTAGTCTCCAATTTCCTGGTTGGTCAGTCCGACCCTGAGCTCACCCCATGTTCATTAAAAGTTTAATGTAGAATCTCATTGAAAATAATTTTCCTTGACACTGGCATATGTGTTCAGACATTTTGATCAACATGTATGCAAAAAACGTCACATTTATGTGCAGCAATAATGCAATTCAGAATTCATATTTTCAATGTCTTCAGAGTCCTATAACTTTGTACTTGCTATTGTATGGCAGCCATCGGATAAATGCAGCATCATTTATTTCATTCTATAGAAAGTGCTACTATTTTTTTTGTGAAAAGTTCAGGTACATCTAGCAGAATTGATATTACAATCAAGTTTTGCAACATGTGCTTTTTGTAGATTATACTTTACCAAGACATAGGGCAAGGTTAAATAAGGGCCATCTGGTATAGTTCTTGCTGCACATTTTTTTTCTTCTAATGTCAGAAGTTGCTGCTATAGGGAATACTATAGAAAATTACTATAAAAAAAATTAAATTACGCAACTTTTTTCTGTCAATTTCTTTTTTGGCTTAAGAAAATACATTAAAAACATCCAAAACTGCACTGTGTGAACCCTGTCCCTAGTCTCATTGGATCACATGCCGACATAAGGACAGTTATTACTTCAGTCATATAAGTTGCTTAAACATTATTATAACCACCCAAGAGATCTATTACTCTAAACACTGCATGTCATCAGGAAAGATGAAAAAAGTTCATACTGAAACCGCTGATTCATCTTGTACTGTAAAATATCCCAGAAATGGGTCAAATAAGGCTGTGATTTCATATTTAGAATTTGTAGTATTAAAATATGCTGCAGCCTAGAAAATAATTACGGAGATCTTGGCAGTTGTCATAGGTTCTTAATGTCCTAACTCACCGTATTTAGTGAAAAAAGTGGAGGTGGTGTTGCGTTTAGATGGATTAGAGCTGTGTTGCGGTAGTTTAGATGTTGTGGGTATATACATTCACCTTCAATCAATGATTACTGCAGCTCTTCCTATCACGGTTACCAGGTGTGGATGATAGAGGGAATGGAATGGGTTTCTAGGAGTGTGCTGTCATCGTCGAAGAAAGGATGATTCCGAAGTAACAGTAAATCCAGTGGAGTTCTGAACCAACGATGAGGAAACCAGAAAAGTTTGCAAAAATAAAGTCCTTTTTACTAACGATAAAACTTATGTACAAAGGGTAGCAGGAAATAAGCTTGCTGTTTTCTTCTGCACAATATAGAGGCACATTCTTGGTGGTTATGGATGGTGGCACAATGCTTGTGGTGAACGTTACAGGTGAACAACAAATTGGGTAGCTCCATCTTCCTGGTACAGGGCCACGTGGGTCAATGTGTTTTGCTGTGACCACTGTATCCTATCTGTACTCTTGTGAAAAAGTGTAAGGGAGCTCTAACTAGCTACCACCTTACTGACGTGCCCCAGCCTGGCTGACCCCTTATTCCTTCACGGCTGATCTCCAGGCCTGGCTAACCCATTGCTTCCTTTAGCTTTTCCAGTTCTTAAGTGCCCCAACTAGACTGCAATGAAGAACTGCCATCAGTGAAGATCTCTTGCTGAAACGTGCTCCCTCTTTCTATCTCTTCTCCCACACACACCAAATAATGATAGCCTCCCTTTGAGGATATCCTTTCTTCTCTCTTGCTCAATAACAACTAACTACAAACCAAAAACTAACACTCAAGTCCCTAATACTCCTCCCAACTATGGGACGGCCTTACAGTTAACTCTGTCACCACTGAATAACAGGAACAGCAGCCTTGAGGAGGATAAAACATGTCATAATATACATTTTGCATAACATTAAAACACAGGGGTCTTAAGAGGGGTGCACAAGCTCTTCTCCACCTTTGCACCTTCACAATGACCTTCGCACATGCTCATTAGATACTAGATATAAAAGATAGGGTTAAAGTCTGTTCATAGGGGCTAAAGTAGAAGTGAATTTCCTGAAATAACAGGAAGATAGAGTCTATAAAATCCCCAGTGCCAGTTGTTAAAATGTAAGATTTCTTATTTTTATTTTTAATAAAGATTGTTATACGAAAATAAAAAGGCCATTGGTAATGTTTTTAAATATATTTAACGCAAAAGCCTGATTTAAACAATAGGTAATATCCTGTTGATTCATTCCATTTAATAAAAAAGACAAAATTAACAATTTGTGTACAAATATTGAACACAATGAAGCATATTGTATGATTTAATGTTTTATCATGAAACAATATTATGGCAGGGAGCCTCACGACTACTAGTTTTGCCTTTGAAATATTTCTAATTTTTCTGATCTCGCTTTCAATATTGGTTCTCTTCTTGCTTGTAAGCCATTGTGCATAGTTATTGCCACTGCTGGGGTCTCTATTCAGTAGTCATTCTTGTGCAAGTAGCTTCCTATGAATGTAAAGGGGTTAATCGGGACTTTTTGTTTTTTCCTATGGGGCTGAGAACGTACCAACAGATAATTGCTAATTACCTGCCTGTTCTATCTGGGGAAAATCTCATCTTGGGATTCTCATGTTCCTTTGACCTCACGTCAACAGAGCAGCTCTTTCCCTTCTGGGCTGCTCTGTCAATGTCATGCTGACTGACAGATGACTTTCCTCAATTGGGCAGCGGGGAGCCAGCTATCAATAAGCATGACATCAGCAGTGACGTCCTGTTGACAGAGCAGAGTGGAAGTGAAGGAGCTGCTCTATGGTTATGACTTCACAGGAAGCAGGAGAATAGCTGGCAGTAGTGGTCCGTGACTATTCTGAGCTGAAAAAGATCATAGCAGGGCAAAACAGGTAGTTAGTAACTACCTGCCAGTAAGTTTTAAGCCAAGTAGGAAAAAAAGGTCCAGATAATCCTTTTAAATACTTCTGTCCAGGTTCTTGGTAGAATGCACTGCATAGGCATTTTTTCCCCCATCACTCAGGTCAGACTCTATTGTTATGTATAGGACACTTCCAAGCAGACTATCCTGCTAGCCTTTTCATCTGTTGTCCTTTCCACAGGGAACCAGTGTTGATTATTAGTGATGAGCGAGCATACTCGCAAGTACTCGGTACTCGCCCGAGCATCTCAGTACTCGAGATGCTCGGAGCTCGCTGAGTACTTGCGAGATGCTCGGGTGGATGCTCAGGTCTCCTCCCTGCATGTTTGCCGCTCTTTAGAGCGCCAATCAACATGCAGGGATTGCCTGCCACTCATTGTAATGCTGCAGCGATGGTGGTTGTGGCATTACAGTCATTGGCTGGCCGCACAGCGTCATCAGGTCTATATCAGACCTGGCGCCGCCATGCTGGTCACAGTCACTCCGGAATCAGGCAGAGTAGGGAGAGGTGCTGCTGAGCTAGGGAGAGATTTGCTTGTGTATTAGGTAGTGTAGGGAGAAAACACATACATTACACATATCCATCTCAACAAACAGTCCTTCTGAGGACTAATCCATCTGCAGAGATATCAGGCAGGCAGTGTATATAGCAGACTGCAGTGCATATAGCACAAGAGGCTCCATTCCAGTTCTGCCTTCTGCTGCTGTTAGATATTTCTAGACAAAGGCCCAGGTCTCAGGGGCTAGGAATAATTTTTTTGGGATCTTAATCCTCATTATTTGCTTAAAAAGCAATCCAGAGAACACCGTTTTTCTGTGCCATTTGCTTGTTGGCACTGCAGAATACAGCCAGGTCCTTTCCATATTACAGCGCTAAAAATCCAGCTATTTAAAACTGATCACATATACGTTTTCAGAAAATACTGCCATTTTTGGCCTCCATTCAAATTTTTTTTTACTGTGTCAGCGAAGTTTTTGACACTGGTTTGCTGTTCAAAATAGTTACCTACAGGCCAGGTATTTAAAACTGTGTTTTCTCCGTCACACGGATCACATATACGTTTTCAGAAAATACTGCCATTTCTGACCTCCATTAAAAATTTGTTTCAGTGTGTCAGTGAAGCAATTGACACCAGATTGCTGTTCAAAATATTTACCTACAGGCCAGGTATTTAAAACTGAGTTTTCTCCGTCACACGGATCACATATACGTTTTCAGAAAATACTGCCATTTCTGACCTCCATTAAAAATTTGTTTCAGTGTGTCAGTGAAGCAATTGACACCAGATTGCTGTTCAAAATAGTTACCTACAGGCCAGATATTTAAAACTGTGGTTTCTCCGTCACACGGATAACATGTAAGTTCGCTCCAAATTCAGTCATTTGTAGTGAGCGTGGAAGATATTGTCCTTCATTTAAAATGGGCAAGGCATGTGGCAAGGGACGGGGTACTGGACATGATGGTGATGGTGCATGCAGAGGCCGAGGCCAAGGCCGTGGGCAAGCTGAAATTGTGCCACAACAAACACCCACATCTTCACGCCCGACCTTCCTGTCCCAATTCCTAGGGGACCGCAGCACACCAATATTGAACCCAGAGCAGTGTCAAAAGGTTGTTGGTTGGATAGCGGATAATGCTTCCAGTCACTTAGCCACCACCACCACCTTGTCTTCCACACGGTCAAGTCTCAGTAGCTGTGAGTCTGGACCACATATTCCTCACCCTGATCCTCCTTCCTCCCACCATGCCGAGTGCCCGGAGACAAATGATCCCACACTTGGACACTCTGAAGAGCTGTTCACTTTTCCATTCATAGATTCGGGCCTCTCGCTCGGTCAACTTGAAGTGAGGCAAGAGGATATAGCATGTAGCGATGCCCAAATATTTAAGCAGCCACAGTCACATGAAGGCGACAGTGGGCAAGTGTCACAAGAGGTGGACGATGATGAGACACAATTGCCAGAAAGTCAGGAGGAGGACCAGGGTACGGAAGTGGAAGATGAGGTGGTAGATGATATAGTTACTGACCCAACCTGGCAGGAGGACATGCAGAGTGAGGAGAGCAGCACACAGGGGGAGGGAGGCAGAGCACTCCAACAGGCAGGAAGACGCAGTCTGGTGGCCACAGAAAGAAGGCAGGCAACCGTTCCCCGTAACTCCAACACGAAGGAAGTTGCCAGTACAACTGTTAGGTCTTCCCGAGTCTGGTTGTTTTTTAAAGACTCTACCGATAACCCCAAAAAGGCCATTTGCACCACCTGCCAGGCCAACATCAGCAGGGGTGGCAAAAGGACCAGCCTGACCACCACCAGCATGATCAGGCACATGGCAGCAAAGCACCCGACTTTGTGGGCCGAACCCCAGGGTCCAGGAACAGTGTCTGCGGGTGGCACCATTGCTTCTTCCGCTGTTATGCATGCAAGCCAATCCGCTGTCCATGGTGCATGCGAAGATGCCTCCTGCCCTGCACCTGTCGTTGCACACTCTCAAGTAGCAGCATCAGGAAGCACTTCCATGTCCTTGTCCCAGCGCAGTGTTCAGTTGTCCATACCCCAGTCCTTGGATTGCAAGCGCAAATACGCAGCCAACGCCCCACAGGCCACACTACTAAATTCTCACTGCTTGCACTCGAAATGTTGCCTTTTAGGCTCGTGGAGACTAAAGCATTCCGCAACCTGATGACGGCGGCCGTCCCTCGGTACTCGGTCCCCAGTCGCCACTATTTCTCCCGGTGGAGCACGTGTCCCAAAACATTAGCCGTGCCCTCAACAACGCTGTTACCGGGAAAGTCCACCTAACCACGGACACGTGGACAAGTGCTTGTGGGCAGGGACGGTACATCTCGCTGACGGCACACTGGGTTAACATAGTGGAAGCCGAGACCCAGTCGGACATTGGGACGGAACACGTCCTCTCGACGCCAAGGATTGCGGGCCCTAGGTCAATCAGGGTTGCCCCCATGGTCTACAGCTCCTGAACCTCATCCTCCTCAGCCTCCTCTTCAGCCTCCATCTCGGAAATGACCACATCAGTTGCAAGCTGGAAGCACTAAACCACAGCCTCAGCCAAGCGGCAACAGGCTGTGCTGAAGCTAATATTCTTAGGTGACAAACCACATAATGCTGAAGAGTTGTGGATAGCTCTGAAAGAGCAGGCAGATCTGTGGCTCACACAGCTGAACCTACAGCCAGGCATGATCGTGTGTGACAATGGCCGGAACCTGGTGGCGACTCTGAGGCGAGGCGAGCTCACACACGTACCATGCCTGGCCCATGTGCTTAACCTCGTGCTTCAGCGGTTTCTCAAATCCTACCCGAAGCAGCTTGTTAAAGTTCGCTGCCTGTGTGCCCATTTTGGAAAGTCACCTACAGCTTCCGCCGCCCTTTCCGTGTTTCAGCAGCGTTTGCAGCTTCCGGCTCACAGACTGGTGTGTGATGTCCCCACGTGTTGGAACTCTACACTGCAGATGTTGGGAAGGATTTGTGAGCAGAAGAGGGAAGTTGTTGAGTACCAGCATCAACAAGGCCATTGGTATTCAGTTCAGACTCTACACATAAGACCTCAGGAGTGGACATGGATGTTAGACATATGTACCATCCTCCAAAACTTTGAGGACTCCACCAAGATGGTGAGTGGCCATAATTAGCGTCACAATCCCGCTTCTCTGTCTTCTGAAATGCTCTCTACTCACAATCAAAGAGGATGCATTGCAGGTGGAGCACGATGAGATGGAGCAAGAAACCATACAGGGTGATTACACACAGCCCAGCCTCATCTCATCTCAACGTGGATTGGGGGACAATGAGGAAGAGGAGGAGGAGGAAGAACAGGAGCTAGTTTCATGCTCTATAGACGGTACTACCTGCACAGCTGTCATAATGTCTGTTCAGCGTGGATGGCCAGAGGACAGAGAGGAGGAGAGCATGGTCAGTCATCCTCTTGGTGAGGACACGGAAGTCTTGCCTGTTAGTAGTCTGGCACGCATGGCTGAGTTTATGTTACGCTGCCTTTCACATGACCCTTGCATTCTCAAAATTTTGGGTGACAGTCATTACTGCTTGGTGACACTTCTAGACCCACGCTACAAGGAGAACTTTATGTCTCTTATTCCTGAGGCGGACAGGTCTACAAAAATGGGGCTGTACCAGAAGGCCCTTGTTCCAGAACTTTTAAAAAAATTCCCATCTGAAAACGCTGGCGACAGAGGTCACAACCAAGGAGTAAAGGCAAGAGAGACACAACTTCAATCCAGCAGAGGCAGGGGAACACTGTGAAAGTTCTGGGAGAATTTTCTCAGCCCCTCCCATCGCACAAGTCCTGAGGCACGGGGTACTCTCACAAGGAGTGCAAAGTTTGGGAAGATGCTGAGGGAGTACCTTGCCGACCGTACCAATGTCCTCCGTGATTCCTCTGTGCCTTATAATTATTGAGTATTCAAGCTGGATACGTGGAATGAACTGGCTCTCAATGCCTTGGAGGTCCTGGTCTGCCCTGCCGCCAGCGTTTTATCAGAGCGGGTTTTTAGTGGCGCTGGTGGAATTATAACTGATAAGCGCATCCGCTTGTCAACTGAAAATGCTGACAGGCTGACTCTTAGAAAAATGAACAAGGGCTGGATTGGGCCAGACTTCTCAACAAGACCGAATGATAGCAGCGTAACATAAACTTAAATCCAGTGTCTTTTCTTGGGAGGTGTATCCCCATGCACCTTTTCACACCCACACATGGGTATACGCTTCCTGATTTTGACTATTTCCTCTTGTCCTCCTCCTTCTCCTCATCCTCCACCACCATATCACCAGGGTGACCGTGGTCCGTGATGCAGCACCCACATAATTTTTTTAAAGTGCGTTTATGATGCCCGTAAAAAAAAAAAAATGTATACAGTATGTTCATGTATACCCCCCAGGGGTAAATGTTTGTCAGGCCATACACTTAGTGCATGGGCATTACAAGTATGGCAGGCCCGCTTCTTTCTAATGGGAACATTTTTTTATGAGACCCTCCTCCACGTCTCTTCCAAGGGCCATTGGAGTGCCTCCAAATTTTTGGCAATCCTTGCATTCACTGCATAGGCAAACACAATGGGAGACCCACTTCCTAATAATGGGAACATTGTTTTCAGGAGGCCCTCTGACCTCCACGTCTCTTCCAAGGAGCATTGGAGTGCCTCCAAATTTTTGGCAACCCTTGCATTCACTGCATAGGCAAACACAATGGGAGACCCACTTCCTAATAATGGGAACATTGTTTTCAGGAGGTCCTCTGACCTTCACGTCTCTTCCAAGGGGCATTGGAGTGCCTCCAAATTTTTGGCAACCCTTGCATTCACTGAATAGGCAAACACAATGGGAGACCTACTTCCTAATAATGGGAACATTGTTTTCAGGAGGCCCTCTTCTAAGTCTCTTCAAAGGGGTATTGGGGTGCATCCAAACTTTCAAAGTGGTATTGGGGTGCGTCCAAATTTTGGGCAGGACTGGCGTATAGCAAATGTGGTGCCAATATTCAAAAAGGAGACAAAAACTGAACTTGGAAATTATAGGCCGGTAAGCTTAACCTCTACTGTGGGTAAAATCCTGGACGGTTTCCTAAGAGATGCTATACTAGAGTATCTGAAGGAGAATAACCTCATGACCCAATATCAACATGGGTTTACGAGGGACCGTTCCTGTCAAACTAATCTGATCAGTTTTTATGAGGAGGCAAGTTCTGGACTGGACTAAGGAAATGCAGTGGATGTTGTGTATATGGACTTTTCAAAAGCTTTTGATACAGTTCCACACAAAAGGTTGATACATAAAATGAGAACAATGGGGATAGGGGAAAATGTATGTATGTGGGTTAAGAATTGGCTCAGTGATAGGAAACAAAGGGTGGTTATTAAAGGAAAACACTCAGACTGGGTCTCAGTTAACAGTGGGGTACCACAGGGGTCAGTATTGGGCCCCCTTCTTTTTAACATATTTATTAATGACCTTGTAGGGGGCATACAGAGTATTATTTCAATATTTGCAGATGACACTAAACTCTGCAGGGTAATCAATACAGAGGAGGACAATTTTATATTACAGGAGGATCTATGTAAACTAGAAGCTTGGGCTGATAAATGGCAAATGAGCTTTAATGGGGATAAATGTAAGGTAATGCACTTGGGCAGAGGAAACAAAATGTATAATTATATGCTTAATTGTAAAACACTGTGCAAAACTGTAACTGAAAAAGACCTGGGTGTATTGGTGGACGACAAGCTCACGTTTAGTGGCCAGTGTCAGGCTGCTGCTACAAAGGCAAATAAAATAATGGGATGCATTAAAAGAGGCATAGATGCTCATGAGGAGAACATAATTTTACCTCTATACAAGTCATTAGTGCGACCACACTTAGAATACTGTGTACAGTTCTGGTCTCCGGTGTATAAGAAAGACATAGCTGAACTAGAGCGGGTGCAGAGAAGAGCGACCAAGATTATTAGAGGACTGGGGGGTCTGCAATACCAAGACAGGTTATTACACTTGGGGTTATTTACTGTGGAAAAACGAAGGCTTAGGGGTGATCTTATTACTATGTACAAGTATATGAGGGGACAGTACAAAGACCTTTCTACTGATCTTTTTACTCTGAGGCCTGAGACGGGGACAAGGGGGCATCTTCTACGTCTGGAGGAAAGAAGGTTTAATCATAATCACAGACGCGGATTCTTTACTGTAAGAGCAGTGAGACTATGGAACTCTCTGCCACATGATGTTGTAATGAGTGATTCACTGTTAAAATTTAAGAAGGGCATGGATGCCTTTCTTGAAAAGTATAATATTACAGGTTATAAATACTAGATTCCTTGATAGGGCATTGATTCAGGGAACTAGTCTGATTGTCTTATGGAGTCGGGAAGGAATTTTTTTCCCCAATGTGGAGCTTAGTGTTTGCCACATGGGTTTTTTTTGCCTTCCTCTGGATCAACATGTTAGGCTATGGGTTGAACTAGATGGACTTAGTCTTCCTTCAACCTTAAAAACTATGTTACTATGTTACTATGCTACTCACTGCATACACAATAACATTATAGGAGGCCCACTCTTTAGTAATGGGAACAATAAAACATAGCCGGCTGATGGCTCTCTAAGAATAGTGAGGGCCGACTGCTGGCCCTTTAAGAATAGTAAAGGCCGCCTGATGGCCCTATAAAAATAGGCTTTGTGACTTTCAGAGTCCCTCCTTCATAAATGAAACACGATGTGTCTGATCATATCTCACACACCACATGGCCAGATATAGTTGTAAAATGTTAAAATTACATTTCCTGGTGAATGCATTTGTCACGGTTGAAAGAAATGCAAAAGTGAAACAAACGCATCAAAAATGCTACGTGTGAACATAGCTCAAGGTGTGGAGGAGCATTTTTGTTTTTGGTTATTTATTTTGCTTTATATACAAGTCATTACCCTGGAAAGGATGTTCCTTAACATATTTCCCAGGAAAATCCATTTTGGTTTTGTTTTGGTATGTTTTATTGTGACTCCGTAAAAGTGGCGTAATACCTCTGACAACGCTGTTGACAACAGTGACCTGGGAGTCAGAAATGCTTCCAGGGGTCTTCCCCATGCTGTCCCCATGTCATTTGAGCACTGTTCCCATCGATTTAGGCAATTTTTTGGCCCTCTGCAGACCGCCGGGGGGAGCCGCCTGAAAAATGCTCGAGTTTCCCATAGACTTACATTGGTCTCGTTACTCGGGTCGAGCACACGAGTATTCCAATGTGCTCGACCCGAGCATCGAGCACACGAGCATTTTAGTGCTCGCTCATCACTATTGATTATGTCTCTGTAATAATGATGGACTGCTCAGCTGCTTTCCTACCCCTGAAGATAACAATCGCACTATGTGTATAGTGTCATGCGGTTTTACATGTAATGTAAATGGTGATGTGCGTCTTATATAATGTGATATGGTCTCATTTTAAGATTTTTCTGTATTTTCATGACTATGAAAATTGTACATTCACACTGAAGGCATCAAAACTATGAATTAACACATGTGGAATTATATACTTAACAAAAAAGTGGGAAACAACTGAAAATATGTCTTATATTCTAGGTTCTTCAAAGTAGCCACCTTTTGCTTTGATGACTGCTTTGCACACTCTTGGCATTCTCTTGATGAGCTTCAAGAGGTAGTCACCGGAATTGGTCTTCCAACAATCTTGAAGGAGTTCCCAGAGATGCTTAGCACTTGTTGGCCCTTTTGCCTTCACTCTGCGGTCCAGCTCACCCCAAACCATCTCGATTGGGTTCAGGTCTGGTGACTGTGGAGGCCAGGTCATCTGGAGTAGTACCCCATCACTCTCCTTCTTGGTCAAATAGCCCTTACACAGCCTGGAGATGTGTTTGGGGTCATTGTCCTGTTGAAAAATAAATGATGGTCCAACTAAACGCAAACCAGATGGAATAGCATGCCGCTGCGAGATGCTGTGGTAGCCATGCTGGTTCAGTATGCCTTCAATTTTGAATAAATCCCCAACAGTGTCACCAGCAAAGCACCCTCACACCATCACACCTCCTCCGCCATGCTTCACGGTGGGAACCAGGCATGTAGAGTCCATCCGTTCACCTTTTCTGCGTCGCACAAAGACACGGTGGTTGGAACCAAAGATCTCAAATTTGGACTCATCAGACCAAAGCACAAATTTCCACTGGTCTAATGTCTATTCCTTATGTTCTTTAGCCCAAACAAGTCTCTTCTGCTTGTTGCCTGTCCTTCGCAGTGGTTTCCTAGCAGCTATTTTACCATGAAGGCCTGCTGCACAAAGTCTCCTCTTAACAGTTGTTGTAGAGATGTGTCTGCTGCTAGAACTCTGTGTGGCATTGACCTGGTCTCTAATCGGAGCTGCTGTTAACCTGCGATTTCTGAGGCTGGTGACTCAGATAAACTTATCCTCAGAAGCAGAGGTGACTCTTGGTCTTCCTTTCCTGGGGCGATCCTCATGTGAGACAGTTTCTTTGTAGCACTTTATGGTTTTTGCAACTGCACTTGGGGACACTTTCAAAGTTTGCCCAATTTTTCGGACTGACTGACCTTCATTTCTTAAAGTAATGGTGGCCCCTTGTTTTTCTTTACTTAGCTGCTTTTTTCTTGCCATAATACAAATTCTAACAGTCTATTCAGTAGGACTATCAGCTGTGTATCCACTTGACTTCTGCACAACACAACTGATGGTCCCAACCCCATTTATAAGGCAAGAAATCCCACTTATTAAACCTGACAGGGCACACCTGTGAAGTGAAAACCATTTCCGGTGACTACCTCTTGAAGCTCATCAAGAGAATGCCAAGAGTGTGCAAAGCAGTCATCAAAGCAAAAGGTGGCTACTTTGAAGAACCTAGAATATAAGACATATTTTCAGTTGTTTCACACTTTTTTGTTAAGTATATAATTCCACATGTGTTAATTCATAGTTTTGATGCCTTCAGTGTGAATGTACAATTTTCAAAGTCATGAAAATACAGAAAAATCTTAAAATGAGAAGGTGTGTCCAAACTTTTGGTCTGTACTGTATGTATGTGTGTGTGTGTGTGCGTGCGCAGGCAGATATCATTGTGTGATGTCTGTTTATATGTATTTTTGTGTTTCAAATGTGTTTATGCGTGTATGTATATGTCTGTATATGCTTGTGTGTGTGCGTGACTGCATGCGTGACTGCGTGCGGCCTCCTGCTGAGTATAGTTGGCGCTGTGCGGCCTCCTGCTGTCTCTGGGGGGGCGCCGTGCGGCCTCCCACTATGTATAGATGGTGCCGTGCGGCCTCCCGCTGTGTATAGATGGTGCCGTGCAGCCCCCTGCTGTGTATAGATGGCGCCGTGTGGCCCTCTGCTGTGTATAGATGGCGCCGTGCAGCCTCCTGCTGTGTATAGATGGCTATGTGCGGCCTCCTACTGAGTATAGATGGCGCCGTGCGGCCTCCTGCTGTCTCTGGGGCGGCGCCGTGCGGCCTCCCGCTGTGTATAGATGGTGCCGTGCGGCCTCCTGCTGTGTACCGCTGTGTGTAGATGGCGCCGTGTGGCCTCCTGCTGTGTATAGATGGCGCCGTGCGGCCTCACGCTGTGTATAGATGGCTACGTGCGGCCTCCCGTTGTGTATAGATGGCTACGTGCGGCCTCCCGCTGTGTATAGATGGCTACGTGCGGCCTCCCGCTGTGTATAGATGGCACCCTGCAGCCTCCCGCTGTGTATAGATGGCTACGTGTGCTCAATATTGAGTCATACAATTAATGTAAGGCTATGTACCCATGATACAGAAATGTTCCGGATTTTTTTTGAGCGTTTCTGCATCTCCCTGGCAGAAAAAACACATGCGGATTTTACATGCAGATTGTACATGCATTTTCCTGCCAGGGACATGCTGATGTGAAGCGTTCTTCACTTGCATTTCCGCATGCGGGTTGACAAGCGCTTTCCAAGCGATTTTAGCATCACTTGGAAAGTGCTTGACAACTTGGTTACACTATATAAATCCATGCAACCTGCATGGATTTATATAGTGTGACCGTAAAAGAATGGTAAAAAATAAAAAATATATACTTACCTTCTGATGGCCTGCCGACGTCAGCGGTCGCGTGACCCGTCACATGACTAAATGACGTCACGGCAGGTCCTTTTCAGACCATCGCGAGCTGCCGGCAAGCCAGGACGCATCGGATAAAGACACCGGGGTCCATCAGAAGGTAAGTATAATATTTATTTTTTATTTTATTCTTTTTGTACAGGTTCTATGGTACCCGGGTCCGGAGGAGAGTCTCCTGTCCTCCACACCCGGGTACCATCCGCACATTGAAACGCATGGATTCCGCATCTACAGATGCAGGGATGCGGATTCCATGTGTTCTAATGCAAGTCAATGGCGGCGAAAACGCCGCGCTTCCGCAAAATAATTGGTAATGCTGCGGATTTTTCCGCAATGATAATCCGCAGCGGAAATTTCCGCAGCATGTACACAGCACATGCGGATTATCATTGGGGAACATGGCAGACCTTCTACCAAGCGTTTTTTAAGCGTTTCTGCAGCGGAATTGCCACTGTGGAAACGCTTAAAAAACACATAGTGGGCACACAGCCTAAAAAAAAATATTATAATTAATATTGTGGCAAATTAATTTCACGTGAACTATCACATGATCTATCACAGGGGATCATGTGACATGTCACATGATAAATCAGGTGTGTGGGGGGGAGCCGCGCCTTCAAAACTGCCCGGGGCCCTTGCTACTCTTAATCCACCCCTGGTCATGACTACCGCTGTTGTGCACTTTACATCTTTATATGCTTGGTTATATCTTCTTCTGTTTATAGGTAAATAAATCAGAGGTGTAGCTAGGGATTTAGCTCAGGGGGCGCGAAACATCTAAGTGGGCCCCTAACCAGGTAACCCTGATTACAACTATGGTGGTGCAGCCTAATCATAGGAATAGGGAAATCTCAGCAGGTGATTATGCTGTTACTCAAAATCTATATACAAAGACCAACACTGATATTACCTCTATATGGTGACCATATGGTTGATATCATTCCTGCAGAACAAACAAGTGATTACTGTACAGTTATATATAGTGACCTACAGATGAGTTTCATACTGATGGAGTAGTTCACTTTTTCCATCTTTTCCATCTGGTCCAGGCCAATACCA
The DNA here is from genome assembly GCF_046119375.1 of Phyllobates terribilis. Lineage (NCBI taxonomy): Eukaryota > Metazoa > Chordata > Amphibia > Anura > Dendrobatidae > Phyllobates > Phyllobates terribilis. The sequence goes on along the minus strand of NW_027362763.1, from coordinate 263,761,203 downwards.
TACATAACAGTGCCCATCATTGTGCCTCTTACAAAGTAAAATGCCTTCGTTGGTCCCTCTAAATCAGTGTTTTCCAAACTCCAATCCTTACAGCCCCCAACACATCATGTTTACAGGATTTCCTTAGTATTGCACAGGTGAGAGAACCTGTGGAAATTTCTGATATCTTGATAGTAATTCCATCACATGTGCAATACCAAAAAAAACTGAAAACATGATTTGTGGGGGCCATGAGGACTGGAATTTGAGAAACACTGCTCTAGATGGTAAAATTGCATCTTAGAAAATATTAATGCCCTGTGCAAGTGCCCTAGAAAACAGTGCCCACATTTTGTCCCCTAGAAAGTAATAATGCCCCAAGTAGGCCCATTTGACAGACACAATACCCTGAGTGCCCCTATAATGATTATGCTTCTTAAGTGCCCACTTAACATTTAATAATGTCCCCTGAATCCCCCATATATAGTTCCCCACTACACAGCATGATGCCCTCACAGCTCCCACATACACAGAATGTTGGGCCCACGGTTTCAACATACACAGCATGATGGATCCACAGCTTCCTATACACAGCATGATGGCCCTCAGTACCCCCCTGCAATGTATGATGGCCCTCAGTAACCACCTCCCATACTGTATGATGGCCCTCAGTAGCCACCCCCACACTGTATGATGGCACTCAGTAGCCTCCCCCACACTGTATGATGAACATCAGTAGCCCCCCCACACTGTGTGATGGTCCTCAGTAGCCCCAATCCATATTGTTGGATGGCCCTCATAAGCCCCCCCCACACACACACAGTGTGCGATGGCCCTCAGTAGCCCCCCACACTGTATGATAGCCCCCAGTATTCTTCCCACTGCCCTAGTAGCCTCCCTCACACTGTATGATAGCCCCCAGTAACCTCCTCCACACTGTATGATGGCCCCAGTATACTCCCCCACGCTGTACTATGGCCAGCAGTAGTCTCCCCTACAGTGTACTATGGCCCCCAGCATTCTCCCACACTGCATGATGGTCTACAGTAATCTCCCCCAAATTGTGAGATGACCTCCATTAATCTGCCCCACACTGTATGATGGCTCCCAGTAGTCCCCCCACATTGTATGATGGCCTCCAGTAGTCCTTCCACACTGTATGATGACCCCAAGTAGTCAACCCACACTGTATGATGGCCCCCAGTAGCCCACCCATCCACCCTGTATGATGGCCCTCAGTAGTCGATCCACACTAAATGATGGCCCCAAGTAGCCTCCCCCACACTAAATGGTGGCCCTAGGTAGCCTCCCCCACACTGTATGATGATCTTCAGTATTTCCTCCCTCCACACACTGGATGGTGGCCCCCAGTATCCCCCCCCCCACACACACACACACACCGTATGATGGTCCCCAGTATTTACACACACACTGTATGATGGTCCCCAGTATTCTCTCACACACACACACACACTGTATGGTGGCCCCCAGTATCCCCCCCCCAAACACACACTATATGGTGGCCCCTAGTATTCCTCCCACACACATACTGTATGATAGCCCCCCAGTATTCACCCCACACTGTATGATGGCCCCCAGTATTTCCTTCACACACACACACTGTATGATGCCCCCAGTATTTCCCGACACATACACACACTGTATGATGGCCCCAGTATTTCCCCCTCAAACACACACTGTATGGTGGTCCCCAGTATTTCCTCACACACACACTGTATGGAGGCCCCCAGTATTACCCCTCACACACACTGTATGATGGCCTCCAGGTATTTCTCCACACAAACACTATATGATGGCCCACAGTATTTCCCAACACACACACACTGTATGATGGCCCCAATATACCCCCCACACATACACACCGTATGATGGTCCCCAGTATTTACACACAACTCTATGATGGTCCCCAGTATTCTCCCACACACACACTGTATGATGGTCCCCAGTATTTCCCCCACATACACACACTGTATGATGGCCCCCAGTATTTCCCCCACATAAACACACTGTATGGTGGCCTACAGTATTTCTCCCTCCCCTCACACACACACACTGTATGGTGACCCCCAGTATCCCCCCCACACACACACACACACTATATGGTGGCCCCCAGTATTTCCCCCCACACACATACTGTATGATGGCCCCCAGTATTTCCTTCCCACACACACACACTGTATGATGGCCCCCAGTATTTCCCCCCACACACACACTGTATGATGGCCCCAGTATACCCCCCACACATACACACCGTATGATGGTCCCCAGTATTTACATACAACTGTATGATGGTCCCCAGTATTCCCCCACACACACACTGTATGATGGTCCCCAGTATTTCCCCCACATACACACACTGTTTGATGGCCCCCAGTATTTCCCCCACATACACACACTGTATGGTGGCCTACAGTATTTCTCCCTCCCCTCACACACACACACTGTATGGTGACCTCCAGTATCCCCCCCACACACACACACACTATATGGCAGCCCCCAGTATTTCCCCCCATACACATACTGTATGATGGCCCCCAGTATTTCCTTCCCACACACACACTGTATGATGGCCCCCAGTATTTCCCCACACACACACTGTATTGTAGCCTCCAGTATTACCCCCCCCACACACACACACACACTGTATGATGGCCCCAGTATTTGTCACACACCCAAACACACACTGTATAGTGGCCCCGAGTCTTATCCCCATACACACACACTGTATGATGGCCTCCAGTATTCCCCCACACACTGTATGATGGCCCCCAGTATTTACCACACACACACACTGCATGTTGGCCCACAGTATTACCCCCCACACACTGTATGATGGCCCTAAGTATTACCTACCACACACACACACACACACACACACACACACACTGTATGATGGCCCCAGTATTCCCTCCCCACACACTGTATGGTGGTCCTCAGTATTTCCTCCATCCCCACTGCATGGTGGCCCCCAGTATTACCCCCTACACACTGAATGATGGCCCCCAGTATTTTCCTCACACACACACTGTACGATGGCCCCCAGTATTTCCCCACACACACACACACTGTATGGTGGCCACCATTTATACCCCCACATACACACACTGTATGGCGGCCTCCAGTATTATCCCCCCACACACTGTATGATGGCCCCCAGTATTTCTCCAACACACACACACTGTATCATGATACCAGTATTCCCCCCACACACACACACACACTGTATGATATACGCAAGTATTTCCACCCCACATACACATACTGTATGATGTGCACGCCGAAACAGTTAAGGGTAGGGTAGCTCCAGGTGAGCCCCTCTGAGCGCGGAACACGGGGTGACCACATCCTCTTCCCTCAGAAGCACCACTACTGGAAATTATATATGGGTGCTGAACTCTAGATGGACAAAAACGGCAAGAATAGTGTCACGCAAAGTGTGGGAAAGACTTAGTGCAAAACAAAGGGAAGAGGGAAAGAGAGTCCAGGCTCTAGGGAAAGGGGGGAGTGGAGACCTCCTAGGCTGATCTAATATCACCCTGTCTCCACTAACATCCCTATATTGATTCTTCACCAATCGCCGCACGCGAACCTCGCCCTGTCTTTCCCTGGTGTTTGGCCCTGGTTAGTGAAGGGAGGGGGATGAATGCTTGTCGATCCCCACTGGCAATTAAAGAGAACAAGGGGGAACAAACAAGGGAAGATAGCTTAGCTTTTAGTCGACATCAGAGAGATGAACACCCATCCTCATAGCACCAGAGAGGAAGAAGTAATGCACTTGCTCTGAGCCTTCACAAGGGGTAATGTGAGTATTGCTGGCACCTCCCTCAAGAAAACATCAGGTATTTATACACCCAGGCCAGGATGTTAATTAGCAAGTGGAAGGTAGCCGCTGGGTCCTAGAGAGACACCTTCTAAGAAGGTGTCTGCAATGCCAAACGAAGAGCTCTCCTGCAACCAACCGCAGGGTGACTGTCTGTCACTTCTGACACACCCGTGACAGTACCCACATCCCCCCTATGAGTGGCCTCTGTACGCTTAGGACCGGGTTTCTCAGGATAAGAGGTGTGGAATGAATGAACCAACCTGGGAGCGTTCACCTCTGATGCTGAAACCCATATCCTCTCCTCTTGACCATAACCCTTCCATTGCACCAAGTATTGTAGAGAACGACGTTGGAGACGAGAATCTACAATCCTCGAAATCTAGAACTCCAGATTACCATCAACCATTACTGGGGATGGTGGTAGAGATGAGGGCTCAAGAGGTTCCACATACTTCTTTAGTAAGGACCTGTGGAACACGTTGTGGACCTTAATGGCCTGAGGAAGTTCAAGACAAAATGCTACTGGGTTAATGACGGCGGTTATTTTATAGGGACCAATAAACCTAGGTCCCAGCTTCCAAGAAGGAACTTTCAATCTTATATTCCTGGTAGACAACCACACAAAGTCATTCACATTCAGGTCCGGACCTGGCAAGCGTTTTCTGCCAGCCGTACGTTTATACCTGTCTCCCATGATTAGAGATGAGCGGTGTTCGACTAGAACTGTTCGCCAATCTCAAATTCGAGCTGTTTTGGGCGGTGTTCGAGCTGTTCGACGAACCCGAACGATTTGCAAAAAATTTGTCTGTTCGAGGTTATGTTCGATAACTGTTCGTGCACCAAAAGCGTGTCCTGCATGTCTGGCGCTATTTTGAGCACCAATCATGCAGGGATTGTCTGCCACTCACTGTAATGCCACAGCCATGGTGGTTGTGGCATTACAGTGATTGCCCAAATCGATGGGAACAGTGCTCACAGTGAAACACGAAAAGCCGGCAATTCAGCAGCGGCATACACCTGTACCCGACAATTTAGAACAGAAAGAATAGAGCATCACACATAGATTTGATAAATAGAAACATGTCAGTCACATATATAATAAGTACAGTGACAGTGTTGATTACTGTACTTGTCATTTAGTGTAAAGGATTTATTAAAAAAAATATTAGTGTTTTCATGCACCGTCTCTTTAAAAAAGCCGGCCGGCAATTCAGCAGCAGTACCCGACAATTTATAAGACAGAATAGAGCTTCACACATAGATTAGATAGATAGAAACATGTCAGTCACATATATAAGAAGTACAGTGACAGTGTTGATTACTGTACTTGTCATTTAGTGTAAAGGATTTATTAAAAAAAATAATAGTGTTTTCATGCACCGTCTCTTTAAAAAAGCCGGCCGGCAATTCAGCAGCGGTACCCGACAATTTAGAATAGAAGGAATAGAGAATCATACATAGATTAGATAGATAGAAACATGTCAGTCACATATATATGAAGTACAGTGACAGTGTTCATTACTGTACTTGTCATTTAGTGTTAAAATAAAGGATTTATTTTAAAAAAAATTGGCGTGGGGTTCCCCGTAATTTTAGGCTCTAGCAGAGGTTAAGCAGACAGCTGGGGCAGATGTTTGAAGCCTGGGAAGGGGGTAATACCCACGGAGCTTCCCAGGCTACTAATATCAGCCCCCAGCTGAATACCTAGCCTTTACTAGCTATTAAAATGGGGGACCCCCCAAAAAATTGACGTGGGTTCCCCCCTATTTTAATAGCTAGCAAAGGCTAGGCAGACAGCTGGGGGCTGATATTAATAGCTCAGGAAGGGTGCCATGAATATTGGCCCCCTCCCAGGCTAGAAACACCAGCCGTCAGCCACCCCAGAAATGGCGCATCCATAGGCATGGATGAAATAATTAAAAAAAAAATACGTGGGGCTTCGCCCTATTTTTGTGTCCAGCCAGGTACAACTAGGCAGCTGGGGGCTGGAATCTGCAGCGCAGGGAGGCCCAAGCTTTCTGGGCCCCCCCGCTGCAAATTGAAGTCCGCAGCCACCCCGGAAAATGGCGTGTTCATAGAAGCGCCATCTTCTGGCGCTGTACCCAACTCATCCAGGGCCCTGGTGCGGTGGCTCACTGGGTAATAAAGGGGTTAGGGCCAGCTTGGTATTATCAGCTGGCCCTAAGCCCGAAATTCATGGGGTCACGCCAATATTAGACATGACCGCCATGAATTTCTAGTAAAGTATTTTAAAAAAACACAACACCCAGAATAAAGTCCTTTAATTGAAATAAACACACAATTCTTTATTGTTCAAAATTAAACCATACTTACCATCACACCCATTCCAGCTGAAGCCAATGATCTCCTGCAATAAAAGAAAAATAATAAAGCAACATCATCCTTACCTTTCCATGGTTCCCATGACAGCTTCAGCTCTGCTACATCGAGATGACAGGCTGGACCGCAGCAGAACGCTGCCATCCAGCCTGTCATCCCGCAGACACTGAGAAGCGCAGGCATGCTTGCGCTCCTCAGTGTCTCTCTGTGACGGCATAAAGATGAGCCGAGTTCATGTCCAATGAACTCAGCTCACCTTATGCACGTCACTGACAGCGTGGGAAAATTCTCCTGCACTCAGCGCTTCAGCGTGAGAATTCTCCCACGCTGTCAATGATGTGCAAGAGGTGAGCTAAGTTCATTGGACATGAACTCACCTCATGCACGTCACTGACAGCGTGGAAAAATTCTCACGCTGAAGCGCTGAGTGCAGGAGAATTTTCCCACGCTGTCAGTGACGTGCATGAGGTGAGCCGAGTTCATTGGACATGACCTCGGCTCATCTGGATGCCGTCACAGAGAGACGCTGAGGAGCGCAAGCATGCCTGCGCTTCTCAGTGTCTGCGGGATGACAGGCTGGATGGCAGCGTTCTGCTGCGGTCCAGCCTGTCATCTCGATGTAGCAGAGCTGGAGCCGTCCTGAGAACCATCGAAAGGCAAGGATGAGGTTGGTTTATTATTTTACTTTTATTGCAGGAGATCGTTGGCTTCAGCTGGAATGGGCGTGACGGTAAGTATGGTTTAATTTAGAACAATAAAGAATTGTGTGTTTATTTCAATTAAAGGACTTTATTCTGGGTGTTTGTGTTTTTTTTAACTTTCACTATGGGGTTAGTAATGGGGGTGTCTTATAGACGCCTCTCCATTACTAACCTGGGCTTGATGTCAGCTGGCATATAAGCTGACATCAACCCCAGCCCTATTACCCCACTGCCACCGCTACAGGGCAGTGGGAAGAGCGAGGCTAAGTGCCAGAATTGGCGCATCCTATGGATGCGCCATTTCTGGGGCGGCTGACGGCTGGTGTTTCTAGCCTGGGAGGGGGCCAATATTCATGGCACCCTTCCTGAGCTATTAATATCAGCCCCCAGCTGTCTGCCTAGCCTTTGCTAGCTATTAAAATAGGGGGGACCCCACGTCATTTTTTTGGGGGGGTCCCCCATTTTAATAGCTAGTAAAGGCTAGGTATTCAGCTGGGGGCTGATATTAGTAGCCTGGGAAGCTCCGTGGGTATTACCCCCTTCCCAGGCTTCAAACATCTGCCCCAGCCGTCTGCTTAACCTCTGCTAGAGCCTAAAATTATGGGGAACTCCACGCCAATTTTTTTTTAAATAAATCCTTTATTTTAACACTAAATGACAAGTACAGTAACCAACACTATCACTGTACTTCTTATATATGTGAGTGACATGTTTCTATCTATCTAATCTATGTGTGATGCTCTATTCTTTCTGTTCTAAATTGTCGGGTACCGATGCTGAATTGCCGGCCGGCTTCTTTAAAGAGACGGTGCATGAAAACACTATTATTTTTTTAAATAAATCCTTTACACTAAATGACAAATACAGTAAGCAACACTGTCACTGTACTTATTATATATGTGACTGACATGTTTCTATCTATCTAATCTATGTGTGATGCTCTATTCCTTCTTGTCTAAATTGTCGGGTACCGGTGTATGCCGCTGCTGAATTTGCCGGCCGGCTTTTTTAAAGAGAGTGTCTTCTGAGCAGTTTGTCAGCTTTTGGACACCTTTGAAGGTGTTTTCTATGTGTTTCTATGTGTTTTTGTTTGCCTGCCATTGGTTTTAACGGTGTTCGACGGTGTTCTAAGGTGTTCGACGAACAGTTCCTCGAACATCTCGGTGTTCGACGAACCGAACCGAACCCGAACACTACGGGGGTGGCTCAACACTACCCATGATCTTTAAATTAGTCAGAACACTCCACCATACCAAGGAGAGCGACAAAGCAAACAGTTCCTCCTCAGGAACTCCCGAAGCTCCTCCCCCACTAAAGGTACCAAACTGTGAGTGGTTTGTATGCACCGAAGAACGGTGACCGACCAGTGGATTCTTGCAGATGATTATTAATGGCAAATTCTGCCAGCGGTAAGTAGGATGCCCAATCCTCCTGATTTTCGGAGACGAAACACCTGAGGTACAGTATGTCTCCAAATTCTGATTGACACGCTCGGTTTATCCATTTGACTGAGGGTGGAAGGAAGAAGAAAAGGACAGCTGCACCCCCAGTCGAGAACAGAATGCCTTCCAGAACTTGGAAACAAATTTGGTCCCCCGATCTGACACCACATTGGAGTGAACCTCGTGAAGCTTCACGATCTCATTTATGAACACCTAAGCAATTGTCTTGGCATTTGGAAGTGCAGGTAAAAAGAGAACCATTTTACTGAACCTATCTACAACCACCAAAACTACCGTGTTGCTTTCAGAAACCAGTAGGTCAGTAATAAAATCCATGGACAAGTGTGTCCATGGCTGACTAGGCATAGGTAGCAGAAGAAGAGTACCAGATGGATGGGTATGCGAAACCTTACAACTCGCGCAAATACTACAAGCAGATACGTGTTTAATCACATCCCGATGCAACCCTGGCCACCAAAAATGATGAGAGAGGAGGTCCGCAGTTGCCTTACCACCTGGATGACCAGCAAGCATAGAGTTATGATGTTCCTTAATTACTTTGCGCCGCAGATTAGATGGTACAAATTACTTTCCTGAAGGGCAGGAGGCAGGGGCTTCCCCCTGAGCCTCCAACACCTCACCCTCCAGTTCAGGATACAGTGCCGAAATGACTACTCCTTTCTGTAATATCAGGGCAGGGTTCTCATGGTCATCACCACTAAGAAAGCTCTGGGACAAAGCATCAACCTTGACATTTTTGACCCTTGGACAAAAAGTGACAACAAAATTTAACCTAGTAAACAACAGGGACCATCTGGCTTGCCTAGAGTTGAGACGTTTAGCTGACTGGAGATATGACAGGTTCTTATGGTCAGTAATAACAGTAATAGGATGGATAGCCCCCTCCAACCAATGTCGCCATTCTTCGAACGACAATTTGATCGCCAAAAGTTCCTTATTACCCACGTCATAATTTCTCACAGCCAAAGACAATTTTTTAGAAAAGAAGGCGCATGGACGCCATTTACCAGGGGACAAACCCTGAGACAATACAGCCCCAACCCCCACATCCGATGCATCAACCTCCACAATAAAGGGTTGGGAAACATCGGGTTGACTGAGTATAGGTGCAGTGGCAAAATGATTCTTTAAGGAAGAAAAAGCCTGGAGGGAGGCATCCGACCATTTGGAAAAATCAGACCCCTTCTTAGTCATGTCAGTAAGGAGTTTCACAATTACTGAGCAATTTTTGGATGAATTTCCTGTAAAAATTAGTAAAGCCCAGAAAGCATTGTAGAGACTTCAGGTTCTTGGGACGGTCCCAATCAAGGACTGCACGAATCTTCTCCGGATCCATTCGAAAACCCGAAGATGACAATAAGTACCCCAAAAACTGCACCTCCTGAACAGTGAAAACACATTTTTCCAGTTTGGCATAAAGTTTGTTATCCCTTAATATCTGGAGCTCCTGTTTAACATGCCCCCGATGTGTCTCAAAATCATGTGAGTAAATCAAAATATCGTCCAGATAGACCACCACAAACCTCCCCACCAAATGATGGAAAATATAATTTAGGAAATGCTGGAACACCGCAGGTGCATTGGTCAAACCGAAAGGCATAACCAGACTCTCGAAATGCCCTTCAGAGTTATTGAACGCTGTTTTCCATTCGTCCCCTTCTCTGATTCTAACCAGATTGTAGGCTCCTCTTAAATACAAAAAACTTATCCCTACCTCCTGAAAACCTGTCTGGGAAGGCAACCTTGGGTTCTGGCTGGACAGGCCTATCTGCAGAGAACCCCACATTAGTGACCTGAAGCCGCTGATGTTGTTGCTGAATCTCACAGCGGAGGACATTCACCTGGAGAAAGGGGAAAAAAAAGTCCACACATAAAAAACACACACCTAAAAAAAAAAGTGTCAGTTGTTTGTAATTTTTCCTTTTCAAAATGTGCTCGGCCGGCGATTTTGTCACACAAGGTGTTGGAAAGACTTAGTGCAACACAATAGGAAGAGGGAAAGGGAGCCCAGACTCTAGGGAAAGGGGGGAGCTAAGACTTCCTTGGCTGATCTAATATCACCCTGTCTCCACTAACGTCCCTATTTTGGTTCTTCACCAATCTCAGCACGCGAACCTCGCCCTGTCTTTCCCTCACATTTGGCCCTGGCTAGGGAAGGGAGGGGGATGAGCACTAGTCGATCCCCACTGGCAACTAAAGACAACAAGGGGGAGCAAATAAGGGGAGATAGCTTAGATGTTAGTCGACTTCAGAGAGATGAACACCCATCCTCATAGCACCAGAGAGGAAGAAGTAATGCACTTGCTCCGAGCCTTCACAAGGGGTAATTTGAGTATTGCCGGCGTCTCTCTCAAGCAAACAGCAGGTATTTTTACACCCAGGCCAGAGTGTTAATTTACAAGAGGAAGGTATCCTCTGGGTCCTAGAGAGACAGCTTCTAAGAAGGTGTCTGTAATGCCAAACGAAGAGATCTCCTGCAACCAACTACAGGGCGACTGTCTGTCACTTCTGACACACCCGTGACAAATAGTAACTTAAAAAAATTGAAAAGGCTAATTATACATCTAGTTATATTGATGACCTATCCTGTTTAAAGAACTATAATAAGAATGTTAATGGCATGCAGTTTTCTAGCAATCAGTCAGGCAAAATAGAAATAAAACATACGAACAGTTCACCCATGGCACGACTCTGCTTGTTGTCTTTCCACTTTTGCAGTCAGGATGCAGCATCAAGTAAAAGCTGTGGCAAAATGTGCTATGCACTATATTTTTGTCTTTTTTTCGCACATTTTTTTATGTTTACACCAAATTAAAAAAAATACTGATCATGAATGTTTTCTATTCTCTCAAATGACTAAAATTATTCATCTTGTTTTTTGAAAACTGCAATATGAATCCACAACTGAATTATGGAGAATATAATGATCCTAGCATAATGATAAAAATTTAGTAAAGTACAATATGAAAAATGATATACGTAAAATATTTTATAAAGGTTTGTCCTTACTTCTACTTGTTCTTAACAGTGAAATGGGATATTGACAATCCATAGCTTTGTCCTAACTATGGACATATGATGATGTCCATACTGAATCCATTTCAACGTAAAGCATTTGTGCGTAGAAAGATTGCTTACTCCCCAAATAGCATTGTGCCCAAAGGAGTCAGATTTAGGAATATCCGAATACTCACAAGACAGGAAGGCTGGAGATTCATTGATGTGCAGGGAGTAATTTCCTTCTTGAATCCTTTACCATCTGTCATCTATAGAATGATCCTTTTTACCTAGGTTAATATGCTAAAAACTTTCCCCATAAGGGTTTATGTTAATTTCAGGAAGAGAGATAGATAAAGATAAAGAGGGAATATATGTGTAAAATAAAACAGAATTTAGCTGCATGAAACATTTCACAGACTAAATAATTGGCCAAAAAATTAGAAATTAATAAACCAGAAGATGCTTCACAGATAAGTAAAGTATGGTTAATATCATATTAATATTATGTGAAAGAAACTTGTACCAATGTCCAACATCTCAAGCAAAAGAAATATATGAAAATCAGATTCCCGAGTGTATGTTCTTTGTGTTGCTGTGACATCATGTAAAGAATAGAAAAGTTAAGATTTGTTACGAGGATTCTACCATCAGTTCTGGTCATGGTCTAACCTATCCAGTACATTATGACGGTAAGTTTATGTAGAGGGGGTGAAGAAAGAACTTTGTGGCAACAAGAGGGTCAACGTGTAGTGTGATGTGTTAATGTATTTTGTTTATTTGTGTGATAAAAAGTTGTTGCATTTTATCCTTATGGCTGCTTTGTGTCTCGGTTCTCCTAAAAGGTTCTACCTCAAGGTCGTCCCTGGAAATGGGAGAGGATTGAACACTAGGGGAGCCATACAAAGCATAGGGATACAGTTTGCACCACTTAGGTTAGCATACAGTTAATACATTGGGTCTAGCCCTCTAGTTGGGAGGGGTTAGATCAGTTCTTAGGGGAAGCACTTCCTAGTTTTAGTCAGTGGAGAATAAAGTGAGAAGTCTAGCAGAGTCTAGTATGGGAGGCTAGTTCTGAAGAAGTGCTAGATAATGACGGTGTCAACAAGTTTTAAGAAAGCGGATTCAGCATAGGATAATGGATTCTGTCAGTACAAGTCTCCTAACAGTATGAGGACACATCCGAAACTTTGTGTGGATGCTGGTCCAGTCTTGGGCCTAAGGTCCGGAAGAGGTATTCAGTATCAGGCCCTGTCTCCTCTGTGAGGACGATGTCAGCAGGGTCACAGCAAAAGGGAAAGATGGTGGGCCTCAGGGAAACTGATATGCTGGATAGGAAGCTCCTGGGATCAACAGAATATGTTGAGGAGAGGTCAGGTGAGGTAGAACTGAGTCAAGGGCTTATAGTACACTGGAGAAAGGGAACATCTGTCATGCCAGGTGTGGGAAAGACTTAGTACAACACAAAGGAAAAAGAGAAAGGGAGCCAAGACTCTAGGGAAAGAGGGAAGGGGAGACCTCCTAGTCTGGGCTAGTGACACCCTGTCTCAACTACCGTCCCTATATTGGCTCTTCACCAATCGCCGTACGTGTGCCTCAGCCTGACTTTCTCTGGCGTATGGCTAAGGCTAGGGATGGGAGGAGATGAGCACTAGTCGATCTCCACTAAACTCTATAGACAACAAGGGTAGACAAACAGGGGGGATCGCTTGGCTTTAGACGACTCCAGACAAAGGCGCACACAGCCTCAAACTTCAGAGAGGACAAAGTACTGCTCTTGCTAAAGCTTCACAAGTAGTAATGCATATCGCCGGCACCTCCCTCTCAGACACAACAGGTATTTATACACCCAGGCCAGAGAGCTAATTAGTCAGAGGGAGATAGCAGCTGGGTCCTAGAGACAGCTAGCCTCTAAGAAGATGTCTGTAATGCCAAACGAAGATGACTCGCCCCCAGGGCTGTGGGGTACTCGTCAGCCAGACCTCTGGATGCCGATGGGGGATATCATGGTGGCTGGCCCGGTCCGTGGCCCAGGGCGGTCACCAAAAAGGGGATTATTTATAGGGGATTTGTAAAGTGTTCGTGACGCCACCTGTGGTATGCGGCTAAAGGGAGCCGCCGCTGCGGAGCAGTCCTCTGAGGCAGATGTTAGGGCAGCTTGTGATGGAATGGCTCCCCACAGGTGGAGCGGGCCTCAGGGCAGCGTGAGGTGCAATGGATGGTGGTGCAGGGGAGATGGGACCCAGCTGGGTCAGAGGAAGAACAGACACACACACCGGGGCTAGTTTCAGTACCTTTACTGCAGATGGTAGTCAGGTATGGTCTGGGGTACTTGTAGGTGGTGTGCACTTCTGGTCTTGCTCCCCAGTGAGCGGGTGTAAGACCTCCTTTCTGTATCTTCCTGTCTCTCTCCCTGGAGCTTCTGAGCTGCCTGGAACAGGGTCTAGCTCCCTTGATGTTTCTCTCATCCGTCTTGCTTGGCAGCGAGGGCTTTCCCACTGGTTACCACGATCCCTGGACGCTGGGGCCTTCGTAGTACCTAGTCCTCTAAATATGCGGTATTCACGGGTGGACTGAGGGATATGAAATCCTCCTCAGTATGCCGGATTTCCTACTGGGCATAGAGGTCCCAATAGGCTCGGGCCCGGTGCCCGGCTTGCAACAGGGGACGAACCCTCTGCGGTTCCTCTCTCCCTCATGGCTTTTCTCTTCTCCTTGCCTTCTAGCCCACTCTAGGCTCTCACTGGCCAGACTAGCCCTCAGCTTGGGCCTAACCTGGCTTTCAGCCACACAGACTTCAGCTTGTCTGGTGCTGCAGCATCATGTCACACTCACTGCTTCCCACTGACTGACTTCCTGAACTCCACCCCCCAGTATATATATACCTGACAGGGCTCCATCTAGTGGACTTGGGTGGAGGTGTCTGCATGTATTGAGGCAACTGGGGAGAATCCCATCTGTGCAACACCCAGGAGTTCTGTGACAGCCTGCAGCTGCAGGGCGTCACATAGAGATCTCCTGTAACCAACTGCAGGGCGACTGTTTGTCACCTCTGACACACCTGTGACATCATTCCGAGGGGATTCAGTCTCATTCTGTGTGCCACAACCACATGTATCTGAATTGCACAGTAAAGCTGAAAGTGTTGAACCCAACCTATGGTCTGCAGTCATATCTGTAGCTGAAACCGGTCTCTTGGATGGGGAGGTAACACGGACTCCCGAACTAAAAGTGAGTAAAGAAAGAACCCCACAGCACATCACACACCAGTCAGACTCCTGTTTAGAAGAGGGGTTCCAGGGCAAAGAGAACTCAGTTCCGGCCCACAGCAAATCGGCCCTATACCCCCCTTCATCTACACATAGCCTTACCTGTTTATAAGTAGGCTACACTGTTCTACATATTTTCAAAAGTTGTCAAAAATGTATCTAAAAATGCTGAATGTTTTGTTTTTCTGATATTTATTTAGAGGAAACTTATCAACAATTCAAATAACTAAAACATGTCTAAACACTATTGTGAATTATAAACCGTTATAGAAATTGAACTACAAAATTTGGTCCTGATTCAATGACAACTGTTTTTTTCTTGTCTCTTGTACTCCTGCATTGAAACATCTCTTACAGTTGTCCAACAATAATCTGCAAGCATTGATGGATTAAATTTTCCTTGATATCTTTTCTCCATAGCCGCAATATGTTGGTGAAATCTTTCACTGTGCTCGTCACTCACTGCTCCGCAGTTTGGTGGTATAAAAGTCTAGATGCAGATGTAAGAAAATGAATCTTTACGGACATGTTACAGCCAAGATTCTTATGTTTTGAGGAGATTTTCCACCAACTCTTCATACAGTAGTTATCTGCTACATAGAGAAGAAAAATTCCAGCATCCGCCATGATATGAAAAAAAAAAACATGATTTTTAATTGCATTATTTAAAATATGTGAGAACAAAACATTTCAATAAAATCGGGGACACAAAAAGAGGGGGAGGGGTGGGAAAAAAGGAGGACACAGGTGTACACATTTCGAGTTGAACGCTCTTAATCCTCAGGATTAAGCTCAACACACTTGCATTGAGCGAGGATGCGCCCATCTAGTCAGCACGTGGTCGTGAGTATGCATAATGCAAACTTGTAGTAACGTGTCTACCACCCGCCAGCAACGGCAAATCCTCACAGCACACAGTGCACACAATGTGAGGATTTACATGTCTGCAGTAACATAGAGTAACATGGAACGTCTTGTAGACTTGTAGGAGACTTTTAGTTTTAGGCAGGACAACAGTTTCAAATACAGTGCAGCTCATGCCATGGTTACTGTATAGGGGTTTGTTATACTAACAGGCTGGGGTTTACATTAAACCCCCTACCTCACCATCTCCACCCTCCCCAGACAGCAAGTACGACATGATATTGCATATAATCTCATAACACTTAGAAGTATAGTAATAAGGCCCCAGTGACACCCCCACTACCTTCTGTCCCCCCTTCCCTTCTTCTTTCACATTCACCCCACTCCTACGATAACCATGCTAAACATAATAATAATTCCAGAAGCCCTTACAGATGAAGTTTGCAGGCAGGCTTAATAAATGGCTATTTCTCATGTAATGCGTGGTGGGTGGCAGTGGCAAAGCCTATAAAGGTCAGGGCCAGGAAGTGTCTTCTCTCAACCTAAGGTGGGCACTAGAACTCAGAGGAAGTCCAGCATGTGTGGACCAATAAGAACGCGCGCATGGAGTGGAGCTAACCACAGCGCTGCCACCCTGTAGGAAGAAGCTCGTCAGTTCATATCCATCCCACGCCGTCAAATGTACTGACGGAGACTCTGTGATTGGCCGCTATGCAGTGTGCAGAGCCTCAGTCAGACAGGGGAGCAGGCATTTTGCCACCCTGTCTCTGACACCTCAGAGCGTCACCTTCTGCTTAATGACAGAAGCGGTCCAGGTGGGCTCCTTCATGTGACGGAGCAAGTACGACAGCCCCCTCTGCCCCCCCCCCCCCCACCCAGTAGCTAAGCTACTGACTTAAGTATAAAAGATTTAGAAACTGAACAATCTTTAAGGTATTGCAAAATATTGCAAATGAATGGTTTAGGTAACTTTTTAAGTAACTTCTTAAAGTAATATTTTGATTAAAACTTCACCTTGGAACAACTGAACTCATATATTAGGGAGTAACTTTAGCACATATGTAGATCCTGAGTCATGGGGTCTATCTATGTAGCTGTTAGGTGGTCCAGATACTCAGAAATGGGGAACTTTGCACTAGGCTTCACTTTTTAAGGGTCTACAGTTTGTAGTCATTAGACTAGTCACCGATTGGCAGGTAAAGAGGTCAGGATTAAGGCACAGAAGGGTATTTGGGTGGATGATGTGAGTCAGAACCAGGCAGTTTTTGAGTCCAATGATGGCTGCTGATACTCAGACAAGGGTCAGAAGGCTTAAACAGTCTTCTAGAATTGGTTTATTGCTCAGGACAGAGTAGCCATTGCCAATCACTTGTTGAGATGTGGAAAAGTGCCCCTGGAGTGAGTGTTGAGTAACATTTTCTTTGATTTAACCTTCTTGAAGAATCTTCTTGAAGAACTGGTTACAGATATGACTGTTTTGTCTTCATCCTAGTTCCAACATAATGTATAATAGATAGTTTACTGAACTGGTATCTAAAGCTGATTTGCAAAAAAAAGTATTGGAAGCCAAAAAAATCTAAAGAAAATTAAAAGATATTTTTGTGGATATAGGAGATCTTAGTTTGTGCAGTAGTTCAATATAAATTTTAATTTTATTATAGAATCATAGAATGTTAGAGTTGGAAGGGACCTCCAGGGTCATTGTGTCCAACCCCCTGCTCAATGCAAGATTCCCTAAACCATCTCAGACAGATATCTGTACAGCTTCTGTTTGAAGATTTCCATTAAAGGAGAACTCACCACAGGATTCCAGATGAGGTCTGACCAAGGAGGAATAGAGGGGGATAATTACTTCACGTAATCTACACGTACTTTTTTACTGCTGCATCACATTGTTGATTCATGTGCAGTGTGTGATCTATTAGTATACCCAAGTCTTTTTCACGTGTGCTGTTGCTTAGTTCTATTCCTCACATTCTGTAGATGTAATTTTCGCTTTTCTTGCCAAAATGTAGAACATTGCATTTGTCCCTGTTAAATACCATTCTATTAGTCACTGCTCATTGTTCAAGCTTATCTAGAGCCTTCTGAATCCTTTGTCTTCTCTAGTGTAAAGCTATCCCTCTTAGCTTTGCATTGTCTGCAAATTCGATTAGTATACCTTCAGTTTCCTAATCTAGATCATTTATAAAAATTTTGAACAACACTGGAGTCAGGACAGAGCCTTGTGGTACCCTACTTTAAAACACTTCCAATTGTACGTGCAACCATTTATTACCACTCTTTGAGCACGATCAATGAGACAGTTAGGAATCCACCTAACCATAGTCTTGTCAATCCTATACTTGGTCATTTTTCAATAAGGATAGTATGAGATACTTTATCAAATGCTTTGCTGAAATCGAGATATACTATATCTACTGCATTTCCCTGATCTACCCAGTCAGTTATTCCATCATAGAAGGAAATTAGATTAGTCTGGCATGACTTGTTTGCTACAAACCCATGCTGGCTCTGGTTAATTACTGTACAGTTATATGAAAAAGTTTGGGCACCCCTATTAATCTTAAGCTTAATGTTTTATAAAAATTGGTGTTTTTGCAACAGCTATTTCAGTTTGATATATGTAATAACTGTTGGACACAGTAATGTTTCTGCCTTGAAATGAGGTTTATTGTACTAACAGAAAATGTGCAATCTGCATTCAAACAAAATTTGACAGGTGCATAAGTATGGGCACCCTTATAATTTTCTTGTTTTAAATACTCCTACCTACTTTTTACTGACTTACTAAAGCACTTTTTTTGGTTTTGTAACTTCATTGAGCTTTGAACTTCATATCCAGGTGTATGCAATCATGAGAAAAGCTACTTAAAGTGGCCACTTGTAAGTTGTTCTCCTGTTTGAAACTCTGCTGAAGAGTGGCATCATGGGCTCCTCAAAACAACTGTCAAATGATCTGAAAGCAAAGATTATTCAACATAGTTGTTCAGGGGAAGGATACAGAAAGCTGTCTCAGAGATTTAACCTGTCAGTTTCCACTGTGAGGAACATAGTAAGGAAATGGAAGAACACAGGGACAGTTCTTGTTAAGGCCAGAAGTGGCAGGCCAAGAAAAACATCAGAAAGGCAGAGAAGAAGAATGGTGAGATCAGTCAAGGACAATCCTCAGACCACCTCCAGAGAGCTGCAGCATCAACTTGCTGCAGATGGTGTCACTGTGCATCGGTCAACTATACAACGCACTTTGCACAAGGAGAAGCTGTATTGGAGAGTGATGCGAAAGAAGCCGTTTCTGCAAGCACGCCACAAACAGAGTCGGCTGAGGTATGCAAAAGCACATTTGGAGAAGCCAATTTCTTTTTGGAAGAAGGTCCTGTGGACTGATGAAACCAAGATTGAGTTGTTTGGTCATACAAAAAGGCGTTATGCATGGCGGCAAAAAAACATAGCATTCCAAGAAAAACACTTGCTACCCACAGTAAAATTTGGTGGAGGTTCCATCATGCTTTGGGGTTGTGTGGCCAATGCCGGCACCGGGAATCTTGTTAAAGTTGAGGGACGCATGGATTCCACTCAGTATCAGCAGATTCTTGACAATAATGTTCAAGAATCAGTGATAAAGTTGAAGTTACGCAGGGGATGGATCTTTCAGCAAGACAATGATCCAAAACACCGCTCCAAATCTACTCAGGCATTCATGCAGAGGAACAATTACAATGTTCAGGAATGGCCATCCCAGTCCCCAGACCTGAATATCATTGAACATCTGTGTGATCATTTGAAGAGGGCTGTCCATGCTCGGCGACCATCAAACGTAACTGAACTGGAATTGTTTTGTAAAGAGGAATGGTCAAAAATACCTTCATCCAGGATCCAGGAAATCATTAAAAGCTACAGGAAGCGACTAGAGGCAAAAGGAGGATCTACTAAATATTAATGTCACTTTTCTGGTGAGGTGCCCATACTTATGCACCTGTCAAATTTTGTTTGAATGCAGATTGCACATTTTCTGTTAGTACAATAAACCTCATCTCAAGGCAGAAACATTACTGTGTCCAACAGTTATTACATATATCAAACTGAAATAGCTGTTGCAAAAACACCAATTTTTATAAAACATTAAGCTTAAGATTAATAGGGGTGCCCAAACTTTTTCATATAACTGTATTCTTATCCAAGTACTTGGATAATGATAATGAATGATAATGAATAATAATTTCTTCAAAGGTCTTTCCTGGTATAGAAGTAAGGCTCACTGCCCTGTAATTTCCTGGCTCCATGTTCTTTCCTTTTTAGAAGATAGGGACAACATTTGCTTTTCTCCAATCTTCTGGGACTTCTCCTGTTCTCCAGGATTTTTCAAAGATTCTGGCTAGTGGTTCTGCAATTTCCTCTGCTATTTCTTTCAGAACCCTAGGATGTAATTTATCTGAACTAGGAGATTAAAATTAATTTGAATTAGCTAAGCGTTCCCTCACCACCATCTCTCTGTTTATACAGTGGGGAAAATATGTATTTGATACACTGCCAATTTTGCAAGTTTTCCCACCTACAAAGAATGGAGAGGTCCGTAATTTTTCTTGTAGGTACACTTCAACTTTGAAAGAAAGACTCTTAAAAAAAATCCAGAAAATCACGTTGTATGATTTTTACATAATTAATTTGCATTTTATTGCATCAAATAAGTATTTGATACAATAGAAAAACAGAACTTAATATTTGGTAAAGAAACATTTGCTTGCAATTACAGAGGTCCGGCGTTTACTGTAGTTCTTGAACAAGTTTGAACATACTGCAGCAGGGATTTTGACCCACTCCTCCATACAGATCTTCTGCAGATCTTTCAGGTTTCAGGGCTGTCGCGGGGCAACATTGAGTTTCAGCTTCTTTCCAAGAGTTTCTATTGGGTTCAGATCTGGAGACTGGCTAGGCCACTCCAGGACCTTGAAATGCTTGTTATAGAGCTACTCCTTAGTTGCCCTGGCTGCATGTTTTTATTTGCATTTAATTATCTAAAAATCATACAATTTGATTTTCTGGTTTTTATTTTTAGATTCTGTCTCTCACAGTTGAAGTGTACCTATAATTAAAATTACAGACATCTCCATTCTTTGTAGGTGGGAAAACTTGCAAAAATTAGCAGTGTATCAAATACTTATTTTCCCAGATGTAGATAGTGTGGATTCTTTTATTCCTTCGATAGCACAGTGAAGATCAGTTGATGTTACATTTGCTTTCTTAGAGAACACAGATACAAAAGAGGAATTTAAAAGTTCGGCCTTCTCAACATCATTTTTGACCACTTATATTTTGATAACAGCTTTCATTGTATTTTACCCAAGGAATCTGCAACTTAGTTTTTGTTCAGATATTAGACCCATAGTATTTAAGGGCAAGGTTAACTTTGCCAGACATTATAATGAGCAATGAGAAATGCTGTTTGTTCTATTGTTCTATGATGTAACTTTATGTTGTATAATCTTCAATAAAATAGTTTAAAAAAGGCTTTGCTTTTATCATAATAATAAAAATTACAAATGAACAGACTGATAAGGAAAATATATGTTACAAAAATATTTTAACACTACCTATTTTACAGGAATATATTTTACCACTCGCTAACAGTACAGTAAAGTTAGAAGTAGACATGTGGCCCCCTACATCTGCAATAATCATTATTGAAAAAAAGGACATAAATGTGAATAAGATAACACCTAACATACAATTCTAAAACCAAACATCTGGGAAACTCTTCAGACTCAAAAGTTTAAGCTGAGTGATACATTAAAATTAATTTGCATTTTTTTTCTTATTTTCTGAAGTTAAAGGAGATACATTTTCTCACCAAGCCATAAAATGTTGATTCATGTTTAAATGCCAATATATCCATGAGAGCTGGTGGGCTGAAGAGAGACCTGATTGTCATGAACAACGTTCTTGGAAAGTTTTCCTAATTAAATACCTATGTCAGTTATTCCCAATATAGTTATAATAGGGGAGCCCCTGGATAATGTTTTCGAACTTCAGAGCCTAAATCTAATCAAAATATATATTTTTGGGAGTCTTACAATATTATTGCTAATACTCTAATTGAGCTTTTTAGTGTACCCATTAATTAATTTAGGTCAGATTACTATGCAGTTTTCTATTCTTTCAATTTATACATGTTCCTGACCAAAAAAAATCTGTCATCCTCTAAAGTCAGGTAGTGGAGAGATGTAAAGAGGTCAATTCTTAGTAGTCCCCTTTTTTGGCCCCCATGGCTGCTGTTAAGCATAGCTCTAAATGCTGTGAGCATCTCAAAGAAGATGGCTGTCTACTTAATACTGTACAGAAAATAAAACAAAAAATCCACAAACAAAAAAATTAAAAACAGATTAGAAAATGTTATCTTTAACCTGGTTTTAAATAGTAAAAGTATATTGATGATGTATTTCCTTTAATACTCAACTCCTTGTTGTTGTTTTTTTTAGGATCTCTTCTTGCTTTCAGCAAAAGGAAACTTGCACATGTGATCTATTTAAAGTACCACTCCAATGATTTTTTTTAATTTCACTAGCCATTGGATATCAGTAATGTACAGCACAGACCAAAAGTTTGGACACACCTTCTCATTTAAAGATTTTTCTGTATTTTCATGACTTTGAAAATTGTACATTCACACTGAAGGCATCAAAACTATGAATTAACACATGTGGAATTATATACTTAACAAAAAGGTGTGAAACAACTGAAAATATGTCTTATATTCTAGGTTCTTCAAAGTAGCCACCTTTTGCTTTGATGACTGCTTTGCACACTCTTGGCATTCTCTTGATGAGCTTCAAGAGGTAGTCACCAGAAATGGTTTTCACTTCACAGGTGTGCCCTGTCAGGTTTAATAAGTGGGATTTCTTGCCTTATAAATGGGGTTGGGACCATCAGTTGTGTTGTGCAGTAGTCAGGTGGATACACAGCTGATAGTCCTACTGAATAGACTATTAGAATTTGTATTATGGCAAGAAAAAAGCAGCTAAGTAAAGAAAAACGAGTGCCCATCATTACTTTAAGAAATGAAGGTCAGTCAGTCCGAAAAATTGAGCAAACTTTGAATGTGTCCCCAAGTGCAGTTGCAAAAACCATCAAGTGCTACAAAGAAACTGGCTCACATGAGGACCGCCCCAGGAAAGGAAGACCAAGAGTCACCTCTGCTTCTGAGGATAAGTTTATCCGAGTCACCAGCCTCAGAAATCGCAGGTTAACAGCAGCTCAGATTAGAGACCAGGTCAATGCCACACAGAGTTCTAGCAGCAGACACATCTCTTCAACAACTGTTAAGAGGAGACTTTGTGCAGCAGGCCTTCATGATAAAATAGCTGCTAGGAAACCACTGCTAAGGACAGACAACAAGCAGAAGAGACTTGTTTGGGCTAAACAACACAAGGAATGGACATTAGACCAGTGGAAATCTGTGCTTTGGTCTGATGAGTCTAAATTTGAGATCATTGGTTCCAACCACCGTGTCTTTGTGCGACGCAGAAAAGGTGAACGGATGGACTCTACATGCCTGGTTTCCACCGTGAAGCATGGAGGAGGAGGTGTGATGGTGTGGGGGTGCTTTGCTGGTGACACTGTTTGGGATTTATTCAAAATTGAAGGCATACTGAACCAGCATGGCTACCACAGCATCTTGCAGCGGCATGCTATTCCATCCGGTTTGCGTTTAGTTGGACCATCATTTATTTTTCAACAGGACAATGACCCCAAACACACCTCCAGGCTGTGTAAGGGCTATTTGACCAAGAAGGAGAGTGATGGGGTGCTACGCCAGATGACCTGGCCTCCAGAGTCACCAGACCTGAACCCAATCGAAATGGTTTGGGGTGAGCTGGACCGCAGAGTGAAGGCAAAAGGGCCAACAAGTGCTAAGCATCTCTGGGAACTCCTTGAAGACCATTGTTGGAAGACCATTTCCGGTGACTACCCCTTGAAGCTCATCAAGAGAATGCTAAGAGTGTGCAAAGCAGTCATCAAAGCAAAATGTGGCTACTTTGAAGAACCTAGAATATAAGACATATTTTCAGTTGTTTCACACTTTTTTGTTAAGTATATAATTCCACATGTGTTAATTCATAGTTTTGATGCCTTCAGTGTGAATGTACAATTTTCAAAGTCATGAAAATACAGAAAAACCTTTAAATGAGAAGGTGTGTCCAAACTTTTGGTCTGTACTGTATGTACAATGCTTGCATTAAAATACTTAACAGTCACTGTCTTCTACCATTTTCAGCACCACTCCGGTCTTATCCTTGATCATATGACTGGAACTGTTGCCAGCCGGCTCAATACAGCATCTTCTGTGTGACTAGAAGTCACTTTTTCAATTTAACTCTATGAGACTCAGAACAAGGCTCTCATATACTTATATTATTAGACCTCATTCAGACATCCGTCATTCAGCAAAAAATGGTACGTGTGTCATCAGTGCTTTGGATCCATGTGTCATCAGTGTGGTCATCAGTGTTCTTCACGTATGGATAAATCAATAAATTACAAATCACCTACCTATTGCAATGTTAAACACGGACAGCACAAGGATGGCACATGGATGCGATCCATGTACGCTAAATATTTTTTCGCGGAACCATAGACTTGTATTGGTACTTTTCATCCTTGCTGCCGGTAAAAATCGAATACTTCTCCGTTAGTACAGACCAAAAGTTTGGACACACCTTCTCATTTAAAGATTTTTATGTATTTTCATGACTTTGAAAATTGTACATTCACACTGAAGGCATCAAAACTATGAATTAACACATGTGGAATTACATA
This sequence comes from Phyllobates terribilis, assembly GCF_046119375.1. Lineage (NCBI taxonomy): Eukaryota > Metazoa > Chordata > Amphibia > Anura > Dendrobatidae > Phyllobates > Phyllobates terribilis. The sequence continues at coordinate 263,736,932 of NW_027362763.1, read as the reverse complement.
CTTAACAAAAAAGTGTGAAACAGCTGAAAATATGTCTTATATTCTAGGTTCTTCAAAGTAGCCACCTTTTGCTTTGATGACTGCTTTGCACACTCTTGGCATTCTCTTGATGAGCTTCAAGAAGTAGTCACCGGAATTGGTTTTCTCTTCACAGGTGTGCCCTGTCAGGTTTAATAAGTGGGATTTTATGCCTTATAAATGGGGTTGGGACCATCAGTTGTGTTGTGCAGAAGTCAGGTGGATACACAGCTGATAGTCCTACTGAATAGACTGTTAGAATTTGTATTATGGCAAGAAAAAAGCAGCTAAGTAAAGAAAAACGAGTGGCCATCTTTACTTTAAGAAATGAAGGTCAGTCAGTCCGAAAAATTGGGCAAACTTTGAAAGTGTCCCCAAGTGCAGTTGCAAAAACCATCAAGCGCTACAAAGAAACTGGCTCACATGAGGACCGCCCCAGGAAAGGAAGACCAAGAGCACAGGAAAGGAAGACCAAGAGTCACCTCTACTTCTGAGGATAAGTTTATCCGAGTCACCAGCCTCAGAAATCGCAGGTTAACAGCAGCTCAGATTAGACACCAGGTCAATGCCACACAGAGTTCTAGCAGCAGACACATCTCTACAACAACTGTTAAGAGAAGATTTTGTGCAGCAGGCCTTCATAGTAAAATAGCTGCTAGGAAACCACTGCTAAGGACAGGCAACAAGCAGAAGAGACTTGTTTGGGCTAAAGAACACAAGGAATGGACATTAGACCAGTGGAAATCTGTGCTTTGGTCTAATGAGTCCAAATTTGAGATCTTTGGTTCCAACCACCGTGTCTTTGTGCGACGCAGAAAAGGTGAACGGATGGACTCTACATGCCTGGTTCCCACCGTGAAGCATGGAGGAGGAGGTGTGATGGTGTGGGGGTGCTTTGCTGGTGACACTGTTGGGGATTTATTCAAAATTGAAGGCATACTGAACCAACATGGCTACCACAGCATCTTGCAGCGGCATGCTATTCCATCCGGTTTGTGTTTAGTTGGACCATCATTTATTTTTCAACAGGACAATGACCCCAAACACACCTCCAGGCTGTGTAAGGGCTATTTTACCAAGAAGGGGAGTGATGGGGTGCTACGCCAGATGACCTGGCCTCCACAGTCACCAGACCTGAACCCAATCGAGATGGTTTGGGGTGAGCTGGACCGCAGAGTGAAGGCAAAAGGGCCAACAAGTGCTAAGCATCTCTGGGAACTCCTTCAAGATTGTTGGAAGACCATTTCCGTTGACTACCACTTGAAGCTCATCAAGAGAATGCCAAGAGTGTGCAAAGCAGTCATCAAAGCAAAAGGTGGCTACTTTGAAGAACCTAGAAAACAAGACATATTTTCAGTTGTTTCACACTTTTTTGTTAAGTATATAATTCCACATGTGTTAATTCATAGTTTTGATGCCTTCAGTGTGAATGTACAATTTTCATAGTCATGAAAATACATAAAAATCTTTAAATGAGAAGGTGTGTCTAAACTTTTGGTCTGTACTGTACATTACTGATAGCTAATGGATGGTGAAATAAAAAAAAAAACACTGGAATGGGACTTTAAAATAGACAATCATCAAAGTATAGAAACCTTTCAAATCATAACCCTCTAAAGAAAACATGACAATGTTAACTTAAGTTAAAGGGAGCCTCTCACCAGGTTTTTGCTACGTAATCTGAGAGGGCCACAATGTAGGAGCAGAGACCCTAATTACAGCAACATGCCACTTACTGGGCTGTGCTTTACTATTTTAATACAGTTTAATTTTTTTCATCAGGAGATTATCACTTAGGCAATGTGCACAATGTGCATTTTTGGTGCGTTTTCACTGCGTTTTTTCCGCACGGAAATGGGCCAAAAATGCTTGAGAATCCTTTAGCCACCTAATGCAATGACAATCCTGAAGTGCTGTGCACATGATCAGGAATTTTCCTGTCAGGAATGTCATTGCATTTAAATCTGCAGCATGTCAATTCTTTGTGCTATTCTGCAGCGTTTTTCACCCATTGACTTCAATTGAGAGAGTCAAATCCGCAGCAAAAAAGCAGGTATAAAAATATTTGCGGATTTGCTGAGGATTTTTGCTGCATATTTGACTGACTCAATTCAAGTCAATGAGTCAAAAACACGGTAAAAACGCACAAAGAATTGACCGCAGGAGACTACTCCTCCCATCAGCCTACGGCTGCTCCCGCATGGCTAAGGGGAAAAGTATTCTCTTCAGCCGGCGTCTGTGCTCAGTGTAAAAAAAAAAAGTTAAAATAAATCGATATTAAAATAAAAACTCTTTACACTCATCTACCGCCGTAATCCGGTTGTCCCATGGTGATCAGATCACCCGACAGCGCGATCGCTCCCGGCAGTGTATAGAACTGAGCTGCTGGGAGTGAGGTCACTGGAGCTGAATTACAACAATTTTGCAAAGATGAGTAGGCCAAAATTCCTCCAGAGCGTTGCAAAAGACTCATTGCCAGTTATCTCAAACACTTGATTGCAGTTGTTGCTGCTAAGGGTGGCCCAACCAGTTATTAGGTTTAGAAGGCAATCACTTTTTCACACAGGGCCCTGTAGGTTTGGATTTCTTTTTCCCTTAATAATAAAGACCTTCATTTAAAAACTGCATTTTGTGTTTATTTGTGTTATTTTTGTCTAATATTTAAATTTGTTTTGTAATCTGAAACATTTAACTGTGACAAGCATGCAAAATAATAAGAGAACAGGAAGGGGAAAACATTTTTTTCACATCATTGTATATACAAAAGTAATAAAAATTACATCCACTTTATATATATACATGTAGCTAATGCTGCACTTGACTTTATTTTTACTTCACCCACTGACAGCTCTGACATTGCTTGGCTGTGAGCTAATGCCTCCTGGCAAACTCTGATCTGGAATAAAGTATATGTGATTTATGATTTCCTTCTATGTGATGAAATCACTGGCATAAAATAGTAATGAGTATAATGTTTCTTTTGAGCCACCTCTAACCGCTGTACTCAGATTGCTGGCTATGTGTGTTTGACATAGCATTGATCATATATCGCATCAACATTAATGTACTGCTTGACCACTGAGCTCATTTAATAAATTTGGGTCATCTTTGTCTTTCCATGCACCTGAAAATGAAATGAAACAAGCTAAGATTTGCATTAAAGATTTGTGCTATAGTTTACACTAAATTCTGTTCTGAATTACAGTAAATTGTATAAATACGAACCAAGGTAATAGTTAAGTGCAGTTCATAATCATTGGTGCTCAAGTGGATACCAAGTATAGAATAATAAACATAAACACTGTTCTGAGTCTCCTTTTGGTATAAGGCACCTCTTTTTATATATATTTTTTTTGTTTTTAATGAGTAATTAATAAATATATATTTTTATTATCTTCTTTGCACACTTCTTTGACCTGAGATTTTCTATCAACAGTCTTATGTAGTTATGCTTGATGAACTGTTACTCTCCCATTGGTTAGGCTTTTTGGACAGTTATGTTTCCTTAGCACATAAAAACAATCTGGTAAAAGATGGCCCTCAAAAAAATAAATACAAATACTAAAAAATGAAAAGCAGCAGCATGGGCAGTTTGAAAGAGATGGTGCAGCGACTTGATCCAACAGTCACTAACAATTAATAAATAGTAAGAAAAAAGCAACTTACTCAATGCAACAGCACTAGGGTCATGTTGGGAAAGTGTTATATGTATCCTGTGAGGTCCCACTTTTTCTGCTGCCATCCTGTTACATCACTTGTCCCCATCCCTGTTGGTTAAATTACCTGTAATCCCCTTCATAGGTAATTTCACTTCCAGATGACCACTGGTGAGTGACCATATAACAATACATACAGATATAACACAGACACAATTTACAGACCAACATGAAACAATGCAATCATAAATGACACAGGAGCCCATAATACACTTTTAAGAAATTCAGTTTCCTCACCGTTCACACAACAAAAAAATATTCCCCAAAAGCTCCGGAAATAAAGCAAAATCAGAAAAATAATCACTGATGCTTCAAACAAAAATTGAACACATATAAGTATATTCTTCATAATTAAATATATAATTATTCACATTTAGGTATTTTATTCTGAAGCAAAGTTTGATCAAGGTTTTCTCCTATAAATAAAACACACAAGATTATTGTAGTTATATACCAGACATTCTTTACATCCATTATTCAGAACTGTGCAAAAAAGCTCTTCACAATCATTAGTTTTCCAACCATAATAATCAAACATGTTAATTAGCTAAATTTAACCATATTTCACAGGTTATCCCTTACAACACACAAATACAGCATAAACATTAAATCAATGAGAAAGACAAGGAAACATTCCTTTTACACAGTTCATGTAAACTCTCACACATACAGGCCTTTTTACTCACTAACAAAGCAAAGAAAGCGTATCTATATCCAGGGCTGTTTTTAGACATAGTGTAGCCCTGAGTTGTATTTAGGTTTTCTAGCACCCGGAGCAAAAATTCAGTTTGGACAACCCCTTGTTATACTATATGGAGGAATATGGGGAGAGCATTATAGTATATGGAGAACTATGGGGAGTGCAGTGTATTACATGGAGGACTATGGGGAGTGCAGTATGTAACGGACTAGGTGGTGGAACCACTGTTCCGTGATCAGGGGAAAGCCTGGAGGGGCGTGACTGGGGGCCTCACCAAGTCCAAACTCGGATCCACGGCGGCTGACGATACCGAGATCCGAAGAGAGATGAGGGAGACGGGACCAGGTGCTACACCAGGACTGACCTCGGGTGGATGGCAGCTGACCCCCAAGGGACAGGAGGCAGGAACGACCAAGAATGGTAGACTTGGCAAGCAGTGGCTGGCATGGCTGGCATAGTGACACACACAGGCAGGTACTGGCGAACACAACTGGTGTCCTAGTAGGCAGGTGCATGCGGGCTTGGCTGATAAACAGACGGGCACGGCTGATAGATCGGCGGGCATGGCTTATAAACAGGCAGGCTGGCAAGGCTGATAGACAGGCAGGCGAGCACGGATGATGTACAGGACTGGTATACAGGATACAAGCACTGGGACCTGAAAACTAGCAAGCTTGTTAGAAACAGACAAACAACATAGCTCACGTACCTCCATGCTGGAGGAGGTGCCTTAAATAGTAAGTGTCCTCCAGCTATTGGCTGGGGATACTTTAGGATGATGCTCGCGGCCCCTTTATGAGAGAGGAACCGCGCGCGCCCTAAGCACAGAGCCTGGAATCTGCACTCTGTGCACGTACCCCTGACAGCCACTGACAAGGAAGAAGGAGGAACTGCGGAACGGGGACCACAGTGGGGAGTGAGCCCGCGTCCCTGCCAGGGATAGGGGCAGCGTGCAGGGACGCCGGCGCTACACAGTATACCATATAGACATAGAACCAACGCTATGGGTGTACTTAATTTTCATAATGCCATGTATGAAGTGGGGTATACTATATCACATATCATTATCAACCTATATTGCATAATAGTCAACCCCAAGACACTACTAATTTTTTTAAAGTGAGATAAAAATATGTACTTTATTGAATTACAAAAATATTAAAAACAGTAAGTTCAATCAATGGGTATGAGGTAAACAATCAGTGAAGATCAAAAGAAGGTACAAAACATCAACTATGCCAACACGATAATATATATAAATAATTGATGAATTATGTCCCAACAAATTAATATTTCAAATATATGGGTGTATCCTACATATGTTGAGAGACCAAATGTCCCATAGGGCAAGTGCACATAAGGGGAATATATGGTACACACTTAGTACCTAATCATGAGGCCGATCACAGCTGGTTACACGTCCACGCCATGGGTAAGTCCCATCCATAGTTTGAGAGCCTCATGATTGGGTACTAAGTGTGTACCATATATTTCCCTTATGTGCACATGCCCTATGGGACATTTGGTCTCCCAACATATGTAGGATACACCCATATATATGAAATATTAATTTGTTGGGACATAATTCATAAATTATTTATATATATTATCGTGTTGGCATAGTTGATGTTTTGTACCTTCTTGTGATCTTCACTGATTGTTTACCTCATACCCATTGATTGGGCTTACTGTTTTTAATATTTTTGTAATTCAGTAAAGTACATATTTTTATCTCACTTTAAAAAAATTAGTAGTGTCTTGGGGCTGACTATTATACAGTATACCATATGGAGGACTATGGGGAGTGCAGTATACTGTATGGAGGTCTATGGGGAGTGCAGTATACTAACTGGAGGACTATGGGGAGTGCAGTATACTATATGGAGGACTATGTGGAGTGCAGTATACTATATGGAGGACTATGGGGAGTGCATTATACTATATGAAGGACTATGGAGTGCATTATACTATATGAAGGATTATGGGGTGCATTATACTATATGGAAGACTATGTGAGGGCTATTATAATATTTGGAGGGCTATGTGGAAGCCTTTATACTATATGCACGCAATTATACAGTGTGAAGGTTTGTGTGGGTTCCATCATACTTTGTGAAGGGCTATGTGGGGGACATTGTACAGTTTGGAGAAGTGTGGGGCCAGTATACTGTATGTATGCCCATTATACTGCATGGGGGGCAGTTGGGGGATCATACTGTGTTGGGTTCACCATACTTTTCTAAGGGAGTTGAGGGGTGGGGTACAGTTGGGTCATCATAACATGCGTATGGAGGGTACTGTGGGAGAATTCACTGTGGTGGTATCTTACAGTGTTTGTTGGGCACTTTTGTTGTCATCATACTTTTTGAGTGCAATGGAAGGGGAATCTAGGGCTTCAGTAGGAGGAAAATTAGAGGTTCTCCTACAACCACTATTAGAGTGCACCACCAGAGTTGTAATTAGGGTTACTTGGTTAGGGGCCCAATCAGAAGTTTCACGCCCCGTAAACCAAACCCCTAGCTATGCCTCTGCAGACACTGTCTATATTTCTGTCTATATACTGTCTACCATACCATTCAAAAGTTTGGACACACCTGTTCATGCAATGAGTTTCCTTGTTGTTATTGTAATGTACATATTGTAGATTTAGACTGAAGACAGCAAAACGGTGAAGGAACACATTTGGAAACAAGGAGAAAAGAAACATGTGAAACAAACCAGAATATGTGTTAAGCCTTTAATTCCTCAAAGTACTCCCCGTTTACTATGATGGCAGCTTTGGCATTCACTCAAACATCTTCATCAGGTAATCGCCTGAAATTATTTAAAATGAGCAGCTATGCCTTGTGTGGTAGATCGCTCACTCAGCTCTTTAAATCTCTTGTTGGTTTATTAGAATGTGGCATAAACCAACATTGAGTCCATAAAAATAAACACAGTTCTTTGGGCAAAACTTGAAAACAAACAAAAAGTGGTCACACACAACACAGTTCTTGTGTTAGCAGGGGTCCGCCTGCTCAGAGTTTAGCAACTCCACATTTTTCAGGTCAGCTCAACACAAACATGTCTGGAGTTTGCCTCCCCAGACTCACTAAACACTCAATGCCTCAGCAGGCTGAGTATTTAAACACCATATGGTGAAAGACCTCTCACACTCTCTATAATAATTCACTAAAAATTGGCCCATTAAAATATGGTTGATTAACCCTCTCAGCACATACCTTGCAGGTATATATTCACTTTTCACTGCACTTCCTTGCTGGCTATACCTCTTGGTGGATATGTGTTCAGGAATTCCAGCTTTTCAGCAAAGACGTTTACCTTTCTTGGTAAACTAAAGTTGTATTCTTGCTGTGAGTCTGTTTGCTTTCCCTCTAGGTACTTTTCCTTTTACCACTGTTAGGAGGTTCCATTTGTTGCTTTATTTTTGGTTCTCCTTAACTATCCCTCTCTAACCTTATATAGTCATGGCCCAAAAGTGTTGGCACCCTTAAAATTGTTCCAGAAAATAAGTATTTCTCGCAGAAAATTATTGCAATTACACATGTTTGGTTATACACATGATTATTTCCTTTATGTGTATTGGAACAACACAAAAAAAACAGCGTGAATGACATAAAAAAAACAATTCCTGAATTGCTGGTTTTTGTGCATTCTGCCTCCTAAAATCATTATAGAAAACAAGAAATGTTATATGCCCGAAAATGGTACCAATAAAAATGTCAACTTGTCCCGCAAAAAACAAGCCCTCCCATTACACTGGTCAGCAAAAATATACAAAGGTATGTCCTTGGGGTGGGCGTATATTGCTGCTGCAATTAATTACAGTTGACCATATAACATGTCTTCAATGACAGCTGTGTCACCTTTCTGATAATGTAATTTCGCTGCAAAAATGCACTTGACACATTGTCTTTGTTTAGCAACAATGGAGGTGTTACCTTTTGGATTTACATTGGTTGCCACCTACCCATGGCTTTAGATTTTTCGCACTTACACCTCTTTAAAATGTATACCTTGTGACAGAGTCACTGGTATGGTATATGAGGGGAGGTATGTGTCTCACAGGTTGCTAGCCTGGATGAACTGAAACCAGTGGACTTTCTGCCAGCATGTTATATGCTGTTGGGTTAACTCACTTAAAGGCGTGGTTTTAGGGGAATGACATAGTGATGGGAGGGACGTCATTCCCCATACCTCCACCTCAGGGTGTGGCTGAGCATCGTTTAAATGTTCAGTCCTGTTTTTTTTTACTTTGAGTTGTGTTTGGAGAGGCAAGGTCTCCAGACTGGACAGCCATAGCTCAGGAGGGAGCTGAAGGCTGGACATAACTTGTGTGTGCGACCCGCACACACATATATGGACTGTGTTATAGTTTATCTTTTGTTTTTTTTGTTGTTTAGCCAAGTAAGGTTGTATTTATTTTGCTGGGGTGCAGAGCTTTATGCAGTTAATAAAGCCTGCAAAGAAAACCCGGGTTCCTGAGTCTACTTCCAGAAGTGGCCGAGCGAGTCGTCCTAGCACAACCCCTACACAATACTGGTGTTACTTGCAGAATTTATCCATAATTACCACTTCAGCTATAGCTATGGATCTATTTGCACATGCACTTTACTAATATAGATTTCATTTAGGGCTGTACAATATATAGTGTTCTATCTATCCTATACACCTCAATACTTGTATGTTGAATCTCAGTGTTAACAGCTATATTACATTATGTTTATGGTCTCCCTTTTGGTGATTTGATTTGTTTGGAATCTCACTGCACAATTTTTTCATAATTTTTATGATATTTGGGACTTATTAATTTATATATTTTTTTGTACATTTTTGTTACGTCCCATATAATGACATATTAATATGTCCCCCACTTGGATCATCTCTAAGCACCTTTTTTAATATTATATACACAATGTACGGTATGTCTCAAAACAAAGTAAAACTTTAATTGGCATTTGATATGCGCCTCCTGTTTTAGCAATTTTGTTGCATAACCACTGCATATTATTCGTGTTGTAAATAAATAAAAAAAATGTGCTACTACTGCCCGTAATCTGAGTTCTTTTTTCCTTCTTTTGCTTGTATTGTACATTTCACCGAGAGTCTTTGTCACATTAGGTCCAGGGTTTATGTGCACACTAAGTAACGGACTGTGTTCCTATCCTTCCGGAGCCCTTAACCTCGAAGAGTCGGACGTTCAGTGGAGACAACTACCCAGGAGAAGACGTCAGAGGAAGACTTCAGTCCAATGTTTTTATATTATATGCACTAACGTCTGTTTTTCTAGGTCCTAGTTGGCCGTGGACAACCATAATTAAAGATGGGGGTGTGTAGGGGTGGAGAGGATTACGTTACACCTCTCTGGAAACCGCTGTTATTTTACATGTATAAAATGTATTGCATTATATGTGTTCTCCTCCTGAAGGCTCCAGTCCCTGCTTGTCTGGGGTGACAGGGTTAACTGTAGGGTCGGCACATAGGGGACCTGTGTGTTAGTTGTGTTGGAAAAAAAGTTAGTTAGTGAGAGAGAAAGGAAGAAGAACGGACACCCTCAGAGGAAGGTGATCATCACCGGGTGTGCGTGTGTGTGTGTGTGTGAAAAGATCAGGCCAGAGCAAGAGATCTTCAGTGGCGGCAGTGTACTCTTTTAAGCAGGCAAGTCAGGGTGCCCACAGCAAGAAAGAAACTTCTAGGAAGGTCTCTAAGGGACATTTGGGAATCTCTTAGTGTTGGCCAGACCTTGGAAGCTGTGGTCAGAGAAATAGAGTCGGCAAGGCTGGGGCACGTTCAGTAAGGTGGCAGCCAGAGGCGCATCCTAACGTTATTCTCAAGAAGTGTAGCTGAAGTATAGTGGTCACAGTGAAAAGCATTGCTTTAGGTGACACTATACTGGGAAAGGATGGCGTTCCTCAACGTAACCTGCAATTCTACAGTAATCTCTATTTCACAAACTGCTACGCTGTCCATAACCATCGGGAATGAACCTCTGTATTGTACAGAAAAATATGGCAGTCAGTAAAAAGGACTTTGTTTTTATGAGCTTATGTTGTTTCCTTATTGTGGGATCAAAGGGGACCGGCGCAAAGCGTGGCAGAGCTGACCTGTGAAATGTCCGCAACAGGATCCCGTTTTTCAGTAGCGTGCCGGGGTGTGGAAGACAAGTACCTCGCCCACGGCTACTGCCCCTCGCCACGTTACAACTGCATGAGAAACATTGTAAAAAATAAATAAAAGCAATTATTGACCTGCTGTTAATTTGTTTATTCTGCGTCCCAAAGATCGCAGTAAGGCTCGGCTCACATTTATCCTGCCCTCACTGTAGAAGTGAGTGCTTACACTTGGGTTTCCATGTAAATCTCTGAAATACATGATTCAGATACATGATTCAGATGGAACCTCCAGCAGAATATTCCTTATAATGAGGCAGATGGAGACCCCTTTGACGCTCTCTGGCCTATGATCCAGTGGTGTGCCTTTTTTTAAGCATGCATAAAAGTGCGATCGGCCACAGTTTTGTGCACCTCTGAAAAGAAGGACACCGCTAGACAGTGGCCAGATGTAGTCCAGAGTAACTCTGCTGTCTCATTATAGAGAATGGATCCGTCAGGAGTTTCATCTGAATCACGTCATTCGGAGATTTAGATGGAAATCCTGATGTAAGTGCTCAGAGTAGAGCACAGGATAAATGTAAAATGTTCCCAATAAATGCTTCAACTCAATCCACAAAAAAAGCAAGTCCCCACTTAGGTTTGTCATCTGTCAATGGAAACAGAGGGGGCTTGCATGCATGGTTTTCCTTACCTATGTGTGACCAGTGCAGTCGCACAGGGCGCCGGCTGCCAGACACCAGTGGGGGCACCACAGGGAGACAGCATCTCATTTTCATTTGCTGCTCCCGCTCTGACCAGGCTCCAGTGTGAACAATGCAGAGGGCAACTTTCCCCTCCCTCCGTGCTCTGCTCTGTGTCCTGTCTTCACCAGAGAGGGGGGGGGGGATGCCTGCTCTGCTCCGACTGCATGAGCTGGTGCCAAATACCCCCTGCTCTCCTGAAGCCCCAGGAAGGAAAACAGACCTCCACATACAGGCTTGAACTGGCCATTTGCCCCACTGGGCACATGCCCGCTGGGCTCAAGGGCTCACCTACTTTGTGGGCCGCCGACCCTGGTTTTACCCTTTAATTTTTCAGCCTGGTAACGGCATGTGCGTGTGCGCACACACGCATGCGGCATTCAGTACACCGCAGCAACGAACTCCTTGCCAGACCAAGTGCCAGGCAGTGTTCTCGGTGGGCGCAAGACCTTCTCGGTCGGTGGAGTTACCGCCTTCTGCACCTCAGTTCCGTTACTTGAATTGTCTCCTGCGGGCTCTGGGCGGGCTGCAGGCTGCACTGATCCATCTCTAGGCTATTGGTGAGGTAACAAGATGGGACCAAGATGTAATGAATTTACACCAGCCCCAGTATATTCCATGTGACGTATATAATCGAACCTAGCGTATCACATGTGATGTACAGTACAGACCTAAAGTTTGGACACACCTTCTCATTTAAAGATTTCTCTGTATTTTCATGACTATGAAAATTGTACATCTACACTGAAAGCATCAAAACTATGAATTAACACGTGGAATTATATACTTAACAAAAAAGTGTGAAACAACTGAAAATATGTCTTATATTCTAGGTTCTTCAAAGTAGCCACCTTTTGCTTTGAAGGTTGTACAACAGCTGAGGTGTATTATGAAGTTCTGCAGCAGCTGAGGTGTGTATGATGAGCTTCTGCAGCATTTGAGATGTATATTTTGAGGTTCTGCAGATGCTGAGGAATATGATGAGGTTTTGCAGAAGCTGAAGTGTCTATTATGTGGTTTTACAGCAGCTGATTTGTCTATTATGAGGTTCTGCAGCAGCTGAGATAGGTATTATCATGTTTTGCAGCAGCTGAGTTCTGTATTATGAGGTTCTGCAGCAGCTGAGGTGTGTATTATGAGGTTCTGCAGCAGCTGAGGTGTGTATTATGAGGCTCTGCAGCAGCTGAAATGTGTACTATGAGGTTCTACAGCAGCAGCTAAGGTCTATTTATTTTATATAAAATGTATTGTATATTTTGTTGTGGATTTCAAAATAATTGGCTTTTTTTTTCTTTATCCGAGGACGCATGTAGATGTGAATTTGGCATCAGCGGACCCCCGTCTCTCATGGGCCCAGTCGCGCTCGCAAGTTCAGATGTGGTGGAATTAATGTGGATTTGAGGTGCATATTCCACACCACAAATTCCGAGGAGTTTATACATGTTCGGGGGGTCATTTCATGTCAGAAAAAAAAACTATGCTAAGAAACCCGAAATCAAGTTTCCTACATTATAAAAAAAAAATGTCCTCATCCAGGATCCACACTGGTACAGCGCACACTCCCTACCCTGGCAGAAAACATCACCTGGCATGGCAGCTGCACTCTGCTCCATTGGTATCCTGAGATGGCCACATTGCCTTAAATGGGGACATCATGAGGGAATAAGCCCCTAATGTATTACATGGTCAAGTCAGGTTATGAGGTAACTGACAATATTACTGGGAACTTTCAGAAGTGGTACAAATCTGGCCTTAACTGTTTTTTGAGCGGGAAATGGAGAACAGCTCATTGGTTCTGTAAGGGGGGGAGAGTGGGGGCATATGCCTATATAAGGTGACGGCTCCTGTCAGGAGGGGTCAGTTTTACCTCAAGAGCTGAAGAAGCCCCGCCCTCCCGCCCCGGTTATTTTGTTTTTGGTATATATATGACGAGGTTTGGGTGCTTTGTCAGAGGATGGGTCACCCAGATACTTGGGTGGATCCGTATGGAGATAATTATTAATGAGTTATTTATTAAATTATTTATTTATGTCAGGAGCAGTTTTAATATTTAATGTATTTGATTATTCATGGATTTATTATATTGATTATTTTATTAAACTTGACAAAGGTACCTGACCAATAAATAAGTTTTACTCCATATATAATAGTAGTGTGGTTCTTTTATTAATTTAAGTATGTTTATCATTTTGTGGGCTTTATGACTTCATGTCACTGACACCGTGCCACATTGGAAGCCGCACAGTCTTCATAATAGTAAGTGGTGTACTACTCACCATTTGCACTTGCATTATTTATGTGGCAACCTTTTTCACCCACCAGCTGGCCATGAACTTTAATCTTTATATACTTTTTGGGACAACTTATTCTAGGCACTAAAAAGAGATTCATTTATTGGCATCTTGTGCATCAAATTAGGGGTATATACCTGCAATACAAGTGAAGGTGAAATATACTAGTATCACTCTTGCTAAAGCTATACTCTCCTTTTACCTGCCATCTATTCAACTATTTCCTTGTACCTATCCAAATAGTGCTTTGGAGCCCACTCTCTCAATGTAAATGTAAAATCTGCAAAAATGTAAAATGTAATTATTTTTTCTTCACTGCCCAATGGTATAAAATTCTGTGACACACCTGTGGTGTCAATATGATCACTGCACCCTTAGATGAATTAATTGAGATGTGTAGTTTGTAAAATGGGGTCTCTTATGGGGGGGATTGCTGTTCGGGCACCTCAGGGGCTCTCCGAGTGGGTCATGGCACCTGCAAACCATAACAGCCAAATCTGCCCAACAATATAGTGCTCCTTCCCTTCTGAGCTTTCCACTGTGCCTGAAAAGTATTTCCCCATTACATGTAGGGTATTGACGCACTCAGGAGAAATGGCACAACAAGCTGTGCAGTCCATTGTTTCCAATTGTACCTTATAAAAATGAAAGATTTGCGCCTAAAACGACATTTAATTTCTGTGAGGCACATGTGGTGTCAACATGCTTACTGCACCCCTAGATAATTTCATTGGGGGATGTAGTTTGTAAAACTGGGTCACTTATAAGTGACATGACACCCTCAAAGCATTCCAGCCAAATCTGAACTCCAATATGGCGCTTCGTCCCTTTTAAGCTTTGCACTGTGCCTCAAAAGTGCTCCTTTGTGGCTTTGCTGTCTTCATTCTGCATATACAATATGCACATTCCAATAAGAACAAATAAAACCATTACATGATTAGGTGTGTTCAAACTTCTGACTGGTACAGCATATAATACAATATATCTATAATATAACCGGGGATGCGTGTCTCTGTCTGAAGCCTTTATAGACTGCGCATGCGTGACGCGCAGTCTGGCTTCAAACAGAAGCAGGCATCCAGCCGTTACAGGTAAGAGGAGTGAATGACGCCGGAGATCGCGGTATGCGTAGGCACTGAACGCATACTGCGATCTACGGCGCCATACTTAGATACTTACATGACCGGGAGGACCGTTGCTGCGGCGCCTCTCTTCGCCGGAGACCGGGGCAGGAGTGAGGCGTAGGATCGGCGAATGCGCATAGCGCTATCCGGCGCCATTTTACTGAATACACATTTGCAGTGTGTCTTCAGCAAAATGGGTCCGGACAGCGCGGTGCTCCGGCGCCTCACTCCTCCCCTGGACTCCAGCAGAACAGGACGCAGAAGCGCTGGAGCACAGAGAAGAAAGGTGAGTATAACTGTTTATTTTTTTGTATGTGTGTACAGTGTGAAAGGGATGAGGGGGCCACACATACCAGGATTGTGGGATAAGGAGTACCACACATACCAGGATTGGGGGGTGAGGGGACCATGCATACCAGGATAGAGATCTTGGGGGATCATGCATACCAGGATAGGGATATGGGGGGTCCATGCATACCAGGATGAGGGGTACCATGCATACCAGGATTGGGGGGTGAGGGGACCATGCATACCAGGATTGGGGGGTGAGGGGACCACGCATACCAGGATTTGGGGGTGAGTGAACAATGCATACCAGTATTGGGGATGAGGGGTGCCATGCATACCAGGATTGGGGGGTGAGGGGACCATGCATACCAGGATTGGGGAGTGAGGGGTGCCATGCATACCAGAATAGGGATGAGGGGTGCCAAGCATACCGGGATTGGGGATGAGGGGTGCCATGCATACCGGGATTGGAGGGTGAGGGATGCCATGCATACTGGGATTGGAGGGTGAGGGGTGCCATGCATACCAGAATAGGGGTGAGGGGTGCCATGCATACCAGAATAGGGATGAGGGGCAGCATGCATACCAGGATGAGGGATAGGTTGCCAGGCATACCAGGATGAAGGGTACCATGGCACCGGACAGCGCGGTATGGGCACGCAAGTACTCTGGCGCCACACTCCTCCCCCGGCCTCTTGCAGAACAGGACGCAGCAGTGCTGGAGCACAGGGAAAAAGGTGAGTATGAGTGTTTCTTTTTTTGTATGTGTGTACGTCGTGAAAGGGATGAGGGGGCCACACATACCAGGATTGGGGGGTGAGGGGACCACACTTACCAGGATTGGGGAGTGAGAGGCCCACACATACCAGGATTGGGTGGTGAGGGGGCCACACATACCAGGATTGGGGGGTGAGGGGGCCACACATACCAGGATTGGGGGGATGAGGGGTACCACACATACCAGGATTGTGGGGTGAGGGGACCATGCATACCAGGATTCGGGGGTGAGGGGACCATGCATACCAGGATTGTGGGGTGAGGAGATCATGCATACCAGGATGAGGGGTACCACACATACCAGGATTGGGGGTGTGAGGGGACCATGCATACCAGGATTGGGGGGTGAGGGGACCATGCATACCAGGATTGTGGGGTGAGGGGGCCACACATACCAGGATTGGGGGGATGAGGGGTACCACACATACCAGGATTGTGGGGTGAGGGGACCATGCATACCAGGATTCGGGGGTGAGGGGACCATGCATACCAGGATTGTGGGGTGAGGAGATCATGCATACCAGGATGAGGGGTACCACACATACCAGGATTGGGGGTGTGAGGGGACCATGCATACCAGGATTGGGGGGTGAGGGGACCATGCATACCAGGATTGCGGGGTGAGGGGACCATGCGTACCAGCATTGGGGGTTGAGGGGTACCACACATACCAGGATTGGGGAGTGAGAGGACCATGAATACCAGGATGAGGGGTACCACACATACCATTATTGGGGGATGAGGGGACCATGCATACCAGGATTGAGGTGTGAGGGGACCATGCATACCAGGATTGGGGGGTGAGGGGACCATGCATACTAGGATTGGGGGGTGAGGGGACCATGCATACCCGGATTGGGGGGTGAGGGGACCATGCATACCAGGATTGGAGGGTGAGGGGACCATGCATACCAGGATTGGAGGGTGAGGGGTGCCATGCATACCAGATAGGGAAGAGGGGTACCATACATACCAGTATAGGAATGCGGGGTACCATGCATACCAGGATGAGGGATGGGGTGCCATGCATACTGGGATGAGGGATTGGGTGCCATGCATACCAGGTTTCTGGGATGAGGAGACCATACATACCAGAATCGGGATGAGGGGTGCCATGCATAAGAGGATGAGGGGTACCATGCATACCCGGATAGGGATGAGGAGTGCCATGCATACCAGGATGGGGGTGAGGGAGCCATGCATACCAGGATTGGGGATGAGGGGTGCCATGCATATCAGGATTGGGGATGAGGGAGCCATGCATACCAGGATTGGGAATGAGGGGTGTCATGCATACCAGGATTGGGGATGAGGGGTACATGTATACCAGGACTGGGGATGAGGGAGCCATGCATACCAGGATTGGGGATGAGGGAGCCATGCATACCAGGATTGCGGATGAGGGGTGCCATGCATACCAGGATAGGAATGCGGGGCACCATGCATAGCAGGATGAAGGATGGGGTGCCATGCATACCAGGATGAGGGGTACCATACATACCAGGATAGGGATGAAGGGTGCCATGCACACCGGGAATGGGGATGAGGGGTGCCATGCCTACCAGGATTGGGGATGAGGGGTGCCTTGCATACCAGGATTGGGGATGAGGGGTGCCATGCATAACAGGATTGGGGATGAGGGATGCCATGCATACCGAGATTAGGGATGAGGGGTGCCATGCATACTGGCATTGGGGATGAGGGGTGCTATGCATACCAGGATTGGGGATGAGGGAGCCATGCATACCGGGATTGGGTATGAGGGGTGCCATGCATACCAGGATTTGGGGATGAGGGGTGCCATGCATACCCGGATTGGGGATGAGGGGTACCATGCATACCGGGATTGGGGATGAGGGGTGCTATGCATACCGGGATTGGGGATGAGGGGTGTCATGCATACCGGTATTGGGGATGAGGGGTGCCATGCATACCGGGATTGGAGAGTGAGGGGTGCCATGCATACCAGAATAGGGGTGAGGGATGCCATGCATACCAGAATAGGGATGAGGGGCACCATGAATACTAGGATGAGGGATGGGGTGCCTTGCATACCAGGATGAGGGGTACCATGCATACCAGGATTGGGGATGAGGGGTGCCTTGCTTACCAGGATTGGGGATGAGCGGTGCCATGCATACCTGGGATTAGGGATGAGGGGTGCCATGCATACCGGGATTGGGGATGAGGGTTGCCATGCATACCGAGATTGGGGATGAGGAGTGCCATGCATACCGGGATTGGGGATGAGGGAGCCATGCATACCGGGATTGGAGATGAGGGGTGCCATGCATAACAGGATTGGGGATGAGGGGTGCCATGCATACCGGGATTGGGGATGAGGGGTGCCATGCATTCCAGGATTGGGGATGAGGGGTGCCATGCATAGCAGGATAGGATGGTGGTGACAGGATGGGGGCAGCACAAATACCAGGAGGGGGCAGCACATACCAGAATGGGAGACCGTAAACCAATAAAAATGCTCGCCACCCGGGCGTAGAACGGGTTCAATAGCTAGTCTATAATATAACGGGAGATGCCTGTCTCTGTCTGAAGCCTTTATAGACTGCGCATGCGCGACGCGCAGTCTGGCTCCAGACAGAAGCACACATCCAGCCGTTACAGGTAAGAGGAGTGTACGGCGTCGGAGATCACGGTATGCGTAGACACTGGAGGCACAGCGCGATCTCCGGCGCCATACTAACATACTTACCTGACCGGGAGGAGCGTTGCCGCGGCACCTCTCTTCGCCGGAGACCGGGGCAGGAGTGAGGCGGCGGATCGACGCATGCGCATAGCGCTATCCGGCGCCATTTTACTGAATACACATTTGAAGTGTGTCTTCAGCAAAATGGTGCCGGACAGCGCGGTATGGGCACGCAAGTACTCCGGCGCCACACTCCTCCCCCGGCCTCCGGCAGAACAGGACGCAGCAGCGCTGGAGCACAGGGAAGAAAGGAGAGTATAAGTGTTTATTTTTTTGTATGTGTGTATGTCGTGAAAGGGATGAGGGGGCCACACATACCAGGATTGGGGGGTGAGGGGACCACACTTACCAGGATTGGGGGGTGAGAGGGCCACACATACCAGGATTGGGGGGTGAGGGGCTACACATTTCCAGGATTGGGGGGTGAGGGGGCCACACATACCAGGATTGGGCGGATGAGGGGTACCACACATACCAGGATTGTGGGGTGAGGGGACCATGCATACTAGGATTGTGGGATGAGGAGATCATGCATACTAGGATGAGGGGTACCACATATACCAGGATTGGGGGTGTGAGGGGACAATGCATACCAGGATTGCGGGGTGAGGGGACCATGCGTACCAGGATTGGGGGTGTGAGGGGACAATGCATACCAGGATTGGGGGGTGAGGGGACCATGCATACCAGGATGAGGGGTACCAGGCATACCATTATTGGGGGATGAGTGGACCGTGCATACCAGGATTGAGGGGTGAGGGGACCATGCATACCAGGATTGGGGGGTGAGGGGACAATGCATACCAGGATTGGGGGGTGAGGGGACCATGCATACCAGGATTGGGGGGTGAGGGGACCATGCATACAAGGATTGGGGGGTGAGGAGACCATGCATACCAGGATTGGGGGGTGAGGGGTGCCATGCATACCAGGATGAGGGGTACCATACATACCAGGATAGGGATGAGGGGTGCCATGCATACCGGGATTGGGGATGAGGGAGCCATGCATACCGGGATTGGGGATGAGGGGTGCCATGCATACCAGGATTGGGGATGAGGGGTGCCATGCATACCAGGATTGGGGATGAGGGGTGCCATGCATACCAGGATTGGGGATGAGGGGTGCCATGCATACCGAGAATGGGGATGAGGGGTGCCATGCATACTGGCATTTGGGATGAGGGGTGCTATGCATACTGGGATTGGGGATGAGGGAGCCATGCATACCGGGATTGGGGATGAGGGGTGCCATGCATACCAGGATTTGGGATGAGGGGTGCCATGCATACCGGGATTGGGGATGAGGGGTGAAATGCATACCGGGATTAGGGATGAGGGGAGCCATGCATACCGGGATTGGGGATGAGGGGTGCCATACATACCGGGATTGGAGGATGAGGGGTGCCATTCATACCAGAATAGGGGTGAGTGGTGCCATGCATACCAGAAAAGGGATGAGGGGCATCATGTATACCAGGATGACGGATGGGTTGCCATGCATACCAGGATGAGGGGTACCATGGCGCCGGACAGCGCGGCATGGGCACGCAAGTACTCCGGCGCCACACTCCTCCCCTGGCCTCTGGCAGAACAGGACGCAGCAGCGCTGGAGCACAGGGTAGAAAGGAGAGTATAAGTGTTTATTTTTTTGTATGTGTGTACGTCGTGAAAGGGATGAGGGGGCCACACATACCAGGATTGGGGGGTGAGAGGGCCACACATACCAGGATTGGGGGGTGAGGGGGCCACACATACCAGGATTGGGGGGATGAGGGGTACCACACATACCAGGATTGTGGGGTGAGGGAACCATGCATACCAGGATTGGGTGGTGAGGGGACCATGCATACCAGGATTGTGGGGTGATGGGACCATGCATACCAGGATGAGGGGTACCACACATACCAGGATTGGGGGTGTGAGGGGACCATGCATACCAGGATTGGGGGGTGATGGGACCATGCATACCAGGATTGCGAGGTGAGGGGACCATGCGTACCAGGATTGGGGAGTGAGGGGACCATGCATACCAGGATTGGGGGGTGAGGGGACCATGCATACCAGGATTGGGGGGTGAGGGGACCATGCATACCATTATTGGGGGGTGAGGGGACCATGCATACAGGATTGGGGGGTGAGGGAACCATGCATACCAGGATTGGGGGGTGAGGGGACCATGCATACCAGGATTGGGGGGTGAGGGGTGCCATGCATACCAGAATAGGGATGAGGGGTACCATACATACCAGGATAGGAATGCCGGGTACCATGCATACCAGGATGAGGGATGGGGTGCCATGCATACTAGGATGAGGGATTGGGTGCCATGCATACCAGGTTTCTGGGATGAGGAGGCCATACATACCAGAATTGGGATGAGGGGTGCTATGCATACAAGGATGAGGGGTACCATGCATACCAGGATAGGAATGAGGAGTGCCATGCATACCAGGATGGGGGTGAGGGAGCCATGCATACCAGGATTGGGGATGACGGGGCCATGCATACCAGGATTGGGGGTGAGGGGTGCCATGCATATCAGGATTGGGGATGAGGGAGCCATGCATACCAGGATTGGGAATGAGGGGTGCCATGCATACCAGGATTGGGGATGAGGGGTACCATGTATATCAGGATTGGGGATGAGGGAGCCATGCATACCAGGACTGGGGATGAGGGTTACCATGTATATCAGGATTGAGGATGAGGGAGCCATGCATACCAGGATTGGGGATGAGGGAGCCATGCATACCAGGATTGGGGATGAGGGGTGCCATGCATACCAGGATGAGGGGTACCATACATTCCAGGATAGGGATGAGGGGTGCCATGCATACTGGGATTGGGGATGAGGGGTGCCATGCATACCAGGATTGGGGATAAGGGAGCCATGCATACAGGGATGGGGGATGAGGGGTGCCATGCATACCAGGATTGGGGATGAGGGGTACCATGCGTACCGAGATTGGGGATGAGGGGTGCCATGCATACTGGCATTGGGGAAGAGGGGTGCTATGCATATCAGGATTGGGGATGAGGGAGCCATGCATACCGGGATTGGGGATGAGGGGTGCTATGCATACCGGGATTGGGAATGAGGGGTGCCATGCATACCGGGATTGGGGATGAGGGGTGCCATGCATACCGGGATTGGGGATGAGTGGTGCCATGCATACCAGAATAGGGGTGAGTGGTGCCATGCATACGAGAATAGGGATGAGGGGCACCATGCATACCAGGATGAGGGATGGGGTGCCATGCATACCAGGATGAGGGGTACCATGCATACCGGGATAAGGATGAGGGGTGCCATGCATACTAGGATGAGGGATGGGGTGCCATGCATAACAGGATGAGGGGTACCATGCATACCAGGATTGGGGATGAGGGGTGCCATGCATACCAGGATTGGGGATGAGGGGTGCCATGCATACCGGGATTGGGGATGAGGGGGGCCATGCATATCGGGATTGGGGATGAGGGGTGCCATGCATACCGGGATTGAGGATGAGGGGTGCCATGCATACCAGGTTTGGGGATGAGGGGTGCCATGCATTCCAGGATTAGGGATGTGGGGTGCCATGCATACCAGGATAGGATGGTGGGGACAGAATGGGGGCATCACAAATACCAGGAGGGGGGCAGCACATACCAGCATGGGAGACCGTATACCAATAAAAATGCTTTTTGGATAGGGGATGAGGGATGCCATGCACACCGAGATTGGGGATGAGGGGTGCCATGCATACTGGCATTGGGGATGAGGCGTGCTATGCATACCAGGATTGGGGATGAGGGAGCCATGCATACCGGGATTGGGGATGAGGGGTGCCATGCATACCGGGATTTGGGGATGAGGGGTGCCATGCATACCCGGATTGGGGATGAGTGGTACCATGCATAACGGGATTGGGGATGAGGGGTGCTATGCATACCGGGATTGGGGGTGAGGGGTGCCATGCATACCGGTATTGGGGATGAGGGGTGCCATGCATACCGGGATTGGAGGGAGAGGGGTGCCATGCATACCAGAATAGGGGTGAGGGATGCCATGCATACCAGAATAGGGATGCGGGGCACCATGCATACTAGGATGAGGGATGGGGTGCCTTGCATACCAGGATGAGGGGTATCATGCATACCAGGATTGGGGATGAGAGGTGCCTTGCATACCAGGATTGGGGATGAGGGGTGCCATGCATCCCGGGATTAGGGATGAGGGGTGCCATGCATACCGGGATTGGGGATGAGGGTTGCCATGCATACCGAGATTGGGGATGAGGAGTGTCATGCATACCGGAATTGGGGATGAGGGAGCCATGCATACCGGGATTGGAGATGAGGGGTGCCATGCATACCAGGATTGGGGATGAGGGGTGCCATGCATACCGGGATTGGGGATGAGGGGTGCCATGCATTCCAGGATTGGGGATGAGGGGTGCCATGCATAGCAGGATAGGATGGTGATGACAGGATGGGGGCAGCACAAATACCAGGATGGGGGCAGCACATACCAGCATGGGAGACCGTATACCAATAAAAATGCTCGCCACCCGGGCGTAGAAAGGGTTCAATAGCTAGTCTATAATATAACGGGAGATGCCTGTCTCTGTCTGAAGCCTTTATAGACTGCGCATGCGCGACGCGCAGTCTGGCTCCAGACAGAAGCACACATCCAGCCGTTACAGGTAAGAGGAGTGTACGGCACCGGTGATCACGCTATGCGTAGACACTGAACGCATACCGCGATCTCCGGCGCCATACTTACATACTTACCTGACCGGGAGGAGCACTGCCGCGGCGCCTCTCTTCGCCGGAGACCGGGGCAGGAGTGAGGCGGCGGATCGACGCATGCGCATAGCGCTATCCGGCGCCATTTTACTGAATACACATTTGCAGTGTGTCTTCAGCAAAATGGTGCCGGACAGCACGGTATGGGCACGCAAGTACTCCAGCGCCACACTCCTCCCCCGGCCTCTGGCAGAACAGGACGCAGCAGAGCTGGAGCACAGGGAAGAAAGGTGAGTATAAGTGTTTATTTTTTTGTTTGTGTGTATGTCGTGAAAGGGATGAGGGGGCCACACATACCAGGATTGGGGGGTGAGGGGACCACACTTACCAGGATTGGGGGGTGAGAGGGCCACACATACCAGGATTGGGGGGTGAGGGGCCACACATTTCCTGGATTGGGGGGTGAGGGGGCCACACATACCAGGATTGGGCGGATGACGGGTTCCACACATACCAGGATTGTGGGGTGAGGGGACCATGCATACCAGGATTGGAGGGTGACGGGACCAGGCATACCAGGATTGTGGGATGAGGAGATCATGCATACTAGGATGAGGGGTACCACACATACCAGGATTGGGGGTGTGAGGGGACAATGCATACCATGATTGCGGGGTGAGGGGACCAAGCGTACCAGGATTGGGGGGTGAGGGGTACCACACATACCAGGATTGGGGGGTGAGGGGACCATGCATACCAGGATGAGGGGTACCACGCATACCATTATTGGGGGATGAGTGGACCATGCATACCAGGATTGAGGGGTCAGGGGACCATGCATACCAGGATTGGGGGGTGAGGGGACCATGCATACAAGGATTGGTTGGGGGGTGAGGGGAACATGCATAGCAGGATTGGGGGGTGAGGGGACCATGCATACAAGGATTGGGGGGTGAGGGGACCATGCATACCAGGATTGGGGGGTGAGGAGTGCCATGCATACCAGGATGAGGGGTACCATACATACTGGGATAGGGATAAGGGGTGCCATGCATACCAGGATTGGGGATGAGGGAGCCATGCATACCGGGATTGGGGATGAGGGGTGCCATGCATACCAGGATTGGGGATGAGGGGTGCCATGCATACCAGGATTGGGGATGAGGGGTGCCATGCATACCAGGATTGGGGATGAGGGGTGCCATGCATACCGAGAATGGGGATGAGGGGTGCCATGCATACTGGCATTGGGGATGAGGGGTGCTATGCATACCGGGATTGGGGATGAAGAAGCCATGCATACCGGGATTGGGGATGAGGGGTTCCATGCATACCAGGATTGGGGATGAGGGGTGCCATGCATACCGGGATTGGGGATGAGGGGTGCCATGCATACTGGGATTGGGGATGAGGGGTGCTATGCCAACCGGGATTGGGGATGAGGGGTGCCATGCATACCGGGATTGGGGATGAGGGGTGCCATACATATCGGGATTGGAGAATGAGGGGTGCCATTCATACCAGAATAGGGGTGAGTGGTGCCATGCATACCAGAAAAGGGATGAGGTTCATCATGTATACCAGGATGAGGGATGGGTTGCCATGCATACCACGATGAGGGGTACCATGGCGCCGGACAGCGCGATAAGGGCACGCAAGTACTCCGGCGCCACACTCCTCCCCTGGCCTCCGGCAGAACAGGACGCAGCAGCGCTGGAGCACAGGGTAGAAAGGTGAGTATAAGTGTTTATTTTTTTGTATGTGTGTACGTCGTGAAAGGGATGAGGGGGCCACACATACCAGGATTGGGGGGTGAGAGGGCCACACATACCAGGATTGGGGGGTGAGGGGGCCTCACATACCAGGATTGGGGGGATGAGGGTACCAAACATACCAGGATTGTGGGGTGAGGTAACCATGCATACCTGGATTGGGGGGGTTAGGGGACCATGCATACCAGGATTGGGGGGTGATGGGACCATGCATACCAGGATTGCGGGGTGAGGGGACCATGCGTACCAGGATTGGGGGGTGAGGGGACCATGCATACCAGGATTGCGGGGTGAGGGGACCATGCATACCAGGATTGTGGGGTGAGGAAACCATGCTTACCAGGATGAGGGGTACCACACATACCAGGATTGGGGGTGTGAGGGGACCATGCATACCAGGATTGGGGGGTGATGGGACCATGCATACCAGGATTGTGGGGTGAGGGGACCATGCGTACCAGGATTTTGGGGTGAGGGGACCATGCATAAAAGGATTGGGGGTGAGGGGACCATGCATACCAGGATTGGGGGGTGAGGGGACCATGCATACCAGAATTGGGGGGTGAGGGGACCATGCATACCAGGATTGGGGGGTGAGGGAACCATGCATTCCAGGATTGGGGGGTGAGGGGACCATGCATACCAGGATTGGGGGGTGAGGGGTGCCATGCATACCAGAATAGGGATGAGGGGTACCATACATACCAGGATAGGAATGCGGGGTGCCATGAATACCAGGATGAGGGATGGGGTGCCATGCATACTAGGATGATGGATTGGGTGCCATGCATACCAGGTTTCTGGGATGAGGAGGCCATATATACCAGAATCGGGATGAGGGGTGCTATGCATACAAGGATGAGGGGTACCATGCATACCAGGATAGGAATGAGGAATGCCATGCATACCAGGATGTGGGTGAGGGAGCCATGCATACCAGGATTGGGGATGACAGAGCCATGCATACCAGGATTGGGGATGAGGGGTGCCATGCATATCAGGATTGGGGATGAGGGAGCCATGCATACCAGGATTGGGAATGAGGGGTGCCATGCATACCAGGATTGGGGATGAGGGGTACCATGTATATCAGGATTGGGGATGAGGGAGCCATGCATACCAGGATTGGGGATGAGGGGTATCATGTATATCAGGATTGGGGATGAGGGAGCCATGCATACCAGGATTGGGGATGAGGGAGCCATGCATACCAGGATTGGGGATGAGGGGTGCCATGCATACCAGGATGAGGGGTACCATACATACCAGGATAGGGATGAGGGGTGCCATGCATACTGGGATTGGGGATGAGGGGTGCCATGAATACCAGGATTGGGGATTGGTTGCCATGCATACCAGGATGAGGGGTACCATGGCGCCGGACAGCGCGGTAAGGGCACGCAAGTACTCCGGCGCCACACTCCTCCCCTGGCCTCCGGCAGAACAGGACGCAGCGGTGCTGGAGCACAGGGTAGAAAGGTGAGTATAAGTGTTTATTTTTTTGTATGTGTGTACCTCGTGAAAGGGATGAGGGGGCCACACATACCAGGATTGGGGTGTGAGAGGGCCACACATACCAGGATTGGGGGGTGAGGGGGCCTCACATACCAGGATTGGGGGGATGAGGGGTACTGCACATACCAGGATTGTGGGGTGAGGGAACCATGCATACCTGGTTTGGAGGGTGAGGGGACCATGCATACCAGGATTGTGGGGTGAGGAGACCATGCTTACCAGTATGAGGGGTACCACACATACCAGGATTGGGGGTGTGAGGGGACCATGCATACCAGGATTGGGGGGTGATGGGACAATGCATACCAGGATTGCGGGGTGAGGGAACCATGCGTACCTGGATTGGGGGGTGAGGGGACCATGCATACCAGGATTTGGGGGTGAGGGGACCATGCATACCAGGATTGGGGGGTGAGGGGACCATGCATACCAGGATTGGGGGGTGAGGGGACCATGCATACCAGGATTGGGGGGTGAGGGAACCATGCATACCAAGATTGGGGGGTGAGGGGACCATGCATACCAGGATTGGGGGGTGAGGGGTGCCATGCATACCAGAATAGGGATGAGGGGTACCATACATACCAGGATAGGAATGCGGGGTACCATGAATACCAGGATGAGGGATGGGGTGCCATGCATACTAGGATGAGGGATTGGGTGCCATGCATACCAGGTTTCTGGGATGAGGAGGCCATACATACCAGAATCGGGATGAGGGGTGCTATGCATACAAGGATGAGGGGTACCATGCATACCAGGATAGGAATGAGGAGTGCCATGCATACCAGGATGGGGGTGAGGGAGCCATGCATACCAGGATTGGGGATGACAGAGCCATGCATATCAGGATTGGGGATGAGGGGTGCCATGCATATCAGGATTGGGGATGAGGGAGCCATGCATACCAGGATTGGGAATGAGGGGTGCCATGCATACCAGGATTGGGGATGAGGGGTACCATGTATATCAGGATTGGGGATGAGGGAGCCATGCATACCAGGATTGGGGATGAGGGGTACCATTTATATCAGGATTGGGGATGAGGGAGCCATGCATACCAGGATTGGGGATGAGGGAGCCATGCATACCAGGATTGGGGATGAGGGGTGCCATGCATACCAGGATGAGGGGTACCATACATACCAGGATAGGGATGAGGGGAGCCATGCATACTGGGATTGGGGATGAGGGGTGCCATGAATACCAGGATTGGGGATGAGGGGTGCCATGCATACCAGGATTGGGGATGAGGGGTGCCATGCATACCAGGATTGGGGATGAGGGGTGCCATGCATACCGAGATTGGGGATGAGGGGTGCCATGCATACTGGCTTTGGGGAAGAGGGGTGCTATGCATATCGGGATCGGGGATGAGGGAGCCATGCATACCGGGATTGGGGATGAGGGGTGCTATGCATACCGGGATTGGGAATGAGGGGTGCCATGCATACCGGGATTGGGGATGAGGGATGCCATGCATACCGGGATTGGGGATGAGTGGTGCCATGCATACCAGAATAGGGGTGAGTTGTGCCATGCATACCAGAATAGGGATGAGGGGCACCATGCATAGCAGGATGAGGGATGGGGTGCCATGCATACCAGGATGAGGGGTACCATGCATACCAGGATAAGTATGAGGGGTGCCATGCATAAAAGGATGAAGGATGGGGTGCCATGCATACCAGGATGAGGGGTACCATGCATACCAGGATTGGGGATGAGGGGTGCCATGCATACCAGGATTGGGGATGAGGGGTGCCATGCATACTGGGATTGGGGATGAGGGTGCCAAGCATACCGGGATTGGGGATGAGGGGTGCCATGCATACCGGGATTGAGGATGAGGGGTGCCATGCATACCAGGATTGGGGATGAGGGGTGCCATGCATTCCAGGATTGGGGATGAGGGGTGCCATGCATACCAGGATAGGATGGTGGGGACAGAATGGGGGCATCAGAAATACCAGGAGGGGGGCAGCACATACCAGCATGGGAGACCATATACCAATAAAAATGCTCGCCACCCGGGCGTAGAACAGGTTCAATAGCTAGTCTATAATATAACGGGAGATGCCTGTCTCTGTCTGAAGCCTTTATAGACTTCGCATGCGCACGCGCAGTCTGGCTCCACACAGAAGCACACATCCAGCCGTTACAGGTAAGAGGAGTGTACGGCGACAGAGATAACGGTATGCGTAGACACTGAAAGCATACCGAGATCTCCGGCGCCATACTTACATACTTACATGACCGGGAGGCGCGGCGCCTCTCTACGCCGGAGACCAGAGCAGGAGTGAGGCGTCGGAGCGGCGCATGCGCATAGCGCTATCCGGTGCCATTTTACTGAATACACATTTGCAGTGTGTCTTCAGCAAAATTGTGCCGGACAGCACGGTATGGGCAGGCAAGTACTCCGGTGCCACACTCCTTCCCCGGCCTCCGGCAGAACAGGACGCAGCAGCGCTGGAGCACAGCGAAGCAAGGTGAGTATGTGTTTCTTTTTTGTATGTGTGTATGTCGTGATAGGGAAGAGGGGGCTACACATACCAGAATTGGGAGGTGAGGGGACCACACTTACCAGGAATGGGGGGTGAGGGGGCTACACATACCAGGATTGGGGGGTGAGGGGGCCACACATACCAGGATTGGGGGGTGAGAGGGCCACACATACCAGGATTGGGGGGTGAGGGGTCCACACATACCAGCATTGGGGGGATGAGGGGTACCACACATACCAGGATTGTGGGGTGAGGGGACCATGCATGCCAGGATTGGGGGGTGAGGGGACCATGCATACCAGGATTGTGGGGTGAGGAGATCATGCATACCAGGATGAGGGGTACCACACATACCAGGATTGGGGGTTTAAGGGGACCATGCATACCAGGATTGGAGGGTGAGGGGACCATGCATACCAGGATTGCGGGGTGAGTGGACCATGCATACCAGGATTGGGGGGTGAGGGGTTCCACACATACCAGGATTGGGGGGTGAGGGGACCATGCATACCAGGATTGGGGGATGAGGGGACCAAGATTACCAGGAGTGAGGGGTGAGGGGACTATGCATACCTGGATTGGGGGGTGAGGGGACCATGCATACCAGGATTGGGGGGTGAGGGGACCATGCATACCAGGATGGGAGGTGAGGGGACCATGCATACAAGGATTGGGGGGTGAGGGGACCATGCATACCAGGATTGGGGGGTGAGGGGTGCCATGCATACCAGGATGAGGGGTGCCATGCATACCGGGATTGGGGATGAGGGGTGCCATGCATACCTGGATTGGGGATGAGGGAGCCATGCATACCGGGATTGGAGATGAGGGGTGTCATGCATACCAGGATTGGGGATGAGGGGTGCCATGCATACCAGGATTGGGGATGAGGGGTGCCATGCATACCACGATTGGGGATGAGGGGTTCCATGCATACCACAATTGGGGATGAGGGGTGCCATGCATACCGAGATTGGGGATGAGGGGTGCCATGCTTACTGGCATTGAGGATGAGGGGTGCTTTACATACCGGGATTGGGGATGAGGGAGCCATGCATACCGGGATTGGGGATGAGGGGTGCCATGCATACCGGGATTGGGGATGAGGGGTGCCATGCATTCCGGGATTGGGGATGAGGGGTGCTATGCATACCGTGATTGGGGATGAGGGGTGCCACGCATACCGGGATTAGGGATGAGGGGTGCCATGCTTACCGGGATTGGAGGGTGAGGGGTGCCATGCATACCAGAATAGGGGTGAGGGGTGCCATGCATACCAGAATAGGGATGAGGGGCACCATGCATACCAGGATGAGGGATGGGGTGCCATGCATACCAGGATGAGGGGTACCATGCATACCAGCATAAGGATGAGGGGTCCCATGCATACTAGGATGAGGGATGGGGTGCCATGCATACCAGGATGAGGGGTACCAGGCATACCAGGATTGGGGATGAGGGGTGCCATGCATACCAGGATTGGGGATGAGGGGTGCCATGCATACCGGGATTGGGGATGAGGGGTGCCATGCATACCGGGATTGGGGATGAGGGGTGCCATGCATTCCGGATTGGGGATGAGGGGTGCCATGCATACCGGGATTGGGGACGAGGGGTGCCATGCATACCGGGATTGGGGATGAGGGGTGCCATGCATTCCAGGATTGGGGATGAGGTGTGCCATGCATACCAGGATAGCATGGTGGGGACAGGATGGGGGCAGCACAAATACCAGGAGGGGGGCAGCACATACCAGCATGGGAGACCGTATACCAATAAAAATGCTCACCACCCGGGCGTAGAACGGGTTCAGTAGCTAGTCTATAATATAACGGGAGAAGAGAATCTCTGTCTGAATCTTCATAGACTGCGCATGCGCGACGCGCAGTCTGGCTCCAGACAGAAGCACACATCCAGCCGTTACAGGTAAGAGGAGTGTACGGCGCCGGAGATCTCGGTATGCGTAGACACTGAACGCATACCGCGATCTCCGGCGCCATACTTACATACTTACCTGACCGGGAGGAGCATTGCCGCGGCGCCTCTCTTCACCGGAGCCCAGGGCAGGAGTGAGGCGTCGGATCAGCGCATGCGCATAGCGCTATCGGGCGGCATTTTACTGAATACACATTTGCAGTGTGTCTTCAGCAAAATGGATAGAGCGGTATGGGCACACAAGTACTCCGGCACCACACTCCTCCCCCGGCCTCCGGCAGAACAGGACGCAGCAGCGCTGGAGCACAGGGAAGAAAAGTGAGTATAAGTGTTTATTTTTTTGTATTTGTGTATGTCGTGAAAGGGATGAGGGGGCCACACATACCAGGATTGGGGGGTGAGGGGACGACACTTACCAGGATTGGGGGGGTGAGGGGGCTACACATACCAGGATTGGGGGGTGAGGGGGCCACACATACCAGCATTGGGGGGATGAGGGGTACCACACATACCAGGATTGTGAGGTGAGGGGACCATGCATACCAGGATTGGGGGGTGAGGGGACCATGCATACCAGGATTGTGGGGTGAGGAGATTATGCATACCAGGATGAGGGGTACCACACATACCAGGATTGGGGGGTGATGGGACCATGCATACCAGGATGAGGGGTACCATGCTTACCATTACTGGGGGATGAGGGGACCATGCATACCAGGATTGGGGGGTGAGGGGACCATGCACACCAGGATTGGGGGGTGAGGGGCCATGCATACCAGGATAGGGGGGTGAGGGGACCATGCATACAAGGATTGGGGGGTGACGGGACCATGCATACCAGGATTGGGGGGTGAGGGGTGCCATGCATACCAGAATAGGGATGAGGGTTACCATTCATGCCAGGATAGGAATGCGGGGTACCATGCATACCAGGATGAGGGATGGGGTGCCATGCATACTAGGATGTGGGATTGGGTGCCATGCATACCAGATTTCTGGGATAAGGAGATCATACATACCAGAATTGGGATGAGGGGTGCCATGCATACGAGGATGAGGGGTACCATTCATACCAGAATAGGGATAAGGGGTGCCATGTATACCAGGATTTGGGATGAGGGGCCCATGCATACCAGGATAGGGATGAGGAGTGCCATGCATACCAGGATGGGGGTGCGGGAGCCATGCATACCAGGATTGGGGATTATGGAGCCATGCATACCAGGATTGGGGATGAGGGGTGCCATGCATATCAGGATTGGGGATGAGGGAGCCATGCATACCGAGATTGGGAATGAGGGGTGCCATGCATACTAGGATTGGGGCTGAGGGGTACCATGTGTACCAGGATTGGGGATGAAGGAGCCATGCATATCAGGATTGGGGATGAGGGGTGCCATGCATACCAGGATTGGGGATGAGGGGTGCCATGCATACCAGGATTGGGGATGAGGGGTACCATGTATACCAGGATTGGGGATGAGGGAGCCATGCATACCAGGATTGGGGATGAGGGAGCCATGCATACCAGGATTGGGGATGAGGGGTGCCATGCACACCAGTATTGGGGATGTGGGGAGCCATGGATACTAGGATTGGGGATGAGGGAGCCATGCATACCAGGATTGGGGATGAGGGAGCCATGCATTCCATGATTCCGGATGAGGGGTGCCATGCATACCAGGATTGTGAATGAGGGGTGCAATTCATACCAGGATTGGGGATGAGGGAGCCATGCATACCAAGATTGGGGATGAGGGGTGCCATGCATACCAGGATTGGGGATGAGGGGTGCCATGCATACTAGGATTGGGGATGAGGGGTGCCATGCATACCAGGATTGTGGATGGGGGGTGCCATGCATACCAGGATTGGTGAGGGGTGCCATGCATGCCAGGATGGGGGTGAGGAGCCAATGCATACCAGGATGAGGATACCATACATACCAGTATAGGGATGAGGGATGCGGTACCATGCATACCAGGATAGGGATGAGGAGTACCACAAATACCAGGATTGGGGATGAGGGGTGCCAAGCATACCAGGATTGGGGGTGAGGGGTGCCATGCATACCAGTATTGGGGTTGAGGGGTGCCATGCATACCAGGTTTTGGGATGAGGGAGCCATGCATACCAGGATTGGGGATGAGGGGAGCCATGCATACTAGGATTGGGGATGAGGGAGCCATGCATACCAGGATTGGGGATGAGGGGAGCCATGCATACCAGGATTGGGGATGAGGGGTGCCATGCATACCAGGATAGGGGATGAGGGAGCCATGCATACCAGGATTGGGGATGAGGGAGCCATGCATTCCAGGATTGGGGATGAGGGGTGCCATGCATACCAGGACTAGGGATGAGGGGTGCCATGCATACCAGGATTGGGGATGAGGGGTGCCATGCGTACCAGGATTCGGATGAGGGGTGCCATGCATACCAGGATGGGGGTGAGGGGTGCCATGCTTACCAGGATGCGGGTGAGGAGCCCATGCATACCGTTACGGATCCGGGTGGTGGAACCTCTGTGCTTCAGTGCAAGGAGGGACCAGAGGGGCGTGACTAAGTATCTACTCGGCCTGACCAAGGTCGCACGGCAGCTCAGTCGACTCCGTGAACCAGGGAGGGACAGAGCAGAGGGACCAGGTGCCACTCTGGGGTGCCATGCATTCCGGGATTGGGGATGAGGGGTGCTATGCATACCGTGATTGGGGATGAGGGGTGCCATGCATACTGGGATTGGGGATGAGCGGTGCCATGCATACCGGGATTAGGGATGAGGGGTGCCATGCATACCAGAATAGGGGTGAGGGGTGCCATGCATACCAGAATAGGGATGAGGGGCACCATGCATACCAGGATGAGGGATGGGGTGCCATGCATACCAGGATGAGGGGTACCATGCATACCAGGATAAGGATGAGGGGTGCCATGCATACTAGGTTGAGGGATGGGGTGCCATGCATACCAGGATGAGGGGTACCAGGCATACTAGGATTGGGGATGAGGGGTGCCATGCATACCAGGATTGGGGATGAGGGGTGCCATGCATACCGGGATTGGGGACGAGGGGTGCCATGCATACCGGGATTGGGGATGAGGGGTGCCATGCATTCCAGGATTGGGGATGAGGTGTGCCATGCATACCAGGATAGCATGGTGGGGACAGGATGGGGGCAGCACAAATGCCAGGAGGGGGGCAGCACATACCAGTATGGGAGACTGTATGCCAATAAAAATGCTCGCCACCCGGGCATAGAACGGGTTCAATAGCTAGTCTATAATATAACGGGAGATGCGTGTCTCTGTCTGAAGCCTTTATAGACTGCGCATGCGCGACGCGCAGTCTGGCTCCAGC
This sequence comes from Phyllobates terribilis, assembly GCF_046119375.1. Classification (NCBI taxonomy): domain Eukaryota; kingdom Metazoa; phylum Chordata; class Amphibia; order Anura; family Dendrobatidae; genus Phyllobates; species Phyllobates terribilis. Next base: position 263,702,641 of record NW_027362763.1, on the reverse strand, counting down.
CAGAAGCACACATCCAGCCGTTACAGGTTAGAGGAGTGTACGGCGCCGGAGATCTTGGTATGCGTAGACACTGAACGCATACCGCGATCTCCGGCACCATACTTACATACTTACCTGACCGGGAGGAGCATTGCCGCGGTGCCTCTCTTCGCCGGAGACCGGGGCAGGAGTGAGGCGTCGGATCAGCGCATGCGCACAGCGCTATCCGGCGCCATTTTACTGAATACAAATTTGCAGTGTGTCTTCAGCAAAATGGATAGAGCGGTATGGGCACGCAAGTACTCCGGCACCACACTCCTCCCACGGCCTCCGGCAGAACAGGACGCAGCAGCGCTGGAGCACAGGGAAGAAAAGTGAGTATAAGTGTTTATTTTTTTGTATTTGTGTATGTCATGAAAGGGATGAGGGGGCCACACATACCAGGATTGGGGGGTGAGGGGACGACACTTACCAGGATTGGGGGGGTGAGGGGGCTACACATACCAGGATTGGGGGGTGAGGGGGCCACACATACCAGGATTGGGGGGTGAGGGGGCCACACATACCAGCATTGGGGGGATGAGGGGTACCACACATACCAGGATTGTGGGGTGAGGGGACCATGCATACCCAATCCTGGAATGCATGGCTCCCTCATCCCCAATCCTGGTATGCATGGCTCCCTCATCCCCAATCCTGGTATGCGTGGCACCCCTCATCCCCAATCCTGGTAAAAAATGGCTACCCTCATCCCCAATCCTGGTATGCATGGCTCCCTCATCCCCAATCCTAGTATGCATGGCTCCCCTCATCCCCATGCGCACCAGGATTCGGATGAGGGGTGCCATGCATACAAGGATGGGGGTGAGGGGTGCCATGCATACCAGGATGTGGGTGAGGAGCCCATGCATACCGTTACGAATCCGGGTGGTGGAACCTCTGTGCTGCAGTGCAAGGAGGGACCAGAGGGGCGTGACTAAGTATCTACTCGGCCTGACCAAGGTCGCACAGCAGCTCAGTCGACTCCGTGAACCAGGGAGGGACAGAGCAGAGGGACCAGGTGCCACTCTGGGACCGACCTTGTATGAGAGCAGGTGACTCCCACGGGTCAGAAGGCAGGAACTGACCTGTACAGCGGAAGAGCACGGCAGGCAGGCTGACGGGTGGTCCAGGTAGTCAGGCAGGCTGATTCGGCTGATAGCCAGACAGGTGCTCCTAGTAGGCAAGCTGGTGGGCACAACAGATAACAGGCAGGTGCTTCCAGGTAAGCAGGCAGGTGGGTACGGCAGGTAAAGGCAGGCAAGTGGGCACGGCAGGTAACTGGCAGGTGCTTCCAGGTAAGCAGGCTGGCGGACACGGCAGGTAACAGGCAGGTGCTTCCAGGTAAGCAGGCTGGCAGGACCCATAGACAGACTGGCGGACTGGACTGTAGGCAGACTGTCGGGCTGGAAAGTAGTCAGACTGGTGGACTGGACTGAAGATCAGACAGGCGGACAGGACTGACTTGCAGAGGACCTGAGGGCTGAAGCAAAGTAAATATCACAGAGCAACAACCTTGCACGGACACCTCCATATTGGAGGAGGTGCCTTATACAGGGAAAGTCCTCCGGCCATTGGCCGGGGACTTTTTAGGACGACGTGCACGGCCCCTTTAAGAGGGAGGGAGCGCGCGCGCGCCCTAAGTACAGAGCCAGGGAAGCTGCGAGCACCAGCAGCAGCTGCAGGGAGGCCGGAAGACGCCGGAGCAGGACCGCGGCGGTAAGGGGGACGGCGTCTCTGCCTGGCAGGGGGCAGAGACGCCGATGCTACACATACCAGGATGAGGATACCATACATACCAGGATAAGGATTAGGGGGGTACCATGCTTACAAGAATAGGGGGTGAGGGGTGCCATGCATACCAGGATAGGAATGAGGGGAGCCATGCATACCAGGATAGGATGGTGGGGACAGAATGGGGGCAGCACAAATACCAGGAGGGGGGCAGCACATACCAGCATGGGAGACCATATACCAATAAAAATGCTCGCCACCCGGGCGTAGAACGGGTTCAATAGCTAGTATTGACATATCCATTCATATTATTCATTCTCCCTCTCTCTCTTGATATCATACTTTTTTGACCTGCAAAAACGCAAACATGCCAATTTACAGTTAGGTCCATATGTATTTGGACAGAGACAGCATTTTTCTAATTTTGGCTCTAGACATTACCACAATGAATTTTAAACAAAACAATTCAGATGCAGTTGAAGTTCAGACTTTCAGCTTTCATTTGAGGGTATCCACATTAAAATTGGATGAAGGGTTTAGGAGTTTCAGATCCTTAACATGTGCCACCCTGTTTTTAAAGGGACCAAAAGTAATTGGACAATTGACTCCAAGGCTATTTCATGGACAGGTGTGGGCAATCCTTTCGTTATGTCATTCTCAATTAAGCAGATAAAAGGCCTGGAGTTGATTTGAGGTATGGTGCTTGCATTTGGAAGGTTTTGCTGTGAAGTAAACATGCGGTCAAAGGAGCTCTCCATGCAGGTGAAACAAGCCATCCTTAAGCTGCAAAAACAGAAAAAAAACATCCGAGAAATTGCTACAATATTTGGAGTGGCAAAATCTACAGTTTGGTACATCCTGAGAAAGAAAGAAAGCACTGGTGAACTCATCAATGCAAAAAGACCTGGGCGCCCATGGAAGACAACAGTGGTGAATGATCGCAGAATAATCTCCATGGTGAAGAGAAACCCCTTCACAACAACCAACCAAGTGAACAACACTCTCCAGGAGGTAGGCGTATCAATATCCAAATCTACCATAAAGAGAAGACTGCATGAAAGTAAATACAGAGGGTTCACTGCACGGTGCAAGCCACTCATAAGCATCAAGAATAAAAAGGCTAGACTGGACTTTGCTAAAAAACATCTAAAAAATCCAGCACAGTTCTGGAAGAGCATTCTTTGGACAGATGAAACCAAGATCAACCTCTACCAGAATGATGGAAAGAGAAAAGTATGGTGAAGGCGTGGTACAGCTCATGATCCAAAGCATACCACGTCATCTGTAAAACACGGCGGAGGCAGTGTGATGGCTTGAGCATGCATGGCTGCCAGTGGCACTGGGTCCCTAGTATTTATTGATGATGTGACACAGGACAGAAGCAGCCGAATGAAATCTGATGTATTCAGAGCCATACTGTGTGCTCAGATCCAGCCAAATGCAGCCAAACTGATTGGTCGTCATTTCATACTACAGATGGACAATGACCCAAAACATAAAGCCAAAGCAACCCAGGAGCTTATTAAAGCAAAGAAGTGGAATATTCTTGAATGGCCAAGTCAGTCACCTGATCTCAACCCAATTGAGCATGCATTTCACGTGTTAAAGACTAAACTTCAGACAGAAAGGCCAACAAACAAACATCAACTGAAAACCACCGCAGTGAAGGCCTGCAGAGCATCAAAAAGGAGGAAACACAGCGTCTGATGATGTCCATGAGTTCAAGACTTCAGGCAGTCATTGCCAACAAAGGGTTTTCAACCAAGTACTAGAAATGAACATTTTATTTACAATTATTTAATCTGTCCAATTACTTTTGGTCCCTTTAAAAACAGGGTGGCACATGTTAAGGAGCTGAAACTCCTAAACCCTTCATCCAATTTTAATGTGGATACCCTCAAATGAAAGCTGAAAGTCTGAACTTCAACTGCATCTGAATTGTTTTGATTAAAATTCATTGTTGTAATGTCTAGAAAAAAAATTAGAAAAATGTTGTCTCTGTCCAAATATATATGGACCTAACTGTACATAAGAGTTCTCACACTTTTTTATCAGTTAATCAAAAAGTCATAATATTTAGTGTTGAGCGAGCACTAAAATGATCGGGTGCTCGAAACTCGGGCCGAGCTCACCGTGATACTCGGGTGCTCGACCCGAGCAACGAGCCCATTGTTAGTCTATGGGAGACACGAGCATTTTTGCGGCGGCACCCCCGGCAGTCTGTAGAAAGCCTAAAAAGTGCCCAAAACGATAGTGACAGTGCTCAAAAGACATGGGGACAACATGGGCATCGTCCCAGGAATCATTTCTGACCCCCAGGTCACTGCTGTCAACAATGTGGTCAGAGGTATTAAGCCACTTTTACGGGCTCACAATAAAAAGTTCAAAAAAGAAACTGAAACGGTTTTCATGTGAAATATGTTAAGGAACTTCCTTTCCAGGGTAAAGACTTGTGTATAAGGTAAAATGAACAACCAAAAACAAAAATACTCCTCCACACCTTGGCCTATGTTCACAAGTAGCATTTTTTATGCGTTTTTGCACTTTTGTATTGCTTTCAACCGTGACAAATGCATTCACCGGGAAATGTCATTTTAACATTTTACAATCTTATCTGGCCATGTGCTGTGTGACACATGCATACAGTGCTGAAAAGACATGGGAACAGCATGGGGAAGACCCCTGGAAGCATCTCTGACACCCAGGTCACTGCCTAAAAGTGTGCCCATCAGAAGTGATCCTTTCCGCATCAGAAGATGCAGACTTGCAACTATCCCCGAGCAAGTCCATGTCCCAGGGCAGTGTTCAATTGTACCTCCCCCATTCCTTGCAATGCAAGCGCAAGTATGCAGCCTGCCACCCACCCACCCCCAGGCTGCAATACCATACTGCTAGCTTGCACTTGAAATGGGGCCTTTTAGTTTGGAGGAGGCCAAACTGGCCACTACCTCATGGCTGCTTCGGCAGCGAGGTATCCATACTCAGTCCCCAGCCGCCCGGCGGCCGGGTGTCCACGCTAGGTCCCCAGCCGCTAGGGGGCAGGAGGGTGTCCATAAATGGTCCCCAGCCGCCCCTATTTCTCCTTGGAAGTTCCTCCACACTTTTCTTAGCGTGGCCTGCTTTGGGGCAGCATTGGACGAGCCCACCAGAGTAGCAGACTCCTCCGGTGGTCCCTGGCTTCTCCATCAGGGGAGTTGAGAGTGCCAAGGTGAGGAGCATGATGATGATGATAGAAGTTAGCATCTGCTTTGTTTTCTTGGAATGCAAGCGTAAGTGTGCAACCTGCCACCCACCCACCCCCAGGCTGCAATACCATACTGCTAGCTTGCACTTGAAATGGGGCCTTTTAGTTTGGAGGAGGCCAAAGCTGGCCACTACCTCATGGCTGCTTCGGCAGCGAGGTATCCATACTCAGTCCCCAGCCGCCCGGAGGCCGGATGTCCACCCTCGGTCCCCAGCCGCCACGCGGCCGGGTGTCCACACACGGTCCCCAGCCGCCTGGGGGCGGCCGGATGTCCATAAACGGTCCCCAGCCGCCCCTATTGGTGGAGGTCGCAGTAGCTTAACAAGACGGTTTTAATGCTTCTTGGAAAAGTGGTGGAGGTCGCAGTAGCTTAACAAGACGGTTTTAATGCCCCTTGGAAGAGACGTGGAGGTCGCAGTAGCTTAACAAGACGGTTTTAATGCCCCTTGGAAGTGACGTGGAAGTCGCAGTGGAATAAAAAGACAATATCAATGCCCCTGGGAAAAGTGGTGGAGGTCGCAGTAGCTTAACAAGACGGTTTTAATGCCCCTTGGAAGAATGGTGGAGGTCGCAGTGGAATAAAAAGACAATATCAATGCCACTTGGAAAAGTGGTGGAGGTTGCAGTAGCTAAACCAGACGGTTTTAATGCCCCTTGGAAAAGTGGTGGAGGTCGCAGTAGCTTAACAAGACGGTTTTAATGCCCCTTGGAAGAGACGTGGAGGTCGCAGGGGAATAAGAAGACAATATCAATGTCCCTTGGAAAAGTGGTGGAAGTCGCAGTAGGTTAACAAGACGGTTTTAATGCACCTTCGAAGAGACAGGAAGATAGCAGTAGCTTAACAAGACGGTTTTAATGCCCTTTGGGAGAGACATGGAGGTCGCAGTGGAATAAAAAGACAATATCAATGCCCCTTGGAAAAGTGGTGGAGGTTGCAGTAGCTTAACAAGATGGTTTTAATGCCCCTTGGAGGAGGCGAGGAGGTTGCAGTAGCTTAACAAGACGGTTTTAATGCCCCTTGGAAAAGACTTGAAGGTCGCAGTAGCTTAACAAGATGGTTTTAATGCCCCTTGGAAGAGACGTGGAGGTCGCAGTAGCTTAACAAGATGGTTTTAATGCCCCTTGGAAGAGACGTGGAGGTCACAGTGGAATAAAAAGACAATATCAATGCCCCTTGGAAAAGTGGTGGAGGTCGCAGTAGCTTAACAAGACAGTTTTAATGCCCCTTGGAAGAGATGTGGAGGTCGCAGTAGCTTAGCAAGACGCTTTTTATGCCCCTTGGAAGAGACGTAAAGGTCGCAGTAGCTAAACAAGACGGTTTAAATGCCCCTTGGAAGAATGGTGGAGGTCGCAGTGGAATAAAAAGACAATATCAATGCCCCTTGGAAAAGTGGTGGAGGTCAAAGTAGCTTAACAAGATGGTTTTAACGCCCCTTGGAAAAGTGGTTGAGGTCGCAGTAGTTTAAAAAGGCGGTATTAATGCCCTTTGGAAGAGATGTGGAGGTCGCAGTAGCTTAACAAGACGGTTTTAATGCCCCTTGGAAGAGACGTGGAGGTTGCAGTGGAATAAAAAGACAATATCAATGCCCCTGGGAAAAGTGGTGGAGGTCACAGTAGCTTAACAAGACGGTTTTAATGCCCCTTGGAAGAATGGTGAAGGTCGCCGTGGAAAAAAAAGACAATATCAATGTCCCTTGGAAAAGTGGTGGAGGTCGCAGTAGTTTAACAAGATGGTTTTAACGCCACTTGAAAAAGTGGTTGAGGTCGCAGTAGCTTAACAAGGCAGTTTTAATGCCCCTTGGAAGAGAGATGGAGGTCGCAGTGGAATAAAAAGACAATATCAATGCCCCTGGGAAAAGTGGTGGAGGTCGCAGTAGCTTAACAACACGGTTTTAATGCCCCTTGGAAAAGTGGTGGAGGTCACAGTAGCTTAACATGACGGTTTTATTGCCCCTCAGAAGAGACGTGGAGGTCGCAGTAGCTTAACAAGACCGTTTTAATACACCTTGGAAGAATGGTGGAGGTCGCAGTGGAATAAAAAGACAATATCAATGCCTCTTGGAAGAGACGTGGAGGTCGCAGTAGCTTAACAATACGGTTTTAATGCCCCTTCGAAGAGACGTGGAGGTCGCAGTAGCTTAACAAGACAGTTTTAATGTCCTTTGGAAGAGACATGGAGGTCGCAGTGGAATAAAAAGACAATATCAATGCCCCTTGGAAAAGTGGTGGAGGTCGCAGTAGTTTAACAAGATGGTTTTAACGTCACTTGAAAAAGTGGTTGAGGTCGCAGTAGCTTAACAAGGCGGTTTTAATGCCCCTTGGAAGAGAGATGGAGGTCGCAGTGGAATAAAAAGACAATATCAATGCCCCTGGGAAAAGTGGTGGAGGTCGCAGTAGCTTAACAACATGGTTTTAATGCCCCTTGGAAAAGTGGTGGAGGTCGCAGTAGCTTAACATGACGATTTTATTGCCCCTCAGAAGAGACGTGGAGGTCGCAGTAGCTTAACAAGACTGTTTTAATACCCCTTGGAAGAATGGTGGAGGTCGCAGTGGAATAAAAAGACAATATCAATGCCTCTTGGAAAAGTGGTGGAGGTCGCAGTAGCTTAACAATACGGTTTTAATGCCCCTTCGAAGAGACGTGGAGGTCGCAGTAGCTTAACAAGACAGTTTTAATGCCCTTTGGAAGAGACATGGAGGTCGCAGTGGAATAAAAAGACAATATCAATGCCCCTTGGAAAAGTGGTGGAGGTCGCAGTAGCTTAACAAGACGGTTTTAATGCCACTTGGAGGAGGAGTGGAGGTTGCAGTAGCTTAACAAGACGGTTTTAATACCCTTGGAAAAGACTTGGAGGTCGCAGTAGCTTAACAAGACGGTTTTAATGCCCCTTGGAAGAGACGTGGAGGTCGCAGTAGCTTAACAAGACGGTTTTAATGCCCCTTGGAAGAGACGTGGAGGTCGCAGTGGAATAAAAAGACAATATCAATGCCCCTTGGAAAAGTGGTGGAGGTCGCAGTAGCTTAACAAGACGATTTTAATGCCCCTTGGAAGAGACGTGGAGGTCGCAGTAGCTTAGCAAGACGGTTTTTATGCCCCTTGGAAGAGACGTAAAGGTCGCAGTAGCTAAACAAGATGGTTTTAATGCCCCTTGGAAGAGACGTGGAGGTTGCAGTGGAATAAAAAGACAATATCAATGCCGCTGGGAAAAGTGGTGGAGGTCGCAGTAGCTTAACAAGACGGTTTTAATGCCCCTTGGAAGAATGGTGAAAGTCGCAGTGGAAAAAAAAGACAATATCAATGTCCCTTGGAAAAGTGGTGGAGGTCGCAGTAGTTTAACAAGATGGTTTTAACGGCACTTGAAAAAGTGGTTGAGGTCGCAGTAGCTTAACAAGGCGGTTTTAATGCCCCTTGGAAGAGAGATGGAGGTCGCAGTGGAATAAAAAGACAATATCAATGCCCCTGGGAAAAGTGGTGGAGGTCGCAGTAGCTTAACAACACGGTTTTAATGCCCCTTGGAAAAGTGGTGGAGGTCGCAGTAGCTTAACATGACGGTTTTATTGCCCCTCAGAAGAGACGTGGAGGTCGCAGTAGCTTAACAAGACTGTTTTAATACCCCTTGGAAGAATGGTGGAGGTCGCAGTGGAATAAAAAGACAATATCAATGCCTCTTGGAAAAGTGGTGGAGGTCGCAGTAGCTTAACAATACGGTTTTAATGCCCCTTCGAAGAGACGTGGAGGTCGCAGTAGCTTAACAAGACAGTTTTAATGCCCTTTGGAAGAGACATGGAGGTCGCAGTGGAATAAAAAGACAATATCAATGCCCCTTGGAAAAGTGGTGGAGGTCGCAGTAGCTTAACAAGACGGTTTTAATGCCCCTTGGAGGAGGAGTGGAGGTTGCAGTAGCTTAACAAGACGGTTTTAATACCCTTGGAAAAGACTTGGAGGTCGCAGTAGCTTAACAAGACGGTTTTAATGCACCTTGGAAGAGACGTGGAGGTCACAGTAGCTTAACAAGATGGTTTTAATGCCCCTTGGAAGAGACGTGGAGGTCGCAGTGGAATAAAAAGACAATATCAATGCCCCTTGGAAAAGTGGTGGAGGTCGCAGTAGCTTAACAAGACGATTTTAATGCCCCTTGGAAGAGACGTGGAGGTCGCAGTAGCTTAGCAAGATGGTTTTTATGCCCCTTGGAAGAGACGTAAAGGTCGCAGCAGCTAAACAAGACGGTTTTAATGCCCCTTGGAAGAATGGTGGAGGTCGCAGTGGAATAAAAAGACATTATCAATGCCCCTTGGAAAAGTGGTGGAGGTCGCAGTAGCTTAACAAGATGGTTTTAACGCCCCTTGGAAATGTGATTGAGGTCGCAGTAGCTTAAAAAGGCGGTATTAATGCTCTTTGGAAGAGACGTGGAGGTCACAGTAGCTTAACAAGACGGTTTTAATGCCCCTTGGAAGAGACGTGGAGGTTGCAGTGGAATAAAAAGACGATATCAATGCCCCTGGGCAAAAGTGGTGGAGGTCGCAGTAGCTTAACAAGATGGTTTTAATGCCCCTTGGAAGAATGGTGGAGGTCGCAGTGGAATAAAAAGACAATATCAATGCCCCTTGAAAAAGTGGTGGAGGTCGCAGTAGCTTAATAAGACTGTTTTAATGCCCCTTTGAAAAGTGGTGGACGTCACAGTAGCTTAACAAGACGGTTGTAATGCCCCTTGGAAGAGACGTGGAGGTCGCAGGAGCTTAACAAGACAGTTTTAATGCTCCTTGGAAGACATGTGGAGGGCGCAGTGGAATAAAAAGACATTATCAATGCCCATTGGAAAAGTGGTGGAGGTCGCAGTAGCTTAACAAGACGGTTTTAATGCCCCTTGGTAGAATGGTGGAGGTCGCAGTGGAATAAAAAGACAATATCAATGCCTCTTGGAAAAGTGGTGGAGGTCGCAGTAGCTTAACAAGATGGTTTTAACGCACCTTGAAAAAGTGGTTGAGGTCGCAGTAGCTTAACAAGGCGGTTTTAATGCCCTTTGGAAGAGACGTGGAGGTCGCAGTAGCTTAACAAGACGGTTTTAATGCCCCTTGGAAGAGAGATGGAGGTCGCAGTGCAATAAAAAGCCAATATCAATGCCCCTGGGAAAAGTGGTGGAGGTCGCAGTAGCTTAACAACACTCTTTTAATGCCCCTTGGAAAAGTGGTGGAGGTCGCAGTAGCTTAACAAGATGGTTTTAATGCCCCTCGGAAGAGACGTGGAGGTCGCAGTAGCTTAACAAGACCGTTTTAATACTCCTTGGAAGAATCGTGGAGGACGCAGTGGAATAAAAAGACAATATCAATGCCTCTTGGAAAAGTGGTGGAGGTCGCAGTATCTTAACAAGACGGTTTTAATGCCCCTTGGAAAAGTGGTGGAGGTCGCAGTAGCTTAACAAGACGGTTTTAATGCCCCTTGGAAAAGTGGTGGAGGTAGCAGTAGCTTAACAAGACGGTTTTAATGCCCCTTGGAAGAGACGTGGAGGTCGCAGTGGAATAAAAAGACCATATCAATGCCCCTTGGAAAAGTGGTGGAGGTCGCAGTAGCTTAACAAGACGGTTTTAATGCCCCTTGGAAGAGACGTGGAGGTCGCAGTAGCTTAGCAAGACAGTTTTAATGCCCCTTGGAAGAGACGTGGAGGTCGCAGTAGCTTAACAAGATGGTTTTAATGCCCCTTGGAAGAGACGTGGAGGTTGCAGTAGTTTAACAAGACGGTTTTAATGCCCCTTGGAAGAGACGTGGAGGTCGCAGTGGAATAAAAAGACAATATCAATGCCCCTGGGAAAAGTGGTGAAGGTCACAGTACCTTAACAATACGGTTTTATGCCCCTTACAAGAGCCATGCACTACAGCATATTAAAAACATTATTCCCATTATTGGGGAGTGGGTCTCCCATAGTCGTTGCTTATGCCTTCCAAGCAAAAGCTGCCAAAAATTAGGACGGAGGAACTTGCAATGCTGGCAACACGGACCACGGTCACCCTGGTGGTATAGTGGTGGTGGAGGCTGAGGATAAGGAGAAGAGCAAAATACAGCCGAAATGAGGAAGCGTATACCCATGTGTGGGTGTGAAGCGGTGCATGGCAATACACCTCCCGAAATAACACAGTGGATTTGACTTTATGTAACTCTGCTGTCATTTGGTGGTGATGAGAAGTCTGGCCCAAGTTCATTTTGATAAGGGTCAGCTTGTTAGCATTGTCAGTACAGGCGAGTGCGCTTATCAGTTATAATTCCCCCAGTAGCACTAAAAACACGCTCCGATAACACGCTAGCGGCAGGGCAGGCCAGGACCTCCAAGGCGTACAGAAAGAGTTTTTCCAAGTGTCCAGCTTGGATAACCAATAATTAAAAGGCACAGAGGAATCACGGAGGACGCTGGTACGGTCGGCAAGGTACTCCCTCACCATCTTTTGAAACTTTCCACTCCTTGTGAGAGTACCCCGCGCCTCAGGGCCTGTAAGCTGGGCGGGTCTCAGAAAACTGTCCCAGAATGTTGACAGTGTTCCCCTGCCTCTGCTGGATTTGAGTTGCGTCTCTCTCGCCTGTACGCCTTGGTTGGTCAACAAACTGTGACCTCTGCCGCTAGCGTGTTCAGATGGGAATTTTTTTAACAGTTCTGCAGCAAGGGCCTTCTGGTACTGCCACATTTTTGTAGACCGCTCCACCTCAGGAATAAGAGAGTGAAAGTTCTCCTTGTAGCGGGGGTCTAAAAGTGTCATCAACCAGTAATGACTGTCACCCAACATTTTGACAGCGCGAGGGTCACGGTTAAGGCAGCATAACATAAAGTCAGCCATGCATGCCAGACTGGTAACGAGCAAGACTTCCGTGTTCTCACCAAGATGACGACTGACCATGCTCTCCTCCTCCTCCTCCTCCCCCCTGTCCTCAGGTCACCCACGCTGAACCGATTGTATGACAGTTGTACAGGTACTACCGTCTACAGCGCATGATACCAGCTCCTGTTCCTCATCCTCCTCCTCCACTCCCTCATTGTCCCCCAATGCACGTTGGGATGAGATGAGGCTGGGCTGTGTGTAATTGCCCATTACGGGTTCTTGATCCATCTCATTATACTCTGGCTGCAATGCCTCCTCTTTAATTCTCTGCAGAGAGCGTTGCAAAAGACAGACAAGTGGGATGCTGACGCTAATGATGGTGTCATCGCCACTCGCCATCTTGGTGGACTCCTCAAAGTTTGTCAGGATGGTACATGTCAGACATCCAGGTCCACTTCTGAGGTCTTATGTGTGGAGTCTGGCCTGAATATCGACGGCCTTGTTGCAGCTGGTACTCCACAACTGCTCTCTTCTGCTCACAAATCCTTTGCAACATGTGGAGGGTAGAGTTCCAACGTGTGGGGACATCGCACACCAGTTGGTGTGACGGAAGCTGCAAACGCTGCTGCAAGACAGCAAGGGCGGCGGAAGCTGTAGCCGACTTGCGAAAATGAGCTGACAGGCGGCGTACTTTGACGAGCAGATCTGGCAACTCGGGGTACGATTTAAGAAACCACTGAACCACGAAGTTAAGAACATGAGCCTATATTAAGAAAGAAACGCAGCACTACTGGACCTGGGTGCTTGAGTTGGGTCCAAAGCCTTGAAATGTCGCGATAACCTCAGCACACCAAATGACATAAAAAGATACTTTTATTTGCAGTCCACAGTAAAGACGTTTCGGTCGACAAGACCTTCATCAGTGTACTGCATGTAAACAAAATGAACAAATATAGAATAGAAACATTATAGTGATTATAAAGTTACAAATTATATATATAGTACATATAAATAGAGGTCTATGTGTCTATGTAACCTTTTGTCCAGCAGATAAAGCAAGAAAACAGGGCAACCTACCAAGTTACTGGGATAGGAGCAGGAGAAGAGAAGGAGATGGGACCCAATACAGGGATTCCTATGGAAAAAGTACATACTATGAAGTGATGTGGGGTTATAATAGGGTGAGGGCTATAGGGGAGGTAGACATACCGTTTATGCCATATAGGTTGAGGAGAGGTGCTGCCTAAATCGCAGTATCCACCGCTGGATGTATGCAGGGTGCACGGTAGGGGGACTGGCTATATATATAGGTGGAGAAGAGGAGGGTTTGGCTTCCAGCCAATGAAGGGGATTGAATGTGCTGGTAAATCGCGCTCAATGCGGTGACGTCACCGCAAGTGACGTGAAAGAGGGAGGTGCCGGCCTATGTTTCGTTCGGCGCCGCGCATGCGCGCGTGCGTGCGTGTCAGCCGACGTGTAGGTGCGTTCCAGGGACCAGGAAGTGGTTTCTGTATCGGAGTGATGTGTTCCACTGCCGGAAAAGGGAGGCAAGGAGCGTTCCACCATCAGGAGAGGGGGTTGTAGAGTGCAGGAGGGAATAGGAGAATGAGGATGAGTATGGATCCTTCATCTGTAATATGAAATAAAACGTCAAATCAAGTTATAAGACACAGTACAGTCAAAACACCTGGGAATACTGCTATGATATCCTTGTACAGCCAGTCACCATATTATAAATAAACATGCAAGAATCTAGGTCCTTATAATGAATGGCATATGAAAATCAGATTCCGGGTATTAACTCCTTGTAGAGTGAGAGGGATATACATACATAAACCTAGGTCCCTATTGGGACAAATTGGGATCAGGTAGGTTTAAATGAATGAGTGAAGATCATAGTCCTTGTTAAGTCCTTTGGGATGAAGGGACTGTAGTTCATGAATCCAGAATGCCTCTCTCTGCTTGAGGGTCTGGATTCGATTACCCCCACGGCGGGGCGGTCTAATTTGCTCAATAACCTGAAACCGTAATTGGGACACATTGTGTCCTGCTGCTGTGAAGTGTTGGGGGAGAGGTAGAAGTAAATTTTTACATCTGATGGTAGATTTGTGTTTCGAGATTCTATCTTTAATGGGTTGGGTCGTTTCCCCCACGTAGACAAGGCCGCAAGGGCATTTAACTAGGTATACGACAAAATTAGTATCACAGGTGTAGTAATCCTTGATTGTATATTTCCTGCCTGTTTGGGGATGATGAATAGTATCACCTCTAAGGATGTTATGGCACTGATGGCAATGGAGGCATGGGAAGGTTCCTTTCTTAGGAGTTTGTAGAAATCTTTGGCGGGGACCGAGGGACGTTGTCCCTATGTCAGCCCGGACTAGTGAGTCTCTGATATTTGGTGCTCTTTTGAAGCAAGGTAGGAAGGGTTGATGAAAGGATTTGATGGTGGGGTAACCTGTTTGGAGAATATTCCAATGTTTGCGTATCGTATGGTGTATAGTGTAAGCTAGGGGGTGATATGTATGGACAAATGGAATGCGATCAGATGTGTCTGGTCGTGGTTGTGTGCGGTTGTGCTGTGACTCACGTAGAAGATACTGAGGGTATCCTCTTTCTTCAAATTTCCGTGTCATTTCTTGTACTCTGACTTCACGTAGTGCTGTATCTGTCACAATGCGTTCAACCCTTTGGAATTGCGATTTGGGGATAGCATGTTTCATAGGGGTTGGGTGGTTGCTTGAGAAATGTAGAAGTGTGTTGCGATCTGTGGGTTTCTTGTAGATGTCAGTGGTCAGTAGTCCTGAACCATCTTTGATAACTAAAGTATCTAGAAAGTTGATCTGATGTGGGTGATGGTTCAGGGTGAAATGTAGACCAGGGCAGGTGGTGTTGAGAGATCTGAAAAATTCATCTAATGTGTCCTGGGAACCTGTCCAGATGCAGAAGATGTCGTCTATGTAACGCTTCCATAAAATGGAATGTTCTTGAAACAGTTGATTCTTATATACAAACTGTGTCTCAAAGGTGGACATGTAACAGTTTGCGTAAGGGGGGGCTACATTTGAGCCCATCGCGGTCCCCTTAGTCTGTACGTAAAATGTATCTTGGAAGAGGAAGTAATTGTGTGTCAGAACTATTGTTAATAGTTCGATGGATAGATCAATTATTGATGGATTGGTGTTTGAGTCCTTCAGCATTTGTGTAACTGCTTGGATATCCCGGTCATGGGGAATCGAGGTATAGAGACTTGTGACATCTAGGGACACTAAGATGGCTTCTGGAGGAACTTGTTTAAGTGTTTTCATAATCTCTAGAAAGGCACCTGTGTCTAATAGATAAGATGGACTTTTTTGGGTAAGTGGTGTAAGAATCTTTTCTAAGAAAATTGCCAGAGGTGATAGAATGGAATCCGTGGAGGCCACAATAGGGCGCCCAGGGGGTTGGGAAAGACTTTTGTGGATTTTGGGTAGGACATAGAATACCGGTATGATTGGATGTGGATTGATTAGGTACTCGTACGTTTTCAAGTCAATCACATTGGCTGTCAAAAACCGTTATAGTGTCGAGATAATGAGTGTTTGTGTTTTTGTAGTCGGGTCCGTAGAGAGTTTGCGGTATGTGGACTCATCGCTAAGTTGTTTCAAAATTTCTGTGATGTAATCGCACTTGTTCATGACTACTATCGCTCCACCTTTGTCAGCTGGCTTTATAATTAAATCTTTGTCCTCTTGCAGGCTTCGTAGGGCCTGTCGATCAAGGGGAGAGAGATTGGTCTGGTAATGTGCCCTGCCCTTATCGATATTGGAGCGTAATTTTTGAAACGCCCCATCCACGAATCCTATAAAGGTTTCAAGTGGATGTGTGCCTCGAGGAGGCCTATATTTGCTCTTAGAGCGGAGACCTAAGTCTTGGGCTGTGATATCGGCCATGATTACTGGGGGAGTGACGCTGAAAGGATTATTGGCAAAATGGGTTTTCAAGAGTAGGGTACGGTAAAAGCGTTGTAGTTCCATATCTAATTTAAAGGTGTTATATTTGTATGTGGGGCAAAAAGAGAGTCCCTTTTGTAAAACTGAAGTTTGTGCAACGCTGAGAGTTTTGGAAGAAAAATTTACCACCAGTTGTGGGTCTGCGATCGGGTGATTCGTGTGGAGTCCATATTTCCTCTTGTTCCTGTTGCCTCGCCTCGTCTTCTTCTGTTTGGTCGTCTTCGTGTTTGGCCTAAAAAAGGAACAGACTTTCTTCCAAAACTCTCAGCGTTGCACAAACTTCAGTTTTACAAAAGGGACTCTCTTTTTGCCCCACATACAAATATAACACCTTTAAATTAGATATGGAACTACAACGCTTTTACCGTACCCTACGCTTGAAAACCCATTTTGCCAATAATCCTTTCAGCGTCACTCCCCCAGTAATCATGGCCGATATCACAGCCCAAGACTTAGGTCTCCGCTCTAAGAGCAAATATAGGCCTCCTCGAGGCACACATCCACTTGAAACCTTTATAGAATTCGTGGATGGGGCGTTTCAAAAATTACGCTCCAATATCGATAAGGGCAGGGCACATTACCAGACCAATCTCTCTCCCCTTGATCGACAGGCCCTACGAAGCCTGCAAGAGGACAAAGATTTAATTATAAAGCCAGCTGACAAAGGTGGAGCGATAGTAGTCATGAACAAGTGCGATTACATCACAGAAATTTTGAAACAACTTAGCGATGAGTCCACATACCGCAAACTCTCTACGGACCCGACTACAAAAACACAAACACTCATTATCTCGACACTACAACGGTTTTTGACAGCCAATGTGATTGACTTGAAAACGTACGAGTACCTAATCAATCCACATCCAATCATACCGGTATTCTATGTCCTACCCAAAATCCACAAAAGTCTTTCCCAACCCCCTGGGCGCCCTATTGTGGCCTCCACGGATTCCATTCTATCACCTCTGGCAATTTTCTTAGAAAAGATTCTTACACCACTTACCCAAAAAAGTCCATCTTATCTATTAGACACAGGTGCCTTTCTAGAGATTATGAAAACACTTAAACAAGTTCCTCCAGAAGCCATCTTAGTGTCCCTAGATGTCACAAGTCTCTATACCTCGATTCCCCATAACCGGGGTATCCAAGCAGTTACACAAATGCTGAAGGACTCAAACACCAATCCATCAATAATTGATCTATCCATCGAACTATTAACAATAGTTCTGACACACAATTACTTCCTCTTCCAAGATACATTTTACGTACAGACTAAGGGGACCGCGATGGGCTCAAATGTAGCCCCCCCTTACGCAAACTGTTACATGTCCACCTTTGAGACACAGTTTGTATATAAGAATCAACTGTTTCAAGAACATTCCATTTTATGGAAGCGTTACATAGACGACATCTTCTGCATCTGGACAGGTTCCCAGGACACATTAGATGAATTTTTCAGATCTCTCAACACCACCTGCCCTGGTCTACATTTCACCCTGAACCATCACCCACATCAGATCAACTTTCTAGATACTTTAGTTATCAAAGATGGTTCAGGACTACTGACCACTGACATCTACAAGAAACCCACAGATCGCAACACACTTCTACATTTCTCAAGCAACCACCCAACCCCTATGAAACATGCTATCCCCAAATCGCAATTCCAAAGGGTTGAACGCATTGTGACAGATACAGCACTACGTGAAGTCAGAGTACAAGAAATGACACGGAAATTTGAAGAAAGAGGATACCCTCAGTATCTTCTACGTGAGTCACAGCACAACCGCACACAACCACGACCAGACACATCTGATCGCATTCCATTTGTCCATACATATCACCCCCTAGCTTACACTATACACCGTACGATACGCAAACATTGGAATATTCTCCAAACAGGTTACCCCACCATCAAATCCTTTCATCAACCCTTCCTACCATGCTTCAAAAGAGCACCAAATATCAGAGACTCACTAGTCCGGGCTGACATAGGGACAACGTCCCTCGGTCCCCGCCAAAGATTTCTACAAACTCCTAAGAAAGGAACCTTCCCATGCCTCCATTGCCATCAGTGCCATAACATCCTTAGAGGTGATACTATTCATCATCCCCAAACAGGCAGGAAATATACAATCAAGGATTACTACACCTGTGATACTAATTTTGTCGTATACCTAGTTAAATGCCCTTGCGGCCTTGTCTACGTGGGGGAAACGACCCAACCCATTAAAGATAGAATCTCGAAACACAAATCTACCATCAGATGTAAAAATTTACTTCTACCTCTCCCCCAACACTTCACAGCAGCAGGACACAATGTGTCCCAATTACGGTTTCAGGTTATTGAGCAAATTAGACCGCCCCGCCATGGGGGTAATCGAATCCAGACCCTCAAGCAGAGAGAGGCATTCTGGATTCATGAACTACAGTCCCTTCATCCCAAAGGACTTAACAAGGACTATGATCTTCACTCATTCATTTAAACCTACCTGATCCGAATTTGTCCCAATAGGGACCTAGGTTTATGTATGTATATCCCTCTCACTCTACAAGGAGTTAATACCCGGAATCTGATTTTCATATGCCATTCATTATAAGGACCTAGATTCTTGCATGTTTATTTATAATATGGTGACTGGCTGTACAAGGATATCATAGCAGTATTCCCAGGTGTTTTGACTGTACTGTGTCTTATAACTTGATTTGACGTTTTATTTCATATTACAGATGAAGGATCCATACTCATCCTCATTCTCCTATTCCCTCCTTCACTCTACAACCCCCTCTCCTGATGGTGGAACGCTCCTTGCCTCCCTTTTCCGGCAGTGGAACACATCACTCCGATACAGAAACCACTTCCTGGTCCCTGGAACGCACCTACACGTCGGCTGACACACACGCACGCGCGCATGCGCGGCGCCGAACCAATCATAGGCCGGCACCTCCCTCTTTCACGTCACTCCCGGTGACGTCACCGCATTGAGCGCGATTTACCGGCACATTCAATCCCCTTCATTGGCTGGAAGCCAAACCCTCCTCTTCTCCACCTATATATATAGCCAGTCCCCCTACCGTGCACCCTGCATACATCCAGCGGTGGATACCGCGATTTAGGCAGCACCTCTCCTCAACCTATATGGCATAAACGGTATGTCTACCTCCCCTATAGCCCTCACCCTATTATAACTCCACATCACTTCATAGTATGTACTTTTTCCATAGGAATCCCTGTATTGGGTCCCATCTCCTTCTCTTCTCCTGCTCCTATCCCAGTAACTTGGTAGGTTGCCCTGTTTTCTTGCTTTATCTGCTGGACAAAAGGTTACATAGACACATAGACCTCTATTTATATGTACTATATATATAATTTGTAACTTTATAATCACTATAATGTTTCTATTCCATATTTGTTCATTTTGTTTACATGCAGTACACTGATGAAGGTCTTGTCGACCGAAACGTCTTTACTGTGGACTGCAAATAAAAGTATCTTTTTATATCATTTGGTGTGCTGAGGTTATCGCGACAAGCAAATGAGCCTGGCATGGTACGTGTGTGATCTCGCCTCGCCTCAGAGCCGCCACCAGGTTATGGCCATTGTCACACACGACCATACCTGGATGTAGGTTCAGTGGTCTCAGCCACAGATCTGCCTGCTCTTTCACAGCTGTCCACAACTCACAAGCAGTGTGAGGTTTATCACCTAAGCTTATGAGTTTCAGCACAGCCTGTTGCCGCTTGGCTGAGGCAGTACTGCAGTGTTTCCAGCTTGTAACTGATGTGGTGATATCTGAGATGGAGGCTGAACATGAGGAGGAGGAGGATGATGCGCAGGAGCTGTACACTGTGGGGCATCTCTGACTGACATAGGGCCCGCAATCCTCGATGTGGGGAGGATGTGTTCCGTCCCAAGGTCCGACTGGGTCCCAGCTTCCACTATGTTTACCCAGTGTGCCTTCAGGGAGATGTACCATCCCTGGCCTCAAGCACTTGTCCACGTGTCCGTTGTCAGGTGGACTCTCCCAGTAACTGCGTTGTTGAGGGCACGGCAGATGTTTTAGGACACGTGCTTGTGTAGTGCGGGGATGGCACACCGGGCAAAATAGTGTCGGCAGGGGACCGAGTACCGAGGGACGGCCACCGCCATAAGGTTGTGGAAGGATTCCGTCTCCACCAGCCTAAAAGGCAGCATTTCCAATGCAAGCAGTCGTGAAATGTGCGAATTTAGGACTGTGGCCTGTGGGGCGTTGGCTGCGAATTTGCGCTTTCGTTCAAAGCTCTGGGATATGGACAATTGAACGCTGCGGTGGGACGTGGACGTGGACGTTGATGCTGTTTCTTGAGAAACTGCCATAACAAGTGAAGACTGAGAGGAGGGGGCATCTTTGCATGCAGTATGGACAGGGGATTGCCTTGCACGCACAACAGGGGGTTCTATTACATGCACAACAGTGGAAGAAGCAGTGGTAACACCCGCTGACTCTGGTCGTGGACCCTGGGGTTCGCCCCACAAAGTCGGGTGCTTTGCTGACATGTGCCTGATCATGCTGGTGGTGGTCAGGCTGGTAGTTTTGTCACCCCTGCTGATGCTGGCATGGCAGGTGGTACAAATGGCCTTTTTGGGGTTATCAGCAGAGTCTTTAAAAAAATTCCAGACTCTGGAAGACATACCGATTGTATTGACAACGTCCCTCGTGTTGGTGTTACGGGGAACTGTTGCCCGCCTTCTGTGTGCGGCCACCACACTGCTTCTTCCTGCCTGTTGGGGTACTCTGCCTCCCTCCCCCTGTGTGCTGCTGGTCTTGCTCTGCGTGTCCTCCTGCCACGTTGCGTCAGTTACTAGATCATCCACCACCTCCTCCTCTTCCACTTGCGCACCACGATCCTCTTCCTCACTTCGTGGCAATTGTGTCTCGTCATCGTCCACCTCTTGTGACAAATTGCCAGCGTCGACTTCCTGTGGCCATGGCTGATCAAATATTTGGGCATCGCTACATGGTATCTCCTCTTCCACCACTACAAGCGGAGCAGGTGAGGGGCACAAATATGGAAATGGACCAGTGAACAGCTCTTCAGAGTGTCCAAGTGTACGATCAGTTGCTGTCTGACGACACTCGGCATGGTGGGAGGAAGGAGCATCAGGGTGAGGAGGAGTATGCGGTCGAGACTCACGGCTACTAAAACTTGACCATGTGGAAGACAGACCGGAGGTGGTGGTGCCCAGGTAACAGGAAGTATTATCTGCTATCCAATTAATAACCTGTTCACACTGATCAGTTTGCAATACTGGTGTTGTAGTGTGCTTCCCTAGTAATTCGGTCAAGAAGTGGGAGCGAGAAGATGTGGCTGTTGGTTGTGGCACATTTTCACCTTGGCCACGGCCCCGTCCTCTTTTAAACAGATATATTTGTGACTGAACAGACAGGGAGACACTATTACTGTTTTTTTTACGTAAAACAGGCCAAAAGCTGGATAATACAGAGATTTGAACCGTGGAACTGCAAAACCACAGTTCTAATTTACTGGCGTAAACCAGACTTTTTTAAATAGATATATTTGGGGCTGAACAGTCAGCGACACACTCAAACTGTTTTTTTTATGCAAAAAAGACCCAAAAGTGGATAATACAGAGATTTGACCCGTGGAACTGCAAATCCACAGTTATAGTTATGTGGCGTACACCAGAATCTTTCAAACAGATATATTTGTGTCTGAACAGTCAGGGAAACACTATTACAGTTTTTTTTATGGCAAAAAATGCCAAAAGCAGGATAATACAGAGATTTGACCTGTGGAACTGCAAAACCAAACTTCTAGTTATCTGGCCTACACCAGAATATTTTAAACAGATATATTTGTGTCTGAACAGTCAGAGAGACACTATTACAGGTTTTTTTTACGGCAAAAAAATGGCAAAAGCAGGATAATACAGAGATTTGACCCGTGGAACTACAAAACCACAGTTCTATTTTTTTGCCTACACCAGACTCTTTTAAACAGATATATTGGTGTCTGAACAGTCAGGGAGACACTATTACAGTTTTTTTTTACGGCGAAAAATGCCAAAAGCAGGATAATACAGAGATTTGACCCGTGGAACTGCAAAACCAAACTTCTAGTTATCTGGTCTACACCAGAATATTTTAAATAGATATATTTGTGTCTGAACAGTCAGGGAGACACTATTACAGGTTTTTTTTACAGCAAAAAATGCGAAAAGCAGGATAATATAGAGATTTGACCCGTGGAACTACAAAACCACAGTTCTATTTTTTGGCCTACACCAGACTCTTTTAAACAGATATATTGGTGTCTGAACAGTCAGGGAGACACTATTACAGTTTTTTTTTACGGCAAAAAATACCAAAAGCAGGATAATACAGAGATTTGACCCGTGGTACTGCAAAACCACAGTTATAGTTATGTGGCGTTCACCAGAATCTTTCAAACAGATATATTTGTGCCTGAACAGTCAGGGAGACTTTATTACAGGTTTTTTTTACGGCAAAAAATGCCAAAAGCAGGATAAAACAGAGATTTGACCCGTGGAACTGCAAAACCACAGTTCTATTTTTCTGGCCTACACCAGACTCTTTTAAACAGATATATTGGTGTCTGAACAGTCAGGTAGACACTATTACAGTTTTTTTTTACGGCAAAAAATGCCAAAAGCAGGATAATACAGAGATTTGACCCGTGGAACTGCAAAACCACAGTCATAGTTATGTGGCGTACACCAGAATCTTTCAAACAGATATATTTGTGTCTGAACAGTCAGGGAGACACTATCACAGTTTTTTTTTTACGGCAAAAAATGCCAAAAGCAGGATAATACAGAGATTTGACCCGTGGAACTGCAAAACCACAGTCATACAGTCATGGCCAAAAGTATTGAGAATGACACCCAAAATTATATTTTCACATGATCTGCTGGCCTCTGGTTTTTATTAGTGTTTGTCTGATGTTTATATCACATACAGAAATATAATTGCAATCATATTATGAGTACCAATAGGTTATATTGACAATTAGAATGAGTTAATGCAGCAAGTCAATATTTGCAGTGTTGCCCCTTCTTCTTCAAGACCTCTGTAATTCTCCCTGGCATGCTCTCAATCAACTTTTGGACCAAATCCTGACTGATAGCAGTCCATTCTTGCATAATCAATGCTTGCATTTTGCCAGAATTTGTTGGTTTTTGTTTGTCCACTCGTCTCTTGATGATTGACCACAAGTTCTCAATGGGATTAAGATCTGGGGAGTTTCCAGGCCATGGACCCAAAATCTCTATGTTTTGTTCCATGAGCCATTTAGTTATTACCTTTGCTTTATGGCAAGGTGCTCCATCATGCTGGAAAAGGCATTGTTGGGCGCCAAACTGCTCTTGGACGGTTGGGAGAAGTTGCTCTTGGAGGACATTCTGGTACCATTCTTTATTCATGGCTGTGTTTTTAGGCAAGACTGTGAGTGAGCCGATTCCCTTGGCTGAGAAGCAACCCCACACATGAATGGTTTCAGGATGCTTTCCTGTTGGCATGAGACAAGACTGGTGGTAGCGCTCACCTCTTCTTCTCCGAATAAGCTGTTTTCCAGATGTCCCAAACAATCGAAAAGGGGATTCATCAGAGAAAATGACTTTGCCCCAGTCCTCAGCAGTCCACTCCCTGTACCTTTTGCAGAATATCAGTCGGTCCCTGATGTTTTTTCTGGAGAGAAGTGGCTTCTTTGCTGCCCTCCTTGAAACCAGCCCTTGCTCAAAGAGTCTCCGCCTCACAGTGCGTGCAGAAGCACTCACACCAGCCTGCTGCCATTCCTGAGCAAGCTCGGCACTGCTGGTAGTCCGATCCTGCAGCTGAAACAGTTTTAAGATACGGTCCTGGCGCTTGCTGGTCTTTCTTGGGCGCCCTGGAGCCTTTTTGACAACAATGGAAGCTCTCTCCTTGAAGTTCTTGATGATGCGATAGATTGTTGACTGAGGTGCAATCTTTGTAGCTGCGATACTCTTCCCTGTTAGGCCATTTTTGTGCAGTGCAATGACGGCTGCACGTGTTTCTTTAGAGATAACCATGGTTAACTGAAGAGAAACAATGATACCAAGAACCAGCCTCCTTTTAAAGTGTCCAGTGATGTCATTCTTACTTAATCATGACTGATTGATCGCCAGCCCTGTCCTCATCAACACCCACACCTGTGTTAATGGATCAATCACTAAAACGATGTTAGCTGCTCCTTTTAAGGCAGGACTGCAATGATGTTGAAATGTGTTTTGGAGGTTAAAGTTCATTTTCTGGGCAAATATTGACTTTGCAAGTACAGTAATTGCTGTTAAGCTGATCACTCTTTGACATTCAGGAGTATATGCAAATTGCCATTACAAAAAATGAAGCAGTAAACTTTGGAAAAATTACTATTTGTCTCATTCTCAATACTTTTGGCCATGACTGTAGTTATGTGGCGTACACCAGAATCTTTCAAACAGATATATTTGTGTCTGAACAGTCAGGGAGACACTATTACAGCTTTCCTTCACGGCAAAAAATGCCAAAAGCAGGATAATACAGAGATTTGACCCGTGAAACTGCAAAACCACAGTTATTGTTATGTGGCGTACACCAGAATCTTTCAAACAGATATATTTGTGTCTGAACAGTCAGGTGTTATGTTCTGCTACCAGAGCTAAGGAAAGAGAGGAGATCTGTCCCTACGATAGAACTCAGCTTAATCCCTACGATGTAACAGGGAACCTGATCCTGCGATCAGACCTGCTAAAGTCCTAAGCTAGTCTGTACGGAGACCTATAGATATGGGGAAGGAATCCCTACAAGTACTAAGGACTGGGAGGAAAATGGGACACCTCCTAACAGAATAGTAGCAGACAGACGAACAAACAAAATATATAGAACATAGAGGTCCGTAGACCAAGCAAACTAACAGAGTTAGATACAGAGCTAGAAAGTAGTTATACAATGAAGTCCAGCAAAGCCAGAAGGGCGGAGCAGGATTAAATAGGCCAACAAGGTCATGTGACCAGCAAAGGAAAAAACCTAAGAGCAAGGTTCTAACAGTACCCCCCCTTCTAAGAGGATCCTCCGGATCCCCTAGGACCAGGCTTATCAGGAAATCTCCTGTGAAACGCTCTGATAAGTCTGGACGCGGAAACATCATCCGACCTCACCCAAGAGTTATCCTCGGGTCCGAAACCTTTCCAGGCCACAAGATACTGCAAACTACCTCTATACCGTCTAGAGTTAAGGATGCGAGAAATTTCATATTCCCCGTCCTCCACCACCGGAGGAACAGAGGCAGAGGCGTCACAATCCGATACAACAGCTTTTTTCAACAGAGAGACATGAAATACCGGATTAATTCTCCAGGAGGTAGGAACCTCCAACCTAACGGCAGATTGATTGACAACCTGAAGCACCTTAAAGGGCCCTACAAACTTGGGACCCAATTTCTTAGACGGAATCCTCAACCGCAGATTCCTAGAGGACAACCAAACCATGTCACCAACAGCGAACAAAACCTCCTGTCGTTTCCTATCAAAATAGTCTTTAGATTTTCTGTTGGCCTCCTGAAGATTACCACGCACATCCGTCCAAACTCTCTCCAAATCACCGGAAAAATTCTCCTCCTCAGGCACGGCAGATCCCAACTTGGAGAACGACCCAAACGACGGATGTCTCCCAGAACAACAAAAAAAAGGCGAACAACCAGCAGAAGAAGATGTATGATTGTTCAGAGCAAATTCAGCAAGTGGCAGAAACTCAGACCACCCCTCTTGATTGTCTGCCACAAAACAACGCAAGAACTGCTCAACATCCTGGTTTTTCCTTTCTGTCTGGCCATTAGATTCAGGATGATATCCGGACGAGAACGACAAATGAACTCCCAACCTGTCACAAAAGGCACGCCAAAAACGAGCCACGAACTGAGGACCCCTATCAGAAACAATGTCAGTAGGAACGCCATGAAGTCTGACAATTTCCTTGACAAAGGCCTTAGCGAGAGTTTTAGCGCAGGGCAGTTTGACGAAGGGAATCAAGTGACACATCTTGCTAAAACGGTCCACGACCACCCAGATGACAGTAAAACCCTCAGAGGGGGGAAGGTCAGTTATAAAGTCCATAGCCAAATGTGTCCAAGGAGCACTGGGAACCTCCAAAGGACAAAGCAACCCCGCAGCAGGAGTATGTGAGGACTTAGATCTAGCACATATAGTACATTGACGCACCCACTTAATGACTTCCTTCTGCCATCCAGGCCACCAAAAACTGCGACCCACCAGTCTCTTGGTCTCAGAGATTCCGGGATGACCTGCCAACCGAGATTCGTGACACTCAACAAACAAATCTCTCCTAAAGGTCCCAGGCACAAACAACCTCCCATGAGGAGTGTTAGATGGGGCATTCTCCTGTGCTTTAAGAATCTCATCTTCCAAAACGGAGTCCAAAGCAGCTATCACAACACCTTCTTGTAAAATGTTCTCCTCTTTCTCAGCACCGACCATGGGAGAAAAACTGCGAGACAAGGCATCCGCCTTAACATTCTTAGTACCAGGGATGTAAGTAATGGAGAAATTAAACCGCGAGAAAAACAGTGCCCACCTAGCCTGACGGGCATTCAGGCGCTTGGCAGCATCAAGATATATCAGATTTTTATGATCCGTAAGAACCTGAACGGGAAATTCCGCACCTTCCAAGAAGTGGCGCCAGTGTTCAAATGCGAGTTTAATAGCCAATAATTCCCGATTACCAATATCGTAATTCAGTTCAGTCTCCGAAAATTTTTTTGAAAAAAAGGCACAGGGATGTAATCCATCCCCGTTATCCTGAGACAATACTGCGCCAACCCCCACAGAGGAAGCATCAACCTCAACCAAAAACGGCTTAGTCACATCAGGCTGCATAAGGATGGGAGCAGAGGTGAACCTCTCCTTGAGATACACAAAAGCTTCAATGGCCTCAGAAGACCACTGAACCGCATCAGCACCTTTCCTGGTGAGATCGGTCAGAGGTTTGACAATACTAGAAAAATTTTTTATGAATTTTCTGTAATAATTGGCGAAACCTAAAAACCTCTGTATCGATTTCAAACCAATAGGCCTAGGCCATTCCTGTACAGCTTGAACTTTAACCGGGTCCATCTCAAAACCTTCGCTGGAGATAATGTAACCCAAAAAACTAATTCTCTGTACAGCGAACTCACATTTCTCCAGCTTAGCAAAAAGCGAATTGTCCATTAATAACTGTAATACCTCACGTATGCTCCGCCAATGAGACTCCAGATCCGGCGAATAAATCAAAATGTCATCCAAATACACAACCACATTTTTGCCGATCAAAGGTCTAAGGATGTCATTAATAAGATTCTGAAAAAATGCAGGAGCATTAGTAAGACCAAAAGGCATAACCAGATTCTCAAAATGACCCACAGGAGTGTTAAAAGCAGTCTTCCATTCGTCACCCTCCTTCATGCGCAACAGATTGTATGCCCCCTTAAGGTCAATTTTAGAGAACCACTTGGCCCCCATTAACTGGTTAAACAGATCAGGAATCAATGGCAGTGGGTAAGGATTGCGTACAGTAATTTTGTTAATCTCACGAAAATCCAGACAAGGACGTAAACCGCCGTCCTTTTTTTTTACAAAAAAAAATCCAACCGCCACAGGAGACTTAGAGGGCCTAATGTGACCGGCGGCCAAACTTGTCTGTATGTATTCCTCCAAAGCCTTCCTCTCAGGAATAGTAAGGTTAAATAAACGACTTTTAGGAAGAGTCGCTCCAGGGACAAATTCAATAGAACAATCATAGTCTCTATGGGGAGATAAAACCTGCGATTCCTTCTCAGAAAAAACTCTCCAAAAATCCTGAATAGGAACAGGCAATTCTCCCCTATCCAAAGCTGCAATATGCCCGTTACAACACTTGTCATGACATTTATGGCTCCAGGATTTAATTTCACTGGTAGACAAATCCAGTACAGGATTGTGAAATTTTAACCAGGGCAATCCCAATATTACTGGAGAAGGCAAGTTATTCAAAACTACCAAATCCAATTTCTCATGGTGAACACCATTAATAGTGAGAGGAAATTCACAGACCTTGAGAGTAATATTCTTCAAAGGGGAACCATCCACAGAAACCACAGCAATGGGGGATGATAAAGGTTCGGGTTTTAAATTGAGTCTTTCCAAGAATCCCCCATCAATTACATTCAGAGTAGACCCACAATCAACAAACACCCGAAATTCCATTAATTTTTCCTGAGCAATCGTGGAAGCAGCTAAAAATACACCCTTGGAATTTAAACAGGCAATACGGGCATGACTGACCATTTTTTTTTTCTTTCTTCATACGAAGCTCACAGCCTTTAATCAAATGACCAGATTTTCCGAAATAGAAACACAAGCCTTCAGAAAATCTACGGTCTTTTTCTTGAGAGCGAGGTGCCACCGATCCAATCTCCATCGGTTCACCACTGTTAGTACACACATTCTCATAACCAGAAACTGACATAGCAGAGGATTTGCTCTCATTAACCCTTGCACGCAGTCTCCTATCCACCCGTATAGCTAATTGCATAGCCTGTTGCAAATCTTCAGGTGTAGGATAAGCAATTAGCAGGTCTTTAACCCTTTCATTGAGCCCAGCAAGAAATAGACTTTTCAGAGCAGAATCGTTCCACCCTGTTTGAGTAGACCAACGACGGAAATGAGTACAATATTTTTCCACATTACCTGATCCCTGTTTCAAACGTCTCAACTCAGTCTCAGCAGATGAGACACGGTCAGGATCATCATATAATAGTCCCAAAGCAGAAAAAAAACTATCCACTGATCTGAAGCATGTATCACTAGGTTGCAAAGAAAAGGCCCACTCCTGAGGCTCTTTGCGCAAAAGTGACATTATGAACCCTATGCGCTGGGATTCATCCCCAGAGGACTTGGGTCTCAAATGAAAATACAATAAGCAAGCATTTTTAAATGAAAAAAATTCTCGGTGTTCACCAAAAAATAAATCCGGCAAACATACCTTAGGCTCCAAGAAATGTGCTCCAGGACAGTTACTCACGTGCTGACGGAGCTCGGCCACCTCCAGAGAGAGTCCCTGCAGGCGATGAGCCAAATCCTGAACCGACACCATGATGGAACAGAGAAATCTTTCCTTAGAGAATTTGCAGGCTGGACTTACTGTTATGTTCTGCTACCAGAGCTAAGGAAAGAGAGGAGATCTGTCCCTACGATAGAACTCAGCTTAATCCCTACGATGTAACAGGGAACCTGATCCTGCGATCAGACCTGCTAAAGTCCTAAGCTAGTCTGTACGGAGACCTATAGATATGGGGAAGGAATCCCTACAAGTACTAAGGACTGGGAGGAAAATGGGACACCTCCTAACAGAAATAGTAGCAGACAGACGAACAAACAAAATATATAGAACATAGAGGTCTGTAGACCAAGCAAACTAACAGAGTTAGATACAGAGCACAGGCTAGCTAGAAAGTAGTTATACAATGAAGTCCAGCAAAGCCAGAAGGGCGGAGCAGGATTAAATAGGCCAACAAGGTCATGTGACCAGCAAAGGAAAAAACCTAAGAGCAAGGTTCTAACATCAGGGAGACACTATTACAGCTTTTTTTCACGGCAAAAAATGCCAAAAGCAGGATAATACAGAGATTTGACCCATGGAACTACAAAACCACAGTTATAGTTATGTGGCGTACACCAGAATCTTTAAAACAGATATGTTTGTGTCTGAACAGTCAGGGAGACACTATTACCGTTTTTTTACGGCAAAAAATGCCAAAAGCAGGATAATACAGAGATTTGACCCGTGGAACTGCAAAACCACAGTAGTGAGATGCTCGGGCGAGTAACGAGCAGTGTCGAGCATGCTCGCTCAACACTAATAATATTCTAACATAACACATTCCTTTCTTTCTGACTAATTACTAGCCACATTCTAGCACAATGCTACGTACACAGCACATTAACAGCTGTACTATCTGTGCTCTTCAACAGTGTCTTATACTGAACACAAACATCAAGGGACACAGATTACACTATAATCCACCTCAGGAAAATTAACTCTTAAAATGGGTATACACCACTTGACCTGCGGCATTAAATGACTACTGATCGGTAAATATTTATAGATCAGTGGTAGTTTAATAGCTTGTTTACACAGACCAGTCGCGCTTAATGATATGTACTGAATGATCTATAATTATAGATTGCTCAGTGCGTATAGGCTGCCATTGTTCTCGGCAGCACAAGTCCTGTTTACACAGAACAATGCCCTTTTGACAAGGATGATCTTTTCTACAGCACAAAAGATAATTTCTCCTGACTAACAAGCTTTTCTTATTTGTTAGATGATCAGCCGCTGGTTTAGACTATAAGATTATAATCTCTTTATAATGTTAGTCACTTAAATCCATGTTTAAAAAAAAGTATTTATGAGCTCCGTTTTTCTTATGCTAATAAGGCCTTTGGGTGTGATAACATGATTTGCAAGAGCTGACGTTATCGCCAGCTCCCTGCAAATCTCACGCATGCGCACGGCTCTGTTCAGCAGCGTCATTGTGCCTCTGAAGGGATTTACAGGGAACTGGTGATGATGTCGACTCTTGCAAATCATTATGATAACATGCAAAGAGGGCCAATCAATGCCCCATCGACTAGTCAAAGGGCTCATTAGCGATCGGCGTTCATTCATAAGTTGTGATGTCGGCACGGTTTCAGTTACTGCTCTGTGTATAAAGAGTGACAGCTGTAACTGCGCCCCCGGCACTGACTGTCAGTTACTACTGATAAGATTCCATAATGAACAATATCTAAAATATAATAAATTTTATTGATACAAATAAATAAAAACAATAAACATACAAAATTCCAATGGCAACAAATACAAGAAGAAGGCAAGAGGCTGAAGCGCGTAGGGGTGGTGGCACCATAGACTGACCTACACATGTGAGTAGTTGGAGCATATCCTTTCTATTTATTTAGGTGTGGGATGTTTCTTTTATGAAATTTTACAATGCACTGTGCACTTCAACACATATTTATGGTCCAGACATAGGAAGTATACATCAATATATGAGTGGATATTTTATTATGCTCCTCTCTATTGTCTGTACCTTTACTTGTATGCTCTCCCCTCATGTGGATGCCTATCTGTGGTGCATTACTTGGCCCACCACTGATGTATTGGTTGCCATTGGAATTTTGTATGTTTATTGTTTTTATTTATTTGAATCAATAAAATTTATTATATTTTAGATATTGTTCGTTTTACATTTTCTTCTTCTGATTTGTCCTTTGACTGACGTCAAACAGTGCAATTTCTATGAAAATTGTACATTCACACTGAAGGCATCAAAACTATGAATTAACACGTGGAATTATATACTTAACAAAATAGTGTGAAACAACTGAAAATATGTCTTATATTCTAGGTTCTTCAAAGTAGCCACATTTTGCTTTGATGACTGCTTTGCACACTCTTGGCATTCTCTTGATGAGCTTCAAGAGGTAGTCACTGGAAATGGTCTTCCAACAATCTTGAAAGAGTTCCCAGAAATGCTTAGCACTTGTTGGCCCTATTGCCTTCACTCTGCGGTCCAGCTCACCCCAAACCATCTCGATTGGGTTCAGGTCTGGTGACTGTGGAGGCCAGGTCATCTGGCGTAGCACCCCATCACTCTCCTTCTTGGTCAAATAGTCCTTACACAGCCTGGAGGTGTGTTTGGGGTCATTGTCCTGTTGAAAAATAAATGTTGGTCCAACTAAACGCAAACCAGATGAAATAGCATGCCGCTGCAAGATGTTGTGGTAGCCATGCTGGTTCAGTATGCCTTCAATTTTGAATAAATCCCCAACAGTGTCACCAGCAAAGCACCCCCACTAGAGATGAGCGTTGTTCGACTCGAACTGTTCGCCAATCTCAAATTCGAGCTGTTTTGGACGGTGTTTGAGCCGTTCGGCGAACACGAACGATTTGAGAAAAATTTGGCTGTTCGAGGTTATGTTCGATAACTGTTCGTGCACCAAAATCTTAACTGGATTTTTTCTCAGTAATGATGAAAATTAATGTTAATACGCAGTTTGAGTGTACAGCGGGGTGGGGGGAGGGGCAGGGGATGGATCTCTGCAGGAACAATGAAGATCTCCATTTTTTTTTCTCTTTCCCACATTTGCAGTGGGGAGGTGCAATCTGTCAGCCTATCAGCAGCGCACACACGGAGCGAAGTGCTTTTTTTCACACAAGCAAGGGCATGTGTCATTGGCAGTGTATGTCACATGTCCTTGCCCTATAAGACCAAGCCATTTTCCCCGTCGCCACGATTTTCTCACTGCTGCAGCTGCGTGTTAGACGGCACCGCTGTTGCTGTGTGCGCTATACCTTGTTAATTTCAAGCCAATTTTCGCACAAATCTACAGATAGCTTGGGAGTAGGGAATAGTTGTGATTGCAGTCCTTTTAAGGACTAGGTTACAGCATTTCCTACGACTTTTATCAGGCAGGTCTGTGCTCTTAAATAGATAGGTTGTGGGAGTAAAGACTAATTGTAATTGCAGTCCTTTTCAGGACTAGGTTACATCAGTTCCTATCAGTTTTTGCCAGGCAGGTCTGTGCCAGTGCTGTGCAAGTTTTTTTTCACAGCATTTGGCTGAATCTAGCAAAGCTAATCCTTTTTGGCCTATTGCAGAGTGTGTTAGTCAGTGGAGTAGCCTATCTGTGTTGCAATATATACCACCTGTGTATAGAATACCAATTTTTTTACTGCACCTAGTGAAGTAAAATCTTTTGGGCATAGCATCATTCTATTAGTCCATCTATACTGACCTCCATCAGGTTGCAAATTGAATATAATTTTTTTCTGCATCTAGCTCTGAAAAAATATTTGGGCTTCTAGCAGTGTGTGGGACTTGGTCTATTAGTCCATCTATACTGACCTCCATCAGGTTGCAAACAGAATATAATTTTTTTCTGCATCTAGCTCTGAAAAAATATTTGGCCTTCTAGCAGTGTGTGGGACTTTCTCTATTAGTCCATCTATACTGACCTCCATCAGGTTGCAAATTAAAAATAATTTTTATCTGCATCTAGCTCTGAAAAAATATTTGGCCTTCTAGCAGTCTGTGGGACTTTCACTATTAGTCCATCTATACTGACCTCCATCAGGTTGCAAATTAAAAATAATTTTTATCTGCATCTAGCTCTGAAAAAATATTTGGTCTTCTAGCAGTGTGTGGGACTTTCTCTATTAGTCCATCTATACTGACCTCCATCAGGTTGCAAATTAAAAATAATTTTTTGTCTGCATCTAGCTCTGAAAAAATATTTGGCCTTCTAGCAGTGTGTGGGACTTTCTCTATTAGTCCATCTATACTGACCTCTATCAGGTTGCAAACTGAATATATATTTTTTTTTGCATCTAGCTCTGAAAAAATATTTGGGCTTCTAGCAGTGTGTGGGACTTGTTCTATTAGTCCATCTATACTGACCTCCATCAGGTTGCAAACTGAATATAATTATATTCTGCATCTAGCTCTGAAAAAATATTTGGCCTTCTAGCAGTGTGTGGGACTTGTTCTATTAGTCCATCTATACTGACCTCCATCACGTTGCAAATTCAAAATAATATTTTGTCTGCATCTAGCTCTGAAAAAATATTTGGCCTTCTAGCAGTGTGTGGGACTTTCTCTAATAGTCCATCTATACTGACCTCCATCAGGTTGCAAATTAAAAATAATTTTTTGTCTGCATCTAGCTCTGAAAAAATATTTGGCCTTCTAGCAGTGTGTGGGACTTTCTCTATTAGTCCATCTATACTGACCTCCATCAGGTTGCAAACTGAATATATTTTTTTTCTGCATCTACCTCTGAAAAAATATTTGGGCTTCTAGCTGTGTGTGGGACTTGTTCTATTAGTCCATCTATACTGACCTCCATCAGGTTGCCAACTGAATATAATTTTTTTCTGCATCTACCTCTGAAAAAATATTTGGGCTTCTAGCTGTGTGTGGGACTTGTTCTATTAGTCCATCTATACTGACCTCCATCAGGTTGCAAACTGAATACAATTTTTTTCTGCATCTACCTCTGAAAAAATATTTGGCCTTCTAGCAGTGTGTGGGACTTTCTCTATTAGTCCATCTATACTGACCTCCATCAGGTTGCAAATTAAAAATAATTTTTTGTCTGCATCTAGCTCTGAAAAAATATTTGGCTTTCTAGCAGTGTGTGGGACTTTCTCTATAAGTCCATCTATACTGACCTCCATCAGGTTGCAAACTGAATATATTTTTTTTCTGCATCTGCCTCTGAAAAAATATTTGGGCTTCTAGCTGTGTGTGGGACTTGTTCTATTAGTCCAGCTATACTGACCTCCATCAGGTTGCCAACTGAATATAATTTTTTTCTGCATCTACCTCTGAAAAAATATTTGGGCTTCTAGATGTATGTGGGACTTGTTCTATTAGTCCATCTATACTGACCTCCATCAGGTTGCAAACTAAATACAATTTTTTTCTGCATCTACCTCTGAAAAAATATTTGGCCTTCTAGCAGTGTGTGGGACTTTCTCTATTAGTCCATCTATACTGACCTCCATCAGGTTGCAAATTAAAAATAATTTTTGTCTGCATCTAGCTCTGAAAAAATATTTGGGCTTCTAGCTATTTGTGGGACTTGTTCTATTAGTCCATCTATACTGACCTCTATCAGGTTGCAAACTGAATATAATTTTTTTCTGCATCTAGCTCTGAAAAAATATTTGGCCTTCTAGCAGTGTGTGGGACTTGTTTTATTAGTCCATCTATACTGACCTCCATCAGGTTGCAAACTGAATATAATTTTTTTCTGCATCTAGCTCTGAAAAAATATTTGGCCTTCTACCAGTGTGTGGGACTTGTTCTATTAGTCCATCTATACTGACCTCCATCAGGTTGCAAACTGAATATAATTTTTTTCTGCATCTACCTCTGAAAAAATATTTGGCCTTCTAGCAGTGTGTGGGACTTTCTCTATTAGTCCATCTATACTGACCTCCATCAGGTTGCAAATTAAAAATAATTTTTGTCTGCATCTAGCTCTGAAAAAATATTTGGGCTTCTAGCTGTTTGTGGGACTTGTTCTATTAGTCCATCTATACTGACCTCCATCAGGTTGCAAACTGAATATAATTTTTTTCTGCATCTAGCTCTGAAAAAATATTTGGCCTTCTAGCAGTGTGTGGGACTTGTTTTATTAGTCCATCTATACTGACTTCCATCAGGTTGCAAACTGAATATAATTTTTTTCTGCATCTAGCTCTGAAAAAATATTTGGCCTTCTAGCAGTGTGTGGGACTTGTTCTATTAGTCCATCTATACTGACCTCCATCAGGTTGCAAACTGAATATAATTTTTTTCTGCATCTAGCTCTGAAAAAATATTTGGCCTATAGCAGTGTGTGGGACTTGTTCTATTAGTCCATCTATACTGACATCCATTAGGTTGCAAACTGAATATAATTTTTTTCTGCATCTACCTCTGAAAAAAATATTTGGGCTTCTAGCTGTATGTGGGACTTGTTCTATTAGTCCATCTATACTGACCTCCATCAGGTTGCAAATTGAATATAATTTTTTTCTGCATCTAACCCAGCCAATAGTTTTGGCCTAATACCACAGTTTGGCCACTCAGCTCTGCTCGGTTCCCTCCCATTGTTTTTTTGTGCAAACAACTCCAGAGTTGTGAATTAGTTAACCACCAAAATGAGTGGAAAAAGGCCTGCTGCTGGTGGAAAGGGGAATAGGCGTGTTGGGAAGGGGAAAAAAGGTTGTGTCCGTGGGGTAGGTGTTAAAGCAACAGTAACATCTGCAGAAGAAAGACCATCTTCCAGCCAAACTAAAATGTCTACTTCTTTTAGCGGACAATGTGATAAGATCCCTTTCTTACGGCCACGCCAATCGCTACAAATTCCAGATGAGGCACAAAAACAGCAGGTGCTTCAACGGATATCAAGTGTTCCTTTAAGTGGGCTCTCCTCCACATCAA
This sequence comes from Phyllobates terribilis, assembly GCF_046119375.1. Classification (NCBI taxonomy): domain Eukaryota; kingdom Metazoa; phylum Chordata; class Amphibia; order Anura; family Dendrobatidae; genus Phyllobates; species Phyllobates terribilis. The sequence goes on along the minus strand of NW_027362763.1, from coordinate 263,666,799 downwards.
CTTCAACATCACAAATACTCCAGTCCTCAAAGGTGTCACCCCAATCGCACTTGCTTCCTCACAGCTCCCAAATCTCCAGCTGCCCATCTGAGTATGAGGTAGAACAGATGGTTGAGTCTGCAGAGCTGTTTACTCATACTATAGCCTGTGAATCAGAGGTCGACTCCAGCACTTCTGTGAATCCAGACGAGGAAATGATCTGCACTGATGCCCAGAATCTTTATGAGTCGGATCCAGGACCAGACGCAGAAGGTTCTGACCATAATGTAGACCCTCATTCCCAAACTGTAACTCCTGTTGGTGGAGACAATGAGGAAGACGATGATGAGACTCAAATACCTGATTGGAGCGACAACTTTAGTTTTTTGTCAGGGCAGGAACAGGCTGGCTCTGAGGACGACGGGTGTGATAACGCACAGGGTGATGATGATGAGGTTGGAGATCCCACTTACTGTCAACCCACAGTCAGCCAAGAGATGAGGTCAGCAGAGGAGGATGCTAGTGACGACGAGGTCAGGTTGCGCCTTCCTGGACAGAGACGTAGTACTGGAAGCACGTCAACAACTGCATCCTCAAACAGAACTCTGCCTCTCACCACAAGTCGTGGTGCCTCTTCAGGTCGCATGGGTGCTAAGCCTTGCATAGCCTGGGCATTTTTTCAGATCGATAAAGATGACCCAACTCGTGTTATCTGTAACATTTGTCAGCAAAAGCTAAGTAGAGGCCAAAAAATACATAGTTTGAGTACTTCATGCATGAACCGGCACATGGACATGAAGCATAAGTTGCAGTGGGAAGCTCACTGTGCTACAATGCGGCCTAGCCGGCCGGGCCAACCACTGTCTGCCATATCTTGTGCATCCGCGGCCTCTTCATCCTCTGTGACTGGGGGGACAGCAGTCACACCTGTTTTGGGGCGCAGACCTGCCACCTCTTTACCCGCAACAGCCAGCGTGATTGGCAGGTCATCATTTTCTTTGGAGGTGGTAACACCAGCTGGTGTTGAGCGCTGTCCGACATCGATAGCACCACCTTTGGATCAAGGCAACCTAACATGTCCGCCTGCATCTTCCTCACAGACCGGCAGTTTGCCTGGGACACCCTTATCAACCCCGTCTAAGCACAATAGCCAGCCCTCGGTCCCTCAGATGTAGACAAGTAAAAGACCATTTCCTCCTAGCCATGAGAAAGCTAAGAGGTTGAATTTCACCATCTGCAAGCTCTTGGCTACAGAAATGCTGCCTTTCCACCTGGTGGACACAGAGGATTTTCGAGACCTTATGTCCGTCGCAGTGCCCCAGTACCAGATGCCCAGTCGGCACTACTTCTCAAAGAAAGGTGTGCCTGCGCTCCACTAGCATGTCGCACACAACATCACCGCTTCTTTGAGAAACTCTGTGTGTGACAGGGTGCATTTCACCACAGACACTTGGACGAGTAGGCATGGACAGGGGCGTTACATGTCGCTGACTGGGCACTGGGTAACTATGGTGACAGAAGGACAAGGGGCTGCTGTCCAAGTCTTGCCGTCCCCACGAGTTGTGCGTCAATCCTCTTTATCTCAAAGTTCCTCCACTGCTTCTGCCTCCTCAACCTCCTCTCGGTCCTCCACCTGCACCCAAAGCCTGTCTGGTCATGCCACAAGCTTTCTAACTGGGCAGAAGGGATCCTGCACACCTGCTTAATATGCTGGCAGTAGGGCTCAACGTCATCAGGCGGTTTTTACTTTGAAATGTCTGGGAAATGTGAGTCACACAGCTGAGGAGTTGTGGTCAGCTCTGGAGAACCAATTTCATGAATGGTTGTCTCCACTGGACCTGAAACCAGGGAAGGCCGTGTGCGACAATGCTGCAAACCTGGGTGCGGCCCTTCGCCGGGGCAATGTCACACACGTGCCTTATATGGCTCACGTGTTGAAACTGGTTGTCCAGCAATTTTTAGCCCACTATCCCGGACTAGATGGCCTTCTGCAGAGGGCACGGTCGCTGTGTGCTCACTTCCGCCGTTCGCATCCCGCAGCTCAGCGACTTACATCTCTACAGAAGTCGTTGGGCCTGCCACTTCACCGGCTAAAATGCGATGTGCCTACCCGGTGGAATTCAACTCTGCACATGTTGCAGCGACTGTGGCAGCACCGACAAGCCCTGGTGCAATATGTTCTGACGTATAGCCTGGGCCAACGAGATCCAGAGGTGGGGCAAATCACGCTGGAGGAGTGGTCTCAGATCAGGGACCTATGCACCCTTCTGCACAGTATTGAAATGGTGACGAAGATGTTTAGTGCTGACGATGCCATTATCAGCATGACTATTCCGGTGATTTACATGCTGGAGCACATGTTAAACAGAATTCGGAGTCAGGTGGTGGCACAAGAGGAGGAGGAGGAGTTGTATGCGGAAGGGCTAACATCTGCAAGGTCCAGACGGTCGGCAGCACCAAGGCGGCAGGCATGTGAGGGTGGGGGAGATGGTTTTACCAGGGCGCATGGTAGCAGCCAAACTAGTGAGGAAGGTGCAGGAGCCCAGGAAGAAGTGGAGGACGAACTGATGGAAGACTCATCAGATGAGGGAGACCTTGATCACATTTCTGTTGTGCGAGGTTGGGGGGAGAGGACAGAGGAAGGAAGCATGATTGTTACCTCGCCACCAACACAACAGGGACTTGGTGCTCCTGGATGCGCAACACACATGAGTGCCTTCTTGCTGCACTACCTGCAACATGACCCTCGAATTGTGAGAATTAGAAATAATCCTGACTACTGGGTTGCCACACTGTTAGATCCCTGGTACAAAAGTAAATTTGCAGAAATTATTCCTGCCATAGAAAGGGATGCACGCATGCAGGAGTATCAGCAGAGACTGTTGCAGAATCTTACATGTGCTTTTCCACAAAACACCAGTGGTGTGCGTAGTGAATCTCACAGTTCCAACTTGCCAACCGTGGGACCGTCGAGTGTTCAGCACTCAAACCGTAACAGAACCACAGTATCTGCTGGTAACATCAATTTTGCGGAATCATTTCATCACTTTTTTAGCCCATCCTTTGCAAGGCCACAGGAGACAAGAAGTCTGACACATAGTCAAAGCCTAGAGATGATTGTACAGGAGTATCTCCAAGTAAACATTGAAGCCATGACTGTGTCACTGGACCCTTGCTCTTTTTGGGCTTCCAATCTGGATAAATGGCCGGAGCTAGCCACTTACGCCTTGGAGATCTTGTCATGCCCCGCAGCCAGCGTTCTGTCTGAACGTGTGTTCAGCGCTGCTGGTGGTGTGCTGACAGATAAGCGCACGCGGCTCTCCACTGATAATGTAGACAGACTCACGTTCATAAAGATGAACAAATCATGGATCCGAAACGACTTTTCTACCCCTGTGTCATCCTGGGGAGAGTAAAAGCTTGATGATTGGTTAAAATTACCTCACCAACCATTTTAAGCTTTCAAATTACTAATCATGTTTATCTGTATCTTGGCTGGAAAATAATTTGGGCTTTGTAGCAGTGTGCAGCACTGATTCTATTAGGCCATCTATAATAAGCTCCACCAGATTTAAAATTACTAATCATGTTTATCTGTATCTTGGCTGGAAAATAATTTGGGCTTTGTAGTAGTGTGTAGTACTGATTCTATTAGGCCATCTATACTAAGCTCCCCCAGATTTAAAATTACTAATCATGTTTATCTGTACCTTGGCTGGAAAATAATTTGGGCTTTGTAGCAGTGTGCAGCACTGATTCTATTAGGCCATCTATACTAAGCTCCACCAGATTTAAAATTAATAATAATTTTTAGCTGCATCTAGCCCGGAAAATAATTTTGGGGCTCCGAGATGCACAAGACACATAAGTGCCTTCTTGCTGCACTACCTGCAACATGACCCTCATATTGTCAGAATTCGAAGTAATCCTGACTACTGGGTTGCCACACTCTTAGATCCCCCAAACTTTTCGATCAACCTTTTAATTTTAATAAAGACCAAAAAAATGGTCATTTTTGAAATTATAAGCATTAGCAGGTTATTAGAAACTGAAATCAAACAGTTTTCAACTCAAAACTTTATTCTAGGTGATGTTACATTTTCACATAGGATCCCTTGTTCGAAAGGAGCTTCTGAACTCTCTCGTCCATTGAATTTGTCAGGTTTTGGATGGTTTCTGCTTCAATTGTTTTGCATGAGGACAGAATACCCTCCCAGAGCTGTTGCTTAGATGTGAACTGCCTCCCGCCATCATAGACACTCCTTTCGATGATGCTCCAGAGGTTCTGAATGGGGTAGAGGTCAGGGGAGCATGGGGGTCACACCATAAGTTTGTCCCCTTTTATGCCCATATCAGCCAGAGATGCGGATGTTTTATGTGCAGCATGAGATGGTGCATTATCATGCATAAAAATTATCTTGCTGTGGAATACACGGTTCTTCTTCTTGAAGCATGGCAGGAAGTGCTGTTTGAGAAACTCCACATACATTATGGAGTTCATCTTTACCCCTTCAGGGATCCTAAAGGGGCCGACAATCTCTCTCCCCATGATTCCAGCCCAAAACATTACTCCACCTCCTCCTTGTTGGCGCTGTAGCCGTGTTTGCGTGGGGTGTCCATCAACCAGCCATCCTCCACTCCATCCATCTGGACCATCGAGCGCTGCACGGCACTCATCCGTGAACAAAACAGTTTTGAGATCAGTCTTCATGTAATGTTTGGCCCACTGGAGCCGTTTCTGCTTGTATGAAGTGGATAGAGGAGGTCGACAGGATGGCGTATGCACAGCTGCAAACCTCTGAAGGACCCTGCATCTTGTTGTTCGGGGGACGTTGGAGGCACCAGCAGCTTCAAAAACTTGTCTGCTGCTATGACAAGGCTTTTTTGCCGCTGCTCTTTTAACCTGACGTAATTGCCTGTAGGAAAGAGTCCTCAATTTGCCCTTATCAGCACGCACACGTGTGTACTGTGAATCAGCTACATACTTCTTGATTGCCAAGACACTTCATCCTGATCATCGCACAATGTTGATTGTAGTCATGCCTTGACCTAAACACTCCACAATTTGTTGCTTCTCAGCAGCCGACACATCCTTTTTCTTTCCCATTTTGGCAGAAAATGTAGGCTGCTTAATAATGTGGGACAGCCTTCTTAAGTAGTCTTGCCTTTCATTGGACACACCTGCCAAACTAATTAGCACAGGTGTCTGCAATTGCTTACAGTGATATAAAGAGCCCTGACACACATCACCATCAATGAGTTTAACTGACAAACAAACAAATTCTTCCCTTATCACTCCTAAACACTTTTTGCATAATAATTTGGAACACAGTGTACATGTGCTTTTCCACAAAACACCAGTGGTTCACGTAGTGAATCTTACAGTTCTAACTTGCCAACCGTGGTCTGTATGGAGTTGTTCAATAAAGGGCCCAAAATTAAGATAACATAGATGGGAGAGGTCTCTATGAATAGGAATTCCTAAGTATTTGATACCCTGTGAGGGCCAGGCAAAGGTAAAGTTGGACTGGATGGAATCTTGTATGGATTTGGGGAGGGAGACATCGAGGGCCTCAGACTTCGCTGCATTGATTTTAAAATTTGACCATGTAACAAAGTGATCTATTTCAGCCATAACAGCATGGATGGATATATGTGATTGAGTGATATATACTAGGACATCATCAGCAAATAGAGAGCACTTGTACTCGGTGCCTCCCACCTCAATCCACCTAATATTGGGGTTATGGCGAATTGATGAGAGCAGGTGCTCCGTCACTAGGATGTATAAGAGAGGGGACAGAGGACATCCCTGCCTTGTCCCATTGGTGATTGTAAAAGGTGATGAAAATGTTCTGATGCACCCCCTGGGCCTTGGGACACCCGGAGCCGGACCCTTTTTGGTGGATGCTGGTGGTTGTAGTCTCCGTGGCGGCGACCCGGTTCCGTGGCTCAGGGCGGTCAAACTAGTGGCGGAACTATTTATGTGGTTTTGATGTTTAAATGTCCGACTACGCCACCCGTGGATTGAGGTCAGAGTGAACCGCCGCTGCAGGGCAGACCGCTGAGGCTGGTGTTGTGGGTGCAGCAGAGCGTAGCATAACTCCCCACGGGAGGAGTATAGCCTCAGGGCAGTGTATGCGGAGGATGGGGGTGATGGTGCAGGGCAGCAGCAGTAACGACACGGAGTCAGTGATGCAGTCCAGGGCCTTTACTCACAGTTCTTATTATCCAGACCACGCCTGCAGGTAACGGCTGCCCACGTCGTACTGTGCTCACCAGGTGAGGGGCTCAGACAACTCCCAGATAACTTTGGAGCGTTTCACAGGACCCCCTTTGTGTGTCCTTTGTCTGGCCTTTCTTACCAACCCTTCTGTCCGGCTGCCTCGGGCCTCCTCTTGGTAAACTTGGCGCCAGTTTCCCTGACCCTTTGTGGTGCCTTCCTAGCGGGTGTAGCGAGGGGCTGCGCCACATAAAATGTCACAGCCTCCGGTTTCTAGCTGAGGGTCGTTTCCTGCCTCCACTAGTTTCGGGGACCGGTCTCCCCCTTTGGCCTGACCCCTCCACGCAGGTGGATTCGGGCATGCGGTGGTGACTCGCCCGTCCGCACCACTGGGATCCCTTCGTTCCTCGTTCCTGGAGCCTTCTCCGCTCCTCTTCCTTCCTTCTCCCTCTTCCAGGCCTGGGCCTCTGTTACTAGGCCCGCCTCTGGAGCAGAGCTCATGCAGAGCCCCTGCTCCCTGTCACTTCTGCTCAGACTTCTCTGCACTGAACTAAGATGGTGCCCACCTTTTATACTCCCTTCTCAATGCACCCAGGAACTGCTTCCTCCCTGCTCCTGCACTACAGGGTTCCCCTTCCTCAGTGTTCCCTCCCCCCACTCCAGCCAGGGACAGGGACTGTCGTGCCCATCTCAGGGGCATATTGGTCGCCCTGCCCCACGGCAATGTGGTGTAATGCATGCAGGTGTCGGGTCCTGATCCACACTCCATCCTTACCTGAGAGTGAGATATCATACCTCTGGGTAAGGTGCAATACCTCTGTAGCAACCGAGCCCTCAGGGTGCTACAGTTCCATTTATCTTCAGCCTAGGTGATGTATTGCGATACAGGGCCGTGATTTTGGCTATAAAAGGGTCCCCTAGACCCCTACCCCAAGCTTTTTAAGAGAATCATATATGGCGTGCCAGGAGACTCTATGGAATGCTTTCTCAGCATCCAACGAGAATATCTAATTACAAATTTTTAACTGCATCTAGCCCAGGAAATACTTTGTGCCTAGTAGCAGTGTCTGCTAGTCAGCGGATTATCCCGGCTGTTAAGCAAGCTACACCACCTGTAGTTTGGACACTTAATTTTTTCAAAGGAAATGCTTCGGGACCACGGGATACTCAGTGAAGAGCATCAGGAGGCACCCCAAGGCATAGGGGCTGGGACTGGCAGTAGGATGCCTTGCGGTGGACAGCCGAGCTCGATCCTTATAAAAGCTTTTTAACTGCAGCAGCTTTAGTGGACGCTACTGGAGCTGGAATTACGCGGCTGCTGGCATGAGACTTGCCCTCCAATAGATCCTTGTAAATGGATTTAAAGTGTATTCATTCAAATTAGAGAGACAATTTAAATTAAAAAGCTTAGAGCTGCCTCCACCACAGGGGGGCTCGCTCGACCCACCAGCGGACAGGCACCAGTATTGGGAGAGGGGGGCTGGCCGTCAGGGTTTACCGCGGCTCTGGCACAAACCCGGCGACACGGAGGTGGCACGGACAGGAGCGGACTGGCCGTGTCGGCTTCTCACTTTTTGGATTTTAGAAGGGCATGACATGCCTATATCTGTGTCTCCCACTCCTTTTACTCCTCCACCTCTTTTCTTTTCGCATGACTATATGTACTTGTGACTTTTCCATGTGTTAGTTGTGTCTTCTGAGCAGTTTGTCAGCTTTTGGACACCTTTGAAGGTGTTTTCTATGTGTTTCTATGTGTTTTTGTTTGCCTGCCATTGGTTTTAACGGTGTTCGAAGGTGTTCGACGAACAGTTCGACGAACAGTTCGGCGAACACACGGGTGTTCGACGAACCGAACCGAACTCGAACATTACGGGGGTGGCTCAACACTAACCCCCACACCATCACACTTCCTCCTCCATGCTTCACGGTGGGAACCAGGCATGTACAGTCCATCCGTTCACCTTTTCTGCGTCGCACAAAGACACGGTGGTTGGAACGAAAGATCTCAAATTTGGACTCATCAGACCAAAGCACAGATTTCGACTGGTCTAATGTCCATTCCTTGTGTTCTTTAGCCCAAACAAGTCTCTTCTGCTTGTTGCCTGTCCTTAGCAGTGGTTTCCTAGCAGCTGTTTTACCATGAAGGCCTGCTGCACAAAGTCTCCTCTTAACAGTTGATGAAGAGATGTGTCTGCTGCTAGAACTCTGTGTGGCATTGACCTGGTCTCTAATCTGAGCTGCTGTTAACCTGCGATTTCTGAGGTTGGTGACTTGGATAAACTTATCCTCAGAAGCAGAGCTGACTCTTGGTCTTCCTTTCCTGGGGCGGTCCTCATGTGAGCCAGTTTGTTTGTAGTGCTTGATGGTTTTTGCAACTGCACTTGGGGACACTTTCAAAGTTTTCCCAATTTTTCGCACTGACAGACCTTCATTTCTTAAAGTAATGATGGCCACTCGTTTTTCTTTACTTAGCTGCTTTTTTCTTGCCATAATACAAATTCTAACAGTCTATTCAATAGGACTATCAGCTGTGTATCCACCAGACTTCTACACAACACAACTGATGGTCCCAACCCCATTTATAAGGCAAGAAATCCCACTTATTAAACCTGACAGGGCACACCTGTGAAGTAAAAACCATTTCCGGTAACTACCTCTTGAAGCTCATCAAGAGAATGCCAAGAGTGTGCAAAGCAGTCATCAAAGCAAAAGGTGGCTACTTTGAAGAACCTAGAATATAAGACATATTTTCAGTTGTTTCACACTTTTTTGTTAAGTATATAATTCCACATGTGTTAATTCATAGTTTTGATGCCTTCAGTGCGAATGTACAATTTTCATAGTCATGAAAATACAGAAAAATCTTCAAATGGGAAGGTGTGTCGAAACTTCTGGTCTGTACTGTATATATATATCTACTATATAATCGGCTTTTCCCGTCTGTCTGTCCGTCCAAGAAATCCCACGTCGCTGATTGGTCTGGCCATGGGGAATCAGCGACGCGGGATTTCAGAACAAGATGGCGGCCGTTAGCAGCTCATCTGCCGCACGGAGGTCAGCGGGGATGCAGCCGGGAGATGACCGGCGCTAGCCTCACTCGCCGGTCCTCCCTTCACACTTGCCGCCGGTAGCGACCAATCAGCGATTTTGGCGCCAAATTTAAACACGCTCTCCGGCCAATTAGCGTCGGATTTAAAATAAGTACGCCACCGTCGGGAGATAGCAGGGTTGACTCCGCCCATGTGGTCATGTGACTCACCAACTGCCCATGACGAACTGAACATGCTTTGTCAGTCACAGTGTGTGATGTACTTCTGTCACATTTAATGAATACGTTCTGTCAGTCACAGTGCGACATAGTTCAGTCACGGTTACTAAACACGGTCAGTCAGAGTGTGATGTACTTCTGTCACGTTCAGTGAACACGCTCTGTCAGTCTCAGTGTGACGTACTTCGGTCACGTTTACTGAACACGTTCTGTCAGTCACAGTGTGACGTACTTCTGTCATGTTTACTGAACACGTTCTGCCAGTCACAGCACGCTGAACAGATACTTCTTTACTGCACGTTATCACGATTTACGCTTCCTGTCTTCCAATGGGTCGTAAGCGAAAATACGCCACTGAGGATGACAGAAAAGCAGCAGAAGCAGCAAGGAAATGACAACGTTGCAAGCAACAGACACCACAACAAACTGCTGCTGCACAAGCCCAGAATGCGGAATCTCACAGAAAACGTCGGCAACAGGAGACACCACAACACACTACCGCCAGACAAGCCCAGGATGCGGAATCTCACAGACAACGTCGGGAACGGGAGACACTGCATCACACTGCCGCTAGGCAGGAACACGATGTGGAATCCCATAGACAATGTCGGGTGAATGAATCTCCAGGATCCAGTGCAAACAGACAACAACACGATCGCCAAATTTATAAAAAACGAATGCTCTACCAACTAAGGCAAACCCAGCAGAATATTCAACAACTTGCACGTTATGTAACAGACAATGAAACGTACGTACGCGGAACAGGAGACCCCTGGCTGCAGCCGCAAATAGTCGTGATGTAAGCGGAAGCAAGAGCCGGCTACAGCCGGGGGAATTAGGTGCTGGCTGTGCGTGGTCAGCGATGTTGTCACAAGCAGTATTGACAACATGACGTAATTACAAAATTCATTAGTGGCCCCGGGGGGATACATTGGGGGGTTATTTTAAAGTAGCGCACAACCCATTTAAACACTGCTTCGCTGATGAGTCGCGCCCGGTCGGCCTCATACATATTCTAGAATACCCGATGCGTTAGAATCGGGCCACAATCTAGTATATATATATATATATATATGTATATATACATATATATACATATATATATATATATACACACATATGCAGTGGAGAAAATAAGTATTTGATACACCGCCAATTTTGCAAGTTTTCCCACCTACAAAGAATGGAGAAGTCTGTAATTTTTATCGTAGGTACACTTCAACTGTGAGAGACAGAATCTGAAAAAAAATCCAGAAAATCACATTGCATTTTATTGCATGAAATAAGTATTTGATACAATAGAAAAACAGAACTTAATATTTGGTACAGAAAACTTTGTTTGCAATTACAGAGGTCTGATGTTTACTGTAGTTCTTGACCAAGTATGCACACACTGCAGCAGGGATTTTGGCCTACTCCTCCATACAGATCTTCTCCAGATCTTTCAGGTTTGGGATGGTGCATGGTGAGTAGAATTGATACCAAAAAGTTCTATATTGGTCTCATCGGACCTTGCTTGCCCTGTAGGATTTTAATCCATGACGGCATAGTGTCTTACTAACGGTAATGTTTGAGAATGTGGTCCCAGCACTCTTCAGGTCGTTGACCAGGTCCTCCCGTGGTACAGAAACATTGGTTTGCAATTACAGAGGTCAGACATTTCGTGTAGTTTTGGAACAAGTTTGCACACATTGCAGCAGGGATTGTGGCCTACTCCTCCATATAGATCTTCTCCAAATCTTTCAGGTTTCGGGGCTGTCGCTGGGCAACATTGAGTTTCAGATCCCTCCAAAGATTTTCTATTAGGTTCAGATCTGGAGACAGGCTAGGCCACTCCATGACCTTGAAATGTTTCTTACAGACGCACTATTTAGTTGCCCTGGATGTGTGTTTCAGGTCATTTTCATGCTGGAAGACCCAGCCACGACCCATCTTCAATATTCTTACTTAGGGAAGGAGGTTGTTGGCCAAAATCTTGCAATACATGACTCCATCCATCCTCCCTTCAATACGGCGCAGTCATCATGTCCCCTTTGCAGAAAAGCACCCCCAAAGTATAATGTTTCCCCCACCATGCCTCATGGTAGGAACGGTGTTCTTGGGGTTGTACTCATCCTTCTTCCTCCAAACACGAGTGGAGTTGATACCAAAAAGTTCTACTTTGGTCTCATCTGACCACATGACCTTCTCCCATGCCTCCTCTGGATCATCCAGATGGTCATTGGTGAACATCAAATGGGCCTGGATATGTGCCAGCGTGAGCAGGGAGACCTTGCGTGCCCTGCAGGATTTTGATCCATAACGGCATAGTGTTCTTAATGGTAATGTTTGAGACGGTGATCCCAGCTCTCTTCAGGTCATTGACCAGGTCCTCCCGTGTAGCTCTGGGCTGATTCCTGACTTTTCTCAGAATCATCATTACCCCACGAGGCAAGATCTTGCATGGAGCCCCAGATGGAGAAAGATTGACAGTCATCTTGTGTTTCTTACATTTTCTAATAATTGTGCCTTCTCACCAAGCTGCTTGCCTATTGTCCTGTAGCCCATCCCAGCCTTGTGCATGTCCACAATTTTGTCCTTGGTGTCCTTACACAGCTCTTTGGTCTTGGCCATGGTGAAGAGGTTGGAGTGTGATTGATTGATTGAGTGCGTGGACAGGTGTCTTTTATACAGGTAACGAGTTCAAATAGATGCAACTAATACAGGTAATGAGGGCTTCTTAACCCCTTAATGACCGGAGCATTTTCCATTTTTGCTCCCCTTGTTCCCAGAGCCATAACTTTTTTATTTTTCAGTCAATATTGTCATGCGAGGGCTTATTTTTTGTGGGACGAGATGTACTTTTGAAAGACATCACTAGTTTTACCATATCATGTACTGGAAAATGGGAAAAAAAATCAAAGTGCGGTGAATTTGCAAAAAAAGTGCAATTCCACAGTGTTTTTTGGGGTTTCTTTTTTACCATGTTCACTGAATGCTAAAACTGACCTGCCATTATTATTCTCTGGGTCATTACGAGTTCGTAGACACCAAACAAGTGGTGAAAAAAAAATCCACAGTTTGGTAAAAAAAAAAAAAAAAAAAAAAAGCGCCATTTTCCGAGACCCGTAGCGTCTCCATTTTTCGTGATCTGGGGCCGGGTGAGCGCTTATTTTTTGCGTGCCGAGCTGATGTTTTTATTGATACCATTTTAGGGCACATATGATGTTTTGATTGCCCGTTATTGCATTTTATTGCAATGTTGTGGCGACCAAAAAAACGTAATTCTGGTGTTCAGAATTTTTTTCTCATTACGCCATTTACCAATCGGAATAATTCTTTTTTTATATTGATAGATTGGGCGATTCTGAACGTGGCGATACCAAATATAAGTATGTGTGGGCTTTTTTTGTTTTATTTTGAATGGGGCGAAAGGGGGGTGATTTAAACTTTTATATTTTTTAAATATTTTTAACAACTTTTTTTTTACTTTTTGCATGCTTCAATAGTCTCTGTGGGAGACTAGAAGCGGCACTTGCCTGATCGGATCTGCTACATACAGGCGATGAGCAGACCGCCTGTATGTAGCAGATTTGCTCACTTGCTATAAGCGCCAACCACTGGGTGGCGCTCATAGCAATCTGGACATGACAACCACAGGGGTCTCCTGCAGACCCCGGGTTGTGATGCCAACCCATCGGTGACCCGTGATCATGTGATGGGGTCACCGATGGGCGAGGTAAGTGACGCAATGTTAAATGCCACTGTCAGAGATTGACAGCGGCATTTAACTAGTTAACAGCTGTGGGTGGATCGCAATTCCACTCGTGGCTGTTGCAGGCCCATATCAGCTGTATAAATCAGCTGACACGTTCCTGGTTTAGTGCAGGCTCAGCGCCAGAGCCCATGCTGAACCGGGGTTTACGACATGGTGAATACTATTACTTATCACTTCGTAAAGGGGTTAAAGAAAAACTAACAGGTCTGTGAGACCCAGAATTCTTGCTGGTTGGTAGGTGATCAAATGCTTCATGCAATAAAATGCAATTTAATTTTTTAAAAATCATACAATGTGATTTTCTGGTTTTTAGTTTTAGACTCTGTCTCTCACAGTTGAAGTGTACCTACAATAAAAATTACAGACCTGTCCATTCTTTGTAGGTTAGAAAACTTGCGAAATCGTCAGTGTACCAAATAGTTATTTTTCCCACTGTATATAGTAGTAAAGCCAGGTAGGACTGGGTTAAATCCTAGCACTGCAGGTCTTGATTAGATGCACATGACTAGTTTTCACTAAAAACCAGGGCCTGTGATCACTAGATGATCACTAGAATGCCACGGCCCCACTATCAGTATTTGGTCAGTATTCAGTCAGTATTTTTTCTCAGGAGTGGGAGCCAAAACCAGGTGAGGAACAATCAGAAAAGGTATAATAGAAACAAGTCACCAATTCTGCATTTATCACCCACTCCTGGTTTTGGCTCCCACTCCTGAGAAAAAATACTGACCGAATACTGACCAAATACTGATAGTGGGGCTGTGGCCTTAGTGTCAGTCTGCTGGATGAAACAGAGTCGAGTGTAGTGCTACTGAGTGACCAGCCAAAATGTGAGCTGTAGCTGAGAGAGAGACGTGGCAGGGTCTCTTTGTGAAAGGAGACTGCATAGTTCAGCTAGGAAAGCTGAGCAATCTGTTTGTAGGAGCTGCAGAGAACCGCGTGGATGCTGCAGCCTGTTCAGTGTGAAATGTTTAATCAAAATACCACCATTCTATAAATACAAACAAACCCTTCAAAAAGCAGATAATTCAACAATGCTTGAGTACAGGTAATACCCAGGTCAAAAGGAAGGGACAGAACAAATAAATAATACCTCACTGACTGGGGACACAGAAAAGCCTAGTCAAAAATGTAAATAGTCCAATATAGTAGACTAAACTTAGGAAGGATATCTAAGGATCCAGTCAGTGAGGCACCTTTTTACTTTTTAATGGATTTTTATTGTTACCTAATAAGCATTATATTTTATTATTTATTTGTTGTGTCACTACCTTTTGACCTGGGTATTAACTTATACCTTTTGCTATTTTTTTAACAGATTGTCCACTTATCTCAATGAATTTCAAAGTCAAAGAAACCTCTTGGCTATCCAAAACCTCTGATATTTTTAGCAAAGGTGCCTCTTCAATACCTCTGCCTCTAACAAAGAAACCATTATATTTTATAGAAATGCATTATTCAGAAAAACCAAACTTTGGTGGACTAAAACGTCATTAGAAAATTATTTGATCCAAGAAATAATACCCAGAAGATTGAGAGTTCAGCTATTTCTGACTTTTGATCTGGAAGATGAGGACATGATTAAGAGACGGAAAACTGCCGCCACAACTTGTTCATTAGAATTTATCTGAATAATCATTTAAAAAAATGCACCTTCTTTATCCAAATTAGAAGATGATATTGAAAATTTATAAAAAAACTTTACAAAAATATATGAAAGCTGAGTATTTGCAGGAATTGTTTTCAGACATTGAAAAGACTTTGAGAAATGAGAAAAAGATATTAGTTCAGACAAAATGAAAAAGTATCAATGTGATCTTACGGATTTTGAATCTAGCAAGGTATTTACCGTATATACTCGAGTATAAGCCGACCCGAATATAAGCCGGGGCACCTCAATTTACCACAAAAAACTGGGAAAATGAATTGACCCGAGTGTAAGCCTAGGGTGGGAAATGCAGCAGCTACTGGTAAATTTCCCTATCCTGGTTTGTATGGCCCATCATCCCCAATTCTGGTATGCATGGTTCCCTCATTCCCAATCCTGGTATGCATGGCCCCATCATTCTAATCCTGGTATGCATGGCACCCCATCATCCCAATCCTGGTATGCATGGCACCCCACCATCCCAATACAGGTATGCATGGCACCCCTCATCCCAATCCTGGTATGTATGGCACCCCTCATCCCTGTCCTGGTATGCATGGCACCCCTCATCCCTGTCCTGGTATGCATGGCACCCCTCATCCCAATCCTGGCATGCATGACACCCCTGATCCCAATCTTGGTATGCATGGCACCCCTCATCCCAATCCTGGTATGTATGGCCCCCCTCATCCCCAATCCTGGTATGCATGGCACCCCTCATCCCAATCCTGATATGCATGGTCGGGTCTCCCCTATCCTGGTATACATGGCCCCCCCATCACTGCATACATTAAAAAAATAAACACTTCTACTCACCTCCCTTCCCTGTACTCTATCGTTGTGTCCTGTTTTGCCAGCAGCAGCTCACCTCCGCATCTGAGCAGCATATGACGTCACTGCCATGCTCCCTCAGATGCGGAGGTGAGCTGCGGGGATATTCACTTGTCTCCACGCTGGGATCATGTGCGTGGAGATGAGTGAATATCCATGTTCTTTAATAGCATGCCCACTACTAAAGAGAATGAATATTCACTCTTCTCAATGCCCATGGGAGTGGAGAAGAGTGAATATGCATTCTCTTTAGTAGCGTGCACAGAGGATCGCTGAGCGGCAGCGCTGTGGTGCTGCTGACACCGTGTGCACGCTATTAAAGAAATGAATATTCACTCCTCTCCACTCCCATGAGCGTGGAGAAGGGCGAATATTCATTTGCCTTTAGCAGCGGGCACACGTGGTAGCTGCAGCAGTGGCTACTGCGTGTGCCCCGCTCCTCCACCGCTGCAAACCCCCCTCCCCTATCCACCACCGGAATGTATATACCCGAGTATAAGCCGAGGGCGTCCTTTTCAGCCAAAAAAATGTACTGAAAAAGTAGGCTTATACTCGAGTATATAAGGTAGATGGTAACTGAAAATAATCCTCACCTAAAGGTTTAATTTCTAGAAGCCTCTCAGTGAATTCCATATCATCCATAGCGCATAGTAATGCTTCAACTAGTGATCAGGACACTACTAGAGAAACACTATATCTTTCGTAAAGGCAACACCAATAAAAGGGATGATCCTCCCAAGATAATAAATCTCTCTTTATATTTTGACTGACACACAATTAGAAATTTTGGATAAAGGTCTAACCTTTTCTCCCTCGCATCCTTTAGACTCGTTCATGACAATGAAGGATTTGCACTTGTTCTCAGAAAACTTATTTTCAGGAAACTACATCACAAAACAAGTTTCCATGATCTATTTACCGTAAAAAAAGAACAGTTGGCATTAGCCATCCACAAAATACACCACCGCAGGTAAGTAATTTCCCCTTACATATTGTCAGCAGATCCATGAAATTCCCAGTCTTAACTATTTGTCCGGCAGTGGAGATTTTTACCAAATTGGTAACTGATAATATAGAACGGCTTTCTGGCAAATCCACTGGCCAATTTAATCTTAATAGAATACAAAGGGTGGCCCTCAAAGAACTACAGTCCTGGCATGATGTGGTTTTTAAACCGGCTGACAAAGGGGGAAACCAAGTCATTTAGCCTAATTCCATGTCCGAAAAACAAGCTTATAAATTATTAGGTGATACCAATTGCTACAAGAAGTTTCTTTTCAAATCCACTTTCCTCTTTCCACAGTCTCCCTGACGAAGGGTGAGGGCCAAAATACACGTCGGGGTCGGCACACTTCCATAGAGGAGCTCTGTTTCACATCATCTCTAGGTAAACCTGCCACCCCATTGTGCATAATGTAGTTCTGGTAGTTCACGTTATATTTATAGACCTACACACAACATGATATAATTGTGGTGGATGAATATTGGAGTTTTGCCATTGTACATGGATTACGCATTTTACTCTCTATGAGAAAATATTTTCTACAAGTATGCATTTGTCACTATGTTACGTGCGTTCCTGTCCTTATCTGTATTTATGCCTACCTCCCCCAACTTTTGGTCTTTCAATAAATATTTAAATTTTGATTAATACCAAGGACAATCGATCATTGTTTTTTACTTTGTTCATGATATTGAACGGGCATATAAAGAGGGTACCATCTCAAAAAAGTTTGTGGATGCCATTAAAGAACTACACTCACGTCTTTCCATCTTTTACCTCATTCCGAATATCCACAGAAATCCCATGGATCTGCCAGGAAGACCTATTACGGCAGGTAATGGGAGTTTGTGTGAAATCATCTGTAATGTCATTGATTTTTTTCTAAAACCATTGGTAGCTGAGCTGCCATCTTACATCAAGGATACGACATCAGCTCTTCGACGACTGGATCATGTGCAACTGAATGATAATATGCTTATGGTGACTGCAGATGAATCACTATATACTTCCACTAAACATCCCGATAGGCTCAAAGCTGTTTCCTTGATTTTGAAATCAAAGATTAAAGAAATTAAAGAAAAAAATTACCTCCAGATAGAGGCGACTGTGCCCCATCTTATGCCAATTTACTTTGGGGTGCATGGGAAAGAGAGATATTTGTCAGTAATCCTTATCCTACTCTGATAAAATTCACAACTGGATTAGGTATGTTGATGACATATGGTTTATTTGTGACGGGTCAGTTACTGAACTTCAACAAATGATCAGAACATTAAACAATAATACCCTTAATATCAAACTTACTTTTAGGTTTGGTAGAGATCTGGACTTTCTTGACTTGCATGTACATGCATTACCTGATGGTCAACTATCTATAGACATCTTCAGGAAATCCACTACGAATTATTTTGTTCACGCAAGGTCATCTCACCCCAATGCTAAAATCTGGGGGATCCCAACTGGACAATTCTTGAGAGCCAAAAGGATATGTTCTGAGGACAAATCATTCCAAGCTCAATCAAAAGAACTTGCCCACTGCTTTGAAGAACAAGGATACAGCCAGAGACAAATCAGACGGCGGTATCAAAAGGCAAAGAAAACACAAAGGAATCTACCTCTCTATAATAACCAACTCAAGGAAAATTTTACCTACGATGATCGGGTTCGATTAATTACAACATTTCATAATTAATGGCAGGATTTCACTATCATTATCAAAAAGAGTGTAATGTTTTACACACCGATCCTGTCCTTAGAACGATACTACGGTGTGTAAGTCACATAGCACTGGTTCCCACCAGAGATGCACAGAGATGAGTAATTAAGAGAGCCCTTGCTCAGCCTTTTCTCTCCTGACTATAGAAAAGCTTCATTCTTTTGTGGAGGTGACTATGTGGAGAATGATGTCCTTTCAGCATGGACTAGAACTAGATTCTGGATGTGGTTGTTCTTGCTTGTAGGAATGTCCAATCTTCCCCTCTCTTGGCTGGTTTGTTCCACCTTTCAGATTGTGTCAGCACTGAGCTAAGAGACTCCTTCCCAAATTTTTATGGTGAGAAGATAGTGAATACCTAAAGCTCATATACATACATTAGCTAGCAGAAAGCAACAAAGTACAAAGCACATTACACAGTGATCAATTCTCAATGTAGACAGGCATATAACAATGCATTATACATTTTCTAACTCACAGTACCCAAAGGGAATTATGGCACACTGTACCAGATCTACAGCCACGCCACAACCGTTTCATTTAGCAACAGTAGGATGAGTACCAGGATACCACACTATTATATTCATAGTGTTATGATGCCTAGGGTCACATAAGTTTGGAAAATGTAAAATTGTTCATGTTATGCATCCCATATGCTGAGTATGGAACCCATTTTAAAAAATGTAATTTCCACTCCTGCATACACATAAGATCAATTGTTTGTCTGACGGGAATCTTTTCAGACATCACTATAATCATGCCATTTTACTTTTGGTCAAGTAGGCATGGTCTTTACAAAGTGACAAAGTTACGCTAAGATTATTCTGCTCAAAGAACCGAGGTGAAATTGCTGGGATATGCGGAGAGGTATTAAGTATGGTAAGCTTTACTATTTACAGACCTAGAGTAGAGGTTTCCATAAAATAATTAGCATTATCAGCAGAAAGTAAATAAATATATATTTAGTGACACCATATGAGGTCTCATACTCAGCAAAGAAATATGTTGAGTTGTAGAAACAACATATGCTTCTAGTTGTGCTTCCAGGAAAAACAGTTGATTTGATTAGATGAAAGGTAGAAAGGGAGGATGAAGCAGTGATGGACACATTTATACATTTTGGGGGGCAGCGCTCCCATTACAGCCTCTCTGCTTTACTTTTATGGTGCTGCCCTCAGAACAGCTTGGAGCCTATATTATTGGAATAGTTGAAATTGTTGGAGTATGAAGAAGACTTTGTGTGTAAATAATTTAATATTTTCCATTGGCGTTATTTGTCATCAGCTTTATGTATTACATATGCTTTGAGTAAAAGTCTGTGCTTTCATGAGAATTCTAGAGACTTTGCATCAGAAATTTATTATAAAAGTCACAGCAGCATATTACATAAAGCTCAGTACACTACAGTCCTTTACTACGTGTCATGGTGTAACCTTTTACTATATTTTGAGGTGTTATATTCCTGTAAGGCCGCCAGTAATCCTATGACCGGCCCTGGTCACTTACAAGGCCTACGCAATGTCATGACGTCTTGACATACATCTCATGTGAGGTCTAGTGACTACTGTAGACATGGCATCACCCGGGTATAGCAAACATCAACGTCGTCCGTGATGCCGGGCAGAGGATTGCCAGCAGAAAAGTGAACACTGCTCTGGTCCAGCTGCCAATGAGCAGTGAACTGGATGCTGGACAAGGCTAGTATGAATCTTTTCATTCATTTCTAATGGATGTAACAGGTCCACCAAAGCTGGAGTCACTTACCGTTCTGGCTCACAGAGGGTCAACACCCCTACAGGCTTGTCATACCTTGATTGAAGAGGCATGAGAAAATATCTGGCCAAAAGTGGTTTTCCTTGACGATAACAGCTGATCTCCAAAGGTGTTCGGCAATACTGATGCAATATGATTTGTAATATGTCCATACTGGAGATCCATGTTATGAATGCCTATCAGTAGCACCATTTTTTTTCTATTCCTGTGTTTGGTCTGTTTCGGTAGTTTGAATCTTTTTGCTCATCTCTACTTCATGAAGTACATGGCTATCTCTTCACTTGAATTGTCTATCCAGACTAATTCAGTTGTCAGGGTTTAGATAATGGGGACCAGCTATAGAAGGCCAGCTTTTTTTGAAGAAAGTTGTCCTGGGAAAACCTTACTTTGGTATTTGTAATAATATCTGAAGAATACACTCAGAAATCTAAAATGTAACAAGTAAATAATAGCATTAGCTTTTTGTGCTTGTTCATTATGATGATCAAAAGGAACTGACACTTTTTTACATAAATACATTGAAAATGTGGGCTCTTCATGATATGATTGTGCGATACACAGAACATTACCACAAATAATCAGATACTACACTAAGCAATCTATACAACTTTTATAATGCCCAACAGGATATTTGCTCTTTGCTGCTGAAAAAAATAAATTCTTTTGTGGATTGAGAAAGTGATAGAATATGCCAATTCAGAGAAATACACAAATCCTTCAATTAAAACAAAAATTCATATTAAATATAAAAGGTCACACGTTCCTATAGTGGCTCTTGGACATTGAGTAGGAGTTGCTGCCAAGTGTTAGAATTGGACTTTTTCTCTTAGGAGGAAAAATAAATATGTTCATAGTAAAATACTGCCTCCTAGTGTTGCCAATGGAGAACATCAGGAAAAAATGCATTTCTATAGTAGAATTATTAAAATCATATATGTTAAACTTCTTTACAACTACGGGTTTACTTACTGAAACTCTGTGGATGTCTGTGCTCCCCTCAGATGTGAAAAGTGCATTTCTGAATGAATTTGGCATATCTTTCAGCTGCCATGTTCCACCACAATGTACTCCAGTCAGGAAGCTATAACTTATGCCACTTTTGTGGCATAAATGATGATGAATTTGTTAGCCATGCTCAGCCATGCCCCAAAGTTTACTCATTTTTTCAAATAGCTGGTGAAGCTGGCTGGGACTGGCATAAAAATAGTAAGTTGCTAAATTTTCAAACAGTTTTCCAACAAAATTAATGCCAAAACTGTTTGGTGAGCCTTTGTTCTACCTTTACTGTGTTTGGCAGTGCACATTTTAAGTCACTAGGCTTTCTCTGATAAAAAATATTATATTTTCAGCCTTTCTAAATTGATAATACAGTTGACAATAGACCTCGACATAAAATTAAAATTTCAGGAAGTTAAACAAGAAAAATGTAAGGTCAATGAAGAATGATGCCCCTTACAGACTTATGGATGGTTGTCCACTACTTATTTCACTAGGTGAAGATTATTGGAATTTCTCCAAATAGCTCAAACATATTTCACTGTATGTCAGGGTGCAGTGTAATTAACAAAGCTTTTATTAAATTATCTAATGATAAGAATGAGCTAAGTAGTATTAGGAACTCTATATAGTAAAATAAATCAAAGAGCCAGACAACAAATTCAGAACAGATACCTAGCACTACTTGTTTCCTTAGTTGATGCTGCAATGATTCAACAGGAGCTTGGATGTTTATGATCAACCCATATAGTTGGTTCTCATGTCAAATACTAACATTGACCTACAAAGCTGTCCATAATCTGTTTCTTCCATATATCTCTGAACTAATCTCCCAATATCTTCCCACACGTAATCTCCGGTCCTCCCAAGGCCTCCTTCTCTCTTCCACATTCGAACATTCCTCACTCAATCGCCTCCAATACTTCTCCCGAGTGTCCACCAGCCTCTGGAATTCTGTGCCACAACACGGCCGATTATCCACCACTTTCCGAACTTTCAGATGGAACTTGAAAACTCATCTCTTCAAGAAAGCTTACAGCCTGCAATGACCCCACTGCTACCTCACCACTAGTTGCCGCAACCTCCTAACCTATACATATTAGGTGGTTGCCCGCCCATGGAAATCTATGGGTTCATTTAACTTGCTCTTGGATCTACCATAGAGCAAGAAGGTTAAGCACCAGAATGCAGTGCACTTTGTACTTACTTTTGTTGTTAACATGTGATTAGGCAAGTTATCTGTATTAAAACTGCAGATACTGCAAACCTCAGGACCATCGATTACATGGGTAGATCTATACTAACTAGAAAGGTGATAGAGTGCAAGAAATTTTACATATCAACTTAGGTTTTATGCAATAGGCATGTACAGCGAGAGAAATAAGCATTGAACACATCACCAATTTTCTAAGTAAATATATTTCTAGAGGTGCTATTGACATGAAATTCTCACCAGATGTCGGTCACAACCCTTTCAAGCCAAAGAGGCAAATAAATCACCTTCTCTGTGTGAACACTTTTTTTTTCTTTTACTTCCTCCTCCTCCCTTTCGGGGCGTTCCTCATGCTTTTTTGGAGCCATTTTCTCCTATTTAAAGCCTTGAGTTCTTGTACCCTGTTCAATTGGCTTTTATACCTTGAGAAAGGCAATGATCCGTCACAGAAACGCATTCGTATTAATAAAAACCGTTTTGGAATCCCAAGGCTCTTTATTCCCGCAGCGAAGCCCACCTAAATGTACCAGCTTCCACTTTTGCCATTATACATCTGGAAGAACCATTTCCTCCAGCCATGGAGCAGCAGCAGTGGCTTTACATGCTTTTATAGGTTTTGCGCCTGCACACAACATCTTTAGGTGAGTGTTACCATCGATTATACCTATCCCTTATCAGACGGTATGGCCCTATTTTGTGTACGCTTCTGTCCCTCTCTAGAGCTTCTAAATAATGAGAAATAGCACTGGGAAAAAGTATTGAACACATGAAGAAAGAGAGGTGCAAAAAGCCATGGAAAGTCATGACATCATTTTAAATCTATCAGCAATTAGAAAGAAATCTTGGCAATTAGTGAAAAATAATATCAGTTGGTTCAATAAAAAGGTGTCTCACTACCAAGGTGCCACACAAGAAACATTTATTGATGGGTAAAGCCAATGAGCTGCCTCAAGACCTTTGCAACCTTATTGTTGTAAAACATACTGATGGCATTGGTTACAGACGTATTTCTAAACTACTGATGGTTACAGTGGGCCATAAGCTGGAAGTGAATAGAACATCTGTTCATCATAAACCGGCCATGAGTAGGTGCTGTTAGAACTCTCCTGTTAGGTTTTTTCTATTATGCTGGTCACATGACCATTTTTGCCTATTTAATCCTGCTCCGCCCTTCTGGCCTTGCTGGACTTCATTGTAATTTCTACTCTTAAGCTAGCCAGGTGCTTTGTTACCTTACTCTGTCAGTTTAGCTAGGTCTTTTGACCTCTATGTTCTATGTTGTTTGTTTGTCTTTCTACTGCTACAATTTCTGCTAGGAGGTGTCCATCTTTCTCCCAGTCCCTAATTCGTGTAGGGATCCCTCCCTCACATCCATAGGTCTTCGTTCAGACTAGCTGAGGACTTTAGCGGGTCTGATCGCAGGATCAGGTTCCCCGTTACATCGTAGGGATCTAGCTTAGTTCTATTGTAGGGACAGATCTCCTGTCTTTCCTTAGTGCTTGTAGCAGATCATAACAGTAAGTCCAGCCCAAAAAATTTCTCTAAGGAAAGACCTCCAGTTTCCATCATGGTGTCGGTTCAGGATTTGGCTCAACGCCTGCAGGGACTCTCTCTGGAGGTGGCCGAGTTCCAACAACACGTGAGTAGCTGTTCTGGAGCGCATTTTGTGGAGCCAAAGGTACGATTGCCTGATTTATTTTTTGGTGAACAACAAGATTTTTTTTCCTTTAAAAATGCTTGTTTATTGTATTTTCGTTTGAGACCCAGATCCTCTGGTGATGAATCACACCGCATAGGGTTCATAATGTCACTTTTGCGCAAAGAACCTCAGGGATGGGCCTTTTCTCTCCAACCTAGTGATCCGTGCTTTAGATCAGTGGATAGTTTTTTTTCTGCTTTGGGGTTGTTGTATGATGATCCTGATCGTGTCTCATCAGCTGAGACGGAATTGAGACATTTGAGGCAGGGATCAGGTAATGTGGAAAATTATTGTACTCACTTCCGTCGGTGGTCTGCTCAGGTGGGGTGGAACGATTCAGCTCTGAAAAGTTTGTTTCTTGCTGGGCTAGGTGAAAGAGTTAAGGATCTGCTGATTGCTTATCCTACACCTGGAGACTTGCAGGAGGCAATGCAATTAGCTATACGGGTGGACAGGAGACTGCGTGCAAGGGTTAATGAGAGTAAATCCTCTGCCATGTCAGCTCCGAGTCTTGAGAGGGTCTGTACTGACACTGGAGAGCCGATGGAGATTGGGGCGATGTCACCCCGCTCTCAAGAAAAAGACCGCAGGTTTTCTGAAGGTTTGTGCTTTTATTGCGGCAAATCTGACCATTTCAATAAGAACTGTGTGCTTCGTATGAACAAAGAAAAAAAAAGGACAGTTACGCCCGCATAGCCTGTTTAAACACTAAGGGTGTATTTCTTTCTGCTACTACCGCAGCTCAGGAAGAATTAATTGAATTTCGGGTATTTGTGGATTGTGGTTCAACTCTGAATGTGATTGATGGGGGATTCTTGGAAAAACTTAATTTAAAACCCAAACCTTTGTCATCCCCTATAGCCGTGGTTTCTGTCGATGGCTCTCCCTTGAAATGTGTTACTCACAAGGTTTATGAATTTCCCCTCACTATTAATGGTATTCACCAAGAAAATTTGGATTTGGTGGTATTAAATAATTTGCCTTCTCCAGTAGTTTTGGGGTTGCCCTGGTTAAAATTGCACAATCCTGTACTGGATTGGTCTACCAATGAAATTAAGTCCTGGAGCCCTAAGTGTTATGACAAGTGTTGTAACAGGCGCATTGCTGCTGTGGATAAAGGGGAATTACCTGTACCTATTCAGGATTTTTGGAAAGTTTTTTCAGAGGAGGAGTCGCAAATTTTGCCTCCCCATAGAGACTACGATTGTACCATTGAATTTGTCCCTGGAGCGACTCTTCCTAAAAGTCGTTTATTTAATCTGACTATTCCTGAGAGAAAGGCTTTGGAGGAATACATACAGACGAGCTTGGCCGCCGGTCATATCAGACCCTCTAAGTCACCTGTGGCTGTTGGATTTTTTTTTGTTAAAAAAAAGGACGGCGGTTTACGTCCTTGTCTGGACTTTCGCGAGATTAATAAAATTACTGTACGCAATCCCTACCCACTGCCATTGATTCCTGATTTGTTTAACCAGTTAGTGGGGGCCAAGTGGTTCTCTAAAATTGATCTCCGGGGGGCATACAATTTGTTGCGCATGAAGGAGGGTGATGAATGGAAGACTGCTTTTAACACTCCTGTGGGTCATTTTGAGAATTTGATTATGCCTTTTGGTCTTACCAATGCATCAGCATTTTTTCAGAATCTTATTAATGACATCCTTAGACTTTTGATCGGCAAAGATGTGGTTGTGTATTTCGATGACATTTTGATTTATTCGCCTGACCTGGAGTCTCATTGGCGGAGCGTACGTGAGGTATTGCAGTTATTGATTGACAATTCGCTTTTTGCTAAGCTGGAGAAATGTGAGTTTGCTGTACAGAGAATTAGTTTTTTGGGCTACATTATCTCCGGCGAGGGCTTTGAGATGGACCCGGTGAAAGTTCAAGCTGTGCAGGAATGGCCTAGGCCTATTGGTTTGAAATCGATACAGAGGTTTTTGGGTTTCGCCAATTATTACAGAAAATTCATTAAAAAAAATTCTATTATTGTTAAACCACTGACCGATCTCACCAGGAAAGGTTCTAATACGGTTCAGTGGACTACTGAGGCCATTGAAGCGTTTGTGTTTCTAAAGGAGAGGTTCAGCTCTGCCCCCATTCTTATGCAGCCTGATGTGACTAAGCCGTTTTTGGTTGAGGTTGATGTTTCTTCTGTGGGGGTCGGTGCGGTGTTGTCTCAAGAAAACAAGGATTGAGTACATCCCTGTGCCTTTTTTTCAAAAAAAATTTTCTGAGACTGAACTTAATTACGATATTGGTAATCGGGAATTGCTGGCTATTAAACTCACATTTTAACACTGGCGTCATCTCTTGAAAGTGCTGATTTTCCCATTCAGGTCATAAAAATGATCATAAAAATCTGATCTATCTTGATGCTGCAAAAGCGCTTGAATGCCCGTCAGGCTAGGTGGGCACTTTTTTTTTCGCGGTTTAATTTTTCCGTTACTTACATCCCGGGTACCAAGAATGTTAAAGCTGATGCTTTGTCTCGCAGCTTTTCTCCCATGGTCGGTGCTGAGGAGGAGGAGAGCATTTTACAAGAACCTGTTGTGATTGCTGCATTGGACTCCGTTTTGGAAGATGAGATTCTTAAAGCACAGGAGAATTCCCCATCTAACACTCCCCATGGGAGGTTGTTTGTGCCTAGGACCTTTAGGAGAGATTTGTTTGTTGAGCGTCATGAGTCTCGGTTGGCAGGTCATCCTGGAATTTCTGAGACCAAGAGACTTGTGGGTCGCAGTTTTTGGTGGCCTGGATGGCAGAAGGAGGTCATTAAGTGGGTGCGTCAATGTACTGTGTGTGCTAGATCTAAGTCTTCACATACTCCTGCTGCTGGGTTGCTTTGCCCTCTGGAGGTTCCTAGTGCACCTTGGACACATCTGGCTATGGACTTTATTACTGACCTTCCCCCCTCTGAGGGTTTCACGGTCATCTGGGTGGTCGTGGACCGTTTTAGCAAGATGTGTCACTTGGTTCCCTTCATCAAACTGCCCTGCGCTAAGACACTCGCTGAGGCCTTTATCAAGGAGATTGTCAGACTCCATGGTGTTCCTACTCACATTGTTTCTGATAGGGGACCTCAGTTCGTGGCTCGTTTTTGGCGTGCCTTTTGTGACAGGTTGGGAGTTCATTTGTCATTTTCTTCTGGATATCATCCTGAGTCTAATGGCCAGACAGAAAGGAAGAACCTGGATGTTGAGCAGTTCTTGCGTTGTTTTGTGGCAGACAATCAAGAGGGGTGGTCTGAGTTTCTGCCGCTTGCTGAATTTGCTCTTAACAACCATACATCCTCTTCTGCTGGGTGTTCGCCTTTTTTGTTGTTGTTCTGGGAGACATCCGTCTTTTGGGTCATTCTCCAAATTGGTATCGGCTGTGCCTGAGGAGGAGAGTTTTTCCGGTGATTTGGAAAGAGTTTGGACGGATGTGCGTGGTAATCTTCAGGAGGCTAACAAAAGATCTAAGAGGTACTTTGACAGGAAACGTCAAGAGGTTTTGTTTACGGTTGGTGACATGGTTTGGTTGTCCTCTAAGAATCTGCGGTTGAGGATTCCTTCTAAAAAATTGGGTCCCAAGTTTGTAGGGCCCTTTAAGGTGCTTCAGGTAGTTAACCAATCTGCTGTTAGGTTGGAGGTTCCTACCTCCTGGAAGATTAATCCGGAGTTTCATGTTTCTCTATTGAAAAAAGCTTATGTATCAGATAGAGACGCCACTGCCACTGTTCCTCCGGTGGTGGAGGACGGGGAATATGAAATTTTCTGCATCCTTAATTCTAGACGGTATAGAGGGAGTTTGCAGTATCTCGTCGCTTGGAAGGGTTTCGGTCCCGAGGATAACTCATGGGTGAGGGCAGATGATGTTTCTGCTTCCAGACTTGTCAGAGCATTTCACAAGAGGTTTCCTGATAAGCCTGGGCCTAGGGGATCCGGAGGATCCTCATAGAAGAGGGGATACTGTTAGAACTCTCCTGTTAGTTTTTTTTCTATTATGCTGGTCACATGACCGTTTTTGCCTATTTAATCCTGCTCCGCCCTTCTGGCCTTGCTGGACTTCATTGTAATTTCTACTCTTAAGCTAGCCAGGTGCTTTGTTACCTTACTCAGTCAGTTTAGCTAGGTCTTTTGACCTCTATGTTCTATGTTCTATGTTGTTTGTTTTTACTGCTACAATTTCTGCTAGGAGGTGTCCATCTTTCTCCCAGTCCCTAGTTCTTGTAGGGATCCCTCCCTCACATCTATAGGTCTTCGTTCAGACTAGCTGAGGACTTTAGCGGGTCTGATCGCAGGATCAGGTTCCCCGTTACATCGTAGGGATCTAGCTTAGTTCTATTGTAGGGACAGATCTCCTGTCTTTCCTTAGTGCTTGTAGCAGATCATAACAGGTGCTCCCCACAAGATTTCAGACAGAGGAGAGAAAAGAATTATGAGAAGAGTTGTACAAGAGCCAAGTACCACCTGTGGAGAGCTACAGAAAGACCTGGAATCAGCAGGTACATTTGTTTCAAAGAAAACAATCAGTAATACACTCAAACTCCATGGCCTGTATGCACACTTACCACACAAGACTCCATTGTGGAACAAAAAGCAGGTTCAAGCACGTTTAAAGTTTACTCAACAACATTTAGACAAGCTTGTGAAATACTGGGAGACTATAGCTTGGTTAGATAAGACCAAAAGTGAACTCTTTGGATGCCATATAACACACCATGTTTGGAGGCCAAAAGGCACTGCATATCACCCTAAAAACACTATACCAACAGTGAACTTTAGAGGTGGGAACATCATGGTGTGGGGCATTTTTTTAGCATATGGCACTGACAGACTTCATATAATTGAAGAAAGGATGAATAGACAAATGTACCTAGACATTCCTGACAAAAATCTGCTGCCATCTATCAAAGATGAAGATGAAAGGAGGGTGGACATTTCAGCAAACAATCATCCCAAACACAGCCAAAGAAACTCTCAATTGGTTTCATAGAAAGAAAATAAAGCTTCTAGAATGGCCCAGACAATCACCTGACCTGAATCCTATAGAAAATTTATGAAAAAAACTAAAGTTGAGTTCATAGAAAGAGCCCATAGAAACTTCAGGATTTGAAGAGTGTTTGCGTGCAAGAATGGGACAAAATCACACTTGAGCAATGCGTGCAACTAGTTTCTCCATACAGGAAAAACTAGTCGCATGCATAGTCACGTGCGTCTGCACGGTGGCTCAGTGGTTAGCACTGTTGCTTTGCAGCGCTCGAGTCTGAGGTTCAAATCCCACCAAGGACCACATCTGCAAGAAGTTTGTATGTTCTCCCCATGTTTGTGTGGGCTTCCTCCCACACTCCAAAGACATACTGATAGGGGATTTAGATTGTGTGTCCCAATGGGGACAGTGATGACGGTGTCTGTAAAGTGCTGCAGAAAGTGGTGGAGCTATATAAGCAAAGCATAATAATAATAAGAGGTGTCTTGAAGCTGTCATCACCAACAAATTCTTTTGTAAGAAGTATTAATTACATTTCAGTAAGCATGTTCAATACTTTTCCCTTGTCACTTCTCATTATTACACATAAGTTGTGTAGTGCATTGAGCTGTAGGGTGGATTGCTGCTAAAAGGGCAAAAAAAAAAAAACTCTTTAAATCTTCTTCCTTAGCGAGTGTGAACAAGCTGTGTGTGACTGGAGGAGCGTAAGTGCAAACGGAAGTAAGTGTGTGACTTGTTTTTCAGTGACTTGGATTCAGGGAGTTTGGAAGGGATGAATTTGGACTGAATTGCTGTCTGTATTTTATTAATTCTTTACATTTCTTTTTACTTAACATTTCTGTCTAGGGCAATCCCCATTAGGAAATGAGCTCCATTATTGACAATGCTATCCAGTGTACATCTTGCCACATGTATGCAATCCGTGAACAGCCGGTCGTGGAGGCATAATGCTGTGCGAAATGTGTGCACGTTGTGCGTTTGGAAGCCCAGGTACTGGATCTAAATGAACAGCTGGCAACACTGAGATCCATTGACAATATGGAAAGGAGTCTGCTGCTCATTGAGCAGCTGCTCACTGGGGTAGATGTGGGGGAGGGTGGTAGTAGGGAGCTGCAGGACAGTGAGGCAGCTAGCTGGGTGACAGAAGGGGTGGGGGTAGAGGGAAGAGTGGCAGGGAGGCTAGTCCTGATCTGGCACACCCCAATAAGTTTGCAAAGTTGGCAGATGAGGGGGGTGTCGGTACAGGGGTAGCACTGCTGCAGTAAGGAATGTCCTCTGAAAGCCGGAAGAGTGTCAGCTCCAGTAAGGGGGAAATAGGAGAGCAGAGCAGGCCAGGCAGGTGCTGGTAGTGGGGGACTCAATTATTAGGGGAACAGATAGGGCAATCTGTCACAAAGACAGGGATCATCGAACAGTGTGCTGCCTACCTGGCGCGCGAGTCCGGCACATCGCTGATCGGGTTGACCGATTACTTGGAGGGGCTGGTGAGGACCCAGCCGTCATGGTGCACATTGGCACAATGACAAAGTTAAAAGTAGGTGGAAGGTCCTTAATGATGATTTCAGGGAATTAGGCTGCAAGCTTACAGCAAGGACCTCCAAGGTGGTATTCTCTGAAATACTACCTGTACCACGTGCCACGCCAGAGAGGCAACGGGAGATTAGGGAGATAAATAAGTGGCTCAGGAACTGGAGTAGGAAGGAGGGGTTTGGGTTCCTGGAGAACTGGGCTGACATCTCAGTTGGCTACAGATTCTACGCTAGGGACGGGCTGCACCTCAATGGGGAGGGTGCAGCTGTGCTGGGGGAGAAAATGGCTACAAGGTTGGAGGAGTGTTTAAACTAGGGATTGGGGGGGAGGGTATTCATTTTATAGGTGGGGAAGATAGTGCAGATAGTGACCTAGGCACAAATAAAGAAATTGGGGGTGTGGTTAGGAGAGTCAATATAGTAAGAAGGAATAGAGGTACAGAGAGATACATAAAATGCATGTACACTAATGCCAGAAGCCTCAACAACAAAATGGAGGAATTAGAATTAATTTTGCTGGAAAATAATTATGACATGGTGGGGATATCTGAGACATGGCTGGACAAGAGCCATGACTGGGCAGTTAATTTACAGGACTATACTCTGTTCAGAAATGACCGTACAAACAAGCGATGGGGGGGGGTGTTTATATGTAAAATCATCCTTAAAACCCATCTTGCGTGAAAAAATATGTGAATCTAATGAAAATGTAGAGTCCCTGTGGGTGGAGATAAGGGGAGGGGGAAAAATAATAAATTACTGATAGGGGTTTGTTATAAGTCTTCAAAAATAATGGAAGCAGCGGAGAATATCCTCATAAAGCAAATAGATGAAGCAGTGACTCAAGAAGAAGTCATTATTATAGGGGACTTCAACTACTCTGAAATACATTGGGGAACAGAAACCTGTAGTTCAAGCAAAGGTAATAGGTTTTTGACAACTTTGAGAGACAATTACCTTTCACAACTGGTTCAGAACCCAATAAGAAGGGGGGCACTGCTAGACCTAATATTAACCAACAGGCCAGACTGCATATCAAATATACGAGTTGGGGGTCACTTGGGTAATAGTGATCACAAAATAATACGTTTTCATTTATCCTTTAATAAGATGTGTAGTAGAGGGGTTACAAGGACACTAAACTTCAGGAAGGCAAATTTCCAAGGGTTGAGAGATGATCTTAGTGCAATAAACTGGGACAAAATCCTGAGACATAAAACTACACAAAGCAAATGGGAGACATTTATTAGCATCCTGAATAGGACCTATGCACAATATATACCCTATGGGAATAAACATGCTAGAAATAGGAGGAAACCACTATGGCTAAATAGAGCTGTAAGGGGCGCAATAAGTGACAAAAAAAAGCATTTAGAGAACTAAAGCAAATAGGTAGTGATGAGGCATTAAATAAATACAGAAAATTAAATAAATTCTGTAAGAACCAAATCAAGGCAGCAAAGATTGAGACAGAGAAACTCATTGCCAGAGAAAGCAAAAATAATCAAAAAAAATTCTTTAACTACATAAATAGTAAAAAACGAAAAAATGATAGTGTTGGACCCCTTAAAAATAGTCTGGGTGAAATGGTGGATGAGGATGAGGAAAAAGCCAATATGCTAAATGATTTTTTTTCAACAGTATTTACACAAGAAAAAGGCATGACAGAAAACATGATTAGTGATGACAAAAATTCTCCATTAAATGTCACTTGCTTAACCTAGCAGGAAGTACGGCGCCGTCTAAACATCACTAAAGTTGACAAATCCCCGGGCCCGGATGGGATACACCCGCGAGTACTGCAGGAATTAAGTAACGTCATAGATAGACCATTATTTTTAATCTTTAAAGATTTCATAATAACAGGATCTGTACCACAGGACTGGCGTATAGCAAATGTGGTGCCAATATTCAAAAAGGGGACAAAAACCGAACTTGGAAATTATAGGCCAGTAAGCTTAACCTCTACTGTGGGTAAAATCCTGGAGGGTTTCCTAAGAGATGCTATACTAGAGTATCTGAAGAAGAATAAGCTCATGACCCAATATCAACATGGGTTTACGAGGGACCGTTCCTGTCAAACTAATCTGATTAGCTTTGATGAGGAGGCAAGTTCCGGACTGGACCAAGGAAATGCAGTGGATGTTGTGTATATGGACTTTTCAAAAGCGTTTGATACGGTTCCACACAAAAGGTTGATACATAAAATGAGAACAATGGGGATAGGGGAAAATATATGTATGTGGGTTAAGAACTGGCTCAGTGATAGGAAACAAAGGGTGGTTATTAATGGAACACACTCAGACTGGGTCTCAGTTAAAAGTGGGGTACCAGAGGGGTCAATATTGGGCCCCTTTCTTTTTAACATATTTATTAATGACCTTGTAGGGGGCATACAGAGTAGTATTTCAATATTTGCAGATGACACTAAACTCTGCAGGGTAATCAATACAGAGGAGGACAATTTTATATTACAGGAGGATCTATGTAAACTAGAAGCTTGGGCTGATAAATGGCAAATGAGCTTTAATGGGGATAAATGTAATGTAAGGTAATGCACTTGGGTAGAGGAAATAAAATGTATAATTATATGCTTAATTGTAAAACAC
Source organism: Phyllobates terribilis (assembly GCF_046119375.1). Taxonomy (NCBI): domain Eukaryota; kingdom Metazoa; phylum Chordata; class Amphibia; order Anura; family Dendrobatidae; genus Phyllobates; species Phyllobates terribilis. Next base: position 263,633,586 of record NW_027362763.1, on the reverse strand, counting down.
TGGGCAAAACTGTCACTGAAAAAGACCTGGGTGTATTGGTGGATGACAAGTTTACGTTTGGTGGCCAGTGTCAGGCAGCTGCTGCAAAGGCAAATAAAATAATGGGATGCATTAAAAGAGGCATAGAAGCTAATGAGGAGAATATAATTTTACCTCTATACAAGTCACTAGTGCGACCATACTTAGAATACTGTGTACAGTTCTGGTCTCCAGTGTATAAGAAAGACATAGCTGAACTAGAGCGGGTGCAGAGAAGAGCGACCAAGGTTATTAGAGGACTGGGGGGTCTGCAATACCAAGACAGGTTATTACACTTGGGGTTATTTACTTTGGAAAAACGAAGGCTTAGGGGTGATCTTATTACTATGTACAAGTATATGAGGGGACAGTACAAAGACCTTTCTACTGATCTTTTTACTCTGAGGCCTGAGAAGGGGACAAGGGGGCATCTTCTATGTCTGGAGGAAAGAAGGTTTAATCATAATCACAGACGTGGATTCTTTACTGTAAGAGCAGTGAGACTATGGAACTCTCTGCCGCATGATGTTGTAATGAGTGATTCACTACTAAAATTTAAGAAGGGCATGGATGCCTTTCTTGAAAAGTATAATATTACAGGTAATATATACTAGATTCCTTGATAGGGCGTTGATCCAGGGAACTAGTCTGATTGCCGTATGGAGTCAGGAAGGATTTTTTTTCCCCAATGTGGAGCTTGGTGTTTGCCACATGGGTTTTTTTTTGCCTTCCTCTGGATCAACATGTTAGGCTATGGGTTGAACTAGATGGACTTAGTCTTCCTTCAACCTTAAAAACTATGTTACTATGTAAGTAACTTAATTTATGGACAATCCATCTATGGTTTGATTTATTTGCCTGTGTGGATTGGATGGACACTTACTGACATTTGGTGAGAATTTCATGTCAATAGCACCTTTAGAAATATATTTACTTAGAAAATTGATGACGTGCCTAATACTTATTTAACCGGCTGTACATGGAGCCTGTACAATGGCATATGAAGCGATGAGTAGTCAATGTACTGGCATATGGTGCATCCTTACAGCCTCATAATCTTCCCTAGATGAAATGGGAAAGGGATTAATACCTATGTAATATGGTATGTGATGGAGCACAGCTTCACACCTCTTATACCTCAAAACAAAGCAGGTAATGAAATCATTATGGTGTCACCTATATAATATTCTAGCTTTAATATTTTATTACAAGGTATGAAATGCCAGTAGAGCTCAGTTTACTACAGGCAGCAAACTCAACGTTTATTATACGACGGGCTTTCATTAAAGATTTCCCCTGACCCACTTCTATTTATCACAGGACACTGAAACTTCACATGTGTAATGATATAAGTCTCTATAGATTACGTGCCAATTTGCAACTCAGAACTGATAACAGGTGCTGAAGTGATGTGAGGTTTGATAATGGACCCAGTAGAATACAGAGCAGTCATCAAGTTCCTTTACTTGAAAGGCCGCACACCAAAGAAGACGTTCGATGAGATGAAAGAGGTTTATGGTGATGATTCCCTATCATATGATGTAGTCAAAAATTGGCATGATCAATTGAAATGTGGTTGGACTTCGGTGCAAACAGCTCCAATGTCAGGGCGACCACACTCTGCTATTGATGAATACACCATTCAGAAAGTGGAGGTCGCCATTTTGGAAAATCGCCACGTAACCATTCGCGATCTAGCCCAAAATGTCAAGATTAATGTGGGGTCCGTGGAAAAAATCATCCAAAACCATCTTCACATGCATAAGGTATCCGCTTGCTGAGTTCCCCGGCTGCTCACACCTTTCCAGAAGCAGGAACGAGTCGAATGCTCTCAGGCTCTATTGACCATGTGCCATGGAAACCAGGAGGACTTCTCAACAGACTGATCACACAGGATGAAAGCTGGGTCCATCAATATGATCCTGAGACTAAAGTCCAGTCGATGCAATAGAAGCATCATGACTCATCGCCTCCAAAGAAGGCACATGCCCAAGCTTCAGCAGGCAAGGTCATGCTCACAGTATTTTGGGACCAGTATAGAGTAGTATTGATGGATTTTCTAGCAGAGGCTACCATGATCGCTGGGGCATACTATGCTTCACTGCTGCGGAAATTGCGGGAGGCCATCAAAATCAAGAGACGTGGCATGCTCACCAAAGGTGTCCGCCTTCTGCAAGACAATGCACCAGTTCATAACTCACATGTTGCCCAAATGGAAGCATGCTCCTGTGGCTTTGAAATTCTACCGCATCTCCCTTATGCACCCGACCTCGTACCATCGGACTTCCACATTTTTCCAAAAATTAAGTTATTTTTCAAGGGCAAGCATTTTACAGATGATGAGACTCTGTTTTTCAAAGTCACAACGTGGCTTTTGGAACAACCTGTCGACTTCTACAAGTGAGGTGTTTACAGTTGCTTAAAGGGATGGGAGAAGTGTGTGTCCCTAGGTGGCACCTATGTAGAGAAGGACTAATAACTCTGCCAAGCTTCATTGCTCTCAGTCCACAGGATGTGGGTTATGGGAAATCTTTAATGAACGCCCCTCGTAAGTGTGACTTTAATTGGCTTTTGCCACTAGCTTCTTTCTAAATGTTATGAGATGTTCCCAGCAGATCTCCACATGATATCATGATGACTACAAGTTCTTTGCCACCAGTCACATGGACACTCATTTAGCATCTCAGAAAATGAATAAATTAGTTTTGCTTAGGAAATCATGGGTTTTCCTATTTTCTCCAAATACTGGCCACTGATATATGGTATAGTGATAACTTAAACATGATAACAAATGCATATGTTCTGCCTCTGGTATCTTATGTTACCTCTCAAGATACATATTGCTGATTTGAAGGTCACAGTCAAGGTCATAAAATCTAAACACCCTTCTATTGAACATCTGCATATGATTTATTGTGGATTTATTTATGATTCATCAAAATGAAAGTAATGAAAGTAATAAATTTCTACTTTGTACGACAGTGTAGTAATATAATAACATATGGAAAATATTACTGTCTAAGAGTTGCAGTCTGATGTGGCAATATGTGAGACCCTTATCTTATGAAGGATAATGCTCGGTTACATCATGTGACATGATTAGAGATAGGGCAGGCCCCCTCGCTACCATATTTATGCAGATAGAATCTAATGAAAGCGATAGTCCTGCTGAGCCAGCATTTTAAGGTACAGCACTATTTTGCCTAATGTCAAATTTTCACATTAATCTTTCATCTGCATCTGAGTCCTTCTTTTATTATGCAAATAATGAAGATCTTATTTATAACCCATACTGTATTTAGTTTCAGAGTTGAAACCAAATTTACAATAGATAATATACACAAGAGATTTTCATTAGAGAAGATTTCTGAGATTATAAGTATCCAGCTGATTTGTTTAAAGAGTTTTTTGGGGAATAAAGCAAATATCTAATGAGGCGCTCTAAAATGCTATGTAATTTAGTACCTACAAGGGGGTGATTACCCGCTAAGCATTTTACTCAGCTCTTGATGCTGGGTTGCATAATATATAATAAAAAGTACACGTGACATACTAGTACATATTACTCATATGGTAGTGTGAACCTTGGCGTGAGCAACCAATCGGAACTTGACGTGAAAAACTGGAACTGGCGTGAACAACCGGAACTTGGAGCACCCTGTAACGGGTCTGGGAGGCGGAACCTCTGGGCTACTATACAAGGGAGCGGTCCTTGTAAGGGAGCGGGTGGCGACCAGGCAGGCAGTCACAGCAGGTGACCGGGACAGTCTCTGGGTGTACGGGCAGGAGGTCACGGCAAGTGATCAGGGCAGTCTCTGGAAGAACGGGCAGGAGGTCACGGCAAGTGACCGGGGCAGTCTCTGGAAGAACGGGCTGGAGGTCACGGCAAGTGACCGGGGCAGTCTCTAGGTAAAGGGTAGGTACGACCTGTGATGGCTGAACCTCCAGGTAGGCTAGCAAGGCAGATGGAGGATGTGTGCTCCCAGGTGAGCAAGCGAGAGTCTCTGGAATAGCAGGTGGTCACAGCACGTGACGGCGGAGCCTCCAGGTAGGCAAGCAGGCAGGTAGCGGAGAAGCGCTCCCAGGTGAGCGAGCAAGAGTCTCTGGAATAGCTGGTGGTCCCAGGACGTGACAGCGGAGCCTCCGGGCAGGCAAGCATTCAGGTAGCGGAGAAGCGCTCCCAGGTGAGCGGGCAAGAGTCTGGAATAGCTGGTGGTCACAGCACGTGACAGCGGAGCCTCCGGGCAGGCAAGCAGGCAGGTAGCGGAGAAGCGCTCCCAGGTGAGCGGGCAAGCTGGTCCATAGACAGACTGACCGGAGTTGTAAGGCAGACCGTCGGACCTCAGGCAAGCAGGCAGGTAGCTGATGTGCGCTCCCAGGTGAGCGGGCAAGTTGGTCCTTAGACAGACTGACCGGAGTTGTAAGGCAGACCGTCGGACCTCAGGCAGGCAGGCAGGTAACAGGAAATCAGGCAGGATTAGGACAGCAAGCTGGCAGGAATCTGGCAGGTAACTGGCAGGTAACTGGCAACGGGACCTGAGGGCTGAAGCAGAGTAGAACGGTGCAACAACATTGCTCGGGCACCTCCATTTTGGAGGAGGTGCCTTATATATGGTAAAGTCCTCCGGCCATTGGCCGGGGACTCCTTAGGACGGCGCGCGCGGCCCCTTTAAGAGGGAGGGAGGGCGCGCGCGCGCGCCCTAAGCACAGTGGCCGGGAAGGAGCGCGCGCTGCCAGCAGAGCGGGAGAGGGACGCCGGGCACGGAGCAGAGCTGTGAGGGGAACAGCGTCCCTGCCTAGCAGAGGGCAGGGACGCCGGCACTACAGTACCCCCCCCTTTAGGCCCCCCCTTTTTTAGGCCAGATAGAAATTTAGCTAGGATGAGAGGGGCATGGATGTTCTCCCGGGGCTCCCACGTTCTCTCCTCAGGACCAAACCCCTTCCAATCTACCAGAAAAAAGGTCTTTCCTCTTACCCTTTTGGTGGCAAGAATGTTCTCTACCTCAAACTCGTCCTCAGCAGAAACCGGAGCAGGAGGCGTATCTGTAGACTTGGAAAAAGAGTTAAGCACCACGGGTTTGAGGAGAGATACATGGAAGGAGTTAGGGATCCGTAAGTTGGCCGGGAGTTTCAATTTATAGGCCACTGGGTTGATCTGACTGATGACCTCCAGAGGACCGATGAACCGAGGCCCTAACTTGTAAGAAGGTATCTTGAGTAGAGATGAGCGGTGTTCGACTAGAACTGTTCGCCAATCTCAAATTCAAGCTGTTTTGGGCGGTGTTCGAGTTGTTCGACGAACCCGAACGATTTGCAAAAAATTCGGCTGTTCGAGGTTATGTTCGATAACTGTTCGTGCACCAAAAGCGTGTCCTGCATGTCTGGCGCTATTTAGAGCACCAATCATGCAGGGATTGTCTGCCACTCACTGTAATGCCACAGCCATGGTGGTTGTGGCATTACAGTGATTGCCCAAATCGATGGGAACAGTGCCAACAGTGAAACATGAAAAGCCGGCAATTCAGCAGCGGCATACACCGGTACCCGACAATTTAGAACCGAAAGAATAGAGCTTCACACATAGATTAGATAGATAGAAACATGTCAGCCACATATATACGAAGTACAGTGACAGTGTTGCTTACTGTACTTGTCATTTAGCGTAAAGGATTTATCAAAAAAAATAATAGTGTTTTCATGCACTGTCTCTTTAAAAAAGCCGGCCGGCAATTCAGCAGCGGCACCCGACAATTTATAACAGACAGAATAGAGCTTCACACATAGATTAGATAGATAGAAACATGTCAGTCACATATATATGAAGTACAGTGATAGTGTTGGTTACTGTACTTGTCATTTAGTATTAAAATAAAGGATTTATTATTAAAAAAATTGGCGTGGGGTTCCCCTTAATTTTAGGCTCTAGCGGAGGTTAAGCAGACGGCTGGGGCAGATGTTTGAAGCCTGGGAAGGGGGTAATACCCACGGAGCTTCCCAGGCTACTAATATCAGCCCCCAGCTGAATACATAGCCTTTACTAGCTATTAAAATGGGGGACACCCCAAAAAAAATGACGTGGGGTCCCCCCTAATTTAATAGCTAGCAAAGGCTAGGCAGACAGCTGGGGGCTGATATTAATAGCCCAGGAAGGGAGCCATGAATATTGGCCCCCTCCCAGGCTAGAAACACCAGCCGTCAGCCGCCCCAGAAATGGCGCATTCATAGGATGCGCCAATTCTGGCACTTAGCCTCGCTCTTCCACGCTGCCCTGGTGCGGTGGCAGGGGGTAATAGGGTTGGGGTTGATGTCAGCTTATAATGCCAGCTGACATCAAGCCCAGGTTAGTAATGGAGAGGCGTCTATAAGACACCCCCATTACTAACCCCATAGTCAAAGTTAAAAAAAACACAAACACCCAGAATAAAGTCCTTTAATTGAAATAAAGACACAATCCTTTATTGTTCTAAATTAAACCATACTTACCGTCACGCCCATTCCAGCTGAAGCCAACGATCTCCTGCAATAAAAGAAAAATAATAAAGCAACCTCATCCTTACCTTTCCATGGTTCCCACGACAGCTTCAGCTCTGCTACATCGAGATGACAGGCTGGACCGCAGCAGAACGCCGCCATCCAGCCTGTCATCCCGCAGACACTGAGAAGCGCAGGCTTGCTTGCGCTGCTCAGCGTCTCTCTGTGACGACATCCAGATGAGCCGAGTTCATGTCCAATGAACTCGGCTCACCTCATGCACGTCACTGACAGCGTGGGAAAATTCTCACGCTGAAGCGGTGAGTGCAGGAGAATTCTCCCACGCTGTCAGTGACGTGCATAAGGTGAGCTCATGTCCAATGAACTCAGCTCACCTCCTGCACGTCACTGACAGCGTGGGAGAATTCTCCTGCACTCAGCGCTTCAGTGTGAGAATTCTCCCACGCTGAAGCGCTGAGTGCAGGAGAATTTTCCCACGCTGTCAGTGACGTGCATGAGGTGAGCCGAGTTCATTGGACATTAACTCGGCTCATCTGGATGCCCTCACAGAGAGACACTGTGGAGCGCAAGCAAGCCTGCGCTTCTCAGTGTCTGCGGGATGAGAGGCTGGATGGCAGCGTTCTGCTGCGGTCCAGCCTGTCATCTCGATGTAGCAGAGCTGAAGCTGTCATGGGAACCATGGAAAGGTAAGGATGATGTTGCTTTATTATTTTTCTTTTATTTCAGGAGATCGTTGGCTTCAGCTGGAATGGGCGTGATGGTAAGTATGGTTTAATTTAGAACAATAAAGAATTGTGTGTTTATTTCAATTAAAGGACTTTTTTCTGGGTGTTGTGTTTTTTTTAAATACTTTACAAGAAATTCATGGTGGTCATGTCTAATATTGGCGTGACCCCATGAATTTCGGGCTTAGGGCCAGCTGATAATGCCAAGCTGGCCCTAACCCCTTTATTACCCAGTGAGCCACCGCATCAGGGCCCTGGATGAGTTGGGTACAGCGCCAGAAGATGGCGCTTCTATGAACGCGCCATTTTCCGGGGTGGCTGCGGACTGCAATTTGCAGCGGGGGTGGCCCAGAAAGCTTGGGCCTCCCTGCGCTGCGGATTCCAGCCCCCAGCTGCCTAGTTGTACCTGGCTGGACACAAAAACAGGGCGAAGCCCCACGTCAATTTTCTTTAAATTATTTCATGAAATAATTAAGAAAAAAAGGGCTTCCCTATATTGTTGTGTCCGGCCAGGTACAAATAGGCAGCTGGTGGTTGGGGGCAGCCCGTTCCTGCCTGCTGTACCTGGCTGGACACAAATATAGTGCGAAGCCCCACGTCAATTTTTTTTAAATTATTTCATGAATTTCCTGAAATAATTTAAAAAAATTGAAGTGGGGCTTCGCACTATATTTGTGTCCAGCCAGGTACAGCAGGCAGGAACGGGCTGCCCCCATCCACCAGCTGCCTATTTGTACCTGGCCGGACACAACAATATAGGGAAGCCCTTTTTTTCTTAATTATTTCATGAATTTCATGAAATAATTAAAAAAAATTGAAGTGGGGCTTCGCACTATATTTGTGTCCAGCCAGGTACAGCAGGCAGGAACGGGCTGCCCCCAACCACCAGCTGCCTATTTGTACCTGGCCGGACACAACAATATAGGGAAGCACTTTTTTTCTTAATTATTTCATGAATTTCATGAAATAATTAAAAAAAAAGTACGTGGGGCTTCGCCCTATTTTTGTGTCCAGCCAGGTACAACTAGGCAGCTGGGGGCTGGAATCTGCAGCGCAGGGAGGCCCAAGCTTTCTGGGCCCCCCCCCGCTACAAATTGCAGTCCGCAGCCACCCCGGAAAATGGCGCGTTCATAGAAGCGCCATCTTCTGGCGCTGTACCCAACTCATCCAGGGCCCTGGTGCGGTGGCTCACTGGGTAATAAAGGGGTTAGGGCCAGCTTGGTATTATCAGCTGGCCCCAAGCCCAAAATTCATGGGGTCACGCCAGTATTAGACATGACCGCCATGAATTTCTAGTAAAGTATTTAAAAAAAACACAACACCCAGAATAAAGTCCTTTAATTGAAATAAAGACACAATTCTTTATTGTTCTAAATTAAACCATACTTACCATCACACCCATTCCAGCTGAAGCCAACGATCTCCTGCAATAAAAGAAAAATAATAAACCAACCTCATCCTTACCTTTCCATGGTTCCCACGACAGCTTCAGCTCTGCTACATCGAGATGACTGGCTGGACCGCAGCAGAACGCTGCCATCCAGTCTGTCATCCCGCAGACACTGAGAAGCGCAGGCATGCTTGCGCTCCTCACTGTCTCGCTGTGACGGCATCCAGATGAGCCGAGGTCATGTCCAATGAACTCGGCTCACCTCATGCACGTCACTGACAGCGTGGGAAAATTCTCACGCTGAAGTGCTGAGTGCAGGAGAATTCTCCCACGCTGTCAGTGATGTGCATGAGGTGAGCTCATGTCCAATGAACTCAGCTCACCTCCTGCACGTCACTGACAGCGTGGGAAAATTCTCCTGCAATCAGCGCTTCAGCGTGAGAATTTTCCCACGCTGTCAGTGACGTGCATGAGGTGAGCCGAGTTCATTGGACATGAACTCGGCTCATCTGGATGTCGTCACAGAGAGACGCTGAGCAGCGCAAGCAAGCCTGCGCTTCTCAGTGTCTGCGGGATGACAGGCTGGATGGCAGCGTTCTGCTGCGGTCCAGCCTGTCATCTCGATGTAGCAGAGCTGAAGCTGTCCTGGGAACCATGGAAAGGTAAGGATGAGGTTGCTTTATTATTTTTCTTTTATTGCAGGAGATCGTTGGCTTCAGCTGGAATGGGCGTGATGGTAAGTATGGTTTAATTTAGAACAATAAAGGATTGTGTCTTTATTTCAATTAAAGGACTTTATTCTGGGTGTTTGTGTTTTTTTTAACTTTGACTATGGGGTTAGTAATGGGGGTGTCTTATAGACGCCTCTCCATTACTAACCTGGGCTTGATGTCAGCTGGCATTATAAGCTGACATCAACCCCAACCCTATTACCCCCTGCCACCGCACCAGGGCAGCGTGGAAGAGCGAGGCTAAGTGCCAGAATTGGCGCATCCTATGAATGCGCCATTTCTGGGGCGGCTGACGGCTGGTGTTTCTAGCCTGGGAGGGGGCCAATATTCATGGCTCCCTTCCTGGGCTATTAATATCAGCCCCCAGCTGTCTGCCTAGCCTTTGCTAGCTATTAAATTAGGGGGGACCCCACGTCATTTTTTTTGGGGGGTCCCCCATTTTAATAGCTAGTAAAGGCTATGTATTCAGCTGGGGGCTGATATTAGTAGCCTGGGAAGCTCCGTGGGTATTACCCCCTTCCCAGGCTTCAAACATCTGCCCCAGCCGTCTGCTTAACCTCCGCTAGAGCCTAAAATTAAGGGGAACCCCACGCCAATTTTTTTAATAATAAATCCTTTATTTTAATACTAAATGACAAGTACAGTAACCAACACTATCACTGTACTTCATATATATGTGACTGACATGTTTCTATCTATCTAATCTATGTGTGATGCTCTATCTTTCTGTTCTAAATTGTCGGGTACCGCTGCTGAATTGCCGGCCGGCTTTTTTAAAGAGACAGTGCATGAAAACACTATTATTTTTTTAAATAAATCCTTTACACTAAATGACAAGTACAGTAAGCAACACTATCACTGTACTTATTATATATGTGACTGACATGTTTCTATCTATCTAATCTATGTGTGAAGCTCTATTCTTTCTGTTCTAAATTGTCGGGTACAGATGCTGAATTGCCGGCCGGCTTTTTTAAAGAGACGGTGCATGAAAACACTAATATTTTTTTTAATAAATCCTTTACACTAAATGACAAGTGCAGTAACCAACACTGTCACTGTGCTTCTTATATGTGTGACTGACATGTTTCTATCTATCTAATCTATGTGTGATGCTCTATTCCTTCTTGTCTAAATTGTCGGGTACCGGTGTATGCCGCTGCTGAATTTGCCGGCCGGCTTTTTTAAAGAGAGTGTCTTCTGAGCAGTTTGTCAGCTTTTGGACACCTTTGCAGGTGTTTTCTATGTGTTTCTATGTGTTTTTGTTTGCCTGCCATTGGTTTTAACGGTGTTCGACGGTGTTCTAAGGTGTTCGACGAACAGTTCGACGAACAGTTCCTCGAACATCCCGGTGTTCGACGAACCGAACCGAACCCGAACACTACGGGGGTGGCTCAACACTAATCTTGAGTCGAACATATTTAGATGAGAGCCAGACTTTATCTCCTGGACGAAATTGTGGAGGATCCAGGCGTTTTTTGTCAGCGTGTCTTTTCATACGCTCGGATGACAGAAGGAGTGCGGACCGGGTACTCTCCCATATGGAGGAAAATTTGCTAACGAGAGATTCCGCAGCCGGGTTGTCCACAGAGGTGGAGACAGGAAAAGGAATCCGAGGATGCTGACCAAAGACTACAAAAAACGGGGATTTGGAGGAGGATTCGCTCTCGTGATTATTATAAGAGAACTCGGCCCATGGTAGGAGATCCACCCAGTCAGAATGGTGGGCATTAACGAAGTGCCGGAGGTAACTGGTCAGGTTCTGATTGATCCGCTCCACTTGACCATTGGACTGTGGGTGGTAAGCGGAAGAGAAGTCCAGGGTGACGTCTAGTAGTTTACAAGTGGCTCTCCAGAAACGTGAGGTGAACTGTACCCCACGATCCGACACAAATGTGGAGGGGCAGGCCATGAAGACGGAAGATGTGGCGGATAAAGTCTTTAGCCAGCTCGGGTGCAGACGGAAGGCCTGGCAGGGGAATAAAGTGAGCCATCTTGGAAAAACGGTCAGCGACCACCCAAATGACCGTACAACCGGCAGAGACGGGGAGATCAGTTATAAAGTCCATTGCTATATGCTGCCAGGGGGCAGCAGGTACAGGAAGCGGAAGGAGGCGTCCGGCTGGCAGATGTCTCGGGACTTTGTTGCGGGCGCAGGACACACAGGCAGAAACAAAGTCTATTATGTCCTTGTGCAGGGTAGGCCACCAATAGTGCCGGGCAATAAGCTGGAGGGTCTTTTTTTGACCGGCGTGGCCAGCTAGTTTAGACGAATGGCCCCAGTGTAGGATCTTCTCCCGATCAGGTACTGAAACAAACGTCTTACCGGGAGGGAGACGATTTAGACTCACGGGAGCCACCTGCATTACTCTGGCGGGATCGATGATATGTTTAGGTTCTTCCTCGAGATCGGACACCAGAAAGGATCGGGACAAGGCGTCTGCTTTGACGTTTTTGTCAGCTGGGCGAAAATGAAGAACAAAATCAAAGCGAGCAAAAAACAAGGACCACCGGGCTTGGCGCGGGTTAAGTCTCTGGGCATGCTGGAGGTAAGCCAAGTTCTTGTGGTCAGTGTAAATTATTACCGGATGAAGAGCCCCCTTGAGTAGGTAACGCCACTCCTCCAACGCCAGCTTGATGGCCAATAACTCTCGGTCTCCTATGGAATAGTTGCGCTCAGAAGAGGAGAAGAGTTTGGAGAAGAAGCCACAAGTTACCATTCTCCCGGAAGATGATTTTTGAGTAAGTACCGCTCCGGCTCCAGAGGAGGAGGCGTCAACTTCCAGGAAGAACTGCTTGTTGCCGTCCGGGCGATGCAGCACCGGGGCGGAAGAGAAGGCCTGTTTTAGGGAAAGAAAGGCCTCCTCTGCTTCGGGCGGCCACTCTTTGAGATTAGTACCCTTACGGGTGAGCGCGGAAATTGGGGCAGTCCAGGAAGAGAAGTGCGGGATGAAGAGGCGGTAATAGTTGGCGAAGCCCAGGAACCGTTGAATAGCCTTCAACCCCTCTGGTCGGGGCCATTTCTCGATGGCAGACAGTTTCTCAGGATCCATTTGTAGGCCGGTCTGAGAGATAATGTAGCCCAGAAACGGAAGCGAGGTCTGCTCAAAGAGGCACTTCTCATATTTAGCGTAGAGATGGTTCTGCCTGAGCCTGAGCAGGACCTGACGAACATCCCTCCGGTGAGTCTGGAGATCCGGAGAGAAGACCAAGATGTCGTCCAGGTACACCACTACGCAGGAGTAGAGAAGGTCCCGGAAGATGTCATTGACCAACTCTTGAAAGACGGCAGGAGCGTTACAGAGGCCAAAGGGCATTACCAGATATTCATAGTGGCCGTCCCGGGTGTTGAATGCCGTCTTCCATTCATCCCCCTGATGGATACGAACCAGGTTGTACGCCCCACGGAGGTCCAGATTGGTGAAGATTCTAGCCCCCCTCAGACGATCAAATAATTCCGGAATGAGCGGAAGGGGGTATTTATTCTTCACCGTGATCTGGTTAAGGCCTCTATAGTCTATACAGGGACGGAGAGAGCCGTCCTTCTTTTTGACGAAAAAGAAGCCTGCTCCCGCCGGGGAGGTAGATTTCCAGATGAATCCCCTGGCCAGATTCTCCTCAATATATTCGGACATCGACCGGGTCTCAGCAGCGGATAATGGATAAATACGCCCACGGGGAGAAGTACCAGGTAACAGGTCGATAGGGCAGTCGTATGGTCTATGAGGGGGTAGTGTCTCTGCCTCCTTTTTATTAAAGACATCAGCATAAGACCAATAAGGAATCGGAAGTTCAGGTAGATTAGCTGGGGTAGGAGAAGGACGGACGGGATGAACGGGAACCAGACAGGTCTTATGGCAGCCCTGTCCCCAGCGAAGGACTTCTCCGGTCTGCCAGTCAAGAACGGGTGCATGTTTCTGGAGCCAAGGTAGGCCTAGCAAGAGGGCGTGAGAGAGTCCAGGCAGAACATGGAAGGAGATACTTTCAGAATGCAGCATTCCCACCTGCAGAGTAATGGATTCGGTGATGAGTTGGATGGGGCGTGGTAAGAGCCCCCCATCCACGGCAGCAACAGACAAGGGTACAGCCAGAGGTTTGGTGGGGATGCGGTATTTCTCTACCAGGGACTGTTAAATAAGATTCCCGGCTGCTCCAGAGTCCAGTTGGGCTAGTTCGAAATAACGGTTCTCCCCGTAGACGATTGAAACTGACAACAGCAGGGATGGAGAGGATTTATTCTTGTCTAGGTGGACCTCTCTGAGCGAACCTAGACACAGGCGTTTCCTGACCTCTCCGGGCAGGCACGGATCCGGTGCTCCTTACTGCCACAGTAGAAGCAGGTCCCCTCGGCACGGCGTAAGTCCTGACGGGTCTTGACCATCTTGGTCTGGTCGACCTGCATAGGCTCAGGAGGGTGTACCTGGTTAGAGACAGAAGGAGTGACGGGTTTCTGAAAAGTAGGAGCTAGACGTGGTAACCTCCTCTCACAGGTGACCTCTCTGGCACGCTCCTGGAACCGTAGGTCAATCCGGGTGGCAAGAGTTATTAAGTCATCGAGAGTGGTAGGAATGTCCCGACCGGCAAGTTCATCTTTAATACGGCCGGACAGACCCTCCCAGAAGACGGAAACCAGAGCGTCGTTATCCCAGGCCAGCTCCGAGGCAAGGGTACGGAACCGTATGGCATATTGGCCCACGGTGAGACTTTCCTGACGGAGGCGTAGCAACGATGATGCGGATGAGGTCTTCCGTCCGGGTTCGTCGAAGACTTTCCGGAAAGCCGTGAGAAAAGCAGGCAAGTTGGACACCAGGGGGTCTCCTCTCTCCCATAGAGGATTTAGCCAGGCCAGGGCCTCCCCGGTGAGATGGGACATGATGAATGCAATTTTGGCTCGGTCAGAGTTAAACTGGTGGGACAATAGTTCAAAGTGCAGGGTGCGCTGATTTATGAAGCCCCGAGCCTGGGCTGAGTCGCCTCCGAAGCGAGGAGGTGCAGAAAGCCGAGGTCCGGGGTAGGATATCATGGTGTTAGTGGACAGCGGAGCTGCCGGATTGCGAGACATGGCACTGGCGGAGGTTGTTGGTGGAGCAGTCAAAGTGTCCAGGCGAGTATTGACATTCCGCAGGTGACCCAGGATGGACTCCTGTTGGGACCTTTGACGGGACAGTTCATGACACAGGTCCGAGAGCGAGGGAGCTTGGGTGCCACCGGGTTCCATGGCCCGAGCAAACTGTAACGGGTCTGGGAGGCGGAACCTCTGGGCTACTATACAAGGGAGCGGTCCTTGTAAGGGAGCGGGTGGCGACCAGGCAGGCAGTCACAGCAGGTGACCGGGACAGTCTCTGGGTGTACGGGCAGGAGGTCACGGCAAGTGATCAGGGCAGTCTCTGGAAGAACGGGCAGGAGGTCACGGCAAGTGACCGGGGCAGTCTCTGGAAGAACGGGCTGGAGGTCACGGCAAGTGACCGGGGCAGTCTCTAGGTAAAGGGTAGGTACGACCTGTGATGGCTGAACCTCCAGGTAGGCTAGCAAGGCAGATGGAGGATGTGTGCTCCCAGGTGAGCAAGCGAGAGTCTCTGGAATAGCAGGTGGTCACAGCACGTGACGGCGGAGCCTCCAGGTAGGCAAGCAGGCAGGTAGCGGAGAAGCGCTCCCAGGTGAGCGGGCAAGAGTCTCTGGAATAGCTGGTGGTCCCAGGACGTGACAGCGGAGCCTCCGGGCAGGCAAGCAGGCAGGTAGCGGAGAAGCGCTCCCAGGTGAGCGGGCAAGAGTCTGGAATAGCTGGTGGTCACAGCACGTGACAGCGGAGCCTCCGGGCAGGCAAGCAGGCAGGTAGCGGAGAAGCGCTCCCAGGTGAGCGGGCAAGCTGGTCCATAGACAGACTGACCGGAGTTGTAAGGCAGACCGTCGGACCTCAGGCAAGCAGGCAGGTAGCTGATGTGCGCTCCCAGGTGAGCGGGCAAGTTGGTCCTTAGACAGACTGACCGGAGTTGTAAGGCAGACCGTCGGACCTCAGGCAGGCAGGCAGGTAACAGGAAATCAGGCAGGATTAGGACAGCAAGCTGGCAGGAATCTGGCAGGTAACTGGCAGGTAACTGGCAACGGGACCTGAGGGCTGAAGCAGAGTAGAACGGTGCAACAACATTGCTCGGGCACCTCCATTTTGGAGGAGGTGCCTTATATATGGTAAAGTCCTCCGGCCATTGGCCGGGGACTCCTTAGGACGGCGCGCGCGGCCCCTTTAAGAGGGAGGGAGGGCGCGCGCGCGCGCCCTAAGCACAGTGGCCGGGAAGGAGCGCGCGCTGCCAGCAGAGCGGGAGAGGGACGCCGGGCACGGAGCAGAGCGGTGAGGGGAACAGCGTCCCTGCCTAGCAGAGGGCAGGGACGCCGGCACTACACACCCTTGGCTTGACCAAACATTTAAGTGCACTTTCCCATCTACTTGTTTTCTTTCCATCTCCCCCTCTCTGCCCTTCTCTTGCTTTTATAGAGAAAGGCGGAGATAGATGGAAAACAAGTGGGTGGGAAGCAGGGTGTCATAGATGTATTTGCAAACTCTATAAAGCCATCTCATAGTTCTCATAAGTGAACATTGAAGACCTTCGCATGACCCTTATTCCCAGCTGGGACCCCCTCCCTGTTGTAAACAGGTAATTAGAGTTGGTTTTGTGATGGATCACCAACCAGGCATGGCTGACAGAGATTTACAAGATGACAGATTTATGGACGTTGGCGATAACCTATCACCTTTGGCCTCCCTATTACCAAACAACAAGCAGACAGTTTGAGTTTAGGCTCCAGTATGAATATTGGGGTTTTTTTTGACCGGCATAGATATGACAGATAGGAGGGACATATTTTCGACGTGAAAAGGTGGCAACCGTATGCATTGTCTTACATCACTGGGTGGTTGCGGGAGCATCTCCAAATTAAAATTGGTCAGACAAATGACAATATCCATGCCATGTTTCTTATCTATAGAATATAAAATCGTGATAGGAAATATGGCATTAATATCTCCCTCCTGGGACCTCCAGGAGAGAAGATAATGTAAAAAGTGGGGATCTCATCATTTTCTAATGGCCTAGTCACATCCCATGACCAGCTCTGTTACAAGTCACCAAAGGGCAAGTATGTGGACGTGACCTGTGTTAATAAAATCAAATACCGAACTATAATCATTGTCAGTCCTGGGAGATACAGTTGCCGTAGTCCTGTACTGTTACCCCCCCAAAAAATGAAGAGCTCCCCTTCATAAAAGTCAGAGTCAATCCTGCAACATCATATTAAGTATCTTTCTTCTGTTTATCCTTTTTATTGCATGTTATTGTAGATACTGTATTGTTTTGTTTATTTTTATAAACATTGTCTAGTTTTCAGATTAAATATATAAAATTTAATAGCTTCATTCCTCTTGTTCTATAAACCACTCCCCTGAAGCAATACTATCCGTAATGGGTGTCCAATTAGCCTATATGACTGATTGATGGTGGCAGCTAGTTCCTTTTATTATTGTGGAGTTTGGCAGTGACCATCCTGGGGAATACAGTATATACAGTACAGACAAAAAGTTTGGACACACCTTCTCATTTAAAGATTTTTCTGTATTTTCATGACTATGAAAATTGTACATTCACACTGAAGGCATCAAAACTATGAATTAACACATGTGGAATTATATACTTAACAAAAAAGTGTGAAACAACTGAAAATATGTCTTATATTCTAGGTTTTTCAAAGTAGCCACCTTTTGCTTTGATGACTGCTTTGCACACTCTTGCCATTCTCTTGATGAGCTTCAAGAGGTAGTCACCGGAAATGGTTTTCACTTCACAGGTGTGCCCTGTCAGGTTTAATAAGTGGGATTTCTTGCCTTATAAATGGGGTTGAAACCATCAGTTGTGTTGTGCAGAAGTCAGGCGGATACACAGCTGATAGTCCTACTGAATAGACTGTTAGAATTTCTATTATGGCAAGAAAAAAGCAACTAAGTAAAGAAAAATGAGTGGCCATCATTACTTTAAGAAATGAAGGTCAGTCAGTCCGAAAAATTGGGCAAACTTTGAATGTGTCCCCAAGTGCAGTTGCAAAAACCATCAAGCACTACAAAGAAACTGGCTCACATGAGGACCGCCCCAGGAAAAGAAGACCAAGAGTCACCTCTGCTTCTGAGGATAAGTTTATCCGAATCACCAGCCTCAGAAATAGCAGGTTAACAGCAGCTCAGATTAGAGACCAGGTCAATGCCACACAGAATTCTAGCAGCAGACACACCTCTACAACAATTGTTAAGAGGAGACTTTGTGCAGCAGGCCTTCATGGTAAAATAACTGCTAGGAAACCACTGCTAAGGACAGGCAAAAAGCAGAAGAGACTTGTTTGGGCTAAAGAACACTAGGAATGGACATTAGACCAGTGGAAATCTGTGCTTTGGTATGATGAGTCCAAATTTGAGATCTTTGGGTCCAACCACCGTGTCTTTGTGCAACGCAGAAAAGGTGAACGGATGGACTTTACATGCCTGGTTCCCACCGTGAAGCATGGAGGAGGAGGAGTGATGGTGTGGGGGTGCTTTGCTGGTGACACTTTTGGGGATTTATTCAAAATTGAAGGCATACTGAACCATCATGGCTACCACAGCATCTTGCAGCGGCATGCTATTCCATCCGGTTTGCATTTAGTTGGACCATCATTTATTTTTCAACAGGACAATGACCCCAAGCACACCTCCAGGCTGTGTAAGGGCTATTTGACCAAGAGGGAGAGTGATGGGGTGCTACGCCAGATGACCTGACCTCCACAGTCACCAGACCTGAACCCAATCGAGATGGTTTGGGGTGAGCTGGACCGCAGAGTGAAGGCAAAAGGGCCAACAAGTGCTAAGCATCTCTGGGAACTCCTTCAAGATTGTTGGAAGACCATTTCGGGTGACTATCTCTTGAAGCTCTTCAAGAGAATGCCAAGAGTGTGCAAAGCAGTCATCAAAGCTAAAGGTGGCTACTTTGAAGAACCTAGAATATAAGACATAATTTCAGTTGTTTCACACTTTTTTGTTAAGTATATAATTCCACATGTGTTAATTCATACTTTTGATGCCTTCAGTGTGAATGTACAATTTTCATAGTCATGAAAATACAGAAAAATCTTTAAATGAGGTGTGTCCAAACTTTTGGTCTGTACTGTATATCCCATGCGTTGGAATTGGATGTGTATATGCTATATGCTCACTGTGAGTTCCCCAAAAAATGGCCTAGTAGTGCAAACAGCCGTGGACTGATCTGTCACTCGTCAGTCAATTGCGTAATTGTCCTGACAACTGGAGGGGGCGGAGTGTTGTTCCCTCATACAGAGTTGGCAACTTGACTTTTTAATTTTTCTGGACAGCTTATCAAATAATCACGGAGAGACAATATTTTTTACGGACACTTTGGAAAACCATAATAATTCCTTATGATTATAAGTGATATGTCTACAATCCATAATGCTGATATGAAGACTAAGGCTGCATTCACTGTAAACTGATGGTAATTACAGATAAAATAATCTATACAAGTTTCTGCAGCTTCAAAAACATCACAGATGCCTTAAAGGGAATCTGTCACCCCCTGGCACTTATCTGACCTCTAATATGGGCATACAGGTGATAGAAATGTAAATCTATTCCAACCTGCATGCCTCATATTAGAGGTCTTGTTGCAGTGAAATGTATTTTTATTCTTTCATGTTTCTGATGCTTGCAAGCCGGGGGACGGGAAGAAATCACTGCCTCCTATGTGAATTATAATTTTTCCCCCTCCCCTGCACGTCACAGTGCCCTGTGACGTGCAGTTTCATAGGCCATATCCCGCGCCTGTGCAATTTACCTTGTACGCAAGGCGCACTTTATCCTCCCATCTATGTTCAGCTATGTTGTGCGCAGGCACTGGCGAGTCAATGTGATTTCCGCTCCAGTGAACTCCGGCGTGCTCAACACTAAGGTTCGCTCCCCACTTCCTCCCGGCATCGTAATCGTTAGGAACCTTATTGTATATATGTAAACACGTGTATATGTGTTTATACATATATATATACACGTGTATACATATGCGCATATATGTGTATTGTTACGGATCCGGGTGGTGGAACCTCTGTGCTGTGATACAAGGAGGGACCAGAGGCATGTAACTAAGGGCCTACCCAGACAGACCCTGGCCACACGGCGGCTTAGTCGACTCCGTGAACCAAGGAGGGACCGGGAAGGTGAACCAGGTGCCACTCTGGGACCGACCTTGCGTGAGAGCAGGCAACTCCCACGGGACTGATGGCCGAAGCCGACAGGCACAGCAGATGAGCACGGCTGGTAGACAGGCAGGTGATGCGGGTAGACAAGCAGGCGGGCACGGCAGATAGACAGGCAGGTGGGCACGGCCATTGACAGGCAGGCGGGCACGGCTGATAGACAGGCAGGTGTACACGGATGATAGACAGGCAGGCAGGCACAGCTGCTAGACAGGCAGGTTGACACGGCTGATAGACAGGAAGGCAGGCATGGCTGATAGACAGGCAGGCGGGCACGGCTGATAGACAGGCTGGCAGGCACTGGAACCTGAGGTGCACAAACAACAACCTTGCACAGGCACCTCCAGTTTGGAGGAGGTGCCATATATAAGGGCAGTCCTCCGGCCATTGGCCGGGGACTCTTTAGGACAACGCGCGCGGCCCCTTTAAGAGGGAGGGAGTGCGCACCCTAAGTACAGTGCGCAGGGAACTGCGCGTGGTGCGCGCCGCCCCAGCAGATGCAGCAGGGGAGCCGGAGGATGTCGGACCGGGACCGCGGCGGTGAGGGAATCTGCGTCTCTGCCCGGCAGGAGGCAGAGACGCTGACGCTACAGTACCCACCCCCCTTTATGCCCCCTCATCTTTAGGCCCGCAAGAAATTTTTCCAGAAGACAAGAAGCATGGATGTTCTCCCTGGGCTTTTCTCCCTGGGCTCCCAAGACCTCTCCTCAGGACCAAACCCCTTCCAATCCACAAGAAAGAAAGTCTTTCCTCTAACCCTCTTGATGGCCAAAATGTTCTCTACCTCAAAGACGTCCTCAGCAGAGACTTGAGCTGGAGTGGTACCTGGATCGTCAGAGAAAGGATTAAGGACAACAGGCTTGAGGAGAGACACATGAAAGGAATTGGGAATCCGTAAGGAGACAGGGAGTTTCAGCTTGTACACCACTGGATTTATTTGATTCAGAATCTCGAAAAAACCGATGAACCGCGGGCCCAACTTGTATGATGGTATCTTGAGACGGACATATTTGGAGGAAAGCCAGACCTTGTCTCCCGAACAAAATAGAGGCGGATCCAGACGTCTCTTATCAGCATGCTTCTTCATCCGCTCGGAGGACTGAAGAAGCGTAGATCTAGTATCTTCCCAAATCACCGAAAAGTCACTGACGAGAGACTCCGTGGCAGGATTGTCCACTGAAGAAGAGACAGGAAACGGAATTCTGGGGTGTTGACTGTAAACCACAAAAAACGGAGACTTAGGAGAGGACTCACTCACATGGTTGTTATAAGAAAACTCGGCCCAAGGCAGAAGTTCTACCCAATCGCAATGGTGAGCAAAGTGACGAAGAAAACTGGTAAGGATCTGATTAATACGTTCCACCTGACGAATGTCCCCAGAGTAAGATAAGACCCTCTTCCGATCCTGAGCCACTGCAAAGGTCTTACCAGGAGGTAGATGAGACAGGTCAAGCGGAGCAACAGTCATTATTCTGGAGGGGTCAATGATGTGTAGAGGCTCCTCCTCTTGGTCGGTAGACAGGAAAGAGCGGGATAGAGCGTCAGCTTTAATATTCTTGTCTGCCGGGCGGTAATGGAGAGTAAAGCTAAAACGAGCAAAGAACAAAGACAATCTGGCCTGACGCGGATTTAGTCTTTGGGCGGTCTGCAAGTAAGCGAGGTTTTTATGGTCAGTGTAGATGACCACTGAGTGCAGAGCCCCCTCAAGCAAGTAGCGCCACTCCTCCAGCGCTAATTTGATGGCCAGCAATTCTCGATCTCCTATGAAGTAATTGCGCTCGGACGGAGAAAAGAGTTTGGAGAAAAAGCCGCATGTCAACATTCGCCCGGACGAGGCGAGCACTGGATGCTCACTGGGTGAGCACTGCCCCGGCCCCGGAGGAAGATGCATCAACCTTCATGAAGAACTGTTTATTGCAATTTGGACGATGTAGCAATGGAGCGGAGAAGGCTTGCTTAAAAGAGACAAAGGCACTTTCCGCCTCAGAAGTCCATTCCCTGGGATTTGCTCCTTTACGGGTGAGAGCAGAGATGGGAGCAGTCCGGGAGGAGAAATGAGGAATGAAGAGGGGGTAATAGTTGGCGAACCCCAGAAACCGCTGAATAGCCTTCAACCCCTGAAGTTGGGGCCACTTTAAGACGGCAGACACCTTCCCGGGATCTATCCACAGTATGGTTTCAGAGATGATATACTCAAAAAATGGTAGGGATGTTTACTTAAAGAGACATTTCTCATACTTTGCATACAGGCGATTCTTCCGGAGCCTCAGCAGTACCTGACGAACATCCCTCCGATGAGAGGGCAGATCAGGGGAGAACACCAAGATATCGTCCAGGTACACCACCACGCAGGAATACAGGAGTTCTTGGAAGATGTCGTTCACTAACTCCTGGAAGATGGCTGGAGCATTACAGAGACCGAAGGGCATCACGCGGTACTCGTAGTGACCGTCCCGAGTGTTGAATGCCGTCTTCCACTCGTCTCCCTGGCGAATCCAGACCAGATTGTATGCCCCACGAAGATCGAGCTTAGTGAAGATCTTTGCGCCTTTTAGTCGGTCAAACAGCTCCGAGATGATAGGCAGGGGGTACTTATTTTTTATTCTAATCTGGTTTAGGCCCCTATAGTTGATACATGGACAAAGAGAGCCGTCTTTCTTTTTGACGAAGAAGAATCCTGCTCCTGCCGGAGAGGTGGATTTCCAGATAAATCCCCTAGCAAGATTCTCTTCTATGTACTCAGACATAGCACGGGTCTTGGCCAGTGACAAGGGGTAGATTCGCCCGCGAGGAGGTGAAGCACCAGGAATTAGGTCGATGGGGCAATCATACGGCTTATGAGGTGGTAGCGTCTCTGCCTCCTTTTTATCAAAGACGTCCGCATATGACCAGAAGGGTGCCAGCAGGCCAGGTAGGTTAGATGGAGTAGACAGAGGTCGAGCAGGACGAACCGGAACCAGACAGGACTTATGACATTCCTGACCCCAATGGAGCACCTCACCTGAGCTCCAATTCAGGACAGGCTCATGTCTCTGTAACCAAGGCAGGCCAAGCAAGAGGGGATGAGAGAGACTGGACAGCACGTAGAAGGAGATCCTCTCCGAATGTAGCATTCCCACCTGAAGAGTTACAGGCTCAGTGACAAACAAGATGGTCTCAGAGAGAAGCTTTCCATCCACAGAGGAAACCGCTAAAAGATCAGCTAGACGTATGGTAGGAATCTGATATCGCTCCACAACGGCCTGTTGAAAGAGGTTCCCAGTGGCTCCGGAATCCAGATAGGCAGTCTCGAAGAAGCGGGTCTTATCACTGGTAACCGAGACGGACAGAGTCAAGGACGGAGAGGAAGAACTTTTGCCTAGGACGACCTCTCCGAGCGGTCCTAGACACTGGAGTTTCCCGGTCTCACCGGACAGGAGCGGATTAGATGCTCTATACTGCCACAGTAGAAGCAACTCCCCTCAGCGCAGCAGGCCTCCTGGCGAGACTTGACCATCATAACTTGGTCTATTTGCATAGACTCTGGAGAAGACACCGGAGGGGATGCTGGTTGCGAGACTGGCCTTTGGAAGGTTGGTGCGAGGTGCAGGGATCTTCTCTCATGGGTTGCCTCCTTAGAATGCTCCTGGAAACGGATGTCGATCCGTTTAGCTAATGACACCAGGTCGTCCAGAGAGGGAGGTATGTCACAACCGACACCCGAACCTCATTGTTCCAGGCAAGTTCAGATGCGAGGGTGCGGAAACGAACGGCATACTGTCCCACAGAGAGACTCCCTTGGCGGAGTCGGAGAAGAGAGGAGGCAGTCGAAGATTTTCGTCCGGGCTCATCAAACACCTTCTGGAAAGCTGCAAGGAAAGCCTGGAGGTCGGACACCAGAGGATCCCCTCTCTCCCACAGAGGGTTAAGCCACGCCAACGCCTCTCTGGTGAGATGAGACATGATGAATGCCACCTTGGCCCGGTCGGAGGCGAACTGGTGTGCCAGGAGCTCAAAGTGCAGCTTGCACTGATTAATGAAGCCCCGACATAGGGCAGGGTCACCACCAAAATGTGGAGGAGAAGATAGCCGGGGCCCTAAGCCGGATGCCACAGCACCACTGGGTTGAGGTGCCGCCGGAGCGGGTGCTGCTTGGTTAGAGGCAGACACAGTCGGGGTGGACAGCGTGTCTAAGCGGGAGTTGACTGTCTGCAGATAGGACAGGATAGTATCCTGTTGGGATCTCTGGCGAGATCTCTTGGTACAGGTCTGAGAGCGAAGGAGCCTGGGAGCCACCGGATTCCATTGCCTGTGCAAACTGTTACGGATCTGGGTGGTGGAACCTCTGTGCTGTGATACAAGGAGGGACCAGAGGAGAGTAACTAAGTGCCTACCCGAACAGACCCTGGCCACACAGCAGCTTAGTCGACTCCGTGAACCAGGTGCCACTCTGGGACCGACCTTGTGTGAGAGCAGGCGACTCTCATGGGACTGATGGCTGAAGCCGACAGGCACAGCAGATGAGCACGGCTGGTAGACAGGCAGGTGATGCGGATAGACAAGCAGGCGAGCACGGCAGATAGACAAGCAGGCGGGCACGGCTGATAGACAAGTAGGTGGACACGGCTGATAGACAGGCAAGCGGGCACGGCTGATAGACAGGCAGGCGGGCACAGCTGATAGACAGGCAGGCGGGCGCATCTGATAGACAGGCTGGTGGACACTGGAACCTGTGTTAGCACACAAACAACAACCTTGCATAGGCACCTCCATTTTGGAGGTGCCTTATATAAGGGCAGTCCCCCGGCCATTGGCCGAGGACTCTTTAGGAAGGCGCACGTAGCCCCTTTAAGAGGGAGGGAGCGCACGCGCGCCCTAAGTACAGTGCCTGGGGAACTGCGCGTGGTGCGTGCACCCCGGGCAGATGCAGCAGGGGAGCCAGAGGATGGCGTAGCGGGACCGCGGCGGTGACGGGATCAGCATCTCTTCCCGGCAGGAGGCAGAGACGCTGACGCTACATGTATATACATATACATACATATACTGTATATGTATATCTCTATAATATAACGGGAGATGCGTGTCTCTGTCTGAAGCCTTTATTGACTGCATGGAGCCTTTACAGGTAAGAGGACTGTATATGGCGACGGAGATCACAGTATGCGTAGACACTGAACGCATACCGCGATCTCCGGTGCCATACTTACATCCCGGAGGAGCGTTGCCGTGGCACCTCTCTTCGCCGAAGACCAGGACAGGAGTGAGGTGTCGGAATCGGCGCATGTGCATAGCGCTATCCTGCACCATTTTACTGAAGACACATTTGCAGTGTATCTTCAGCAAAATGGTGCCGGACAACGCGGTATGGGCACGCGCGTACTCTGCCGCACTCCTCCCCCGGCCTCCGGCAGAACAGGACACCGCAGTGCTGGAGCACAGGGAAGAAAGGTGAGTATAAGTGTTTATTTTTTGTATGTGTGCAGCGTGAAAGGGATGAGGGGTGCCATACATACCAGGATTGGGGGATGAAGGGTAACATACATACCAGGATTGGGGGATGAGGGGTACCAAGCATACCAGGATTGGGGGATGAGGGGTGCCATGCATACCAGGATGAGGAATGAGGTGCCATGCATATCAGGATGAGGGGTACCACACATATCAGGATTTGGGGGTGAGGGGACCATGTATACCAGGATTGGGGGGTGAGGGGACCATGCATACCAGAATTGGGGGGTGAGGGGACCATGCATACCAGGATTGGGGGGTGAGGGGTGCCATGCATACCAGAATAGGGATGAGGGATACCATACATACCAGGATAGGAATGCAGGGTACCATGCATACCAGGATAGGGATGGGGTACCATGCATACCAGAATAGGGATGAGGGGTACCATGCATACCAGTATAGGGATGAGGGGTACCATGCATACCAGGATAAGGGATGGGGTGCCATGCATACCAGGATAGGGATGAGGGAGCCATACATACCAGGATTGGGGATGAGGCGTGCCATGCATACCAGGATGAGGGAATAGGGTGCCATGCATACCAGGTTTCTGGGATGAGGAGGCCATACATACCAGAATTGGGATGAGGGGTGCCATGCATACCTTGATGAGGGGTACCATACATACCAGGATAGGGATGAGGGGTACCATACATACCAGGATGAGAGATGGGGTGCCATGCATACCAGGATTGGGGGATGAGGGGTACCATACATACCAGGATTGAGGAATAAGGGGTGCCATGCATACCAGGATGAGGAATGGGGTGCCATGCATACCAGGATGAGGGGTACCACAACATACCAGGATTGGGGGGTGAGGGCACCATGCATTCCAGAATTGGGGGGTGAGGGGACCATGCATACCAGGATTGGGGGGTGAGGGGACCATGCATACCAGGATTGAGGGGTGAGGGGTGCCATGCATACCAGAATAGGGATGGGGTACCATGTCTACCAGGATAGGGATGAGGGGTAACATACATACCAGGATAGGAATGCGGGGTACCATGCATACCAGGATGAGGGATGGGGTGCCATGCATATCAGGATGAGGGGTACCATGCATACCAGAATAGGGATGAGGGGTACCATGCATACCAGTATAGGGATGAGGGGTACCATGCATACGAGGATAAGAGATGGGGTGCAATGTATACCAGGATAGGGATGAGGGGTGCAATGTATGCCAGATTGGGGATGAGGGGTGCTATGCATACCAGGATTGGGGATGAAGGGTGCCATGCATACCAGGATTGGGAATGAGGGGGCCATATATACCAGAATTGGGATGAGGGGTACCATGCATACCAGGATTGGGATCAGGAGTGCCATGCATACCAGGATTGGGATGATGGGGTGCCATGCATACCAGGATTGGGATGATGGGGTGTCATGCATACCAGGATAGGAATGAGGGGTACCATGCATACCAGGATAGGAATGTGGGGGGGGGCATGCATACCAGGATTCGGATGAGGGGCCATGAATACCAGGATAGGGATGAGGGGTACCATGCATACCAGGATAGGGATGAGGGGTACCATGCATACCAGGATGAGGGATGGGGTGCCATGCATACCAGGGTAGGGATGAGGGGTACCATCCATACCAGGATGAGGGGTACTATACATACCAGGATAGGGATGAGGGATGGGGTACCATGCATACCAGGATAGGGATGAGGAGTGCCATGCTTACCAGGATGGGGGTGAGAGTTGCCATGCATACCAGGATTGGGTATGAGGGATGACATGCATACCAGGATTGGGGATGAAGGGTGCCATGCATACCAGGATTGGGGATGAGGAATGACATGCATACCAGGATTGGGGATGAGGGGTGCCATGCATACCAGGATTGGGGATGAGGGGTGCCGTGCATACCAGGATTGGGGATGAGGGGTGCTATGCATACCAGGATTGGGGATGAGGGGTGCCATGCATACCAGGATTGGGGATGAGGGATGTCATGCATACCAGGATGAGGGATTGGGTGCCATGCATACCAGGTTTCTGGGATGAGGAGGCCATAAATACCAGAATTGGGATGAGGGGTGCCATGTATACCAGGATGAGGGGTACCATACATACCAGGATAGGGATGAGGGGTACCATACATACCAGGATGAGAGATGGGGTGCCATGCATTCCAGGATGAGGGGTACCATACATACCAGGATAGGGCTGAGGGGTACCATACATACCAGGAGGAGAGATGGGGTGCCATGCATACCAGGATAGGGGGATGAGGGGTACCAAGCATACCAGGATTGGGGGATGAGGGGTACCATACATACCAGGATTGGGGGATGAGGGGTACCATACATACCAGGATTGAGGGATGAGGGGTGCCATGCATACCAGGATGAGAAATGGGATGCCATGCATACCAGGATGAGGGGTACCACACATACCAGGATTGGGGGGTGAGGGGACCATGCATACCTCTCCTGTGTGAACGGAGACCTACTGAATTTCTGCCAGTATGTTATATGCTGGAGGTTAACGCTTTTAAAGGGTCTCGTTTTATGTGAATGACATAGAGATGGGAGGGACATCATTCACCACACCTCCCCTCAGAGTGTGGCTGAGCATGGTTTAAATGTTCAGTCCTGTTTTTTTTTTCTGTGTTGTGGTCTGGAGAGGCAAGGTCTCCAGACTGGGAAGCGATAGCTCAGGACGGAGCTAAAGGCTGGGACTACAACTTGTGTGGGCGAATTCCACATACATATGGACTGTGCTCTTGTTTATCTTTTGTTTTGTCGTTTTGCCAGTAAGGCCGTGTTTATTTTTGCTGTAGTTGCAGGGCTTTATGCCATACAATAAAGCCTGCAGAGAAAACCCGATTCCTGAGTCGACTTCCGGAAGCGTCCGAGCGAGTCATCTTACCACAGTTGGTGTGAGAGTGCGAGCACGATTCCAGGAACACGTGTACCTGCCACAGAGATCACTGGATGTCCTGGGTAAAGGCCGCCAGCCAGCCAGAGGTGTCAGGCAGCATGGAGGAGCTCCTCAAGCACTTGCTTCAGAGCCAACAACAGCAACATAAACTGCACTAGCAGAACCAGCAGAGTCTACAACAGCAGCACCGGGAGCTTCTACCTCAGCAACGAGAACAGCAGTTGCAGAGCCAGCAAGCACAGCAAGAGACCAATAAATTCCTGATGCAGCAGATTCAGCAGCAACAAAGGCAGATGGAACTTCTAGCGGGGGAAGCTTGCAGCAGAGAGGCCGCCCCTCCCCCAACTCCAGGTGATGTCTCATACGTCCAAAAGGCGCTAAGGCATGCGTTGCAAAAGATGAACCCAGGGGATGATGTTGAGGCATTTCTGACTGTGTTCGAAAGGGTAGCAGAGCGGGAAAAACTGTCGTCGGAGCAGTGGGTGAAGGTGCTGGCCCCCTATTTAACGGGTAAACCCCAAAAGGCCTACTATGACCTGACCCTACAGGATGCACAGGAGTATGCCAAGTTAAAGACTGAGATACTAGCATGCTCGGGAGTGACTATGTCTGTCAGAGCACAAAAGGTCCACCACTGGGCGTATGCTGGCGACAAACCCCCCCCGCTTGCAGATGTTTGACTTGTTACATCTAGTCCAGAATTGGCTGCAGCCAGAGTCTTCCTCTCCTGCCCAGATGTTTGAATGAGTGGTGATGGACAGGTTCATCCATTCCCTACCCAGGCCAGTGCAGACCTGGGTTAACCATGGCGACTCTCGGAACGCGGACGACCTCGTGGGCCTGGTAGAGAGGTACCAAGTGGTCGAGAAATCTCTTGGGAAACCAGACATAGTCAATTCCCCGTACTGGAGTACCCAAAGAGGGGCGGGCTCACCACGTAAGGGGTCTAGAGTCACAAACAGGGGTCGTCCCAACCCCACTGAGGGCCCTGCAAAGACTGCTATGAGGGCTGTGGTGTGTTAGCGGTGTCATAATCCTGGACACAAAGCCGCCCGGTGTCCTATGTCCCCTGAACCAATGGACTGCAGCCTATGACGGCGTTGTTCCTATTATGCCTATCCAGCCTGTAGCGTGGATTGTTAACCTGGTGAGGGGCCACAGACATGTGCCATGTCTGTTAATGGGGTGATGGTGCTTGGACTGTTGGATTCAGGGAGTCTAGTGAACCTAATCAGTGCGAACCTTCCCCACTAGCTGATCTCTGCCAAGACTGTGGGCGTTCGCTGCATACATGGGGACACCAAGGAATACCCTGTGGCCAGAGTGACAGTGGGAACAGCCTGTGGTGCCCAATCCCACAAGATCGGGGTGGTTAAGGACCTGATACATCCCGTCATATTGGGGCGTGATTTCCCGTTGTTCTGAGACTTCATGGGGAAAGGAACCGGACTGACATGTGTGGACAAAATCCAGGTCCCTAGGGAAATACCCCCATCAACATCTGAAGGGGATGAGTTCCCATTGTGTGTCCTTGCTGGCGACGAGGACGAAACTGTGACCGAGGAGGCCGAATTCCCTGAGTTAGAGGTGACAGGAGAAAACTTTGGGTCTGCTCAAGTTTGGGACTTGACCATGAAGGGGGCATGGGACAATGTTACTGTCTGTAATGGGGTTGCTCAAGAGCTGGGGGCAGACACCAGGTACCCACACTTCACAGTTCAGGGGGAGTTATTGTATCGGGTGACCAAACCAAGGGGTGATGAGATAGTGGAGCAGCTATTAGTTCCAGGGCCATACTGACAGAAGGTATTAGATATGGCCCATTCACATGTTCTGGGGGGACACCTGGGGGTCAAAAAGACTCAGGAGAGGATATTGAGGAGGTTTTATTGGCCAGGGTGTTACTGGGAGATCCTGAACTATTGTAGGTCCTGCGCCACCTGCCATATAACCACCCCCTCTTCCCACTTCCATAGTCCTTCAATCCCCCTACCTGTGATAGAAATCCCCTTTGAGAGGATTGCTATGGACCTAGTGGAGCGCTTAGTCAAATCGACCCGGGGCCTCAAATACATCCTGGTGGCCATGGACTATGCGACCCAGTACCCGGAAGCAGTACCACTGAGGAACTCATTGAGTAGGAGCATAGCCCGGGAACTTGTCCATATATTTGCCAGGACCAGACTGCCGAAGGAGATAATGATGGACCAAGCAAGCCTGTTCATGAGCAAGGTAATGAAGGAGCTGTGTAAAGTCCTTCAGATTACCCAGCTGCGAACCTCCGTTTACCATCCGCAGACAGACGGTCTGGTGGAGCGCTTTAATAAAACCTTAAAAGCAATGCTCAAAAAGGTCGTAGAGAAGGATGGCCGTGACTGGGACTACCTCTACCATTCCTGCTTTTCTTGGTAAGAGAGATCCCACAAGCCTCTACGGGTTTCTCCCCGTTTGAGCCACTGTATGGACGACATCCGCGAGGGCTCCTGGATATTGCCAAGGAAACCTGGGAAGCCGAGGTTATGACCCACCGGAGCATCATAGAACATGTCAACCAGAGGCAGGAGAGAATGGCGAAAGTGATGCCTATCGTGAAGGTGCATCTTCTCCAGGCACAAGAGGCCCAGGCAAGGGTCTATAATCAGTCAGCGAAGCTGAGACAGTTCCAGCCTGGGGATCGCGTTCTAGTGCTTATTCCCACCATCGAGAGCAAGTTCCTGGCCAAGTGGCAAGGCCCGTATGAGGTGGTGGAGAAACTCAGCAAAGTGAACTACAAAGATCACCAGCCTGGCCGAAGAAAGCAGCACCAAGTATACCATGTGAACTTGCTCAAGCCATGGCGAGATCGGGAAATGTTGGGGGCATCCTGTTTGGGAGCCAGTCTGAAAGCCAAAGTCGAGGACTTCATGATAGCAGAGACTCTATCACCGGCACAGAAACAACAATGTAGAGAGCTGCTGCAATGGAACCGTGACCTGTTCTCGGAGTTGCCGGGGCGTACGCAGGTGGCCGAGCATGATGTGCTGACGAAAGCGCATGGTAGGGTAAACCTCAAACCCTATAGGATTCCTGAAGCCCGCCGTGAGGTAATCTCAGCACAGGTGAAGAGGATGCTGGACCTCCGCATGATAGAGGAATCAAACAGCGGATGGTCGAGTCCCATCGTTCTCATGCCAAATCCCGACGGGGAGTGGACTACCGCAGGCTGAATGAGGTATCCAACTGTGACCCATACCCAATGCCCCTCGTCGATGAACTCATCGAGAGGCTTAGACCTGCGAGATATATTACCTCCCTCGACTTGACGAAGGCTACTGGCAGATCCCCATGTCCCAGAAGGCCAAGGAGAAAACAACTTTCTCAACACTTGATGGGTGATTCCAGTACACCCGAATGCCTTTCGGACTGCAGGGGCACCTTGATGACATTGTCGTCTTTAGCCCAGACTGGGCTAGTTATCTGCCAAAGGTAGAGGCGATTCTGGATGCTCTAAGTAAGGCAGGATTTACGATAAATCCGAGAAAATGTGCCATTGGAAAGGAGGAGGCCAAGTACTTAAGCTATGTCATCGGGAGAGGCGAAATTAAGCCAAAGGTCAAAAAGATCGAGGCAATTCAGAACTGGCCGCAACCACTCTCCAAGAAGCAGGTGAGAGCGTTTATTGGAATTGCGGGATATTACTGGCGGTTTATCCCAAATTTTGCTATGATTGCCGGACCACTGACTGACCTTCTGAAAGGCACAAAATCAACGATGGTGAAATGGACGGTTGAAACTGAGATGGCGTTCCAACAGCTGAAGCTGGCACTCTGTAAGCAGCTGGTCCTGGTCGCACCAGACTTTATTAAAGAGTTTGTGCTCCAGACAGATGCCTCAGAAGTTGGCCTAGGAACTGTGCTGTCGCAGGAGATAAATGGGGAAGAGCATCCCATCCTGTATATGAGTCGGAAGCTTTCGTCCTGCGAGAAAAATTATGCCATTGTGGAGAAAGAAAGCTTAGCCATAAAATGGGCTATAGACACGATAAGATATTACCTACTTGGCAGAAAATTTTAACTGGCCCCTTTGAGATGGTTGAGAGAAAAGAAGGGTAAGAATGCCCGAGTGACTAGATGGTTCTTAGGTCTCCAAGACTTTAGTTTTCACATGCAGCATGTCCTCTCCAGAATTCCCTGCTTGGTGTCTGAAGGTGCCCAAACCCCCGACATTGGGCAGAGGGGGGGATATGTGACAGAGTCTCTGGTGTGATATATGAGGGGAGGTATGTTTCACTCAGGTTGCTCTTCTCTCCTCCCGCTACCTCAGTAGGTCTCCTGGAGACCTACTGAATTTCTGCCAGCATGTTATATGCTAGGGGTTAACTCTTTTAAAGGGTGTGGTTTTATGTGAATGACAGAGATGGGAGGGAAGTCATTCACCATACCTCCCCTCAGGGTGTGGCTGGGCATGGTTTAAATGTTCAGTCCTGGTTTTTTTTTCTGTGTTGTGGTCTGGAGAGGCAAGGTCTCCAGACTGGGAAGCCATAGCTCAGGACGGAGCTGAAGGCTGGGACTGCAACCTGTGTGGGCGAATCCCACATACATATGGACTGTGCTATCATTTATCTTTTGTTTTGTCATTTTGCCAGTAAGGCCGTGTTTATTGTTGCTGGAGTTGCAGGGCTTTATGCCATATAATAAAGCTTCCAGAGAAAACCCGGTTCCTGAGTCTACTTCCGGAAGTGGCCGAGCAAGTCATCTTACCACAACGTGTATACATATATACAATATGGTTCGTAACGATGACAATGAAGGGAGAAAGTGGGGAGCGAAACCTTAGTGTTGCACACGTCAGAGGTCACTGGAGCGGAAGTCACAGTGACTCGCTGGCGCCTGTGCACAACATACCTGAACATAGACAGTAGGATAAAGTGTGCCTTGCGTACAAAATTGCGCAGGCGCGGGATTTGGCTATGAAACTGCACATCACAGGGAACTGTGACGTGCAGGGGAGGGGGGGGAATTATAATTAATTTAAACAGGAGGCGGGAGTTTCTTCCCATCCCCCGGCCTGCAAGCATCAGAAACATGAAAGAATAAAAAGACATTTCATTGCAACAAGACCTCTAATATGAGGCATGCAGATAGAAATGTGAATTTATACCTATCATCTGTATGCCCATACTAGAGGTCAGATAAGTGCCAGCGGGGGACAGATTCCCTTTAACTAACTTTACGGACAGGGCAAAAAAGTTCTGTTTGGTTGGCAACCCTGGTGGGAAGGTGTACTTAATTGTTAGGCCATGCCAAGTATGTACCAAACGCCTGTACTAGGTTTGAGTCATTCTATGCTGACAGCCTAACTATAAAGGAGGGGAAGAGTCTGGTCATTTGAGGTAGTGAGTTTCAGAGTATTGGGGATTCACAAAAGAAATTTTAGAGACTGTTTTGTCAGGAAAAAAGACAAGACAAGAGCAAAGTAGGAGGTTTTGTAAGGACCATCAATTGCATGTGGGAAGGAATCTGGAGATTAAGTTAAAAATTTATTAAGGGGACAGGTTTTGCATAGCTTTGTAAGTCATTATTAGCATTTTCAGCTACATTATCTGGGAAATGGATAGTCAGTAAAATAATCAGAGGAATATCAAGAGAAGAAATGGAGTAACTCTCTCCCTGCTCTCTGTTGGAGTCCCTCAAGGCTCTGTCCTAGGACCCCTACTCTTCTCAATCTATACCCTTGGCCTGGGACAGCTCATAAAATCCCATGGCTTCCAGTACTATCTGTACGCTGATGACACCCAGATCTACCTCTCTGACCCAGATGTCACCTCTCTGCTGTCCAGAATCCCAGGATGTCTAGCAGCCATATCCTCCTTCTTCTCCTCCCGCTACCTCAAGCTCAATGTGGACAAAATTGAACTCATTATCTTTCCCCCATCTCGCATATCTTTCCCACCTGATCTTTCTATCACAATAAATGACATTACTCTTTCCCCTGTACCGACAATCCGCTGCCTCGGAGTAACCCTTGACTCTGCCCTGTCCTTCAAACCCCACATCCAAGCTCTCGCCACCTCCTGTCGCCTCCAGCTCAAAAATATTTACAGAATCCGTCCTTTCCTCAACCCTCAATCTACTAAACTGCTTGTGCATGCCCTCACCATCTCCCGCCTTGACTATTGCAACATTCTCCTCTGTGGCCTACCTGCTAACACTCTCGCACCCCACCAGTCCATCCTCAACTCTGCTGCACAACTTGTTCATCTCTCGCCTCGCTACTCCTCTGCTACCCCCCTTTGCAAATCCCTTCATTGGCTCCCATTCCCCCAGCGTATCCAGTTCAAACTACTAACACTGACCTACAAAGCCATCCATAACCTCTCTCCTCCGTACATCTCTGAACTAATCTCCCGATATATTCCCTCACGCAATCTCCGGTCCTCCCGAGACCTCCTTCTCTTCTCCACACTTATTCGTTCCTCACGCAATCGCCTCCAAGATTTCTCCCAAATATCCCCCGTTCTATGGAATTCTGTGCCTCAACACGTCCGATTATCCACCACACCTGGATCCTTCAGACGGAACCTGAAAGCCCATCTCTTCAAACCAGGGTCGGACTGGGGTGCCTAGGGCCCACCAGGGGAACTGACTCTAGGGGCCCACACTACAGCCCACCATAAACAGTTTTATTACTTGTTATGCTTTTCTATAATGCACTATAGTTACATGATTGGCCATGCTGTGGAGCACCAAGCGGCAGGACTTTGTTCGAACAGTCATTCCGTACTGCCAGAGTCCCTTTAATGGTAACTTGTCACCTTGAAAAACGCTATTTATCTGCAGACATAGGGGTAATCTGCAGGTAAATAGGGTTTAAAGCCTGGTTAGAGCATATTAGCAGAGCACTACAAGATACTCAGATAACACCCGAGCATGCTGGGATCACACCTTATCCGACCACGCTCGCTCAGCACTAGTTGCCAGGTGCTGCTGCCATGTTAGTCATTCAATGAAGCTCAGCCTGAGGTTGGGCTCCATGGAAGTGTCACAATCAAGGTGCCGGACGTTATTGCAGCACGCTCACTTTGTAGTTCGCGGTGACTGTAATGTCTCTTATCCGACCACGCTCACTCAGCACTACTGGCAACCCATCAGCAACCTGCAACTGCGTCACAGGGGGCTGAAGGGAACAGGTGACTGCATGCACCGGCCATTGTGCTATCGAAATGCCGCTGTCAGTGATTGACAAGGGC
Organism: Phyllobates terribilis; assembly: GCF_046119375.1. NCBI lineage: Eukaryota > Metazoa > Chordata > Amphibia > Anura > Dendrobatidae > Phyllobates > Phyllobates terribilis. The sequence continues at coordinate 263,598,331 of NW_027362763.1, read as the reverse complement.
ACTTAAATACTCAAAACAGCAGCAATCAAGGCGAGCTCTGATCACTGCTGTTACATGCAGACGCCCGCTATGTAACACAGCCGACATCTGCCCCGGTATGGAGCAGGCTCAGCTCCTGAACCCGCTTCATACAAGCACATACCAATGGTGACAGTTATGACAAGGTTAGCAAATTTCACTTGTCTGTTCCTAAATGTGGAAAGACAAATGGAATTCCCTAACACATGTGAAAGAGTCCTAATATATTTAGTAAAGGTGCCTCAAGCATATGAATGTTATTACACACCACAATGCACAGTTACATACACGCATCTTACAAAAATACATATTATTCCAGATACGCAGACGCGCACAAACACGCAGACGCGAACAAACACGCAGACGCGCAGAAACACGCAGACGCGCACAAACACGTAGACACGCACAAACACGTAGACACGCACAAACACACAGACGCGCACAAACACACACAAACACATCAGTACATGAATACATCATCTGAACCACCATCAATTGTAATGTCAGGTCAGACCCATATATCTTTGTATCGCATAAACCTACAACTCCCAGTATGTAATTAACAATAGAGATACTGGGAGTTGTTATCAGTCATCATCAGACTGCGGACCATACAGGAACCACAGTACTGATGAGACACAGGCAGGATCACAAATGAACATTTACATCCAGGTATCTTACCTGAGACGGCTTCTCTGATTAGAGTCGTTCTCTTTCTTTTCTTCCTCTTGTCCAGATTCCATGATGACTTTTCCCATCCACAGCTCGTGGACGTCCATCTTCTCCGGTCTTCTGCAGCACATCCCGACACGATGCCCTTAAAGATAGCAGTGTCATTATAATGCTCCTGAATAAAAATATCTACACTGAGCCCCTGAATAAACCTAACTCTTACAATGCTCCCTGCACAAAACATGACATACACTCTACCCCTCTTATGGTACCTGCTCTCCACACTGTCCTCTCCTTACCATATTGTGCCCCCTCTTCACACTGTCCTCTCACACTGTGTCCCCCTTATACTGCCCAGTCTCTATACTGTGCCCCTTCATCACACTCCCCCTCCTCAGCATACTGTTCCCTCGTTGCTGTGCCCTCACACTGTTCCCCCCATACTGCCGCATCTCTATACCTTCCCCCACACTACCTAGTCTCTGTGCTGTGTCACCTCACACTTTTCTCCCTCCATACTGTCTCCTCACACTATTCCCCCACTCTCCATACTGTTTCCTCATACATCTCCATTCTGTTAATGCACCCATTCCCACCCCTCCCCTAGTTCACCATACTGTTTCTTCACACATCTCCCCATTCTGTCTCCTAAAATTTCTCTCCCATCTCTCCCCAAATATAATAAATCTTCGGAAGAGCACACAGACGTGCAGAAGCATGCTTACACACACGAAAACAAGCGCACACAGACACATACTAAGGGCCCTTTCACACGTCAGTACGTGCAGTGACAGTGTCCACACGTACCAGAGACATTGGTACACGTAGACCCATTCAAATGAATGTGCACATGTCAGGGTGTGTCCACTTTCCACAGACAGAACATGTGGTGTCCGTGGGCAAAACACGCTGACATGTCTGTTTTTTACCTGCTGCACCTCCCGCAAAACATCCCGCATACTGATGACAGTTAGTGCTGTTTCCAAGCACCGGGTGCTGAGCGCTGCCCTCAACATAGATCCCTGCCGGTGCTGCGATCAGCAGCAGGGTCAATGATGAGCGTAGTAGTCTACTCCCACCATGTCCCGCTCACGCCGAGGAGAATAAGTCCTGCAGCGAGTGGACCCCGGAGCCGCGCTCAACAAGCGGTGCCCTGTAAATCACTGAGCCCAGCTCCAGGGCCCGCTCGCTGCAGGAGTCATTCCCCTCGTCGTGAGCGCTCACACAGATTACAGCAGGTGACACTTAGGAGAGGTGAGTATAAGAATTTTTTTATTTTATTCCTATTTTTACAGTTGGACATGGCGGGAGTAGACTACTACTCTCATCATTGACCCTGCTGCTGCTGATCGCAGCACCGGCAGGGATCTATGATGAGGGCAGCGCTCAGCACCCGGCTCTTGGGAACAGCGCTAACTGTACACTGATTCCCAAGCGCCGGTATGTGTCACACGGATGACACACAGGTGGACACGGATATCTCCAGTCCCGTAAATATCTGGACATGTGAAAGAGCCCTAATACACACACGCAGATACAGATACTCACAGAAATGGGGACACGTACACACACAGGCAAGCACACACAGAAATGCACGCACACACATGTGAAGACACATATACACACGTAGACATGCAGGCACTCAAATACATACACACACACGCATGCAGGCAAAAAACACACCACACACACACACACACGCAGGCATATACACACACACACACACACACAGGCATATACACACACACACAGGCATATACACACACACAGGCATATACACACACATGCAGGCAGCATATACACACAAATTCATCAAATTCATACAAACACACACAAATATTACACTACCTGTACAGTACAGACGCGCTCCTAAGGCGGGAGACTGCAGTGCAGGGAGCGCTGTGACGTCACCTTTAGCAGACGTGCGGCCCTGTCTGCTGAGTGTGACGCTGCAGTGCAGCCCCTGCACTCCTGCTCCCAGGCCCCTCCCGCTACTGTCCTGGGCATCGCGGCGGTGAGAGTGCGTGCGCGCGCCCTTAAAGGGCCCGCGACCACTTTTTTTTCCTTTTTTTTTTTAATTCTCCTCTGTCTTCTCTGCAGGGGGCCCGGGGCCCACCGGGAAATTTCCCGGCACCCCGCCAGGCCAGTCCGAGCCTGCTTCAAACAAGCTTACAGCCTGCCATGACCTTGCTTGCTGCCACCTCAACCAACAACACCGGAGCTACTGCAACCCCTCAACCTACTGTCTCCGCCCCATTCCCGTAGAATGTAAGCCCGCAAGGGCAGGGTCCTCTTCCCTCCTTACCGTTCTATCATTGTTAGTTTGTTTACTGTAAGTGATATCTGTATTTAGTATGTAACCCCTCCTTATGTACAGCGCCATGGAATCAATGGCACTATATAAATTAATAATAATAATAATAATTATTAAATAGGCAGCAGAGTTGATGGTGCATTAGGGGATGGTTCAAGATTGTTAGATGAGACTTAAAAAAGGTAACTGTGGTAGTCTAGGCTGGAGATGATGAGGACATGCATTAACACTTCTGTTTTTTCAAAGTTGGAAAAAGAGTACATTCATGAGATTTTTTTAATTTTGAGGTGGGAGGAGCTGGTAAGGGTTGAAATGTGCAGTTTGAAAAAATAAAAAGTGTGAGAATCAGAAAATTATAGAGCGATTTACCTTGGTCAAAATGCATGTGTTTGGAGTGGACTCAGGAGCTGTGCCCACTCCGAACAGGGCAGATGCCGGCTGTAACAAAGCCATAATCTGCTTGTAACAACAGTGATAGGCGCTAGCAGCTGTTTAACTATTTAAATGCCATTGTCAATCACTGACAGCGGAATTTAAATAGCTCAATTGCCAATGTAAGCGCTCACAGGACCTTGCAACGCGATTGCGGGAGACCAATGGGATACCATGGCAGTCGGGCCAGCGGAGCTTGAAAGAATATTGTGATTAATACTGTGATATTTACTGATTTATACTATGATATAGTAACATAGTAACATAGTTTTTAAGGTTGAAGGAAGACTAAGTCCATCTAGTTCAACCCATAGCCTAACATGTTGATCCAGAGGAAGGCAAAAAAAAAACACGTGGCAAACACTAAGCTCCACATTGGGGAAAAAAATTCCTTCCCGACTCCAAACGACAATCAGACTAGTTCCCTGGATCAACGCCCTATCAAGGAATCTAGTATATATAACCTGTAATATTATACTTTTCAAGAAAGGCATCCATGCCCTTCTTAAATTTTAATAGTGAATCACTCATTACAACATCATGCGGCAGAGAGTTCCATAGTCCACTGCTCTTACAGTAAAGAATCCGCGTCTGTGATTATGATTAAACCTTCTTTCCTCCAGACGTAGAAGATGCCCCCTTGTCCCCGTCTCTGGCCTCAGAGTAAAAAGATCAGTAGAAAGGTCTTTGTACTGTCCCCTCATATACTTGTACATAGTAATAAGATCACCCCTAAGCCTTCGTTTTTCCACAGTAAATAACCCCAAATGTAATAACCTGTCTTGGTATTGCAGACCCCCAGTCTTCTAATAACCTTGGTCGCTCTTCTCTGCACCCGCTCTAGTTCAGCTATGTCTTTCTTATACACCGGAGACCAGAACTGTATACAGTATTCTAAGTGTGGTCGCACTAGTGACTTGTATAGAGGTAAAATTATGTTCTCCTCATGAGCATCTATGCCTCTTTTAATGCATCCCATTATTTTATTTGCTTTTGCAGCAGCTGCCTGACACTGGCCACTAAACATGAGCTTGTCGTCCACCAATACACCCAGGTCTTTTTCAGTTACAGTTTTCCCCAGTGTTTTACAATTAAGCATATAATTATACATTTTATTTCCTCAGCCCAAGTGTATTACCTTACATTTATCCCCGTTAAAGCTCATTTGCCATTTATCAGCCCAAGCTTCTAGTTTACATAGATCCTCCTGTAATATAAAATTGTCCTCCTATGTATTGATTACCCTGGTGTCATCTGCAAATATTGAAATATTACTCTGTATGCCCCCTACAAGGTCATTAATAAATATGTTAAAAAGAAGGGGGCCCAATACTGACCACTGTGGTACCCCACTGTTAACTGAGACCCAGTCTGAGTGTTTTCCATTAATAACCACCCTTTGTTTCCTATCACTGAGCCAATTCTTAACCCACATGCATATATTTTCCCCTATCCCCATTGTTCTCATTTTATGTATCAACCTTTTGTGTGGAACCGTATCAAACGCTTTTGAAAAGTCCATATACACAACATCCACTGCATTTCCTTGGTCCAGTCCGGAACTTGCCTCCTCATAAAAACTGATCAAATTAGTTTGATAGGAACGGTCCCTCGTAAACCCATGTTGATATTGGGTCATGAGGTTATATTTCTTCAGATACTCTAGTATAGCAACTCTTAGGAAACCCTCCAGGATTTTACCCACAGTAGAGGTTAAGCTTACTGGCCTATAATTTCCAAGTTCGGTTTTTGTCCCCTTTTTGAATATTGGCACCACATTTGCTATACGCCAGTCCTGTGGTACAGACCCTGTTATTATGGAATCTTTAAAGATCAAAAATAATGGTCTATTTATGACGTTACTTAATTCCTGCAGTACTCACGGGTATATCCCATCCGGGACCGGGGATTTGTCAACTTTAGTGATTTTTAGACACCGCCGTACTTCCTGCTGGGTTAAGCAAGTGACATTTAATGGTGAATTTTTGTTATCACTAATCATGTTTTCTGTCATGCGATTTTCTTGTGTAAATACAGTTGAAAAAAAATCATTTAGCATATTGGCTTTTTCCTCATCCTCATCCACCATTTCACCCAGACTATTTTTAAGGGGGCCAACACTATAATTTTTTAGTTTTTTACTATTTATGTAGTTAAAGAATATTTTGGGATTATTTTTACTTTCTCTGGCAATGATTCTCTGTCTCAATCTTTGCTGGCTTGATTTATTTTTTTCAGAATTTATTTAATTTTCTATATTTATTTAATGCTTTCTTTTTGTGACTTTTGCGCCCCTTGCAGCTCTATTTAGCCATAGTGGTTTCCTCCTATTTCAAGCATGTTTATTCCCATAGGGTATATATTGTGCACAGGTCCTATTCAGGATGCTAATAAATGTCTATTTGCTTTGTGTAGCTTTATGTCTCAGGATATCATCCCTGTTTATTGCACTAAGGCTGTGTGCCCACGATGCGTTTTTTAAGCGTTTCCACAGCGGCAAAAACGCTGCAGAAACGCTTAAAAAACACATGGTAGAAGGCCTGCCATGTTCCCCAATGATAATCTGCATGTGCTGTGTACATGCTGTGGAAATTTCCGCTGCGGATTATCATTGCGGAAAAAAACGCAGCACTACCAATTATTTTGCGGAAGTGCTGCGTTTCCGCCGCCATTGGCTTGCATTAGATCGCATGGATTACGCATCACTGTATAAGTAGATGCACATTCCATGCGTTCTAATGTGCGGATGGTACCCAGGTCTAGAGAAGAGGAGACTCTCCTCCGAACCCGGGTACCATAGAAAACTGTAAAAAAAAAAAGAATAAAATAAAAAATAAATATATACTTACCTTCTGGCGGCCCCCGATGCGCTCCTCCTCTCATGCCGGCAGTTTGCGATTGACTGAAGGACCTGTGCTGACGTCATAGTCATGTGATGGGTCACGCGACGCTGACGTCGGCAGGTCCTTCAGTGTAACGCGATCTGCCGGCAGCCGGGACGGTGAAGCAAGACACCGGGGGCCATCAGAAGGTAAGTATAGATTTATTTTTTATTTTTTGACGTTTTCTCGGGTCACACTATATAAATCCATGCTGTTTTCATGGATTTATATAGTGTGACCAAGTTGTCAAGCACTTTCCAAGTGATGCTAAAATCGCTTGGAAAGCACTTGACAACCCGCATGCGGAAATGCATGTGAAGAACGCTTCACATCCGCATGTCCATGGCAGGAAAAACACATGTACAATCCGCATGCGTTTTTTCAGACAGGGGAGATGCAGAAACGCTCAGGAAAAATCCGAAGCATTTCTGCATCGTGGGCACATAGCCTAAGATAATTTCTCAACCGTTGGAAATTTGCCTTCCTGAAGTTTAGTGTCCTTGTAACCCCTCTACTACACATCTTATTAAAGGTTACATGAAAAGTTATTATTTTGTGATCACTATTACCCAAGTGACCCCCAACTCGTATATTTGATATGCGGTCTGGCCTGTTGGTTAATATTGGGTCTAGCAGTGCCCCCCTTCTTGTTGGGTCCTTAACCAGTTGTGAAAGGTAATTGTCTCTCATAGTTGTCAAAAACCTATTACTTTTGCTTGAACTACAGGTTTCTGTCCCCCAATGTATTTCAGGGTAGCTGAAGTCCCCCATAATAATTCCTTCTCCTTGAGTCGCTGCTTCATCTATTTGCTTTACGAGGATATTCTCCGCTGCTTCCATTATTTTTGGAGACTTATAACAAACCCCTATCAGTAATTTATTATTTTTCCCCCTCCTCTTATCCCCACCCTAGTTAAATTCTCCCTAGGGAAACTAAAAAATAAAGTAGAAAAGTAAAAAAAAAAAAAAAAGTTTTAAAAATATAAAAAATTAAACAAATATAAAAGTTTAAATCACTCCCTTTTCCTAATTTCAAAATAAAGAATAATAATAATATTTGGTAACACTGAGTCCATAAAAGTCTGGTCTGTCAAAATCTAAAATATTTTTCGGGGCTATAAGAGGCATCGGACCATAAGACGCACCCAAATTTTGGGGTCGAAAATAGGAAAAAAATATTTTTTATAATATGGGGGTCCATCTTATAGTCTGAATAGGTATGGTATCTTACCTGGGGGGTGGTGGAGCAGGGGTCACAGAAGGCAGGGTCCTTCAGGAAGCTGGCAGAAGTGGAGGAATGTTGCAGACCCTGGGTGTGAGAACGCGGTGCTCCAGCAGGCGGGAGTTGCGGTGGTGGTAGAGCGGGATCGCAGGGCCCTCCGTTCCCTCCGTCCCTCAGGAACCCAGCGGCGGCAGTAAAAGAGGTGAGGTGCTGAGCTGGCTATCTGCCTGTGAGGCAGAGAGTCTGGCTGTGAGGCAGAGAGTCTGGCTGTGAGTCTGGCTGTGAGGCAGAGAGTCTGGGAGGCAGAGAGGCAAAGCGTTGCTTTCCAGTGGCCGCGACCACCTTCCTCAAGCTGTGATCTACAGGAAAATGGCCACTGAGATCCCAGTCTGCGCATGCACCGGCTCGGGCGGCCATTTTCCTGTAGACCACGGCTCCACGAAGATGGCCGAGACCACTGGAAAGCAGCGCTCGACACTCTGCCTCACTTCCTCACCACCGACAGCAAGACACCGGTCCCGCAGCACCTCATGCCACCAAGTTCCTGAGGGAGGGAGGGAATGGAGGACCCTGCGATCCCACTCCACCACCACCGCGACTATCCGGTAAGCTTAGCTTCGGACCATAAGACTCACCCCCCATTTTCCTGCCAAATTTGGGGGAGAAAAGTGCGTCTTATGGTCCGAAAAATACGTTATTGAAAACATGTTAAATGGCGGTAAAAAAAAAAGCAAAATGGCAGATTTTCAGTTTTTCAGCCACTGCAGTTCCCCCAAAAATGCAATAAACAGTGATCAATATGTCATATGTACCCTTAAACTACAGCATTGCTTGCAAAAAAAAACAGACCTCTTACAGCTTTATGGATAGAAAAATAGAAAATTGATGGGTCTCAAAAAAACAGCCGCAGAAACAAATGTTTTTTTACAAACTTCAAAATATTTTATCACTACTAAAATATATAATATTACTGCACGATGAACATTGTAAAAATAAAACCAGAAAAACAATGACAGAATTGCAGTTTTTTCCATGATTTTACACAACTTGGAATTTCTTTCCTGTTTTTCAGTACTTGATACGGTAAAATGATTGTTGTCATTCAAAACTACAACTCATCCAGCAAAAAAACAAATGTTTATGATGCTATTTGGGCAGAAAAATAAAAAAATTATGGCTATTGACAGAAATCGAGGAAAAAAAACAATGCGCAAAAACAAAATAATCTGCTGGTATCAAAGGGTTTAAATGTGATTTATTGGTTTGGTGGGGGTGTTGAGTTTGATGGTGGAAGGATAATGAGTAGTGATGGGCAAGAGTACTCAGCACTGCTCGGTACTCGATCAAGCATCCTGGTGCTCAAGACACTCGGTACTCGATCAAGTATCCCGGTACTCTGGCGCCATGCTCAATTCAAGGCCTCGCATGTATGCCTCACTTCCTCACCACCAACAGCAAGACACTGGCCCCACAGCACCTCATGCCACCGGGTTCCTGAGGGAGGGAGGGAATGGAGGGCCCTGCGATCCCACTCTACCACCACCGCAACTATCCGGTAAGCTTAGGTTCGGACCATAAGACGCATCCCCAATTTTCCTCCCAAATTTGGGGGAGAAAAGTGCGTCTTATCCCAGTACTCTAGCACCATGCTCAATTCCCGGCCTCGCATGTCTCGCAGCTGATTTTCAGCATAAACATGGGGGATTGCCTGCCAATTGTAACATATCTGGCGGCGTCCTTGCATAGTGGTCCATCTCCCACTGTGCTACAGCGCGCACTTGATCTCCAGTCCAGACTGCCACTTTGGCTTCTTTCCATATTGTCTGCTTTGCTCTGCTCTGGCTGCTTAGGGCGACGCCCGCTGAACTTCCTGTTTCTTGTAGCTGCTGCAGACACACCCCTGATGCGTCCTCAGCCTATTGCTGTCTGTCACCTAGTATTTAAACCAGCTCCTCCTTGGAATCCATGCCTGAGCATCTTGTTCTGTCAGTTGGCTTCTTGTCACTGTTGTGCCAGGTCCTGTCTATGTTTTCTGCCTTGCGGTATCAGTTCCCGTGTCTGAACTGTGTCCTGTTCTTTGTACTCTAGCCAGCTGTTTGTCTGCCTTCCTGGAGGCCGTATTTCCAGGCCTGTCTGAACACGCTCCTAGCCTGTTCGTCTCGCCCTCTGGGGGCCGCATACCCAGACTCGCTCCTGTATTTGTTGCAGTACAGTTCCTGTCTGAACTGTCTCCTAGCTTCCTACCTGTTTTGTCTTTATGTCTGTTTGTTCCCTTTTTCTGCAGTGTCTGAACCAGCACTTGGCTTTACCTAGGCTCGTTCCTGCATTTTGTTGCAGTTATTGTTCTTGTCTGAACTGTCTCCTAGCTTCTTACCTGTTTTGTCTTTATGTCCGTTTGCTCCCTTTTTCCGTAGAGTCTGAACCTGCACCTAACTTCTACTCGTTATCATTGTACTTCCGTTTGTGAGTTGGAGTCCTTTCGCTACTTCTTTGCAAGTACCTTGTGTGTTTCTGGTTCTGTCTTTCTTTTCCAGTCTGTTCCGTGTGAACAAAGCCCTGTCCCCTTTGCTTTATCTTTGTTTACCGCTTCGGTGATTTATGTCTGTCCTGTCTTACTTACCGCTTCGGCGGTTCCTGCCCGCTCAGTCTTGTCCACCACACTTGCGGTGTTGCTCTGCTAAGCCCTGTCCACCGCGTCTGCGGTTTTGCTCGGCTCGGCCTTGTCCACCACGTCTGCGGTTTTGCTCTGCTCAGCCATGTCCACCGCGTCTGCGGTTTTGCTCTGCTCAGCCTTGTCTACCGCGTCTGTGGTTTTGCTCTGCTCAGCCTTGTCTACTGCGTCTGCGGTTTCGCTCTGCTCAGCCTTGTCTACTGCGTCTGCGGTTTCGCTCTGCTCAGCCTTGTCTACCGCGTCTGCGGTTTTGCTCTGCTCAGCCCTGTCCACCGCGTCTGTGGTTTTGTTCTGCTCAGCCTTGTCCACCGCGTCTGCGGTTTTGCTCTGCTCGGCCTTGTCCACCGCGTCTGCGGTTTTGTTCTGCTCAGCCTTGTCCACCGCGTCTGCGGTTTTGCTCTGCTCGGCCTTGTCCACCGCGTCTGCGGTTTTGCTCTGCTCGGCCTTGTCTACCGCACCTGCTGTTTCGCTTTGCTCTGCTTGATTACCGCATCTGCGGCTCTGAACCCGTCTCCCAGTCTGTACTGGACCCTACCCAGCCTGTGCTCTAACCTGCCAGTTCCTGTATTCCCCGGTGTGGGTCAACAGCCGTGTCCGGGGTCTGACCTGGAGTGGCACCTGGTCCCTCTGCTCGGTTCCTCCCTGGTGCACTGGCGTCGTATGCCGTCGTGCGACCTTGGTCGGATCGGGCAGATACTTAGTTACGCCCCTCCAGGCACTCTCCGGTTCATGGCACAGTGGAATCACTAATCACGCACACGCCAGTCAGTCCGGGCGTGTGCATTACACCAATTACGGTAAAGCCATAGTCATGTTGGCTACTGGCATTACTGTAATTGACTGGCTGCATCAGGTCATTGGGTCTATATAAGACCTAGTGACGCAATGCTCGCCACACTGTACCCGGAACCAGAGTAGGGAGAGTCGCTGCAGAAGGGAAAGTGTTATAGGCCTTGCTGAAGAAACCCAAAACCAACAGTCCTTTATCGGGGCTCCATCCACTGTACTCAATACCGCTGTGAGATGTACTATTTAGTGTAGGGAAAGCTGGTGGGGAAGGGATAGTGCATTACAGGCATTGCTGAAGAAAAAAAAATCCTTATCAGGGCTCCATCTATTGTATTTAATACCGCTGTGAGATATACTATTTAGTGTAGGGAAAGCTAGTGGAGAAGGGATTGTGCATTATAGGGATTGCTCAAAAAAAAAAATCCTTATCAGGGCTCCATCTATTGTATTCAATACCGCTGTGAGCTGTACTATTTGGTGAAGACAATTCATTACTGGTGTTGCTTAAAAAAATATATATTATTTTTTATCAGGGCTCGATCTATTCTATTCTAGTCCCTATTAAGACCACTGTTAGCTGTATACCTGATTTAAATGCGCAAGGCATGCGGTAAGGGATGGGGAAGTGGACATGCTGCTGATGATGCCCTCAGAGGCTGAGACCGTTGGACAGGTGAAACTGTACCTTCTGTAGGAGCACAACAAACATGCTCATCCATCAGACCTAGCTTCCTGTCCCACTTTGCAGTGGAGCGCGGGACACCACTCTTGAAGCCAGAACAGTGCGTACAGGTGGTCGGTTGGATTGAAGATAATACTTCCAGTCTATTTTGCAGCACCACCCTGTTTTCCACACATTCCAATCTCACTAGCCAAGTGGCTGGACCACATAATCCTCACACTGATCCTCCTTCCTCCCACCATGGCGAGTCCCAGGAGACAAGTGACCCCCGTTTGGACACTCTGAGGAGTGCTTTACCTTTCCATTTATAGCTTCTTCTGGCCTTTCACCATGCACGTTTAAAGAGGGACATGAGGTGATCATGTGCAGTGATGCCCAAATATTTGAGCAGCCATGGTCAGGAGAAGCTGAGGGTGGGGAACGGCAATTATTGTCTCAAGAGATGGATGATGATGAGATACAGTTGCTAACAAGACATGTTAAGGTAATAAGTCAGAAGGAGGACCAGAGTGAGGAAGTGGAAGACGAGGTGGTGGGTGATGAAGTCACTGACCCAACCTGGTAAGATGGCATGCACAGCGAGCACAGCAAAGCAGAGGGGGAGGGATCCACAGCACAGCAGCAGGCAGTGGGGTGGCCAGAGGGAGAATGCGGTCAACTGTTTCCCAGAGTACCAACACACGGCCACATCCCAGGCCAAGGGTTAGGTGTTCCAAAGTCTGGCGCTTTTTACGGAATGTGCAGAAAACAAGAAAACGGTTATTTCCAACCATTTGTATGAAGCTCAGCAGGGGCCTGACCACCACCAGCATGCTTAGGCACATATCATCCAAGCATCTGACTAGGTGGGCCAAACGCCTGGGTTCACAATCAGTGTCCATGGGTGACACCACTGCCTCTCCCTCTGTGCTATGACCTTGCCAATCCCCTGTCTATGGTGCAGGCGTGGATGCATCCAGCCCTGCACCTGTTGTTGCACATTCACAAGCACCATCAGCAACCACAATTACTTTGTTGTCCCATTGCAGCGTTGTCCCTTACCCAGGCCTTGGAACACAAGCGGAAATACGCAGCCACCCACCCACAGGCCCAAACACTAAACGGCCACATTTCCAGACTGCTTGCCCTGTAAACGTTGCAGTTTCCTTTTTTTCTGGTGTATTCCCATGCACCCCTTCCTACCCAAACAAGAGTAACCAGTTTATAGTTTATTCTTTTTTATGTCCTCCTCCTTCTCCTCTTCCTCCTCATCCACCATATCAACAAGGTGATCATGAAACCCTCGTTCTTAATTTTTACAGGGTGTGTATGATGCCCTTCTTCATCATTTTTAGAGGCTGGCCTCTTAAAATCTCTTACATATATGTAAACTCCCCAGGGGTAAATGTTTCTCATCCCTTGCACTTAGTGCATAAGATTTACCAGTCTAGGAGTCCCACTCCTTCCAAATGGTAAAAAAAATGTTTTCTGAGGCCCTCCCTTAAATCTCTTCCAATGTGTACTGCAATCCCTCCTTTAAATTTTTGCTAGGCCTTGCACTAAGTGCATAGGCTTTAGCAGTGTAGGAGTCCTACTGGTTTTAAAATTCTCTCTCTGGACATGAGTCTCTGAGAAAATAGCCACAGTGACTCACCACGCACTTCCTGTGGGCATAGGTCCACCTCTTCAGGTGCCTGTCCGCTGATGCGCTGCCAGTCACTCTCTTTAACTGAACTGCTTTGATCCTCTTCTCTTCACAAGTTACAGTGAATGCAGCCTTTTCCATCACATCGTTGTTTTGTGTTGTTTCTTAAAATTTTAATACAGCAATGGCGGTAAGATCTTTACTATCCACATAGTCTTCATTAGCCACGTCAACAGCTTTCGTTTCATTCAAGTCAAGTTCTTGCTTTTTGCCATCTTGTTATGTTTCTCATTGTCTCATATGAGTATCATTTGATGAAAATGAGTGCTCCTTCTGGTCACATACAGTACAAACCAAAAGTTTGGACACACCTTCTCATTTAAAGATTTTTCTGTATTTTCATGACTTTGAAAATTGTACATTCACACTGAAGGCATCAAAACTATGAATTAACACATGTGGAATTATATACTTAACAAAAAAGTGTGAAACAACTGAAAATACGTCTTATATTCTAGGTTCTTCAAAGTAGCCACCTTTTGCTTTGATGACTGCTTTGCACACTCTTGGCATTCTCTTGATGAGCTTCAAGAGGTAGTCACCGGAAATGGTTTTCACTTCACATGTGTGCCCTGTCAGGTTTAATAAGTGGGATTTCTTGCCTTACAAATGGGGTTGGGACCATCAGTTGTGTTGTGCAGAAGTCAGGTGGATACACAGCTGATAGTCCTACTGAATAGGCTGTTAGAATTTGTATTATGGCAAGAAAAAAGCAGCTAAGTAAAGAAAAACGAGTGGCCATCATTACTTTAAGAAATGAAGGTCAGTCAGTCCGAAAAATTGGGCAAACTTTGAAAGTGTCCCCAAGTGCAGTTGCAAAAACCATCAAGCGCTACAAAGAAACTGGTTCACATGAGGACCGCCTCAGGAAAGGAAGACGAAGAGTCACCTCTGCTTCTGAGGATAAGTTTATCCGAGTCACCTCAGAAATCGCAGGTTAACAGCAGCTCAGATTAGAGACCAGGTCAATGCCACACAGAGTTCTAGCAGCAGACACATCTCTACAACAACTGTTCAGAGGAGACTTTGTGCAGCAGGCCTTCATGGTAAAATAGCTGCTAGGAAACCACTGCTAAGGACAGGCAAAAAGCAGAAGAGACTTGTTTGGGCTAAAGAACACAAGGAATGGACATTACACCAGTGGAAATCTGTGCTTTGGTCTGATGAGTCCAAATTTTAGATCTTTGGTTCCAACCACCGTGTCTTTGTGCGACGCAGAAAAGGTGAACGGATGGACTCTACAAGCCTGGTTCCCACCGTGAAGCATGGAGGAGGAAGTGTGATGGTGTGGGGGTGATTTGCTGGTGACACTGTTGGGGATTTATTCAAAATTGAAGGCATACTGAACCAGTATGGCTACCACAGCATCTTGCAGCGGCATGCTATTCCATCCGGTTTGCATTTAGTTGGACCATCATTTATTTTTCAACAGGACAATGACCCCAAACACACCTCCAGGCTGTGTAAGGGCTATTTGACCAAGAAGGAGAGTGATGGGGTGCTACGCCAGATGACCTGACCTCCACAGTCACCAGACCTGAACCTAATCGAGATGGTTTGGGGTGAGCTGGACCGCAGAGTGAAGGCAAAAGGGCCAACAAGTGCTAAGCATCTCTGGGAACTCCTTCAAGATTGTTGGAAGACCATTTCTGGTGACTACCTCTTGAAGCTCATCAAGAGAATGCCAAGAGTGTGCAAAGCAGTCATCAAAGCAAAAGGTGGTTACTTTGAAGAACCTAGAATATAAGACATATTTTCAGTTGTTTCACACTTTTTTGTTAAGTATATAATTCCACATGTGTTAATTCATAGTTTTGATGCCTTCAGTGTGAATGTACAATTTTCATAGCCATGAAAATACAGAAAAATCTTTAAATGAGAAGGTGTGTCCAAACTTTTGGTCTGTACTGTAAATCTCTTCCACAGTCCACAACATGATAGCTTCTTTCCATGCATTCATTGACAGATTCAGGCTGCTTATGGTCATCTGTAGACAGAAAATCACAAAAGAAGGCAAAGTGTACAGAATTAATGAGCCGTTCGCAGTTTCACTGTACCATCCGTGTGTACACGGTAGTTGTGGGAGAGGGCCTTATCTTCCAATAATTTTCCAATCCAATTCACAAACCTTTTAAAATTGTCCAAAAAGTATTCTGAAGCCAAGTCAAGTTCTTGCTTTGTCCCATATTGTTGTATTTCACGTTGTCAAATGTTATTATCATCTTATGAAAATGAGTGTTCCTTCTTTTCACATAAATCATTTTCACAGTCCACCTTCTTTCCATGCATTCGTTGACAGATTCTGTCTCTTTGTACAATCTTTTTAAAATGTAAAAGTCCCAATCTTTTTACAATTTAAAACTCACAATCTTTTAACAATTGTCAAATAATTTATTCTCAGACCCTCCTCTACGTATTTTTCAGGGTGTATTGCAGTCCCTCCTAATTTTTTGCAGCCCATGCACTTAGTGCATAGGCTTCATGACTCTATAAGTCTCACTACCTAACAATTTTAACAGAATGCATATGGAGCCCTCCTTTTATGTCTAATACAGGGTGTATCGGAGTCCCTCTTCCATCTCATTTTTGGCAGTTCTTGCATTGTCCGCATATGCTTTGTGAGTTCAGAGTCCCTTCTTCATAAATTAAACAAGATGTGTCTCATCATGTCACACACTACATGCCCAGATAAGTTAGCAAAATGTTAAAGCAGAGAAAAAAAACTCAAGACTCCTCCACCCCTTAGGCTATGTTCACACATTTACTGCATTTTTTACTGCGTTTTTACTGCATTTTTGCACATTCTCATTGCTTTTAATGGTGAAAAAACTATTCACTGGTAAATGTAATTTTAACATTTTGCTAACAGTGACCTGCGAGTCAGAGAAGAATCCAGCATGTTCCCCATGCTGTTCCCAGTCCATTTGAACAATTTTCCATTTATTTCAGCGATTTTACTGCCCCCCAGGGAGGGTCTGCAATTATACTCGTTGCTCAAGTCGGACACCCGAGCAGTCCAACGTGCTCTATTCAAGTAACGAACACCCAAGCATTTTAGTGCTCTTTCATCAATAATAATCAATTTAGTTATCTCCATGTTTAGTTTTAGAAAGAAGAAAGAGCAGAGAAATTACAACACATATCATCTAAGCAAGAGGAAGTTAAAGTGGTACTGAAAGCCACAAGATTATATTAGCTATTCAAGGCCAAGTGTATTGAATGGTATGGAGAAAAGAGGGGCCAATGACAAATCTACAGTAAGTATCTAAAGACAGTGATACAAAGAGAGTAAGACAAGGCGGTCGTGAGTAATTCTGAGACCCAAAATATTTGGTTGGTGAGCTATGAGGACATCCGGGAGATGTTCAAGTCAACTCTGGGAATGGTCAATTATGCCAGCAGACGACAGGTCTAGGGAGAAGCGCTTGAAGTAATACTGTAAGGATTTCCTTTCTGCCAAAATTTCAGTGACTTTGGTTAAGGCAATTTCAGTGGAGAGAATCAGAGAGTTTGTGAATGTCAAACATATAAGGATTTTATGAGGTTGCGCTGGTAAGTGAATTGGGGAAGCGCTGAAAACAAAAAGGAAGAGAATGTAGATTGGAGAAGTGAATCTGAGAGGTTATATAAGCTGTATGAAATAGGATTTAATGTGTGTCCTTCTGTGAGTGGCAGAGGGGGGCCACTGTGAGATTCCTACATTAGAGCTCCCCCAGTGCTGTCAGTCAATATAAACTGAATAGTTGTAGAGTTGTATGTGATGCATCAGTGTAAAACTTAACAAAATAGTCATTCAGGAGTCCAAGATTGCTGAGCGACAACAAGATGTCATGGGTTGGAGATGGATTTGTAACCTTGTGTCACGTTTAGTGTGGGAAAGACTAAGTGCAACACGAAGGGATGAGAGGAAGGAAGCCCAGACACTAGGGAAAGGGGGAGTGGAGACCCCTAGGCAGATCTAATAACACCCTGAATACCCTACCGTCCCTAGGGGTAAGTCTCCAAATTCTGATTAACGCGCTCGGTTCTGTCCATTCGACTGAGGATGGAAAGCAGAGGAAAAGGACAGCTGCACCCCCAGTCGAGAACAGAACGTTTTCCAGAACTTGGAAACAAACCGGGTCCCCCAATCTGACACCACAACGGAGGGAACCAAGTGAAGCTTCAAGCTCTCATTTATAAACACCTGAGCAAGAGTCTTGGCATTCGGAAGTGCCGGTAATGCGACGAAGTGAACCATTTTTCTGAACCTATCTACAATCACCAAAACCACAGTTTTGCCTGCTGATACCGGTAGGTTAGTAATAAAATCCATGGACAAGTGAGTCCATGGCCTGCAAATACTACAAGCAGATATGTGTTCAACCACATCCCGATGCAACCGCGGCCACCAAAAACGACGAGAAAGGAGGTTCGCGGTTACCTTACCATCTGCATGACCAGCAAGCACAGAGTTGTGATGCTCCTTAATTACTTTGCGGTGCAGATTAGATGGTACAAAAAACCTTCCTGAAAGACAGGAGGCAGGGGCGTCCCCCTGGGCCTTCAACACCTCACCCTCCAGTTCAGGGTACAATGTCAAAATGACTACCCCCTTCCATAAAATCGGGGCAGGGTTCTCATGGTCACCACCACCAGGGAAGCTCCGGGACAAAGTATCAACCTTGACATTTTTGACCCCTGGAAGGAAAGAACCTAGTAAAAAACAGGGACCATCTAGCTTGCCTAGGCTTGAGACGTTTAGCCGATTGAAGATATGACATGGTCAGTGATAACAGTAATAGGATGGACAGCCCCCTCCAACCAATGTCGCCATTCTTCAAACGCCAATTTAATCACAAAAAGCTCCCTATTACTCACGTCATAATTTCTCTCTGCCAAAGATAATTTCTTAGAAAATAAAGCGCATTGGCGCCATATACCAGGGGACGGACCCTGAGACAACACAGCCCCAACCCCCACCTCCGACACATCAACTTCCACAATAAAGGATTAGGAAACATCGGGTTGACTGAGTATAGGTGCCATGGCAAAATAGCTCTTAAGGGAGGAAAAAGCATGCAGGGCGGCATCCGACCGTTTGGAAAAATCAGACCCCTTCCTTCTCATATCAGAGAGGTGTTTCACAATTACTGAATAATTATGGATGAATTTCTGGTAAAAATTAGTAAAGCCCAGAAAACGTTGTAGAGCCTTCAGGTTCTCGGGACGGTCCCAACAAGGACAGCACAGATCTTCTCCGGATCCATCTGAAAACCTGAAGATGACAACAGTTACCCCAAAAACTGCACTTCTTGGACGGCGTAAACACACTTTTCTAGTTTGACATATAGTATGTTATCCCTTAATATTTGAGGCACCTGTCTAATATGCCCCCAATGTGTCTCAAAATCAGGTGAGTAAACCAAAATATCATCCAGATAGACCACCACAAACCTGCCCACCAAATGATGGTAAATATCATTAATGAAATGCTGGAACACCGCAGGTGCATTGGTCAGACCGAAAGGCATAACCAGACTCTCAAAATGCCCTTCAGGGGTATTGAACACTGTTTTCCATTCATCCCCCTCTCTGATTCTAAGCTCCCCTTAAATCCAACTTGGAGAACACCTTAGCTCCCACAACCTGGCTGAACAAATCTGGAATCAGAAGAAGAGGGTATGGATCCTGGATACTAATTTGATTTAATTCCCAAAAATCTAAACAGGGACGTAGACTGCCATCTTTTTTCTTCACGAAGAAGAACCCTGCCGCCATGGGCGAAGGTGAGGGTCTGATATGTCCCTTCTCCAGACTTTCCGCAATGAAATCCTTCATGGCTTGTCTCTCAGGGCCAGAAAGATTACACAGTCTGGACTTTAGTCGTTTAGCTCTGAGGTCAGGTTAATAGGACAATCATATGCACGATGAGGAGGCAAATCCTGACACCCCCTCTCAGAAAAAACGTCCTCAAAACCAGACAAAAATGCAGGTAAGGTCTCTGTAGAAACTGTAGAAGGGGAAATATTTAAACAGTTGTCAAGGCTGTAATCTCCCCACTCAATGATCTCCCTGGATCGCCAATCCAACAACGGATTATGTTTCACCAACCAGGCTAGACCCAAAACAATTGGGATGGGAAGACCGTCCAGGACATAGCAAGGAATTATCTCACAATGGAACGACCCCACCCTCAGTTTTACACTATGTACAATCTGAGTCAGAGCTCTCTGTACAAGTGGTGCTGAGTTGATGGCGAAGATAGGAATGGGCTTAGCTAAAGTACAACAAGCAAGACCATGAGTTCTCACAAACTCAGCATCAACCAAGCTGACTCCAGCTCCACTGTCAACAAACACAGAAATTTTCTCAGTTTTGCACTTTAGCACTACCTCTGCTGTCAGGACTAACTGGAAACTGCAGGTTGACGATAAATGCACCCCTTGCTTATCCAACTCCAGACTCCCAAGGGTTAATCAAGTTTCCTTTTGCTTAGGAATCGAAGGACAGACCCCAATAAAATGTCCCTTTTTTCCACAAAAAAAACACGCACCCTTCTTTTTGCAGATCTCCGGGGAAATGTACGATGCAGAGGCACCCACTAACTGCATGAGTTCTTCCACCTCCCCCCATACCGGTTCACTGACAGACTGCCCCCCTCAGCAAAGGAGCATTACCCCAAGAAGAAGGCTCCGGAGAAGGTGGTCTCACCCATCTATCCCAAAGGCGTCTATCAACATGCCTTTGGGATATAGCCAACGACAAGGCAGCCTCCAAGGACTCTGAGGTTTCATACACTGCCAAAGCATCTTTCAACTTTTCAGAAAGGCCCTGACAAACTTGGCTTCTAAGAGCTTGGTCATTCCATTTTGTATCAGTTGGCCATCTGCGGAATTTGGAGCTGTACGTCTCCACTGACTGATTCCCCTGATGAAGACGACGCAACCTGGACTCAGACAAGGAGATTCGGTCAGGGTCATCATAAATGAGGGCTAGAGCCCCAAAAAACCCCTCCACAGACTGGAGACAAACCGAACCCTGTGGCAAAGAGAAAGCCCAGGATTGAGGATCTCCTTGCAGCAGAGAGATCACAATTCTCACTCGTTGCTCCTCATCTCCGAAGGAGTAAGGACGAAGTTTAAAATACAGTTTGCAAGCTTCCTTGAACACAAAAATCTTGTCCCTACCTCCTGAAAAAATGTCCGGGAGGGCAATATTGGGTTCAAGCTGGACCAGCCTACCTACAGAAACCCCAAAATTAGGGACCTGCAGCCGCTGTTGCTGAACCTTATAGCAAAGGTAAGTCACCTCCAGAGACAACCTGTGCAGCTGCTCTGACAGCTCAGCAATGGGATCAAAAAAAAAACAAAACCTTACACCCGAACAAAAAAACACACACAAAAAAAAACACGTGTCAGTTTTTTTTTTTCTATCTATGCACGACCGGTGATAAAGTCATGCACAGTGTGGGAAAGACTAAGTGCAACACGAAGGGATGAGGGGCAGGAAGCCCAGATATTAGGGAAAGGGGGAGTGGAGACCCCTAGGCAGATCTAATAACACCCTGACTACCCTACCGTCCCTATATTGGTCCCACACCAATCGCCGAGCAGGAAACCTAAGCCCTGTATGTCCCTAGTGCTAGGCCCTAAATAGGGAGGGGGGTGAGCACTGGTTAGTCCCCACTATAAACTAAAGACAAACAAAGAGGGGAAAACTTAGATTGAGCAGACACCAGGGGGATAACACCAAACATCCTCAGGCACCAGAGAGGAAGCCAGCCAACTGCTATAGCTCCAAGCCTTCACAAGGGAAAATGAGAATATCACCGATGACTCCCTGAAGCAGACTGCGAGTTTATAAACATCCAGACCAGGGTGTGTCAATCAGAGCAGGAGGGAGGTTGCCATTGGGTCGAAAAGTCAGAAGGATTAAGAAGGCGTCTGCAATGCCAAACACAGTGACCTTCTGCAGCCAGATGCAGAGCGACTGTCTGTTACATCTGGTACACCCGAGACACCTTGAGATTGTTGAAATTTTTAAATAATTTTGTTTCTCAAGTCCTCAGACAGTTCTCGTCTCGCATTTCTGTTCTCCATACTTAGTGTGGCACTCGCAGACACACAATGTAAAGATTAAGTCAACTTGTCCTCTATTTATCAGGTTTCATGTGTGATTTTCAAATTGCCCATACCTGTTACTTGCCATAAGTGAGTTTGAACGAGCATCACATGCTTGAAACAAAGTTGCCTATCCACATTTTTGGAAAGGTGCCAAAAATTTTGTTCAGTCCATTTTTGGGGTTGTGTGTCAATTATATCCAATTTGCCTTTTTTTCCTCTGTTTTTCTTTTGTGTTGTTCCAATACACATAAAAGAAATAAACATGTGTATAACAAAACAAATGTAATTGCAATAATTTTCTGGGAGAAATATTTCATTTTCAGGAACAATTTCAAGGGTACCAATACTTTCGGCCATGACTGTATGCCAAGTCAACATGCCCATTTCACATCCTGTGTAAGGGGCCGGACAATCCCGCACCAGGGGCCAGTCCATGACAGGCGTGTTTAACAATAATAAATGAGAGCCAATGGTTGTGATGGCATCATGCACCGAACCGATATGCCTCTCACATAACCAGCGATGTTCAGCATCATGCACTGAACCAACGCCAGCTCATCCAATTCATGACAATCAGAGACGTATGCCACTTTAAGGGCACATGCCTCTACCCCAGACGATCCGACTGAAACCTTGCCCCCACATGCTTTAAAAATACATCTCCTTAAACAAACCTATCACTTCAATTCAGTAACCTAACTTTCCCCTGTTCCCTCCTTCTAAATATTATTCAGAATCTGCTCCCTCCTATTCTTCTGTCTCCACACCCTCCATGTACACGATAACTGCACTTGGTAATTGTACTTAAACATACTGGCTGATGACCGGATCATGCAGCTTTATATGAAAATCCCTAATTATAATTGCTAGACCTGAAATAACAAGCACTTTTCCCCTATTGTGTCCCCCCTATTTCCTTGTAGATTGTAAGCTTGCGAGCAGGACCCTCACTCCTAATGTAACTGTTTAAATTGTTTTAGCCTGTATTACATTTATTGTCTGTATATGTACCCGCTTAATTGTAAAGTGCGGTGGAATATATTGGCGCTAGATAAATAAAATTATTATTATGTATTTATTATTAATGGAGCCTTTAACTGCACACTGCCCATTAAGACTGGTGTGAACAACGCCGCTTTTCATATATTGAGGCCAAAGTCTTATCTACTGATTTGGTAACATTTACAAAAAAAGGCATGCTACCAGTGTACCAGTTTATGTGGACAATAGCACAATACCTTCTAATAGTGAAAAATTAATAATCCCCCTTACAAATTTTAAATAGATGAGAAAAGCAATGACACATGTTAATTTATACTCCTGTGAAAATACAGATACATTTCCAGGTACGGTGACAATGCCATTCTCTTAACAGAATAGTACATCTAAATTATAGTGCATGCTTGCTCATTGACTGTCAAGCAGCCCATAATTATAGCAAACAGTTGTAAACAGTGTAAAAGTAACAGTATTCAATCTATGGGAATTCACCTACAGAAGCACTTGCTAGTATTTTCGACAACACTAAGAAAAGTAGTTTAAATTTGTACATAGTTACATTCGTTTAAGAAAGACATTGCTCCATCAAGTTTAGCATTTCTGGATCAATTATAAATCAACTATAGCTAGATTATTTAGAACCCGCAATGCCACTAGTTTTAAAAAAAATACATCTATCTTTTTTTAAAAGCTGTTATAGTGTCTGCCATTACTACGTCTTGTGGTAGAGAATTCCACAGTCTGACTGTTCTAACTGTAAAGAACCATTTAATGTTTAGATACCACAATTTCTTTTCATCCTCGTAGATGTACCCTGGTCGCTTGTAAGGTCCATGTAAGGAATAAGTCACGTGCCAGTCATTTGTATTGGCCAAAGATGTATTTATCCATATAATGTATATGAGATTGCCTATGAGGCTTTTTTTTCTAAGCTAAACAAGAACAACTTTTTAAACCCCGCATATGAGAAAACTTCCATCTGGTTTATTAATGTAGTGGTCCGCCACTGAACTTACTATAACTTACCAATAGCCTTTTTCTAAATTGAAGCCCAAAACTGCATCCTGTATTCAAGATGTGGCCTTACAAGGAATTTATAGAGGGGTAATAATACATTGGGATCACTGGATTTTATCTATTTACAAACCCTAATATTTTGTTTGCTTTTGCAGCTGCTGTTTGTCATCAAATACTACTGCTTAGCAAACTTGTAACCAGAATTCCCAAGTCTTCTCCTGTTGTGTAATCCCTAGCCTAGCCTAGCACCAAGCCTGTTTTCACCTTCCTGACCAGGCCAAATTTTACAATTTTGACCAGTTTCACTTTATGTGGTAATAACTCTGGAACACTTCAATATATCCCAGTGATTCTGAAATTATTTTTTTGTGACATATTGTATTTCATGTTAGCGGTAAATTTTGATTGCTATGATTTGCATTTATTTATGAAAATATCCAAAATTTAAGAAAAAATGTGAAAATTTTGCAATTTTGAAACTTTGAATTTTTATGCTCTTAAACCAAATAGTTATGCCACACAAAATAGGTAATAAATAACATCCCCCTACTTCCAGCATATACTAAAGATAGCAAACATGTCCTTAAAATGTTAAACAACATCACCTAGAAAGAGAACTATATCTTGGGTACTCTTGATATATCATCACTGTAAACCGTGATACAACATCAAAAAGGATCTGAGGCCTCTGCTTATTTTCTTAAAAAATTTAGTACAACTCCCACACAACAGATTTCATTCATCAAAGAATGCATGAAATTTATTTTATCTCATAACTACTTTCAATATGAGATGAACTACTACACCCAGGAGTGGGGCACAGCCATGTGGATTAGGTTCGCACCTAGCTATGCCAATTTATACGTGGGGAGATGGGAAGATTTTCACATCTACCCCGATGGCTCGCTGCGCGCGAACCTGGTTCTCTGGCAATGATTCATAGATGATATTATCTTTATCTGGTCTGGAGACCAGAAGTCATTGGATGATTTTTTACACGAAATTAATATCAATTAATTTTTTCTTGAATTTTCCTCTAATACTAGCCAACAGCAGGTTAATTTTCTAGATATTAATATCTATATTGAACAAGGCCAACTATACACACGTACTTACTCTAAACCAACTGATGTTAACGGCTATATCCCCTTGGATAGCTGTCATCTTCCAAATTGGCTACTTAATATCCCTAGGAGTCAATACATGAGAATACACAGGAATTGCTCCAAAATGGTGGACTTTGAAGAGGAAGCCAAAATTCTCACTAAAAAATTCATAGAAAAGGGCTACAAAAAGGAGTTCCTGGAAGTCACTCAAAAGGCTGTTTCAGAGATAATTTAAAAAAATGTCAACAGACACTGGAACATTCTGAAGGAAGACAAGATTATTGGTGATCTAATACCTCCACAGCCTATATTTATTTTTAAAAGACCTAATAATTTAAGAAATATCATTGCTCCATCAGTAAAAAATCCTTCAAAAGGTGACTCTCATAATACTGAGTGTTTCTGTCCAGATAATCTTACAGGTTTTTATCCGTGTAAAAAATGCTCAGTCTGTAAACGCTTACCTATGAAGAACCATAAAATTATTAAAAATCATAATATTGAGTTCCCTATCATTGATTTTATCACATGCTCTACAAATGGATTGATCTACGGTTTAAAATGTCCATGTGACAAATTATACATTGGACGTACTAAGCGGCCCTATGTATGTAAGGATTAATGAGCACCTTAGGAATATTAAGCATAAATTTATAGGCCATCCCCTATCTAGACATTACACCATGAAACACGGGGGAAAAATTTATGGCACTCAAGTGATCGGTATCCAAACTGTACCCAAGCACTGGCGACAAGGGGACTATATTAAACGTATGTCCAGGATTGAAAGCCAGTGAAGTTTTAACATGGACACATTAAATTGAACTGTTTGCTGTTAATGATTAAAGGACCTCCCACATTGCATATATAAGAAGCTGATACACCACCAAGGACCATCTCTGAGGAAGGAAACCATCTTTGTTTCCGAAACGCATCGCATTTGGTCCTCTCAGCTCTCCGTAGCCTGTTCTACCACAAGATCATCACGCGACTGTGATGTCACGTCAGGTCCTGCTCGTCCCGCCTGCCTCACCACAAGCTAGCGCACCAACGAGTACTGTACCGTCAGAAGCTAGAGTCACCGGCCGTGACTCTGCTTCACTCCAACTTCACCGCTTCAGAATCACTCAGCGATGAGGTAGCACCATTACTCTCATCGTGCACCTCCGGTATCCTTCCTGCTGTTTTTTGTCCACCGCATTACCATCGCCACATCTTGCCTGAGGTAAGACGACAAACAAAGGGACTGTCACAGCGGGGTACTTATGCTGTTGTTTTGGTGGCGATCATTGCAGTGGCTATCGGGAATTGCCTGATAAGTCCCTTCCTTTATCCAGCAGTAATGACATTGGTCACCTATTATTCCTGGCACCAGAAGGACCATGTTCTTTGCAACATCTGTCTGATAATTGGCAAACTAATTGGGTCCCTCCATCTATCTAGCCAATAGGAATTACCTCATAAACTAGGAAAGAAGAATAAACCGCCACCAAGTGAATACTCATCAGGCATTATAGGTATGATAAAGTGGAACTGGTCAGCATACATACACCTGCTCTAACTAATTATTATTCACCTTCTTTATCCCTCTAGGTGAATTATTTGTTCAATAAAAAAAGATCCCTATATAAAAAAGATCCCTTTATCCACTTAAAGGACTGATCTAGGATAAAAATATAGAACTCTTTTTATCAGGTAACTATTGTCCGATTTATTTCCTACGGTATAATCCCTTTCTTGTCTTGCATATATTTGAGTTTTTTTGTACACTAGGTGCCTGTGCATACCTAGTCACCGGCAAAACCGCATTAAGCACAAATTGTCAGGAAATTCAACTTCCAGCCAATAAGGTAATACATTGGTTTCCTCTTAATTAGTCCACCAATTGGAACATTGATCCACTTTAACCCACGCACCTTTTTCTCTGTCCAGGGTCGCTCCTTGTAACCCATTGACCACTCTGACAATCCTGGCTGTTTTTCTACTATCAAACGGACTTCATCATGTCTCTCATATCTAATTTACCCCTCTGAAATAGTTTCTAGAAATCACTATTTACACAAGTTATTGTTTACGCAATTTTAATCCTATTTAAATAAAATCTTTTATTGATTTTATCCTTACTCCATCTCCTTTTTCCTTCATCCAGCAGCTCAGCACAAATTGTTTCATTTAATATTTACCCCCTTGGACAATTATGGTTTTGTTTACAATTCGCTGCAGCCCTGCTGGTCACACGTTTGGAGCGCCACTTTATTAGCTTTCTTTGAGAATAAATAACACTTACCACATGTCTACTTTAGATCAGCATCATTTTTTAAACTATTTTTTGTTAGGAAGTTAGAAGGGTTAAAAGTTAATCAGCAATTTTTCATTTGTTCAACAAAATTTGCAAAATTATTTTTTTAGGGAAAATACCCAAAAGTGACACCATTTTAAAACCTGCACCTCTCAAATGTCTCAAAACTACACTCAAGAAGTTTATTAACCTTTTAGTTGCTTCACAAGCAATGTGGAAAGAAAAAATTAAAATTTTACTTTATCCTGCAAAAATGTTGTTTTTGCCCCAAAGCTTTCATTTTCATAAGGGTAAAAGGAGAAAATGGACCAAACAATTTGTTGTGCAATCTCTCCTGAGTACACCAACAACTCATATGTATGGGAAAACTACTCTTTGGGTTCACGGTAGGGCTCGAAAGGGAAGGAGTGCCATTTGACTTTTGGAGCACAAAATTTGCTGGAATAGATAGTGGATGCCATGTCGCGTTTGCAGAGCCCTTGATGTACCTAAACAGTGGAAAACCCTCACAAGAAACCCCATTTTGGAAACTACACCCCTCAAGGAATTTATCTAGAGTTATGGTGAGCACCTTGAATGCAAAGGTGTTTCACAGAATTTCATAACGTTGAACCGTGAAAATGAAAAAAAAAATTTTTTTTCCTCAGAAAGGTGGCTTTAGCACCAAATTTTTCATTTTCACAAGGGTAACAAGAGAAAACGGACCATACAATTTGTTATACAGTTTCTTCTGAGTACACTGATACCCCATATGTGGGGGAAAACGACTGGGTGCATGGCAGAGCTCGTAAGGGAAGAAGCGCCAATTGAATTCTGGAGCGCAATTTTGGCTGAAATAGATTGCGGATGCCATGTCACATTTTAAGAGCCCCTCACATGCCAAAAGGGCAGAAACCCCCACAAGTGACGCCATTTTGGAAACTACAACTCTCGAGGAATTCATCTAGCATTTTTAACCCTTAGGCGATTCATAAAATTGTATAACATTGGGCTGAGTAAATGGAAAATTACTATTTTTTCAAAAAAAATGTTGCCTTTGCCCCAAGTTTTTAATTTTCAAAAGGGATAACAGGAGAAAATGAACAGTACAATATGTTACTCAATTTCTCCAGAGTAAGCAAATATCCCATATGTGGTCGAAAACTACTTTTGAGGCACAATGCAAAGCTCTGAAAGGAAGAAGCGCCATATTGGAATTCAGGTTTTGCTGGAATGGCTTGAGGGTGCAATGTCACATTGGCAGAGCCCCTGAGATTCCAGAACAGTGGAACAGTGGGGTGACAAGAGTGACACCATTTTACAAACTATACCTCTCAATGAATTCATCTAAGGATGCAGTGATCATATTGACACCACAGGTGTGTCACAAAATGTTATGCCATTGGGCAATGAAGAAAAAGTAATTTCATTTTTACCACAAAAAAATTGTTTTAGCTCCAGATTTTACATTTTTACATGGGGAAATGTGTAAAAATGGCACCAAAATTTGTCACACAATTTCTGCTGAATGTGGCAATATCCCATATGTGGCTGTACAGTACTGCTTAGCCACACAGCGGGACTCAGAAAGGAAAGAGTGCTATTTGACTCTTGGAAAACAAAATAAAGTAGAATAGTTTGCTGACTCCATATACAGAGTCCCAAAGTGCCAGAAGAGCAGAATCCCACCTCAAGTGACCCGATTTTGGAAATTACATCCCTCTGGGAATTTATCTACAGGTGTAAGAATGTTTTTGCTCATACTTCTGGAGACAAGCACCTGTAAATTAGGAGGGCTCTCATCACTACAGAAATGCCAAACATGTGGACACTAAATGTGACTTAGGCACAACGAGGCTCGGGAGGGGGCATTTGGATTTGGGAGCTCAGAATTTGCTGCATTTCTTTTGGGGGGCAAGGAACCATAGCGCTTTTCCAGAGCCTTTGTGCTACCAGTAATGTGGAAGCCCCTTATATTTCCATTGACGGCTGACAGACCTGAGTGGGGAATTTCTTTTTTTGTGGATTTAGTTGAAGCTTTTACTGGGAACAATTTATATTTTGGATCACATTTATCCTGTGCTCTACGCTGAGAACTTACATCGTGGTTTCCATCTAAATCTCCAAATGACGTGATTCAGATGAAACCCCTGAGGCATCCATTCATTATAATGAGGCAGTAGTTACTCTGGACTCTGTCTGACCTCTGTTCAGTGGTGTGCTTTTCAGAGGTGCACAAAACTGTGGCCTGACTGCGCTTTTGTGCACGCTTAAAAAGACAGACACTGCCGGATCACAGGCCAGACAATGCCCACAGTGTTTCCAGCTGCCTTATTATAGGGAATTAAGTTGTGGGTTCTGTCTGAATCATGTATTTCAGAGATTCACCCAGAAACTCCTGTGTAAGCGCTCAGTGTAGAGCACAGGATAAATGTGCGCCAAACCTTACTGCGATCTTTGTGAGGCAGAATGAACAAAACAATAGCTGGTCAAGAATGCAGGAACAGGCCGGTTAGGCTGGCATACTGACAGTTGGGTACTGGCAGGCACGGCTGGTATGCAGACAGGTGGGTACTGGCAGGCACGGCTGGTATACAGACAAGTGGGTACTGGCAGGTAGGAACGCAGGCAGGATAGGGACCGGTATAGACTGGGATATAGGTACAGAGCCACAGGTGCGGCAGACAAGCAGAGCAGAGCAAAACCCGCAGGCGCGGTAGACGAGCAGAGCAGAGCAAAACCAGCAGGTGCGGTAGACAAGCAGAGCAGAGCAAAACCCACAGAAGCGGAAGACAAGCAAAGCAGAGCAAAACCCGCAGGTGCGATAGACAAGCAGAGCAAAACCCGCAGGTGCGGTAGACAAGCAGAGCAGAGCAAAACCCGCAGGTGCGGTAGACAAGCAGAGCAGAGCAAAACCCGCAAGTGCGGTAGAAGGCAGAGCAGAGCAAAATCTGCAAGTGCAGTACACGAGCAGAGCAGAGCAAAACCCGCAGGTGTGGTAGACAAGTAGAGCAGACCAAAACCCGCAGGTGTGGTAGACAAGCAGGGCAGAGCAAAACCGCAGGTGCGGTAGACAAGCAGAGCAGATACACACAAGGTACTTACAATGAAGTAGCGAGTGGACACTAAACTCACAAACAGAAGTACAGAAACAACGAATTGGAGTTAGGTGCAGGTTCAGACACTGCAGGAAAAGGGAAGATACGAACATAGAGACAAACAAGTAACGGGCTAGAACACTGTTCAGACAGAAACTGAACCAGGAACAAGATACAGGAACAAGCCTGGGAACTCAGCCCCCAGGGTGGCGGAAACAGACTAGAAGTCACAGATACAGGTAACGGGCCTGGGTACTCAGCCCCCAGGGTGGCGGAAACAAATAAGATACAGGACAGGACCTGGCAATTCAGTTGCACAGAACAAACTGAAAGAAAGTGTTGCTCAGGTACCACCTACTGGGTGGAGGGGGTTTAAGTATTCAGTGACTCACATAAATAGGCTGGGGACGCATTAGGAGTGCGCCCAACTGCAGTTTTGTGCACGCTTAAAAAGACGGACACTGCCGGATCACAGGCCAGACAATGCCCACAGTGTTTCCAACTGCCTTATTATAGGGAATTCAGTTCTGGGTTCTGTCTGAATCATGTACTTCAGAGATTTACCCAGAAACTCCTGTGTTAGCACTCAGTGTAGAGCACAGGATAAATGTGCGCCAAACCTTACTGCGATCTTTGTGAGGCAGAATGAACAAATCAATAGCTGGTCAAGAATTGGTTTATTTATGGTTTACGCCATGCAGTGTCAGAAATGGTTAATGTACAAAGTTCAGCATAAATCATTACAACCACTTTGAAAATTAGGATTTTCATCAATAACCCATACCATAAAATTTTTAACATTTTAACCCATGACATAAAAGTAACATTAATAATATAACTTTCATTACAAAATCTTCAGTTTTATTCAAATTAGTTGATGCAAAAATGAACATACCCCTCATCGAAAAGAACTATATCTATTATATTGCATGATCGCCATGATTTTTAAGGACAGCACCAAGGTTTCTAGGCATGGAATGAACAAGTTGGCGACATATTGCAACATCTCTCTGTTTCAATTCTTCAAGAAAGACCTTTTTTAGAACCTGGATGGAGAGTGATGCTCAACTTGACTCTTCAAAATTCCCCATAGGTGTTCGGTTGGATTCAGATCACAAGATATAGTTGACCACTGAATCACTTTCACCCTGTCCTTCTTCAGAAATAACACAGCAAAAAAGGGTAACAGTGTTTACCTGCCCAGGTCTCAGAACTTATGCACTACCAGTGTTATGCTCACGCCCGGACTGACTGGCATGAGCGAGGTTAGTGATCCCACTGGACCATGAACCGAGGAGTGCCTGGAGGGGCGTGACTAAGTATCAACTCGGTCCGACCAAGGTCGCTCGGCGGCTCAGTCGACTCTGTGAACCAGGGAGGAACCGAGCAGAGGGACCAGGTGCTACTCCAGGTCAGACCCCGGTCACAGCTGTTGTCCCACACTGGGGAAAGCAGGAACAGGCCGGTTAGGCTGGCATACTGACAGGTGGGTACTGGCAGGCATGGCTGGTATACCGACAGGTGGGTACTAGCAGGTAGGAACGCAGGCAGGATAGGGACCAGTATAGACTGGGATATAGGAACAGAGCCGCAGGTGCGGCAGACGAGCAGAGCAAAAGCCGCAGGCGCAGTAGACGAGCAGAGCAGAGCAAAACCCGCAGGTGCGGTAGACAAGCAGAGCAGAGCAAAACTCGCAGATGCGGAAGACAAGCAGAGCAGAGCAAAACCCGCAGGTGCGGTAGATAAGCAGAGCAAAACCCGTAGGTGCGGTAGACAAGCAGAGCAGAGCAAAACCCGCAGGTGCGGTAGACAAGCAGAGCAGAGCAAAACCCGCAGGTGCGGTAGACAAGCAGAGCAGAGCAAAACCCACAGGTGCAGTAGACAAGCAGAGCAGAGCAATACCGGCAAGTGCGTTAGACAAGCAGATCAGAGCAAAACCCGCAGGTGTGGTAGACAAGCAGAGCAGAGCAAAACCGCAGGTGCGGTAGACAAGCAGAGCAGATACAAACAAGGTACTTACAATGAAGTAGCGAGTGGACACTAAACTCACAAACAGAAATACAGAGACAACGAATTGGAGATAGGTGCAGGTTCAGACACTGCAGGAAAAGGGAAGATACGAACATAGAGACAAACAAGTAATGGGCTAGAACACTGCTCAGACAGGAACTGAACCAGGAAAAAGATACAGGAACGAGTCTGGGAACTCAGCCCCCAGGGTTGCGGAAACAGACTAGAAGTCACAGATACAGGAAACAGGCCTGGGTACTCAGCCCCCAGGGTGGGGGAAACAAACAAGATACAGGACAGGACCTGGCAACTCAGTTGCACAGAACACACTGAAAGAAAGTGTTGCTCAGGCACCACCTACTGGGTGGTGGGGGTTTAAGTATCCAGTGACTCACAACAATAGGCTGGGGACGCATTAGGAGTGCACACGCAGTAACTATAAAAATCAGACAATAACTGCGCCGCCGCCCTTAGCAATCAGACAAGAGACATGCACACAGCAGGTACTGGAGCAACGTGTGCAGCCTGGATTGATAGGTAAGATGGCGGTCTTGAATGGTGGGAGGTGGTAAGCCATGCCAGCACGCCGCCAGGGATGTTACAGTACCCCTCCCCCATTTACGCCCCCTCTTCATCAAGCCTGCAAGGATTTTCTACAGAGTATTTGGAGGCCGATCCTTCTCTTCAAGAAGATTACCTCTTCTGTCCACTAGAGGGAACGAAACTGGTCTCACCATCTTGGTGACTAGGATGCTTCCTCCCATCAAGCCATCCTCAGTAACAGATGAAGTGAGTGAAGTACCAGGAACAGGACATAGGAAAGTCTCTCTCCATTTGTTAATATCGGGTAGCACTCCAAAGGATTCACGGGACAACTGGAGATCCACCACCGGGTTGGAGGGGTGCAGAGACTCAGGGGTAACCACCGCCTTGACGTACACTTTGCCAAGCTTACTGGATGAAGTGGGCGAAATACCAGGTACAGGGTGCAGAAAAGTCTCTCTCCATTTGTTATCAGGTAGCACCCCAGAAGATTCAAGAGACAACTGGAAGTCCTCCGCATAGTTGGAGGGGTGCAGAGACTTGGAGGTAGCCACCGCCTTGATGGATTTATTGCCAGATTTATTAGAGATGGAGGATCCTTGCTTAGGGACCAACTTCAGTCTGGTTTCTGAGATGACACGTCTGCGAGGCGGAATGGTACCTGAAGCCAGATCATTGGTACAATCATCGAGACTGTGTGGGGACAATGTCTCCGCTTCCCTTCATTCGGAGACTTCAGCGCACAGCGAGTTAGCGACTAGCAGATCTCGTGAAGAAGAAGACACTGCTGACTGTCCTGAAGATACGGGGACTGGACACCCCTTGTACCTCAACAGTCCCCCAGGAAACACCATGCAGGATCTCCAGACCTGAGGGGGCACTAGATGTCTCGCCTCTGGACGACCTGTGGGTAAACCAGACAGCACCTGGAATGTGAACTTCTTCATGTGTAATGCTCCAATCTGGAGCTTAATTTGTACAGACATATTTTGAATGTTTCTGAGTAGGGCTCGTCCTTCCGCTGACAATGCCCAAGCCGGATTCTGGAGTTGTCGGACGGGAATCAGACACCGACTCTTCATGGCTAAACGCCCGAAACTTCGGGTTAATCCGCGGCCTTCACTTGCCACGGAGACAGTCACGGTCATCTGTGGAGAGGAAACACTAACGCCAAGAGCAGCCTCTCCTACAGGCCTAATGTCTTGGGATTCTCCAACCTTCGCTGGACAAAGACCGTCAGGGTGTCCCAAAAACCGCAGCGGGACCGCAATCCGATTTTGTGACTGAGTTCCGGCCTTTGCTTTGCCTGACGAACATGGTCATCCTTCATAGATTCTGTGCGGGTAGCCGCCTCTACAGGCTGGGGAACAGGAGATCTTAGGGAGGACAGAACCTGGCGTGACAGTTTACCTCCACGCCTTGCACGGACTGCCTCTTGAGGTTGGGAAGAGAAGTATTCTGTGGAGCATTGTCATCCTGTGTGGATTCTGTGTGGGCCACAGTCTCTTCAGGCTGGAGAGCTGGTGGGCTACCTACACGCATCACCCATCGGGACTGCTCCAGGATATTGGGAAGGGAAGCTTTAGCAGAAGCCTCAGGGTTAGGGTCATCGAAGACCATTAGAAAGGCCACCAGGAAGGCCTGCAGGTCAGAGACGATAGGATCCCATGCTTCCCATAGGGGGGTGATCCAATTCAAGGCATCACCCGCTAAGTAGGACATCATAAATGCTACTTTAACCCGATCAGTGAGAAAATAGTGAGCATAGAATTTGAAATGCAGCATACAATGCTCCACAAACACACGGCTTTGTTTTGGATCCCCGTAGTACCGTGGTGGATCCGCAGGAACGAGTGCTGATAGCTCCATTTGGGCTGGTGCGTAAATTGCCTGGACCTAAGCTTGAGAAAAAATTTTTCCTTAGTGCATGCGTTCGCCAGACAAGAATTCAAATGTCTCCGGGAGCAAAGGGCCGTGGGGCTCAACAGGGACCATGGCCTGAGCAAACTGTTATGCTGACGCTCGGACTGACTGGTGTGAGCGAGGTTACTGATCCCACTGGACCATGAACCGAGGAGTGCCTGGAGGGGCGTGACTAAGTATCAACTCGGTCCGACCAAGGTCGCACAGCGGCTCAGTCGACTCCATGAACCAGGGAGGAACCGAGCAGAAGGTCCAGGTGCTACTCCAGGTCAGACCCCAGTCATAGCTGTTGACCCACACTGGGGAATGCAGGAAAAGGCCGGTTAGGCTGGCATACTGTCAGGTGGGTACTGGCAGGCACAGCTCGTATGCAGACAGGTGGGTACTGGCAGGCACGGCTGGTATGCAGACAGGCAGACAGGTGGGTACTGGCAGGCACGGCTGGTATACAGACAAGTGGGTACCGGCAGGTAGGAACGCAGGCAGGATAGGGACCAGTACAGACTGGGATACAGGAACAGAGCCGCAGGTGCGGCAGACAAGCAGAGCAGAGCAAAACCTGCAGGCGCTGTAGACAAGCAGAGCAGAGCAAAAGCCGCAGGTGTGGTAGACAAGCAGAGCAGAGCAAAACCCGCAGGTGCGGTAGACAAGCAGAGCAGAGCAAAACCCGCAAGTGCGGTAGACAAGCAGAGCAGAGCAAAACCTGCAAGTGCGGTAGACAAGCAGAGCAGAGCAAAACCCGCAGGTGTGATAGACAAGCAGAGCAGAGCAAAACCCGCAGGTGCGGTAGACAAGCAGAGCAGAGCAAAACCCGCAGGTGCGGTAGAGAAGCAGGGCAGAGCAAAACCGCAGGTGCGGTAGACAAGCAGAGCATATACACACATTGTACTTACAATGAAGTAGCGAGTGGACAGTAAACTCACAAACAGAAGTACAGAGACAACAAATTGGAGTTAGGGGCAGGTTCAGACACTGCAGGAAAAGGGAAGATACGAACATAGAGACAAACAAGTAACGGGCTAGAACACTGTTCAGACAGGAACTGAACCAGGAACAAGATACAGGAACGAGCCTGGGAACTCAGCCCCCAGGGTGGCGGAAACAGACTAGAAGTCACAGATACAGGTAAGGGGCCTGGGTATACAGCCCCCAGGGTGGCGGAGCAGACTAGAAGTCACAGATACAGTAAACAGGCCTGGGTACTCAGCCCCCAGGGTGGCGGAAACAAACAAGATACAGGACAGGACCTGGCAACTCAGTTGCACAGAACACACTGAAAGAAAGTGTTGCTCAAGCACCACCTACTGAGTGGAGGGGGTTTAAGTATCCAGTGACTCACAACAATAGGCTGGGGACGCATTAGGAGTGCGCCCGACTGCACTTTTGTGCACGCTTAAAAAGACGGACACTGCTGGATCACAGGCCAGACAATGCCCACAGTGTTTCCAGCTGCCTTATTACAGGGAATTCAGTTGTGGGTTCTGTCTGAATCATGTATTTCAGAGATTTGCCCAGAAACTCCTGTGTAAGCGCTCAGTGTAGAGCACAGGATAAATGTGCGCCAAACCTTACTGCGATCTTTGTGAGGCAGAATGAACAAATTAATAGCTGGTCAAGAATTGGTTTATTTATTTTTTACGTCGTGCAGTGTCAGAAAGGGTTAATGTACAAAGTTCAGCATAAATGATTACAACCACTTTGAAAATTAAGATTTTCAGCAATAATCCATACTATAACATTTTTAACATTTTAACCCATGACATAAAAGTAAGATTAATAATATAACTTTCATTACAAAATCTTCAGTTTTATTCAAATTAGTTGATGCAAAAATGAACACACCCCTCATCAAAAAGAACTATATCTATTATATTGCATGATCTTCATGATTTTTAAGGACAGCACCAAGGTTTCTAGGCATGGAATGAACAAGTTGGCGACATATTGCAACATCTCTCTGTTTCCATTCTTTAAGAAAGACCTTTTTGAGAACCTGGATGGAGAGTGATGCTCAACTTGACTCTTCAAAATTCCCCATAGGTGCTCAGTTGGATTCAGATCACAAGATATAGATGACCACTGAATCACTTTCACCCTGTCCTTCTTCAGAAATAACACAGCAAAAATGGGTAACAGTGTTTACCTGCCCAGGTCTCAGAACTTATGCACTACCAGTGTTACGCTCACGCCCGGACTGACTGGCATGAGCGAGGTTAGTGATCCCACTGAACCATGAACAGAGGAGTGCCTGGAGGGGCTTGACTAAGTATCAACTCGGTCCGACCAAGGTCGCTCGGCGGCTCAGTCGACTCCGTGAACCAGGGAGGAACCAAGCAGAGGGACCAGGTGCTACTCCAGGTCAGACCCCGGTCACAGCTGTTGACCCACAGCGGGGAATGAAGGAACAGGCCAGTTAGGCTGGCATACTGACAGGTGGGTACTGGCAGGCACGGCTGGTATACAGACAAGTGGGTACCGGCAGGTAGGAACGCAGGCAGGATAGGGACCACTATAGACTGGGATATAGGAACACAGCTGCAGGTGCGGCAGACAAGCAGAGCAGAGTAAAACCCGCAGGCGCGGTAGACAAGCAGAGCAGAGCAAAACCCGCAGATGCGGAAGACAAGCAGAGCCAGAGCAAAACCCGCAGGTGCGGTAGATAAGCAGAGCAGAGCAAAACCCGCAGGTGCGGTAGACAAGCAGAGCAGAGCAAAACCCACAGGTGTGGTAGACAAGCAGAGCAGAGCAAAACCCGCAGGTGCGGTAGACAAGCAGAGCAGAGCAAAACCCGCAGGTGCGGTTGACAAGCAGAGCAGAGCAAAACCAGCAGGTGCGGTAGACAAGCAGAGCAGAGCAAAACCCGCAGGTGTTGTAGACAAGCAGAGCAGAGCAAAACCGCAGGTGCGGTAGACAAGCAGAGCAGATACACACAAGGTACTTACAATGAAGTAGCGAGAGGACACTAAACTCACAAACAGAAGTACAGAGACAACAAATTGGAGCTAGGTGCAGTTTCAGACACTGCAGGAAAAGGGAAGATACGAACATAGAGACAAACAAGTAACGGGCTAGAACACTGTTCAGACAGGAACTGAACCAGGAACAAGATACAGGAACGAGCCTGGGAACTCAGCCCCCAGGGTGGCGGAAACAGACTAAAAGTCACAGGTACAAGTAACGGGCCTGGGTATACAGCCCCCATGGTGGCGGAACAGACTAGAAGTCACAGATACAGGAAACAGGCCTGGGTACTCAGCCCCCAGGGTGGCAGAAACAAACAAGATACAGGACAGGACCTGGCAACTCAGTTGCACAGAACACACTGAAAGAAAGTGTTGCTCAGGCACCACATACTGGATGGAGGGGGTTTAAGTATCCAGTGACTCACAACAATAGGCTGGGGACGCATTAGGAGTGCGCACGCAGTAACCATAAAAATCAGACAGTAACTGCGCCGCCGCCCTAAGCAATCAGACAAGAGACATGCACACAGCAGGTACTGGAGCAAAGTGTGCAGCCTGGACTGATAGGTAAGATGGCGGTCTTGAATGGTGGGAGGTGGCAAGTCATGCCAGCACGCCGCCAGGGATGTTACAGTACCCCCCCCCCCTTTACGCCCCCTCTTCATAAAGCCTGCAAGGATTTTCTGCAGAGAATTTGGAGGCCGATCCTCTTTTGTCCACTAGAGAGAACGAAACTAGTCTCACCATCTTGGTGACTAGGATGCTTCCTCCCATCAAACCATCCTCAGGAACAGATGAAGTGAGTGAAGTACCAGGAACAGGACACAGGAAAGTCTCTCTCCATTTGTTAATATCGGGTAGCACCCCAAAGTATTCACAGGACAACTGGAGATCCTCCACCGAGAGACTCGGGGGTAACCACCGCCTTGACGTACACTTTGCCAAGCTTACTGGATGAAGTGGGCGAAGTACCAGGTACAGGGTGCAGAAAAGTCCCTCTCCATTTGTTATCAGGTAGCACCCCAGAAGATTCAAGAGACAACTGGAAGTCCTCCGCCTAGTTGTAGGGGTGCAGAGACTTGGAGGTAGCCACCGCCTTGATGGACTTATTGCCAGATTTATTAGAGATGGAGGATCCTTGCTTAGGGACCAACTTCAGTCTGGTTTCTGAGATGACACGTCTGCGAGGTGGGATGGTACCTGAAGCCAGATCATTGGTACAATCGTCGAGACTGTGTGGGGACAATGCCTCCATTTCCCTTCCTTTGGAGACTTCAGCGCACAGCGAGTCAGCGACTAGCAGATCCGATGAAGAAGAAGAAGAAGACACTGCTGACTGTCCTGAAGATAAGGGGACTGGACACCCCTTGTACTAAGCAATCACCCCCTCCAAGAACTGGTAGGTTGTGAGTGATTGTCTCATCAGTATTTTGCATCTGTGTTGCCACCATCTTTATTACATGGGTTTGCTGCATCCTAATTCCTTTTATTGTGGCTTTGCCTTCTTCAGAAATGCAACAACGGCCTTAGGTATGTATTTTTGATCATTGTCATGCTGGAAAAGTGCACATGCACCAAGGGCATGGAGTGATAGTAGCATCTTTTATTTCAATATAGTGCTGTACATCTGTGAATTCATTATACCATCAATGAAATGTAGTTCTCTGACACCAGCAGCACTAATGCAGCCCCACATAAGGACACTGCCTCCACCATGTTTCACTGTAGGCACCATGAATTTTTTTTATACTTCTCACCTTGCAGATTTGAAGCCATCAGTTGTAAAGACATTTATCACTTTAGGATAGAGCTAGACAAAGTGCACTCCGCGGGTCACATTCGTCCCTCAGACTGTTCCAGTCCGGCCAGTGGACAGGGTCAGCTGAAGGGCTGAAAAGAGTGGCCCATGGGCTGCCGCTGCCACCGCCCGCATCCCAAAGTCACTGCTATCCGCATCCCGAGGATTTATGCAGCAGTGAATACATTGGTGGAAGAAGGCGCAGCCAGCTTCTTCTTCCACCAATCAGCGTGAGACAGTAGATGCCATGATATTATTACATCGCGTCTGCTGTACGGAGAGTCAGTGCACAGAAGAAAGGAGCAGATAGCTAGGGAATGGGAGTGAGATGAGTATGTGTTGTTGGTTTTTTTTCATATGTGTATGAGATTTTTGAATGTATATAGGTTTGCTATATGGGGCTCAAACTGTATTTAGGAGGCTATATGGGGACTCATACTTTATTTAGGAGGCTATGGGGGGCTCACATTGTATACAGGAGATTATGTGACGGCTCATATTGTATATAGAGAGGCTATGTGGGGGTCCGCACTGTACATAGAAAGGCTATGTGGGGGCTCATACTGTATATAGGGGGCTATGAGGTGGCTCATACTGTATTTAGAAGGTTATATGGGGTCTCATACTATATATAGAAAGGCTATGTGGTGGCTCACACTGTGTATAGAAGGCTATGTGAGGGCTCATATTGTATATAGAGAGGCTATGTGGGGGCTCATACTGTATATAGGAGGCTATGTGGGAGATTATACTGAATTCAGGGGCTATGTTGGGGCTCATACTTTATGTAGGGGGCTCAAACTGTATTTAGGGTGCTGTTTGCTGGCTCATACAGTATATAGGAGGATGTCAGCATACTTAATTCTACTCAATATTAAGTAATAATATTAATATAAAATATAATTATAGCTGTAATTAACATGTTAATATTAATATTGAGCAGAATTTATTTCAACCTACTGGTTCGGCCCTCCACAACAGTCATGGTCTCATGTGGCCCTTTGGTAAAATTAATTACCCACCCCTGCTCTAGAGTATAGAGTCCCAGTAGTCTTATTTTTCAGTGGGGCAAATTATAGGAAGGCTTTTTTGTGCATGAGCTTAAGGAGAGACTTCCATCATGGATGACACCCATGCATGCCATTCCTCTGCAGTGTACGCCATATTCATGGGAGACACTAACCCTGGTTTGGCTTTATACAGTTAGGTCCATATATATTTGGACAGAGACAACATTTTTCTAATTTTGGTTCTAGATATTACCACAATGAATTTTAAACAAAACAATTCACATGCAGTTGAAGTTCAGACTTTCAGCTTTCATTTGAGGGTATCCACATTAAAATTGGATGAAGGGTTTAGGAGTTTCAGCTCCTTAACATGTGCCACCCTGTTTTTAAAGGGCCCAAAAGTAATTGGACAGATTAAATAATTGTAAATAAAATGTTCATTTCTAGTACTTGAAAACCCTTTGTTGGCAATGACTGCCTGAAGTCTTGAACTCATGGACATCACCAGACGCTGTGTTTCCTCTTTTTTGATGCTCTGCCAGGCCTTCACTGCGGTGGTTTTCAGTTGCTGTTTGTTTGTGGGCCTTTCTGTCTGAAGTTTAGTCTTTAACAAGTGAAATGCATGCTC
This sequence comes from Phyllobates terribilis, assembly GCF_046119375.1. Classification (NCBI taxonomy): domain Eukaryota; kingdom Metazoa; phylum Chordata; class Amphibia; order Anura; family Dendrobatidae; genus Phyllobates; species Phyllobates terribilis. The sequence goes on along the minus strand of NW_027362763.1, from coordinate 263,557,487 downwards.
AATTGGGTTGAGATCAGGTGACTGACTTGGCCATTCAAGAATATTCCACTTCTTTGCTTTAATAAACTCCAGGGTTGCTTTGGCTTTATGTTTTGGGTCATTGTCCATCTGTAGTATGAAACAACGACCAATAAGTTTGGCTGCATTTGGCTGGATCTGAGCACACAGTATGGCTCTGAATACATCAGAATTCACTCGGCTGCTTCTGTCCTGTGTCACATCATCAATAAACACTAGTGACCCAGTGGCACTGGCAGCCATGCATGCCCAAGCCATCACACTGCCTGCGCCGTGTTTTACAGATGATGTGGTATGCTTTGCATCATGAGCTGTACCAAGCCTTCGCCATACTTTTCTCTTTCCATCATTCAGGTAGAGGTTGATCTTGGCTTCATCTGTCCAAAGAATGTTCTTCCAGAACTGTGCTGGCTTTTTTAGATGTTTTTTAGCAAAGTCCAGTCTAGCCTTTTTATTCTTGATGCTTATGAGTGGCTTGCACCATGCAATGAACACTCTGTATTTACTTTCATGCAGTCTTCTCTTTATGGTAGATTTGGATATTGATACGCCTACTTCCTGGAGAGTGTTGTTCACTTGGTTGGCTGTTGTGAAGGGGTTTCTCTTCACCATGGAGATTATTCTGCGATTATCCACCACTGTTGTCTTCCGTGGGCGCCCAGGTCTTTTTGCATTGATGAGTTCACCAGTGATTTCTTTCTTTCTCAGGATGTACCAAACTGTAGATTTTGCCACTCCTAATATTGTAGCAATTTCTCAGATGGGTCTTTTCTGTTTTTGCAGCTTAAGGATGGCTTGTTTCACCTGCATGGAGAGCTCCTTTGACCGCATGTTTACTTCATAGCAAAACCTTCCAAATGCAAGCACCATACCTCAAATCAACTCCAGGCCTTTTATCTGCTTAATTGAGAATGACATAACGAAGGGATTGCCCACACCCGTCCATGAAATAGCCTTGGAGTCAATTGTCCAATTACTTTTGGTCCCTTTAAAAACAGGGTGGCACATGTTAAGGAGCTAAAACTCCTAAACCCTTCATCCAATTTTAATGTGGATACCCTCAAATGAAAGCTGAAAGTCTGAACTTCAACTGTATCTGAATAGTTTTGTTTAAAATTCATTGTGGTAATGTCTAGAACCAAAATTAGAAAAATTTTGTCTCTGTCCAAATATGTATGGACCTAACTGTACTTCTTTAGCTAACTGCCATAATCTTGCATGTCGATTTTCTTCAACCCTTCTCATGAAAAGACGTTCCTGTTTAGGTGTTAACTTCTGTGGTCAGCCTGAACATCTCTGTGAGAAGGTTGCAGTTCCATCTTTGTTTCATTTTTGTATCACTTTTGCTACAGTATTCTGACTGATAAGTAAACCTTTGCTGATCTTTTTGGAGCCTTTACCTTTTTTATGTAAAGAAATTACTTTCTTTCTCAGGTTTTATGACATTTCTCTTCCTTAATGACCGCATAAAATCGGACGGGGTTTTCTTTTTGTTATAAAAGGGAACCCATCACATAAAAAAAGAAAAAAAAAGCAATTGACCTGAAGATATAGGGTTAATCTGCACGGTAATAGTGTTCTGAAGCTGCCTAGTACATGCAATTAGAGCCCTGTTGACGGGAGGAAATTAACTTTATTCCTCCCAGCAGACTCAATCTTTCAGTCAAAATGGTGGAGTTGCATGACTTCAGTAACTGCTCTGTGTATCGTGAGCGGCAGCTGTAACCACACCCCTGCAGTGACTGACAGCCAGCTCTAATGCCGGCTGTCAGTCAGTGTTGGGGGATCGGTTACAGCCACCACTCACTATGTCCAGCAAAAACGAATCCCGGCACTCACATGTGGTGAATTAATCTAGTTTATTTCCACATCCAAAAAGGTTTCAGCTCATCCAGAGCCTTTGTTAATTGTCAATTGACAATAGACAATTGACAAAGGCTCTGAATGAGCTGAAACGTTTTGGGATGTGGAAATAAACAAGATTAATTCACCACATGTGAGTGCTGGGATTCGTTTTTGCGGGACACATCATTTCTCCTCCTGCACCACGAAAGGATTGCAGAGTGCCGACCGCATTTTGAACGTTATATTGCCATTCACTATGCACTGAGCAGTGACTGAAGCCGCACAACCCCAGCCCTATGACTGAAAGCCCGAGTATGCCAGGAGGAATAAAATTCATATCCTCCTGGCAGCATGGCTCTCAGAGCGGGAACCGGGTAGCTTCAGAACGCTATTACCCTGCAGATTAGCTCTGCAGGTTAATAGCTTTTTTTAACATGACAGGGCACCGGGCAGCTTCAGAACACTATTACCCTGTAAATGGACACCTATTTAATAAATAATTTGTTTTACCTGCAGTTCTTGCTAATTAGAATTCTGTAATCTAAACTTTAGCTTTGCTCCTAAGACTTTCAATGGGGTGTGCTCATTTTTGCAACATTGTCTTGAAAAAAAATTGTTAGGAAAATAAATCCTGTTTGCAATCAATGGCCTTCATTTGTGGGAGTACCGTATTTTGCAGATTAGAAGATGCACCGGGCCATAAGACGCATCCCAAATTTGGGGAGGAAAATAGGAAAAACATTTTTTTAATAAAATGGTGGTGCGTCTTATTTTGCCTAATAGGTGCAGAAATGCTGCAAAAAATCAGAAACATCAAAAAATCAAATATTCATTGTGGGAACAAAGCCTTACTGCACTATACCCATACAGGGTACAGAGTTTAGTTCTCAGACCACGGCCCCACTATCAGTATTTGGTCAGTATTCGGTCAGTATTTTTTCTCAGGAGTGCTAGCCAAATCCAGGTGAGGAACAATCAGAGGAAAGGTATAATAGAAACAAGTCACCAATTCTGCATTTATCACCCACTCCTGGTTTTGGCTCCGACTCCTGAGAAAAAATACTGACCGAATACTGGCCAAATACTGATAGTGGGGCCGTGGTCTAAGGCCATAACCCTCTTACATGTAGGTTTGACCACTTTTCTGCTTAGAAGCCTTCGGTCCTGGCACTCTCATTCATGGTTCTTTGATATGTATGATCTACCTAAATGTTGTGATGTACACCCCTTCATGGAAACAGTATCCACTAATAGCAGTGGTCTCTTTCTGCAGAATAAGACATCTTGCAAAAATGTTAAGGAATATTTTGAGGAACATCATAAAAGTTGAAGCTGTTGATCTGGCCTACCGGGTTTCTAGTATTTCAACCTGCTTGAGTATGCTTGTAGAATGTGCAGGATAAACAAGTCGGCTTAATGTCGAACCCACATTGCTACACACTACTTACACAATCTGCTGCTTATGACTTATGGCTAATCTAGGTATGCATTTTGCAGAAGCTAACGTCATTGCAATTACATTTTTTAAAATATCATCCAATTCACTATTTACATTGGAAATGAAGCCTGCAGTCCAACACATTACTTAAATAAAGTAATCACAACCTACACCTATTATAGTAATCCTCTACTTAACATCCATTATCTATCCTATTTCAGGATTAGTACCACACATGATTTTTACATTTCTTTAGGTTAGACTTTTAAGATTGTGAAGGTAAAAGAGTCTTAATACTATAATTAGAAAATGACACAAGATCTCTGAAGGCTGTCAATGTCAATGTCAAAGGAAACTACTATATATTTAAACTTAGATAATGACAGCTGGGTCAAATACTAGTGAGGTAGACTAATGGGTATCCCAAGACATCATACATTCAGCTTACTTAAATACTTTAGAATACATTTTTTATACATTATGCAATTATGACAAAATAAAATAGGCAGGTGAAAATATACAGAGTAAGCATGAAGGGTCCTAAACCTCACCCAGCTCAGGAAGCCTGCACTCCTCAATGCCTCCCGCACAGTGCTGATGCCTTTACTGTGAGTGCTCTGCTACTGCCGCAGCTGAGTGCATCACGCTGCTACCACCGCAATTATTTTGGTTCCTCAATTATCTTATAGTTTTTTGGGTTCTGGAAACAGGGAAGGGTGGGTTCTGACCTGAGATCTCTAATTTTAGGGAGTCTGATCAGGGGTCTGTATTTTTCAGGGGGTTTGATCTGAGGAAGGGCCTACGTACACTCTGAAATGTAGTGGGTGTATGATGTTAGAGAAACAAAGGTATAAGTGTTTTCACCCCATAAGTGTTTGAATTCTTGGAGTCATAATTCTATCGAGGTCTTATCTGGAATCTGTAAACAGACGGGAGTGGTCTGGGGTCTGCCCAAACAGAAGGGGTCTGTATACACAAGGGTGCTAGTATACAGGGGGTTTCTGACCTGGGGTATGTATAAAGAGAGGCTTTAGCCTGGGGTTTGTATAATAAGGGGTTTGGCTTTGCGTCTAAATTTTTATTTATTACAGTAGGTCTAATGTCGTAGAAGGGAGGAGGGGAGGGGAAATGTAGAAAGCTTACCACGCTGTCGATTTCAAAACCATATGTCAGCCGGAATCCATCCTGAGGGTGCCGCACCCATTGGTGATCGACTGAATAAGGGTGTTGTATACACCAAAAAGGTTTCTGAGGTTTCATTTTAGCATGTTTTAGTTTTTTCTTCAATAAAGAACAATTTTTAATTATTTCCTGTTGGATGTGCCGGTGGATTTCCCTTTTCTTTTTCATTCTGTAGGTCTAATGTGTGGCCCATAATTATTTTAGGGTCTGTTAAATAATGTTGGTTAAGGGCATAGCCTATAAAAATGGAAGAGAACAAAGAAATTTTTTTTCCATCTTCTGAATGGAAACAGTGCTGGAACTGTCACACAACAGATGCCATTGGTGCCTGGCAGTTCCCATTGACTTCTCATGGGTCTGTCAGAGTTCCTTTGTGATATCCATTTGGGTCAGAATAGCGCTCCATGCCGTGCTATTTCTCTCATCAAATCTGATTAATCTGCTTTTGGTGCATCTGGCGGCAGACTGAACACTGCCTTGTAAGTGATCACTTCCATGAGAGTACTCAGCTGAAATTCCTTGATTTCCTTTTTTTGTGCAAGAACAGTAAGTAAAAAAAATTGCAACTATAACGCTGCCAAGTCGTTGTCCAGAGTTAGCAGCACGGACGTGAGACTTTGATGCAGCGAAGTTCAATAGGCCAGACAGCACATGGACAAGTAAAAGTAAGTACCTATGGATATGCTGGCACATAAAACATCTGACCTAGATATGCTGCACGGTATGTGGAACCATGTGGAACAGCACCTTGGAAAAACATAGCCATAATGGCAAACAGGCATATTGGTATAGCAGAGCTAAGTGTGCTGACTGCACCTTGGAACAGAAAAGCCAGATTCGCAACCAATTTAGGAAAGCAGAAAGAGGTTTGTCAGGAGATACACTTTGAAGATTGCAGTAGAGCCCAGCAATTGTAGAGCTAATTTATTTAAGTGGCTCAGCTAGATGACTGTACATTGTAGCAGCATACTGCTATCTGAATACTCAGGCAGTGTGCTGCAGCCTGAGCAGGCCTGAAAAGACATGTGAGAATGATATCAAAAGTGAACAGAGGATTACCATGATAACCCAAAGTGCACTAGTAAAGAGGGAACCAGCCATTGAGGGAAAGAGGAACCAGAGCCCAGCACTGAACTGGTGAGTTACTGCAACTTTTTTACTATCATAATTGGTTCAAAAGTCTCCATAAATCCCATATTTTTACAATGTATTTGATACATAAGTAAATCTATTAACCAGTTTTACAGATTATTCCTTGGATTATGTGCCTTGGCCTACAGAGGCATCCTTTTAAAACTCTATACCTAGCATATTCTGAGATTTATGGCAAAATATGCTATGTCACAGCATCACTGCTGAGCACAGTGATTAGTTGCAGCAGTAACCTACTGCTGTCTTAACACCACAGCTGCAGCAAAGACCTGGGAAGCCATGAAGTGCCAAGGAGGAAACTAATGATGTTTTTCTTATTTTTATACAGATCAAAACTTTTGAGTAAAAAAAAAATAAAGCTAGAAAATCTCCTCAAACTCAAGAAGTTCCCCTTCTCTATACAAACTGGGCTCAGGAGGCACATATGCTGGCTGTATTATACAAGGTATAGGGAGTAACTGCTGCAATCAGAGCTAGCTCCAATTAAATCAGTTTAACCTCTTAGATGCCACTGTCAACTGTGAGTAGCATGCTAAAGGGGGTACCAATGGGCTGCCATGGCAGCGAGGGTCCTACTGATGTCTCCAGTGTTTGCCATGTTGATACATCTAGGCAGAGGCTTCCCAAGAAATCAGTAATTATACAATAGACAGCAACACTACTTTATTATAGTGTATTGAATAGGTGACCAAGCAATCAGAACAGCAAAGCAAATAGCTAAATCTAAGATTATGCTTCCACAATGAGCTTTTATTGAATTTTTGATGTTGCAGAATTTCTGCATCTATTATTTAAAGTAGGTTACTTGCGTTTTTTTATTGCGTTTTGGTGTGCGTTTTTTTAGGCTGTGTGCCCACTATGCATTTTTTAAGCGTTTCCGCAGCAGCAATTCCGCTGCAGAAACGCTTAACCTCTTTAACCCCAGGGTGGTTTGCACGTTAATGACCAGGCCAATTTTTACAATTCTGACCACTGTCACTTTATGAGGTAATTACTCTGGAACGCTTCAACGGATTCCCCTGATTCTGAAATTGTTTTTTCGTGACATATTGTACTTCATGATAGTGGTAAAATGTCTTCGATATCACTTGCGTTTATTTGTGAAGAAATTGGAAATTTGGCGAAAATTTTGAAAATTTCACAATTTTCAAAATTTTTATTTTTATTCCGTTAAATCAGAGAGAGATATGTTACACAAAATAGTTAATAAATAACATTTTCCACATGTCTACTTTACATCAGCACAATTTTGGAACCAAATTTTTTTTTATTAGTGCGCTATAAGGGTTAAAAGTTGATCAGCGATTTCTCATTTTTCCAACAAAATTTACAAAACCATTTTTTTAGGGACCACATCACATTTGAAGTGACTTTGAGGGGCCTTTATGACAGAAAATACCCAAAAGTGACACCATTCTAAAAACTGCACCACTCAAGGTGCTCAAAACCACATTCAAGAACTTTATTAACTCTTCACGTGCTTCACAGGAATTTTTGGAATGGGGAAGAAAAAAATGAACATTTAACTTTTTTCACAAAAATGTTACTTTAGACCCCAATTTTTTTATTTTTGCAGGGGTAACAGGAAAAAATGGACCCCAAAATTTGTTGTGCAATTTCTCCTGAATACACAGATACCCCATACGTGGGGAAAAAACACTGTTTGGGCGCACAGCAGGGCTCAGAAGGGAAGGAGCGCCATTTGACTTTTTGAATGTAAAATTTGCTTGAATAATTAGTGGACGCCATGTTGCGTTTGGAGAGCCCCTGATGTGCCAAAACAGTGGAAACCCCCCACAAGTGACCCCGTTTTGGAAACTAGACCCCTCAGGGAACTTATCTAGATGTATGGTGAGCACCTTGAACCCTCAGGTGCTTCACAGAAGTTTATAACATGGAGCTGTGAAAATAAAATTTACACATTTTTCCCACAAAAATGTTTTTCAGCCCCCAGTTTTGCATTTTCATAAGGGAAACAGGAGAAATTGCACCATGCAACTTATTGTGCAATCTCTCCTGAGTAAGCCGATACCCCATATGTGGGGAAAAACCACTGCTTGGGTGTACGGCAGGGTTCGGAAGGGAAGGAGCGCCATTTGACTTTTTGAATGTAAAATTTGCTTGAATAATTAGCGGATGTGCCCCTGATGTGCCTAAACAGTGGAAAACCCCCACAAGAGACACCATTTTGGAAACTTCCCCATATGTGGGGAAAATACACTGTTTGGGTGCACATCAGGGTTCAGAAGGGAAGGAGCACTGTGTGACTTTTTGAATGCAAAATTGGCTGGGATCAAGAGCGGACGCCATGTCGCATTTCGGGAGCCTCTGATGTGCCGAAATAGTGGAAACCCCCCACAATTTACTCAATTTTGGAAACTAGACCCCTCAAGGTTTTTATCAAGGGGTCTAGTGTACATTTTGAACCCAAAGGTACGACAGAATTTGATAACATTAGGTCATCATATTGAATAAGTTGTCATTAGTCTTGAGCGCAAGTGCTCGCTACTTGAGTTTGCATTGGGTACTCGGGTATGCACCAAGTATCGCGGGTGCTCGAGTGACATGATCAAGTCTCTGCCCCGCATGTTTCATGGTTGTTAGACACCCAAAAAAAAACATGCGGGGAACGCTCCTGCATGGCAGGTGAACCCAGCAACGTTTTTTTGGGCCGCGAAGCATATGGGGCACAGACTCAAGCATGTCACTCGAACACCCGCGATACTCAGTGTATACCCGAGCACCCGATGCAAAGTCATGCAGCGAGCACTTGCGCTCAACACTGGTCGCCATATTGTCATTTTTTTTTTCTTTACTTTTGAAAAAATCCCAACCCCAACTCTAATACAACCCCAATTCCAACCCCTACCCTAGCCCAACCCCAACCCTAGCCCCAACCCTAACCCTAACCCCAACCCTAACCCTACCCCCAACCCTAACCCTAGCCCAACCCCAACCCTAGCCCAACCCTAACCTTAACCCCAACCCTAACCCCAACCCCAACCCTAACCCTAGCCGAACCCTAACCCTAGAGTCTATTTTTTTACACCGTTCCTCGTGTGGTATAAGTGATTAGACAACTTTATTCTTCGGGTCGGTGCGATACCAGATTCATATCGGGTTTTTATGATTGCCAGCTGTGACACACTCAAAGACGATTTTTTTGCAAAGACTAGTTTTTGCATCACCATATTTTGAGAGCTATAATTTTTCCATATTTTGGCCGGCAGAGTCATGTGACAGCTTGTTTTTTGCGGCACAAGTTGAGGTTTTTATTGGCTCTATTTTTGGGCATGTGACATTTTTTGATCGCTTTCTATTCTGATTTTTGGGAGGCAGAATAAACAAAAACCAACAATTCAGGAATTGTTTTTTTGCGGTTTTTTTTATGCCGTTCGGCGTGTGGTAAAATTGATAATGCAGCGTCATTCTTTGGGTCAGTATATTTACAGCGGTACCACATTTATATCGTTTTTTTATGTTTTGGCGCTTTTACACAATAAAAAAGATTTTCTAGAAAAAATAATTTTTTGTATCTCTTTATTCTGAGAGCTATAACTTTTTTCTTTTTCGGATGATGGAGCTGTGTGGTGGCTTGTTTTTTGCAGGACAAGATGACGTTTTCAGCGGTACCATTTTTATTTACATTCTTTTTGATCGCGTGTTATTCCATTTTTTGTTTGGCAGTATGATGATAAAGCATTGTTTTTTGCTTGGTTATTTTTTTTTTTACCGTGTTCACTAAAGGGGTTAACTAATGGGACAGTTTTATAGGTCAGGTCGTTCCGGACGCAGCGATACCAAATATGTGTACTTTTATTGGTTTCTTTTTTTTCATAATAAATAAATATTATGGGTTCAATATATTTTTATTTTTGGGGGATTATTTTTTTCATTTTTTTTTATATTTTTACAATTTATTTTTTTTTTTCACATTTCTACTTTTTTTTTTACTTTTACACATTGTCCCACTATGGGACTTTCACTTTTTGCAGCCTTATCGGCTGCAAGGCATAGAGAGCAGCAGCTCCCTATGCCATGCAGCCTGTCAGTGCTGCACACGGGAGACATTACTTTGGTCGCGCACTGTGCATGACTAAAGTAACGTCCTGCATCCTGGTGACCCGGATGTTGTCATGGAAACATCCGGAAGCCGCCGCAGACATCACTGGACGCCGGCAGGAGAGGTGAGTATAACGATCACCTCATCCCTTGCTACCGCAATGCTGCGATCGACTTCGATCACAGCATTGCGGGGGTTAATGTGCCGGGAGCGGTGCGAGATGGCTCCCAGCACATAACACCGGGTGTCAGCTGTGACAATCTGCTGACACCCGGCGGTGATTGCCCCGCATCGCTTGTGTGCGGGCGTGATCGCAGCGCACGTAATAATACGTAGCTGGTCCATAAATCCCAGGGCACAGCTACGTACTATTACTGACAAGGTCGGAAAGGGGTTAAAAATCACTAGGTAGAAGGTCTGCAATGTTCCCCAATGATAATCCGCATGTGCTGTGCACATGCTGTGGAAATTTCCGCTGCGGATTATCATTGCGGAAAAATCCGCAGTACTACCAATTATTTTGCGTAATCGCAGCGTTTTTGCTGCCATTGACTTGCACTGAATCGCTTAATATCCACATGACTACATGTGCACACGCGGATATTAAGCGATTCAATGTGCGGATGGTACCTGAGTCTGGAGAAGATGAGACTCTCCTCCAGACCCGGGTACCATAGCACCTGTAAAAAAAAGAATTGAAATAAAAAATATACATTATACACACCTTCTGATCGCCCCCAGTCTCCATAGCGATGCGTCCTGGCTCCCCGGCAGCTCGCGATGGTCTAAAAGGACCTGCCATAACGTCATTTAGTCATGTGACGGGTCACGCGACCGCGGACGTCGGTGGTCGCGTGACCTGTCATATGACTAAATGACGTCATGGAAGGTCCTTTTACACAACCGCGAGACACTAGGAAGACCGGACGCATCGGATAAGGAGACCGGGGGCCATCGGAAGGTGAGTATAATGTTTTTTCTTTATTTTTTACCATTTTATTCTTTCTTTTAACTAACTTGGCCACACTATATAAAATCCATGCCGGTTGCATGGATTTATATAGTGTGACCAAGTTGTCAAGCACTTTCCAAATAATGCTAAAATCGCTTGGAAAGTTCTTGACAACCCGCATGCGAAATCGCATGTGAAAAACGCTTCACTTCCGCTTGTCCCTCGCAGGAAAAAACGCATGTAAAATTCGCGTGCGTTTTTTCTGCCAGGGAGATGCAGAAATGCTCAGGAAAAATTCGGAGCATTTCTGCATCGTGGGCACTTAGCCTTAACTTGCGTTGTTATCGCGTTTTTGGTGCTTCGGTTTTTGTCTCGTTTGTGTCATGCTCTACATATAGCTGCTTTGTTTTTTATACTTCCTGATATTTGGCTTTGCCAAAACTTTATTAATATAGTTAGGTGAGGATTACATGCGTTATTGATGTATTTCCACTGCGGAAACTAAATTAAAATGCATGTGTGTTTTTTTGCTGCTGATTTTCCGCACCTAATGCAAGTCTATGGGGAAATTCCGAACAGAAAACTCAGCGTACCTGCAAGAGAAATTGATATTCTGCAGATTTGAAACAAGCACCGCAGGTCAGTTTATGCTGCAAAGAAGAAGCACAGCGGGCATGAGATTCTATAAATCCCATCACTTTGCTGGAATTGTAAGATGCTGCATTTTTGGCGCAGAAAAATATGCAGCTTCAAAAACGCACCAAAAAACTCATTGTGGAAACGTAGCGTTACAAATAAAAAAAAACATATTTGGTATCGCCGCATATATCATTTTTCAAACTAATAAAATATATCCTATATGGTGATTGCCAAAATGCGTCAAAGCAAAAAAAGTGGTAAAAGAGGTTAAAACGTAACCCTTAATAGATATATAGGTAAAAGTAGATACACAAAAAGTCACTAGGACCTAAAATCAAGTAAATGCCTGCCAATGGTAGTGAATTGTAGCTACCCAATGCAAATATATACTCGTTCCAAACAGGGATTGTATGGCATAATACCTAGATATAGCCCACCTGTACCCCGAACAAGATAATGGCAGATAATAGCGGAGCCGTCACTAAAAGCCTCAGCATACATGAACCATGTCAGACAATCAGTGATTTGATGTGAGAGTTCACACTTAACAAATAATCCTGGAACAACCTCACCGTACACAGTGTCAGTTCACGCTTCTTGCTTAAGACAGCTCACTGTAGTGGGGCATCAACACCTCTTCAGCCACCAACCACATATGGAATACCACTCCCAACGCGTTTCATCACCTCAGTAGCTCATCAGGGGTGTCATCTCACTCAATGTGATCCTTGGTGTCCGTCGCCAAGCCTAACACAGAGGCGGCGCAACTTACAGATGAACTCTTCATCTTATTTGTATCTGCCCGAGCTCCCTATTACCATGGATGTGTCACTTCCGGTTCCGGCCACCTCACATCCGGTATGTGGAACGCAAGTGTCGGCCGTGACAGGCAGGCGTCACATCCGGTGCACGCGTCATGAGACGCACACAGACCAGATGATGCAACATGGGAGTGATCACATCATGTGGGGTAGTACTGCCCACACGACGCTATGGGTGGGACCAACCAGACAAGTCATACGGTACCCACCCTCACTCTAGCCAGGAGGAGTGTCCATACAAAAACACCACGGAACATGGCTCCGGCTACATACAAAGTACGACGAAGTATATTTCAACAACGCTACATATTCCCCAAGTGGTTAATGTCTGAAGAAATCGCAACAAGTCAGTATAGTCAGCAGTTACGAGGCATTAGCATAGTGAGCACACATCCTACCCAAAAAGAAGTAACACTAGAGGGAACAGGACCCAAGAGGCGAGGAAAGAGACAAAGGCGGGGACCACAACTGTAATGGAAAAGAGAGGTAGAGATATAGAGAGCAGGGTCTGTCCGTCCCTAGTAAGGTGCTAACAAATTAGTCCCTACCTACCAGTGGAGGTTGGAACCCTAGAACCTGCGCAGTTGGCGCCCCCACTCCGCGATGGCTTTCCCTACACTCCTCACCCTATTAATCCCTGCACTTATAGGAAAGACCTAAAGGACAATTGTTCATTCAGACCGTATGGAACCATTATCTGTAGCTTATAGATCCACTTTGTCTCTTTTTGGAGGATTAGCATGTCCCAATCACCCCCCCTAGGTGGGGCAATTACTTTATCAATCCCCATGAACCGCACATCCACACAATCTGGATGAACAGTGTTCACATGTCTTGCAAAGGGAGTATCCCTTTTCAGGACAATATCTTGTTGATGTTCACGCACCCTTCTCCTCAGTTCTCTTTTTGTTTTCCCCACATATTCAATGCCGCACACACACGTGGCCTTGTAAGCTATCCCATTGGACCTGCAATTTATAAAATGTTTTATGACAAAGGTCTCACCAGTGACATTGCTTGTGAAATTCTTACTTTGCATCATTGCTTTACACGATATGCATCCATTACATCTGAAGCTACCCCTCGTGGGACTTTGTATCCAACAGCCTCCCTGATGACCAGTGTAGTGGCTGTGGACCAATCTGTCCCTCAGAGATCTGCCCCTTTTATAAGTAATCAGGGGCCTTGACCTAACCAATGTGGCTATGTCCTCATCCATCTGGAGAATAGGCCAATGCTTCTGCAGTATCCTGCGGACAGTGTGTGCCCTATTGGAAAATGTGGTGATGAGCCTGCATGCGTTGTCATCCTCAATTGGTTTAGGGGGTGGATACAGTAAAGAGATGCGGTCCCTTGCCAGTGTCTCTCCATATGCCTCAATCACCACCCTCTTAGGGTATCCCCTCTCATGAAACCGCCGACAGTGATGGCAACCTTTTATAGTTTACCGAAAGTGCACAAAGGACTGAGACCACTCAAAGGGCGCCCAATTGTATCGGGTGTTAATAATCTGACTCAAAACCTGGGGGTGTATCTGGACAAGGTGCTCAGACCTTTTGTGACGGGTCTGAACTTGTTTATTGGTGATACCAATGATCTTATCCGAAGACTGGAAAATATGGCGGTGGACACTGATGTACTATTAGCCAGTATTGATGTAGAATCATTGTATTCCTCAATACCACATGAGAGGGGCTTAGAGGCTGTTCGTTTTTTTCTCAGTGGGAGGGGTAGACAGTACAATAGACACAATATGTTTGTCCTGGAGGCCCTTCAGTTCTGTTTGACTAAAAACATCTTCCTTTTCGGCGGGAAGTACTTCCACCAGCTCAGGGGCACGGCGATGGGAAGTCCCTGTGCCCCATCGTACGCCAATCTGTACCTGGGCTGGTGGGAGGAAACCGTCGTTTTCGGGGATACACCCGTTGAGGGGAGCGATAGCATACTATTATGGATTCGTTATATTGACGACGTCTTGGTGATGTGGAAAGGAGGTAAAAAATCATTTGAAGACTGAACCATAATAACTTGAATCTCCATTTCACTTTTGAATTGGATATGGAGAAGCTACCTTTCTTGGATATCCTGATCCAGAAAGGGGCTGATGGACTCACAGGGACAAAGACCTTCAGGAAGATGACTGCTTCGAATTCCCTTCTTAGGTGGGACAGCAACCATCCGGTCCCTCCTCAAGAAGGGAATTCCTAAAGGACAATTTATGAGGATCCGGAGAAATTGTTCTGATGTTGACACTTTTAAAGAACAGGCCGATGACTTATGTCGGCGGTTTCATGAGAGGGGATACCCTAAGAGGGTGGTGATTGAGGCATATGGAGAGACACTGGCGAGGGACCGCACCTCTTTACTGTAAGTGCAGATCAAGCCCATGTTTCTGCAAGCTCATTTGCATGATAATTCGCAGATGGATTACAAGACAACGGTGAATCGGATTTGTAATACAAAGGTATGGTAGTAATTATCATTAGGCTATGTGCCCATGATGCAGAAATGCTCCGGATTTTTTCCTGAGCATTTCTGCATCTCCCAGGCGGAAAAAACGCATTCGGATTGTACATGAGTTTTTCCTGCCAGGGACAAGCGGATGTGAAGCGTTCGTCACATACATTTCCACATGTGGGTTGACAAGAGCTTTCCAAGCGATTTTAGCATCACTTGGAAAGTGCTTGACAACTTGGTCACACTATATAAATCCATGCAAACGGCATGGATTTATATAGTGTGACCATAAAGAATGGTAAAAAATAAAAAAATAAATCTATACTTACCTTCTGATGGCCCCCGGAGTCTTTATCCGATGCATCTCGGCTTGCTGGCAGCTCGCGGTACACTGAAGGACCTGCCGTCATATGACTAAATGACGTCAGCGCAGGTCCTTCAGTCCACCGCGATCTGCCGGCAAGCAAAGACAAGCACACCGCGGGCCATCAGAAGGTAAATGTAATATTTATTTTTTATTTTATTCTTTTTTTTTCAGGTTCTATAGTACCCGGGTCCGGAGGAGAGTCTCCTCTCCTCCAGACCCGGGTACCATCCGCACATTGAAACGCATGGATTCCGCATGTACAGATCCAGTGATGCGGAATCCATGCGTTCCAATGCAAGTCAATGGCGGCGAAAACGCATTGCTTCCGCAAAATAATTGGTAGTGCTGTGTTTTTTTCCGCAATGATAACCCGCAGCGGAAATTTCTGCAGCATGTGCACGTTTCTGCAGCGGAATTGCCGCTGCAAAAACGCTTAAAAAACGCATCTTGGGCACACAGCCTTACAGGTTTTTTACTGTGGTGATATTATTTTGGGGTCTAAAAATCTGCTGACAGGTTCTCTTTAAGGTGTTATGATTGGAAACATCTATAGTAACTGTTCTGAGTAAAAGCACATCAAATTAGTCTAAATGTGATCTGATTAACCATTGTTATTACTACATAGTATATAACTTTCGCCAAAATGGCTTTTGGGCTAATCCGGCCATAAAAGATTACCTATTGTTTCAGTACAATACTGTAATGTTTCAATCAATCGGGTAACAAAGAAAGGAATGTTAGAATGACAGAAATTAAATCTCCTGACCTTGAGAGCGGACTTACACATTGAGTGTCAAAATGTGCTGCCCATGACAACAGCAAAACAGGAGTAGGCTCACCCTTAATCTGACAGCCTTGGAATGTGGGAAGGTAGTGTCAGCCCTGAAGGCACACACTGGACCTTATTTCTTCTGAGCTGCACTTGCAGAGCGATTATAGCAATGTCTGAGCAAATGGAAATTGAATGGAAACTGCTTGATCTTCATGACTCCATCTCACTTTCCAAATCTGAGAGACAAGTCAGAAGAGCAGGAGGGCTGAAGCCATGGCAGCTGGAGAGATGTCCACACCTAAGCTCATCTGTGACTCACTGTCTGGAAAACAAAAAGACCTTACTGTACCAGGCTGCCTGGAAAGGGGACACAGATCACGTGAATACTTTACTCAACTTTGGGATATCTGTAAACTGCCAGTAAGTTCATTGCAATATGTATACAATCTGAACAGGTGTGAAACATGTAGAAGGTCAAGATGGTCCAGAAAAATGCAATACATTGATTACCATAACCAATATTTTCAGCAGCACTTCTAGCTTTGAGTGATAACTTTTTCTCATGTGGTACTGCTAGCTTTATCAAAAGGTTGTCAATAATGTGTGATAAAAATAATAATACTTTAGTAAGTATGGTTCCCCATAACCGGAAAACACGCGCAAGATCTCATTTATACATCTGTGTTTCACGTCCGTGTTCTATCTGCGCTTTTCATGGATAAAACACGTACCCATAGTATTCTATAGTGCCATTAACAGGTTTTTTTTTGGGGGGGGGTTTGCTGACATTTATGTCATGAATTTAACTCACCCATTCAAATCAATGGGTCCATGAACATTGGACAGCACATTGTGATGTCATTATGTTTCATCAAATTGTTGTCCGCTTTTTACTGTTTAATGGTAGGAGAAGCTTGGAAGAAAAAATTTTCATTCAAGAAGACCAGATGTCACACTGTTATAAACAGACACATGGGGCAAAAATTGCTGAAAATTGGATATATATTTATTTTATTTATTTATTTTACTCACTTATATAACACCATTAATTCCACAGCGCTTTACAGACATTATGGGCACTGTCCCCATTGGTGCTCACAATCTAAATTCCCTATCAGTATATTTTTGGAGTGTGGGAGGAAACTGGAGAACCCGGAGGAAACCCACACAAACACGGGTAAAACATACAAACTCCTTGTTGTTCTTGGTGGAATATAATGTTAAACATGGAAAGTGAGATGGCACATCTATTGAAATTAATTTTTTTAACCCATGCAACATTTCAACTTCAATGAGTTTTTCGCAAGCCTTTTCCAACTGCTCACACTGATGAAAAACAGTCCATTTCTTTCGCATACCCCTCAAAATACAGATCTCTGAATTAAACCATGGGCACATATAAAACATTTGTCACTTGCAATTCATTCTTTTTGTTCATGCGGCACACAAAACGAGCGTATGCCAGTTTCACTCTTTTTAGCTTGGCACACAGCCCCGCACATCTCATATATGACCACTATTACCTGAAAATGCTGATTACACACTTTTTTTTTTGGTTACTAGGCATCAGTATACAGGAGCTATCCGTATCTCACCTCTAGTACATGTCTATTTCTTGGTAGATCAGGTATTTGATTGGATGCCAAATACTTTAGAAAGAAAGTGTTCTTTTGGCATTACCTTTGGCTGCTAAACACTCAACTGTAAAATATCAAAGCTCAGTCATTTATGCCTTTTTCATGATTTACAGTTTATACTTATGCATATACCTACAGTTGTGTATGTTGGGTAAAATGCATCTAGTAATTACTTCTAAAAACAGCAAATGCATTAAGAAAGTGATATCCTGACAGGTAATCTTTAAAACACGCAGTAAAAAGTTCCATCGACCCGTCGTTCACCCAACCCTAACATTTCCTTCACGCAGATCACATCAGGCAAAGATCAGAATAAAAATAGTCTAAATGTGCTTTCACATTGTCCAATTATATAAAGCTTATTAAAACATGCCATTAAGTCCTAGCGATGTAATACACATAATATGTGGCTCAAGTTACTAAATACCCAGCTGAATAGCGGTCACAGACCGGTGCTTTTAGTGTTGCCGTTACTTGCCTCTTTATAGGCGTGAATAGGTCATTGAATATTGTCTCCAGGTATATATATATATATTTGTGAATAGAGATTTCATCAGGGTAAACAAACACTAAAGTAATTACTTTAATACATGGAGCCTCATTGTACCTCCTGCCTCCTTATAACTTAGTAAACAGCGATCTGTTTGGATTAATATAATACTCTGTAATCACTACTACAGAAACGACATTGCCGTTACTTTGTATAGAAAATGCACATACAATGGAACATGTAGGGCGAGTTTACAAAGCAAACACAATTTTAAAGGTTATATGATTATTAAGAATTTACTAGTACAATAAAAATATGTTTATTTAATATTGCACACAGAAATCCAAGTTCCTGTGAAATCATAAAGATAAGAAGAATGACAGCATGGAGGTAATTGTGTCACTTTCAATGCAGTGCTCTCCTCGTCTCACAGTAGTCCAGGAAGCGGAGATATGGGGGGTTGTTTCACAGGGTTCTCATACATGCTAGGTGGGTTACATGGATGGCTTCTTGTACCATGGAGGGCACATGGTAGTCAACTGTGAAATTATTTAAAGCGGTTTGTCTGGTACTTTAATATTGATGGATTATCCTTAGGATAGGTGATCTATAGCAGATCAGTGGGGGTGAGATACAGGCACCCCTGACGATCAGCTGTTCTCATTACCGGACGGATGTGATCAGTTGCGGAGCTGCACAGTGCAGCTCCATTGACTTCATATTAGCCATGGCCAGGTAATGCACATTCGCTCCTATTCAGATGAATAGAAGTGGATCTGCAATATCCCTCTACAGTCACTGTGTACTTGACAGTCCTGTGTTGATCCACTCCGTAATGGATGACATTTGGCCTCTGTAGGCACCAAGAACCACTGATCGGTGTCACATCCCCACTGACCTGCTCCTGATCATAGGCCCTCAGTATTAAAGTACAGAATAACCTCTTCAAATGACTATCCCTAAGTAAGACAGAAATGACAGTGAGCTCTGTGATTACCACAATACTGGGGTGGACATATTTCATGAGTGCAAATAAATCCATCTGTGCCGCCAATACTGTGGTAATCACAAACCTGGCTATCATTTCTGTCCTCATCACCCTTTGCTGAGCCCAAACTCTGGCTTGAAGGAACAGGACATTGGCTACATTTATCCCAGTTACACACTTCAGTAGTATTGTGCTTACACTACAGCAATGCTCAAAAGGTGAGCTGTCCTAAGCCATGCAATCTTTCTTGCCGACTTTAATTTACGTAAGGAGAATGGAAAAAAAGTTCTGCACGATGCACCTTTTCTTCCGTTGTATAAAAGTGGACAAATAACAGAACCCAGGTGGGCACCATCAATGGACCCCACTGCTTCCATTTACATCAGTTAGGCCACAGATCTGTTTTTAACATAAATTCTCTTTGTTCCTAAAAACGACAAACAGAATGTTCAAATATATGAAAGAAGCCGTACAAAAGCAACAAAGTGGACGAGATTTCAACAAACCTTATCCTCTTGCTGCAGATAAAACCTTTGCAGTAATTGACAAGAAGAACAGATTTTAAATCCTGCAGCACATCAATATTTTACTGTAGATTTTTACTAAAAATTTCAGCTTTTGCATTTCATTGGGTGAAATTCTTGGCACATCTGATAGAAAATCTATGACAAAATTTGCATGTTTTTTTTTCTTTCCAAAACAACTTCCTATAGCTCACCATTACTGGTGTTATTTATTCTGAGAAGATGTATTTGGCCATCCAAAAGCTAGGTTTACACAGAGTTTTTTTAGGAGGATTTCAAAGCGGATTCACACAAAAACTGCTTAAATGCACTTTGAATACTCTTCCCATTCAAGTCTATAGAAAATCTACTTTCCTTTTTTTTATGAGAAGGTTTTAAAAACTTTGCTGAGGAAAAAAAGGAAGCGACATGTTACTTCTTGGAGGCAAATTCTTTGTGGAATCCGCGCCAAACTTAACGCTGTCCAGTCAGAATGCTGCAAAACACAGAGAAGGGAATACCTGCTAACTATGTTAAAGTTGGTGTCTCTTTAAGATGGGTGAAAAAGTATTCATTGCAGATTACAATGTAAAAAATAGAAATATTCATTTGTTGTGCTGTTTATAAGACCAATTTTAGATAATTAAATAAAAATACAACTTGGCGTAGGTAAGGTTGGGAAAAACTCTTAAATTTCTTATATCCACACAACATACCATAATGGTGTGATAAATGCAGGTTCCACCTCAAGGACTCACACATATGTGGATCCACAGGCCGTTTTCACAGTGAACAAAGACATTTGAATGGAAAGGTGAATGGAGACAGCACCACACGTGTGACCAGGTCTTCACTGATCCCCAAGAGGGTTGCAAACCGTCCAGAAATACCAAGAAAAGTGCATAAAAAAGGGCACTTTTTTTCCCTGCCGATTAAAAAAATTTGCTGTGTCCATGATTTTTTGGAAGCTGTAGAGACTTATATAGATTATTTTGATTTTAGTTATCATCCTTTTACAGTTCACAGTGAATGGAAATAATGTTTTCATATGAGAATTATGGGCTGTAGGTATGTATCACTTAAAATCTTAATGGTTTATAATGGTTTTCTATTGTGTCCATAAAAAGGTGTCTTTCCGTGATTTTTTGAGAAGTAGTCCAGAAAAAATAAAAAGGTGGCAACTCGGTCCCCCAACCAACTTCATGTCGCAGTCAACCCGAATTACTACACAATCAGAATAAAAATTTAATTGAATCTATAGGCAGACAGAATGGGGGTAGGGCAACCCCAGCTCGTAACATAAGTTGTATCAGCACAGTCCATGCCTTTACACTTTCGTAATTCAATTTGATTCTGATTGTGCAGTAATTTGAGATTTGGTGTTAGATTTAACCTTGACATCCTTTCAATAGGATGTAGATACTAGCACAATCCTAGATGTGAATTTCAGACCACTGCTTCCTTTTTGTGGTCATATGGATAAAGTAGTAGTATGAGATGCTCATGCACCCTGTACTGATGCCTATAACTTGACTGTCTGATATAGAGACACAGCTAACGACCTCATCCATGGCCGATATATAGTGTGCCCCCCACCTGTAGCATGCAGAGCCACAATTCAGGGTCAGCTTATGTAGTTCTCTCAGTTTAGTCATATTCCAAGTACAGAATCAGCAAACCAGTACTTGAGTGTAAATGACGCTCTTCACTTCAGCATTTTTCTTTTTTGTTTCCTTATATCCATCACCTGCACATATAATAAATCATATACTGCTTTAGGGCATCATGCACCCCAGCACAACAGACATGCAAACCCTGGGGCCGAGAGTTAATTATGGAGGAGAACACAATAGACACATCCACACAATTACAGTAGAGGACACAGTGCAATCCGATCACTCCGAGGAGAACCGGAAGAGCGCAAGCAACACAGCATCACATAATTCTTCTCCAGCTAGCTCTGAATAGATCATTCAATTCTAAGCACATAGATCTCCCCGAGAGACAAACATAGGAGTCTGCATGGAATAGTTCACTAGGCAACCAAAGTATTCCGTTTTATTTTGCAGAATCTGTTGCCAGGGAATATTAAAGAAGCAGGCTTAAGTTATTAGAATTAAGACACAAGTAAAAGCACAAAATGAGAATTCTATCATTAGTTATGGAAAAATTGTAGCTGTAACAAATGAGCAATACAGGTCTGTGACAGTGGAGTAATATAGGAAAACATTGATATTTCACCTATGACCCCTTTTGTTTCCATTGAGCCATGCCTGGAAAGTTAAGAAGAGTCATTAGAGGTACAAAGAGAAACTTGTTTTATTTTTTTGTAATTCTCCATGGTCAGTGCTGCCGGTATTGGTAATCATTAAATCCAGGTTATGGTTCTTTGGCTGCAGAGTTTCCATTTTCCATATTCATTGTTAAGTACAGTTATAATCCTATTACTGATAATATACAGTGGGGAATAAAGTATTTAGTCAGCCACCAATTGTGCAAGTTCTCGCACTGAAAAAGATGAGAGAGGCCTGTAATTGACATCATACGTAGACCTCAACTATGAGAGACAAAATGAGAAAACAAATCCTGAAAATCACATTGTCTGATATGGAAAGAATTTTTTTTCAAATTTTTGTAGAAAATAAGTATTTGGTCAACTACGAAAGTTCATCTCAATACTTTGTTATATATCCTTTGTTGGCAATGACAGAGGTCAAACGTTTTCTGTAAGTCTTCACAAGGTTGGCACACACTGTTGCTGCTTTGTTGGCCCATTCCTCCATGCAGATCTCCTCTAGAGCAGTGATGTTTAGGGGCTGTCGCTGGGCAACAAGGACTTTCAACTCCCTCCAAAGGTTTTCTATAGGGTTTAGATCTGGAGACTGGCTAGGCCACTCCAGGACCTTGAAATGCTTCTTACGAAGCCACTCCTTCGTTGCCCTGGCGGTGTGCTTGGGGTCATTATCATGTCATTATCATGCTGAAAAACCCAGCCACGTTTCATCTTCAGTGCCCTTGCTGATGAAAGGAGGTTTGCAATCAAAATCTCACAATACATGGCCCCATTAATTCTTTCATGTACACGCATCAGTCGTCCTGGTCCCTTGGCAGAGAAACAGCTTCAAAGCATGATATTGCCACCCTCATGCTTCACAGTAGGTATGGTGTTCTTTGGATGCAACTCAGCATTCTTTCGCCTCCAAACACGACTAGTTGTGTTTCTACCAAACAGTTCTACTTTGGTTTCATCTGACCATATGACATTCTCCCAATACTCTTCTGGATCATCCAAATGCTCTTTAGCAAACTTCAGATGGGCCCGGACATATATAATGACTGAAGCAGGGGGACACGTCTGGCACTGCAGGATCTGAGTCCCTGGCGGCGTAGTGTGTTACGGATGGTAGCCTGTGTAATTTTGGTCCCAGCTCTTTGCAGGTCATTCACTAGATCCCCCCGTGTGGTTCTGGGATTTTTGCTCACCATTCTTGAGATCATTTTGACTCAACGGGGTGAGATCTTGTGTGGAGCCTCAGATTGAAGGAGATTATCAGTGGTCTTGTATGTCTTCCATTTTCAAAATATTGCTCCCACAGTTGATTTCTTCACACCAAGCTGCTTGCCTATTGCAGATTCAGTCTTCCCAGCCTGGTGCAGAGCTACAATTTTGTTTCTGGTGTCCTTCAACAGCTCTTTGGTCTTCACCATAGTGAACTTTGGAGTGTGACTGTTTGAGGTTGCGGACAGGTGTCTTTTATACTGATAACAAGTTCAAACAGGCGCTAGTGCTACTGGTAATGAGTGGAGGACAGAGGAGCCTCCTAAAGAAGAAGTTACAGGTCTGTGAGAGCCATAAATCTTGCTTGTTTGTATGTAAGGTGCCCCGGCGAGGTAGTCGTGGGCGAGCTGTAGCCCCTGCTCGCTCTGGCACCCTACAGACAATACGTGTTCTCTCTCTGATGTGTGGCTGTGTATGTGGTGCTCTCCACTTACTTCAAACCATCCGATCGCGGCTGTCTCCAGGCATTTCTCTTCTGGGACCAGGGCAGCAATAAATTCAGAGGACACGAGGTTCTTTACCAGAACTTGAACTTTACTTGGGGAAGAGGAATATGTACAATATTTACAGGCAGATATAATGGATAAGGCCCGACAGGTTATTATCTCCCTCACAGGCGCTGTCAACATCTTCAGCCCTGGTTCCCTCTTTAAGTGAAGCATCTCTGTGACTCTAATCTCTGGTCCAAGAGACTCTTCTGCAATACCAACAGTGTTCCGGATCCAATATCTCCCCCACGTCTTAGCCTGGAGTCCTATTTATCTTCCTCTGCTTCCTGCAGACTAGAAGTGCCCCGGGTCCTCAATACCTCTGTTGAGTTTCTCCGGCCGGCTAACAGGACTCTTGCGTAGGGAGACTTTTACACTGGTGATCCCACTGTCTGAGGGTATGGAGCTCCCGTCGACCCTAGCAGCCACCATATAGTCAGGCTGCACGTACAGTTCACTGTCTTATTACTTACTACTCATCACTTCCTGCTTCTGGAAACTAAGCTGAGATTTTCCTAATGTGCCCACCCTCTGTGGACTGTCATCACACAGCATTAACCCCATCACTGTCTGTAACACTGCTAGCAGACTTAACCTAACATCTGCACCCAGGACAGTGGCAGCTTGTGGCTGATTACAGGTACTGCAGGACACAAGGCATTATGCCAGGACCAAGCTCTATAACACTCAAGGCTTGGTCAGGGCACTAAGTTCCCCCTCTACTCTACTGACTGGACCACTGATGCTATCCTCTTAGCTTGGCCTACCAACAGTTCTGATAGGTTTAACTACGGGAACACTCCCTTTAACTACTTCAGTGCCAAAAGGAATTTAGGGTCACCTTGCCGCTGGTGGGACGGCTTGTATACTTTTTTTGATCAAAAATAGTTCACTAAGTACCCTATATTTATTATGCAACTTTGCTTTACATTTATATATAATTATGGTAGGGTATGAGATATATTTTTGTCTTGCTTCTTTTTTGCTAGTGTGAACATGCCTCTGTTTCTTGTATGTCTGCCATCTTAGACCTCAGTTCACATTGTCTGGTTTAGTGCCAAAAGGAAGCCTACTTCCTTCCCCACCATTACATGTAATTAACCAAATACTTATTTTCCACCAAAATGTGAAAAAAAATTCTTTCCAAATCAGACAATGTGATTTTCAGGATTTGTTTTCTCATTTTGTCTCTCATAGTTGAGGTCTACCTATGATGTCAATTACAGGCCTCTCTCATCTTTTTAAGTGGGAGAACTTGCACAATTGGTGGCTGACTAAATACTTTTTTTCCCCACTGTATAGTAAATGTTGGCATAGTATAAGCTACTTACATTGCTTTTACGTAACCCTTATGATCAATGGTCAGCAATCGCTTCGAATACACAAAGTACCAATACTCAAGGATATTTCTGACAATTTGAACTCATTTTAACTTTGCATTCATGTCATACTTACCAAATTTTAGGGGCAGCAGCAAAAGGGGTTGTAGCCTCCACTTCATTCTGGCCCTTTAGAGACACCAGATCTGTTTTAAGATCTGTTTTATCTCTCTAATGACAGCGAATATGACTTTTTACTGACCTAAATAATAGGAGAATAACACCGTTCACAGGCAGACACGCATCAGGTGTCAACCGTTTACAATAGCTAACACCTTGCTGCATTGCCCACCATTGGTGTTAGCACTGATTGTGTTTTTTGAATGCCATAGATGCTGCTGTCAAAAGCAACAATGGCATCTAGAAGGTTATGAGACGCAGGGGGCTCCCTTTTAAACCCATTGGTACCCTATTTATTATTTATTTTACTCACTTATATAGCGCCATTAATTCCACAGCGCTTTACAGACATTATTGGCACTGTCCCCATTGGGGCTCACAACCTAAATTTCCTATCAGTATGTCTTTGGAGTGTGGGAGAAAAATGGAGAACCCGGAGGAAACCCACACAAACACGGGGAGAACATACAAACTCCTTGCAGATGTTGTCCTTGGTGGGCTTTGAACCCAGGACCCCAGCGCTGCAAGGCTGCAGTGTTAACCATTGAGCCACCATGCTGCCAGAGTGATTGCAATCATATGATTCAAATGGTTTACATGCAAACACAAGGAAATGGTGTTGTGGGTTGCCAGATATAATTGATCGTTAGCAACATTTATTGTAAAAAAATATATATTTTTCATTCCACTTTACTCTCATTACTGTGAAGTGCCTGAAGGGTTAAACTTCATGACAGCAGTTTTGAATACTTTGAGGGGCGCTGTTTTTAACATTGTATAACTTTTGGGGGTTTCTTAACATATAAGCCCCTTAAAGTCACTTCAAAACAAAATAGGTCTCTCAAAACAGAAGTTGTGTAAATTACTTTTAAAAAATGAAAAATGAGTGCTAAAATTGTATCCCTTTTAACATACCAACAAAATAATATGACGTTTGGAAGTTGATGCTGATATAAAGTAGACAAAAGGCAAATGTTATTTATTAACTTTTCTTGTGGTATAATTATCTTCTATAGGGCTTGCTCACACAAGCGTATAACACAGCTGAGTGCTATCCGATGTTTTATCAGATAGCCCTTGGTCCAATTTTATACTATGGGGCAGAGCAGATCTACGATTATTTTCTCATGGCGTTTTGGCATGAGAAAACAATCACTGCATTCAATATTTGGATCATGCGCACCCATTCAAGTCTATAGGTGCATGATGTACTCTCAGAGAGACAATGGAGAAGATGGAGAAATTAAGCTCTCCATCTTCTTTGCACCTGTGCTCTGATTTTCTCATGCTAGAGAATCGGATCACACTCAGATGACACTCGGATCAAACTCTGACAGAGTTTGAGCCAAATGTTATTATCATATCGGCCCAATTCTCTCACGCCAGTGTGAGCATACCCTGAACAGTATAAACACTCAAAATGATTGAAAATAGCAACATTTTTAGAATTTGTCAATTTTCCAACATTTTCATAAGTAAAACATATCAACCTAAATTTACAACTAACATAAAGTATAATGTGTCATGAAAAAACAAATCTCAGAATCACTTGGATATGTTGAAACATTCCAGAGTTATTGCCACATAAAAAGACACATCTCTGATGTGAAATAATTGGGCTTGGTCCCTAAGGGCATCAGATGACAACTATCAGCTCTTCTGACCTCTATGTTTTAGCAAATATTAGCATTTTCCATTTAAAACAATACCGGAGGGCCTTTACTCGGTATTCAACTGTTCCTGTAGTATTGTTCCTGGAAATGTATAAATACATTACCAGCTAAATGTTACAATACTCCCTGCTAATGTGGCGTGCCCTACAAATTGTGACACTGTATAATTAGTGGTGACAGTTTCAGAGTGCATAGGAGCACACAATTGACAGGGGAAATGGTAACACCCAGTTGTCAATACATTCATATATTTCCAGAATTCAAAGAACAATGACATAAGCAGAGTTTTAAGAAAGGTAATCTAGAATTGTTATACAATGGAGAATAAAACTATTTGGCAAAAAATGCCTCGCAGAAGAGTTGACAGGTGTTGTTTTATCGTACCAGAATAATTCATAAAAGGTTCAGCTGTCAATAAGACTCATCTCAGTATGTACAGTAGGTCTAAAAAATCTCAAAAATCTCAATCTTATCTCAATCGATGAGATTTTATTTGCCCCATTTATCAGTGGATCAGTTAAGTTCTTAAAGAGTAGCCGTCGTTTTAAATTTTATTTCATAAATCAATAATACCTGTCAACATAAGAAACTTTGTAATACATCTTATCAGAGAAATCTCCTTTTCTGTCCTCCAGTCATTATCAAAATTCTCAATTCCCTGGTAACATTTGTATTCAGTGAAGATGGATTATTATACTATTGAGGTAGAAGATGACTGTTGCTAATGATGAGATTCTATGTAGAGGGTAATAATAATAATAATCTTTATTTTTTATATAGCGCTAATATATTCCGCAGCGCTTTACATACATTATCGTCGCCCATCAGGGCTCACAATCTAGATTCCCTATCAGTATGTCTTTGGAGTGTGGGAGGAAACCGGAGAACCCGGAGGAAACCCACACAAACACGGGGAGAACATACAAACTCCTTGCAGATGTTGTCCTTGGTGGGATTTGAACCCAGGACCCCAACGCTGCAAGGCTGGGAGGACAGGGGAGCTAGAGGCAGAGCTTCTCCCACCTCTTCCCCTCTTCCATCTATTTAGAATCTTATCAGTTGCAACTGTCATTTCCTATTTCAGTAATTTAAAAATCTGTCTTCACTGAATACATATTTTATCCCTAAATTGAGAATTTTGAAAATGAAAGATGAGTACGGGCGGAGAAAAAAGTTTTCTCTAATATGATATATTACACAGTTTCTTAATTTCAACTGTACTATTGGTTTATGATATGAAAATTAAAACTACAATTACTCATTAAATATCTCCCTTGGTATAGAATTGTAGATTTTGGTATTTAATTGCATACTCTACAATTATTTATTTACCATGGGATCAGTTTACTTACATTGTATTACTATCATGGTAGCCTATTTAGGAAGTTTTCAGATGTGTTTAGCCTATGGATGGTTTTTAGTGACATAATGTTCTTTACCTTGTGTAAATTAAGATCTCTATCTTGAAAACATCTGATATCAATCAACTTGCGGAACGTGTACCCCAGGGAGCACATGCTATGTCTCTAGTGGGTACTTGCACTATCCTGATGCTTTACTTTTTATGTATAGCGCTGATCAGAGCTTTATAGGTACTTTGATGTCATTTATTTTGATAAGAAGTACTTGGCTGATCTAAAGGAATACTGATCTAAGAGATGTCACTGTACAATATCCTTTAATGGAGAAAGTCTTCCTGTATGAACTTAATTATGATTTGGAAGTATAAAGGTATATAAAATATTTCTAGAGAGACTAAAAGGTAATAGGAAGTGATGTTCAATCTCCAATTTCAAAAGCACAATCTAATTTGCAGCACAGTCGGTTGGGAACCCTAATTTCAGTGGTATTAATGGTCTCC
This sequence comes from Phyllobates terribilis, assembly GCF_046119375.1. Taxonomy (NCBI): domain Eukaryota; kingdom Metazoa; phylum Chordata; class Amphibia; order Anura; family Dendrobatidae; genus Phyllobates; species Phyllobates terribilis. The sequence goes on along the minus strand of NW_027362763.1, from coordinate 263,529,083 downwards.
TCAGTATATGACATTGTGGTCACTAAATAAAAATCTCCATATAAAAACTGATATTATCCACATTCAGTGACCATATAGTGGTAGACTAGGTACCAGTTCAGCAGTCCATATAAGAGATTACAGTACAGTTATAGATGGAGTCTCATGGGTGATGTTTTTTTCTGATGGAGTCAATTTTCCCATCTATTCCATCTTGCATAGACAGCCATTACTAAGTCTTCCTCCTACGAATTGTCTAGAGTTTGCAACACAGACATTTTTGTATTCTCATATTTTCAGCACCATCCCCATCTATTCCCAACCTTCACAAACTCTCCATCCTCCTGATACCATGATATTGGCTCCTATACATCCTAATATTGTGAAGAGTGGCAGTCATTTCAGGTGGACCCCACTATGTAAGTGGGTTCTGGGTGATCCAATCTTCCTCCTCATTCCCTGGTACTTACGCTTCTGAACATACTAAAAAACTTAAAAAGTGATGTTAGGAGATTTGGAAGTCCACCTTTTGCTTGAATGATGAAAAGTTACACATTTTTCAACATTGGTACATCAATTCCTTGCAGATTCAGGATCTTGACTTGCAGTCATTTAAAAGGGTTATTCAGGACTATTTAATTATTTGACTATGAGCCTAAGAATGAGCAGGCAAGTAGTTGCCAACTAAATGTCTGTTGTGTCTGGTTCCAATCTGGGCCAGCACAAGTGAGGTCACAGACCGATCCTGCCGGCGATTCAGTGGCTTCTGCTGATGTCACGTCAACAGAGCGGCGGCTTCTCTTCCCCTGCATAACTGTAAAAAGCCAGCTGTCAATCAGCATGAAGATGGCAGTCACACCCCATCTACATAGCAGCCCAGAAGAAGAGCAACTTGGCATGGAGCTTGACATGGAGCAGCTGAACCAGTCACCACTCTGAGCCGACACCGGGTTGAACAGGCAGGTAATTAAATCTGTTAGCAACTACTTGCCTATTAGTTTTTAGGCACATAGTTAAAAAATAAAATAGTCCTGGACAACCCCTTTAACAGGAACCTTCACTGACTACAGTTACCCTAAGGTTATTAGAGCGACAACTTATAATTGGTCCTGTACTTGAGAGATCATCTTGAAAACACAGAGTAATTGGTTCAGTAAGGGTATTGGAAAATGCTAATTTAAAGAGGGAACAATTTAAGATGCTCAGACCTTGCATCAATAATTCATGGTAAGGCTAGGTGCAGACGACCGTGTATTCTCTCATTCGAATCGGATCGATTATGCATATCACACTCTGATCAAACTCTGATCATGGTGTGATCCAATTCTCTTGGATGAGGAGAAGATGGAGAAAAAAATGTCTCTATCTTTTCCATTCTGTGAGTCCGTGAAAATCGGACTGCACTCTGATGTTATCTGAGTGAAGTCCATTGTTTTCTACGGTTTCAGTGACTTGCATGGCTGACTGCAGTCCAAATATTGGATCAAACTCGGACATGAGGCGGTCCGAGCAAAAGATCTGATATGTGTATGGCTCCATAGAATAACATTGGTCTGAGTATGATCCGATTTTTTGTTGGATAGTACTCAAACTGAATATATGCTCGTCTGCACCTGCCCTAAACTTCTAAACAGATTTGGCAAGATATTATATTATAAAATTATATTTTGTTAACATTTATTAAAATAATTATTTTCCCTACTTATAAAAACTCTACTAATTTTGAACACCTAAATAGATTAGTGTTACATAGTCAGAATAGTGCTTGCAATCAGACATCTTCTAGGTGTCCTTCTCTTAACTATACTGAAATTAGAGAGCTTAAAGAGGTTGTCCACTACTATTAACAATGCCCCCATTGATATAAATTGTGTAAACAAGTATTTTTGTAATTACCTTGTGTGGGCTTTATTGCCTGTGAGCGGCGCTATTGCTGGCCGGTCACCAGGCATAATGTGAACCCGGCTGCAGCCTTGATTGATGGGCTGTGGGCAAGGTTCCACCGTGCGTCACAGCCCAGCATCCACCGCGCGTTTTCCCAACGAAAGCGCAGAGGAGAGGGAAAGCGTGGGGTGGATGCTGGGCTGTGATGCACGGTGGAACCTTGCCCACAGCCCATCAATCAAGGGGAGCGCGTCACTGGGTCACCCCCGGCTGCAGCCGGAACTTGACGTGACATCAGGTATGTCAGAGCCGGTGCAGCCGGGGGTCATGTGATGCCTGGTGAGCTGCCAGCGATAGCGTCGCTCGCAGGCAATAAAGACCACGCAAGGTAATTAGAAAATAACTTGTTTACACAATTTAAATCGATGGGGGCATTGTTAATAGTAGTTGACAACCTCTTTAATTTCGGTAAGACTAATGCTGGTCAATGCTTCCTCCGAACCTGAATTATTAATGTACATTTATGTAAATTTGGAGGAATATATGGTAATATCTCATCTTGTATTTGGCAGAGATTACAGAGGATGGTCTCCACTGCACATAGCTTCATGTTGTGGGCATCTCGCCCTAACAAAATATCTTTTACAAAAAGGAGCTTCTGCTAATGTCAGGGATTCATGGAATTATACCCCACTTCACCGTGCTGCGTGGAATGGACATGCAGAAGTAGCTGAACATCTGCTAGAATGTGGAGCTTCTCCTGATGTTCTGACATCTTCTGGGGAATCAGCAATGCATCTCGCTGCAGCCAATGGTCATCTTCTGTGTGTAAAAACACTACTGAAATACAAGTCTTCGCCCAGCATCAGAGACAACAGCAAGTGGACTCCGCTGCATTGGTGCTCTGTTAATAACCACATTGATGTGCTGGATCACCTTATGTCTCTTGGCGTCTCTCTAGAAACAGACACCAGCACAGGCATGACAATGCTTCATTTAGCTGTATTGACTGGAAGTATACAGGTCACCAACTATATGCTTAAGAGGAAAGTCGATGTAAATGTCAAGGACTCCAGGGGGAAAACTGCCCTGCATTTAGCAGCAGAAAATGGTTACCACGAGGTAAGATTTTTTTTTTCTTCTTTCTCTTTGATAAAATTCTTGAAGCAAAATTATTCTTATAAGTGAAGTAGCTATTACTAGTTGAAAGCTAGAGAATCAAGTAATGGAGTGGGCAAGTTACATACAAGCACCAGTAATATATAATATTCTACCTGCCAATATGTCTACACCTGTTGGGAAAAAACACAACCATTGAACTCCAAAACACAAAATAAAAGCCTAGAGTCCAATATGTCTCTATAGTTTATGGCCCAACACCATCTCTCTGCAAGGAAGCAGCAATTTCAAGAGTAACCTGGGCCCCTTAGCTCATGATGTGGGGCAGCATTGTCACCCACACACCACGGATAATTAGAAAATAAGGTTTCGCAGATTTGTTTCACATTGTATTTCTCTTCTTTGTATAATGAAAAGTTATGCAACATTGTAACATATTTTGTTCATTAGTTTGCTGTGGTTTATAAAAGATTTGATGGCTGTCAGTGAATAGAGAATATTATTTTTACATCTAGGGGCAGAAAACGAATTTATAAACCGCATACCTGTTACAGATAACAAATACATTACGTCTATGAAAACCTCTTTGAGTTGGACACATAATTAGCACAAATCACTGTTCTGTCCGGCGAGGAAGGCCAGACTGAGCGGAAAATTGTAATGGCCTCGCGGTTTTGTTGGGAAACAAGCAATTGCTTAACAGGAAAAATTTCTATCTGGCCTTAAGGGCAACATACACATTAGACTAAATACAGTCGAACCCGCTGATATCAATGGGTATTGCTTACAGCCTAATGTGTATGGGGGTCCCAGACAACTGATTGTTGGGGAGAAAACGACCCAGCATGTTTGATTTCGGACATCACTGTGTTCCTAGAGATAAGCCACTGCCAGACATGTCTCATGATGACTTTTTCAAACAGAATACAGGAGCGCACGGCCGAATGAGCGCTCCTGTGTATGAAAGAGCCTGCCGAGATAGCTGTCAATCGGAAAAATCGGCCGAAGTATCGTTCGTCATGTTTATGGTGGGCTTTACTCTGATAGTTTGTTACAATAAGGATTTATTTAGAAATCTGAGATTTACTCACTTTTCCTATCCTACTCCTAGAACACACATTCATTATAGTTTATGGTGCCGTTCACATTTCTGTTTTTATAGCAGACTCATTAACTAAAAAAAAAATGGAGACACGTCCAATTTGCAGATCGAAACATCCATTCAATTGAATGGGTTCGTGAAAAAAAACAGACAGCGCACGGACATCATCCATGTGTCATAAGAGTTATGTCTGTTTTTACTGTAGAATGGGTAGGAGAAGCGTGGAAACTTTTATCAAAAATGTTGCAGCAAAGCCAGATTGGCTAGGGTGAAATCCTAGCTCTACAGGCTCTGAGGTGGTGAACCTGGCTGGATCTGCATATAACCAGGCTAGGTGTTCACCTTAGTAAGTCTGCTGGGGAAGCTGAGCAAACTGAATTATATTGGAACTGAAGAGAGACAAACCAGTTTCTCTTTGAGAAGAGACTGCCCAGGCCATGTGCACCAAACTGCAAGTATCAGTGGTTACTATGGACAATAGCTGTTTTGTTTGACCGAACTAGGACTAGCTCAGCAGTGTATGAGTAGCCAGAGTCTATTTTGTTTAGTTAGCGCCAGGACAAGAATAGGGATTTTGTGTTTATGATTTTGTTTTTCGGTGCTGTGCAACCTGTGGGAATTAACATCATATTGTTTTGACACAAGAACCCAGTGCCTGTGTGAACGCTATCTAATGCCTCCCTGAGAGCGTGAATCCCTACAACTGGTGGATGAAATGCGGATGTGAAGTTCCAGAGAGCACAGGTGATTGCAGTGTAAAGATTGAATGTCCTGGGTAAAGGCAGCTACAGCATTGCAAACACAGTCTGGAAGCATGGAGGATCTTGTTAACCAATTAGTGTAGCAGCGGTAGACCCAACAGGAGATTAACAAACTTCTGATCCAGAAGTTACAGCAGGTTCAGCAGCTGCACCAGCAACAGATGGCTCTCCTGGAAGTAACTGTCCAGGCCAGGGAGATGGCACCACCATCCAAAGTGAACGTATCCGGGTGAGGCAAACGGTATGGGAGGTCTTGCAGAAAATGACTCTGGAGGATGACGGTGAGGGTTTCCTGACTGTCTTTGAGAGGGTGGCAGACAGGGAGAAACTGCACTCAGAACAATGGGCAGAGATTCTTGCTCCATACCTTACTGGGGAAACCCAGAAAGCATACTATGACCATGCCCTGCAAAATGCCAAGGAGTATGGCAAGCTGAAAGTGGAGATTATGACCCATTTGGGCATTACCCTCTCCATCAGGGCGCAAAGTGTGCACCTCTGGCGCTACCAACGAGACAAGCCTCCCTGGTTCCAGATATTTAACCTGTTACACCTGGTCCAAAAATGGCTGCAGCCTGAGACCTGCTCTCCAGCACAAATGGTGGAAAGAGTGGTAGTGTACAGATTTATACACTCACTATCTAAATCCGTACAAAACTGGGTTGCCCAGGGAGATCCCTAGAGCACAGATTACCTAGTGTCCCTGGTGGAAAAGTACTGGGCTGTGGAGAACTCCTTGCCTGAGGTCACCTTTCAGGGATACCCAAAGGGGGCCCAAAATCACCTCATAGGGGCGCCCAAGGTCCCAGGAGGGGTCAGAGCTGGATTCAAGGGGTACATCTTATAACACTGTTGTTGGATGTGTCATGCCCCAGGTAATATATATCAGCCAATTGTCCCTTGACCTCAGAGGTGATGGACTGCAGCATAGGCCGGTGCTATTCCTACTACGCCTACCCTGTCTGCAGTGCTGTTCCTCATCCTGGTGAGGCGCCTCAGGAGTGCCAGGTGACTGTGAATGGTGTTCAAGTGATGGGACTTCTGGACTCAGGGAGTCTGGTGACCCTGCTTAGGGCCACACTTCTGTGCTAGTCCCTGGGAAGAGGGTAGGGATAAGGTGTATCCATGGAGATGCCAAGAACTATCCCATGGCCCAGGTCGACATACGCACAGACTGTGGTTCTGTGTCCAACCAAGTGGGAGTAGTCAAGGACTTGTTGCTATTGTTATCGGTCGAGATTTTCCTTTGTTCTGGGACTTATGTGCTAAAGCTGTAGCACCCAGTAGTCAGGTATGTCGACAGGAGTCGGGTATGGTAACAAAGGCACATGATGTAAATGGTGAATTTCTGTTCACTGTACCGGCTAGAAAGGAGGATGAGGAAGCATCTCCTAAACCCAATATCTCTGACCTGGAGGAGTTGCAGGACAACTTTAAGACTGCCCAGCTTAGAGACTTAACAGTAATATGTACTCTGGAAAATGTAATTGTGTTAAATGGGGGTTCCCATGAGACAGGACCTGATAATTGGTTTCAGCAAAGGGCCAGGCATAATGATCACTTTGGTCTCACGACACAACCAAAGGGACAGGTAAAAGAGCTCCTCCTCAAAGCCCAAGAGGAAAAATCCAGGGGATGTAATCGGCCGGCTCGAGCAACACAATTTAAGCCTGTTGATCAGGTATTTGTGTTAGTGCCCACAGTAGTCAGGTGCACCTAATCAGAGCCAGTAGAGCTAGAATTTAACCTTAGCCTACCCAACTTTGCTCCATATCCCCGCCCCTACCCAAAGCCAGAGGCTGGGCACCATCTGCCAACACACAGAGCTTACAGGGCTTTAAATTGACCTGAATGTGAGGCTTGTGCTTGATGACACGAGGGTGACATAGTATCTCCAGGAATCTGACCCTACTTTTGGATACCGATTTTCGGCCAAGCTGATTTCTGGAAGGCGGCACAGTTCCTGCCACTTTGATACCCGCAATGTTGGCTTATGACTGGGCCAACAAGCAAGGAGTTTCGAGGGGGTGCCTACCCTTCCAGGGTTTCAGTAGGTTGCCATAATATAAGGCCTTCCTTTTTCCTGGTCCGTGTACTTTATAGTTGAGCCCTCCCACTTTTTTCACCACCCTATAAGGTCCCTGCTACTGGGTAAGAAACTTTCAGTATTATCGATATATACCTCATATCAGAATACCCCTTTAAATGTTATGCAGCCCTTGGGAGTGGTACAATCACAAAGTTTGACACTCAGACTTAAAAGGTCAGTGAAAAAAAATCGTACCATGCTGAGCTTTCACTTTGAAATTGGATGCCACTTACCCATTCAAGTCTATGGGTGTGTGAAAAACATCGGACTGCACTCGGATGACATCTGAATGGTTTGATTTCCGCTGACTCACTGAATGGAAAAGATGGAAAAATTTTATTCTACATCTCCTCCTCACAGTGTGCTCCGATTCTCTCATCTCAGAGAATCGGACCAAACTCTGATTAGAGTTTGATCAGTGTCATTTTGCATAATCGGCCCGATTCTCTCGGATGGTAGAATCTACGGCCGTCTGACCTTACCCTTAGGCCACAGCCCCACTATCAGTATTTGGTCAGTATTTTTTCTCAGGAGTGGGTGATAGATGCAGAGTTGCTGCACTTGTTTCTATTATACCTTTTCTCTGATTGTTCCTCACCTGGTTTTGGCTTCTACTCCTGAGAAAAAATACTGACCAAATACTGACCAAATACTGATAGTGGGGCCATGGCCTTATACACACACTCACAGGAGGTTGACTTTTAACATGAAACCACAGAAATTAACAACCTTTTCACTAAGATGACACTCCTTTTATTATCATTTTCTGTACAAGTATAATCATTATCTGTACAAGTGGCAATTGCAGCTGATAATAGGGATTCTATAACCAGGGATTATAGCTGGCACATGCTGCCATAATAAGTGCATGGATGGCTCTTTCTACACTTCACATCTAGGGGGCACACTTTCAGGAAACTTTCTGACACTAGTGGGAGTCAGATTTGTATCTGCTGCTTTAATTCACTCTGTTTTTCTACTAATAAATCCTAATCAGTGTCAGCTACAAAGAACTTAGCGGTTGAGAACATAATGCTCCCAGACAATGAAGGCACATTATGATAGTTCTTTTAAGTAATATAGGTACACAAAGTGTCCCAGTAATGAATAATGCTTTATAGTTTCATTCCTGAGGTGCCAACAAGAATGATACATTCATTGCACAGAGACGTTCAGACCACATATGGCCACTAGGTGGCACTGCATTGTCACAAATCGGGCATTGGATTTTAATAACTACGTCTGTTTTGTACCTAAAGGGAATCTGTCAGCAGGATTTCACCCCTCAAACTATTTATAATTGTATGTAAATCTTTCAAAGACATGTCCAGCAACAGCTTCATGGGAAGTCCACTCCTTTGTTCCTGAGAAATCAGTGTTTCAATTGATATGCAAATGAGGCTCAAGATCTATTTGTAGATATGCAGCCTCTGTCACTCCAGCTCTATTTCCCAAGCAGTGCCGCCTCCTGCTATTTCACTGAGGCCTCTCTGCTGTGTTACTTTCGGACAAAAAAGCAATCAGTCAAGCAAGAGGAGGCGGCGCTGGGCAGGGAATAGAGCTGGAGTGACAGAGGATTCAGATATACAAATAGTTCTTCACCTGTATTTATATATCAATTAAAACACTGATTTCTCAGTAACGGCAGAAAAGACAGCCATGTGAAGGTATTACTATGCTTGTCTTTGATAGAGCTACATGCCCATATAAATAGTTTGGGATGTAGGTCCAGCTGACAGATTCCATTTAAGAAGTTATAACACTGCAGGAATTAATTTAATTCATAGATAGACCATTATTTTTAATCTTTTAAGATTCCATAATAACAGGGTCTGTACCACAGGACTGGTGTATAGCAAATGTGGTGCCAATATTCAAAAAGGGGACAAAAACCGAACTTGGAAATTATAGGCCAGTAAGCTTAACCTCTACTGTGGGTAAAATCCTGGAGGCTTTCCTAAGAGATGCTATACTAGACTATCTGAAGAAGAATAACCTCATGACCCAATATCAACATGGGTTTACGAGGGACCGTTCCCGTCAAACTAATCTGATCAGTTTTTATGAGGAGGCAAGTTCCGGACTGGACCAAGGAAATGCAGTGAATGTTGTGTATATGGACTTTTCAAAAGCTTTTGATACAGTTCCACACAAAAGGTTGATATATAAAATGAGAACAATGGGGATAGGGGAAAATATATGTATGTGGGTTAAGAACTGGCTCAGTGATAGGAAACAAAGGGTGGTTATTAATGGAAAACACTGAGACTGGGTCACAGTTAAGGCTGTGTGCCCACTATGCGTTTTTCAAGCGTAATACGTGCCCCATGGTCCCCAATGATAATCCGTATGTGCTGTGCACATGCTGCGGAAATTTCCGTTGCGGATTATCATTGCGGAAAAATACGCAGCATGTCCATTAATTTTGCGGATACGCAGCGTAATTGCCGCCATTGACATGCATTGAATCGCATAATATCCGTATGAGCACATGTGCACAAGTGGATATTATGCGATTCTATGTGCGGATGGAACCCGGTCTGGAGAAGAGGAGACTCTCCTCCAGACCCAGGTACCATAGAACCTGTTAGAAAAAGAATTTAAAATAAAAAATAAAGATTATACTTACCTTCTGGTGGCCCCCGATGTTTTCTCCGCTGCGTCCGGTCTTTTGTACAGCTCGCTGTGGTGTGAAAGGACCTGCCCTGACGTCATTTAGTCATGTGACAGGTCACGCGACCGCTGACATCGGCGGTCAAGTGACCAGTCACATGACTAAATGCCGTCATGGCAAGTCCTTTCACACCACCGCGAGCAGTGCAAGAGACGAGACGCAGAAGAGAAAAGACCGGGGGCCATCGGAAGGTAAGTATAATCTTTACTTTTTATTTTTTACCATTCTTATTCTTTTTTTTTAACTTTTACTTGGTCACACTATATAAATCCATGCCGGCTGCATGGATTTATATAGTGTGACCAAGTTGTCAAGCACTTTTCCAAGTGATACTAAAATTGCTTGGAAAAGCACTTGATAACCCGCATGCAGAAATGCATGCAAAAACGCTTGACAAACGCTTCTACCTGGCAGGAAAAATGCATGTAAAATCCGAATATGTTTTTCCTGCCAGGGAGAAGCTGAAAAAAAATGCAGCATTTCTGCATCGTGGACACTTAGCCTAACAGTGGGGTACCACAGGGGTTAGTATTGGGCCCGCTTCCTTTTAACATATTTATTAATGACCTTGTAGGAGGCATACAGAGTAGTATTTCAATATTTGCAGATGACACTAAACTCTGCAGGGTAATCAATACAGAGGAGGACAATTTTATATTACAGGAGGATCTATGTAAACTAGAAGCTTGGGCTGATAAATGGCAAATGAGCTTTAATGGGGATAAATGTAAGGTAATGCACTTGGGCAGAGGAAATAAAATGTATAAGCCGAGACATACAAGACTAATTTTAAAACAGCCTTGTTTACTGATGAGTGACATGCAGCTCTCGATGGTCCAAATGGATGGAGAAGTGGATGGTTGGTGGATGGCTACCATGTTCCAACAAGCAAGCAGGTGGCAGAGTCATGTTTTGGGCTGGAATCATGGGGAGAGAGCTGGTAGGTTCCTTTAGAATCCCCGAAGGTGTGAAAATGACCTCTGCATAGTATATAAAGTTTCTGACTGACCACTTTCTTCGATGGTACAAAAAGAAGAATCGTGCCATCCATAGCAAAATCATCTTCATACATATCAATGCACCATCTCATGGTGCAAAGAATACCTCCGAGTCATTGGCTGCTACGGGCATTGAAGGGGAGAAACTCATGGAGTGGCCACCATCCTCCCCTGACCTCAACACTATTGAGACCTTTTGGAGTACCCTCAAGCAAAAGATCTATGAGGGTGGGAGGCAGCTCACATCAAACCAGCAATTCTTTATTTATTTTACACACTTATATAGGACCATTAATTCCACAGCGCTTTACAGAACTCTTTGAGGATATTCTGACATGCTGCAGAGAAATTCAAGCAGAAACTATCCAAAACCTCACAAGTTCAATGGATGCAAGAATTGTGAAGGTGATATCAAAGATGGAGTCCTATGTTAACATGTAACTTGGCCTGTTAAGATGTTTTTGATTGAAAAAGCTTTTGATTCCAGTAAATTTGACCTCTTAAAGCTGAAAATTGAACAAATGACCATTTTCAGTTCTTTACAACCTATAAAATGTTTGGAAACTCTGTTGTGTATAATAATTTGAAACAGTGAATTTTGAGTTTTTTTGTTTTGAAAAAAAATACTTTTATCATTGGGAGATTTGTCTAATAAAATTTGATTTAGAACAAAAAAAAAAGCTAAATAATTTTTTATTATTTACTGTTACTTACAGAATACCTAAATATTCTGTTGCGGTCTACAAACACAACAAAGCAATAGACGTTCATACACTTCCTAATTTATTGTAATAAAACTCCGCCCCGGGTCCTGGGTGCTTTCCCAACTTAAGCTAAATTCAGACGTCCGTGAAAAGTGGTTCATATACAGACCAGAATGTCTGGACCGGTCTCCTGACTCCAAGTCAGCTGTCACGTATATGTCTATATGTCAGTAGACCCGTGGCCAGTCCAAAAATCACAGTCCGTACTTGGACCATGTTTCACAGATGACTGAATTCAGCCTCAGACACAGAAAATGCATTTTCCTTATAGATGGGGGTTGCAGATCAGCTGCATAGAATTGGTTGATTCTGCGTGCACTACCCACTGTAGAATCCACTGAGAAACAGCTTTAATTCGTGACGCTACTTATTGAACTGGCTTTGGAAATTGTATCTGGTAAAGTGCAGCCCTAAGAATGGCAACATAGTCACCTGTCACTAAAAAAACAGCGCCGCATGCCACCCCTCCTTACTTACCCATTATGTATATCGCCTGTTCTTAATGATAATGGGTGCCATGAGAGGTGCCATGTGGGGAGGAAACCCCAGCAGGTCTTCTACCCTGGTGATAACAGTTGGGCCCCCTCCTGCAATCAGCTTATCGCCAGGGACTTTTCCAATGAACTGGCACACTTTGGAAGTTGCAGTAAATGGGTTAATAGCTCATAATTAAGGTTAATTAACTAAAAGGTAATGAGCCTCAATGAATATGCCATAGAAATATAAATGGTAACACAAATTCACACGTAATATTTGATTTTCTGTTTCAGATGGCAGAGCTCCTGCTGAGAAAAGGCTCTTCTGTACATATACTGGATGACAACCAGCTCACCCCATTACACCACGCTGCGGGCCGAGGTCATACTCTGCTGGCAAATCTACTAATGCAGGAAGGAGCTGATGTAAACCGCACTGACACACTAAACCTAACGCCTTTACACCACGCAGCCTATAGGGGGCACAGTGCAGTATGTTCCAGTCTGCTTCAACATGGAGCCAACATACACGCCAAGGACTGGCTTGGAAAAACAGCTCTACACTTGGCAGTAGAAAGCAGGCAAGCTCATGTAGTGAAGACTCTGAAGGAGTGCGGGGCTGATCCTTGTATCAGGTCCAAGTGGAATGAATCGGCTACAGACATGGCTGTAAAGGGCAGCTACAGAGAGATTCTTAACATTTTAAACATGGGGGGAATGAATTTATGCTAGAAACAATTTTAAACCAAATCTATCACCTGATATCACAATAGAGACTCCATACATTATTATCTAGGTCTCTTAGACCTGATAAGGCTGGTGTGCTTATGTTTTATAAATCCATGCCTTATAAGGGTTGTCCAGTACTTTTAAAAATATGCCAATGTGTTTTAGTGATAAATAGAAGCTTCTTTCTAATTACCTCCTGGTGCTGTTTCTGCCTGTGAGCGGCGCTATCGGTGGCCACTCACAGGCAGTACGTGACCCAACGCTGACGTCACGACAAGTGAGGCGTGACTCGGCACTTGGGTCCCCGCGGTGGCTACTGGGTTGTGGGCGGGGTTACCCCCCCGCGTCACACCCAGCATCCACCGCGCGCTTTCCCAATGAATGGGGAGAGGGAGAGCGCGCGGTGGATGCCAGGTGTGACACGGGGGGTAACCCCGCCCACAACCCAGCAGTAGAGATGAGCGTTGTTCTACTCGAACAGTTCGCCAATCTCAAATTCGAGCTGTTTTGGGCGGTGTTCGAGCCGTTCGGCGAACACGAACAATTTGAGAAAAATTCGGCTGTTCGAGGTTATGTTCGATAACTGTTCGTGCACCAAAATCATAACTGGATTTTTTCTCAGTAATGATGAAAATTAATGTTAATACGCAGTTTGAGTGTACAGCGGGGTGGGGGGAGGGGCAGGGGATGGATCTCTGCAGGAACAATGAAGATCTCCATTTTTTTTTCTCTTTCCCGCATTTGCAGTGGGGAGGTGCAATCTGTCAGCCTATCAGCAGTGCACACACGGAGCGAAGTGCTTTTTTTCACACAAGCAAGGGCATGTGTCATTGGCAGTGTATGTCACATGTCCTTGCCCTATAAGACCAAGCCATTTTCCCCGTCGCCACCATTTTCTCACTGCTGCAGCTGCGTGTTAGACGGCACCGCTGTTGCTGTGTGCGCTATACCTTGTTAATTTCAAGCCAATTTTCGCACAAATCTACAGATAGCTTGGGAGTAGGGAATAGTTGTGATTGCAGTCCTTTTAAGGACTAGGTTACAGCATTTCCTACGACTTTTATCAGGCAGGTCTGTGCTCTTAAATAGATAGATTGTGGGAGTAAAGACTAATTGTAATTGGAGTCCTTTTCAGGACTAGGTTACATCAGTTCCTATCAGTTTTTGCCAGGCAGGTCTGTGCCAGTGCTGTGCAAGTTTTTTTCACAGCATTTGGCTGAATCTAGCAAAGCTAATCCTTTTTGGCCTATTGCAGAGTGTGTTAGTCAGTGGAGTAGCCTATCTGTGTTGCAAGATATACCACCTGTGTATAGAATACCAATTTTTTTACTGCACCTAGTGAAGTAAAATCTTTTGGGCATAGCATCATTCTATTAGTCCATCTATACTGACCTCCATCAGGTTGCAAACTGAATTTATTTTTTTCTGCATCTACCTCTGAAAAAATATTGGGCTTCTAGCTGTGTGTGGGACTTGTTCTATTAATCCATCTATACAGACCTCCATCAGGTTGCAAACTGAATATATTTTTTTCTGCATCTACCTCTGAAAAAATATTGGGCTTCTAGCTGTGTGTGGGACTTGTTGTATTAGTCCATCTATACTGACCTCCATCAGGTTGCAAACTGAATATATTTTTTTCTGCATCTACCTCTGAAAAAATATTGGGCTTCTAGCTGTGTGTGGGACTTGTTCTATTAATCCATCTATACAGACCTCCATCAGGTTGCAAACTGAATATATTTTTTTCTGCATCTACCTCTGAAAAAATATTGGGCTTCTAGCTGTTTGTGGGACTTGTTGTATTAGTCCATCTATACTGACCTCCATCAGGTTGCAAACTGAATATATTTTTTTCTGCATCTACCTCTGAAAAAATATTGGGCTTCTAGCTGTGTGTGGGACTTGTTCTATTAATCCATCTATACAGACCTCCATCAGGTTGCAAACTGAATATATTTTTTTCTGCATCTACCTCTGAAAAAATATGTGGCCTTCTAGCAGTGTGTGGGACTTTCTCTATTAGTCCATCTATACTGACCTCCATCAGGTTGCAAACTGAATATAATTTTTTTCTGCATCTAGCTCTGAAAAAATATTTGGCCTTCTAGCAGTGTGTGGGACTTTCTCTATTAGTCCATCTATACTGACCTCCATCAGGTTGCAAATTAAAAATAATTTTTATCTGCATCTACAGTACCTCTGAAAAAATATTTGGGCTTCTAGCTGTCTGTGGGACTTGTTCTATTAGTCCATCTATACTGACCTCCATCAGGTTGCAAATTGAATATAATTTTTATCTGCATCTAGCTCTGAAAAAATATTTGGCCTTCTAGCAGTGTGTGGGACTTTCTCTATTAGTCCATCTATACTGACCTCCATCAGGTTGCAAATTGAATATAATTTTTATCTGCATCTAGCTCTGAAAAAATATTTGGCCTTCTAGCAGTGTGTGGGACTTTCTCTATTAGTCCATCTATACTGACCTCCATCAGGTTGCAAATTGAATATAATTTTTATCTGCATCTAGCTCTGAAAAAATATTTGGCCTTCTAGCAGTGTGTGGGACTTTCTATATTAGTCCATCTATACTGACCTCCATCAGGTTGCAAATTAAAAATAATTTTTATCTGCATCTACCTCTGAAAAAATATTTGGGCTTCTAGCTGTGTGTGGGACTTGTTCTATTACTCCATCTATACTGACCTCCATCAGGTTGCAAACTGAAAATATTTTTTTCTGCATCTACCTCTGAAAAAATATTGGGCTTCTAGCTGTGTGTGGGACTTGTTGTATTAGTCCATCTATACTGACCTCCATCAGGTTGCAAATTAAAAATAATTTTTATCTGCATCTACAGTACCTCTGAAAAAATATTTGGGCTTCTAGCTGTGTGTGGGACTTGTTCTATTAGTCCATCTATACTGACCTCCATCAGGTTGCAAACTGAATATAATTTTTATCTGCATCTAGCTCTGAAAAAATATTTGGCCTTCTAGCAGTGTGTGGGACTTTCTCTATTAGTCCATCTATACTGACCTCCATCAGGTTGCAAATTAAAAATAATTTTTATCTGCATCTACCTCTGAAAAAATATTTGGGCTTCTAGCTGTGTGTGGGACTTGTTCTATTAATCCATCTATACAGACTTCCATCAGGTTGCAAACTGAATATAATTTTTTTCTGCATCTAGCTCTGAAAAAATATTTGGCCTTCTAGCAGTGTGTGGGACTTGTTCTATTAGTCCACCTATACTGACCTCCATCAGGTTGCAAATTCAAAATAATTTTTTGTCTGCATCTAGCTCTGAAAAAATATTTGGCCTTCTAGCAGTGTGTGGGACTTTCTCTATTAGTCCATCTATACTGACCTCCATCAGGTTGCAAACTGAATATAATTTTTTTCTGCATCTAGCTCTGAAAAAATATTTGGCCTTCTAGCAGTGCGTGGGACTTTCTCTATTAGTCCATCTATACTGACCTCCATCAGGTTGCAAATTAAAAATAATTTTTATCTGCATCTACAGTACCTCTGAAAAATTATTTGGGCTTCTAGCTGTGTGTGGGACTTGTTCTATTAGTCCATCTATACTGACCTCCATCAGGTTGCAAATTGAATATAATTTTTATCTGCATCTAGCTCTGAAAAAATATTTGGCCTTCTAGCAGTGTGTGGGACTTTCTCTATTAGTCCATCTATACTGACCTCCATCAGGTTGCAAATTGAATATAATTTTTATCTGCATCTAGCTCTGAAAAAATATTTGGCCTTCTAGCAGTGTGTGGGACTTTCTCTATTAGTCCATCTATACTGACCTCCATCAGGTTGCAAATTAAAAATAATTTTTATCTGCATCTACCTCTGAAAAAATATTTGGGCTTCTAGCTGTGTGTGGGACTTGTTCTATTACTCCATCTATACTGACCTCCATCAGGTTGCAAACTGAATATATTTTTTTCTGCATCTACCTCTAAAAAAATATTGGGCTTCTAGCTGTGTGTGGGACTTGTTGTATTAGTCCATCTATACTGACCTCCATCAGGTTGCAAATTAAAAATAATTTTTATCTGCATCTACAGTACCTCTGAAAAAATATTTGGGCTTCTAGCTGTGTGTGGGACTTGTTCTATTAGTCCATCTATACTGACCTCCATCAGGTTGCAAATTGAATATAATTTTTATCTGTATCTAGCTCTGAAAAAATATTTGGCCTTCTAGCAGTGTGTGGGACTTTCTCTATTAGTCCATCTAAACTGACCTCCATCAGGTTGCAAATTAAAAATAATTTTTATCTGCATCTAGCTCTGAAAAAATATTTGGCCTTCTAGCAGTGTGTGGGACTTTCTCTATTAGTCCATCTATACTGACCTCCATCAGGTTGCAAATTAAAAATAATTTTTATCTGCATCTACCTCTGAAAAAATATTTGGGCTTCTAGCTGTGTGTGGGACTTGTTCTATTAATCCATCTATACAGACCTCCATCAGGTTGCAAACTGAATATAATTTTTTTCTGCATCTAGCTCTGAAAAAATATTTGGCCTTCTAGCAGTGTGTGGGACTTGTTCTATTAGTCCACCTATACTGACCTCCATCAGGTTGCAAATTCAAAATAATTTTTTGTCTGCATCTAGCTCTGAAAAAATATTTGGCCTTCTAGCAGTGTGTGGGACTTTCTCTATTAGTCCATCTATACTGACCTCCATCAGGTTGCAAACTGAATATATTTTTTTTCTGCATCTACCTCTGAAAAAATATTGGGCTTGTAGCTGTGTGTGGGACTTGTTCTATTAATCCATCTATACAGACCTCCATCAGGTTGCAAACTGAATAAAAAAAATTTCTGCATCTACCTCTGAAAAAATATTTGGGCTTCTAGCTGTGTGTGGGACTTGTTCTATTAGTCCATCTATACTGACCTCCATCAGGTTGCAAATTGAATATAATTTTTTGTCTGCATCTAACCCAGCCAATAGTTTTGGCCTAATACCACAGTTTGGCCACTCAGCTCTGCTCGGTTCCCATCCATTGTTTTTTTGTGCAAACAACTCCAGAGTTGTGAATTAGTTAACCACCAAAATGAGTGGAAAAAGGCCTGCTGCTGGTGGAAAGGGGAATAGGCGTGTTGGGAAGGGGAAAAAAGGTTGTGTCCGTGAGGTAGGTGTTAAAGCAACAGTAACATCTGCAGAAGAAAGACCATCTTCCAGCCAAACTAAAATGTCTACTTCTTTTAGCAGACAATGTGATAAGATCCCTTTCTTACGGCCACGCCAATCGCTACAAATTCCAGATGAGGCACAAAAACAGCAGGTGCTTCAACGGATATCAAGTGCTCCTTTAAGTGGGCTCTCCTCCACATCAACTTCAACATCACAAATACTCCAGTCCTCAAAGGTGTCACTCCAATCGCACTTGCTTCCTCACAGCTCCCAAATCTCCAGCTGCCCGTCTGAGTATGAGGTAGAACAGATGGTTGAGTCTGCAGAGCTGTTTACTCATACTATAGCCTGGGAATCAGAGGTCGACTCCAGCGCTTCTGTGAATCCAGACGAGGAAATGATCTGCACTGATGCCCAGAATCTTTATGAGTCGGATCCAGGACCAGACGCAGAAGGTTCTGACCATAATGTAGACCCTCATTCCCAAACTGTAACTCCTGTTGGTGGAGACAATGAGGAAGACGATGATAAGACTCAAATACCTGATTGGAGCGACAACTTTAGTTTTTTGTCAGGGCAGGAACAGGTTGGCTCTGAGGACGACGGGTGTGATAACGCACAGGGTGATGATGATGAGGTTGGAGATCCCACTTACTGTCAACCCACAGTCAGCCAAGAGATG
This sequence comes from Phyllobates terribilis, assembly GCF_046119375.1. Taxonomy (NCBI): domain Eukaryota; kingdom Metazoa; phylum Chordata; class Amphibia; order Anura; family Dendrobatidae; genus Phyllobates; species Phyllobates terribilis. The sequence goes on along the minus strand of NW_027362763.1, from coordinate 263,510,668 downwards.
AGGTCAGCAGAGGAGGTGGAGGAAGATGCTAGTGACGACGAGGTCAGGTTGCGCCTTCCTGGACAGAGACGTAGTACTGGAAGCACGTCAACAACTGCATCCTCAAACACAACTCTGCCTCTCACCACAAGTCGTGGTGGCTCTTCAGGTCGCATGGGTGCTAAGCCTTGCATAGCCTGGGCATTTTTTCAGATCGATAAAGATGACCCAACTCGTGTTATCTGTAACATTTGTCAGCAAAAGCTAAGTAGAGGCCAAAAAAATACATAGTTTGAGTACTTCATGCATGAACCGGCACATGGACATGAAGCATAAGTTGCAGTGGGAAGCTCAGTGTGCTACAATGTGGCCTAGCCGGCCGGGCCAACCACCGTCTGCCATATCTTGTGCATCCGCGGCCTCTTCATCCTCTGTGACTGGGGGGACAGCAGTCACACCTGTTTTGGGGCGCAGACTTGCCACCTCTTTACCCGCAACAGCCAGCGTGATTGGCAGGTCATCATTTTCTTTGGAGGTGGTAACACCAGCTGGTGTTGAGCGCTGTCCGACATCGATAGCACCACCTTTGGATCAAGGCAACCTAACATGTCCGCCTGCATCTTCCTCACAGACCGGCAGTTTGCCGGGGACACCCTTATCAACCCCGTCTAAGCACAATAGCCAGCCCTCGGTCCCTCAGATGTGGACAAGTAAAAGACCATTTCCTCCTAGCCATGAGAAAGCTAAGAGGTTGAATTTCACCATCTGCAAGCTCTTGGCTACAGAAATGCTGCCTTTCCGCCTGGTGGACACAGAGGATTTTCGAGACCTTATGTCCGTCGCAGTGCCCCAGTACCAGATGTCCAGTCGGCACTACTTCTCAAAGAAAGGTGTGCCTGCGCTCCACCAGCATGTCGCACACAACATCACCGCTTCTTTGAGAAACTCTGTGTGTGACAGGGTGCATTTCACCACAGACACTTGGACGAGTAGGCATGGACAGGGGCGTTACATGTCGCTGACTGGGCACTGGGTAACTATGGTGACAGCAGGACAAGGGGCTGCTGTCCAAGTCTTGCCGTCCCCACGAGTTGTGCGTCAATCCTCTTTATGTCAAAGTTCCTCCACTGCTTCTGCCTCCTCAACCTCCTCTCGGTCTTCCACCTGCACCCAAAGCCTGTCTGGTCATGCCACAAGCTTTCTAACTGCGCAGAAGGGATCCTGCACACCTCCTTACAATGCTGGCAGTAGGGCTCAACGTCATCAGGCGGTTTTTACATTGAAATGTCTGGGAAATGTGAGTCACACAGCTGAGGAGTTGTGGTCAGCTCTGGAGAACCAATTTCATGAATGGTTGTCTCCACTGGACCTGAAACCAGGGAAGGCCGTGTGCGACAATGCTGCAAACCTGGGTGCGGCCCTTCGCCGGGGCAATGTCACACACGTGCCTTGTATGGCTCACGTGTTGAACCTGGTTGTCCAGCAATTTTTAGCCCACTATCCCAGACTAGATGGCCTTCTGCAGAGGGCACGGTCGCTGTGTGCTCACTTCCGCCGTTCGCATCCCGCAGCTCAGCGACTTAAATCTCTACAGAAGTCGTTGGGCCTGCCACTTCACCGGCTAAAATGCGATGTGCCTACCCAGTGGAATTCAACTCTGCACATGTTGCAGTGACTGTGGCAGCACCGACAAGCCCTGGTGCAATACGTTCTGACGTATAGCCTGGGCCAACGAGATCCAGAGGTGGGGCAAGTCACGCTGGAGGAGTGGTCTCAGATCAGGGACCTATGCACCCTTCTGCACAGTTTTGAAATGGCGACGAAGATGTTTAGTGCTGACGATGCCATTATCAGCATGACTATTCCGGTGATTTACATGCTGGAGCACATGTTAAACAGAATTCGGAGTCAGGTGGTGGCACAAGAGGATGTGGAGGAAGTAGAGGAGGAGGAGTTGTATGCGGAAGGGCTAACATCTGCAAGGTCCAGACGGTCGGCAGCACCAAGGCGGCAGGCATGTGAGGGTGGGGGAGATGGTTTTACCAGGGCGCATGGTAGCAGCCAAACTAGTGAGGAAGGTGCAGGAGCCCAGGAAGAAGTGGAGGACGAACTGATGGAAGACTCATCAGATGAGGGAGACCTTGATCACATTTCTCTTGTGCGAGGTTGGGGGGAGAGGACAGAGGAAGGAAGCATGATTGTTACCTCGCCACCAACACAACAGGGACTTGGTGCTCCTGGATGCGCAACACACATGAGTGCCTTCTTGCTGCACTACCTGCAACATGACCCTCGAATTGTGAGAATTAGAAATAATCCTGACTACTGGGTTGCCACACTGTTAGATCCCCGGTACAAAAGTAAATTTGCAGAAATTATTCCTGCCATAGAAAGGGATGCACGCATGCAGGAGTATCAGCAGAGACTGTTGCAGAATCTTACATGTGCTTTTCCACAAAATACCAGTGGTGCACGTAGTGAATCTCACAGTTCCAACTTGCCAACCGTGGGACCGTCAAGTGTTCAGCACTCAAACCGTAACAGAACCACAGTATCTGCTGGTAACATCAATTTTGCGGAATCATTTCACCACTTTTTTAGCCCATCCTTTGCAAGGCCACAGGAGACAAGAAGTCTGACACATAGTCAACGCCTAGAGACGATGGTACAGGAGTATCTCCAAGTAAACATTGAAGCCATGACTGTGTCACTGGACCCTTGCTCTTTTTGGGCTTCCAATCTGGATAAATGGCCGGAGCTAGCCACTTACGCCTTGGAGATCTTGTCATGCCCCGCAGCCAGCGTTCTGTCTGAACGTGTGTTCAGCGCTGCTGGTGGTGTGCTGACAGATAAGCGCACACGGCTCTCCACTGATAATGTAGACAGACTCACGTTCATAAAGATGAACAAATCATGGATCCGAAACGACTTTTCTACCCCTGTGTCATCCTGGGGAGAGTAAAAGCTTGATGATTGGTTAAAATCACCCTACCAACCGTTTTAAGCTTTCAAATTACTAATCATGTTTATCTGTATCTTGGCTGGAAAATAATTTGGGCTTTGTAGCAGTGTGCAGCACTGATTCTATTAGGCCATCTAAAATAAGCTCCACCAGATTTAAAATTACTAATCATGTTTATCTGTATCTTGACTGGAAAATAATTTGGGCTTTGTAGCAGTGTGCAGCACTGATCCTATTAGGCCATCTATACTAAAGCTTCACCAGATTTAAAATTAATAATAATTTTTAGCTGCATCTAGCCCGGAAAATAATTTTGGGGCTCCGAGATGCGCAAGACACATAAGTGCCTTCTTGCTGCACTACCTGCAGCATGACCCTCATATTGTCAGAATTCGAAGTAATCATGACTACTGGGTTGCCACACTCTTAGATCCCCCAAACTTTTCGATCAACCTTTTCATTTTAATAAAGACCAAAAAAATGGTCATTTTTGAAATTATAAGCATTAGCAGGTTGTTAGAAACTGAAATCAAACAGTTTTCAACTCAAAACTTTATTCTAGGTGATGTTACATTTTCACATAGGACCCCTTGTTCGAAAGGAGCTTCTGAACTCTCTCGTCCATTGAATTTGTCAGGTTTTGGATGGTTTCTGCTTCAATTGTTTTGCATGAGGACAGAATACCCTCCCAGAGCTGTTGCTTAGATGTGAACTGCCTCCCGCCATCATAGACACTCCTTTTAATGATGCTCCAAAGGTTCTGAATGGGGTAGAGGTCAGGGGAGCATGGGGGTCACACCATAAGTTTGTCCCCTTTTATGCCCATATCAGCCAGAGATGCAGATGTTTTATGTGCAGCATGAGATGGTGCATTATCATGCAAAAAAATGATCTTGCTGTGAAATACACGGTTCTTCTTCTTGAACCATGGCAGGAAGTGCTGTTTGGGAAAATCCACATACATTATGGAGTTCATCTTTAGCGCCTTCAGGGATCCTAAAGGGGCCTACAATCTCTCTCCCCATGATTCCAGCCCAAAACATTACTCCACCTCCTCCTTGTTGGCGCTGTAGCCGTGTTTGCGTGGGGTGTCCATCAACCAGCCATCCTCCACTCCATCCATCTGGACCATCGAGCGCTGCACGGCACTCATCCGTGAACAAAACAGTTTTGAAATCAGTCTTCATGTAATGTTTGGCCCACTGGAGCCGTTTCTGCTTGTGTGAAGTGGATAGAGGAGGTCGACAGGATGGCGTATGCACAGCTGCAAACCTCTGAAGGACCCTGCATCTTGTTGTTCGGGGGACGTTGGAGGCACCAGCAGCTTCAAAAACTTGTCTGCTGCTATGACAAGGCTTTTTTGCCGCTGCTCTTTCAACCTGACGTAATTGCCTGTAGGAAAGAGTCCTCAATTTGCCCTTATCAGCACGCACACTTGTGTACTGTGAATCAGCTACATACTTCTTGATTGCCAAGACACTTCATCCTGATCATCGCACAATGTTGATTGTAGTCATGCCTTGACCTAAACACTCCACAATTTGTTGCTTCTCAGCAGCCGACACATCCTTTTTCTTTCCCATTTTGGCAGAAAATGTAGGCTGCTTAATAATGTGAGACAGCCTTCTTAAGTAGTCTTGCCTTTCATTGGACACACCTGCCAAACTAATTAGCACAGGTGTCTGTAATTGCTTACAGTGATATAAAGAGCCCTGACACACATCACCATCAATGAGTTTAACTGACAAACAAACAAATTCTTCCCTTATCACTCCTAAACACTTTTTGCATAATAATTTGGAACACAGTGTACATGTGCTTTTCCACAAAACACCAGTGGTTCACGTAGTGAATCTTACAGTTCTAACTTGCCAACCGTGGTCTGTATGGAGTTGTTCAATAAAGGGCCCAAAATTAAGATAACATAGATGGGAGAGGTCTCTATGAATAGGAATTCCTAAGTATTTGATACCCTGTGAGGGCCAGGCAAAGGGAAAGTTGGACTGGATGGAATCCTATATGGATTTGGGGAGGGAGACATCGAGGGCCTCAGACTTCGCTGCATTGATTTTAAAATTTGACCATGTAACAAAGTGATCTATTTCAGCCATAACAGCATGGATGGATATATGTGATTGAGTGATATATACTAGGACATCATCAGCAAATAGAGAGCACTTGTACTCGGTGCCTCCCACCTCAATCCACCTAATATTGGGGTTATGGCGAATTGATGAGAGCAGGTGCTCCGTCACTAGGATGTATAAGAGAGGGGACAGAGAACATCCCTGCCTTGTCCCATTGGTGATTGTGAAAGGTGATGAAAATGTTCTGACGCGCCCCCTGGGCCTTGGGACACCCGGAGCCGGACCCTTTTTGGTGGATGCTGGTGGTTGTAGTCTCCGTGGCGGCGACCCGGTTCCGTGGCTCAGGGCGGTCAAACCAGTGGCGGAACTATTTATGTGGTTTTGATGTTTAAATGTCCGACTACGCCACCCGTGGATTGCGGTCAGAGTGAACCGCCGCTCCAGGGCAGACCACTGAGGCTGGTGTTGTGGGTGCAGCAGAGCGTAGCATAACTCCCCACGGGAGGAGTATAGCCTCAGGGCAGTGTATGCGGAGGATGGGGGTGATGGTGCAGGGCAGCAGCAGTAACGACAAGGAGTCAGTGATGCAGTCCAGGGCCTTTACTCACAGTTCTTATTATCCAGACCACGTCTGCAGGTAACGGCTGCCCACGTCGTACTGTGCTCACCAGGTGAGGGGCTCAGACAACTCCCAGATAACTTTGGAGCGCTTCACAGGACCCCCTTTGTGTGTCCTTTGTCTGGCCTTTCTTACCAACCCTTCTGTCCGGCTGCCTCGGGCCTCCTCTTGGTAAACTTGGCGCCAGTTTCCCTGACCCTATGTGGTGCCTTCCTAGCGGGTGTAGCGAGGGGCTGCGCCACATAAAATGTCACAGCCTCCTGTTTCTAGCTGAGCGTCGTTTCCTGCCTCCACTAGTTTCGGGGACCGGTCTCCCCCTTTGGCCTGACCCCTCCACGCAGGTGGATTCGGGCGTGCGGTGGCGACTCGCCCGTCCGCACCCCTGGGATCCCTTCGTTCCTCGTTCCTGGAGCCTTCTCCGCTCCTCTTCCTTCCTTCTCCCTCTTCCAGGCCTGGGCCTCTGTTACTAGGCCCGCCTCCGGAGCAGAGCTCATGCAGAGCCCCTGCTCCCTGCCACTTCTGCTCAGACTTCTCTGCACTGAACTAAGATGGTGCCCACCTTTTATACTCCCTTCTCAATGCACCCAGGAACTGCTTCCTCCCTGCTCCTGCACTTCAGGGTTCCCCTTCCTCAGTGTTCCCTCCCCCCACTCCAGCCAGCGACAGGGACTGTCGTGCCCATCTCAGGGGCATATTGGTCGCCCTGCCCCACGGCAATGTGGTGTAATGCATGCAGGTGTCGGGTCCTGATCCACACTACATCCTTACCTGAGAGTGAGATATCACACCTCTGGGTGAGGTGCAATACCTCTGTAGCAACTGAGCCCTCAGGGTGCTACAGTTCCATTTATCTTCAGCCTAGGTGACGTATTGCGATACAGGGCCGTGATTTTGGCTATAAAAGGGTCCCCTAGACCCCTACCCCAAGCTTTTTAAGAGAATCATATATGGCGTGCCAGGAGACTCTATGGAATGCTTTCTCAGCATCCAACGAGAGTATCTAATTACAAATTTTTAACTGCATCTAGCCCAGGAAATACTTTGTGCCTAGTAGCAGTGTCTGCTAGTCAGCGGATTATCCCGGCTGTTAAGCAAGCTACACCACCTGTAGTTTGGACACTTATTTTTTTCAAAGGAAATGCTTCGGGACCACGGGATACTCAGTGAAGAGCATCAGGAGGCACCCCAAGGCATAGGGGCTGGGACTGGCAGTAGGATGCCTTGCGATGGACAGCCGAGCTCGATCCTTATAAAAGCTTTTTAACTGCAGCAGCTTTAGTGGACGCTACTGGAGCTGGAATTACGCAGCTGCTGGCATGAGACTTGCCCTCCAATAGATCCTTGTAAATGGATTTAAAGTGTATTCATTAAAATTAGAGAGACAATTTAAATTAAAAAGCTTAGAGCTGCCTCCACCACAGGGGGGCTCGCTCGACCCACCAGCGGACAGGCACCAGTATTGGGAGAGGGGGGCTGGCCGTCAGGGTTCACCGCGGCTCTGGCACAAACCCGGCGACGCGGAGGTGGCACGGGCAGGAGCGGACTGAACGTGTCGGCTTCTCACTTTTTGGATTTTAGAAGGGCATGACATGCCTATATCTGTGTCTCCCCCTCCTTTTACTCCTCCACCTCTTTTCTTTTCGCATGACTATATGTACTTGTCACTTTTCCATGTGTTAGTTGTGTCTTCTGAGCAGTTTGTCAGCTTTTGGACACCTTTGAAGGTGTTTTCTATGTGTTTCTATGTGTTTTTGTTTGCCTGCCATTGGTTTTAACGGTGTTCGAAGGTGTTCGACGAACAGTTCGACGAACAGTTCGGCGAACACACGGGTGTTCGACGAACCGAACCGAACTCGAACACTACGGGGGTGGCTCAACACTACCCAGCAGCCACCGTGGAATGCGGAAGACAGAGACCCTCAGCTGCAGCCTGGACTTGTCGTGACGTTAGCGGATGTCAGAGCCGGCTGCAGCCGGGGATCAAGTGCTGCCTGTGAGTGGCCACCGATAGCGCCGCTCACAGGCAGAAACAGCAACAGGAGGTGATTAGAAAGAAGCTTCTATTTATCATTAAAACACATTGGCATATTTTTAAAAGTACTGGACAGCCCCTTTAAAGTCTGTATAACATTTTTTGAAAGTTTTCACATCTGATATTAAAGAGTCCATCTTAATGTCAGGATTGCACAGCCATTCCAAGTGCACCAGCCTCACAACATATCCATTTAATAATCTATGCAGCTTGTATTGTGAAATCTGCTGATAGATCCACTTTTGCTATCCATACCATCCTTTCCATATGCATGATGCATCTTTGCTCATATTTTTAATAGTTGATGTATTTATTTAAAGGGAACCTGTCACCAGGTTTTCATTATATTAAGCATGGCCAGCACATATAAGCCCTGAAATACAGTATACAGTATAAGTCCCCAATGCTGAGTTCCAAAGTATTGGGGAGAACCAAAGCAAGGTTCTGAGTTCTGGACATGCTTCGGTGCCAGTCTGGGCAGACGTCAGAGCACAGGCAAGTCTTCCTAAAGGCCCCGTCACACTTAGCGACGCTGCAACGATCCCGCCAACGATACGACCTGTCAGGGATCGTTGCTGCGTCGCTATGTGGTCGCTGGTGAGCTGTCAAACAGGCAGGCTCACCAGCGATCAGGGGAGCAGCGACATCGTGGAAAGAATCTTTCCACGATGTCCTACTCCTGGTTACGAGCCTGCTGAAGCAGGAGCAGGCTGGTAACTATGGTAAACATCGGGTTACTAGGGGCACACGCGCACCTAGTAACCCGCTGTTTATCATGGTTACCACTCTGCTACGGTGAGCGGGAGGTTACCGCTCACTTTAGCAGGCTCGTAACCATGATAAACAACGGGTTACTAGGTGCGCGTGTGCCCCTAGTAACCCAATGTTTACCATGGTTACCAGCCTGATCGCTGCTCCCGCTGGTCACACACAGCGATGTGTGCTGACCAGCGGGAGAGCAACGACCAAAAAATGTTCCAGGACACTTTGCAGCGATCAGCGACCTCGCTAGGGATCTCGCTATGTGAGACGGGGGCTTAAACTTCAGCTGGGATTAGAGAGCAGGTCGGGGCCCACCTCCCTCTCCAGTTTTTGTGTGGCACTCTGCACTTTTATTTAGAAGCACTTTATTCTGCTCTCTGGCTTCCAATAAAGAATGAAAATAATTTGTGAAATATAACTGATCTAAAACCAGACCTTCTTGTCAGTATTCGATTATTTTTAAATAACTCAGTGTAAAGGATGTGACTTTTCAGTCTGTATTAAATTCTATGTAGGAAAAAAATGTCAACCAGATGATATCTGACATCACAAACCATCACACGCAGCTACAGGAACCTCTATAGGAAAACATTAATTAGAGCTCCATATGGCTGATATGTAACAGTGTTTTTGTAATTTTGATAGACTGACTCTTTTTACTGTACAGTCCAGGGGATCTAGACTGCAAATGACAACCTGTAAATGTTATCAATACATAACGTGTCACAATGTATAACATGGAAAACAGTGTGATTCACAACTTAAAGGAGGTCTGTCAACCCCAAAATCATAGCACCCAACCAACTGTCCCGCTTTGAGGGCTCAGTCCCGCGTCCCGTCATGGCTCAGCTGTTCTCCTGGCTGTAGAGGGTGGTGGGGCGGGTTGCGGCGGTGGAGCAGCTACCATGTGTGCCCCCTGCTAAAGAAAATGAATATTCACTTCTCTCCATGCCCATGGGAGCGGAAAGGAGTGAATATTCATTCTCCTTAATAGCGCACACAGTCAGTCACAGTCGCCGGCTTCCTGCTGCAGCTCTGAAATCCTGTGTGTCCGCTATTAGAGAGAATGAATATTCACTCTTCTCCACTCCCATGGGCATGGAGAGGAGTGAATATTCATTCTCTTTAGTAGCGGGCACAGAGCATCGCTGAGCCGCAGCGATGCGCCCAATGCTGACAGTGCGTGCTATTAGGGAAAATGGCTATTCACTCCTCTCCACGTCCATAGTCCCGGCGTGGAAAGGAGTGAATATCCCCGCAGCTCGGCATCTGAGGGCGCATGGCAGTGAGGTCATGCGCTGCTCAGATGCTGAGATCAGCTACTGACAGACAGGATGAAGCGCTGGAGCAGAGGGGAGGAAGGAAGGTGAGAAGTGTTTATTTTTTTCATGTGTGCAGTGATGGGGGGCCATGCATACCAGGACTGGGGATGATGGGGCCATGCATATCAGGATTCGGGATGAGGGGGCCATGCATGCCAGGATTGGTGATGAGGGGGCCATGCATACCAGGATTGGGGATGAGGGGGCCATGCATACCAGGATTGGGGATGAGGGGACCATGCATACCAGGATTGGGGATGAGGGGGCAATGCATGCCAGGATTAGGTCTGAGGGGGCCATGCATAGAATAATTGGTGATGAGGGGGCCATGCTTACTAGGATTGGGGACGAGGGGGCCATTCATATCAGGATTGGGGATGAGGGGGCCATGCATACTAAGATTGGGGATGAGGGGTTCATGCATGCTAAGATTGGGGATGAGGGGGCCATGCATACCAGGATTGGGGATGAGGGGGCCATTCATATCAGGATTGGGGATGAGGGGGCCATTCATATCAGGATTGGGGATGAGGGGGCCATGCATACTAGGATTGGGGATGAGGGGGCCATGCATACTAGGATTGTGGATGAGGGGACCATGCATGCTAGGATTGGGTCTGAGGGGGCAATGCATGCCAGGATTGGGGATGATGGAGCCATGCATACCAGGATTGGGGATGATGGGGCCATGCATATCAGGATTGGGGATGAGGGGGCCATGCATGCCAGGATTGGGGATGAGGGGGCCATGCATACCAGGATTGGGGATGAGGGGGCAATGCATACCAGGATTGGGGATGAGGGGGCAATGCATGCCAGGATTGGGTCTGAGGGGGCCATGCATACAATTGGTGATGAGGGGACCATGCTTACTAGGATTGGGGACGAGGGGGCCATGCATACTAAGATTGGGGATGAGGGGGCCATGCATGCTAAGATTGGGGATGAGGGGGCCATGCATACCAGGATTGGGGATGAGGGGGCCATTCATATCAGGATTGGGGATGAGGGGGCCATTCATATCAGGATTGGCGATGAGGGGGCAATGCATACTAGGATTGGGGATGAGGGGGCCATGCATACAAGGATTGTGGATGAGGGGGCCATGCATTCTAGGATTGGGTCTGAGGGGGCAATGCATGCCAGGATTGGGGATGATGGGGCCATGCATACCAGGATTGGGGATGATGGGGCCATGCATACGAGGATTGGGGATGAAGGGGCCATGCATGCCAGGATTGGGGATGAGGGGGCCACGCATGCCAGGATTGGGGATGAAAGGGCCATGCATGCCAGGATTGGGGATGAAAGGGCCATGCATGCCAGGATTGGATCTGAGGGGGCCATTAATGCCAGGATTGGATTTGAGGGGGCCATGCATGCCAGGATTGTGGATGAGGGGGCCATGCATACCAGGATTGGGGATGAGGGTCCATGCATGACAGGATTGGGGATGAGGGGGCCATGCATGCCAGAATTTGGGATGAGGGGGCCATGCATGCCAGAATTGGGGATGAGGGGGCCATGAATGCCAGGATTGGGGATGAGGGGGGCATGGATATTAAGATTGGGGATGAGGGGGCCATGCATGCCAGGATTGGGGATGAGGGGGCCACGCACGCCAGGATTGGGTCTGAGGGGGCCACGCATACCAGGATTGGGGATGAATGAGGGGGCCACGCATGCCAGGATTGGATCTGAGGGGGCCACGAATGCCAGGATTTGATGAGGGGGCCATACATGCCAGGTTTGGGGATGAAGGGGCCATGCATGCCAGAATTGGGGATGAGGGGACCATGCATGCCAGGATTGGGGATGAAAGGGCCATGCATGCAAGGATTGGGGATGAAAGGGCCATGCATGCCAGGAATGGGGATGAGGGGGCCATACATGCCAGGATTGGGGATGAGGGGGCCACGCATGCTAGGATTTGGTCTGAGGGGGCCACGCATACCAGGATTGGGGATGAATGATGGGGCCACGCATGCCAGGATTGGGGATGAGGGGGCCATGCATGCCAGGATTGGGGATGAAAGGGCCATGCATGCCAGGATTGGATCTGAGGGGGCCATGAATGCCAGGATTGGATGAGGGGGCCATACATGCCAGGATTGTGGATGAGGGGGCCATGCATGCCAGGTTTGGGGATGAGGGGGCCATGCATGCCAGAATTGGGGATGAGGGGGCCATGCATGCCAGGATTGGGGATGAAAGGGCCACGCATGCCAGGATTGGGGATGAGGGGGCCACGCATGCCAGGATTGGGGATGAGGGGGCCACGCATGCCAGGATTGGGGATGAGGGGGCCACGCATGCCAGGATTAGGTCTGAGGGGGCCACACATACCAGGATTGCGGATGAATGATGGGGCCACGCATGCCAGGATTGGGGATGAGGGGGCCATGCATGCCAGGATTGGGGATGAAAGGGCCATGCATGCCAGGATTGGATGAGGGGGCCATACATGCCAGGATTGTGGATGAGTGGGCCATGCATACCAGGATTGGGGATGAGGGGGCCATGCATGCCAGGTTTGGGGATGAGGGGGCCATGCATGCCAGAATTGGGGATGAAAGGGCCATGCATGCCAGGATTGGGGATGAAAGGGCCATGCATGCCAGGATTGGATCTGAGGGGGCCATGAATGCCAGGATTGGATTTGAGGGGGCCATGCATGCCAGGATTGTGGATGAGGGGGCCATGCATACCAGGATTGGATTTGAGGGGGCCATGCATGCCAGGATTGTGGATGAGGGGGCCATGCATGCCAGGATTGGGGATGAAAGGGCCATGCATGCCAGGATTGGGGATAAAAGGGCCATGCATGCCAGGATTGGGGATGAGGGGGCCATGCATGCCAGGATTGGGGATAAAAGGGCCATGCATGCCAGGATTGGGGATGAGGGGGCCATGCATGCCAGGATTGGGGATGAGGGGGCCACGCATACCAGGATTGGGGATGAGGGGGCCATGCATGCCAGGATTAGGTCTGAGGGGGCCACACATACCAGGATTGGGGATGAATGATGGGGCCACGCATGCCAGGATTGGGGATGAGGGGGCCATGCATGCCAGGATTGGGGATGAAAGGGCCATGCATGCCAGGATTGGATCTGAGGGGGCCATGAATGCCAGGATTGGATGAGGGGGGCATACATGCCAGGATTGTGGATGAGTGGGCCATGCATACCAGGATTGGGGATGAGGGGGCCATGCATGCCAGGTGTGGGGATGAGGGGGCCATGCATGCCAGAATTGGGGATGAAAGGGCCATGCATGCCAGGATTGGGGATGAAAGGGCCATGCATGCCAGGATTGGATCTGAGGGGGCCATGAATGCCAGGATTGGATTTGAGGGGGCCATGCATGCCAGGATTGTGGATGAGGGGGCCATGCATACCAGGATTGGATTTGAGGGGGCCATGCATGCCAGGATTGTGGATGAGGGGGCCATGCATGTCAGAATTGGGGATGAGGGGGCCAGGAATGCCAGGATTGGGGATGAGGGGTCGATTCATATTAGGATTGGGGATGAGGAGGCCATGCATGCCAGGATTGGGGATGAGGGGGCCACGCATGCCAGGATTGGGGATGAGGTGGCCACGCATGCCAGGATTGGGGATGAGGGGGCCATGCATGCCAGGATTGGGGATGAAAGAGCCATGCATGCCAGGATTGGATCTGAGGGGGCCATGAATGCCAGGATTGGATGAGGGGCCATGCATGCTAGGATTGTGGATGAGGGGGCCATGCATACCAGGATTGGGGATGAGGGGGCCATGCATGTCAGGATTGGGGATGAGGGGGCCAGGAATGCCAGGATTGGGGATGAGGGGGCCATTCATATTAGGATTGGGGATGAGGGGGCCATGCATGCCAGGATTGGGGATGAGGGGGCCACGCATGCCAGGACTGGGGATGAGGGGGCCACGCATGCCAGGATTGGGTCTTATGAGGCCACGCATACCAAGATTGAGGATGAATGAGGGGGCCACGCATGTCAGGATTGGGGATGAGGGAGCCACGCATGCCAGGATTGGGCTTGAGGGGGCCACGCATGCCAGGATTGGGTCTGAGGGGGCCACGCAAGCCAGGCTTGGGTCTGAGGGGACCAAGCCTGCCAGGATTGGGGATGAGGGGGCCACGCATGCCAGGACAGGGGATGAGGTGGCCATGCATGCCAGGATTGGGTCTGATGAGGCCACGCATACCAAGATTGGGGATGAATGAGGGGGCCACGCATGCCAGGATTGGGGGTGAGGGGGCCACGCATACCAGGATTGGGGGTGAGGGGGCCACGCATACCAGGATTGGGGGTGAGGGGGCCACGCATGCCAGGATTGGGGATGAGGGGGCCAAGCATGTCAGGATTGGGGATGAGGGGGCCACGCATGCCAGGATTGGGTTTGAGGGGGCCACGCATGCCAGGATTGGGTCTGAGGGGGCCATGCAAGCCAGGCTTGGGTCTGAGGGGACCAAGCCAGCCAGCATTGGGTCTGAGGGGGCCATGCATGCCAGGATTGGGGATGAGGGGGCCATGCATGCCAGGATTGGGGATGAGGGGGCCATGTATGCCAGGATTGGGGATGAGGAGGCCATGCATGCCAGGAATGGGGGTGAGGGCCGTCTGCTGAATGCCCCTCATTACCATTTCATTTCATTACAATGAATGAAATATTCTCATTGAATACTTTGTTCTGTACAAAGTTGAATGTGCTGAAAACAAAATCACACAAAAATCATCAATGGAAATCAAATTTATTAACCAATGGAGGCCTAGATTTGGAGTCACCCCCAAAATTAAAGTGGAAAAACACACTACAGGCTGATCCAACTTTGATGTAATGTCCTTAAAACAACTCAAAATGAGGCTCAGTATTGTGTGTGGCCTCCACGTGCCTGTATGACCTCCCTACAATGCCTGGGCATGCTCCTGATGAGGTTGCGGATGGTCTCCTGTGAGATCTCCTCCCAGACCTGGACTAAAGCATCCGCCAACTCCTGGACAGTCTGTGGTGCAACGTGATATTGGTGGATGGAGCGAGACATGATGTCCCAGATGTGCTCAATCGGATTCAGGTCTGGGGAACGGGCGGGCCAGTCCATAGCTTCAATGCCTTCATCTTGCAGGAACACCTGACACACTCCAGCCACATGAGGTCTGGCATTGTGCTGCATTAGGAGGAACCCAGGGCCAATCGCACCAGCATATGGTCTCACAAGGGTTCTGAGGATCTCATCTCGGTACCTAATGGCAGTCAGGCTACCTCTGGCGAGCACATGGAGGGCTGTGCGGCCCTCCAAAGAAATGCCACTCTACACCATTACTTACCCACTGCCAAACCGGTCATGCTGAAGGATGTTGCAGGCAGCAGATCACTCTCCATGGCGTCTCCAGACTCTGTCGCATGTGCTCAGTGTGAATCTGCTTTCATCTGTGAAGAGCACAGGGCACCAGTGGCGGCTTTGCCAATCCTGTTCTGTGGCAAATGCCAAGCGTCTTGCAGAGTGTCCCCATCTGTGGACGTCGAGCCCTCATACCACCCTCATGGAGTCGGTTTCTAACCGTTCGTACAGACACATGCACATTTTTGGCCTGCTGGAGGTCATTTTGCAGGGCTCTGACAGTGCCCCTACTGTTCCACCTTGCACAAAGGAGGAGGTAACGGTCCTTCAGCTGGATTGTTGCCCTCCTATGGCTCCCTCCACATCTCCTGGTATCTGCTCCATGCTCTGGACACTGTGCTGACAGACACAGTTACCCTTCTTGCCACAGCTCGCACTGATGTGCCATCCTGGATGAACTGCACTACTTGAGCAACTTCTGTGGGTTGTACTGTAGACATCGCCTCATGCTACTGTACCTCTAGGGGTGAGAGCAATGGCAAAATGAAAAAGTGACCAAAACAACAGCCAAAAAGGATGAGAACAGAGAAATGGTCTGTGGTCACCACTTGCAAAACCACTCCTTTATAGGGGATGTCTTCCTAATTGCCGATCATTTATACCAGTTTTGTGTTCAATTTGCACAACAGCAGGAGAAATTGATTCACAATCAGTGTTGCTTCATAACTGGACAGGTAGATTTCACAGAAGTGTTATTGACTTGGAGCTTGGAGTTACATTGTGTTGTTTAAGTGTTCCCCTTATTTTTTTGAGCAGTGTGTGTATATATATATATATATATATATATATATATATATATATATACAGTACAGACCAAAAGTTTGGACACACCTTCTCATTTAAAGATTTTTCTGTATTTTCATGACTATGAAAATTGTACATTCACATTGAAGGCATCAAAACTATGAATTAACACATGTGGAATTATATACTTTACAAAAAAGTGTGAAATAACTGAAAATATGTCTTATATTCTAGGTTCTTCAAAGTGGCCACATTTTGCTTTGATGACTGCTTTGCACACTCTTGGCATTCTCTTGATGAGCTTCAAGATGTAGTCACCGGAAATGGTTTTCACTTCACAGGTGTGCCCTGTCAGGTTTAATAAGTGGGATTTCTTACCTTATAAATGGGGTTGGGACCATCAGTTGTGTTGTGCAGAACTCTGGTGGATACACAGCTGATAGTCCCACTGAATAGGCTGTTAAAATTTGTATTATGGCAAGAAAAAAGCAGTTAACTAAAGAAAAACGAGTGGCCATCGTTACTTTAAAAAATGAAGGTCAGTCAGTCCGAAAAATTGGGAAAACTTTGAAAGTGTCCCCAAGTGCAGTTGCAAAAACCATCAATCGCTACAAATAAACTGGCTCACATGAGGACCGCCCCAGGAAAGGAAGACCAAGAGTCACCTTTGCTTCTGAGGATAAGATTATCCGAGTCACCAGCCTCAGAAATCGCAGGTTAACAGCAGCTCAGATTAGAGACCAGGTCAATGCCACACAGAGTTCTAGCAGCAGACACATCTCTTCAACAACTGTTAAGAGAAGACTTTGTGCAGCAGGCCTTCATGGTAAAATAGCTGCTAGGAAACCACTGTTAAGGACAGGCAACAAGCAGAAGAGACTTGTTTAGGCTAAACAACACAAGAAATGGACATTAGACCAGTGGAAATCTGTGCTTTGGTCTGATGAGTCCAAATTTGAGATCTTTGGCTCCAATCACCGTGTCTTTGTGCGACGCAGAAAAGGTGAACGGATGGACTCTACATGCCTGGTTCCCACTGTGAAGCATGGAGGAGGTGTGATGGTGTGGGGGTGCTTTGCTGGTGACACTGTTGGGGATTTATTCAAAATTGAAGGCATACTGAATCAGCATGGCTACCACAGCATCTTGCAGCGGCATGCTATTCCATCCGGTTTGCATTTAGTTGGACCATCATTTATATTTCAACAGGACAATGACCCCAAACATACCTCCAGGCTGTGTAAGGGCTATTTGACCAAGAGGGAGAGTGATGGGGTGCTACGCCAGATGACCTGGCCTCTACAGTCACCAGACCTGAACCCAATCGAGATGGTTTGGGGTGAGCTGGACCGCAGAGTGAAGACAAAAGGGCCAACAAGTGCTAAGCATCTCTGGGAACTCCTTCAAGATTGTTGGAAGACCATTTCCGGTGATTACCGCAGCATTGCGGTGGCTAAGGGGAGGTGATCGGGATACTCACCTCCTCTTCCGGCCTCCAGCGCTGTCTGCCGCAGCTTCCCGGATGTTGCCATGACGACCTGATGTCGTCATGACAACATCCGGGTCACCAGACAGCAGTAAGATCGTTTGGTCATGCGCAGTACATGACCAAACTATCTTCTCACTGTGCAGCGCTGACTGCCTGCATGGCACAGGGATGGTGCTCCATCCCTATGCTATGCAGGCGATCAGAATAAAAATAGTGAAAGTCCCAGAGTGGGACAAAGTATACAAATAAAAAAACTGTCAGAAAGTGAAAAAAAAAAAATTAAAAATATTAAAAAATAAATAAAAAAAATAATCCACCAAAAATAAAAACACATATTTGGTATCGTCGCGTTCGGAACGACCTGACCTATAAAACTATCCCACTAGTTAACCCCTTCAGTGAACACGGTATAAAAAATAAATAAAAAAACGAAGTAAAAAACAATGCTTTATCATCATTCCGCCAAACGAAAAATGGAATAACACGCGATCAAAAAGACGGATGTAAATAAAAATGGTACCGCTGAAAACATCATCTCGTCCCGCAAAAACAAGCCGCCATACAGCTCCATGAGCCAAAAAATAAGAAAGTTATAGTTCTCAGAATAAAGCGATGCAAAAAAATTTTTTTCTATAAAATAGCTTTTATTGTGTAAAAGCGCCAAAACATAGAAAAACGATATAAATGTGGTACCGCTGTAAACGTACTGACCTGAAAAATAAAGCTACCTTATCAATTTTACCACACGCGGAGCAGAATAAAAATAAAAAATAAAAAAAATTCCTGAATTGTTGTTTTTTGTTTATTCTGCCTCCCAAAAATCTGAATAGAAAGCGATCAAAAAATGTCACGTGCCCGAAAATGGTACCAATAAAAACATCAACTTGTCCTGCAAAAAACAAACCATCACATGACTCTGTCGGCCAAAATATGGAAAAATTAAAGCTCTCAAAATATGGCGATGCAAAAACTAGATTTTACAAAATATGTGTCTTTTAGTGTGTGACAGCTGTCAATCATAAAAACCCGATATGATTCTGGTATCGCTGTAATCGCACAGACCCGAACAATAAAGTAGTCTAATCACATATACCGCATTAGGAACGGCGTAAAAAATAAACGCTAGGGCTGGGGTTGGTGTTAGGGTTGGGCTAGGGTTAGGGTTGGGGTTGGGGTTAGGGTTGGGGTTAGAGTTGTTGTTTTTTTTCAAAAGTAAAAAAAAAAAAAAAATGACGATATGGCGACTAGTGTTGAGAGCAAGTGCTTGCTACTTGAGTTTGCATCGGGTGCTCGGGCATGCACTGAGTATCACGGGTGCTCAAGTGACATGCTCGAGTCTCTGCCCCATATGCCTCGCGGCCAAAAAAATCTCGCGGGGATTGCCTGCCATGCATGAGCGATCCCGCATGTTTTTTTGGGGGTGTCTAATAACCGTGAAACATGCAGGCAGGGACTCGAGCATGTCACTCGAGCACCCGCGATACATGGTGCATACCTGAGTACCCGATGCAAACCCAAGTAGCGAGCACTTGCGCTCAAGACTAATGACAACTTATTCAATATGATGACCTAATATTATCAAATTCTGTGTCATACCTCTGGGTTCAAAATGTTCACTATACCCCTTGATAAAATCCTTGAGGGGTGTAGTTTCCAAAATGGGGTCACGTGTGGGGGGTTTCCACTATTTAGGCACATCAGGGGCTCTCCAAACGCGATATGGCGTCCGCTCTCGATTCCAGACGATTTTGCGTTAAAAAAGTCACACAGTGCTCCTTCCCTTCTGAACTCTGCCGTGCACCCAAACACTGTATTTTCCCCACATATGGGGTATTGCCGTACTCAGGAGAAATTGCACAAACGTTTTTGGGGTCCATTTTCTCTTCTTACCCTTGTGAAAATAAAAAAATTGGGGCTAAAACATAATTTTTGTGGAAAAAGTTAGTTTTTTTTATTTTCACGGCTCCATGTTATAAATTTCTGTAAAGGACTTGGGGGTTCAAGGTGCTCACCACACATCTAGATAAGTTCCCTGAGGGGTCTAGTTTCCAAAATGGTGTCACTTGTGGGGGGTTTCCAGTGTTTAGGTACATCAGGGGCACATCCGCTAATTATTCAAACAAATTTTACAATCAAAAAGTCAAATGGCGCTCTTTCCTTCCGAACCCTGCCGTGCGCCCAAACAGTGGTTTTCCCACACATATGGGGTATCTGCTTACTCAGGAGAAATTGTACCACAAACTGCATGGTGCAATTTCTCCTATTACCCTTATAAAAATGAAAAAGTGGGGGCTTTTTGTGGGAAAAATGTGAAAATTTTATTTTTACGGCTCAATGTTATAAACTTCTGTGAAGCACCTGGGGATTCAAGGTGCTCACCACACATCTAGATAAGTTCCCTGAGGGGTCTAGTTTCCAAAATGGTGTCACTTATGGGGGGTTTCCACTGTTTAGGCACATCAGGGGCTCCCCAAATGCAACATGGCGTCCACTAATTATTCAAGCAAATTTTACATTCAAAAAGTCAAACGGCGCTCTTTCCCTTCCGAACCCTGCCGTGCGCCCAAACAGTGGTTTTTCCCCACATATGGGGTATCTACGTGCCCAGGGGAAATTGCACAACAAATTTTGAGGTCCATTTTTTCCTGTTACCCCTGCGAAAATACAAAAAATTGGGTCTAAAGTAATATTTTTGTGAAAAAAGTTAAATGTTCATTTTTTTCTTCCACATTCCAAAAATTCCTGTGAAGCACCTGAAGGGTTAATAAAGTTCTTGAATGTGGTTTTGAGCACCTTGAGGGGTGCAGTTTTTAGAATGGTGTCACTTTTGGGTATTTTCTGTCATAAAGACCCCTCAAAGTGACTTCAAATATGATGTGGTCCCTAAAAAAATGGTTTTGTAAATTTTGTTGGAAAAATGAGAAATCGCTGGTCAACTTTTAACCCTTATAGCTCCCTAATAAAAAAAAAAATTTGGTTCCAAAATTGTGCTGATATAAAGTAGACATGTGGGAAATGTTATTTATTAACTATTTTGTGTGACACATCTCTCTGATTTAAGGGCATAAAAATTCAAATTTTGAAAATTGCAAAATTTTCTAAATTTTCGCCAAATTTTCATTTTTTTTATAAATAAACGCAAGTGATATCGAAGAAATTTTACCACAATCATGAAGTACAATATGTCACGAAAAAACAATCTCAGATTCAGGGGGATCCGTTGAAGAGTTCCAGAGTAATTACCTCATAAAGTGACAGTGGTCAGAATTGTAAAAATTGGCCTGGTCATTAAAGTGCAAACCACCTTGGGTTGTAAAGGGGTTAATGTTGTGGAAAAAAAGCAGATTACAGACATGGCACAAAACTAAAGTCATTTCAAATGGCAACTTTATGGCTTTAAGAAACACTAAAAGAAATCAAGATAAAAAATGTGGTAGTAAGGGTAATTTTTTTCAGATCAAGCAGAGGGAAAAAATATGGAATCACTCAATTCTGAGGAAAAAATTATGGAATCATGAAAAACAAACACAAAAGAACACTCCAATACATCACTAGTATTTTGTTGCACCACCTCTGGCTTTAATAACAGCTTGCAGTCTCTGAGGCATGGACATAATGAGTGACAAACAGTACTCTTCATCAATCTGGCTCCAACTTTCTCTGATTGCTGTTGCCAGATCAGCTTTGCAGGTTGGAGTCTTGTCATGGACCATTTTCTTCAATTTCCACCAAAGATTTTCAATTGGATTGAGATCCGGACTATTTGCAGGCCATGACATTGACCTTATGTGTCTTCTTTCAAGGAATGTTTTCACAGTTTTTGCTCTATGGCAGGATGCATTATCATCTTGAAAAATGATGTCATCATCCCCAAACATCCTTTCAATTGATGGGATAAGAAAACTGTCCTTTATTGAAGATGTAATGATCGCCATCTCCCCAGTGCCTTTACCTGACATAAAGCCTCATATCATCAATGACTGTGGAAATTTACATGTTCTCTTCATGCATTCATCTTTATCTCATTGGAACGGCACCAAAAAAAAGTTCCAGCATCATCACCTTGCCCAATGCAGATTCGCGATTCATCGCTGAATATGACATTCATCCAGTCATCCACAATGCACGATTGCTTTTCCTTAGCCCATTGTAACCTTGTTTTTTTCTGTTTAGGTGTTAATGATGGCTTATGTTTAGCTTTTCTGTATGTAAATCTCATTTCCTTTAGGTGGTTTCTTACAGTTCGGTCACAGACATTGACTCCAGTTTCCTCCCATTCGTTCATTTGTTTTGTTGTGCATTTCCTGTTTTGGAGACATATTGCTTTAAGTTTCCGGTCTTGACACTGATGTTTTCCTTGGTCTACCAGTATGTTTGCCTTTAACAGCCTTCCCATGTTGTTTGTATTTGGTCCAGATTTTAGACACAGCTGACTGTGAACAACCAACATCTTTTGCAACATTGCGTGATGATTTACCTTCTTTTAAGAGTTTGATAATCCTCTCCTTTGTTTCAATTGACATCTCTCATGTTGGAGCCACGATTCATGTCAGTCCACTTGGTGCAACAGCTCTCCAAGGTGTGATCACTCATTTTTAGATGCAGACTAACGAGCAGATCTAATTTGATGCAGGTGTTAGTTTTGGAAATGAAAATTTACAGGGTGATTCCATAATTTTTTCCTCAGAATTGAGTGATTCCATATTTTTTTCCCTCTGCTTGGTCTGAAAAAAATACCCTTACTGAGTATCACATTTTTAATCTTGATTTCTTTTAGTGTTTCTTAAAGCCCTAAAGTTGCCATTTGAAATTACTTTAGTTTTGTGCCATGTCTATGATCTGCTTTTTTTCAACAACATTAAACAACTGAATGAACATCCTCTGAGCCCAGTGATGCCATAATTTTTGCCAGGGGTTGTATAAGCTGTCAGTTTCCCTTTAGATCTTTTTTTTTGTGTTTTTACATGGTACCCCAGTGATGTGACTTTCTCTGGCACCACCAACCCCACATATGAGCATCCAATAAATGTGTTATCCCATCTGGAAACCCCTATTAATGTTATTTAATGTTAGTAGCGGTCTACTCAGTATCAGCATGTATTATGTCACACAAGAACACAACAATGGTGGAGTCCTGTACAAAACTGGAGATTCATTATTGTGGGAAACATTGGCTGTAAAGTTCATCAAAAAAAATTGACCAGAAGGGGCCGCATGGACCTCCCCTACTTGCGGGCATTTCTGGGGGCGTTGTGCTCAGTGGTGGGGTGCGTCACACCACAAAAATGCCCGCATCATTATTGTGGTGTCATGGACATTGAGCCCATTAATCAAGAGGTGCCGGGGATGCCGGTTGGTAGGGGAGGTCCACACCGCTCTCATCCAGTGGACACAGACAACCGACATTGCCAGTAAAACAGTCCTGAAAATCATTTTTCTCAACTCTAGTTGACTGAGGTCTGTAAGGGTAGGCTGAAAACTGTAAGGCTTGGCAGAGGTCGGCTGAGATCTGTAGGTTCAGCAGAGGTTGGTAAGGGTGGGTAGAAGTAGGCATGTGTCGGCAGAGGTCGGTAAGGGGTTAGCTGAGATCGGCAAGGGATCAGCTGAAATAGGTAAGGGGTTGGCTGTGATCTGTAGGATCAGCAGAGGTAGATAAGGGTGGGTAGAAGTAGGCATGTGTCAGTTGAGTTATGTAAGGTGTAGGTTTATATCTGTAAGGGGTCGGCTGAAATCTGTAAGGGGTCGGCTGAGAACTGTAAGGGGTCGGCTGAGATCTGTAAGGGGTCGGCTGAGATCTGTAAGGGGTCGGCTGAGATCTGGCAGGGGTCGGCTGAGATCTGGAAGGGGTCGGCTGAGAACTGTAAGAGGTCGGCTGAGATCTGGAAGGGGTCGGCTGAGATCTGTAAGGGTCGGCTAGGATCTGTAAGAGGTCGGCTGAGATCTGTAAGGGTCAGCTAGGATCTGTAAGAGGTCGGCTGAGATCTGTAAGGGATCGGCTGAGATCTGTAAGGGGTCGGCTGAGATCTGTAAGGGGTCGGCTGAGAACTGTAAGGGGTCGGCTGAGAACTGTAAGGGGTCGGCTGAGATCTGTAAGGGGTCGGCTGAGATCTGTAAGGGGTCGGCTGAGATCTGTAAGGGTTGGCTAGGATCTGTAAGAGGTCGGCTGAGATCGGTAAGGGTCAGCTAGGATCAGTAAGAGGTCGGCTGAGATCTGTAAGGGGTCGGCTGAGATCTGTAAGGGTCAGGTAGGATCTGTAAGAGGTCGGCTGAGATCTGTAAGGGGTCAGCTGAAATCTGTAAGGGGTCGGCTGAGAACTGTATGGGGTCGGCTGAGATCTGGAAGGGGTCGGTTGAGATCTGGAAGGGGTAGGCTGAGATCTGTAAGGGTCGGCTAGGATCTGTAAGAGGTCGGCTGAGATCTGTAAGGGTCAGCTAGGATCTGTAAGAGGTCGGCTGAGATCTGTAAGGGGTCGGTTGAGATCTGTAAAGGTTGGCTAGGATCGATAAGCGGTCGGATGAGATCTGTAAGAGGTCGGTTGAGATCTGTAAGGGGTCGGCAGAGATCTGTAAGAGGTCGGTTGAGATCTGTAAGAGGTCGGTTGAGATCTGTAAGGGGTCGGCTGAGATCTGTAAGGGGTCGGTTGAGATCTGTAAGGGTTGGCTAGGATCTGTAAGAGGTTGGCTGAGATCTGTAAGAGGTCGGTTCAGATCTGTAAGGGGTCGGCTGAAATCTGTAAGGTGTCGGCTGAGAACTGTATGGGGTCGGCTGAGATCTGTAAGGGGTAGGCGGAGATCTGTAAGTGTCGGCTAGGATCTGTAAGATGCCGGCTGAGATCTGTAAGGGTCAGCGAGGATCTGTAAGAGGTCGGCTGAGATCTGTAAGGGGTCGGTTGAGATCTGTAAGGGTTGGCTAGGATCTGTAAGAGGTCGGCTGAGATCAGTAAGAGGTCGGTTGAGATCTGTAAGGGGTCGGCTGAGATCTGTAAGAGGTCGGCTGAGATCTGTAAGGGGTCGGCTGAGATCTGTAAGGGTCGGCTAGGATCTGTAAAGAGTCGGCTGAGATCTGTAAGGGTCGGCTAGGATCTGTAAGGGGTCGGCTGAGATCTGTAAGGGGTCGGCTAGGATCTGTAAGGGGTCGGCTGAGATCTGTAATAGGTCGGCTGAGATCTGTAATGGTCGGCTGACATCTGTAAGTGGTCGGCTGACATCTGTAAGTGGTCGGCTGAGATCTGTAAGGGGTCGGCTGAGATCTGTAAAGGTTTCGGCTGAGATCTGTTAGGGTTTTGGCTGAGATCTGTAAGGGGTCGGCTGAGATCGGTAAGGGTCGGCTAGGATCTGTAAGAGGTCGGCTGAGATCTGTAAGGGTCAGCTAGGATCTGTAAGAGGTCAGCTGAGATCTGTAAGGGGTCGATTGAGATCTGTAAGGGTTGTCTAGGATCTATAAGAGGTCGGCTGAGATCTGTAAGGGTCAGCTAGGATCTGTAAGAGGTCGGTTGAGATCTGTAGGGGGTCGGCTGAGATCTGTAAGAGGTCGGCTGAGATCTGTAAGAGGTCGGCTGAGATCTGTAAGGGTCGGCTAGGATCTGTAAGGGTTCGGTTGAGAACTGTAAGGGTCAGCTAGGATCTGTAAGGGGTCGGCTGAGCTCTGTAAGGGGTCGGTTGAGATCTGTAAGGGTCGGCTAGGATCTGTAAGGGGTCGGCTGAGCTCTGTAAGGGGTCGGTTGAGATCTGTAAGGGGTCGGCTAGGATCTGTAAGGGGTCGGCTAGGATCTGTAAGGGGTCGGCTAGGATCTGTAAAGGGTCGGCTGAGATCTGTAAGAGGTCGGCTGAGATCTGTAAGAGGTCGGCTGAGATCTGTAATGGTTGGCCGAGATCTGTAAGTGGTCGGCTGAGATATGTAAAGGTTTCGGCTGAGATCTGTTAGGGTTTTGGCTGAGATCTGTAAGGGTTTTGGCTGAGATCTGTAAGGGAAGGTCCATTTTTCTGCTCCACAACAGCAGCACAATATAAGAGTCCGGAACTCCTGGAATAGCAAGCAATTGTGGTTTTAGTAACCACGGATGGCACCAGGCACACAGTCAGCGCTGTGTGAACATCTGTGTGACAGCGTGGCAAATCAGGGATATTCGTGGGCAGAGCTGATTTTTTGGCGCGAACAAGCCGGAACCCTGAACATGAATTTGAAATGCAGAACAAATTCGCTCAACACTAGATGTGATGCCCTGGAGAGTTGCGCTAATCACATCCCCTTACAGAGTGCCTGCTGCCATCTGTCTGATGAAGGCTTGTTGACTGAAATGTCACTTTTTCTCTTTGGATTGCGATTCCTATTGCTTGTCAGGAGTGCGGGATTCTTCCTCTGAGTCATGGAGTGGCTCCTATCTGGGCCCTGGATCATCATAGTGGGGTATACTCCAGGTGTATATACAGGAGCACACCATGACACGACTATTGCTGCTGTTTACTAGGGAACAGCTCCAGTGAGAAACAAAACCGTTTACCTGTAATAGGGGGCTGTGTTTTGTGGTGTTTACAGAATGGTCTTTACTGTGCAACACGGAAGTGACCACCCCGGGCAATCACTCCTTCCCACTGCTGGTGTCAGCTCTCTGCAGAAGACACCCGGACACCTGTAACTTGAGGAGTCTGATGACCCACAGTAATGACAGGATCACACACCAGGAGCACGACAATGACGTCAACTGGAAGGACTGCGGCAGCAACACCGGAAGTGAGAGGGTTAACCAACCACGGCCAGAAAATGCGGAATTTTCCCAACTATAGGACGGAGCGCTGCATGTGACGTCACCGCGAACGTCGCGTTCGAGAACAGAATGTAGATCCGGCTGCGGAAGCCGTGATGCAGCTGTACGTGCCGGGTAATAGACGTAACGTAGCGGCTGTGATTGAGCAATGTGAGCCGGCTATGTCACGTGTGAGGCCGGCTATACATAGTGCAGGGAGCGGCGGACTACGGCCACATGCATTAGTATAGGGCGGGGGAGCACGGAGTGCTGTGCAGGGCTGAGCACGTGACATCACGCACTGGGGCACCACAGGACGCCATAGATAGGAGGGACATACACGAGGCTATACACACGATATACTTCCTTGTGTTTGGCTTTCACAAAACTTTATTGATATAGTTAGGCTGTGTGCAGACGATCCAGAGCCGCTGCGGGTTTGATACTGTAGACTTACGCAGGGTCCAGATGTTACAGCATAGTGGATGGGATTTGTAGAAATCTCATGTCCACTATGCGTCTCTGTGCACCTGCGGAAACTGACATGCGGCGCGTCTTTCCAGGCCCTATCATGTCAATTCCTCCTGGGCGTCGGGGCCGCAGGCGGCTCTCCTGCGGCGTCGGGGCCGCAGGCGGCTCTCCTGCGGCGTCGGGGCCGCAGGCGGCTCTCCTGCGGCGTCGGGGCCGCAGGCGGCTCTCCAGCGGCGTCGGGGCCGCAGGCGGCTCTCCAGCGGCGTCGGGGCCGCAGGCGGCTCTCCAGCGGCGTCGGGGCCGCAGGCGGCTCTCCAGCGGCGTCGGGGCCGCAGGCGGCTCTCCAGCGGCGTCGGGGCCGCAGGCGGCTCTCCTGCGGCGTCGGGGCCGCAGGCGGCTCCAGGATGAAATAAGGGACATGTTATTTTTTATGCTTTGCTAATATAGTGCCAACATACTCCACAGCGCTTCACAGATATTATTATCACTGTCCCCATCGGGGCTCACAATCTAAATTCCCTATCAGTATGTCTTTGGAGTGTGGAAGAAAATTGAGGCACCAGGAGGAAACCCACATAAACATCCCTTTATTTGGATTGCAAATCATAATCAACTATATGTAGTAATACGAGCACATGAAAAAGAAACTACATAACAAGAAAACCATTATCTGCGGGTGGACACCTGCAGAACAGATTGCTGTAAGGTTACTGCTGGCTATGCCAGACAGGTGACAGGACACACGCAGGGATCACAGCTCACTGTATGTGGGGATGTGAAGCTGCAGGTGAACGTGCTATTACAGATTATGCAAAAGGTAGCACAAAATCCCTCACCACAGAGACCAGAGGCCATTATAGTCAGTGGTGTCCAACAAGTACTGGAGCCAGCACTGCTGTTATGTCAGGTTTCATGGCCTTATGACTAAACAGAAACTTACTGGCTGCAATACTTCTTTAAGGCTTTGTTCACATCTGCATTATGGTCATATCTCGGTGCAAGACATGCCATAGGTGCAGTATGTGCAGCCGCACAAGGGCCTTAGGTAAGGGGCCACTTCTACCTCCACAGCAGGAAGCAGCTCCTGGCACAGACACATGAAGGGCTGCATTATGAGCTACTGGACTGCAAAGGGCCCATATGCTGCTCTTACGCAGGGGCCCTCTTCTGCCTCCGCCCCTGGTCCTGCTGTTTGGGACCTTCACAGTTCTCTATTTAGACCCCAGAGTTTTTATTTGAGTACACAATAAACGATGATGGGATGGAGGAGTTTGGCTGGGGCAGTGCTACCTCACACAACTACGGTATGTGTGAAAACATAGAAACAGCTCAGTAAGGACTTAGGCTGCCATATTGTGACTGATTTTATAATCTGTACAACAACAGCCATACCTGGCCAGACTCGTATGTGTATATGATGCTGTATGTTCAGGTCATGAGAGCAGATGGGATTGAGGCTGTAACACAATCATTCATACAGCCGGAAGCCCGGAGTTTCCGGTGGTGTATGTGCTTGAACCATCAGCAATGTGCGGGGGATGGGATGCAAATAGTTCTATTCAAAAATTAAAAAAATCAAATACTTGTTTTTTTTTTAGTTTCACAGGCATGACATGGTGTGTAAATGTACTGTGAAGTGACACGTTACATACGATATTGCAAAAGTATAACCGACCATAAAAAGTATGTGGGGGGTTGTTATCTTGTATGACAGCCCTTCTAAGGCCGGGGTCACACGAGCATATAACACGGCCGAGTGCCATCCGATGTTTTATCACATTGCACTTGGACCAATGTTATACAATGGGGCAGAGCAGATCTGCGATTATTTTCTTATGCCGATTCAGCATGAGAGAACAATGGCAGCATACTGGGGTGTATACGAGAATCAGATCATGTGTACCCATACAAGTCTATGGGTGAGTGCCAAACATCACACTGCACTCAGATGTATATCGCATATACAGTACAGACCAAAAGTTTGGACACACCTCATTTAAAGATTTTTCTGTATTTTCATGACTATGAAAATTGTACATTCACACTGAAGGCATGCCAAGAGTGTGCAAAGCAGTCATCAAAGCAAAAGGTGGCTACTTTGAAGAACCTAGAATATAAGACGACATATTTTCAGTTGTTTCACACTTTTTTGTTAAGTATATAATTCCACATGTGTTAATTCATAGTTTTGATGCCTTCAGTGTGAAAGTACAATTTTCAGTCATGAAAATACAGAAAAATCTTTAAATGAGAAGGTGTGTCCAAACTTTTGGTCTGTACTGTATATATATTTTATCGCATATACTGTATATCATATACATTTGTCTGTTTCCAGCCTAATGCTGCTTCCTATATGATACCCTGCTCTCGCTACATCAGTATGATATGCAGTTACCAGTACACCAATATGATTCACAGCTCCCAGTACATGCTGTTCCCAGTAAACCAGTATAAACTTCTTCCCAGTACACCGATATGATAAGCAGCTCCCCATACACCATTATCATATGCTGTTCCCAGTACACCAGTATATACCGCTCCCAATATATACTGCTCCCTACATAGCTCCCAGTACGATATGCAGCTCCCAGTACACCAGTATATACATCTCTCAATATATACTGCTCCCCATACACCAGTATCAGTATATACCGCTCCCAATACAGGTGCATCTCACTAAATTAGAATATCATAAAAAATTTAAATTATTTCAGTTCTTCAATACAAAAAGTGAAACTCCTATATTATATAGAGTCATTACAAACAAAGTGATCTATTTCAAGTGTTTATTTCTGTTAATGTTGATGATTATGGCTTACAGGCAATGAAAACACAAAAGTCATTATCTCAGTAAATTAAAATAATAAAAAAAAAAAAAACACCTGGAAAGGCTTCTCAAGCATTTTAAAAGGTCCCTTAGTCTGTTTCAGTAGGCTCCACAATCATGGGGAAGACTGCTGACTTGACAGATGTCCAGAAGGCAGTCATTGACACACTCCACAAGGTCCCAGAGTTCCAATTTTCATTTGAAAATCAAGGTCCCAGAGTCTGGAGGAAGAGTGGAGAGGCACACAATCCAAGCTGCTTGAGGTCTAGTGTGAAGTTTCCACAATCAGTGATGGTTTGGGGGGCCATGTCATCTGCTGGTGTAGGTCAACTGTGTTTTATCAAGACCAAAGTCAGCACAGCCGTCTACCAGGAAATTTTAGAGCACTTCATGCCTCACTCTGCTGACAAGCTTTTTGGAGATGGAAATGTCATTCTCCAGCAGGACTTGGCACCTGTCCACACTGCCAAAAGTACCAATACCTGGTTTAAAAACAACAGTATCACTGTGCTTGATTGGCCAGCAAACTCGCCTGACCTTAACCACCTTAACCACATAGAGAATCTATGGAGTATTGTCAAGAGGAAGATGAGAGACACCAGACCCAACAATGGAGACGAGCTGAAGGCTGCTATCAATGCAACCTGGGCTTCCATAACACCTCAGCAGTGCCAAAGGCTGATTGCCTCCATGCCACGCCGCATTGATGCAGTAATTGATGCAAAAGGAACCCCGACCAAGTATTGAGTGCATACTGTGAGTGCATACTGCTGCGCGAGATGTGTGCACGTTGTGCGTTTGGAAGCCCAGGTACTGGATCTAAATGAGCAGCTGGCAACACTGAGATCCATTGACAATATGGAAAGGAGTCTGCTGCTCATTGAGCAGCTGCTCACTGGGGTAGATGTGGTGGAGGGTGGTAGTAGGGAGCTGCAGGACAGTGAGGCAGCTAGCTGGGTGACAGAAGGGGGGGTAGAGGGAAGAGTGCCAGGGAGGCTAGTCCTAATCTGGCACACCCCAATAAGTTTGCAAAGTTGGCAGATGAGGGGGGTGACGGTACAGGGGTAGCACTGCTGCAGCAAGGCATGTCCCCTGAAAGCCGGAGGAGTGTCAGCTCCAGTAAGGAGGGAAATAGGAGAGCAGGGCAGGCCAGGCAGGTGCTGGTAGTGGGGGACTCAATTATTAGGGGAACAGATAGGGCAATCTGTCACAAAGACAGAGATCGTCAAACAGTGTGCTGCCTACCTGGTGCTCGAGTCCGGCACATCACTGATCGGGTTGACCGATTACTGGGAGGGGCTGGTGAGGACCCAGCGGTCATGGTGCACATTGGCACAAATGACAAAGTTAGAGGTAAGTGGAAGGTCCTTAAAGATGATTTCAGGGAATTAGGCTGCAAGCTGAAAGCAAGGACCTCCAAGGTGGTATTCTCTGAAATACTACCGGTACCACGTGCCAAGCCAGAGAGGCAACGGGAGATTAGGGAGATAAATAAGTGGCTCAAGAACTGGTGTAGGAAGGAGGGATTTGGGTTCCTGGAGAACTGGGCCGACTTCTCAGTTGGCTACAGACTCAACGCTAGGGACCGGCTGCACCTCAATGGGGAGGGTGCAGCTGTGCTGGGGGAGAAAATGGCTAGAAGGTTGGAGGAGTGTTTAAACTAGGGATTGGGGGGGGGGTATTCATTTTATAGGTGGGGAAGATAGTGCAGATAGTGACCTGGGCACAAATAAAGAAATTGGGGGTGGGGTTAGGCCAGTCAATAAAGTAAGAAGGAATAGAAGTACAGAGAGATACATAAAATGCATGTACACTAATGCCAGAAGCCTCACCAACAAAATGGAGGAATTAGAATTAATTTTGTTGGAAAATAATTTTGACATGGTGGGGATATCTGAGACGTGGCTGGACGAGAGCCATGACTGGGCAGTTAATTTACAGGGCTATAGTCTGTTCAGAAATGACTGTACAAACAAGCGAGGGGGGGGGTGTTTATATGTAAAATCATCCTTAAAACCCATCTTGCGGGAGGATATATGTGAATCTAATGGAAATGTAGAGTCCCAGTGGGTGGAGATAAGGGGAGGGGGAAAAATAATAAATTACTGATAGGGGTTTGTTAGAAGTCTCCAAAAATAATGGAAGCAGCAGAGAATATCCTCGTAAAGCAAATAGATGAAGCAGCGACTCAAGGAGAAGTCATTATTATGGGGGACTTCAACTACCCTGAAATACATTGGGGGACAGAAACCTGTAGTTCAAGCAAAGGTAATAGGTTTTTGACAACTATGAGAGACAATTACCTTTCACAACTGGTTCAGGACCCAACAAGAAGGGGGGCACTGCTAGACCTAATATTAACCAATAGGCCAGACCACATATCAAATATACGAGTTGGGGGTCACTTGGGTAATAGTGATCACAAAATAATACGTTTTCATGTAACCTTTAATAAGATGAGTAGTAGAGGGGTTACAAGGACACTAAACTTCAGGAAGGCAAATTTCCAACGGTTGAGAGATGATCTTAGTGCAATAAACTGGAACGATATCCTGAGACATAAAGCTACACAAAGCAAATGGGAGACATTTATTAGCATCCTGAATAGGACCTGTGCACAATATATACCCTATGGGAATAAACATGCTAGAAATAGGAGGAAACCACTATGGCTAAATAGAGCTGTAAGGGGTGCAATAAGTGACAAAAAGAAAGCATTTAGAGAACTAAAGCAAGTAGGTAGTGATGATGCATTAAATAAATATAGAAAATTAAATAAATTCTGTAAAAACCAAATCAAGGCAGCAAAGATTGAGACAGAGAGACTCATTGCCAGAGAAAGTAAAAATAACCCCAAAATATTCTTTAAGCCCCGTAGCATTTTCCGTTTTTGCATTTTCGTTTTTGCTCCCCTTGTTCCCAGAGCCATAGCGTTTTTATTTTTTGGTCAATATGGCCATGTGAGGGCTTATTTTTTGCGGGACGAGTTGTACTTTTCAACGCCATTACTAGTTTTACCATATCCTGTACGGGAAAAAAATTCCAAGTGCGGTAAAATTGCAAAAAAAGTGCAATACCACAGTTGTTTTTTATTTATTTTTTTTACCACGTTCACTGAATGCTAAAACTGACCTGCCCTTCTTATTCTACAGGTCATTACGAGTTCATAGACACCAAACATGTATAGGTTCTTTTATATTTAAGTGGTGAAAAAAAAAAAAAAAATTTGGTAAAAAAAAAAATAAAAAAATAGCGCCATTTTCTAAGACCCGTAGCGTCTCCATTTTTTGTGATCTGGGGCTGGTTGATGGCTTATTTTTTGCGCACCGGGCTGACATTTTTATTGATAACATTTGGGGTAGATCCGATGTTTTGATCGCCCGTTATTGCATTTTATTGCAATTTTGCGGCGACCAAAAAACGTAATTCTGGCGTTTAGAATTTTTTTCTCGTTACGCCGTTTACCGATCGGATTAATTCTTTTTTTATATTGATAGATCGGGCGATTCTGAACGCGGCGATACCAAATATGTGTATGTGGGGTTTATTTTTTATTATTTTATTTTGAATGGGGCAAAAGGGGGGGTGATTTAAACTTTTATATTTTTTTTATATTTTTAAAAACTTTTTTTTTTTTACTTTTTGCATGCTTCTATAGTCTCCATAGGAGACTAGAAGCAGCAACTATCCGATCGCCTCTGCTACATACAGGGGACGAGCAGGTCCCCTGCATGCAGCAGAAATGGTCCTGTGCTATGAGCGCCGACCACTAGGTAGCGCTCATAGCGACAAGATCATGACAACCACAGGCGTCTGCTGCAGACCCTGGGTTGTCATGCCCACCCATCGGCGACCCGCGGTCACGTGACGGGATCGCCGGTGGGCGGGCCTTATGACGCGCTACCCGGAAGCGCGCGTTAAATGCTGCTGTCAGAGATTGACAGCGGCATTTAACATGTTAACAGTCGCGGGTGGAACGCGATTCCACCCGCGGCTGTTGCGGGCACATGTCAGCTGTAAGAATCAGCTGACATGTGCTCCGTTCAGTGAGGGCTCAGCGCAGCAGCCCTCACTGAACGGGCAGTACGCAAATGTGCGTACTAATACGTCCCCGGTAATTAAGGGGTTAACTACATAAATAGTAAAAAACTAAAAAATTATAGTGTTGGCCCCCTTAAAAATAGTCTGGGTGAAATGGTGGATGAGGATGAGGAAAAAGCCAGTACGCTAAATGATTTTTTTTCAACCGTATTTACACAAGAAAATCGCATGACAGAAAACATGATTAGTGATAACAAAAATTCTCCATTAAATGTCACTTGCTTAACCCAGCAGGAAGTACAGCGGCATCTAAAAACCACTAAAGTTGACAAATTCCCGGGCCCGGATTCGATACACCCGCGAGTACTGCAGGAATTAAGTAAAGTCATAGGTAGACCATTATTTTTAATCTTTAAAGATTCCATAATACCACAGGACTGGCGTATAGCAAATGTGGTGCCAATATTCAAAAAGGAGACAAAAACTGAACTTGGAAATTATAGGCCAGTAAGCTTAACCTCTACTGTGGGTAAAATCCTGGAGGGTTTTCTAAGAGATGCTATACTAGACTATCTGAAGAAGAATAACCTCATGACCCAATATCAACATGGGTTTACGAGGGACCGTTTCTGTCAAACTAATCTGATCAGTTTTTATGAGGAGGCAAGTTCCGGACTGGACCAAAGAAATGCAGTGGATGTTGTGTATATGGACTTTTCAAAAGCTTTTGATACGGTTCCACACAAAAGGTTGATACATAAAATGAGAACATTGGGGATAGGGGAAAATATATGTATGTGGGTTAAGAATTGGCTCAGTAAAAGGAAACAAAGGGTGGTTATTAATGGAAAACACTGAGACTGGGTCCCAGTTAACAGTGGGGTACCACAGGGGTCAGTATTGGGCCCCCTTCTTTTTAACATATTTATTAATGACCTTGTAGGAGGCATACAGAGAAATATTTCAATATTTGCAGATGACACTAAACTCTGCAGGGTAATCAATACAGAGGAGGACAATTTTATATTACAGGAGGATCTATGTAAACTAGAAGCTTGGGCTGATAAATGGCAAATGAGCTTTAATGGGGATAAATGTAAGGTAATGCACTTGGGCAGAGGAAATAAAATGTATAATTATATGCTTAATTGTAAAACACTGGGCAAACCTGTAACTGAAAAAGACCTGGGTGTATTGGTGGACGACAAGCTCAAGTTTAGTGGCCAGTGTCTGGCAGCTGCTGCAAAGGCAATAAAATAATGGGATGCATTAAAAGAGGCATAGATGCTCATGAGGAGAACATAATTTTACCTCTATACAAGTCATTAGTGCGACCACACTTAGAATACTGTGTACAGTTCTGGTCTCCGGTGTATAAGAAAGACATAGCTGAACTAGAGAGGGTGCAGAGAAGAGCGACCAAGGTTATTAGAGGACTGGGGGGTCTGCAATACCAAGACAGGTTATTACACTTGGGGTTATTTACTGTGGAAAAACGAAGGCTTAGGGGTGATCTTATTACTATGTACAAGTATATGAGGGGACAGTACAAAGACCTGTCTACTGATCTTTTTACTTTGAGACCTGAGACGAGGACAAGGGGGCATCTTCTACGTCTGGAGGAAAGAAGGTTTAATCATAATCACAGACGGGGATTCTTTACTGTAAGAGCAGTGAGACTATGGAACTCTCTGCCGCATGATGTTGTAATGAGTGATTCACTGTTAAAATTTAAGAAGGGCCTGGATGCCATTCTTGAAAAGTATAATATTACCGGTTATATATACTAGATTCCTTGATAGGGCGCTGATCCAGGGAACTAGTCTGATTGTCGTATGGAGACGGGAAGGAATTTTTTTCCCCAATGCGGAGCTTAGTGTTTGCCACATGGTTTTTTTTTGCCTTCCTCTGGATCAACATGTTAGGCTATGGGTTGAACTAGATGGACTTAGTCTTCCTTCAACCTAAAAACTATGTTACTATGTTACTGAACATACATTTCAGGAGGCCAACATTTCGGATTTTAAAAACATTTTTCAAGCTGTTATAAAGTATTCTAATTTACTGAGATAATGACTTTTGTGTTTTCATTGGCTGTAAGCCATAATCATCAACATTAACAGAAATAAACACTTGAAATAGATCACTCTGTTTGTAATGACTCTATATCAGTTTCACTTTTTGTATTGAAGAACTGAAATAGAATATCATCAAAAAGTTAATTTAACTTAGTGAGATGCACCTGTATATACTGCTCCCCATACACCAGTATATTCCCCTCCCAATATATACTGCTCCCCATACACCAGTATATACACCTCCCAATACATACTGCTCCCCATACATCAGTATATATACCTCCCAATATATACTGCTCCCCATACACCAGTATATACATCCCCCAATATACACTGCTCCCCATACACCAGTATATACATCCCCCAATATATACTGCTCCCCATACACCAGTATATTCCCCTCCCAATATATACTGCTCCCCATACACCAGTATATACACCTCCCAATACATACTGCTCCCCATACATCAGTATATATACCTCCCAATATATACTGCTCCCCATACACCAGTATATACATCCCCCAATATACACTGCTCCCCATACACCAGTATATACATCCCCCAATATATACTGCTCCCCATACACCAGTATATTCCCCTCCCAATATATACTGCTCCCCATACACCAGTATATACATCCCCCAATATACACTGCTCCCCATACACCAGTATATACATCCCCCAATATATACTGCTCCCCATACACCAGTATATACATCCCCCAATATACACTGCTCCCCATACACCAGTATATACATCCCCCAATATATACTGCTCCCCATACACCAGTATATTCCCCTCCCAATATATACTGCTCCCCATACACCAGTATATACACCTCCCAATCTATACTGCTCCCCATACACCAATATATACCGCTCCCAATATACAGTGGGGAAAAAAAGTATTTAGTCAGCCACCAATTGTGCAAGTTCTCCCACTTAAAAAGATGAGAGGCCTGTAATTGACATCATAGGTAGACCTCAACTATGAGAGACAAAATGATAAAAAAAAACTTGAAAATCACATTATCTGATTTGGAAAGAAATTGTTTTCGGATTTTGGTGGAAAATAAGTATTTGGTCAATTACAAACAAGCAAGATTTCTGGCTCTCACAGACCTGTAACTTCTTCTTTAAGAGACTCCTCTGTCCTCCACTCATTACCTGTAGTACTGGCACCTGTTTGAACTTGTTATCAGTATAAAAGACACCTGTCCGCAACCTCAAACAGTCACACTCCAAACTCCACTATGGTGAAGACCAAAGAGCGGTTGAAGGACACCAGAAACAAAATTGTAGCCCTGCACCAGGCTGGGAAGACTGAATCTGCAATAGGCAAGCAGCTTGGTGTGAAGAAATCAACTGTGGGAGCAATAATTAGAAAAAGGAAGACATACAAGACCACCGACAATCTCCCTCGATCTGGGGCTCCACACAAGATCTCACCCCGTGGGGTCAAAATGATCTCAAGAACGGTGAGCAAAAATCCCAGAACCACACGGGGGGATCTAGTGAATGACCTGTAGAGAGCTGGGACCAACGTTACACAGGCTACCATCAGTAACACACTACACTGCCAGGGACTCAGATCCTGCAGTGCCAGACGTGTACCCCTGCTTAAGTCATTAGATATGTCCAGGCCCATCTGAAGTTTGCTAGAGAGCATTTGGATGATCCAGAAGAGTATTGGGAGAATGTCATATGGTCAGAGGAAACCAAAGTAGAACTGTTTGGTAGAAACACAGTCATGTTTGGAGGCGAAAGAATGCTGAGCTGCATCCAAGGAATACCATACCTATTGTAAAGCATGAGGGTGGCAATATCATGCTTTGGGGCTGTTTCTCTGCCAAGGGACCAGGACGACTGATGCGTGTACATGAAAGAATTAATGGGGCCATGTATTGTGAGATTTTGAGTGCAAACCTCCTTCCATCAGCAAGGGCAGTGAAGATGAAACGTGGCTGGGTCTTTCAGCATGACAATGATCCCAAGCACACCGCCAGGGCAAAGAAGGAGTGGCTTCGTAAGAAGCATTTCAAGGTCCTGGAGTGGCCTAGCCAGTCTCCAGATCTAAACCCTATAGAAAACCTTTGGAGGGAGTTGAAAGTCCGTGTTGCCCAGCGACAGCCCCTAAACATCACTGCTCTAGAGGAGATCTGCATGGAGGAATGGGCCAACATACCAGCAACAGTGTGTGCCAACCTTGTGAAGACTTACAGAAAACGTTTGACCTCTGTCATTGCCAACAAAGGATATATAACAAAGTATTGAGATGAACTTTTCTAATTGACCAAATACTTATTTTCCACCAAAATTAGAAAAAAAAATATTTCCCAATCAGACAATGTGATTTTCAGGATTTGTTTTCTCATTTTGTCTCTCATAGTTGAGGTCTACCTATGATGTCAATTACAGGCCTCATCTTTTTAAGGGGGAGAACTTGCACAATTGGTGCTGACTAAATACTTTTTTCCGCAATATATACTGCTCCCCATACACCAGTATATACACCTCCCACTATATACT
The DNA here is from genome assembly GCF_046119375.1 of Phyllobates terribilis. NCBI lineage: Eukaryota > Metazoa > Chordata > Amphibia > Anura > Dendrobatidae > Phyllobates > Phyllobates terribilis. Next base: position 263,472,575 of record NW_027362763.1, on the reverse strand, counting down.
GCTCCCCATACACCAGTATATACACCTCCCACTATATACTGCTCCCCATACACCAGTATATACTGCTCCCACTATATACTGCTCCCCATACACCAGTATATACTGCTCCCACTATATACTGCTCCCCATACACCAGTATATACTGCTCCCACTATATACTGCTCCCCATACACCAGTATATACTGCTCCCACTATATACTGCTCCCCATACACCAGTATATACACCTCCCACTATATACTGCTCCCCATACACCAGTATATACACCTCCCACTATATACTGCTCCCCATACACCAGTATATACACCTCCCACTATATACTGCTCCCCATACACCAGTATATACACCTCCCACTATATACTGCTCCCCATACACCAGTATATACACCTCCCACTATATACTGCTCCCCATACACCAGTATATACACCTCCCACTATATACTGCTCCCCATACACCAGTATATACACCTCCCACTATATACTGCTCCCCATACACCAGTATATACACCTCCCACTATATACTGCTCCCCATACACCAGTATATACACCTCCCACTATATACTGCTCCCCATACACCAGTATATACACCTCCCACTATATACTGCTCCCCATACACCAGTATATACACCTCCCACTATATACTGCTCCCCATACACCAGTATATACACCTCCCACTATATACTGCTCCCCATACACCAGTATATACACCTCCCACTATATACTGCTCCCCATACACCAGTATATACACCTCCCACTATATACTGCTCCCCATACACCAGTATATACACCTCCCACTATATACTGCTCCCCATACACCAGTATATACACCTCCCACTATATACTGCTCCCCATACACCAGTATATACACCTCCCACTATATACTGCTCCCCATACACCAGTATATACACCTCCCAATACATACTGCTCCCCATACACCAGTATATACACCTCCCAATACATACTGCTCCCCATACACCAGTATATACACCTCCCACTATATACTGCTCCCCATACACCAGTATATACACCTCCCACTATATACTGCTCCCCATACACCAGTATATACACCTCCCACTATATACTGCTCCCCATACACCAGTATATACACCTCCCACTATATACTGCTCCCCATACACCAGTATATACACCTCCCAATACATACTGCTCCCCATACACCAGTATATACACCTCCCACTATATACTGCTCCCCATACACCAGTATATACACCTCCCACTATATACTGCTCCCCATACACCAGTATATACACCTCCCAATATATACTGCTCCCCATACACCAGTATATACACCTCCCAATATATACTGCTCCCCATACACCAGTATATACACCTCCCACTATATACTGCTCCCCATACACCAGTATATACACCTCCCAATACATACTGCTCCCCATACACCAGTATATACACCTCCCAATACATACTGCTCCCCATACACCAGTATATACACCTCCCAATATATACTGCTCCCCGTACACCAGTATATACACCTCCCAATATATACTGCTCCCCATACACCAGTATATACACCTCCCAATATATACTGCTCCCCATACACCAGTATATACACCTCCCAATATATACTGCTCCCCATACACCAGTATATACACCGCTCACAATATATACTGCTCCCCATACACCAGTATATACACCGCTCACAATATATACTGCTCCCCATACACCAGTATATACACCTCCCAATATATACTGCTCCCCATACACCAGTATATACACCTCCCAATATATACTGCTCCCCATACACCAGTATATACACCTCCCAATATATACTGCTCCCCGTACACCAGTATATACACCTCCCAATATACACCGCTCACAATATATACTGCTCCCTGTACACCAGTATATACACCGCTCACAATATATACTGCTCCTTGTACACCAGTGTGATGTAACACACTAGCTCCCAGACTCCTCACACTGGCCACTGCGCACTATTTCGCGTCTGACTCCTGACACTGGCGGACGGATCTGTGCGCAGCCATCGGCTCTCCGCCTGACTTGTTCGTTGCACATACGTTTCCTCGTCACAGTAATGGCGACTGTTCCCCACCTCTCCGCTCCCGCCGCCCCCTCTCGCCCTAACGATGGCATTCTCATCGGCGACCGGCTGTACTCCGAAGTCTACCTCACCATTGATAACTCCATCATCCCCGAGGAGCGGCTTTCGCCGACACCCTCCATGCTGGACGGCCTGGACCTAAACTCGGAGACCGACCTCCGCATTCTGGGCTGCGAGCTCATCCAGTCAGCCGGCATTTTACTTCGAATGCCGCAGGTACGGGGGTGCCGGGCCCGGCGGTGTCAGGTCTGGGCCGGGGGCGCACAAGATGGCGGCTTCTCTCATGTCTTTCTCCTTCTTGTCTCCTCAGGTGGCCATGGCGACCGGGCAGGTGCTGTTCCACCGCTTCTTCTTCTCCAAGTCGTTTGTGAAGCACAGCTTTGAGGTGAGGACGGTGTGCGGTGATCATGGTGACTCGTCCTGTAGATACCTGGAGGGGCCTGCTGTGCCCTTGTTCTGCGTCAGTGAGTTAGGATGTGTCCCTGTGTGGCCGATACCATCCATAGTCTGTGTCCCTGGGATGTGGTGGTCACTGAGCGCTGTGCTTGGCTGTCGTCAGTGCCATAGGCTACATGTAGTTGGAGATCACGTGTGACCTGATCAGCCAGGAGAGAAGGGGGGACACACGTGTGACGACTGGTGTAGGTCCAACCGCTAGGAACCCCCTGACCTCCGCCCTCTGCATCTAACTGCTATTATGAGGAAAGGCAATCATTTGTAGCAGATACACTTGTCTCCTCGCCTGATGCACAAAATGCTTGTGTCCCCACCAAGCAGCAATGCCGGAGCTTGTAGATCTTTATGTTGTGCCGTTCTCCTGGAAATGTGAGAAGCTGAAATCTTCGTGTTACTGGTCTGTTGGAGAGGATCAGACTGTGTTAGGGCAGGTATTGCCTTCCTTTTACTTTTTTTCATCAGGCGAAACTGCAAAACGCCGATGTCTAAGACGACTTTCACACATCAGTTGTGCGTTTAAAGGAGTTGTCTGATGTAATGAAGTTATCACCTGTCTGCAAGATAGGCAATAATGTGCTGATCAGCAGAACAGGGAACTTTTTATCCTTGTTAGGATATAGCGCCTCTGCACCATCCATTTCCAATGGGGCTGCCAAGGCCCTATAAAGAATGAATGGAGCAATGGTCGGGCGTGCGACCTGCCTCTCTATTATGTGATGGGGATAAGAATTCTCCATTCTGATGATCGGCAGTGGTCAGACCCACCCACCCACTGATCAGCAAGTTACCGCCTATCCTGTGATAACTCCATTTCACTGGACAACCCCTTCAAGTCCATTTGTCCACTCTTCCTGTCTAAACAGACATCGAATTGTCCAAACAAAAGAGGGATCTCTTTGATTTTACGGGGTCCATTTGGATTACATTATTTGTTTGTAGAACTGAAGAAAACTTTTCTTCTGTTCGAAAACTTGACACGTAACAGAGCCCAGATATCGGTGTGCGGTGTCTGCTTCCGTCTCAGCAGTTACATAGTAATTCTGTTTCTCAGAACAGACCTTGTCCAGATACACTTGTGAGCAATGCCTTTAGAATTATTTCATTGGGGGTAATTCCTGTGACAGATTTAGTACTGAAGTCCTCCATCTTGGTGATCAGTTGACACCTCAGTGGTCATACTCTCCTCAATCTAGAAGTTATCACCTGTCCAGTGGATAGGTGGTGACGTCTTATATCTTGCTAACATACTTGTATTTTTAAAGATGTCCTGACTCACGTGTCTTATTCTAATGACTAAGACAGGCGCGTACCATACCTGGGGCCTGTGCACTCGTTCTTGCAGGCACCTCTATAAGCATGCTGGTCTTTAAAATGTAAATCCATTTGCAACTATATCTTCTGTCTGTTGCTTCATTCTTGAGCAGTTAGCATATTTTGTGTCACATGCAAACATTGTGTTAAGTGCTGTGGGCGTGAGTGAGCACTTCCCAAGCCTCTCCTCCTCAGTGATAGCTCACTATCTGATTTCCTTGCCTGGCTCCTGATACCACACAGATAGTGAGAGATCAGTCATGTGTAGGGCACTTGACATCTCACTTGCATATGAATGAAAACACTTAATTACATGGTATTGAGGCATTAGATAGACGATATAAAGGTATCAATGGATTTATTTCAGAGACCAGTGTGTCCATATAGGCAGTTTGGGGCTTGCCTTTAGGGGGATTCCCTTTAATAGGTTACATAGTGATGATCGAACATGCTCAGGTGTTTTCCGTGTATCTTCGGCGTGCTCAAATGTTATGTTAGTCACAATGTGTGCATGATTTGCGACTGTTTGACAGCTTTAATACATGTGAGGAATGCCTGTTTGTTAGGCATTCATCACATGTATTAAAGCTCTCAAACTGTTTCAAATCATGCACACACAGTGACTCTAACATAACATTCGAGCACGCTGCAAATACTCGGCAAGCAACCGAGCATGCTCACAGAAAGGGTTAACAGCACGCCCGCTCATCACTAGTTACATCCCATACAGATGTATGGAATTTCCTGACAAGACATGAGAATGTAATGACTGTTACTTATATTATCTGTCTGATTATCCAACATGTTTCCAGCTCTTACAGTAGATTGACCACTTTTTCCTGTACAGCTTTTCATAGACCTGTGCTGTCAGACATTGATATATGGTACTCTCATCAAATTGGCTTCTTTTCAGATTGTTGCGATGGCTTGTATAAATCTCGCTTCCAAAATCGAAGAATCTCCCAGACGAATTAGAGATGTGATAAATGTCTTTCATCACCTGCGCCAGTTGAGAGCAAAACGGTATGTTTCTATATGTGGCTTTTCTTAGCAATTCCTTCAATTCTGCAGATTGTGATGATCCCATTTATTGGTGGATGGAGAGTTTTAACTTACAAAAGTGGTGCACAAGGGGTCGTTTTACCTTTTACTACTTTTTTTTTATTTCACCCCGGATGCAGGATCATTACTTGAAGAGCCCGTATTAGTAAAGTACGTTTTCTTGTGTCGTGATGATATTTTTGCTTCCATTGGCCATGCAGAGTTCTCGATAACACTACATCTTGGTGCTCTTATTTGCTATTGCCTCTTTCATACCTATTTTTCCTGCGTTCTTTGTGCATCGTTGTTGTGTTAAAAGTACCCTCATGATGTCGTGTGAATATCTTTCTTCATTTTCCGAGTAAGATCTTGTGTTGGGAACTTATTTCAACACTTAGCTATGTATGGAATGGCCAAACCTTTATAATAGATGCCTTGCAACTCGGAGGCCTGCCACAGGCTTGATCGTAAAAGGATGCTCATTTTATCATATCAAATTAATGATTGGTCATATTGTCCAATAGAAAATACCTGAGACTGCTTCTCAAATCTTTAGCCAGTGAAATTTTGTAGAATGTGGCCATGCAATGGGTAAAAGTAGAGTTTTGCTAATGTTTGTCCTTTTACATGATTGAGTATATTTATCACTTATGCATTGCTCATTTGGCCTCATGTATCAAAATAGAATTCGGATACTGAGGCGCCATCGCCATGAATTGTGGGGGATCCATTGTCAAATGGATACAAAGCCAGCAAATCACGGTGAACTATGGTCTTTGGGTTTTTTTTAAAGCAACAATATTGTACAATTCTTCACACCAAAAAATTTCCATAAAGGGCAACAAACTCCAGTAGAGGCTCTGAGCACTAGTGTGAACAGAGGCTTTTTTTAAGACCGGTTTAGGCCTTTAGCTGGCCATTTGAGCTCTTAGTATTGACCTGGCTCCCCTCACTGCATGAGCTCCTTAAAGCGGAGATTCAACGGGGCGGTGGTCATGCCCCATACTCCCCGATCTATTGTTTGTAAGGCTGGCGATATGTGTCAGACAACAGCAATTCTTAGCCAAGTTGCGTGACCAAAAACATCTGTGCAACTTGCAACAGTTTTAGAGTTACGATTTTTGCCAAAATGAAATGTAGTCAAATCACTTGCAAGTAGCATGCAAGTTGCACATGCTTGTAACTTACATAGAAGTCTATGGTAAGTGAGTCACTTGCTTTGGAAACATTTGTGACTCTGCATTGCAGTTCTGGTAGGTCACATTGCAACACCATAGGAATAATTAAGCTGAGGATCACACGGTGACACTGCAGCGAAGGCTGAGCTACCTCGTCACTTGGCTGTTTTCATCGGCCCTATAGATGTGAATGAATCAGAGGTGCTCATGTCACCACTATCCTCAATTTCTTCTTGTGGTCACGTAATGAAGAGGAATATCGGGCTCATTCACCTCTCCTCTGGTGATGGGGGCTCCTAGCTGGGATAAGTGTCCTTTGTAATGATAACTTCTTTTGGGATTTTCTTAATTACATAAAATGTATTGCATGCAATGCATATGATGTATTTCTCCATGTTAGAATTACTTTCTAATTGACCCCTTGAGGCGTAGGTTCAGCTTCTGAACATCAGTTGCCAGTTTGCATAATTAGAAGCTGCATAAAAATGTCAAGTATGTATTGTACGTACTCCGGTTTATAGATGTATTACTGATCCTGAGATACAGCATTCATAGCCCAGAGTAATGTATTCAACATCGTCATATGGCGACACAGGCCAGTTACCACTTGTACTATAGGGAGGTCGTAAACTTCTTTATAATCCTGTGTAGGTAGCTGAGATATTTGCGTTCAGAGCTAAGAGGACGGTATTAAGAGTTCACATCAATCTATGCTGTATCTCAAGAACAGTACCCGATTTAGAGTGTATTTTGTATATGTAGTCTACTATACACATCAGTGTGTTCTCAGACGTGGTGTAACGCTTAGGGAACCTGTCACCACTCCAGACGTGTTGGCTTTGGGAAATACTTGTATTCCACATAAAATAATTATCCTTCAATATCATTTACATTCTGCATTGTGCGATCACTGCGATTTATAAACTAACTGGGTGTTACCGTTCTTCCTGTTATTGTGGGTTGTCACTGTTTTCTCACTGACAATGGTCAGTGCTCAGTCAGATATTGTAGGGACTCTCGGCATTAACAGTGGAGATGGTAAGACCCAGCTGTCAGTTTATCATCCACTTTTGCAGGAAGAATAACATGGATGGCACAATGCTGATTTCTGAGATAAGGTGCTTCAGATTAGTATTTATGGGGAAAACGAGTGTTTACTGAAGACGACGCGTCAGGAGTGGTCCGGGACGTTCTGATCACATGGCTACTATGATTTTGTAATGCAGACTAGTAGGAAAGAAGTATATAGTATTATACCAGCGTCATGCTTTCTTAAACTCTTGGGATAGGTCTTTGAGACTCCCAAGTTTTGTTTCTATTTAAGCTAGTTTCACACATCTGAAAATCATGGTGTAGGTGCAGATTGGCCCAAGGTCTCCTGACCCTACCTAACTCCTAGCCTCATATATTCCAAGAGACCAGTCTGTACTCACACCGAGATTTGCAGAAATCTGAAACCAGCCTTAACAAAATAAATCTGCTCAGATTCTGGTGAATTCTGTTAATTTTAGAAGTATTCATCAACAGTCCTGGGCTTTTGGCCGCCTATACTCTATAGACTGCCTTTGTGGCATGGTGCACTTTTTCCAGACCTGTTCAGACTTTGTTTTTCCTGAGGTGAGCAGCACACCCACGGTGAAACATGGCTAAATGTGCATCTTCCTTCAGGTGTGGGGTAGTAGCTGATCTGTCAGATTGTGTAATCTCTGTAGAAAATATTTTACCCATTTTAGCATGTACTATGTGAACTCCTAAATACTTTTTATTCAATGTGCTTTTGTACGAATCCTTACTAGGGCCCCATTTACATTAAGTGAATCAATACATGAACATGTTGCCTTATGTCTATTAGATGCCTGTATTGACTTTACATTTTTTTCCCCTTGCAACCGACTATACAGCAACCAGCTACATTTACCAATGCCTGGGTGATGTGGAGTGGTACATAGAGATGAAGCTGTCGTCTTGGCAACAGTGAGTGAAGTGTCGAAAATCCCCATGGAGAAGCCAGTGCTCTGAGAATAGGTCACTGGAATCGGGGACTCACAGGTTGGCCACTGGTGAACCATTCGGACAAACTCCTGTATCATGTTAAGCCTTTTTCTTTGCTGTCCAAGTTTGATTTAACTGAATGTTAATATTTGCAACATTTCCAAAACAATATTTAGACTAGCACTTCTTGTTCTCAAAGTTATATAATATGTGACTATATTTTAGCAAATCCTGATTTTTACTTTGTTTTATAAAGATAAATACGCAGCACATAGCCCAACACTAACAAATAGAAAAATGTGTCATACTTATTCATGTACATTAAGGCAATTGGTAGCCTGATTGAGTCCACTATGTAATATAACAAAGGTCACAGTGTGATATTTCCCTGAACTCAGTCTCTTGCACACTTTGCTGAATGTTTTGTTTGCACATGGCACATTTGAGCACTGTGAATGTGGAATTCTGCTAAGAAAATCTGCAATATAATACAGTATAAGTGATTGCCCATTTATATGCACAAATAATCTGTGCAGATTTTGGGGCATGCTGTTACATGATGTTTTGTAACCAAAATGAACACATTCTATTTTAAGACCATTTCCAAAGAGGACCTTTTCCATCATACATGAGGCCACTTGTGCCCAATAATACTTAGTTTTGTATAGAGCCATGATATATGGCTGCCCTAAAGATGCATGGGACTCCTACTATATACATTTCATGCATTAGTTTACATAGATTTTTCTCTGTCATATTCCACAGTAAAATTGGCAGTGTGCTCCACTAAAGGCATTTACCTTAGGGTAGATTCACACATCCATCTGTGACAATCTAGACACGGACCATGATGCATGGAGCGGCCGCAGGTCTCCTGAGCCCGACTCTGCAGACTGGGGCTATTGAGTTCTAGTCAGGAGACCTATAGTCTGTGAAAGTGACACACAAATGTGAATCTAGCCTCAGAAGCTTATATCTCTGAGCGCATCAGTGTTAGGACAACACTCAGGCGCCACGAGATACACCTGTAGAGTATATAAAATATTGTAAGCTGTTATCGGGGATAATTTATCATACATAAATGTTACTTAATCTGTAAAGCTATTAAGTTATAAATTAGGAACATGAATGCAGCCTGACTGCTTTGTCATGTTCGTCAGTCTCTAGCAGCATTGTCACTTGCCGCTTAACGGATACCAATTACTCAATTTGCCTAAATATTCTGCACTAGGGATCTTATGTTTTTCACTCTGGGTTACTGTGTCTACTACAAGTTCAGTACTATTACAGGTGAGCGCTCACATCAGGCGGAGGATCAGGTTCCCCCAGGAATTAAACTTTGCACACAAAGATGTGAATTCAGTGTTATCTATCACTGCTACACTGTGGTCACATAGGCTCAACAGATGGGTATTGTCTGTCATGTCCATTTTTTTATAAGCCCAAACTATTTAAAGCTTGGTATCAAACCATTACTTTACTAGTTTGCATTGGGGTACTACATGGAAAAATAGTAACTAACAAAATGAATAACTTTTTTTTTTTTTTTTTTTTTAAATTGATTGAAGCAAAAACATGATTTGATTACATTTGTAGAATTGCTGCATCACTAAGTGTAGGACATATGGTCCAGTATTATCTGGCACTAAAGACCTAAAATATTATTCCAGATTTAAGGCAGTTCTGCTCTTAACATTGATTTGGAATAAAAATTCTTGTTGCTAGTATTAAACTTGTAACTTATATTGCCTAGTCTACTTTTTATCTTTGCTCCATTTACTAGATCGGTCATTACCTGCTAGTCCAGATCCTGATGGGGCAGAGATTCAAAACACCACAATGACAATTGAGTCATGTAGTGCACCTTCACAGTAGGCATAGCTGTGACTGCTGGCGTGCTCCTGTAAGGGAAGCTGCACCGAAATATATATTCAAAAGCATACAGTGGGTTATTAAACATGTATAAATACATCAGGGGGCAGTACAGAGATCTCTCCCATGACCTGTTTATACCAAGGATGGTGACAAAGACGAGGGGGCACACTATGCGTCTGGAGGAAAGAAGGTTTCTGCACCAGCATAGAAGGGGATTCTTTACTGTCAGAGCCGTGAGACTCTGGAACTCTCTGGGAGAGGAAGTGGTGATGTCCAACTCACTTAATGAGTTCAAGAGAGGCCTGGATGCCTTTCTTGAGAACAATAAAATTACATCTTATGCTTAGTGATGGTTAATTAATCCAGGGATTTAATCTGACTACCAGATTGGAGTCGGGAAGTGAATTTTTCCTCAATGATGTAAATTGGCCTATACCGCATGTTTTTTTTGCCTTCCCCTGGATCAACGCTGCGGAATAGCTGCAGTGCACAAGAAATAGGCTGAACTGGATGGACGCTTGTCTTTTTTTTCGGCCTTATAAACGATGTATCTATTAGTCATCTACATTAATCTGTTATCATCTGAGTGATAACTACAAGTATGTACATGGGTGACCAATGTAGTTCAGGTACGAGCTTCCTTATAAATAGGGCTGACTTGTAAGCATTAGTCTACAGTATGTTTACCACTTGGTGTAATGGCTTAGTGGACCTGACTTCATAAGTTGTTTTCCTTTCTGGGGCAGGATATGTTAGTGACCCATCCATTAATGCACAGTTCTGATAGGGAACTGCAACTTCACTGCATCACCTAATAGATTTCAGACTTCTGTCTCCTGTCAGAGGCTCAGGCTTTTAAAGGGAAGCTCTTATCAGACTATAACCTATTGTTTAAAACATCTTTTTGTATTTTTTTATTTTTACATTTTGGCAATGTTCTTCTTTCTTTTTTTTTTTCTTTTTTACTTCCAGATCAGTCTTCATTTTTCTGGATTTTCCAACTTAAGCTGAATAGTTCTTCCTGTTGCTGCTGCATTGATTCTGCAACAGTTTTTAGTGTTTTGTTTTTTTTTTTGTTTTTTTTTTTTCCCCCTCTGTTAAATTTTTTTGTCTTCAACCCTTGGCATGTACCGCAGAACTCTGTTAGAGTGGCTATGTTTAAATTGGCCATCTGGGCTGAAGAAGAAAATGCCCACAGAGATGTTTTGTAGTATATGCCCAGTTGGTTGAAGGGAAAATGTGCAACTATTTGGAATGAAGGGGCACATGAAAAAGACAAACTGTTCCAGAGTTAGTGGAGCAGTTGCGGTTGGAGGAGGTAATCTTGCAATTTGTACATTGGCCACTGGGGCTTTTTTTTACACTCGTACCTACTATGCTTTCAGGAAGAGTTTACAGCAAGGATCCTTATCACCAGACCGGATTACAATAACAGACATTACCTCTATATACAGCTGATAACACAGGATCCACCATTCCCAATATGCAATGTCTCAGCTGTCCCTGCTCCCTCTCCCATCAGTCACCTTTGCACACACTCATTAGATGTTTTAATACAAAAGTCAGGGCTGCTGTCTGTTCATTGTGGCTAATGTGCATGTAGATTTCTTGAAACAGGAGGTTAAATAGTGGCCAGTGTGGAAAATGCAAGAGTTTTATTTTTGATATATGGGGGAAAAACATTTCACACACAAACCTGATTTAAGCAATAGGTCATTTTCTGATGGCTGCCCTTTTAAGGCCCCATACACATTATACTATCGTCAACTGAACAGGATCGGCCAACAGTCTGTGCATGGGGGTCCTCCGTCTCGGGAGAGAAGGTTCTGGCACAATGGATTTCCCACAACTTATGCTTTTGGTTCTCTGCGAGATAAACCCCTAGAGGAGTCTGGCATCAGCTCACTCTTATCTATTGTGGGTGGGCATAAGCCCTTCTAGGAAGTGAGCAGATGGAAATACAATGATTAAGAGCTGCACATCTGTACACCAGTGAGAAATGTATTATGGGTAATTGTACATCCTGAGCTGAGACCGCTTCAGAAAATCCTTTCTCAGTGTGTGACCAAGTAACCCAGGAATCAACTTCATAATATGGATGTTATTGCTTTTGCTTAACCTCCTGGTCCTCTGAATGTGGTGAATCGCGGCACAAAACCATGATTATTTGCTGCGCAAACAGCTGCAGTATTACAATATGGTTGAGAGAATGCCTTAAGATAGCGCACAAAGAAAATATATTAACTGTTCGGAAAGAGGGGCTTCTCTTATATAAATGGTCAAGTGTTAGGATCAAGTATGCTTGTCTACTTACAAAGGTAGACAGATTGACTGCCATTTAGTTGTGCACAGTGGTTTCAATCTCCATGCACAGATTTCTCATTGTACCTTTAGGAACACGCTTCAGTTATTTTAGGCTCTGCCAGACACTTGTTTCCTGTACATAGAAACTTTGATACTGACCACTTGATACAACAATTGGCTGCTAGATTGTGACTAAAACCCCTGACCAACCATCATGAAGAGTTTTTTCATAGCTTTTATGCAGGTTTTCTGGTAGCGATCCACCTGAACACAGGGCTGTGGACTCGTGAGCCAGGATTCAGAATCCTATATTTCTCCATAATCAGTTTCTCTGCTGCCTTCATAAATGGCCAGTAATTAGTTCTAACAAATTTACTGTCATAAAATGGTAACCTCATTGTGCTTTTGATAAATATGGGCCGTAGATTGATAGGACAGAAAATAAATTTATATTAACATTTCTAAACTTGTCCACAAGCCTATAAAAATTATTAATCAATAGTTGTCGTTGTCGCCCCCCCCCCCCCCAACTGCAACTTCACAACCCTGCCTGAACATCATTTTTATGAAGTCCTTCAAATACTGACTAGTATTTAATGATTTTTATGCCTCTTGTAGATTACACCACGATTTCCTATGGTGCGGCCAGCTTAATGACCCCCCCCCCCCCCCCCCCCCCCCCATGTGTGATGACTTGACAACAATCTGTTAAAAGGAAATGTGCCATCTGAAAAAAAAAGTGTTTTTTTTTCTTTAATTTTTCATATTACTATTAAAAATGAATATCCTGAAATCTTGCAGTTTTTATACTTGCCACTAAGCTGAATATTAGACCAATATTTATATTTTTTGTCATGTAGAAATTTGCTTTCAGTAATCTTTACATCACAGGCAGGATTTTGGTGAAATATATTGCTTACGTGGATAATATAGGGTCAGTCATCCTTTATTGCACAATCGCCTCTCTACCGGTCACAGGGCATGCATCGAAAGCTTGCATAAGTATCATCTCCAGACTACGGTTTCCTACAGTTCATGTGGCTGCTGTAAAGCATATTTCTCATCACACGAGCACATAAAAAATAGTTTCATCCAGAAAAGGCCCCATTGAATTACGTTGGGCCGAGTGTGGTCCATTTTTTTTTTTTACCCCCGGATAGCACTCTGACCAAAAAAATGTGAACGAGCCCTTCATATAATGAATAGCAGCTTTGGCAAGGTGGATGCTCCTGTAATCAAGTGCAGGACCTAGAATAAAAAAAAGGTTTTACTATCCTGTTTTAATTGGTGTAAAAAAATGTAAAAAAAAAAAACTAGGTGATTGAAACGACCTATGTTCACACGTTTGTTTCAGCGTTTTTTTAATGCTCTTTTTATGCAAATTTTCAGCTGCGTTTTACAGCGCCAGCAAAGTCTGAGATTCCAGAAATCACATGCACACATGGTTTTTTGGGTTTTTTTTTTTTCAGGATTTTATGCTTTGTTTTTTTTTTTTTTTTGCAAAATAGAGCACGTCGCTTCTTTTAGCGTTTTTTCACCTATTGGAAGTAATGGCTTGTGAAAAAAACGAAGGTGTCAGGTTTTTCAGCATGTTTTTTTTTTTGTGCCCAAACCAGGATGAGTATTTTTTTTTTCTTTTTACACTGAACTTTATGTACACGCATAAGAGACACAAGGACAGTGAAAAAACGCACCAAAAAAGCAAGAAAAACCCTGAACAACCTCCTGGCAAGAGATCAGGTTTTGCTGCAGAAAAAAAGCTGAAAAAAACAAGATGTGTGAACGTGGCCTTTACAGTAAAATCTAACAAAAAGAAATGTTTAAAGGCTGAATGTCGATGGCAAGACAGCAACATATTTGTGTTTGGTGCTAAAGTATTTAAGGAACATGGATAGTTATTGAAAATTCTGAAAACCTTTCCTGCAAGATATGTGACAATTCTCACAAGGAGGTTTGCCCATCACCTGCCGGTGTGGAGAAAGGAAAATAAAGACTTCTCTGGGTTCAACTCTGAACTTGGATCGCCATAGATTTTATAATTAATGTTTGTCTGTTTCATTTGTCCAAAGAAATCTGTGTTTCGGGGCTGTAATAATTACTCTTAAGTATGTCTGTCTGAAGGTAGCCTATGCACAAGGAAGTGATTACAATAGCTCTTTCCACTGGGGCTAAACTTAAAGGCAATTTTGTCTCCTGCAGCTGAGCTTACTATGTAGATAAATGCATCTGGTGTTTCTGTAAAAGGGCTCTCCTAAGCGACACCTCATGTTATATTATGTACAGTTATGGGAATTCCCATGGTTTGTCTACTAATCTCTGAAAATCCTGCACACCAATTTGTTCCTGAAAAGTCCACTGATCAACCCACTACTCCTTATTGCTGATGGTACCAGCAGGAACAGTCAGTGCAACTTGCCACTTGCAGTAATCTGCTCTTGTCTGACAGAGCCAGCAGTACCTTTACAAACACTTTTTTTGTGTTTTAGTAAAACACGTGGTGACAAGTTAACTGCACCTTTTTAGACTTCTTTATTATGCAAGTACATTGGGCCTCATACAGTCTCCTGCAAGAACTGTTTTTAGGCCACAGCCCCACTATCCGTATTCGGTCAGTATTTTTTCTCAGGAGTGGGAGCCACAACCAGGTGAGGAACAATCAGAGAAAAAGTATAATAGAAACAAGTCACCAATTCTGCATTTATCACACACTCCTGGTTTTGGCTCCCCCTCCAGAGAAAAAATACTGACCGAATACTGATAGTGACTGTGGCCTTAACACTGAAATCAGATTGGGTCCCTATATGTATCTCATCATGCTGTATTGGACCTTATGATGTTTTTTTTGTTTTTTGATCCCCTTCATTGAGCTACTGTCCTTTTTTGTTACACACGAAGTAATTCTCGGAAAAAAATATGACCAAGTGACTGTTGCCTAAGGCAAGGAAACCTTCACCTTTTTTGTACGGACTGTCGACCTGTTTTTTCCTTAAATCCATAAATTGAGTGTTTAAGCCAAGTGCACATACCCTTTATGTTGTCAAAGTCCCAATAACCCAGGCCCTTAGATCTCCATTCTATAATTCTTTTATTTTTCTAGACTCCTCTAAGCTGTAAAAAAAAAAAAAAAAACCACGCACAAAGTTTTCTTGCACATAAATACCTGAATCCAATCCCATTTTTAGCACTAAACATAGGATGTAAATAAAGCAGTCATTACCTTGCAGTTCATTCAGTCGTGTGATTAAGGCTCCTGGTGCCTGTTTCAATTAAAAGCCTCTCTTCTGATTGTAATGTACATTAGCTCTATTTGTAGAACTATGGTATTTTGTGATGAATAAGACTGCAGATTCATTGTCGCAGTAGAGATGGTCATACAAAGTAGAAGACTGTTGGCAGACCATCTAATGTGTTTGGTTTGCTGTATCTGTCCTGATGTCAGAGGCTGAGAAAAATGTTTAGCTATGTTGTTTTTCAACACATCACATCCTTCAGTTCTTATGAGATGTTTGTCTGGCAATGACTTTATCCTCTTCCCACTGAGAACACATACCAAAGCGGGGGATTGGAAGGAACAGCTGTGAGCTGTACTAGCCTACCCCGACAGTATGGCCACCATAAGGGATAACCGCTTTTGTAGATGTTACTTAGTGCTTCTTGATCTTTTTGTTCTGCTGAAGTGTGGATATTCACTAGACACATTAAGCAATTACGTTTTTGTCACACTTCCAATGTATTGGTGGGTGATTTACTTATTTTCTAACATTTTTGTTGCATAGTTACTAAGCCACCTGATGGAGATGTAGTAGTGACCACTTAAACCGCAGTAGATGCTGCTGTATTGTAGCGTACATCCACCAAGAGTCATTTAAATTAAACTTGGACAGCACAAGGTTAAAGTCTTGGACATGCCTGCAGGAAGCCAAAACTTTGGTTTCTGTTGCCGTTTAGTCAGTTGAAAGGGGAAAAAATACCTTCAAAACATTTTTCTGTTTTCAAAGCAATATTGAATTTTATTTCCCATAAATTAGGAGCCCAAGTCCACTGATACTTGATCAAAGCTACATAAACACCAAAAATCAAGTAATCAAGGCAGAAAGAAGAGTGTTAAAAGAGCTGGGATTTTGTGTTCACGTGAAACATCCTCACAAGGTGAGCAGATGCATTATGGTGAATTGTGGGCCAAACAAACTTTTTAAGCCTATATCATACTGGAGGTATAGGAAAAAATGTTAGTGGGAACATGTCATCTAATTCATGCTAACGTGAAATTAGAAAGTGCACTAATTGGCTTTCATTTCAGCACAGTATTGTTTAAGGTACTGTATGTCCACATGGGATTTTTCAACCTGAAATCTGTTGCAGCAAAATTCTCACAAAATAATGATTAGGATTTTGTTGCACCTTTTCACCCTTTGCAACACACAGGAAATGAAAATCCATAGCATAGATTTATTTCATCCACGGTACTTGACATTTGAATAGACCATTTAGGAAAATATTAGATTTAGGTCTATAAAATTGATGCATGTTTTCATACCATATAGTACAAATGTTGTGTTACTTTGCTGTATCGACATCAATCCTTATACAGATCCATGTTAATCATAATAATATGGATGCACTCAATTGAGGAACCAAAAATCTGGGCTCCCTTGGGAAGCAAAGGAGACAAACAAGGTGCAATACAACTCCAAACTAAAATCAGAAATGTATTCTGAATATTTTAAAATATAATAATGAAAAGCAACCATTCCAAACAATGGTATCAAGACCAATAAATATCTAATGAGGATCATCGAAGTATAAACCCCTATATATTTTAGGATAGATATCCAAGTATGCAATGGGTAATATTGGGCACGCTGTGAAATATAAATCATGCTTATATATTTAGTGAGCATTATAATATATCTGTTTATATCTCAAATGACTCATGCGTAACTAGAAATAGGTCAAAGAAAGTGGCCTCAAACCCATCTCATATATACCATAACATGTACTGATATTGCAGAGTATATAAGGTACAACAACAGTCATATAGCTCCCAGTGAAAATAACAATAAATAAATGAGGTAGATACATAAAGTGCTAGTTCATGAAACCTCTGTATTACACTAGTGATAGTTTTTGTGGTATTACAGTAAAAAAAAAAAACGCTGAATTAGGAAAGGGGAAATAAAACCATATGGAGCAACCTTACTTTGCAATGGTACAGACCCACTTGTGCCGAGCCCCGTTGTGTTGCTGTAAGCCCCTGAAATGTATAGTCTCGTGCTGGCTAGTCTAACATATGTTAATGCCAAATAAATAGTCACCCCTTCCTCCACCCATAATTCCGCTCACCCCTCTGCTCTGGCATCAGCGATTCAGTCACACTGTTGTATGCCCGAGGATGGCATCGCAATCCTAGGACTGGCTGTCTGCTCTCCTGACCTGACCTTGATAGCTGCATAGAAATACATGCTGTCACGCTCAGGTCAGGAGAGCAGACAGCCAGTCTTAGGATTGTGATGCCATCCTTGAGCGAGTAATACGGCCGTCTGACTGCAGTCAATCAGTGACGTTGGCGCGGGGGAAGGAGTGAATATTCATTTTAAATTTACATATGCTTGACTTTCTGCGACAATAAATTTTCCGGGGCTTATAGCAACACAGCGGGGTAACGTACACTAATAAGTTACATATCCTGAAAGGGTTGCCCAATCCCTATTTCAGGATATGATTAATAGGGTACACAAAAATGATCTGACTGATTCCCTTTAATGACTATCCTCCCAATAATCACTCATTAAATTCACTATTGTCCTACCTCAAATGCATATGTGTGGGGTTTTAGTAATACATATTTCCCTGTATAGCTATAGAGTATCAGTCTTCTGTTGGATGTACACATTGAGCCCTCTCGGTATGTCTCCAATGGAAGGCTCAAAGTGTGGTGTGAACTAGGACTTGGTTGTATAGAGTAGACCCCAAATGTTAAAGTGCCTTTGTTTGGTCTTGCTGCTTTTAGTACTTCAATGTTTTTCTTTTATGCCTTTTAGATAATAGTAATGTACCTCCAGGTCCTAGAATGTGAAAGGAATCAGACACTCGTTCAGACCGCCTGGTAAGTTTTTTTGTATTCAAAGATGTTTTTGTTTCTCGCTAACCAGTTAGAGGTAGCAGAAATGCGTTAGTGGCATAGTCAGAGACTTAGATTGTAAATCATTTTAACACGTGTACACATACATGATTTTCTGCTTACTGTTTTCATGGCATGAGCAAAAAATTAATTGGAGATCTCTGTTTAACTTTGTTCTTTTTTCTACTCTTTGGTTAAAGGGTAGTCCATGATGGTAAGTCATAGAACTCTGCCCTCTGCACCACACCAACCTCCGGATGGCCTGATTGGCTGCCCTTCTCTTCAGCCAATGCAGTGCGAGCTCTCATCCGTGACTCACTGAAGTGGTCCATATCCATCTGGTCGCATCTTCTAGTTCTGTGCTGGTGTCCAAAGGATTTGTATATTTGCTTTCAGAAATCTTTTTGTAATGTGCTGTTCACAAAAGGGAAATGTTATGTTTCGTTTTACAATACTTGCTGTCCTTACAGTTCTGTAATGCATCTTTTAAACTCATCCTATACATTATTGGTATGCATTGGAGGTAATGCTGCTATTGTAAATTGTAAGGTGAGTTATAAGCCAGTAATGATGCAACTTACCAATGATAGTTTTATTGGCATTTTACATAGCTTTAACATTGTGTAATGTTTTGCAACTTTCTAATATACTTTGAGTATTGATCTCTCAACAACTAAGACCTCCGCTTGCTGGGAGTAAATGAAAACTATACATGAATAAACGAGGACCTGTGATTGGTGATAAAATAAATAGTATTGTAATATATTTACTGTATTCACCTTAGAATACATACTCTAAAAGTACTACTGTAGCCACACCATAAGATAAACATAATGGCAAATGCTTCCTAATTTTAATCAGTAATGAGGCATGTAAATTGCTAAATAATTGTCATGGGACAAACTGAAATATTTGAAGTGTTTAGCCAGCCAGCTTGGTCACTAGTTTCATGTTTGCCCGCAAGTTGTTTAACACTCTTATGTTTGCTACATAAGATGATTTTCCTGAGGCAATAGACAGTACCTTGTTTAGCTTGGGCATGTCATTACACTATATATTTATTTATTTTACTCACTTATATAGCTCCATTAATTCCACAGCGCTTCACAGACCATATCGGCATGGTCCCCATTGGGATTAATGTGTTGCAGATAATATATATCCATACATATAGCTCCCGTTACATTTCACCACATGACCAGCTTCTACAGGGGTATGTAACTGTAGCACTTATTAAATAAAAAATAATAATTTGTAGAGGCAAAAAGCCTGTCCTGGTCATGTCCAAATGGTATGTGCAAAGCTCATAAAGTGTATCTTGTAAAAAGCTGCTGCTATCTTGGAAGCAGAAGGGTGTCAAGATGCAAAATCCTTTCATTCACTGTCAGCAAGCAAAGATTTTGAAGTTTATAAAATACAAAAATATATTCAAAAGTTGGTTCACTTTTCATTATTCAACTGTTTGGCTTTTATATAATAAGTGGAAAAGCCCTTTAAGTTTAAGGTTTACACAACAAGGGTACTGCTAATTGTTCTATACACACTCAATTAAATGAGAGGAGAGCTGAATGCAACATATATGTGCACATACTGTGCTTCAGACCTTGGTTTAAGCGGGTCATACAATCACTTCATGCTATAGTAATGTTTCTCCATCATCCTGTACTATGTCTTACTGATTGTAGAATGAAGTCCACCATGAGAACTTAAATGTCCCAGTCTTGATCTTTTGTAAATAATTGAGTGGACATTGCAGAAATAAGAACTGCCGAAAGTATTGGTACCATTTACCATTACACACTCAGGGCAAGTTCACGTGTGATAGAGCTGTGGCAGAAACTTCAGCTCCTGAATATTCCACTCCATACAACTAGGTCCATCAGATGAAGTGACAGTCACATATGTCTGCTACACATCTGCCCTGTGTTCTTACACCCTTCTAGGTTTTTCTCTTTAGCTATGTTAAGGAAAACCTAATGTTGTAACTGACACATTTTTCTTTCACCTTAATTTTACATGATTATTTTAAGTATAACCAAAATGAGAAGAAAAAACAAAGTATACTGAGTCTCCAAAGTTTCCTTAATATTGTTTGGCCCTTGTGTTTTTTTTATATAACCATATGTTGATTGCAAAGTAATGTGTCATAATTGTTTTTTTTTCTTTTTTAGGAACTACATGAATGATTGCCTTCGAACCAACGTATTTGTCAGATTTGAAGCAGAAGCTATTGCGTGTGCTTGTATTTATCTCGCTGCTAGAGCTTTACAGGTGATGGCTTAGGAAATTTTTTTTTTCTCCTCTTGGGCTTACTAAACAGCTCAGTATGTATTTTGTGGGCATGTACATACATATTACACGCATTGTCGCATGTCTGTGTCAGGACTCACTTCTGAATAGTCTGGAGTTTCCGGACATGGATAAATCCCATTTCACAGTGTAATGCTGCCATCTGCAGGTCACAGTAATTATATATTTAATGTAATAGCAAGTACTCTGCAGAATGGGGCAAGTGTACATAGCTATACAGTATTCCCATCATAAAACTGGTTATGATGGGAATACTGCATAGATATTTACATCAAAAATAGTGATGAATGTGCTGCCTTATAATTCTGTAGCATTAGTTAATTAGGCATCCTCAGGTGCCCTGCCCAACTAAAGAAATTGGTTTCCTTATGCAAGGTTACGTCCAATGTTCCAAGCTGTACAGTCTGTCCTTGTCTAAACCTCATTCTATTTCTCTTCAGATTCCATTACCAAATAAACCACACTGGTTTTTACTTTTTGGAGCTACTGAAGAAAGCATTCAAGAAATCAGTGTCTCAACGCTTAGACTCTATAGCCGAAAAAAGGCAAGTTGTATTGTCATCCATGTCATTTCAGCGCTGCTTTGTCTTCTGGTTCACAAGATACACAGGGTTAATAAAAGAAAAATGAGTACTTTGTTTAGGATTGGTGGTAGGGGTTATTTTACTTTTTCTCTCTCAGTGAATATAGTTAATTTTAAAATATGATGCTCATGATTTCTTTCAACAGCCAAACTATGACTTTTTGGAGAAAGAAGTGGAAAAGAGGAAAGTTGCCCTGCAGGAAGCAAAACTTAAAGCTAAGGGGCTGAATCCTGATGGAACCCCCGCCCTTTCTACAATGGGTGGTTTCTCTCCAGCATCTAAACCATGTACGTTTTCAGTTACTGTTCTGTATTATACATTATTTAAGCCTTTACCCTTTTATTGGCACCAAAAAGTCTTTTATGGTCTTTTTTTAGTTTAATTTCTTGTCAGTCAAGATTAGAAGTTACAATGTGAAACATATTCTGCAAGTTTTATATAAGCTAGTTAATGATAGACTGTTTCTGTACAAAATATATTTTTCAGCAATGTATTTGATATTTATTTGTATAGCATCTCCAAGAGAAGTAAAAGCAGAGGAGAAATCTCCAGTACCTACAAAAGTCAAGCGTGAACCAGAGGAAAAGCAGTCATTGAAGAGTCCCTATAATGGGTAAGTAGTTTTGGGTTATTAGTATGTACTCATCAGTGTGCTGCTTCCATTGGGCTTTTTGTTCACTTTTTTTATACATTATTTCCGAACTGTCAATGTATACAATACATATATTTATTTTTTAAAGTTTTTTTTTTTTTTTTTTTAAATGAGAGGAATTAAATCAATTATGTTATAAGTCTAGTTTTTATCGTTAAGTTGTAGCAAATATTCAGCCATGTGATATGTATCCTCTGTCGCATCCAGCAGGAGCTCTGGAGCAGGGCAGCAGTGGCAGCTATGTACCAGTGCAGTCCAGCTTGATCCTGCTCTCCTCAATGTAGTCCTTAATTAATTGCACAACTGTATCATGTTGGTAAACCTTGTCTCTGTGCTTTTCACCAATGTACACAAAAACAAATAGTATTGCACAAGGGAGCTCCCATTCTCTTTTGCCAACAGTCATGTGATCTAATGAATCATTGCCCATACACTCATGGTTTATCCACTGCTATATTCTGAAAGGTCTATTTGCTAAATTTTGCAGAGGCTATGGATGAGCTGAAGGCCATCCTTTGATCCTTTGTGTAAATAATGACACAAGGTTTTCTGCAGCAACAACCGGGTTGCTTTTGCCAAGGCCAATAATAAGGTGTCCCCTATCTAACTTTTTCTCGTTTTAGCTTGCGGAAAGAAAACAAAAGAAGTCGAAGTGGAAGCAGATCAAGGTCACGAACAAAATCAAGATCCCGCTCTCCAAGAAGACAGTGAGTAATTACACAAGATTTACTAATAACTGTGCAGACTTAGAGTGTATTCCTCATGTTAAAGTTCAGCCAAGCTATATATAAATGTGTGTAGTGATCTAGGAGGACCAGAAGTTTGTCATGTTTTTTAAAGAAGCACTCCCTTCAAAGTTTTTATCCTTTTAACCCTTTTGCAACCTTGGGAATTTTCATTTTTTGCTCCCCTTGTTCCCAGAGCCATAGCGTTTTTATTTTTTGGTCAATATGGCCGTGTGAGGGCTTATTTTTTGCTGGACGAGTTGTACTTTTCAACGCCATTACTAGTTTTACCATATCGTGTACAGGAAAACGGGGAAAAAATTCCAAGTGCGGTGAAATTTCAAAAAAGTGCAATACCACAGTTGTTTTTTATTTATTTTTATTTACCACGTTCACTGAATGCTAAAACTGACCTGCCATTAGTATTCTCCAGGTCATTACAAGTTTGTAGACACCAAACATGTATAGGTTCTTTTTTATTTAAGTGGTGAAAAAAAAATCCAAAATTTGGTAAAAATAAAAAAAATAACGCCATTTTCTAAGACCTGTAGCATCTCCATTTTTCGGGATCTGGGGCTGGGTTAGGGCTTATTTTTGGCATGCCGGGCTGACGTTTTTATTGATAACATTTTGGGGTAGATCCGATGTTTTGATCGCCCTTTATTGCAATTTTGCGGCGATCAAAAAAACGCAATTCTGGCGTTTAGAATTTTTTTCTCGTTACGCCTTTTACCGATCGGATTAATTCTTTTTTTTATATTGATAGATCAGGCGATTCTGAACGCGGCGATACCAAATATGTCTATGTAGGGGTTTTTTTCTATATTATTTTGAATGGGGCGAAAGGGGGGTGATTTAAACTTTTATATTTTTAAAAACTTTTTTTTTTTTTCACTTTTTGCTTAGGAGACTAGAAGTAGCAACTGTCCGATCGCCTCTGCTACATACAGGGGATCAGCAGATCACCTCTGTAGCAGAAATGGTCCTGTGCTATGAGCGCCGACCACTAGGTGGCGCTCATAGCGACCAGCTCATGACAACCGCAGGCGTCTGCTGCAGACCCTGGGTTGTCATGCCCACCCATCGGTGACCCGCGATCACGTGACTGGGTCGCCGATGGGCGGGGCTTAGGACGCGCTTCCCGGAAGCGTGCGTTAAATGCTGCTGTCGGAGATTGACAGCGGCATTTAACATGTTAACAGCCGCGGGTGGATCGCGATTCCACACACGGCTGTTGCGGGCACATGTCAGCAGATTATTACAGCTGACATGTGCTCTGTTCAGTGCGGGCTCAGCGCAGCAGCCCTCACTGAACCGGGGGATTACAGCCTGTGCGTACTAATACTTCACAGGCTGTAAAGGGGTTAATACATTGCAATCATCATATTATATGGCACTGTGTACTTACAATTGCTCGTTTTCTTCTCTACCCAGCTAATTCTTCTCTTTTCCATTAGGTCCATGACATCATGTGATTAAAAACTGACTAGCTGAATCCTTCTAAGCTCTATGTAGAAACAGGAAGTCTATTTTCCCTGTATGGCTGTGTGCCCACGTAGCGTTTTTCAAGCGTATATGCTGCGGAATTTCCACAGCGTAAACGCTTGAAAAACGCATGTATATCCGCACCCCATGGTCCCCAATGGCATTCCGCAATGTCAATGCCCATGCTGCGGATTTTTCCGCAGCGTATATGCTGCGGTCAAAAATCCGCAGCATGTTCATTAATTTTGCGGAAGCGCAGCGGAATCAATGTGCGGATGGTACCCAAGTCTGGATGAGAGGAGACTCTCCTCCAGACCTGGGTACCAAAGAACCTGTAAAAAAAAGAATAAAATAAAGTTTATACTTATCTTCTGATGTTTTCCCTCCGTCGCGCTGTTGTCTGAAGGACCTGCCACGTCATTGAGTCATGTGACCCACCACATGACTCAATGACGTCACCGCAGGTCCTGCACACAACAGCGTGAGCCGCTCAAGCCTCCGGACGGGGCAGAGAATGCATCAGAAGGTGAGTATAAACTTTATTTTTTTATTTTTTACCATTCTGAACAAGTTGTCAAGCACTTTTCCAAGTGATGCTTGGAGAAGTGCTTGATAACCCGCATGCGGAAATGCATGCAAAGACGCCTCACAAACTCTTCTACCTGGCGGGAAAACCGCATGTAATATCCGCATGCGATTTTCCCGCCAGGGAGAA
Source organism: Phyllobates terribilis (assembly GCF_046119375.1). Classification (NCBI taxonomy): domain Eukaryota; kingdom Metazoa; phylum Chordata; class Amphibia; order Anura; family Dendrobatidae; genus Phyllobates; species Phyllobates terribilis. The sequence continues at coordinate 263,447,731 of NW_027362763.1, read as the reverse complement.
GCGTAAAAAATATGCTTCAGGTCCGCAACGTGGGCACATAGCCTATGAGTCCCTGGAACGGGGAGAAGGGAGCAGCTGGATCTGGAGTTGAAGAGGGGAGTGATTTTTGCAGGGGCCAGACACTTGCTGTTTCTACATAGAGCAGAGAAAAATTAACTGGGTAGAAAGACAAAATGAGCAATTATAAATACACAGTGCTATATAATATGACTGCAATATATTAAGAGGATAAAAACTTTGATGGGAGTGTGTCTTTAAAGGGAACCTGTCATGGGAAAAAACACTATTAACCAGGGATATGGTGTTAATCTGCAGGTTAATAGCATCCTAAATCTGTGTGGCTGGTGCACTGAAAGCCCGGCAGCCTGGAGGAAATGAACTCTATTCCCCTGGGAAGCCTCTGGCTTTCAGTCATAGAGGCGCAGCTTCAGTCACTCACCGCTCAGTTTATAGTGAGTGGTGGCTGTAACCACAACCCTGCACTGATGAGACGACTGTCGGTCAGTAGCCAGGCTTTAAGTGCGGCGGCTGCACGGCTTTAAAATGCTATCAACGTGCAGATTAACCCCATAAGCCACGAGGGTGGTTTGCACGTTAATGACCAGGCCAATTTTTACAATTCTGACCACTGTCACTTTATGAGGTAATTACTCTGGAACGCTTCAACGGATTCCCCTGATTCTGAAATTGTTTTTTCGTGACATATTGTACTTCATGATTGTGGTAAAATTTCTTCGATATCACTTGCATTTATTTGTGAAAAAAACGGAAATTTGGTGAAAATTTTGCAATTTTCAAAATTTGGATTTTTATGCCCTTAAATCAGAGAGATATGTCACACAAAATAGTTAATAAATAACATTTCCCACATGTCTACTTTACATCAGCACAATTTTGGAACCAACATTTTTTTTGTTAGGAAGCTATAAGGGTTAAAAGTTGACCAGCGATTTCTCATTTTTCCAACAAAATTTACAAAACCATTTTTTTAGGGACCACATCACATTTGAAGTCACTTTGAGAGGTCTTTATGACAGAAAATACCCCAAAGTGACACCATTCTAAAAACTGCACCCCTCAAGGTGCTCAAAACCACATTCAAGAACTTTATTAACCCTTCAGGTGCTTCACAGGAATTTTTTGAATATGGAAGAAAAAAATGAACATTTAACTTTTTTCACAAAAATGTTACTTTAGACTCAATTTTTTTTATTTTCACAGGGGTAACAAGAAAAAATGGACCCCAAAATTTGTTGTGCAATTTCCCCTGGGCACGCAGATACCCAATATGTGGGGAAAAAACACTGTTTGGGCGCACAGCAGGGCTCGGAAGGGAAGGAGCGCCATTTTACTTTTTGATTGTAAAATTTGCTTTAATAATTAGCGGACACCATGTTGTGTTTGGAGAGCCCCTGTGTGCCCAAACATTGGAGCTCCCCCACAAGTGACCCCATTTTGGAAACTAGACCCCACAAGGCACCTATCTAGATGCACAGTGAGCACTTGGAACCCCCAGGTGCTTCACAAATTGATTTGAAAAAGTAAAAAAAAAAACACTTTTTCATTTTTATGAATCAATTTGTGAAGCACCTGGGGGTTCCAAGTGCTCACTATGCATCTAGATAGGTGCCTTGGGGGGGTCTAGTTTCCAAAATGGGGTCACTTGTGGGGGAGCTCCAATGTTTGGGCACCCAGTAGCTCTCCAAATGCAATATGGCGTGCGCTAACAATTTGAGCCGATTTTCCATTCAATTTGTGAGCGGACACCATGTCGCGTTTGGAGAGCCTGTGATGTGCCTAAACAGTGGAGCTCCCCCACAAGTGACCCCATTTTGGAAACTATACCCCTCAAGGATTTTATTAAGGTGTATAGTGAACATTTTGAACCCAGAGGTACGACACAGAATTTGATAACATTAGGTCATCATATTGAATAAGTTGTCATTAGTCTTGAGCGCAAGTGCTCGCTACTTGAGTTTGCATTGGGTACTCGGGTATGCACCATGTACAGCGTGTGCTCGAGTGACATGCTCGAGTCCCTGCTCCGCATGTTTCACGGTTATTAGACACCCAAAAAAAAACATGCGGGGATCGCTCGTGCATGGCAGGCAATCCCCGTAAAGTTTTTTTGGCCGTGAAGCATATGGGGCAGAGACTCGAGCATGTCACTCAAATACCCACGATACTCAATGCATACCAGAGCACCCGATGCAAACTCAAGTAGCGAGCACTTGCGCTCAACACTAGTCGCCATATCGTCATCTTTTTTTCTTACTTTTGAAAAAAACCCTAACCCCTAGCACAACCCTAACCCCTAGCACAACCCTAATCCTAGCACAAACCCAGCCCTAACCCTAGCCCAATCCTAACCCAAGAGTTTATTTTTGACGCCGTTCCTCGTGCGGTATAAGTAATTAGACGACTTTATTCTTCGGGTCAGTGAGACTACAGCGATACCAGAATAATATGGGGTTTTTATGACTGACAGCTGTCGCACACTAAAAGACGCATTTTTTGTAAAATCTAGTTTTTGCATCGCCATATTTTGAGAGCTATAATTTTTCCAGATTTTGGCAGACAGTCATTTGACGGCTTTTTTTTTGCGGGATGAGTTGACGTTGTTGTTGGTGCCATTTTCAGGCACGTGACATTTTTTGATCGCTTTCTATTCCGATTTTTGGGAGGCAGAATAAACAAAAACCAACAATTCAGGAATTTTTTTTTTGTGTTTTTTTATTCTGTTCCGCGTGTGGTAAAATTGATAAAGTAGCTTTATTCTTCGGGTCAGTACGTTTACAGCGGTACCACATTTATATAGTTTTTCTATGTTTTGCATTTTTACATAAAAGCAATTTTATAGAAAAAAAAATATTTTTTAGCATAGCTTTATTCTGAGAGCTATAACTTTTTTATTCTTCGGCTGATGGAGCTGTATGGCGGCTTGTTTTTTGCGGGACGAGATGACGTTTTCAGCGGTACCATTTTTATTTATATTTGTCTTTTTGATCGCGTGTTATTCCATTTTTTGTTTGGCGGTATGGTGATAAAGGATTGTTTTTTGCTTCGGTTTTTTTTTTTTTTTTTTTTTTTTTTTTTTTTTACAGTGTTCACTGAAGGGGTTAACTAGTGGGACAGTTTTATAGGTCAGGTTGTTCCGGACGCGGCGATACCAAATATGTGTACTTTTATTGTTTTTTTTTTGTATCTTTTTTTATAATAATATTTATTGATGGGTACATTATATTTTTATTTTTGGTGATTTATTTTTTATTTATTTTTTTATTTATTTATTTTTTTTTTTTTTTTTTTTTCACTTTCTGAAAATTTATATAGTTTATTACTTTGTCCCACTCTGGGACTTTCACTTTTTTTTCTCTGATCGCCTGCATGGCACAGGAATGCAGCACCATCCCTGTGTCATGCAGGCTGTCTGCGCTGGACAGGGAGAAGATTGTTTGGAGATGCACTGCGCATGTCCAAACAATCTTCCTGCTGTCTGGTGACCCGGATGTTGTCGTGACGACATCGGGTCGTCATGGCAACACCCGGGAAGCCTTTGCAGACAGCGCTGGAAGCCGGAAGAGGAGGTGAGTATCTGCGATCACCTCCCTTTGCCCCCGCAATGCTGCGATCGACTTCGATCGCAGCATCGCGGGGGTTAATGTGCTGGGAGCGGTGCAGGACCGCTCCCTGCACATAGTACCGGGTGTCAGCTGTGACAATCAGCTGACACCCGGCGGCGATCGCGCCCGCACAGCCTGTGTGCGCGCGCGATCACCATAACGTACTAATACGGGTCTGGCTCTTAAGTCCCAGGGCACAGACGCGTATTAGTACGTCAGATGTTAAGGGGTTAACACCTTATCTGCATGTTAATAGCGTTTTTTAACATATCTGGTTCCTTTTAACATGAGCCATAATTCGGAGAGACCTCTATGTTCATTAACCATCATCTGAGTTGGGATTGTTTTCCCTTAAAAACTTGACACTATTTACAGGTATTTTGATAATTCAATTTAAGTTTCCGATTTGTTTTTTTTTCATTTTAACGTAAAAATAAATTTTTATCACATTATAGCAGGACTAAGTACCTCTACCTGTATTGTATTCTGTATTGTTGGTGGCAGCTTATCTTCTATGAGAACAAAGGATGATACATGTTCAACTGCATTATACCCTGCCCTCCTTTGTTCTATTTACTGGCATGGGGGGGAAATGGGCACCCCATACCTGTCTAATCAATCAGGTAGTCCCACCGAACTCTGTTTGTATGACTTTGATCTTTGGGTACCTTTTTAATGTGTCACTTAAAAAAAAAAGTTACACTAATACTTTCTTTTATATTAAACTTGATTATGTTCGACTGCTGCTGACATTTGACATGAAAACCTAGGGTACTGCTAGCTTGCCTTATGACTGCAGTAAATGTGGGCAGGATTTGTGTGATGTCAATCCTCCCATCCCATACTGGGTGTTTGCAAAAGGATAAGGGAGAATTAAGTTTAGGGTCTCAGTGCAGTGCTATTTTGTTGGTGACTACAATATGATGCTGACATGTGGACAGTGTCAATAACAATGACTTTGTAACATAATTCTCCAGGTTAGTATGATGTCAGTGATAACAAACTTGTAATTCAGATGTTTTTAGAGTTTTTTTTAACAAGTCTATTTACCAAGAAAAATCCAGTTCTGGGGGTTTGATTGTTTTCCTTTTCATTGCATTTTCCATAGAAGAGAATACATTTTATATTTTGATAGACCAGGCTTTTATGGGTGCAGCGAAGCCACGTATTCATATTTGTTAGTCGTATCTGTTCCTGGGAAGGTTATGAACTTGAAAATGTTGGTCCCAGAAACAGATACTAGGATCTTTAACTGCTGTAACAAATGGAGGCTTTGGGGAAGGGAGCAGTTAGTCAGTGCTGCACTGCTCACCGGTCTTTACAAAGATCTGAGCGGAGTAGCCATATCATTGCAGCTCTCAAATCACAATAATTAGACAGTTCAGCAGTCAGTATCATACATAATAGGATTAGAAACATGGCTCAGTGGACTGTATCTCACATGAGTGGATTAGATATACGGCTCAGTGGACAATTACTGGGATCTGAGTGGTGCAGTCATATCATTGCGGGTGCATCACTCAGATGACAGAAATTACCGTTAAGTGCTCACCAGCGCCATGGCAGTAGGTTCATCCAGCAGTGAGTACCCATCACTGAATGAAATCCTCTCCACAGTGCTGGTGCCTGGACTGTGCTCATTGTGCAGCTGTAGTTGTTGTGATCTGAGGCACTCCAATGACGTGATGGCTCCGCTCAGATCAGCGATTACAAGTGGTGGGGATTGTGCGCTGGGCTGCAATAAAATGGCGCTGGGCAGCCCAGCGGATGTGACTAGTTAACGTTTGAAGCAGTCACAGCATAGGAGATCATTATATTGCTTGGGGTTGCCGCATTTGCTGTAAGAATCGTGTTCTTTTTTTCCACACCACCAACTATAAATGGCTGCCCCTTGTGGCTGAGTTTAAAAAGTAAAAAAAAATTACAAAGGTAAATTTATACACCTATTAATAATAAATTCAAAACATTTAAAAAAAATTTGACACATTCCCTTTTAAAGCTTTGAAAAATAGGACTCTAATGAGTAAAGATGGCAGCCCGTGTACAACAATACTTCCGGTAATGCTGCAGTGTTGTGCCAGTACTATATGCAGGCTTACGTTATTGATGTAGGGTATTTTCTAACATTGCATTTCTATATTTTTTAGCTATAACAATAGACGAAGTCGATCTGGAACTTACAGCTCAAGATCAAGAAGCAGATCTCGTAGTCACAGTGAAAGCCCACGAAGACATCACAATCATGCATCTCCACATCTCAAACTAAAGCATCGTGGGGATGATTTGCGGGGCTCAAACAGACATGCCCATAAACGGAAAAAGTCACATTCGCCTACCCCAGGCAAATCCAGGGAACACAGTGATCCTTCCAAAAAGCACAGACATGACCGTGGCCACCACAGGGATAGGAGAGAGAGGTCTCGTTCATTTGAAAGGTCACACAAAACTAAACATCATGGTAGTGGTCACTCTGGACATGGCAGGCACAGGCGCTGAATGCCAAGATCAGAAGGAAAACGTGTTTGTAAGGACTTTGTAAGTAGGTTTTTGTAACTATAAAACATTTGACTTCAAAAAATGGACATTCATCAAATATTTTTTGTTTTCTTTCAGTGTATTATCTTTTTGCACATTATACCTTCACAGTATGACATTAAAGAACCATAGTCAGAGGACATTGATCTTGAGTTGTATGAACACAGCTTATGTGAATGGTTTGCTGTAAAAGGTCTTATTTTTTTTTATATAAACTGACTGCAGACACTGGTATATTTAAAGATTATTTAAAGACGTGTGAAATCTTTCATATTGGTTTTAGTCTGCATGTATACAAATGGTATTTTATTAGGAAATAAATTAGAAAAGTCAAATCTGTGCTGCACTACTTGTATGAATTGTGTGTAATGTTCCCTGCTACGTACGTTCATACATACATAGTACGTTTGCGGCTTTCTTTTGAGATTATTAGTCATTGAATATTTTTCAGACAAAATAAATATATTTTAATTGTTAATGGTTTTGTCACCATTAATACGGTCTACTGCATGCTGGGAAAACAAATTAACAAAATGAGGGGAATATGTCAGGCTGTATAAGAGGTGTATGTATCAGGCTATATATGAGGCAAATTAGCAGACTATATATTCTGCTATGTGGAAGAGCGCTGGTGTATTTTATGCCACACTGTCGTGACTTGCACCATGGTTGTCTTTTAAACACTTTCTACACCTTGTCTAACAAGGAGACTACGCATCACTGAAAAAAGGTCATAGCCTAATTTACCCCAAAATTTCCAGAATTTTGGTGCCAATTTCTTGCACAAAGTAAGCCCACTAATGGGTATTGTAAACGCCAGGTTGGATTAATGGCACCAACTTTGGGGGTCAAGGTGAGTGCCTTCTTTCTAGAAAGAGCAACTGTAATGGGTGAACACTGAATTTACTGAGGAAAAGTAATGCCCTTAACAGGGTGGTACACTGCCAGTGTCAGTAACTAGTATTCCATATTAGCCTTCGAAATGTTCTACCTCGTATGACACCTCGCCTTACTTTAATGAAGACTAGGTCATCAGCTGGGCACAGGCGACTATCAGCATAACAAATTATGCCAGCTCCCGCACTTATTGTCGCCAAGATGATTTACTCCCCGGCCCAGTGTAACTTACATAATGCATACAGCTTCCCATCTTGTAAGTCACAGCGCAATTCACAAGCAAACAGAACAGCGCGCCGCACCTGAATCAATAACCTTCCGGGTGCTCGGCAGCCTGAGCAGGCGGAAGATTAATGTAACTGAAGATAAAGTCGTCAGTCCGTCCTTCAGGATGATCTCTTGTTGTTTATTCAAAAAATAATGTCCAGACTACGTTAAAAAAAAACAACATATCAGAACATCACCTTGCGTGTTTTGGAATAAAATTCCTTAATCATAGTTGTTCAATACATGTTACTACCACCACTTAAAAAGGTTATATCACACTTTTCACCTTTTAACATTTCTCAAATCAGGACACAGGTAATTGAGTGTGCATTCTCCACAATGAGAGAACCTATATGTATAAACTACAAACTCAAAGGACAAATAATACAGACAGCATAAAAACATCAAAAATTAATAAAAACAAATGCTAAAAGAAATCGCTATGCTCCTGATATCTGGTATAGGGAGCGTTATAAAGTTTGCACTAGACTAGTGGTTACCCTGCTTGGTCAATTGATAAAGCGATTAAAATAGGTCCGTCCTATTTTTTTTCGTTCCACTATTTACATATAGAAAGAAGAAAAAATTAAATTGATCAATCTGCTCTGGGTAACAACGTTGGGGAAATTTTCTTTTCTGCCAGGTTCAGTAATGAATTTAATGACCTCAAAAACACCTTTTGCAACAGGTTATCTATCCTGAAACAAGGTGTAATGTTGAGTATGATCATTGCTAAAGGAGTGTTATTCCAAACTAAGCTCCTAATTTATCACAAAAATTGTCTCCCAGTCTGTTTCAGAATTCAGATAAAACAGGAGATTCCTGGCTTAAAACCATAGGTTGCTATAAATGTGGGCATAATATGTGTAAGTTATGCAGGATTTTTTCTGTATCTAAAATATTTGTCAAAACGGGTCAGACATACAATTGATACAAGATTTAATGAGGTAACCGCAATTTTGTATTTTAATAAACTGCAATAAGTGCAAAGTACAGTATGTTGGTTGTACCACAGACCCTCTTAAAGTTAAAATTTATAGGCATATTTTGGACAGTGACAAAAAAAAATCTTAAGAGTGTTTCTTCAATTTACTGGCATTTTTCCCTTGTTCTCACAGGAGAGGTCTGTGGCATGGACGTTATAGAAAGGGTTAAAATGGATGTGAGAGATCGTAGGCAGGGCTGTGGAGTCGGTAAGCCAAATCTGCGACTCCGACTCCTCAATTTCCCTTACACCGACTCCACGACTCCGACTCCCACATATATTGCTTATATTTAAGTGAAAAATTTATTGTAGTACAATGTGAACATCATACATTTAATCATTTTTATGATACAATAATCAAGATATTTAGATAGAATATAATGATGGATAGATGGAGGGATAGAGTGTGATAGACAGATGACGGCTACAGACGTCAAATAGTACATTGCACATATCGCACATATAGTTCACACACATTGTACAGAGAGCACATAATAATCACCTACAATATTAGCATTAGTTACCTTCCTGTGACAGAGATGAGCAGTAGTACTTTCACTTTCTCCAGCTCGGGGCCCAGGAATCGGATCCTGTGCAGGGCAAGCACCCCACCCCCTCCTCTCTGTGGTGAAGACTGCAGAAGACAGGACAGAGGAGGGGAGATTGCCCCCTGCAGTCTGGAGCCAGTGCAGGACGGGAGCACTGCAGCATACAAGTGAGTTTTGATAGGTGCGTGCCCCTGCTTCTAGGGAGGGGGGGAGGCAGCTGCCCCTCGCTGGCTACGGCCATGATTCACACACAGCGTTTTTGCGGATCCGTTTTTTGCAGTAAAATGCAGTGTCTCTGGGCATCCCAGCAAAGTCAATGGGTTTCAAGATATGACATTCAGACTCATCGTTTTTTGAGGATCCGTTTTTGGGCTCAAAAACGGATCCTCACAAAGAATAAGCATGTCAGTTTGGCGTTTTTCTAATCTGCTTTTGCTATTGTAAACATTATCTATGAGCTCAAAAACCTTTAAGGTGATGCTTTTTTTTAAAAAGCTGATCTGCTTTTGCAGCTGAAAAACGTATCCTCAAAAAAAACGCTGTGTGTGAATGTAGCCTTAGATCAGGAATAGAACAGCCATTTATAGGACATTTCATAACTTTCCCAAATTCCTATGAAAAAATATTCCCCACAAACTGCATTGATCTACTGCACCCAATTTATTATATATTTTCGGAGTCGTCCATTTTATACCGACTCCACCAAAATGAGCACCGACTCCACAGCCCTGAGATTTGTAGGCGACTGCTATTAAACAGAGAAGCCCACTGGATATTTGTTTCACAGACTAGACAGCCTCATGTATTAAAGTTGAGACAAGGTCTTATTTACTGTTATTGATGGGTTGATCCAGGCATCTGTTTTTAGTAATTTTTAATGAAGTTTGTGTTTTCTGTCTGTATTTTTTGAGTTTGTGGTTTATACATATAGATTATCTCCATGTGGAGAATGCACACCTATTAACTGTGACCTGATTTGAGAAATGTTAAAGATGAGGGTTGTGACAACTTTTTAATGGTGACGGTAACATGTATTGAACAGCTATGATTAAGGAATTATATTCCGAAACGCATAAGATGTTCCGATGCGTATTTTCCCCTCACCCATGACAGCACACATGAGAGAGTAGGATCTGCCCCTATTACTGGACAGGAAGCCCCTAGCGCAAAATAAAAAGGCAACTCCCACTTCCTCCTTCAATGTGGTTTCCCGTCCTCAGGATGTAGGAGCCTTGAGCACGTGGCTGGAGCCACCGTGAATCATGGAACACCATGCTGTGTTCTATAGCAACCTCTAGTAAGAATGGCAGTGAGTACAGTGGTCAAGTTGGGCTCTGAAATGCTAATATCAGTCTGTGAGAATCTACATTTAATGATTCAGTACCTACTTATGTTTGATGTTTGGCCTTGGACTTTGTGGTTTGGTAACGCAGCCTGACGCTTAGGTGCTGTGGCTTAGTTGGCCAAGAAAGTCTGTCTGGTCAACAGATCCTGTGTTTGATTCTTAGTAATGGCTTGTGCATTGAGCCTCAGGGCTCGCCTCGTGGCTTGTGCATTGAGCCTCAGGGCTCGCCTCGTGCCTTGTGCATTGAGCCTCAGGGCTCGCCTCGTGCCTTGTGCATTGAGCCTCAGGGCTCGCCTCGTGCCTTGTGCATTGAGCCTCAGGGCTCGCCTCGTGCATTGAGCCTCAGGGCTCGCCTCGTGCATTGAGCCTCAGGGCTCGCCTCGTGCCTTGTGCATTGAGCCTCAGGGCTCGCCTCGTGCCTTGTGCATTGAGCCTCAGGGCTCGCCTAGTGCCTTGTGCATTGAGCCTCAGGGCTCGCCTTGTGCATTGAGCCTCAGGGCTCGCCTTGTGCATTGAGCCTCAGGGTTCGCCTCGTGCATTGAGCCTAGTGTTTGGCCAGCCAATTCAAGTCTGGGCTTTTATGTCTCATGGTTGACGTGCCACCTCAGGTCTCGTGTTGGATTGCCTGAAGGTTTTCAGGCCACTTCATAGTTGTGAAAGAGCCTGCTACATTACGTCTAGGATTTTACTTGGCTGTCTGCCTCATGGTGGGACTTGATGGGGCCTTCGGTGGAGTAGGACTTTCAGTGGTATGTACAGCTATGGCTTTTGCCTGGTGAACCAGCCAACTTGCGGCTTGTAGATCTGTTTTCACTAAGGACTCAAAGCTTCACTACTAGTGATGATCGAGCATGCTCGTTGCTCGAGATTTATGAGCATGCTCGGGCGAGCATCTGTTATTTTCAGCGTGCTCGGGGGTTACGTTTTCGTTGCTCCGTGAACAGCACTATACCAGTCTGCCCTCCTAACGGAGCTGCGAGTGGACTCACCGGTAGGGGGGCTGATCGTGCCAAGGGGGCGGCACTATACCGGTCTGACCTCTTAAGAGAGGTGTGAGTTGGACTTGCTGGTATTGGGGGCTGATAAACCACCAATCTACACTTCTGGTATGGAATGGTAAGATAAATTTTGATTGTGACTAGTTAGGTAGCACTACTTGTCTGCCCTCCTAAAGAAGGTACGAGCTGGACTCGCTGGTATGGGGGTGACGAACCAGCAATATCCCTGTCTATCCTTCTGATAAATGAAGTTGCACGACAGACATGGTTATACCGGATCTGGTAAAAATATTTCAAGACCAGTGTATCCTCCCAGTGAAAAGTGGTAAAATCGACTAATTGGAAATTAAGTCAGTGGAGCCATTATACCAAGTAAGTATTTTTGGGTTTGAAGTCATAAACTGATACATTCAACTAAGTGGCAAGTTGGTTAAATTTCCAGTTTGTGCGCTCTTTGAGTGATAAGGCGGCAACACTGCAATAAACCTATAAAGGGAGGAATTGATGGATAAGTTAAAATGTCCCCGTACCTGTAAGACTCCGGTGGAGAAGGAGAAGCTCCTTTGCTAGTTAAGATGAATGTCTTCACACTGAGGTAAGACCGTTCTGATTATTTCTCAAGCACAAGAAGATACGTTCTTAAGGTACATAGGTACATGTTTAACGGGACGGAATACTAGCACCTTAGCTTAAGACCATTTGAGGTTTGGCCAATACCATATGAGGTCTATATCTTTCTGACTGAGTCACTTCCATGGGGAAGAGAAAAAAAAGTGGTGTATCAAAGGTGATGGTTATCACTCGGGTTTCTTAGATTAGTTTTCAATCAAACTTTTGCATTGGAACTCATTTCAACTAACCATCTTCGTGGTTGGATTGTATTCACATCCATTTAAGTTGCAGAATTGATGCCATTATTGAGAATAGCGTAAATACAATCATCTCTGCATGAATGGTGGATTGTGGCTTTTCTTTATTGGAATAGCTCAGATCTGTGTTTTGCCCATTTTAGTTGTATCAGCTCTTTAGTACTTGGCTAGGATGTGGTAACCAGAAACTCCCCAGGATGAAAATCTCAAACTGTGTGTCCATTTGGCTTAAATACATTTCTTGGGGGGACTTAACGTTACACCATAAGGGTTATAATAAAGTATTAAATGTTTCTGGAACCCCTTTTGGCATACTGCGATGCTCAATCTACACTGAAAGCATTGAGTTGAGTAGATTTTGAACAATTATGTGATCATTGACCCTAGAAAGGGTTCTTACAGTCCAGATCTTGGCCTTAAGGGGGGGTCCTTCATTTAATAATGTCAACAATATTAGGGTAGAAACCCTAGTCAAAGCCTTGTTAAGGTTATCCGGTTCTTTGAATCGATTAACTTCTGCTTCCATTAACATGCCGAGTCTTAGTACCAGTTCCTAAATACTTCAGTTGTTGGTTAGGTGATTTGATGAGAACAGAATTTATAATCAAATCTCAGGAAGATATTCAACCATACATATAAGTGAAGTCTGTAAATATAGACCTTCTCTGGGAGAAGGAGGAAAAAGTTGTAAACAGCAAAAATTCTTGTTTACTCTTGTTGGCGCTTTTTGTTAAAGCTTCAAATTGATAGATACATTATCTTGATTGTGAAAGTTTTAGATATCATTCAATCTTCCTTCTTGAAGCTCTATCCTTTGAACTAGTATATTCTGGGGATCTTTCTTCAGGTGCTCCTACAGGGGTGCTCCCTCCCTATTAGAGGATTCCTTTGTTATCGTCTCTCGTGTGCTGTCATGGGTGAGGGGAAAAATGATAATTACTTACCGGTAATTTGATTTTCCTGAAACCTGACAGCACCCTAATTTTCCCTCCCTCTGGCTTTTGGTTGATGATGGTTCTCAATCTTCTCACAATGAAGAATGGGCTTGAGTGAATGTATAATAACTGATGATAATTTGGGTGACTCTTACTTGACTCCTTAGAAACAACATTGAAGGAGGAAGTGGGCGTTGCCTTTTTATGTTGTCCTTGGGGCCTCCTGCCTGCCCAGTAATAGGGGGGGATCCTACTCTCATATGTGCTGTCATTGGTTTTAGGAAAACCAAGTTACCGGTAAGTAATTATCATTTTTTTTGAAACGTTGCTGCACAAGATTTTTTTTTTTTTTTTTAATAAAGAACAAGAGTTCACCCTGGAAGACAGAGTGCCGACTTTTTCTTCAGTCACATTTATCTTCACTGCGCAGTTCCATCCAAAAATGTAAGTAAGGTTGTGGATGGAAGGGAATGTGACCTGACGCTTCCTCAGCAGCCCCTATGTAAATTCACCACACATGGGAAACTAGCACATGTGCAGTGTAATCTGAGCTGAACTCCCCATCATGTATATGACCTTTCAAGGAACTTCTTAGATATGTACAACCTTCCCTTGAGGTACAAAGAAATGCAGGGAGGGCAGCTAACTCTGAGAACTGACACCTGTGTGTGGGTATGTTCACACCGCTCCGCCGACTGCCTTAAAAAACACATGGAAAACGCTCAAGTTTTCTTAATAATGTCTGTTAATAAGACTTGCTGTTCATTTGTTCAGGCTATTAAGCATGTTTTAATTGCTTCAGGTCTCCAAAAACACACCATACTTTACAATTGAAGTCATTTCGGAGGTTAAAAAGATGCCTTGGTGTCTTTTCAAGCTTTTAGTCAGCATTTTGACTTAAAAAAAATGTGAGCGTCGTCTTTGTTTAACCCCTTCAGGACCAGGCAATTTTACTTTTTTTGTGCTTTCATTTTATCCTATTCTTCCAGTAGCCTTAACTTTTTCTGTACACTTACACATATGAAGGCTTTTGTTTTGTGGAAATTAAGTTTTGAATGGCACCATTCATTATACCGCCATAGCATTGCAGGTATGCTGATGGTCAGTTAAATTAGCGCGCACCCCCTGGCCTGCTCACTGTAAATGCTGCGGTTACAGATTGACAGTTACATTTAACAGGTTAACAGCACGGGCAGAGCTCTCTTCCACTCAAGGATGTTTAGAGGTAGATGATGGCTGAATAACAGTCATCATCTGCCAGCAAAGATACATTGTCAGACTCTGAGCTAGCATATAATGTAAATGCATGTCATATATCAGGGGTTAAGTCTCATTCCCACAAAATTTAGTAGCATTTTTTTTTGTATAGTCCTCCATACTCAAAGCATGCTACATAAAAATGCATTATACTTACTGTGTTTTTGCATTTCCCAAGGTCAGTACCTGTTTCAGCAGGTAAATACAGCCTGCCACACTGCATGCTCCTTGACAAACATTGGTCTCAAAATTTACTCAATCCAATCGAGCATCTATGGGATGTTCTGGAGAAACAAGTCGTATTTATAGAGGCCCTGTCTCACAACTTATATGGACTGGTTACTACCAGTGGCATAACAAGAGTCCGATGGGCCCCGATACAAAATTTGAGTCTGGACCCCCAACTGCATGTTGGTCAGATGTTTGGGCCCTTGTGGTGTTCTACAGCTTATAAAGACTTGCGTGTTTGCTCCATGTAATAATGTCCGCATCCTGGCCCCTTTATTTAACAATGTTCCCCATTCTTGGCCCTTTCCAGTAATAATGTGTCACATCCTGGACTCCCTTCTGTCACGCAGGCATTGTTCGTGATCATCTGTCAACTCCAATATGGCTACCACAAAATGGTCTGGTGCAAGCTATTCTGTTTCCCAGAACCCAGGGGTTGCTCTGGGCTTCACCCTTTAACCCCTGTATAGGTATCTGGACGTAAACAGGGGTCCCTTGGCTAGGACCAAAGAGTCAGCTGTTTGGTGGTGCAAGGCAAGCTGACAATAAGAATAGTCAGGTAGCCAGGTCAGATCCAGGAGGTACAAAATTGTCAAGCAGGGAAAATGTCAAGGAACAGAACCTATGGGGATGAAAAACCAGATGCACAGAGCACAGGTAAAGCCAAATAGCACAAACATTGACTGGCTGTGGGAAATGGCTCTTATGGGTTTATATAGTGAATAGCCCAACCAGTGATGACAGCAGAAACACCTTCTTGTTATAATGTCCCTAATCCTTGACCCCTTCCAGTAATAATGTCCCTCAAGCTGCCCCCCTTCCTATAATAATGTTCTCCATCATAGCCCCTTTTTTTAAATAATGTCCACCATCCTGGTCCTCTTCTTGTAATAATGTCTCCATCCTGGGTCCCTTCCTGTATAATGTCCCTCATACTGGGCCCCTTCCAGTTAAAATGTCTCCCATCCTGGCCCCCGACCTATAGCAATGTCCCCCATCCTATAATAATGTCTTCCATCTTTGCCCGTTTTATTAAATAATGTCCCCCATTCTGGACCCCTTCCAGTAATAATGTTGCTGTTATGATAGTGTAGCAACTCACTCGGGAAAATAGGTAGCACACTGTAAACTGCAACTGACACTGTTGGTTCCTGTAGAGCAGGGTTCTCCAACTCCAGTCCTCAAGGCCCACCAACAGGCTATGTTTTCAGGATTCCCTTAGTATTACACAGGTGATAATTACATCACCTGCACAGGCAATAATTCAATCAGCTGTGCAATACTAAGGAAATCCTGAAAACATGATATGTTGGTGGGCCTTGAGGATGGGAGTTGGGGAACACTGCTGTACAGACTAGAGATCTTGACCCCACAGTCACTAGTGGTTCCTGCGTGAGTTGAGATAGCCCTAACCACTTAGACCTATGCTGCCTGAAAGGCCGTCAAGTGCTTCACGTTCCTTCTAATGACCCGGAGGGCAGAGCAG
This sequence comes from Phyllobates terribilis, assembly GCF_046119375.1. NCBI lineage: Eukaryota > Metazoa > Chordata > Amphibia > Anura > Dendrobatidae > Phyllobates > Phyllobates terribilis. Next base: position 263,431,758 of record NW_027362763.1, on the reverse strand, counting down.
AGTGCAAATTACTTACAGAAGAGAAAGGGTGCTGAAATAGAAAGATCCCAGAGTGAGTTAAACAAACCATGAAATACTAAATAAAGGATTAAGTATGTAATGTTAGAGAATGTGTCACCTACATCCTAAAAATAAACAAAATATAGGTGCAGGGTAAGGAACATAAACAGCAGAGAGAAAACCCCTAGCTGGTCTTTAACTACCTGACTTAAACTACAGCAGTATGGCTCGACATCCAAATGAGACTATCACCAGCAGGAAATACCAGCAGGGGGGAAAGTATATAAAGCAACACCTGAAAGGTGATAGGGCAGACAAATGAGTAAATGAAAACACCTGTTACCCTAAAAAGACTGAAGCAAGGATAACAAACTAAAAATGCAGAGAAAATGTGTATCTGCTGTGGATCGGCGGACAGAAAAGCTGGCCACAAAGCACAAGCTCAAGGGTTCTAACCCAAACGCTTGACAGTTACTCATCCTGGGCCCCTTCCTATAATAATGTCCTCCATCCTGGGCTCCATCCAGTAATAATGTCCCCCCTCCTGGACGCCCTTCCTGCTATAGTATGTTCCTTCCAGGTATAATGTTCCCTATTCTGGCCCCCTTCCAGTAATAATGTCCCCTACCCTGGTATAATGTTCTCCATCCTGGTCCCCTTCCTAGTATAATATCCTCCATCTTGGTCCCTTTATTTACTTATGTCCTCCATCCTATAGCAATGTTTCCCATCCTGGGCCCCTCCTAATAATAATTTCCCCTTTTATGGGCCGCTTCCTGGTATAATGTCCTGATCCTGGGTCCCTTTCTGGTATACTGTTCCCCATCCTGGATCCCTTTCTGGTATACTGTTCCCCATCCTGGTATACTGTCCCCCATCCTGGGCCCCTTTCTGGTATACTGTTCCCCATCCTGGGCCCCTTTCTGGTATACTGTTCCCCATCCTGGGCCCCTTTCTGGTATACTGTTCCCCATCCTGGGCCCCTTTCTGGTATACTGTCCCCCATCCTGGGCCCCTTTCTGGTATACTGTCCCCCATCCTGGGCCCCGTTCTGGTATACTGTCCCCCATCCTGGGCCACATTCTGGTGTACTGTCCCCCATCATGGGCCCCTTTCTGGTATACTGTCCCCCATCATGGGCCCCTTTCTGGTATACTGTCCCCCATCCTGGGCCCCTTTCTGGTATACTGTCCCCCATCCTGGGCCACATTCTGGTGTACTGTCCCCCATCATGGGCCCCTTTCTGGTATACTGTCCCCCATCCTGGGTCCCTTTCTGGTATAATGTCCCCCATATTGGGCCCCTTTCCAGTAATAATGTCCCTGTCCTAGTATAATGTCCTCCTTCCTGGGCCTCTTTCTGGTATACTGTCCCTCATCCTGAGCACCTTCCATTAATAATGTCCTCTGCTGTTCTCCAACACGTTTGAAAAAAAAAAAAAAACGATTCCTCGTACATTCCCCCACACCCACGACATAAGGCGTCTTCTTCCATAGCCGGCTCAGAGGACAGCAGCTGACTTCAGCTTGCCCACCACCGGCAGTGTATGGTTTCACTGCCATGTGCCGCCCATGACAAGCATGCAGACATCAATTGCCAGCTTCCGGTTGGCCCGGCAGCGTGTATTGCAGTGCAGCGAGCCAATGGGTCTCTGCTCCGCAATACATTTCAGTTGAATGCGTGTCCGAGTACGCACATCCAGGTGAAACAGGCGCTGACGCCAGCAGGCCCTCCTACAGCACAGCAGGCTTGGCCATGGACGCAACCTCTGCAACCGCAATCGTTACGCACTTGGTCACCACTCCTGCCACATCTGATTTAGTAAATACTTGTATTTTCCAATAGTTTTGAAGCATCTTTTCCATAACTCTGTGTTGCACTGTTCCTCTGATTCTTTTTGAGTATTTATGAGTTGACTGCTGGGTGTTACTGTTCTGTATCAAATGGTCATTTCTCTACACTGTCCTGCTCTGGCAGCACTGTTTTCACATAGCATGTTATATGAGTGTCAAGGTGTGTAGCGGAAGAAAGAGGAGCACAGACTTTCTAAGAAAAGTTGCTTCAGAACTGCCCGAAGCGGTGACTATTTAAAATATGCTGCTAATGTCCGACCATCAGATGATACATATTCAGAGGTCTTGCAGACTTTCAGTGGCACAAAAGGAGCCTGCACATTGTTCTACAATAAAAAAAAATGACATTCCAAAAAAGTGCTGTAAAGTAAAAACGGATCTTCTACTAGTGGCATAACTGCGACGGAAAAGGCCTTGTGGTGGCAGTGTTTACCAGGAAAAGTCATATTTAGCTACAGTTCATTGAATAGTAGTAGCATAATGTTGTCTTTAGCGCCTACATCATGTACGCTGCCTCACAACTTATCAATTTCGACAAAAAAAAAAAAAGCCCATACTCTTCCGTACATACATTCATACTCTGTCTGTTTAAACCGCCAAACCTCCTGGATTTTGACCCGGATTCCTGGTTATCCCATGTACTACGTTTTTGGTTTGAAGGCTCTGATGGTAGCGTGTCTTTTTTTTCCCCAGTTTGCCGCATCAGTCACCATCTATTTTTGCAGATACAACCAAGGGGACCTTGTAGTGAACTCCAGATCCCTGTAAGGAGGTTAAAGTGTGCGCCCCTCAGAATGACCATCACAAAGTCTGACTGTGGCTTTCAGCTGACAGATTGGTACAATCCAGAACACAAATACTAGCTAGTCCATGGAAACCCCTTTACACTTTATTTACTTAGGTAAAGAAAGTTGTAACTTTACAGTAAATGTAGCACAGATTTCCTTTACTTATTGCTCCACTAACATCTGAGAAATCATCCTAATTTGCAAGTAAGCGGAGAAACTGAGACTAGGAAACTCCCTTTGTATAACCTTTCCTTCTGATTTCAGGTGTGAGTCCAGACCTTGTTTACACTGTTACAGAGTAAAAGTAAGGCCAATGACCATGCAGTCATGATAGTCTACAAGTGACTCATATTTAGGAGCATTAGAAACTTACTGCATGTGGCATGACTAGAACATTTATCTAGATACTGTACTTTTTCCTTTTTTTCTATCAAAAGGATAGAATGCACTTATTACTGAAAACTGCAGTGGAATTATAAGTTATAATGAAGTACAGAATCATATAATGTATGCAATATAACTATGACTGGATCAGGAATGGGGAAGGCATGATATGAAGTTGCCTAAAAGGTTCTTCTCCATGACCCATCTACATAATTTCCCGCTGTCTCAGTCCTTACTTACAGCTACAGTGCATTGTGAAAGTATTTGGCCCCCTTGAACTTTTCTACCTTTTGCCACATTTCTGGCTTCAAACATAAAGATATAAAATTCTAATTTTTTGGGGAAGAATCAACAACAAGTAGGACACACTCATGAAGTGGAACGAAATTTATTGGCTATTTTAAACTTTTTTAAAAAATTAAAAGCTGAAAAGTGGGGCGTGCAATATTATTCAGCCCCCTTGAGTTAATACATTGTAGCGCCACCTTTTGCTGCGATTACAGCTGCAAGTCGCTTGGGGTATGTCTCTATCAGTTTTGCACATCGAGAGGCTGAAATTCTTGCCCATTCTTCCTTGCAAAACAGCTCGAGCTCATTGAGGTTGGATGGAGGGCGTTTGTGAACAGCAGTTTCAGGTCTGGACTTTGACTTGGCCATTTTAACACCTGGATACGTTTATTTTTGAACCATTCCATTGTAGATTCTGCTTTATGTTTGGGATCATGGTCTTGTTGGAAGATAAATCTCCATCCCAGTCTCAGGTCTTTTGCAGACTCCAACAGGTTTTCTTCCAGAATGGTCGTGTATTTGGCTCCGTCCATCTTCCCATCAATTTTAACCATCTTCCCTGTCCCTGCTGAAGAAAAGCAGGCCCAAACCATAATACTGCCACCACCATGTTTGACAGTGGGGATGGTGTTTTGAGGTTGATGAGCTGTGTTGCTTTTACGCCAAACATATTGTTTTGCATTGTGGCCAAAAAGTTCGATTTTGGTTTTATCTGACCAGAGCACCTTACTCCACATGTTTGGTGTATCTCCCAGGTGGTTTTGGCAGACTTCAAATGAGACTTTTTATGGATATCTTTGAGAAATGGCTTTCTTCTTGCCACTCTTCCATAAAGGCCAGATTTGTGCAGTGTACGACTGATTGTTGTCCTATGGACAGACTCTCCCACCTCAGCTGTAGATCTCTGCAGTTCATCCAGAGTGACCATAGGCCTTTTGGCTGCATCTCTGATCAGTCTTCTCCTTGTTCGAGATGAAAGTTTAGAGGGACGGCCGGGTCTTGGTAGATTTGCAGTGGTCTGATACTCCTTCCATTTCAATATGATCGCTTGCACAGTGCTCCTTGAGATGTTTAAAATTTGGGAAATCTTTTTATATACAAATCCAGCTTTAAACTTTGCCACAACAGTATCTCGGAACTGCCTGGTGTGTTCCTTGGCCTTCATGATGCTCTCTGCACTTGAAACAGAACCCTGAGACTATCACAGAGCAGGTGCATTTATACGGAGACTTGATTACACACAGGCGGATTCTATTTATCATTACCAGTCATTTAGGACAACATTGGATCATTCAGAGATCCTCACTGATCTTCTGGAGTGCGTTTGCTGCACTGAAAGTAAAGGGGCCGAATAATCTTGCACGCCCCATTTTTAAGTTTTTAATTTGTTGAAAAAAGTTTAAAATAGCCAATAAATTTTGTTCCACTTCACGATTGTGTCCCACTTGTTGTTGATTCTTCCCCAAAAAAATTGAATTTTATATCTTTATGTTTGAAGCCAGAAATGTGGCAAAAGGTAGAAAAGTTCAAGGGGGCCAAATACTTTCACAATGCACTGTATATGTAGCGTCTTGTCTGCTAGTTCAGTTATGCATTATAATGAATATTTTCCCTAATGTTTCATTGCAATGATATTTCAATGCTGTCATTATTTTCCTTTACTGGCCACATTATTTTGAGTTTTAGAATATGGCTTTGAGCTTTTTTCTTTATTATTTGACCAAAAGACCTACGAGCTTTGTGGTGATCATCAGAAAAGCAATGGCCAACATACATAGTAAATAAAAGCTGGCCGAACTCGCAGATGTTTTCATCAGAATCGTGTAATTTATGTGTGAGACTCCCGAATGTTCCCCAACAGATGATCTAGGGGAAGAGACCGATCTGACTGCTCGTAAAAAGTAAAAAATGGGAATAGAAGCGCTGCTGAAGTAGAGAATGAATTCAGGGAATGGTTCAACACTGTTTTTGGATCAACAAAATCAGGTTAAAAAGCTACGTGATTCAGCATCGTACTGAAGCCTTCCTCAGGTCAAAATGTACAGGAGATAGGAGCAGGTGACATAGGTAAAAAATGCTAGAAATAGTAACCACCAGGAGGACATGTACAAATTATGTGCCATAGTAAAAACCTAACAGTATAAATACAATAAAAACAATACATAATAATCTTTTTATTTATACAGCGCCAACATATTCTGTAGCGCTTTACAATTCAGACAATTTACAGACATTACCATCACTGTCCCCATTGGGGCTCACAATCTACATTCCCTATCAGTATGTCTGTGGAATGTGGGAGGAAACCAGAAAAAACCCTCACAAACTTCTTGCAGATGTTGTACATGGTGGATTTGAACCCAGGACCCCAGCATGGCAAGGCTGTAGTGCTAACCACTGAGCCACCATGCATCATTATAAAGCAGAAAAACAAGGTAATAGTTTTTGTGCAAAGATTCAAAGTTGTGTAAATTAGTACAAGGTATTAAAAAAAAGAGGATACTAAGTAACTAAATACTATAGTGGCTGCTGGCCAATAAATAACACTACACTTTGAAGGCTGGACAGGTCCATGAGCCAGTGACAAAGCATCAGGCAGTAAAAGGCATTTTAGCTGATTGACAGGACTGTGAACCAATGAGAAAGCACCAGTCAGTAACAGGTGACAGGACTGTGAACCAATGAGAAAGCACCAGTCAGTAACAGGGATTTTAGCTGATTGACAGGACTGGGAACCAATGAGAAAGCACCAGTCAGTAACATGTGACAGGACTGTGAACCAATGAAATAGTACTAGGTTATGTGACAAGAGGTTATGTGAGTAAAAATGAGGACCATAAACAACAATAAAACTGTGGTTACTCTACAGTAGAATTATGAAAAGTAATATAATATTTTATAAACATTATAATCATAAACAGTTATTAACATCTTAAAATAACAAAACTTGTAGAAAGAATCATAAAAAATGTTTACTCACTTATATAGTGTCATTAATTACTCAGCACTTTGCAGATATCATCATCACTGTCCCCATTGAGACTCACAATCTGGATTCACTATCAGTATGTCATTGGCATCTGAGAGGAAACCCATGTAAACATGGGGAGAACATACAAACTCCTTGCAGATGTTGTCCATGGTGGGATCTGAACCCAGGACCCCAGTGCTGCAAAGCAACTGTGCTAACCACTGAGCCACCATGCCTCCCAACATTAAACAAAACCATATTAACCCCTTACTGGCCTGGGGCATATTAGTACGCCCCAGGCTATCACCCTTGGTCAGTGAAGGCTCCGGCGCTGAGCCCGCACTGAACCGGACACATGTCAGCTGATTGTTACAGCTGACATGTGACCGCAACAGCCGCGGGTGGAATCGCGATCCACCTGCGGCTGTTAACATGTTTAATGCCACTGTCAATCTCTGACAGCGGCATTTAACATCGCCGCGCCGGAAGCGCGGCATTAGCCCCGCCCATCGGTGACCCCGTCATGTGATTGCGGGTCACTGATGTGTGGTCATGGCAACCCTGGGTCTGCAGCAGACTCCAGTGGTTGTCACGTAAAGATTACTACGAGCGCCACCTAGTGGTCGGCGCTCATAGTACAGGAGCATTTCTGCTACATAGAGGTGATCTGCTCATCACTGCTATGATATAATACAAGAGAACCAAAGATATACCTCCGGTGGTGAATAATATAATTATATATATTTACAATAATATGTAATGAAGTAGTATTACGCCATCCGGAGTAGAGGACAAATAAGGGCTAACGGGACAATCGGGAAAACCATATAGCAAACAAAAAGGAGAACGACCGATCATAGAGTCCCAAGTATCAAGGTACAATGAATAATTTTTATTGATAAACAGGTAATGACAACAAGAAAAGATAAAAATATTAAAAACAGGGGCGAATGTCTGGATATAGAGTAATGACAGAATTATTCATGCGGGAGGCAACAAAAAAAGGGGGGGTATTATTATGAGTGCTAAAATGGAGGAAAAAAATATATTTATATATAGATTCCATAGACTAGTGAATAATGAATAAAATAAATAGTGGAAAATACAAGTAATGTGTATAGAGAAATTGTTATCATACAGACATATAATATGTAGTATACAGGGAGGACAACAAAATACAAACAGTATTATTTCATACGTATATTAGTCCAAACCCATAGTGAGGATATGGTAATAGTGTACAATGAGAATTTAAGAAGAGAGTAAAAAAAGGTGATAAAGGATCCTCCAATACAAATAGATTTGTGCCATGAAGTCATGGAGAAAGAAAATCACTTACAATGGTATGGATGTCTCCCGCACGTCAGACAAACGTCCACCCCGACGCGCGTTTCGGCAGAGCGCCTTCGTCAGGGGGTGGAGATATCAAGGAAGCAGGAAGTTTAAAATGGAGACCGTAACCAATGAGAATGGAGAGGTGTGTTAAGGGTGTGTATGGATGGGCCAATCAGCATGGAGGGGGCGTGGTGTGACGCGACTGAGCCCGAGCGTCCCCGCGTCTCCATGACAGCCGCGTCACATGACCCGTAGTCACGAGACACGCGCGCACACGTGACCCAGAGACCTTGTCTCTAGTCACTATCAACCCGTACCTACGAAGACCTTCCTTGACAATCATCCTCTGACAGGTGGCTGTTCGCCATGTGGGCGATGCGTGGCATGCCCCAATATTGAACGTTCAAATACTTTTTGTGACTCTACAGGGACGAAATCCTATAAAATCAATAAAAAAAATTCCTGTATTACTCGGGCTGTCATCTACTATGCCACCTGCCCGTGTTCTAAAATATATGTTGGGATGACATCCCGACAATTAAAGGTGCGGGTACGTGAACATATACTGGGCATCATCGCGGCTAGGGATGAAAAAGACATTACTACTTTGAAGACAATTCCAAAACACTTCAAACTATACCATGAATGTGACAGTACCAAACTTTTAGTTCGTGGCATTGACTCAATCCCACCTACCATTCGTGGGGGGAACATTAACCGAAATCTGGCCCAGCGAGAGACCAAATGGATTTGGACCTTAAATACGGTCCACCCACAAGGCCTCAATGAGTATAATACATTTGCTCTATTTCTCTGACCACCCACTTGATATCAGGTTGCTTTTAATTTAATTTAATTGTTTTTTATGTGGTTCATATATTGTTTTATATATGTGTACGTATACTTTTGTACCTAATTCCGGAGACTGTGCTATATACACACTTTAAATATTCTTTCCCTTTAATTATAACTGTTTGACATATATTTATATTTATTCTTTACTTATTCTTTCTGCAGTATTTATTTCCCATACCTTCATTGATGTGGTACATATCGTGGCGTGGTGGACCCTTCCCTCTTTTCACTCGTGGGTACTTGAAGGACCTAAATAACATCTATGAACTTTATCCATCCATTTTTGCCATTTTGGACTTTTTACCGGAGCGGATACTATTTTTCACATCATATGTTTTAACATATGCACATGCACTTTATATTCACCTTGTGTGATTATTAGATATGTTGTGTACTTTACTTAAGATGCAAATAATTGACTCATACTTTGTATTTTTTCACACTTTCTCCTTATTTATTTATTTTTTTATTTTTCTATTTATTTATTTTTTTATTTCACTTTTCTTATATTTATTATTTATCCTTCACTATCATCTCCTTATTTCACTACTCACACTTGAGTCCCTATGATACTCACTTCGTTTTCACTTTTCTATTTTTTTTCTCTACCTCTCCACTCATCTTCACAATTTTATTATACCATCACTTATATTCTATGTGGATGATATGTGTCGCCGCCGTGCTGCCGTGGATACCCGCGGCCCCCGTGCCATTGCGTGACCCCTTCTGGCTGCGTGGCGCGTTGGTCCCGGCTGCCCTCGGCCGCCCGGCGGCATACGTGCTATCCCATGTCCCCTCCCATCATTCTGGAGCTGGCGGCACGCGGCTCTGTTCTGGCGTCCTACGTGATCTCCATGCCGACCGTGTCTGTTGTATGTCCTGAGGTCTCTGGGTCACGTGTGCGCGCGTGTTTCGTGACTACGGGTCATGTGACGCGGCTGTCATGGAGACGCGGGGACGCTCGGGCTCAGTCGCGTCACACCACGCCCCCTCCATGCTGATTGGCCCATCCATACACACCCTTAACACACCTCTCCATTCTCATTGGTTACGGTCTCCATTTTAAACTTCCTGCTTCCTTGATATCTCCACCCCCTGACGAAGGCGCTCTGCCGAAACGCGCGTCGGGGTGGACGTTTGTCTGACGTGCGGGAGACATCCATACCATTGTAAGTGATTTTCTTTCTCCATGACTTCATGGCACAAATCTATTTGTATTGGAGGATCCTTTATCACCTTTTTTTACTCTCTTCTTAAATTCTCATTGTACACTATTACCATATCCTCACTATGGGTTTGGACTAATATACGTATGAAATAATACTGTTTGTATTTTGTTGTCCTCCCTGTATACTACATATTATATGTCTGTATGATAACAATTTCTCTATACACATTACTTGTATTTTCCACTATTTATTTTATTCATTATTCACTAGTCTATGGAATCTATATATATTAATATATTTTTTTCCTCCATTTTAGCACTCATAATAATACCCCCCCTTTTTTTGTTGCCTCCCGCATGAATAATTCTGTCATTACTCTATATCCAGACATTCGCCCCTGTTTTTAATATTTTTATCTTTTCTTGTTGTCATTACCTGTTTATCAATAAAAATTATTCATTGTACCTTGATACTTGGGACTCTATGATCAGTCGTTCTCCTTTTTGTTTGCTCATCACTGCTATGTAGCAGAGGCGATCAGACAGGTGCTGCTTCTAGTCTCCTATGGAGACTGTAGAAGCAAGCAAAAAGTGTAAAAAAAATATTTTTAAAAATATATAAAAGTTTTAATCACCCCCCTTTTGCCCCATTCAAAATAAAATAATAAAAAATAAACCCCACATACACATATTTGTATCGCCACGTTCAGAATCGCCTGATCTATCAATGTAAAAAAATAATTAATCCGATCGGTAAACGGCGTAAAGAGAAAAAAAATCCAAACGCCAGAATGACGTTTTTTTGGTCGCTGCAACATTGCAATGAAATGCAATAACGGGCGATCAAATCATCGTATCTACCCCAAAATGGTATCAATGAAAACGTCAGCCCGGCGCGCAAAAAATAAGCCCTCACTCGGCCCCAGATCCTGAAAAATGGAGACATTACGGGTCTCGGAAAATGGCACCATTTTTTTTTTATTTATTTTTTTTAGCAAACTTTGGATTTTTTTTTCACCACTTAAATAAAAAAGAACCTATACATGTTTGGTGTCTACAAACTCGTAATGACCTGGAGCCTGGAGAATAATGGTGACAGGTCAATTTTAGCATTCAGTGAACATGGAAAGAAAAAAAACAAAAAACAACTGTGGAATTGCATTTTGTTTTGCAATTTCACCGCACTTGGAATTTTTTCCCCGTCTTCCAGTACACGATATGGTAAAACTAGGAACGGCGTTTAAAAGTACAACTCGTCCCGCAAAAAATAAGCCCTCACATGGTCATATTGGCCAAAAAATAAAAACGCTATGGCTCTGGAAACAAGGGGAGCAAAAAACAAAAATGCAAAAAACGGAAAATCACAAGGTTGCGAAGGGGTTAAAAAAATTCCAGAGGTATTACCACAAAACCTATGTGGAGCACTCATACCAGGAGAATCCATGTTATATGCAAAAAGTTTCTTTAAAAAAAAAAACAAATGGGATAAATATTTTATCACACTTGATGTAGTAGTGTGACCCTTGGGGGAGTATCTTGGAGAGAACAGATGGAAAATGAGTACCTGTGAAGATATACTTATTAGAATGCTGTTTCAACCACATCATAGAGGCCCTTTGGATAGAGACAGGTCAATTTGAATGTCCAATAGGCCTTCCGCTTTTTCAGTTTTTGTAGTCAATTTCGAACATCATCTATCTCACTGTTGGAATGGCATCAGCAGAACATTCAGCCAATAACTAATATGTACGAGGCTGTATATGAGGTTCTTTAGAGTCAATCGTAATTATAATTCTTCGGAGGTGTAAATTTAAGCTCCAGTGTAAAACCCAGAAGAGGGCTATCAAACTACAATGTACTATTACTGGTATCTTCATTTGTGGTACAGAGGAATTGTGTGACCCCCTAGGCACCAGGGCCTCTGCACCCCCTATAACTCTCTTACTGTACAATAAACAAAAACAAGCAGTAAATGTTTTATTTGATTTTTTTAAAGTCTCATACTTCGCTTCTAGCTTGACTTGTTTTATGATATTGGCCTAATAATATTTCTATTAAAAAGGTCAGAAAATAAAATCATGTAAAATGATTTTATTAGATAAGCCAGCAAAAGTCACTCTAACCAGGCAAACCACAGATATCGGTGACTCTGATTTTTTACAATGCTTTGTATTTTGGGAAGCGTCAGTGTATCAAGTTATCTGCACTAGCATGATGTGTACTTTTCCAGAACACAAAAGCGCCTTCCATTCTAGTACACAGTATACTGGTGAGTACAAACAGATACTATAAAGAATCTGAGATGAACTGAACACAATGCCCCATGTTGTTTTCCCACAGACCACCTGTCTTGATGAAAGCAAATATGAAAAGGCTCATAGAATGAGCACTGTCCACTTTACAAGCACCAGTGGTGATGTCACACATTTTTTTCTTTTTTTTTTTTACATTTTTTTTTTTAATTTTTACATTTTATCGTATTAGAAGCAAAACTTTAGGCACAAGAAAATAGATGGGGCATAGCTTTACATATAATAAGTTAGATGGAATGTATCCCAGCAGCACTGAATGGAGGAAATATATATATAAAAGTATATTATTCAAGTATTTTAGTTGATACTTATTAGACTGCGTTTACATGGGTTTATAACTGTCAGCACCGATGATATAACCCAGTACTTCATTATTGCCGCTCTTACACAGCGGATGCAAACTGTATGGGAACGAATGATTATTAATGGGATCATTCATCCCAATATGGATTACAAGGGAAGATGCACTAAAATCTATTTTATTTTAGATCAAATAAAAGATGCAGTCAGCCAACAAATAAGCATTTTGGTCCTTTGTCGGCTCATCGCTGCATTGCTTACACTAACCAGTGACACTTGCCCAATAACTTAGGCTGAGAATAGGGTTTTTTCTGGACATTGGCTGCAGTTATGCTGCTGGTTGTGCAGAAGTTGTCCATTTAGATTAGCCCCAATGTCATTCCTTGAGGCTAGTCCATTTTTCCAATTGGAATCGGTAGAAATAATGAGCATACTGATAATTTCTTTGCCAGATTTTTTTTTCACTGCAGAGCTAAAAGTTTGTCTGGACTTTTTCCTCTGCATGTGAATGGGATTGTGGGGATACCCAATTTATGTCCATGAGATGTGGATTGTTCTTGGATTACAAAAAGCAGTAGCTTTCTCTGTGCCTAAACTGACATGGATGTCTATTTATTTAACGCCATTAATTCCACAGTGCTTTAAAGACATTATTGGCACTGTCCCCATTGGGGCTCACAATCTAGATTCCCTGTCAGTATGTCTATGGAATGTGGTAGGAAACCCACAGAAACATGCAAACTCCTTGCAGATGTTGTCCTTGGTGGGATTTGAACCCAGGACCCCAGTGCTGCAAGGCTGCAGTGCTAATCACTGAGCCACCGTGCTGCCCTGCCTATGACTGAAACAGGACTGCCAAAGGAGCTTTCAAGTGGAAAAACCAAGTAGAAGAGCAGAATTCATCTTCCTTGATCCACTTGATTATTATTATTATTATTATTGAGTCTGTGGAATATTAAACTTAATTTCAAGCAAACTTCAGTTTTCGGCTTTCCTGAAAATGGAGATCCTGGATAGACAATGGCTGCAGTCCTCAGATTCTATTAAGAGAGCAAATGAAGGGTTTCGCCCTGACGTGGTTGACATTTCCTTTTTTAATGGATTGTATAAAGTCAGCTGTATATTTCCCCTACATCACCTCCCGTAGCTTTCTGCACTTCTGTTTTCCCAAGGGTTTGCTGAGTAATTCCTTTGACTCAAGTAAAATGACTACAGCTCTCAGAATATCCAAACCACGTAGCTTAAAGATTGACCCGCTCCTCTCTCTGTAATGGGAATAATTACAAAACATTTTTCAAGCAATCATCGGCAACAATTTTGTAGACTTTACCGCAGAAGCGAAGGGAACATTGCAGTTCTAAGATAGGAAAATAGGTGTTATTAAGAATATAGTGTGGGTCTATAATGATAGATCATACATATACACACACTGAATGTCTCTGCCGTGTTTCTAATATTTACTGAGAACTGATGACTGTATTTGGTGCAAGTAAACGAGCTATGATTGTTCATCACAAAACATTTCCACTGAAACAAATCAGGATACTTATTTATTTTCCACCCATGACAGAAAGATGCAGTCATAGGAAACCACAAACACTTGGAAACAAAACAGACTGATACATTTCTCGATAAATTGTATTCATTTGTTAAGTAGTTAGTTACAAGACCTACATAACTTGAAACCCTTTAGTACTAGGCATTGAGTAGATAATTGTGAATTTATCAAATTTGGCTTAGCTTTGTCCCAGGTCACTCTTACACACTGCTTCCCAAACTAGGAGGTTGGCGTCACCAGTGAGATGTCAGCTAGTTTAGATGCATAGTAACGAAGGAGACGTTATCATATACTATAAATAATGTATAGTTTTACAACTCAGTTGACTCATTTTGTACTTATTGTAATGTTAAACATAGTTACATAGGTTGAAAAAAGACCTAGGTCCATCAAGTTCAACCTTCCTTCACCAATTGTACATTTTGTCACTAATTTAACTGCAACCCACAATGTTATGTGTATTGAGGAAATCATCCAGCCCTTGTATAAAAGCTGTTATAGTGTCTACTATCACTACATCTTGTGGTTGGCATTCCACAGTCTGACTGCTCTAACTGTAAAGAACCCTTTCCTGTTTAGGTGCCGGAATCGCCTTTCTTCCACCCGTAATGAGTGCCTCCCGGTCCTTAGTATGGTCTTTGGAAGGAATAAGTCATGTACCAGTCCTTTGTACTGACCGCACATATATTTATACATGTAAATGAGATCTCCTCTGAGGCGTCATTTTTCTAAGCTAAACAAGCTCAACTTTTTCAGCCTCTCATCATATGAGAGGCCTTCCATCCCTTGTAATAATCTAGTTTCCTGCCTTTGAACTGGCTTCTGAATATCTTTTTTAAAATGTGGATCCTAAAACTGGATCCCATATTCCAGATGTGGCCTCACCAGTGATTTATAATGGGGTAACAATACCTTGGGATCGCGGGATTTTATTTCTCTTTTTATACACCCTAAAATCTTGTTTGCTTTTGCGGCTGCTGCTTGACATTGAGTGCTGCTGCTCAGCTTACTTATATCCAGAATACCCAAGTCCTTCTCCTATTCTGTAGTCCCGAGTATACTCCCATTTAATGTATATGTAGCAATAGGATTACTCCGTCCTAGGTGCATTACTCTACATTTATCTACATTAAACCTCATCTGCCAAGTGTTTGCCCATTCAGTCATCTTATCCAGATCGGTCTGCAATATCGTAATGTCAAGATCAGATTTTAATATCCTACATAGTTTGCTGACTATGTCCCATTTAGAGAACGTACCATTTTTGACGACCCTTTGTTCCCTATCATTTAGCCAATTCCTTACCCATCTGCATATAGTTTAGCCCAAGTCCTTGCTTCTGTATCTTCAGTATAAGGCTGTTATGTGGTACAGTATCTAATGCCTTTGCAAAGTCCAGATAAATCACATCAGCCGCATTACCAACATCCAGATTTGCACTTACCTCCTAATAGAACCACAACATGTTAGTTAGACACTCCTATCTTTCATGAATCCATGCTGGTTGTCATTATATTATTATCTGCTATATAATGCTGCAGGTCATCTCTTCTGATGCCCTAAAAAACTTTGGATGAATGTTTATTTGAATAAAGAAAGAACTCTGTTCCAAAACTACTGCTCAATGCGAGTATTCGTTTTTTTTACATATACTCCTCAACACTGAAATTGTAACACCAAGAAGTAAATGTTGTAGAATTATACAAATTACAGAATCGATAGACATGTTCATAGTATGCAAATGATGAAAAAATGGAAACACGATTTTGAAAACATCTTGATTTATTCAGTATGAAGTATGAATGCCATGTGCAGAAATCCCCGCACCAGGGGCGTACATAGGAATCATGGGGCCCCATAGCAGAAGCTCTAATTGGGCCTCCTCCCCCAAAAGAAAATGTAAATAATAGTTGGGGTCACCAAAGATCAGATCTCACAACTTTCCAGCCTTTACATAGTAATTTTCCTCCTGCTGAAGTCCTAGATCTCTCTTTCATTGCCCCATAAAGTGTGATGCCAATAAAAGGGCCCCCCAAACACAGTATGATACCCCCATGGTGAATTCCTCCACATACGCAGTATAATTACCCTACTATACCCCACCTCAACTCCCAGGGCAAAGTATGCTGACCCCAACACAGTATGATCCCCCCTAGAGCTAGAGAGGATGGTACATAATAAGGGAGGGTGTTATACATAATAAAAGAGGAAACTATATAACTAAGGAAGATGCTATACATAATAAGTGAGTACACTATATACTAAGGGACTGTGCTATACATAATAATGCTACATTCCTGCATCTGTGTGCAGTGTCGGTGTGCTGCCCTGTTTTACCGACGCACTGAGCATGTCCTATTCTAATCCTCAAAATCGGATCAGAACAGGACAATCTCTGACCCTCTTAGATCTCATTCTCAGATCCGTGATTTTCATGGATGTGTGAATGGATCTATAAAACTCTACGAGTCCATAGACCGTCCGACAAAAAAAATCTGGCAGCACACGGACATTTCACACAAATGTGAGAATGTGGCCTAAGGGATTTTACAGATAACATTATCACTCCAAGTCACACAGTGCAGATATAGAATAATATTTACATCCAGGCACTTACCGCTGACGTCTCGTCTGATCAGAGACGGTTTCTGCTGCTTCTTCTCCATCTAGTCAGACCTTCATGTCGACTTCTCCCAGCCACGACTCGTCTTGTCACGATGATCTCCAGCCTAGAAAATAACAAGGTCACATATTGTATGCATACATGTGTCTCCCCCGCTCTGCGTCCTCGAATACAGATATGTACCCCCCCATTAATATATTATTAGCCACTTAGTAATCAAAATATAAAGTGATAAGCAGCACTGTGCCCACCAGTAACTATAATCTCCACCAGCCAATAATATAAATTATTCAGTCTCTGTGACTCTCCCAAATTAACTGTAAGGCTATGTGCACACGGAAAACATACAAGGCTTCACAGTACAAGCAAAGTGAAACCCCCATAATTGCTCTCTCCCAGCACCCCCATCATTGCTCTCTCCCACCACCTCAATCATTGCTCTCTCTCAGCACCCCCATCATTGCTCTCTCCCAGCCCCCATAATTGCTCTCTCCCAGCCCCCCATCATTGCTCTGTCCCAGCACTGCCATCATTGCTCTCTCCCAGCACCACCATCATTGCTCTCTCCCAGCCCCCCCATCATTACTCTGTCCCAGCTCCTCCATCATTGCTCTCTCCCAGCATCCCCATCATTGCTCTGTCCCAGCACCTCTATCATTGCTCTCTCCCAGCATCCCCATCATTGCTCTCTCCCAGCACCCCCATCATTGCTCTCTCCCAGCAACACGTCATTGCTCTCCCCTTCCCCACCATCCTCATCATTGCTCTCCCCATCCCTATCGGCCCCATTATTGCTCTTCCCAGCCCCATCATTCCTCTCCCCAGCCCCATCATCCCATCATTCCTCTCCCCAGCCCCATCAACTCCATTATTCCTCTCCCCAACCCCATTATTGCTCACCCCAGCCCCACCATCCCATCATTGCTCTCCCCAGCCCCACCATCCCCATCATTGCTCTCCCCAGCCCCCGTCATTCCTCTCCCCAGCCCCATCATTGCTCTCCCCAGCTCCACCATCCCATTATTCCTCTCTCCAGCCCCATCAACCCCATTATTCCTCTCCCCAGCCCCATCATTCCTCTCCCCAGCCCCATCAGCCCCAATATTGCTTTTCCCAGCCCCATCATTCCTCTCCCCAGCCCCATCATTCCTCTCCCCCGCCCCATCAGCCCCAATATTGCTCTCCTCCGCCCCATCAGCCCCAATATTGCTCTCCCCAGCCCAACAACCCCATTATTTCTCTCCCCAGCCCCATCATTCCTCTCCCCAGCCCCATCAGCCCCATTATTGCTCTTCCCAGCCCCATCACTCCTCTCCCCAGCCCCATCAGCCCCATTATTGCTCTTCCCAGCCCCATCATTCCTCTCCCCAGCCCCTGGCATCAGCCCCATTATTGCTCTCCCCAGCCCCACCATCCCACCATTTCTCTCCCCCCACCTCCCCTCCCAGCGTTTCAGTAAAAAAAAACAGAAAAAAAACAACTCTCAGCTCGCTCCCCTGCAACATCCTCCTGGTTCCCGGCAGCTTTCTCCCTGACCCAGGCGCGTGCTGCATGATGACGTCATCAAGCTGCGTGCGCCTAGGTCAGAGAGGAAGCAGAGGACGAACCCTCCAGCTCCGCTGCTATTCTCCTCCTGGCAGCGGCAGAGCTCCAGGGATCGCTCACTGACCGCCAGGTGCAGGGAGCAGCTGCACCTTGCGGGCCCCTTGGTGCAGCTGCATGGTGGGGACCCGGCGCCGTCCACCCCTGGACTGCTATGGGGCCCCCCTGGCTCACGGGCCCTATAGCAGTCGCGTGGTCTGCCGCCATTGGCGGTACGTCACTGCCCCACACTTACACACCTTGGCTGCTATCAATGAGGATATTAATGGTTGTCTGAGGAATGTTCTGCCACTATGAATGTATGCAAATCATCAAGATTCAATTGCAGCTCCCTTTGCAGTTGCCAACCAATGACATCCCAGATGTGCTCGATGGAAAACAAGTCTGGAGATGCTGCAGGACATCATAGCACGTATGGGCCTTGCAGACTGCTTACAGTAGCACGAGCAACATGTGTCTTGGTGTTATTGTGTTAAAAAACTGCTCCTGGAACATTTTGGAGAAATGGCTATACCACTGATTCCACAACAAAATCAATGCAACGCCGAGCTGTTAGTGTACCTGAAATAAAGATGAGACGGGTCCGGCTACAGTATATTATGCCACACCATAATCCCGGGAGTAGGAGGCCGATTCATGGTGTTGCCCATGCCCATGTGGTTTAGTCAGATTAGAAGAATGGTACGTACTAATCAATTCTGTACGGCAAGTGAATTTAGATGTCACATACCAAGCCTAAGGTAGCAAATAGTGTCTACACAAACTATCAGAAAACATTTGTACAACATTGGGCTATAAGTCAGACATCCAGCTACAGGTGTTCCATTGACCTTATGCCACCGCTATCAAAGGCAATCATGGTGTAGCACCAAACGATAATGGAGACTAGAATAGAGATTTATCTTCTTCAGTAATGACTCCTGCTTTTCCTCTTTGATCCAATGATTGCCAGAGATTGCTCTGTAGACCACTTGGCCAATGCCATGAAGAGGACTTAACGAGGGAACATGAAAGTGACCCAGAAGCCATTTTTCAACAAAACAATCCCAGCCAGCATGTTGCTCATGATCCCGTGTGCAGCCTGCATGGCTTAAACGTGTTACCATGGCCTGCAGTGTGTCCAGACATGTCTCCCATCAAGTACATCATTGGTTGGCAATTGTAAAGGAAGCTGCCAGGAGTGGATCTTGATGATTTTAGTGCCTAATTGCTTTTAATGTGGCAAAACATTCCTTAGACAACCATTGATACACGCCTTGAGGTTAAGTGGGTGTATTTTTGCGTGTGGCGCTCATACTCGATACTGAATAAATCGAGATGTTTTGAAAATGTTTCCATTTTTTTCACCATTTGCATATCATTAACATGTTTATGCATACTTTCAAGATGTGTAACCTGTCTATGTGATAGGCACAAATGCAACCCCATACTATCAGAGATGCAGGCTTTTGAACTGTGCACTGATAACAAGCTCCACAGGAGTCCGCAGGACACAGCGTCTGTATTTTTCATCAAGAATTTTAAATTGTGATTCATCTGACCACTGAACAGTTTTCCATGTTGACTCAGTCCATTTTAAATTAGCTTTAGCCAAGAGAAGATGGCATTGTTTCTAGGTTATGTTGATATATGGCTTCTTCTTTATGTGATAAATAGTGTTGAGCATTCCGATACTATCGGCCGATATTCGCGGTATCGGAATTCCGATACTTAATTCCGATACTTTTGCAATATCGTATACCGGAATCGGAAGTTCCCATAATGCAATGAGCCATTTTCATTTTATTCAGCCAATGAGGATCCTAAGAAGTGTGGGCACATCCTGTTAGGCATGTAGGCATCTTAACTAATGGCATGGCTGTGATTGGCTGCTGAAATGATGTCATGATGCACTATAAAAGCCGCCGCCGCCATTTTGAGCTCACTCTGCTGTGAATTCAGTTAGGGATAGGATGCTGTTGTTCTGAGGGACAGTTTTAGCTACCTATTTGGTCTATTCTGCTTTACCCAAGCTACTTTATAAATCGCTGTGCCTTGCAGCGCTAGTGCACAGTTCTCTGTGCTGTTCACCGCTGTCTGCAAGGTCTGGTGTGTGAGTGCAGCTCACCCTGTAGTGTGTGCTTCAACCACGTCTGGTTGTAGTGCACTCAGTGTGTGTCACTGCCTCATACATTGTCCTTTTTTGCCAATTCATAATTTTTCCTGATATCTCCTATTAGTGTGGTGGTTCCATCCGTATTCAGCTAAATTGGTTCCAAACACACTATATAGGAGTAGATAGAGAAATTTTTTTGGTCTTGCAGCGCTAGTGCACAGTGCTCTGCATCTGTACTGTTCACCGCTGTCTGCAAGGTCTGGTGTGTGAGTGCAGCTCATCCTGTAGTGTGTGCTTCAACCACGTCTGGTTGTAGTGCACTCAGTGTGTGTCACTGCCTCATACATTGTCCTTTTTTGCCAATTCATAATTTTTCCTGATTTCTCCTATTAGTGTGGTGGTTCCATCCGTATTCAGCTAAATTGGTTCCAAACACACTATATAGGAGTAGTTAGAGGAGCCTTTCTGCAGCATTGGGCCCTGCAGCCCCAGCCAGATTAGTATTAGCCTATTTTTTGCAGCCTCATCTATTGCATTGTAGGTTACCTTCCTACATTGTAATAGCTACAAAAAGTTTGTGATACTATCGTTATTACATCTTTAGGCACATCCAGTGTCTTTTTGTGACAAAAAAAACCTAAATAAAGTTCACCAAACACTCCACTTTACAGTTGTGTAGGCCACATTAGCTCATATTAAAGTCTAGTCCACACTTTATAAAATTAATGTTTCTTATACCTGTTAGCAGCTGTTCAGGAATAAGCACATTAAGCCCTTAGTACTTTTCTGCCTATCTTTATCAGTCTACCAAGATGAAGAAGGCAGGGAGTAAGGCATGTTGTCGTGGGCGTGGGCGTGGAGTTTCTGCAGGGAGAGGACGTGAGGATTCTGTGCCTGCAGGGAGAGGACGTGGGGATTCTGTGCCTGCTGTGGGCACCAGTGACTCAGCATCCCCCAGTTTTACCAGGGAACAGTCCTTTTTGCGCAGCTTTGTAGGAGCTAGCCGTACCCCACTGCTGCGGGAGGACCAAATTGAAGCCGTTGTCGGATGGATGGCAGCTAACGCATCGACCTCAATTAGTTCCAGATCCTCTCAGGTCCTGAGCACTGAAGAGCACCCATCTGTCTCTTCACCACCTGCCAAATTGCCCAGGCAGTCAGAGAGCCCTGGACAGGAGCCATCTCTACTTCTGTTCTCTGAATCTCTTGGCTTGGAAAGAGGGGGCCAGCCAAGCAGAATTCGAGAATTTGAAGAAGAGGTAGTATGCAGTGATGCGCAACCGTTTTGTCTCTCTGAATCTGAAGAGGCGGGTGGGCCAGTGCCTATGGTCAGCAGCACACCTCAGTACGCATCTGATGATGAGACTCAGGTGCCAGTTTCTGGTGCATACTGTGCTGTCGAGACTACCCAGGAGAAGCAGTTGTTTGAAGAGGGTGGTGTAGATGATGAGGTCCTTGACCCATCATGGCGTGAGGGACAGGAAGGTGGTGGGAGCAGCTCTGAGGAAGAGATTCCCCGAACAGCCCAAAAAGGAGGGAGAGGGAGGGGGCAGACTTGGTTGCCTGTAGCCTCCACTTTGGCACCCATTAGGAGCATGGCTCTTCCAAAATCCAAAGCGGGCGCTCCCAAGACTTGCAGTGCCTGGTCCTTTTTTGACACAGTTGCAGATGACATTTGCTTTGTCAAATGCAAGCTGTGTAATCAGAAAGTGAAAAGAGGGAAAAGTGTCAGCAACCTCAATGCCACAAATATGTGGAAACATGTGCGGACCAAGCACGTGGTGGAGTTACAAAAACACACTGAAGACCTAGGCCAACCTACAGCGCCACCTACCACCTCTTCAGCTCGTGTTGTAGCCTCTTCCTCCAGCTCACACACAGCTGGTTCGGCTTCCTCACAGGATCGCCATGGAAGAATCTCTGGCACTGTTGTACAGAGACACAGTGTAATTCCACCCACAGCACCACTTTCCCAGTCATCCTCACACTCCCAGGCCAGTCTACAGCCATCGTTAGCACAGGCATGGGAGAAAAGGCGCCCATACTCGGCAAACCACCCCCGAGCACAGGCTCTGAATGCTGGCATTGCTAAACTACTGGCCCTTGAAATGCTATCATTCAGGCTGGTGGAGACTGACACATTCCGTAACTTTATGGCATTGGCAGTCCCACAATACAACGTGCCCAGCCGATTTTATTTCAGCAGGCAAGCCGTCCCTGCCCTGCAACATCATGTGGAGGGAAAAATTAAACATGCGCTACAAAACGCCGTCAGTAGCAAGGTCCACCTGACCACCGATGCGTGGACCAGTAAGCATGGACAGGGACGATACCTTTCCCTCACTGCCCATTGGGTAAATGTTGTGGAGCCGGGTACAGATCTTGAGAGTGGCGCTGTACGTGTTCTGCCAACTCCAAGGATTGCAGGAATCCAGTCTGTACACATTGACTCCTCCTCATACTCCAGTTCCTCTGAATCAGCGCTGCAGGAGCCGTCACAGTCTACCTCCACATCGACCCGTGAACGGTTACCTGTTATTGTGACCAATATGAGCACAGCCATGGCCAAACGTCAACAGGCCGTATTAAAATTAATTTCTTTGGGGAATCGAAGCCACACAGCGCAGGAGCTCTGGAATGCCATCAAGCAGCAGAGCGACGTGTGGTTTGTGCCAGCGAATCTCCAGCCAGGCATGGTAGTGTGTGACAATAGCCGAAATCTGGTGGCAGCTCTGGGCCTAGGCAACCTCACTCACATCCCATGTCTGGCACATGTGCTCAACTTGGTCGTGCAGAGTTTTTTGAGGGACTATCCGGATCTTGATGCACTGCTTTACAAGGTCCGCATAGAGTGCGCTCACTTGCGGCGTTCCAGCAATGCAAGATCACGCATTGCAGCTCTGCAGCGCCGATTACGTCTTCCGGAACATCGCATCATATGTGACCTACCCACCAGGTGGAATTCAACGTTACATATGTTGGAGAGGTTGTGTGAGCAGCAGGCAGCAGTAATGGAGTACCAGCTGCAGCAGGCGCAAACAAGTCGCAGTGCGCGCCGTTCACACTTCACCACCACTGAGTGGGCCTCTATGAAGGACATTTGCCACGTTTTGCGTGCCTTCGATTATTCCACGCGGATGGTGAGTGCAGATGATGCACTAGTCAGCATGACTATCCCCCTTATCTGCCTGCTTGAAAAAACACTGCAAGCACTAAGGGACGAGGTTTTGGAAGAGGTGGAGGATGAGGAGTCACAAATGCCATCTGCTTCTCTACAGTCTGAGCAACGTGGTTCCTCACAAAGGCCTAGGCAGGGGACACTTTGTGAGGAGGATGAGGAGGAGTCAATGGATGAGGAAGACACAATGCTCTAGTAGTCAGTATCTAGAGCGAGGGTGGGGTGATGCAGAGCAGGCAGAGATCACGCCTCAAGCAGGGGACAGCGTTTCTTGGCCAGTTGGCAGTCTGCAGCACATGGTTGATTTCATGCTGCAGTGCCTGAGAAACGACCGCCGCATCGCCCACATTCTCAACACGGCTGATTATTGGGTGTCCACCCTCCTAGATCCTCGCTACCGGGACAACTTACAAAGCCTCATAACACCGTTGAACCGGGAGCGTAAAATGCGGGAGTACCAAGACGCACTGGTGCATTCCATCATGTTCTCCATTCCAACCGAGAGCAGTGCTGCTAGTGCTTTACAAAGCAGCTCAGTGCGTCGAGGCAGTGGAGGAAGCTCTGCACAAAGAGGGAGCAGAAGCAGCGCCTCAGCACAAGGCAAGACCAGTATGGCCGAAATGTGGCAAAGTTTTGTGTCCCCGCCGCCACAAATGTCTACACCATCACAGACGGCTCCAGTCAGCAGGAGGCAACGTTTCCGTCAGATGGTGACAGACTACATGTCTTGCCCTCTTAGTGTACTCCCAGACGGCTCTTCTCCCTTCAAGTTTTGGATCTGTAAGCTAGATACATGGCCAGAGCTAAGTCAGTATGCATTGGAGGTGCTAGCTTGCCCTGCTGCTAGTGTATTATCGGAACGCGTCTTTAGTGCCGTAGGTGGTGTACTAACAGACCGTCGCATGCGACTATCCTCCGATAACGTTGACCGGCTTACTTTTCTCAAAATGAACAAGGCCTGGATCTCTCATGAATTTGCCAGTCCTCTTCCAGAATAAATAATTGTTGGCAAAAGTATCCAGGTCTCCTGTTCTGTTCATGTTTCTACCACCCGAACTGTAATCCCTGAGCTCCAACACCGCCAGTTGGCGCTCGGAAGTGCCGTCTGCACAGTCAACACTTGCTGCCATGTCATTGGGGTTCAGTAACGTCAGCTGTTCCCCGGCTGTGCGGACGGCAATTTCTCCTGCTCTGTCCACATTCTCACTACTACAGATTTTAAAGTTGCTCCAATTACACCTCTGGCTCCTCTGTTTTCAGTATTATCCCTGAGCTCCAACACCGCCAGTTGGCGCTCGGAAGTGCCGTCTGCACAGTCAACACTTGCTGCCATGTCATTGGGGTTCAGTAACGTCAGCTGTTCCCCTGCTGTGCGGACGGCAATTTCTCCTGCTCTGTCCACATTCTCACTACTACAGATTTTAAAGTTGCTCCAATTACACCTCTGGCTCCTCTGTTTTCAGTATTATCCCTGAGCTCCAACACCGCCAGTTGGCGCTCGGAAGTGCCGTCTGCACAGTCAACACTTGCTGCCGTGTCATTGGGGTTCAGTAACATCAGCTGTTCCCCTGCTGTGCGGACGGCAATTTCTCCTGCTCTGTCCACATTCTCACTACTACAGATTTTAAAGTTGCTCCAATTACACCTCTGGCTCCTCTGTTTTCAGTATTATCCCTGAGCTCCAACACCGCCAGTTGGCGCTCGGAAGTGCCGTCTGCACAGTCAACACTTGCTGCCGTGTTATTGGGGTTCAGTAACGTCAGCTGTTCCCCTGCTGTGCAGACGGCAATTTCTCCTGCTCTGTCCACATCCACTGTACTACTGATTTAAAACCTCCTCCAAATACACTTCTGGCTCCTCTGTTTTCAGTATTATCCCTGAGCTCCAACACCGCCAGTTGGCGCTCGGAAGTGCCGTCTGCACAGTCAACACTTGCTGCCGTGTCATTGGGGTTCAGTAACGTCAGCTGTTCCCCTGCTGTGCGGACGGCAATTTCTCCTGCTCTGTCCACATTCTCACTACTACAGATTTTAAAGTTGCTCCAATTACACCTCTGGCTCCTCTGTTTTCAGTATTATCCCTGAGCTCCAACACCGCCAGTTGGCGCTCGGAAATGCCGTCTGCACAGTCAACACTTGCTGCCATGTTATTGGGGTTCAGTAACATCAGCTGTTCCCCTGCTGTGCGGACTGCAATTTCTCCTGCTCTGTCCACATCCACTGTACTACTGATTTAAAACCTCCTCCAAATACACCTCTGGCTCCTCTGTTTTCAGTATTATCCCTGAGCTCCAACATCGCCAGTTGGCGCTCGGAAGTGCCGTCTGCACAGTCAACACTTGCTGCCATGTTATTGGGGTTCTGTAACGTCAGCTATTCCCCTGCTGTGCGGACGGCAATTTCTCCTGCTCTGTCCACATTCTCACTACTACAGATTTTAAAGTTGCTCCAATTACACTTCTGGCTCCTCTGTTTTCAGTATTATCCCTGAGCTCCAACACCGCCAGTTGGCGCTCGGAAGTGCCGTCTGCACAGTCAACACTTGCTGCCGTGTCATTGGGGTTCAGTAACGTCAGCTGTTCCCCTGCTGTGCGGACGGCAATTTCTCCTGCTCTGTCCACATTCTCACTACTACAGATTTTAGAGTTGCTCCAATTACACCTCTGGCTCCTCTGTTTTCAGTATTATCCCTGAGCTCCAACACCGCCAGTTGGCGCTCGGAAGTGCTGTCTGTACAGTCAACAGTTGCTGCCATGTCATTGGGGTTCAGTAACGTCAGCTGTTCCTCTGCTGTGCGGACGGCAATTTCTCCTGCTCTGTCCACATTCTCACTACTACAGATTTTAAAGTTGCTCCAATTACACCTCTGGCTCCTCTGTTTTCAGTATTATCCCTGAGCTCCAACACCGCCAGTTGGCGCTCGGAAGTGCCGTCTGCACAGTCAACACTTTCTGCCGTGTCATTGGGGTTCAGTAACGTCAGCTGTTCCCCTGCTGTGCGGACGGCAATTTCTCCTGCTCTGTCCACATTCTCACTACTACAGATTTTAAAGTTGCTCCAATTACACCTCTGGCTCCTCTGTTTTCA
This sequence comes from Phyllobates terribilis, assembly GCF_046119375.1. Taxonomy (NCBI): domain Eukaryota; kingdom Metazoa; phylum Chordata; class Amphibia; order Anura; family Dendrobatidae; genus Phyllobates; species Phyllobates terribilis. The sequence continues at coordinate 263,405,362 of NW_027362763.1, read as the reverse complement.
GTGTTATCCCTGAGCTCCAACACCGCCAGTTGGCGCTCGGAAGTGCCGTCTGCACAGTCAACACTTGCTGCCGTGTCATTGGGGTTCAGTAACGTCAGCTGTTCCCCTGCTGTGCGGACGGCAATTTCTCCTGCTCTGTCCACATTCTCACTACTACAGATTTTAAAGTTGCTCCAATTACACCTCTGGCTCCTCTGTTTTCAGTATTATCCCTGAGCTCCAACACCGCCAGTTGGCGCTCGGAAGTGCCGTCTGCACAGTCAACGCTTGCTCCAGTGTTATTGGGGTTCAGTAACGTCAGCTGTTCCCCTGCTGTGTTTCCGGCAAATTCTCCTGCTTTGTCCACATCCACTGTACTACTGATTTAAAACTTGCTCCAATTACACCTCTGGCTCCACTCTGTTTTTAGTATTTACCCTGGGTTCCAGCACCGCCAGCTGGTTCTCGGTAGTTCCATTTGCTCTTGTACCTTCTACTACCCATCTGGGTTCTAGTACCGTCAGCTGGTTCTCGGCAGTGCCTTTGGATTAGGTGCCTCCTTCTCGGTATTCAAGTTCCACCAACGTCTGCTGGTCCTTGGTAGTGCTTTCTGGCACAGGTACCTCCTGCTTAGTAACCGAGTTCCAGTACCGTCAGCTGGTCTTCGGCAGTTCCATTGGCTCTTGTACCTTCTACTACCCAACCGGGTTCCAGTACCGTCAGCTGGCTCTCGGCAGTGTCTTTGGCAGGGGTACTCCCTCCTGCCCAGCCTGGTTCCAGCACGCCAGCTGTTTCCGGGTAGTGTCAACGTCACTTTGCCTCCAATGCGTTGTCCTGTCGTGTTGCGGTCGGGTTAGCCGACTCTATGGTGCCTGCAGTTTAGGTGACTCCTATGTGGGCTGCGGGATCTGGCAATGAAGGCTGGTTCCATAGTGCCTATAGGACAAGCACCCCCTGTAGGACTGTGGGTTTTGGTAACTGCGGCCGGCTCGCGGCCTTGAACTTTTTTTTACATGGGTACCTTCTGCTACCCATCCGGGTTCCAGTACCGTCAGCTGGTTCTCGGCAGTGCCTTTGGATTAGGTGCCTCCTTCTCGGTATCCAAGTTCCACCAACGTCTGCTGGTCCTTGGTAGTGCTTTCTGGCACAGGTACCTCCTGCTTAGTAACCGAGTTACAGTACCGTCAGCTGGTCTTCGGCAGTTCCATTGGCTCTTGTACCTTCTGCTACCCATCCGGGTTCCAGTACCGTCAGCTGGTCCTCGGTAGTTCCATTTGCTCTTGTACCTTCTACTACCCATCCGGGTTCCAGTACCGTCAGCTGGTTCTCGGCAGTGACTTTGGCACGGGTACTCCCTCCTGCCCAGCCTGGTTCCAGCACGCCAGCTGTTTCCGGGTAGTGTCAACGTCACTTTGCCTCCAATGCGTTGTCCTGTCGTGTTGCTGTCGGGTTAGCCGACTCTATGGTGCCTGCAGTTTAGGTGACTCCTATGTGGGCTGCGGGATCAGGCAATGAAGGCTGGTTCCATAGTGCCAATAGGACAAGCACCCCCTGTAGGACTGTGGGTTTTGGTAACTGCGGCCGGCTCGCGGCCTTGAACTTTTTTTTACATGGGTACCTTCTGCTACCCATCCGGGTTCCAGTACCGTCAGCTGGTTCTCGGCAGTGCCTTTGGATTAGGTGCCTCCTTCTCGGTATCCAAGTTCCACCAACGTCTGCTGGTCCTTGGTAGTGCTTTCTGGCACAGGTACCTCCTGCTTAGTAACCGAGTTCCAGTACCGTCAGCTGGTCTTCGGCAGTTCCATTGGTTCTTGTACCTTCTGCTACCCATCCGGGTTCCAGTACCATCAGCTGGTTCTCGGTAGTTCCTCAGCTTTCTTGTACCTTCTGCTACATTTCCAAGTTCAAGCTTTTTGAAATGGTTCTTGGTAATCACTCTGGATCTCCCTGACGAGGACCCTGAAGACGAGGACCCTGAAGACCAACCCTAAGAAGACGAGGACCCCGAAGACAACGACCCTGAAGACGAGGACCCTGAAGACCACCCCGAAGAAGACGAGGACCCTGAAGACCACCCCGAAGAAGACAAGGACCCTGAAGACCACCCCGAAGAAGACGAGGACCCTGAAGACCACCCCGAAGAAGACAAGGACCCCGAAGACGAGGACCCAGAAGACCAACCCGAAGAAGACGAGGACCCCGAAGACGAGGAACCCCGAAGACGACGACCCTGAAGACCACCCCGAAGAAGACCAAGAAGATGACCCTGAAGAAGTTGACCAAGAGGACAAAGAAGAGAAGACAAGCACCAAGATACAGAAGAACAAGAGACAGAAAACCAAGAAGCAGAAATACAAGAAGCTGCAGAACAAAAAGCGGAAGAACATTAAGCATAAGACTAAAAATCAGAGCAAAAGATAATATCTAAATTATAAGCAGAAGATGACTAAGCAGTGTATGGGGGTGAGTCTGTTCCTCCTCGTGGTGCCCCTGGAAAAGACCTGCTGCTGCAGGCCAAACTGAACGCGGACAAATCCTGTTGTAAATCTTTTGTGACGGGCAGAACGAAAGGTGTAATGTCCAACCTGTTATAGATAACAACTACAGGAATGCCTGTCACAAATAAGAATATGATGAAGAAGAAGAATATGAAGAAGATGAAGAAGTAGAATATGAAGAATGTAAAAAAAAAGAATAATACGAAGAAGGTGAAGAAGAAGAGGATGAAAAAGATGCTGAGGATGATGAAGGAGAAAGTGTGGGAGAAGTAAAAAAGAAGGTGAAGAGCATGGAAGTAGTGAAACATAAATATCTGACAAAATATAAAAATACTTAACATAGTCAATATTTCCGTAACTCAGAACGTCTTAAAAAAAATAGTAATTCCTGCTATTCCATTTGACTGGGCTAAACCTCTATGCCTTTAGTCTCCCCCACCTCCCCCAATACATTCTACATTATTCTTAGTTGTTTTCCTTCATGTAGAATTAACCTACAAGGAAAGAAAGGGTTTATTTTCATTCCGATATTTCTGTCCCATTGACTTGCATTGGTTTCCGGTATCGGAATCGGCGATATCCGATACTTTTTCGGTATCGGTCCGATCCAATCCGATCCGATATTTCCCGATATCGGAAGGTATCGCTCAACACTAGTGATAAAGCTTTCACTTGCATTTGAGGTATGATTTCTGGGAGTATTCCTGAGTCCATGCAGTGACTTGCATGAACAAATTATACCTGTTTTTTAATGCAGTGCCACCTGGGGGCCCGTAGATTATGAGCATCCAATGTCGGCCTTGTCCATTGTGCACATGGATTTCTCCAGAATTTCTGAATCTTCTGAGAGAGATGGTTTAGACAGTGGGATATTTAAAGTCTTTGGCAATTTTATGTTGAGGAACATTTTTCACAGATTGTTGAACCTCGGACCATCTTTGCTTCTGAGAGACTCTGCCTCTCTAACAAGATCATATTATAGTCATGTGACTTAGTTGAAAATTGACCCTCCAGCTGTTTTTCATTAGTAGCACTTACATTTCAGCCTTTTGTTACCTCTATCCCAAATTTTTGAAACTTGCTGCTGCCATCAATTTCTAAATTGGTTAATTTTTTAAATGAGAATGAAAAATGTCTAACTTTCACCTTCTGATTTCTGTTCTATGTTCTGTTGAGAATAAAATATGGCTATAAGATTTTCAAATCATTACATTCCTGTTTTCTTTACATTTTACACGGTGTCACAACTTTTTTAAAATTTGGGTTGTGGTAATACATAATAATTAGACATGTGTGCATCGATTCGCGGAGGATCAAGTTCGAGTCTAATTTCCTGAAGTTTGCGTTTCACACGAATTCGAACATTTTGAGATTCAATTGTACAATTGTGGTCAGTACCTGATGATCAGCGGTTTTCTGCAGAGCACAGTTTGTACGGCAGAGTTGTTTCCATCTGCAGATTTACTGGGTAAGTCTCTCTCTCCTGTAGAGTGTAATCCTGTAGAGGGTTCTATATTTCTCCTCTCCCCCACATGTATTTTCCAAGCAATTACAATCTTTCCAGTATTGAGATTTGCATGAATTTATCACTGCAAATCAAAGTTTTGGGGGAAAATTCGGTGAAGTCAGCAAATTTGAATTTCAAATGATCTCCTCATCTCCAATAATAATACCTTTTGAGCATATACAGGCAGCCATAAAACTAGCCAGTCTGACACATTTACTATATTACATCTATTGCCAGTAGTGTTGTACGCAGCACTGTGTAGAAAATTATTATTATTATTTATTTATATAGCAATGCTGAACAAGGTTTCAAGAGGGTGAGCTGAGATCTGTTTTAGTTCAGCAAGGTGGCAGCGGGGTCATTACAGGCTGTAAGCTTTCTTGAAGAGATAGGTTTTCAGGTTCCGTCTGAAGGATCCGAATGTGGTGGCTAATCGGATGTGTTGAGGCACAGAATTCCAGAGGATGGGGAATATTTGGGAGAAGTCTTGTTGAGTGAAAAACAAATAAGTGTTGGGGAGAGAAGAAGGTCTTGGGAGGACCGGAGATTAAATGAGAGAAGATAACGGGATATTAGTTCGGAGTTGTATGGAGGAGAAAGGTTATGGATGGTTTGTACGTCAATGTTAGTAATTTGAACTGTATATGCTGGAGAATTAGGGACCATTGAAGGTATTTACAAAGGGGGGAAGCAGAGGAGTAGCGAGGAGAGAGATGGACCAGTCGGGCAGCAGAGTTAAGCATGGACTGGAGAAGTGCGAGAGTGTTAGCAGGTAGGCCACAGAGGAGGATGTTGCAGCAGTCGAGACGGGAGATGATGAGGGCGTGCACAAGCATTTTAGAAGATTGAGGGTTGAGGAAAGGATGGATTCTGGAAATATTTTTAAGATGGAGGCGACAGAAGGTGGCGAGAACTTAGATGTGCAGTTTGAAGGATAGGGCAGAGTCAACGGTTACTCCGAGGCAGCGGATTTCCGGTACAGGGGAAAGAAGTGATGTCGTTTATTATTATAGAAAGATCAGGTGGGGAAGATATGTGAGATGGAGGAAAGATAATGAGTTCAGATTTGTCCACATTAAGCTTGCGGAAGCGAGAGGAGAAGAAGGAGGATGTGGCTAATACACACTCCGGGATTCTGGACAGCAGAGAGGTGATGTCTGGGCCAGAGAGGCAGATCAGAGTGTCGTCAGCATACAGATGGTACTGGAAGCCATTGGAGTTTATGAGTTGTCCCAGGCCGAGGGTATAAGTGGAGAAGAGTAGGGGTCCCAGGACAGAGCCTTGAGGGACGCCAACAGAGAGAGGGCGGGAAGAGAAGGTAGTGTGAGAGTGGGAGATGATAAATGTGTAATGTGTAAGTCATCTTACGAATGTGCTTTCTTCCAACGGCGCTCCGCGACTCTGGACACTTGCCAAAGCTGTTTAGTGAGGTTATTGTGACAGGGTTGTCTATTGATTCATCGCATTCTGCAGTGCATGAGAGGGGCGACTGCGTCAATAGCTGATGCGAGAGCAGCATTGTAGAAAGCTGTGGCGCTGTGTGTGTTGTGAAATGAAGATATGGATGTCAGTGGTAGAATAGAGTCAGAGAGTGTGTGAGTGTCTAGATGTGCAAGATTTCTACGGGGGTGTACTAGTTGCTGGAAATGAGTGGCAGGTGGGGAAGACAGAGATGAGAACGTGAGTAGATGGTGGTCAGATAAGGGGAAAGGGGAGGGGAAAATGACTAATACTTTTTATAGTGGTCATAATTATCTTCATGAACATGGCAGAAATATTACTACAGATCACTTCTTGGCCTGGGGTTTATTTTCAGGCATTATTGAACAGAGTATATGACGCGCTGACGCGCCCCCTGGGCCATATTCTTTTAGGGGGAATATCCGGAGCCGGATCAGATGGGAGTTGTAGTCTTCCGAGCGGCTGTGACCCGGTCCGTGCCCAGGGTGTCAAACTCAGTTGTATGTGGCAGTCCTACAGATGTTATTAAGTTCTTTATTGTCGACTACGCCACCCGTTGTATTGCGGTCACTATGGCCGCCGCTGCAGCAGGGTCCGCTGAGGCTGATGGTGTAGGTGCAGCTTGTGATGGTATAACCCCCAACGGGTGGGGTATAGCCTCAGGGGGTCAGGTGCAGAGGATGGGGGTTGTGGTGGTGCAGCATAGGTGTTAAATGAAGACAGAGTCGGGTTGTGCAGTTTAGGGTATTTACTCACTGCTGATGTTCCGGTCACTCCAGCTTCAAGTGACCTCCCGAGCCGTGCTGCATCCACCAGGTCCTGGATCCAGCCAACCCCCAAGCGAGTCCGGAGCGTGACCCTGAGCTCTCCTTCTGTCCTTTCTCTGGCCGTCCCCACTAGTGATCCACCCAGGTCCAGCTCCCTCGGGCCTTCTGTTGGGAGACCCTTGGCCTTGGGTTCCCTGACCCTCCACGTGGTATGCCTTCGGGGTGGATGTGGTGGGTGGCCGTGGCAGACGCTGCCCACGGCCTCCGGTCTCTGGCTAGGGTGTGTTTTTGCCCCCACCAGCTTGGGTTCCGGTACCCTGATGCCGACTCTTCACCCGTGGATTGGATTTGGGGTCTCAGAGTCCTCTCTTCTGTTTCCCCCTCTGGGTCTCTCTTGCTTTATGGTTACCTTTAACTCTAGTTTCAGACCCGTCCGGGCACGTATGCTGGGCAAACAGATCTTCTCCCAGATGCGGCACTCTTGGTTTTATGGGCGCAGTGGTGTTAGCGCCCGGGTTGCCCGGGCCTTGCGGCCAGGCCTGGGGTATCTGGAAGGTAAAGGGCACCGTAAGGACGGCGGCGCCCTGGGCTACTTGGCCCTGCGACCAGGCCGGGGGCTCCGCGGAGGTAGGGGGCGCTGTTGGTATTGCGGCGCCCGGGGGTACTAGGCCTTGCGACCAGGCTGGTGGTACTTCCTGCTTGGTCACGCTCGGGGTCGAGGCGTGTGACGTCACAGGGGTCGCGGCTCCCGTTTGAGGCCTAGTCTGCGGCGGTGACGTTGCAGCGACGGGCACGGCAGGATAGACTTCGGGCTCTGCGACGGGGAGCTGGGGCAGGTACGCGGTTTCCCGGTTTGGGGTATAGACGTCCCCTTTACCTGCCTCCACTCGTTCGGCTCCCTTCTCGGTGCCGTCTCCGGCCTTCAATCCTCCCGCGCCATCCTCAGAGGCGGTCTGTTTCCTCGTCTCGGGTGGCGTGCTCCGCTGACAGGTCTCGGTCTGCTGGGCCATCTCACGGCTCCACTCTGCCAACGTCTCTCGCTGCACCCGGGCCATCCTCCTTGCGAGGCCCTCCAGAGCGGTCTGTGCACACTCCCGGTCTCGGGGGAGCTGTGCTAGGACCTCCACTAGTCCTAGTGGGGTCGTTGTTTCCAGCAGGCTCCTGACCAACGGGTCGGTGCTGCTCTGCTCTCCTACTGTTGTCTCCAGCAGGCTCCTGGCCAACGGGCCGGTGCTGCTCTGCTCTCCCTCCTCGGTTTCTAGCAGGCTCCTGGCCAACGGGCCGGTGCTGCTCTGCTTTCTCGCCATCTCCGGGTAAGCTCCTTCGATATTCTTCTCCAGGCTTCTTGCCTCCGGGTGCGCTCGCTCTAGACTGCTCCAAGCGGCACCCATCTTTGTTCTCTCCTTTCGTCTCCTCCCCCTTCGAGGGCGGTCCTGGGGCCACTTAGTGATTGTCAGCTCCAGGGGCAGTTCTTTCACGCTGACAGACACCTCTAGCATCACAGTCTCTGTTGGTGGGGGCGGTTTCCACTTTTGGCGCCATTTTCGGTCCTGGCCCCCGATGGGAGGTGGCCTCTTGCCACCCTCTGGCACGCCCATAATGGCGTCCGCTCTTCCAAGGCGGGAAATCCTCGGAAATGGCGGGAATCGTCTCCCAGTGGCGGGAAACTCTGCAGATGGCGGGAAAAAGCTGTTAATGGCGGACAACCGGCGGGAATCGACCTGTGATGGAGTCCGATGGCGGGGACCCTCCGGAACCGGCAGGAGACTTCTTTTTGAGGTAAACTCGTTCTTTTCTTCAGGCACGCAGTACCCGGTTGTTGTGGGCACGTAATCCTGCCGACTACGCCAAAGTTGACGCGCCCCCTGGGCCATATTCTTTTAGGGGGAATATCCGGAGCCGGATCAGATGGGAGTTGTAGTCTTCCGAGCGGCTGTGACCCGGTCCGTGCCCAGGGTGTCAAACTCAGTTGTATGTGGCAGTCCTACAGATGTTATTAAGTTCTTTATTGTCGACTACGCCACCCGTTGTATTGCGGTCACTATGGCCGCCGCTGCAGCAGGGTCCGCTGAGGCTGATGGTGTAGGTGCAGCTTGTGATGGTATAACCCCCAACGGGTGGGGTATAGCCTCAGGGGGTCAGGTGCAGAGGATGGGGGTTGTGGTGGTGCAGCATAGGTGTTAAATGAAGACAGAGTCGGGTTGTGCAGTTTAGGGTATTTACTCACTGCTGATGTTCCGGTCACTCCAGCTTCAAGTGACCTCCCGAGCCGTGCTGCATCCACCAGGTCCTGGATCCAGCCAACCCCCAAGCGAGTCCGGAGCGTGACCCTGAGCTCTCCTTCTGTCCTTTCTCTGGCCGTCCCCACTAGTGATCCACCCAGGTCCAGCTCCCTCGGGCCTTCTGTTGGGAGACCCTTGGCCTTGGGTTCCCTGACCCTCCACGTGGTATGCCTTCGGGGTGGATGTGGTGGGTGGCCGTGGCAGACGCTGCCCACGGCCTCCGGTCTCTGGCTGGGGTGTGTTTTTGCCCCCACCAGCTTGGGTTCCGGTACCCTGATGCCGACTCTTCACCCGTGGATTGGATTTGGGGTCTCAGAGTCCTCTCTTCTGTTTCCCCCTCTGGGTCTCTCTTGCTTTCTCCTCTCTCTCTCTCTGGGGCTGCTCTGCTCCTCTGCTTCTTACTTCTCTGCAAAGACTGACTGACTGACCCTGTTCTCTGATGGTGCCCACCTTATATACACCCTCTATGTGTGAGCTCAGGTGACCAGCACCCAATGAGCTCCTATCTTTACCCAGGCTGCTCCCCCTATCTGCCCCTACACTACTTGGGATGTTCCACCCCCCTCCCACTCCAGCCAGGAACAGACTCGGTCGTACCTGCACATTTCTAAGTGGGAGTACCGTCGGTCTGCTCCTCGGAAATGGGATGTGTGTAGTGCATGCAGCCTACCGAGCTCAGGTCCACACTCCATCCTTACCCGGGAGTGGAATATCACACCTCTGGGTTGAGGTGCAATACCCCTGTAGCAGCCGAATCCTCAGGGTGCTACATATATACCAATAGGATGAATATGAATAGTGGTGCTATGTAAGGTGTGTTGTGGCTTTAAGCTATCCATTGCAGTAATTATTGACTCATTGCTCATACGTGCGGTAGATACAACTGTAGGGCAGAGCATGTCCCATTACCGTACTACTAGCAACATGTCATTGTGACTCACTGTTTCGCTACTTAATTGAAATGAGGTTGTTGGATTCATTTTCTAGACAAACAGTTCTGGGGTCCAAACTGGGATTTGGAAAGTGTTATTAGAACATTCTCTTCTAATTTAGCTTAGTTAGTTCTTTTGGCTTTGAACAGAATAGATACTTCACAGGTATATAATGATTCACCACTGCCATGTACACGTGACTGAGAATTTCAATGTCACCTAGCCAACAACTGAGCAAACAAGTGTACATTTTTTAGGTGTAATTCAATGGTGATATTTGGGCTCATATTTATTGTACATTTTTGACATTAACATATCCGCAGATTGTTGGTGATATTACAAGCACTGCAACAAATTTGACAGTGACAAAAAAAATGCTATGTAGCCCTAGCCCTATACTTGTGATTACAGTGCACCTTCTCGCCTTGAGGTATGTAAATCCCTGGTAATATAACTAAGAGGCTCAATCACTGGATATAAGAGAAGACTTTTACTGTTTAATAAAACTCTAAAGCTGGCCAAATAGATTAAAGTTATATGGGCTGAACCTGCAAATTCCAACATGACCAGTCTTTTATGTAATGTGCACGGGATGACCCAATTCTTCCATGGAAGATGTAATGTTGTTGGATTTCAAAATACCCGATTTTTTGTTCTTAGGAAGATAAGCTGCTGTTACGACACAGCTGAAGAGATCAACTGGGATATAAGTTGGGGTGCATGTAGCATGTAGGCGCATGCTCACACTGGCCAGTAAACAGACAAACTCAAGATAAAAACATAATAAGCCAATACCGTGCAGTAAATAAATAAACAGCAGTAGTGCATGAAAATAATAAAGGGTGCTTAGTTAACATAATTTTGATCAAAAAAATGTAAAATCCATCCCACCACATCCTGGTGACCCTATTCTGGAAAGTCCTAACCTCTAATATTAAAACTTTACCATTTGTTAAGTTACATACATGTGGATAAGGGCTAAGAAGGACTGAGCCTGGATAATGGACACCCAGGCATGGGGAAATATATGAGTGTAATTTCCAGCTTAAAGAAAAGACAGGCCACTCCTTTATCTGCACAGAATGCAAAAACATCTGATAAGATGAACTGGAATATAAATTGGTGTGCATGCAGCATGTAGGCTGTATGTAGATTATGCATGTAGATTAGGTAGTTTGTTTTTATCTTAGGTTTTGTCTGCTTAGTGGCCGGTGTGAACACGTGCCTACATGCTGCATGCATGCCAACTTATATTCCCGTTGATCTCTTCAGGTGTTTCGTTTCAGTGTTTTTGCACTCTGTGCAGATAAAGGTGTGGTCTTCCTTTTCTTTGAGCTGGACATTACATTCATGTATTTCCCCATGCCTGGATGTCCATTATCCTGGCTCAGATCTTCTCAGCCCTTATCCACATGTATATCACATGACAAATGGTAAGGTTTTAATATCAGCGGTTAGGACCGTCCAGAATAGGGTCACCGTGATGTGTTGGGATGGCTTTTACATTTTTTTTAATTAAAATTATGTTACCTAAATACTCCATGTTATTTCCATGCACTGTTGCTGTTCATTTATGTACTGCAGGGTATTTGCTTATTATGTTTTTATCTTGGATTTTGTTTAGTCTGTATCTGGTGTTACCCCGTTCTGCCACTGCATACAGGCTCACTTATAGAGTAACTAAACTTTCATATACTTTTTTTTAAAATAATTTTGTCCTGCGTGGAAAGTTCTGAAACTTTGAAAGTCATTTTATTAGGGAATTTGCCTTCATTTGTGTAAAAAAATTGCATGTAATTGCCTTCCAAACCGCTGCTTTTCCCCAGTCTAATTGCCGGCATTTGGCTGCATTGATATCAAAACGTAGTCATTTGGAGAAAGGATGATGGCAGTGAAAGAGTCAGCATCTGTTTTGTCCTCTGAGTGTTGTGCTTTTCAGAACAATCTCCAGCAGCAACTTATCCACAGAGTTAGAGACACAGGTGTTAACCATGCAGGAGGGAAAATATACTGGGGGAAAGCAGGGGTTTGGAAGCCACCTACATGTAATTATTTTACAGTAATGAAGACAAATACCCTAATAAAGTGATTTGCAAAGTTTCAGAACTTTTCATGTAGGACAAAATTATGAAAAAATAAAATTAATGCTTAGTTACTTTTTAAGCCGAGAATGACGTGATGGTGGCATGAGGAATATGCATATAAATATTCCTGGAAATTCCTAGATGCAGGATCTCACAGATATCACTGGCATTCTCCCATTTTTACAGTTCTTTTATGTGTGTAGCTGTACAAGAAAAGCCTGACATGCATTATGTGATACAGTACATACTCCTTGTGTGTGCTCGGTGTACAGTAGCGAATTGATCTGGGTTTTTATTATTTTGATTCAAGCTGGGAGCCCCAACCTGTGGTTTTCGGACCCATGATGTGTGGCTCACAGCTGTCTGCCAGTTAGTGCACTAGCACCAGGTCTAGCAGACAACTATGAAGAGCAGGTCTCCAGATGGGGACATTTATGACTAGATCTCACAGAAGAGCAGATCTGGATGCGCATATACTGGCTTTGGGGTTGGAGAGATAAATTAAAGGGAACCTGTCATCACGATTTAGTATATTAAAATAAAGGTATTGCCACAATAGCGCTGTTTTACTGATTGAATACATACCTGTAGTGAAGACATCTGCATCCTGGTTCTTGTTTAATTCACGTTAGAAGTTTTGGTGCAATATCCTTTTCTTGCATTAGGGCAGGACTGCAGGTAGGGTTTTCGGTTCAGCCGCGGTCCCTCTGCATTTGTAGCCACCTTTTTTAAAGTTTGCACTAGTGGTGGCGCTTTCCCACATTCATCTCCCGGCAGTCTTCAGCAAAATGGCGACGCATGTGACTCGCCCAGGGGAATGGGGATGGCTTGGTACCCGGGCCTTTAGCCTGGCCTTGTAGGGATGTTGCGGTGGCTGGCTCCCGGGCCCGTACCCTGGGGTCGCTCCTTTAAAAGGGTTGGTGATTTGTTAAGTTTATAAAAGAGTTTGTGATGCCACCTGTGGCTTCTGGTGAGGATCACCAGCGCTGCGCAGTCCACTGAGGCTGATGATAAGGCAGCTAGATGATATAGCTCCCCACAGGTGGAGCTAGGCCTCAGAGCAGTGTATGGCGGGGGTATGCAGGACAGGCGAGACCCAGCCGGGTCAGAGCAAGAACAGGGACAGACACGATAGTCACTTCAGTACCTTTTACTGATGGAAATTCAGGCACATCCCGGAGCATTGTAGGGTGAAGGGTGCATGTCAGGATCCTCCCCAATGAGCGGGTTTTGGGCCTCCTGTTACTTGCCTCTGCGTAGTAAGTTTCTGACCTGCCTGGAGCTAGCCTTACTTTGTCTCTGTCCTGCGCTGGCTGACCTTGTGGTAGGGCCTTTTCTTGGAGTTCACGCTCCCGACTTACGGGGCCTATGTGTCTCCTGGCTCTGTTACGTATCAGCACTTTAGCGATCCTGGGACTTGTAGTTCTCCATGGATTCCGGTTTATCTTACTGGGTCGTGGAGATCCCGGTAAGCTTCGGACCCGGTGTCCGGTAACTGCTTCGGGGTGAGCCAATTAAGCTCCTCTGCCCCCTATGTACTAACTCTCCTCTCGCATTCGGCCTACTCGGGCCCTCACTAGGCTACTCACACTAACGGCAGCTTGCCGCGCTTCACCGATCTTATGGCGCCAGCACACCTAAAGCTCACCTCTCTGAGCTACAACTGAGTCTGGATCTGGATAAGCTCCACTGCAGGATAGCAATTGCAGGAGCTGGAACAGGCTTTTGTCCTCTGAGGTAACTCTTCTCAGACTGCACTGGACTCACAGCTAAACCAGACTAGTCTAGACTGACAACTCCAGTCTAGACACACTCACTAACTGCTGCCTGGCTCCACCTTCCCTATTTATCTATCCCTAACGGGCTCCCTCTTGTGGTCTGAGGTGGAAGGTAGAGATGTGTGAATGGTTATGGGGGCCTCTTGTGGAGGAATCCATCAATACACCCTTCTAGGATCTGTGATACCAAGCACAGCTGGGCGTCACATTCCCCCCTAGTTAAACTCAGCACTCCTGGGCTGAAGTACATTTTATAAAACAATAACAATAGTAAACATAAGCAATACAAAAACAATCTTTCCTTTATGGGAGGCACGAATCTTAAACGTTACATAACCAAAACAAATACAGAGCGTCCTCAGAATCCGAGTCTCCTATGGTGAGGTTCCAAAACTGGATGTCCATCTCACAAGATAGAGTACTTGGTGGTTTTGAGGGACCTGTCCTAAACCCTCTGCGTAGGCCCTGGGGTGGCTGCAGGGCATGAAGATCCCGTGTTGGACCTCAAAGAGAGCCACTCCAGACAGGTTTTCCTTCTGAGGTGACCTAAAGGGCACTCCAGGGAGCGCAATTATATACAATAAGAGTTTTTGGGCTGCACACAGTCCTCAGCCACGAAGTCCTTTAGTTATGCATAAAAGAAGGTAAATAGGCAAAGCACCAACTAATAAACATATGCCTGAAAACACACAGTAATACAGTACATTACAATTTAATACCCGAAAGGGTAACTATCTACACTTTCAGAAATTTTTACCAACTACTGAGTGTACCTCACAGGGGGTTTACCTCTCGTACTACGTGTTGATCTGCGTAGTGCGGTGGTCTGTGGGGTATCAGTGTCTGTATTCTCAGTTACTCTACCAGTTCTACGTGTAACCATGTTGTAAAACTGCCTTAACCTCTCTCTTGGACTGGCAAGTCTACCATTGGCTGGGCCCTCTTGCTCTGCTCTTACCGGGGATCCTTCATCCGGGGATACTTCTTGAGCTGGCTCTTCTGCAGCACTTACAGGTTCAACTTGCTGTGGAGGGTTTTCTGGCTGTTCATATAATTGGAGTACTGGAATGATTACTGCACCTCCTATTTGAGGCCAATCTGCTGGGAAGTCTCCTAGGTCAGTGTGGATCACTGTTTCTTTAGGTTCTTCCGGGATTGTGAGAGGCACTTCATTTTCTTGGGTTTTCAGTAAATCTGGACACAATTTTAGGTGGTCCCTGGACACTGTTGTAGATGTTTTTCCTCCGTCACGACTGATTAAGCATGTCTTTTTGTTGTCAAACCTTGACGGTAACACAGTGTAGGGATCTTTTTCCCACTGGTCATCAAGTTTGTGATTACGTCTTTTCATTTTCAATACTGTTTCACCTGGTATGAAAGGTTCTGCTTGTGCATTCTTGTTGTATTGACTCTCCTGTTTTTCTCTCACCCGAGTAAGACTGTCCTTGACACAAGCTTGTACTCTTCTGTACTGCTCTTGTCTGGTCTTGTCCCATTCTTCAGTGGTCATATCAGCTTCAGGCTCAACAACACCAAGCTCCAGATCCATGGGCAGCTTTCCTGGCCTTGCCCGCATGAGATATGCCGGAGTGCAATTGGTGGAACTGACTGGTATATGATTGTACAGATCCACTAGGTCTGGTAGTAGGTCTGGCCACTGGTTTCTCTCCTCAAGTGGTATGGTCTTTAGCAGGTCGATGATGATGTTGTTCATCTTTTCGCAGAGACCGTTAGTTTGTGGATGGTACGGTGTAGTTCTGATTTTTTTTACAGCCGTAGAGATGGCAGAACTCCTTGAACAACTCAGCCTCAAAGGCCGGGCCTTGGTCCGTCAGCACCTGCTCGGGGTAACCATGGGGTCTGCAGAAATACGCTTGGAACGTCTTTGCTGCTGTCTCTGCCGTCAGATCTTTGACGGGGGCGACCACCAGGAAACGTGAGTAGTGATCCACCATGGTCAAAGCATAGGAGTACCCTGACCTGCTGGGGGACAGCTTGACATGGTCCAGGGCCACAATCTCCAGGGGCCGAGTCGTCTTGATGGGTTGCAGGGGTGCCTTCTGGCTGCTGAAGTCCTTTCTTCTTAGGACACAGGGTCCACAGTCCCGGCACCACCTCTCAATGGAGCTGCGCATTCCTACCCAGTAGAATCGACACTTCAGCAGGGTCTCTAGCTTTTTCCAGCCAAAGTGCCCCGCCTGATCGTGGTAAGCTTCTAATACCATCTGGATGTCTGTCTTCGGGACTACTATCTGCCATACCATCTCATGAGTTTTTGGATTGACGTGCCTCCGGCACAGCTTCTCACTGTAGATAAACAGCCGGCTTCTCTCGTTCCACAGCTGCTTTGCTTGGAGAGACGCATCCTTCTCCAGGGAGGCACCTTCTTGTGTTATCAGCTGTTTGATGCGGCTGACAACCGGGTCACTGTCCTGGGTCTCTTTCCAGCTGTGGTGAGGCAGGGGGTTTAACGTCTTTCCACGCTGCTTCCTGGAGGCTCGTTGCTCATGGATCATCCCATTCCGGTGGAAGGCAGGTAGCTCTATCTCCTCCAGGTCATCAACTTCCTCTTCCGTGTCTGACTGGTGAGGCATCCTAGACAGGGCATCGGCGTTGGCGTTCTTGCGGCCCGCCCGGTATTTAATTGTAAATTGGTAGTTTGACAGCCGAGCCATCCATCGTTGCTCCAGTGCCCCCAACTTAGCTGTTTCAAGATGGGTCAAGGGGTTGTTATCAGTAAAGGCAGTGAACTTACTGGAGGCCAGATAGTGCTTGAACCTTTCAGTGATGGCCCAGACTAAGGCCAGGAACTCCAACTTAAAGCTGCTATAGTTCTCTGGGTTTCTCTCAGTCGGATGGAGCTTCCTGCTTGCGTATACGATCACTTTCTCTTGGCCATTCTGCTTCTGACTTAGAACAGCGCCCAGCCCTTCGTTGCTGGCATCTGTATACAGCAGGAACGGTTGGCTGTAGTCAGGGTAGGCTAGGATCTCATCACCTGTCAGGATCTCCTTCATCTCCTGAAACGACTCGGCTTGCTCCTTACCCCAGTGGAATGGGGGGGTTTTGCCTTTGGGGGACTGCCCTACCAGGAGGTCTTGCAGAGGAGCTGCTTTCTTAGTGTAGTCCTTTACGAACCTCCGGTAGTATCCTACTAGTCCCAGGAACTGACGCACCTCCTTGAGGTTCTTCGGCTCCGGCCACTTCTGGATGGCTGTGACTTTCTCCGGGTCTGGTGCTACCCCTTCCAGACTGACAATGTGCCCCAGGTACTGTACCTTTCTCTTGAGCAGGTGGCACTTTGAGGGCTTCAACTTCATCCCGTACCGGGACAGTGACTCAAATACCTCTGCCAGGTGTTTCAAGTGGTCCTCGTACGTTCTGGAATACACTATTACGTCATCCAGGTAAAGTAACACAGACTCGAAGTTGCGGTGTCCCAGGCAGCACTCCATCAATCTCTGGAACGTTCCGGGGGCATTGCAGAGTCCAAACGGCATACTGTTGAACTCGCAGAGTCCCATCGGGGTGGTGAAGGCCGTCTTCTGCCGATCCTCCTCAGTCACAGCTACTTGCCAGTACCCACTAGTGAGGTCAAGAGTGGAAAAGTAATTTGCAGACTTTAAGGCAGCTAGGGACTCCTCTATGCGTGGTAAAGGGTATGCATCTTTATGTGTAATGCGATTTACTTGGCGGTAATCTACACACATTCTCATGCTCCCGTCCTTTTTCCTAACCAGCACTAGGGGAGCCGCCCAGGGACTACAACTATCCCTTATCACTCCCGCCTTCCTCATGTCATGCAGCATTTCTTTTGCCTTCTGGTAGTGAGCTGGGGGTATAGGCCTATAACGTTCTTTGATTGGGGAATGGTAGCCTGTGGGGATGTGATGTTGAACCCCCTTAACCCTCCCGAAGTCAAGTGGATGTTTACTGAACACCTGCGAGTATTCTTTAACCACCCGGTGTACACCCTGTTTTTGATGGGCAGGAGTGGTGTCTGTCCCAACATGGAGCTGTTGACACCAATCCTCCACCTGGGTTGCAGGGTCATTATCCTCTACTTCATCTGGTGAGGTTAAGGACTCCGCCTCATGGATGTAGTTGTTATTGACAGCATATAATTTGGCAACAGTGGCATAACGTGGCAGTTTGACCTCATCTTCCCCATAAGTTGAGAAGACGGACGGGCCCCCTCCCATTACGTACATCTACCACTCCCCTGGCAGTTAAGAGCGTGGGTCTATGCTCGGAGCAAAGGGGTTCTACTACCGCCTGGTAGCTCTGTCCTCTAAGACCTATAGCAGCTCTACACCAGATGAGCATTTCACTCATTGGGGGGATGACAATGGGTATGGGGTCTGTTACCCTCACGTTACCGATTTCACCGTCTGTTAACCTTACTTGCTGTTGATACATCAGGACTCGGATTTCCCTCTGCAGTGCCCTCCTCTGTCTCGGCCTGGCAGTGTCGGCTATCTGTTGGAGCAAGAACACAACTTCTCCCAAACAATTACCAACAATGTTAGTGCCAAGTACCATATACGGATTAGTGTCATCAGGATTAGTCTCTACTACAATTAGTCCCTGGTCCTTCAGCTCCACTCTCCCCACCTTCACAGTCACGTCCTTAACCCCGAGTAGGTTAAGGGGGAGTCCATTTGAAGCATATACTGATAGATTTGGAGCTGGCGGACGTAGGTCGTCCATGGACCAGA
Source organism: Phyllobates terribilis (assembly GCF_046119375.1). Taxonomy (NCBI): domain Eukaryota; kingdom Metazoa; phylum Chordata; class Amphibia; order Anura; family Dendrobatidae; genus Phyllobates; species Phyllobates terribilis. The sequence goes on along the minus strand of NW_027362763.1, from coordinate 263,387,356 downwards.
ACCTCTTGTAGAGGACGTCAGGCGTGATGGTTACCTGAGATCCTGTGTCCAGCATGGCATGCATCGGGATCCCATCCAGTACAATGGACAGGAAAGGTCTTCCTCCGACGAACCTGTTGTACCAGTCTGATGGGCCTGGTGAGTTCACTCCTGGGTGTCGGCCCTTGGACCCAGGGTTTTCTCATTTAAAGGACAATTCTGGGCGATGTGTCTGGTCTTGCGGCAGCGGTAACAGGCAGGGTCCTTCTGTGGATGGCGCTGGTCACTGGTCCTTGGCGATGGCGGTGTTGGCCTCCTCCTTCGCATCCAGGGGACTTCCTCAGGGCTATCGGCTAGCAGGATCTTCCCTCCTTCCTCGGGCTCCGTCCGCAGCTGCAGAGCACTCAGCACGGTGGTCAGGGTTTTGCTCAACTGACGCACTTCAGAGCGCAAACTGTCCAGTTCTTTAGGGGACGTCGCTGGGACTTTAGCTTCAGCAGCCACTGGGGAAAAGGTGGGCGTTGCAGGCTCTGGGGTAGCCCCACCCTGGTAACATTGGATAGCATTTGTTTCCAGGGGCTGCAGTCCTTTTATAGCCATGTCCTTAAGATTATCAAAAGTAGCATCTGGATGATCCAGGGACCAGCAACGCACAGTCCTGCTCTCCTCTGGAGACCTCAGTCCCCGGACAAACTGTTCCTTCAGCATTTTGTTCTCATTTTCGACACTGGTTGGACTAACCTGGTTCAGAGCCAGCAGGGCCCCTTGAAGACTCCAAGCGTAGTCCTTAACATTGTCCTCTGGTTGTTGGGAACAGCTGTAGAACCTCATCTGGAGGTCCACCTCAGTAAGGTCCTCAAATACAGTCTGCAGTTTTTGAAAGATTGCGGGCACTGACTCCTGGTCTGCGGCCGACCATGTTTACACTTCCCGTTCCGCAGCACCGGTCAGTTGTCCTAATACAACGGCGGCTCTTTGTTTGCCAGTCATAGAGTACATGTCCAAGATACCACTTATCTTCCATTTGAATCCAGACAGGGTATCTGGTTTGCCGCTGTACTGAGGGAGCCACTTTGCTCCAGGAATGTACGGTAAAGTCATAGGAATGACGGGTGTTACAGGCGCTGCTGGTGGAGCGGCGGCTTCGGCCTGCTCATCATCGGGCGCGGGTTGAACTTCAGGGACGTTGACATGCAGGTCGGCGTTCTGCTGTTCGTCGGACATCTTGGCGCCCCCCTAGTTAACCGAGGCCTACCTTTTAGTTTTTCTTCCGGTAGGCCGCAGCTCCGCAGGTGATGGTCGTTGTTAGGACCTTGCGTCGCTTGCGTCCTACTTCAGAGCGTTCAGCGATGCTCCGTACAGGACCTGGCGCTTCTTGGTTTGACGTCAAGGCGTGGGGGCGTGTCCGAGACTTCGCGCTCTCTTGCAGGTACGCCCCTTATTTTTCCGCGGTTACGCCCTTCTTCTCGCTCAGCGACCCAACAATGGCGGCAATCTTCACCACAACTTTACGTACACAGTTCAAAATAAAGGCGCACAGTACCCGGTGGCAACGGGCATAACACTGCGGCGTTGCAGCAGGCACGTGATCCTGTTCGTGACGCCAAGTTGGAGATGACTCGCCCAGGGGAATGGGGATGACTCGGTACCCGGGCCTTTAGCCTGGCCTTGTAGGGATGTCGCGGTGGTCGGCTCCCGGGCCCGTACCCTGGGGTCGCAGCTTTAAAAGGGTTGGTGATTTGTTACGTTTATTAAAGAGTTCGTGACGCCACCTGTGGCTTCTGGTGAGGATCACCAGCGCTGCGCAGTCCACTGAGGCCGATGATAAGGCAGCTAGATGATATAGCTCCCCACAGGTGGAGCTAGGCCTCAGGGCAGTGTATGGCGGGGGTATGCAGGACAGGCGAGACCCAGCCGGGTCAGAGCAAGAACAGGGACAGACACGATAGTCACTTCAGTAACTTTTACTGATGGAAATTCAGGCATGTCCCAGAGCACTGTAGGGTGAAGGGTGCATGTCAGGATCCTCCCCAATGAGCGGGTTTTGGGCCTCCTGTTACTTGCCTCTGCGTAGTAAGTTTCTGACCTGCCTGGAGCTAGCCTTACTTTGTCTCTGTCCTGCGCTGGCTGACCTTGTGGTAGGGCCTTTTCTTGGAGTGCACGCTCCCGACTTACGGGGCCTATGTGTCTCCTGGCTCTGTAACGTATCAGCACTTTAGCGATCCTGGGTCTTGTAGTTCTCCAGGAATTCCGGTTTATCTTACTGGGTCGTGGAGATCCCGGTAAGCTTCGGACCCGGTGTCCGGTAACTGCTTCGGGGTGAGCCAATTAAGCTCCTCTGCCCCCTATGTACTAACTCTCCTCTCGCCTTCGGCCTACTCGGGCCTTCACTAGGCTACTCACACTAACGGCAGCTTGCCGCGCTTCACCGATCGCATGGCGCCGGCACACCTAAAACTCACCTCTCTGAGCTACAACTGAGTCTGGATCTGGATAAGCTCCACTGCAGGATAGCAATTGCAGGAGCTGGAACAGGCTTTTGTCCTCTGAGGTAACTCTTCTCAGACTGCACTGGACTCACTGCTAAACCAGACTAGTCTAGACTCACAACTCCAGTCTAGACACACTGACTAACTGCTGCCTGGCTCCACCTTCCCTATTTATCTATCCCTAACGGGCTCCCTCTGGTGGTCTGAGGTGGAAGGCAGAGATGTGCTAATGGTTATGGGGGCCTCTTGTGGAGGAATCCATCAATGCACCCTTCTAGGATCTGTGATTCCAAGCACAGCTGGGCGTCACACATGTACAGATTGACATCCAATGTGGATTGATATCTTCAGCAAAATGGCGTCAGCGCATGCGCAGATTCAGACCTCAGCTCAATCACGAGCCGAGATCTGAATCTGCACATGCGCCGCCACCGGCGCTATTTTGCTGAAGGCCAACACATGTCAATCTACACATGTGCCACCACCGGTGCCATTTTCCTGAAGACCTGCCGGGAGATGAATGTGCGCAAGCCCGAACTTTAAAGGAGGCTCGTACAAATATGGAGGCGAAAACCCAACTCACAGTCCCGTCCCAATGCAATAAAAGGATATTGCACCAAAACTTCTAACATAAATTAAGAACCAGGATGCAGATTTTTTACCTACAGGTATCTATTAAATCAGTATAACAGCACCATTGTGGCCATACCTTTACTTTAACATGCTAAGTGCCAAACCGGAGTTAGGGTGACACTCCCATATAGGAGGGGATTGTGGCTTTATGTCATAATGTGGTGGGAGTGCTTAATGCGAGAATATCCAATGGGGGGTATGGTGGGAACTCCTGGATGCAAGTATGCTTCCTTACTGTTGAGAAGCTTTGGCTATCATTATACCGATAATGCGGGCTATAGCTGTTAATAATGTGGGAGAGGCGGGAGCTGGATGTCACTATTTGAGGGGAGGACTCTGGATGTGGTTCGCGACCCTCTCTCAGACCTGAATGTGACTCTCAAGGTAAGAAAGGTTAGGGGCTACTGCTGTAGAGCATATATACTCTGAGGGTGAATGTTATGTGTGGGGGACAATACAGAACGGAAAGTAATTTTACTAAGAAGTAAACTGATCGTTCCTGACACAATACCTCTGAGCTCTTCTGTATTTATCAAACATTACCCAAGTGAAAGGCGCAAAATACACAATGTCAGTGTTCCCAGCACTTCCCCCTGTGAATTACGTCAATATCTACAAAAATGTAGAGTGTCTGTGAAATGCAGAGAGAAATAAAAACATGAAGAGCAGAGCATGTCATCAGTGTGTCAACAACAAACGGCATTGCTTGTGTAAACTCTAGCCGGCATGGGAATATCTTCCTGTCTACTACAGCATAAAATAAGCCCATCTCAAGAACAAAACATGGAGACACGCTCATACATGCCTCCTGTGACATATGCCATGTGATACCGTGAGCTTGTGAATGAGATCCAGCCATCTGCTACAACAGATTTACTCTCAGTGGAGCTGTGGAGGACGCTGTGGAGGACGTAGTGCACAATGTTCAGGCCTATGGTTACTGGAAAGTAACATTCTTAGCTCTTGGCACCTCCAGTCCTGTTTAACATTTTACAGAATGTAAATCAGGTTCTAGCAAAAGCTGTCAAAATGCTGCAGGACAGAGTCACAGTGTCAGCTTCATACACAGAGAACACAGAGATACTCACAAGACAATACAGAGATAGTGGACTGGAGAAATCTCCTGTGTCAGACTGATCAGAAGATACAGATTTGGCAAAAATGTAACTAGTACCAGGATATTACAATCAGGAGCAAATCAGGCAATGGTGATGGTACAATGGTAGGTACAGAACACTGAATGAGGGCCAGACATGTCGCTGATTCTATCTCACATTTTTTTTTCTGCTGTTTCCTTTCATTATTCATCTTATTCGGCCTCCCATCTCTCCCTTTCCTTTTCCTGCTACCTATACTGCACTTTAACTTTCCCTTCACTTTGTCTTTATCTTCACTCTGTCTAATTTTACTCACTTTCTCCCCTTTCTGTTTCATCTTCCTTTACCCCTCATTTGTCACCTTCTTTTTTTCTGCCCTTTATCCTTTCCCTCTCTTGTCTCCTCTTCCTCACTTTCTCCCTTTACTTTTCGCTCTTCCTTTGCTCCTCATCTATCACCTTCTTTTTTCATGCCCTTTACCTTGCCCTCTTTTTGACTTTACCACTCTTTTGTTTCCTTTTCCTCACTTTATACCTTAACTACTCCCCCTTTGTTTGCCCCTCATCTCTCATATTTTTCATACTCTTTTACCTTTTCCTTTCTTTGCCTTTACTTATCTTCTGTCTTCCTTTTCTTACTTATCCCCCTTCCTTTGCCTCTCAACTACCATCTTTTTCATGCCCTTTACCTCTTCCTTTCTTTGCCTTTACCTCTCTTCTGTCTCCCTTTTCTCACTTTCTTCCTTTTCTTCTCGCCTTCCTTTGTCCCGTATTCCTCATCTTCTTTTCCCAGCTTTCACTTTTTCCTTTCTTTGCCTTTACCTCCTCCCTTCTGTCTCACTTTCTCCCTTATTTTGTCCCTCATTCCTGCCCAACTCTTTCCTGCCCTTTATATTATCCTACTTTTTCCCCTTAACTCCCATCTGTCTCCCTATCTCACTTTTTATCATGTCTTTCTCATCTTTTTCCTCCACTCACCATTCCTCTTTTGCTTCAGGTTTTCTTCAAAATAAATGGTTAGTGGGTACTTCTTCATGCCCACTTTGGCTGCCAAATCATAATATCATTATCACTAAAACCTGTTTCATCTCTAGACAGTGCAATTTATTTACTTTTCAGTTAAATATAATTGCAAGCTCATACAGATTACAGCAACGACAGTATATAGCGAATGAATGGCAGTAAATACACCTGGAAGGCATATGTGTACTGTCACAGGAGAAAACCAGGGTCCAAATGCCTTAAAGAGGATCTGTTACCAGTCAAAAGTGACCAGTGTTTGTTCTTATTTTCTTCCCGCTGCTCTCCTGAGAGTTAAGTTGTTTTTTTTTGTTTGTTGGTTTTTTTATCCAACATACAGTTCCAATTTTGCGACTTTTTGAGCAAACGTCGCAACTTTTTTGAAATGTCACAAAAGATGCAACTTTTTGATTTAAGTGCAGAATATCACTCCAAAGATGAGGGCTGGAATGGAGTTGCACCAAATGTTGCGACTTTTTAAAAAAGTCGTAAATGATGAATCAGGCGAAAACATCTGTAAACACTAGACTTCGCTTACAAAGTGGAAAAAAAATAAAAAAACAGGCAGGCACATGTAAAATAGAATTTAAAAAAGGCAAAAATAGAGAATTGAAATGGGTGCAGACAAAAAGAAGGCACAAAACACACAAAAAGAGGCGCAAAGGCAATGATGAATCTGGGTCTGAATGAAAAGGTCAATATCTCAGGAACTGTATAGCTGATTTAAAAACAAAACAGAGGAGTAATGGGAATAAAATAAGAGCAAAGACTGGCTACTTTTCACCTGGTGACAGGTCTTCTTTAAGTTGCGCTGTTAGCCATACAACATATAATGGTCTTCTTATTGAGGTAAAGAGTCAGATGATCTGGTATGTTGAATTTCAACTTTGGGAGGTAAGCCACCATCAAAGGTGTCTGCTGCGTACTACCCAGTCCCCTTTGAAAATCCACGTATGCTTGCCCAAACTGAGCATGCATGTGTATAATGTGATCAGGAGAATATAGCTGTTTGGCCCACAACTATTGAATGTGTATGGGCATGTGGCTCCCTGCTGCGCATTGGTGCCACAGAACCCAGAAGGGTGCATGGATGGACTTCTCCACAAGACACCCTCACTACATTCATACACCTCCACCTTCCACCTCAGACCAGCAGAGGGAGCCCGTTAGGGATATATAAAGGGAGGGTGGAGCCAGGCCGCTCAGTTAGTTCAGAGTGAATTGTGCAGTCTAGAGCTCAGAGTTGAGCAGAGAGCGTGCCGACGCTCAGAGAGCGGTGAAGACGCAGCACGCCAGCTGCTGAGTAGTGAGGGCCCCGAGTGTGGTCGACAGCGAGGAGAAAAAGGAGAGTGGAGCTAAGGGGGCAGAGGAGCATAGTAAGCTCACCCTGTTATACAAACCGGACACCGGGTCTGAGCCTACAGGGACCCTTTACACCCAGTAGGGATAACCGGAATCCCAGGAGGACTACAAGTCCCTGGCAAACCTGAAGCTAGACACCTACAGGACCAGGAACCACGAAGGCCCCGACGTCCAGGGAAAGTGGTTACCAACCAGAGGTCCTACTTCAGAGCAACAGGTGAAGTAAAAGCAGGACACATAGTCTAGGCCTAGCTCCAGGCTGGCCAGGAACATACACAGAGACAGACATGGATCAGGAGGCCCTATACCCGCTCACTGGGGTGAAGTCCAAAAGTGCGCCCTTCACCTGGAGTACCCTGGACCGTACCTAACAACAGCACCAGTAAAGGTAATGAAGCAAATCCCCTGTCTCTGTCCGTTACCTCTGCTGCGCCATCGCTCCCCCTGCACCACAACGCCCAGCGCAACCTGCATCGTTTTCACTGCCCTGAGGCCTGATCCACCTGTGGGGAGCTGTTCCATCTCAAGCTGCCTTAACACCTGCCTCAGAGGACTGTCGCAGCGCTGGTGATCCTCACCAGACACCACAGGTGGCGTCACGACAAATCCCCTATAAATATCCCCTTTTGGCACTGACCGCCCTGGGTCACGGACCGGGCCAGCCACTGTGATCACCCCCAAAAGCAGCCATAAGGCCCGGCTGCTGAGTACCCCACGGCCCTGGGGGCGAGGCAGGCACCTTTACTGGAATAAGAGTATAATTTCCTTGCTTACAATATCAAATGTAAAGAATCAGTGAAGAATGGAACTAAATCTTAACAGAAAAAGAAGCTGGGGGTACAATTCCACAATAGACAGTGAAGGTTGTAATAGTATTACTCCAGAAATGCTATAACCTTTTTTTCTGGATGCTACATTCCAGTACAAATAGCATAATGTGTTCCCATCTTTCAGTTACCAAGCATATGGACCAGAACAATGCAGGTGAAATGTCACTGTCTGCAAATTCTGTTACTGCTTGTCCTCTGTTCCAAGATGCTCATGTACAGAAGAAGCTGTCCATAGTATTATTCATGATCCACAACACCTTTTTGTACTGTATACACACATATATTTCATACGGGATAGTACCATTTAATCAAACAATACTACTATATAATGCCTGGGTAGAACAAACAATTGCATGTAATTCCTATTTATGCTTAATGCATATAGTAAATGCACTGTATATAGTAAAGCCCAAACTATTCATAAATCAAATAAACTAATAACCCTTTTGCTATACGGGTTTTATAAATATGTTGGGTGTGAAAAGAAAAGCTGTTATACACTGCGAACAAGCTGGACTAATGCTGTAAGGTAACGCTTTATGGCTCCTGAAATACTCAGTTCTGTTCTGGTCATCGGTTCATAACATGCAAGAAAAAAATGTAGTGTACAAAGAAAGGCCACAAAACCGATGGGGCATGCAGAGTGTTAGTTATGAGCAAGGATTCTTAGTTATGAGCAAATAATGTCTTCCTTTCTACTACAGCACAAAATTCAGGGGGCGGAACGGTGCACTGATGCTGCTCGGCCACACCAAGGGCACACCCAGCATCCTAATTAGTATATGGGAAGAAAGAGCGTTTCCTGCAGAACAGAAGGACAGATTTATAAAGGAGATTTTTATAGGGGCTAAGTCCATTTTTATGACTACATGCTTGGTTTAAATTATGTGACAGATTCCCTTGAAGCCCTGTAAGTTATGAGGTAGGACCTTTTTGAATCAGACTTGTTTGTTCAGCAGAAATAACAAATAGGATTGAGATCTGTAGAATTTGAAGGCCATATTATGTCAATATTATGTTAAATAAAACAGATTCATCAGAACAGGCCAGCTTCCTCTGTTGCTCCTATTCATATGTAAGTAATTTTGAATTGGACATACAGCAAATATTGTGGAAAACGCCATCCATCTGGAGGAAAAAGGGTTCAGTCTGCAGAGGTGACAATTACAATATGAGGTGTACATCTATGGAACTATTAACCTTGGGACAAAATCACAGCAGTAACAGTCCATGTTTTATAGAGTCATATAATGTTACAATCCAGGCTGCATTACAATAGTCTGATGGTCAGGTATTGCTGGGTATGATCAATATACTATTCTTATATAGATGACAGAAAATGTTATTTTGTGAAATATCACAGTTTGTAGTGTAGACTAAACTAGGACATGACCATGTCCAATGCTCATGACTTGTTTCATTGTCTTACATCCTACATTTATAGAGTGTATAACTCGGGTTTTATTGATGTTATTTTTTTGTACAGTGGGCAGGTGATAGTCGAAAGACATTTGTAGTATTTGATCTTTTGATTCAATGTAGCATAATTATAGAGTAATTATACCCACTGTTTAGGTCATTGGGAGTGTAGTGCTTTCTAAGTCAATGACCATATCCAATTCAAGTCATGTTGAGAGTGCAGTGTCTTCTGTCTGTATAGCAGGTCATAGTTTAGCACTATTGTCATGTTCAAGGGTCAGGTCATGTTGAGGGTATAGTGTCCTTTGTCAGTATAGTATTATGGTTCACTATCCATTTGTGTCATTTGGTGAATGTATTTCTTCAGTGTGGAAGAACGATCATGTCCACCATTAAAATAACATTTGGCAGACGTGATCTTCTATGTATCTGTCTAGTGGAGCAGAACAGTATTGTGTCCTTGACCAGAGATGAGCTCATGGTGAGAAGATGTAGTCCTATGTCTGCATAGACTGTTCTGCACAAGATACACACATATGTACCAGCCGACAGCAAAGTGTTCCCAGAAACAGAAACAGTTTGTAAATATTGGCAAGCATGACTTGTTCTGCCATGTCCATTCTACTTGGGGAATAATGCACAAATAATAGAGTCTACAAAGCGCTGTCTTCTGTAAAACAGTATTTCATTGGCAAGCCTACATCATCTTAGTTATTACATGCACAGTATTTACAGATTAAATGCCCCTCAATGGGGGCTAACCCCTGACCTCATCATTTATGTCCTGGTGGAGTTTATATATTCCATATTAAAAGACAATATTGTCTGGTGTGGGCACTAAATCCACAACCTCTTGCTAATTTGGTATTAGTGTGCTATTCAATATGTGAAAACCAACATGCCCAATGTTAAATTTCTAGGTTCATGATCCTAATCTTGTATCACATTTGTTTATCTTAATTTCACAATTCTGGATGCAATATCAACCAGCCCATATAGAATCATAGAATGTTGAATTTGGAAGGGACCTCCAGGATTATCATGTCCAACCCCCTGTTCAATGCAGGATTTACTAAACCATCTCAGACAGATGTCTGTCCAGCCTCTGTTTGAAGACTTTCATTGAAGGAGAACTCACCACCTCTCGTGGAAGCCTGTTCCACTCATTGATCACCCTCATTGTCAATTTTTTTTCTAATATCTAATCTGTATCTTCTCCCTTTCAGTTTCATTCCATTGCTTCTTGTGTTTCCATGTGCAAATGAAAATAAGGATGATCCCTCTACACTGTGACATCCCTTCAGATATTTGTAGACAGCTATTAAGTCTCCTTTTGGCCTTCTTTTTTGCAAGCTTAACATTCTCAGATCCTTTAACTGTTCCTCGTAGGGCATACTTTGCCATCCACTCACCATCCTGGTAGCTCTTCTCTGAACTTGTTCCAGTTTTTCAATGTCTTTTTTAAAATGTGGTGCCCAGAACTGGACATAGTATTCCAGATGAGGCCTGACGAAGGAGGGGTAGAGGGGAATAATTACATCACGTGATCTAGACTCTATGCCTCTTTTAATACATCCCAGAACTGTGTTTGCCTTTTTTGCAGCTGCATCACACTGTTCACTAATGTGCAGTCTATTAGTATACCCAAGTCTTTTGCACACGTGCTGTTGCTTAGTTCTATTCTTCCCATTCTGGAGATGTAATTTTCGTTTTTCTTGCCCAGATATAGAATCTTGCATTTCTCCATGTTAAACAGTATTCTATTAGTTGCTGCCCATTGTTCAAGCTTATCTAGATCCTTCTGAATCCTTTCTCTGTCTTCTCTAGTGTTAGCCATCCCTCCTAACTTTGCATCGTCTGCAAATTTGATTAGTTTACCTTCAGTTACCCTTACCTAGATCATTTATAAAAATGTTGAACAACACTGGACCAAGGACAGATCCTTGTGGTACCCCAATTGAAACACTCTTCCAATTGGATGGGCAACCATGTATTACCACTCTTTGCGTATGATCACTGAGCCAGTTATGAATCCACCTAACCGTAGCCTTGTTAGTCCCATACTTGGTCATTTTTTCAATAAGGATAGTATGAGATACTTTATCAAATGCTTTGCTGAAGTCGAGATATACTATATCTACCGCATTTCCCTGATCCACCTATGATTCCATCATAGGAGCAAATTACATTAGTCTGGCATGACTTGTTTGCTACAAACCCATGCTGGCTCTGCTAATTACTGTATTTGTATCCAAGTACTTACGGTACATACATGCTGTTTAATAATTTCTTCAAAGATATTTCCTGGTATAGAAATAAGGCTCACTGGCCTGTAATTTATTTGCTCCATCTTCTTTCCTTTGTTGAAGATAGGGACAACATTTGCCCTTCTCCACTCTTCTGGGACTTTTCCTGTTCTCCAGGATTTTTCAAAAATTCTGGCTAGTGGTTGTGTAATTTCCTCTGCTATCTCTTTTAATACCTTAGGATGTAATTCATCCGGACCAGGAAATTTAAATTAATGTAAATTAGCTAAGTGTTCCCTCACCATCTCTCTGTTTATAGATAGTGCGGATTCTTTTATTCCTTCGACAGCACCATGAAGATCAGCTGATGTTACATTTGCTTTCTTAAAGAACACAGATGCAAAATAGGAATTTAAAAGTTCGGCCTTCTCAACATCATTTTTGACCACTTTACCCTTTTCATCCTGTAAAAATCCTATAGCATCTTTGACATTTCTTTTGCTTTTGACATACCCCCAAAATCCTTTTTTATTGCTTTTGGTCTGCCTTTCATGCACGGCCCCCAAACATGGACTTGTCCTGGAAGTTTGTGCTACTGTTTGGGTTCGGCAGCCCGAGCAAAGCTTGTTGAAAGTCTGCAGCGCAGCCAATCAACAAGCTTTTTCTGTGTGGGCACTTCCGGCCCCATCACAGCCATGTCAAGCATTGGCATAGCTGTGATTGGCCGGGACACTGTGTAAAAAAAAAAAATTAAAAACAGACGTGGGGTCTCCTTTATTTTTTATAACAAGCGCAGGTAAAGCAGACGGCTGCGGGCTGCAGCCCTCAGCTGTAAGCTTTATTTTGGCTGGTTATCAAAAATAGAGGAGCCCCCACGTCGTTTTTTAACATGATTTAAATAAATAATTGAAAAAAACGGCGTGGCGTCCTACCCATTTTTGATAACCAGCCAACCTACAGCAGACAGCTGGGGGCTGGTATTCTCAGGCTGGAAAGGCTCATGGAAAATTTGGCCCTCCCTAGCCTAAAAATAACAGCCCACAGCCACCCCAGAAAAGGTGCATCCATTCAATGCACTAATTCTGGCTCTTTTCCCCGCTCTTCCCGCTTGCCCTGGTGAGTTGGCAAGCAGGGTAATATTTTGGGGTTGATGTCAGCTTTGTAATGTCAGCTGACATCAAGCCCAGGGGGTTAGTAATGGATAGGCATCTATCAGACGCCTCCATTATTACCCCAATAAGTAAAAAGTAATAAAAACACACAGAGAAAAAAGTCCTTTAATTGAACAAAACACTCTCCGATAATTACCCTCTTTTTTCATTTAGTAACATGAAAATAAAGAATCAAACTAATCCGCACCTGTCCACAGATAATCCGTAATGCTGATGTTCCACAACCGCTCAGCCCGGCAACCAGATCACACTGAGCTTAGCCTGAGAACACGGCCAATGGTAACCTTAATGACGTCAGCGTCGGTCACACTCAGCTCGCTCAGCTTAGTGTGATCTTGCTGCCGGGCTGATCGGTCATGGGACATAAGCATAATGGATTGTCGGCTGAAAGGTGAGAATTACTTTGATTTTTTATGTTAATAAATGGGAAAAAAAGGGGATTTGTTGGGGAGTGTTTTGTTCAAATAAAATACTTTTTTCTGTGTTTCTTACTTTTGACTACGGGGTTAGTAGTTAGTAGATAGACGCCTCTCCTTTTCTAAGCCCTGGGCTTGATGTCAGCAGACAAAAACAGCTCACATCAACCCCAAAACTTTTACTCCGCTTGCCAACACACAAGCGGGAAGAGCCGAGGCCAAGCTCCAGAATTGGCGCATCGAATGGATGCGCCATTTCTGGGGCGGTAAGGGCTGATGTTATTAGTCTGGGAGTCTGGGAGGGGGGCAATATCCATGACCACTTCCCAGCCTATTAATGTCACCCCGCATCTGTCTGCTTAACCTTTACTGGTTATTAAAAATTGGGGGACCCCCCAAAAAAATGATGTGGGGTCTTTTTAATAATCAGTACAGGCTACACAGACAGCTGTGAGTGATATTAATAGTCTGGGAAGATCCATGTTTATTGCCCCCTACCAAGAATAATAACACCAGCCCCCCCTTTCCCTCAGCTGGGTATTAAAAATAAGGGGGACCCCATGCCATTTTTTTCTTTTATTTATTAGCTAAATACATGTACAGTAAGCTACACACGCACTGCACTAATCATATATCACACTGACATCTTTATTACTATGCACAGGTGCCAGTGTGGCGCCCCTGAGGGTTCGATCGCCACAGAGGAACTGCATCTCACCCAGAGGTGTGGTACCTCACTCTCAGGTAAGGAAGGAGTACAGCCCGGGATCCTAACACCGGCATCCAACACATTCCACTTCAGTGGGGGCAGGGCGAGATTGCTCCTAAGGGAGAGCACAGTCCCTGGTCCCTAGCTGAAGGGTGAAACTATGTAGAGGGTGTGGGTGGAGGAAGAAGATTAGGGGAGCGCATGAAAGGAAGTAATATAAAAGAGGGAACCATCTTGGGAAGTTAGTTCAGTCAGACAGTTCAGTCTACAGTGAGATGAGTTGGGAGCAGGAGCTCTGTGGGAGCTCTGCTCAGGAAGAGGGCCTGAGGAGAGGCCCAGGTCTGAAGGAGAGAGTGAGGAGCAGGAAAGGCTTCAGGAACGAGGAAGGGACCCCAGGGGTACGGGCAGTGCTGGAGGCCACCCATACGCCCATATCTACCAGGAGGTGGAGGGGTCAGGTCACACAAAGGGGACTGGTCCCTCAACTAGCAGAGTACTTTATGACTCAACTAGAAACCAGAGGCTGCAGTATTTCAAGTCCTGCAGCCAACAGTCCATATCAGTCTCACCAAGAAGGTAGCCAAAGAGGACCCAGGGGACGGGTTACTGGATTGGGACACTAGGTATGAGGTGCAGGGAGATGGCCAGAGAGAGTGAACACACAGAAGGGGGTCCCGCTAAGTACTCCGGAGATATCTGAGGGTTGACTGAACCCCTCCCTGAGTAAGCGCAGCGCGACGAGGGAAGTTACACTGGTACCTGTAACTTGGACTGCAACAATCGTGAGTAAAGACCCTGAAGACTGCACCCCACTGTCTCTGTGATTATTATCTGCGCCATCACCCCTGCACTACAACGCCCAGCATCTCCTATAATATTTACAACATCTCTACACTGCCCTGCAATTAAGCTCTGCCTGTAGAGAGCTGAACCAACCCTTCTGCAGCAACATCAGCTCCAGAGGTTCTGCACAGCAGCGGCGGCTCCATATAGCCGCATACCACAGGTGGCGTCACGAACTATATATAAAAACTTTAAATCCCCTGTAAATATCCCCTTTTGATTGACCGCCCTGGGTCACGGACCGGGTCACCGCCACTGTGATATCTCCCCTAGAAACGACCGGCCCGGCACCGAGTACCCCACGGCCCAGGGGGGCGCGTCACCAGCTGGTGAATACTCTTATCAGCGTCGCCTGCTCTAGCTGCTATTAGCCAGACCAGACTCTCACTGATGAGAGTAGTACTCATCAGCCAACATCTGACCAGTGGTAACCTTTTCATCGCCGGTCACAGCTGATGGCTCACACATTGTCCTCTGTGTGACAGCATGGGAACCGCAGCGCTGTGACCAGCGGTAATGTAAATGAGGTTACCACCGATCAGAGCCAATGTTTTCCACGCTGTCACACAAATGTTCAGGCCCCCCATTCACTTGAATGGGATCTGGGTTTGGGATCAAGTTCGGGTACCAATGTGGTACCTGAATCAAACTTTTTTATAAAGTTTGGCCGAACCTGACCAACTCGAACATCCACGGGTCCGCCCATCTCTACCCCTGTTACGTTGTCCTCATCTTGAATGTTTGGCTGAAAGCATTCCTCTATGCCTTGGCACTGAACATACTCTTGGATGATATTGCATAATTTTTCAGTTAGACTTTCATTCCCAATGACCTTCTTATACTCTCCACCTCCACTAACTTGCAGATGTAAGACTCAGTTTGTGTGTCACTCAAGATCGATAGATTGTAATAGTTTTTGCAGCATATTGCTCATTATATTAGGCAGCGAAAACAAGGGGAACTTGTTTTGTCAGATACGACCAATTAGGAAAGACCTTATTCTTCTTTGAGACTTGGCACACAACAATGGCACAATTCCCAAGATAGCTTTTTGGAAATATGACTTCCGTGAAAGCTACAAAGATGCATGTTATTTAATATTAACTCGGGGGACTTTTTATCACGTTCATTTTAATCATGTCTTCATTGTAACTCTTTACTGCTGGGAGAAGTTTCTCCAACCTTTCAATGCTGGAAGAAGCTTGGATCATGGTGGTGCTACAGAGGAGTATCTGGGAATCATGGTAATCAGTAGGTGAGCAGACATTATTATTTAATTTTTAGACCCTAATGGGCCATTTTTTATATAAAAAAAACTGATGGACAATCGTTTAATGCTGCATTATTTTCTATTGTCAATAAATATTGCAATGTGCATCAGATTGTAGTAGAGGAAACTAGATCTTTGGTTGTTTTTCATCACATTTCACTGAACTTCCAAGCATATTCAAGTGCTAACAAAACTCCCGGAGTCTCTATCTGCTGCACTAAGTGACAAATCCTACACACCGGTTATGTAAGGGATGGTAATTCTGTGGGCTTTGGGTTCTTATTGATATTGATCAAAGTGTACTGTAGTGTTTCCTGTATTCCAACAGTGTTGTGACACATCAGCTGATTTACCCTTATATGATAGGCAGTGCTCTAAATATTCCAAGTATTTCCTCTTAAAGTAACTATGGCATTCTACAGCTAGTTATAGACTGCAAAGGGCAAATGGTTGTAAAGATATTTTATTTGAAGGAGTTTTAAGTTAACATCCGCAGTTGGACTGCCTAAATGGATATATGGTTGGCTGAGAATTGGACTGTTTATGTGGTCTGAAATTCAGTCCTGGCATTTAAAAGCAAACATGCCTATTTTCTTTGCAGTAAATTTGAAATATGCCATTGATTCATCAAAGTATTTCCGCAAAACACTTTGAAAAGTAGCAAAATGTTATCACAACACGGAGTTCTGCAAAAATGTTGCGACTTTTGCTGTTTTTTGTTAGTTCCGGCCAGCTCCGCCAAAGTGGGGGGACCATGGGCAGGACTGGGCATGACGGTGCAAAATTATTTTTTACCATATTGTTTTATTGTATTTATTCATTTCACTTAGCACAAATCTGGAAAGTCCTTCATTTTTTCGTTTTCTTTTTTTCCTCCCCTTCTTCCAAGGGCCATAACTTTTCCATTTTTCCATCCACGTAACCGTATGAGAGCTTGTTTTTTGCGTGACAAGTTGTACTTTTCAATGAAGCCATTTTATCATGTGATTCACTGGAAAGTGGGGAAAGTGTGTGGAAATTGCAAAAAAAGTGCAGTTGCACAATTGTTCTTTGGGTTTTATATTTACCATGTTCAATATCTGGCAATATGATTCTCCAGGTCAGTACAGTTACATAGATACTAAACATGTATATGTTTTGTTTCGTTTAAGTGGTAAAAATTTTTTGGAAATTTGTAAAAAATAAAAATTAGTTTCACCATTTTCCGGGAAAATGTAACATTTTCAATTTTCGGAATATAAGACTGTGTGATGGTTAATTTTTTGTGCTCTGATGTTTTACTGATACCATTTTGGGGTAGATATGATGTTTTGATCACCTCTTATTGCATTTTATGGCAATGTTGCTGCGGTTTTGATTTATACCGTTTACCGATTGGACTAATTTATCTTATTATTTAATAGATCGGACTTTTACAAAAGCAGCGATACCAAATATGTGTTTTGGTTTTTTTTTCTTTTATTTTTAATGGGGCAAAAGGCAGGTGAGTTGACCGTTTTTCTTTATTTTATTTTTTTTATATTTTGCAAAACATTTTTCCTTCACTTTTTGATCGCTTGTACTATAAATAGCGCACTATGTATAGCGAAAATAACGGTCTCCTATGAACATTAGCTAAACACTGACTTTCACAGGTGAATCCTCATGACAAGCATAGAGGTCTTCAGCAGACCCTCGGCTGTCATGGCAACACATCGTCGCCCCGCAATCACGTCACAGTCGTGTGGAATGACTCGCGCCCCTTCTGGCATGTGTTAAATGGTAATACACAGGTTAACAGCCGCAGGTTGAGTGGAATGATGGATGAATAATACAATCATCAACTGCCAGAATAAATGCAAGCCCGGCATATGAGCTTGCGTATGAGTCAGGGACCCAACTTATGACGTAACTGTACATCATATGTCAGGAAAGGGTTAAAGTCTCATTGAGTTCCTAAAGTTCCATGCATATTCAACTATGGACTTTTTAGCTCATGAAATATACAATGCAAAGTGTATACTATCCCATGTACTGTACACAATCTTTATTGGTTAATGAAAACAATGACAAATATGCTAAAAATTTTATCATAAAAAGAGTATGGGGACACAGAGATCCCTCCTACCCAGGGAACAGGTGTACAAACAGTTTAGTGATATATCAAGGACAATGTACAGTCATATAGGTCTGTATATATCTATAGAAGCGATAAGGGGACTCACGGTCTAGTGCCTATCCACATACATGAACATATACAGAAACATAATGCCAGCTCAGTAGTGGCAAATAGTGGGAAAAGTAAGCCTGTCAAATATATTGCAATAATTGAATAACCTGGGAGAATGAGGGGCAAAACCCCAACATGCGTTTTGCATTAGCATACCCCCTAGAGGAAGCTAACGCGAAACGCTTGTTTGGGTTTTGGTCCTCATCCTACCAGGTTGTCCAATTATTGTAATTTATTTGACACTCTTACATTTGGCACTATAAAGATTTTAATTTTTTATATTTCAGCTCCTTACTTCCATTTTCATTGAGTTTCTTTATTTTTTGGGAGTGCCCCTTATATATTTCGGCCTGACATCAGTATTTATACAACCCCTGGCAAAAATTATGGGATCACCGGGCTCAGAGGATGTTCATTCAGTTGTTTAATGTTGTTGAAAAAAAGCAGATCACAGACATGGCACAAAACTAAAGTCATTTCAAATGGCAACTTTAGGGCTTTAAGAAACACTAAAAGAAATCAAGATTAAAAATGTGGTACTCAGTAAGGGTAATTGTTTTCAGACCAAGCGGAGGGAAAAAAATGATGGAATCACTCAATTTTGAGGAAAAAATGATGGAAATCATGAAAAACAAACACACAAAAGAACACTCCAATACATCACTAGTATTTTGTTGCACCACCTCTGGCTTTAATACCAGCTTGCAGTCTCTGAGGCATGGACTTAATGAGTGGCAAACAGTACTCTTCATCAATCTGGCTCCAACTTTCTCTGATTGCTGTTGCCAGATCAGGTTTGCAGGTTGGAGCCTTGTCATGGACCATTTTCTTCAACTTCCACCAAAGATTTTCAATTGGATTGAGATCCAGACTATTTGAAGACCATGACATTGACCTTATGTGTCTTCTTTCAAGGAATGTTTTCACAGTTTTTGCTCTATGGCAGGATGTATTATTATTTTGAAAAATTATGTCATCATCCCCAAACATCCTTTCAATTGATGGGATAAGAAAACTTCAAAATATCAATGTAAACTTGGGCATTTATTGATGATGTAATGACAACCATCTCCCCAGTGCCTTTACCTGACATGCAGCCCCATATCATCAATGACTGTGGAAATTTGCATGTTCTCTTCATGCAGTCATCTTTATAAATCTCATTGAAACAGCACCAAACAAAAGTTCCAGCATCATCACCTTGCCCAATGCAGATTCGCGATTCATCACTGAATATGACTTTCATCCAGTCATCCACAGTCCACGATTGCTTTTCCTCAGCCCATTGTAACGTTGTTTTTTTCTGTTTAGGTGTTAATGATGGCTTATATTTAGCTTTTCTGTATGTAAATCCCATTTCCTTTAGGCGGTTTCTTACAGTTCGGTCACAGACATTGATTCCAGTTTCCTCCCATTCGTTCCTCATTTGTTTTGTTGTGCATTTCCTGTTTTGGAAACATATTGCTTTAAGTTTCCGGTCTTGACGCTTTGATGTCTTCCTTGGTCTACCAGTATGTTTGCCTTTAACAACCTTCCCATGTTGTTTGTATTTGGTCCAGATTTTAGACACAGCTGACTGTGAACAACCAACATCTTTTGAAATATTGCATGATGATTTACCTTCTTTTAAGAATTTGATGATCTTCTCCTTTGTTTCAATTGACATCTCTCGTGTTGCAGCCATGATTCATGTCAGTCCACTTGGTGCAACAGCTCTCCAAGGTGTGATCACTCCTTTTTAGATGCAGACTAACGAGCAGATCTAATTTGATGCAGGTGTTAGTTTTGGAAATGAAAATTTACAGGGTGATTCCATCATTTTTTCCTCAGAATTGAGTGATTCCATAATTTTTTCCCTCTGCTTGGTCTGAAAAAAATTAGCCTTACTGAGTACCACATTTTTTATCTTGATTTCTTTTAGTGTTTCTTAAAGCCCTAAAGTTGCCATTTGAAATGACTTTAGTTTTGTGCCATGTCTGTGATCTGCTTTTTTTCAACAACATTAAACAACTGAATGAACATCCTCCATGCCCGGTGATTCTGTGGCACCCCAGGGGTCCGGTTGCCACAGTGGAATTGCCTCCCTCACAAGAGGTGATGCCATGCCTGGAAGCAAGCAGGGGTCCCCTAGTCAGGTATACTAACATGTAACACGTTCCTGGCTCCAGACCAGCAAGGGGAGCCACTCCCTTTGGCAACTGGGATCTGGGGGCAGGGTTAGTTAGACTTAGTGTGAGGAGTTGAAGAGAGGACGTCGACGAGAGAGGAGCTGGGGAGTGGAGCTGCGCGGCAGTTCACCCCAGAAGGAACCAACACAGAGGAACCGGACACGGGAGTCCGAGGCTGTGGAGCACTGAAGGCCCAGCAGCAGAAACCGGAGGACAGGAGACTGCAGGTCTCCTGGCCCCATCAGACGCCCGGAGGCTCAGCAGCACCCCACGTGGGAGCGACGCATCAGCAAGGCCCGAGCTGCCTGCCATACAGGTGAGCACAAAGACGTTGCACTCAGGGACGAGGGACACCACACAGCTACAAGCAGCAGGGCCAAAGAGATTAGTGGAAAGGGAAGGCCTCCAACTTCACCTGGTGAGGTGGATCCCTTACTTGCTTCCAGGCTGCCTGGACTTCCACTTCTAGCCAGTACCCTAGTCCCGGTTTGCCTAATCACCGCCAGTAAAGATAAGAGGAAACCGCCATTAAGTTGTGGACTGATTATTGCTGTGCCATCAAACCCTGCACTACAACGCCCAGCATCACCTATATCATCTACACTGCCCTGGAGCTAAGCTCTACCTGTGGAGAGCCACACCAGCTTTGCTGCACTAATATCAGCTCCAGAGGACCTGCTCCGCAGCGACGGCTCCCTTTAGCCACATACCACAGGTGGCGTCACGAACTTTGTACATAAAAACTATAAAATTCCCCTTTTACTGACCGCCCTGGGTCACGGACCGGGTCACCGCCACTGTGACATCTCCCCTAGCAACGACCGGCCCGGCACCGAGTACCCCACGGCCCAGGGGGCGCGTCAATTTCATAATTTTTGCCAGGGGTTGTAGTATGAATCAGGTAGTCATATAGTAACTCACATGGGGAGCTTCCATTTCGCCTGCAGCTATATGTTAACGACTACATTTTTTTTAGTACATTTTTCAAACTTCAAGTTGTTTCTTAAGCTGTAACCACAGTCTCAAGTATGATTAACTTTCCACTATCCTTCAAATTGAAGATACGTGAAGCACCTCACTGTTGCCAAGTTACATGACTTAATGTTTTGCAGATGTTCACACACCCTACTCCTATGCTAGAACTTTGTCTTCCTTACATATTTGTCTTGGCTTAAACAGGTCAATTATCGGCAGTACATTAAGGCCACCAATGAATTTACGGTACTTTCAATTGTACATTTTCTTTGGAAAAGTCTATCATGTATCTCTGGAGAATTTTTGTGTTAGCTAAATGTTTGTATTCATATCTGTGTATACTATATTAAGCTAGGATAGTATTCAGGTTATGGGACGGCTATCGCGGTGTCAACATTGTCTTACAAAGTTAAGATATGTTAGGATTATATGTTGAGCTCAATGGACTTGTGCCTTCTTGTGTCTCAAAGCTATGAAACGTTTTAATTTTTCTGTAAAGGTGCTCTTATGTGGGCTTGTTTTTGTACAGGACGAGTTGGAATTTTCAATGGTACTATGGGGTACATATGATCCTGGGCTAAAATCCCACAAATGACAACATCTGCAAGGAGTTTTGTATGTTCTCCTCGTGTTTGCGTGTTTTTTTTTCAAGATTCTTCGGTTTGCTCCCACACTCCAAAGACTAATAGGAAATTTAGATTGTGAGTCCCCTTGGAGACAGTGATGATTATGTTTTTAAAGCGTAGTGGAATATGATGGCTATATAAGAATAACAATTAAATAATAATTACATATATTGACAGACTTTTCGCTAATTTCTTTGCAAGAGAGATGGACAATATTTTACAATTTTTTTTGGAGGTGGGGGGTTAATTTATATGACTTTCACCATGCATGATGAGTGACATTTTATTTTTATTTTGCCGCTTAGTATAATGATTCTTTATTATAAAGTCCATTAAAAATGTGGGCAGTTGTCAAGACCAATTCTTTCAAATATATTGGAAGAAAAAAGGTTCCAATAGACAGCAACTGGACGTGTTTCGAGCACCCTGCATGCTTTTAGGCTCAGTTTGAGTTTCAATCTGTGTCTAAGAGGACAAAGGGTGCTCGAAACGTGTCCAGTTGTTGTCTATTGGCACCTTTTTCACTAATAAATAAATTAGATCGATACCAATTTCCAAATTTACATGTTTTTCTTATGTGTTATAATTTTGCAGAATAAACACGTTTAAGCACCAAGCTAGTTTATTTTACCACGGAAGTGGTGCCAATAATCTAAGTTCCCTGCCCCTAGTCTTAACTTAATGAGCTAATTTTGACCTTAATGACCAGGCCAAATGTAAGAAATCTGACCAGTATCACTTTATGCTGTAATAACTCTGGAATGCTTCAACGGATCCCACCGATTCTGAGATTGTTTTTTTCGTGACACATTGTACTTCATGATAGTGGTAAAAAAATTTTGCTGAAAATTTTGAAGAAAAAAGATTTGCAATTTTCAAACTTTCAATCTTTATATTCTCAAACCAGTTACTCATGCTGTACAAAATTATTAAAAAATAACATTTCCCAATCCAAGGTGGAATGAAAAAAAAAAAACATTTAAATTTTACCTCTAAACTATTGCTTTAGCCCCAATTATTTCACTTTTGCAAGAGGTAACACCAAAAAGTGGACCCCACAGTTTGTTATCCACTTTCTTACGAACGCAGCGGTACCCTACATATAGTGAAAAAGTTCTGTTTGGAAAAACGGCCGGGCTCGGAACGGAGGGAGCAATATTCGAATTTTGGAACACAAATTGGCTGAAATAAATTCCAGGCGACATGTCACATTTGCAGGAACCCTAAGGCACCTAAAACAGCAGAAACGTCCCACTAGTGACCCAATTTTGGAAACTAAACCCCTCAAGGATTTTATCCAGGGGTATAGTGAGCATTTTGAAATCACAGGTACTACACAGAATTTGAAAACATTAGGTCTTCATATTGAATATGTCGTCATATTGCCATAATTTTTTTTTAATTTTTGAAAAACCCTAACCCTAAGCCTAACAGCAAAGAATGAAAGAAATACAAATTATAAAATATATTTTTTTTAATCTGACTAGGGGGGTGACACGGGGAATGATCAAGGGGGTGTACAGCGAGGCACAGCTCAAGTGCTGTCCTATTTACTAATTATTGGGCTTTTGATCACTGTGATAGACCCAAAAGTCAGCAAGCTTTCAGAGCACAGAGGGGCTCCTTCTTCAGGCTGCGTTACAAATGAATTAATAAGATAAGAGCCCAACATTTATTGTTACAGCTGCAGTAAAGGCCTGGCAAAGTATCACAACGAAGGAAACCCAGTGGTTAGTGACGTCCATGGTATCCAGACTTCAGGCAGTTATGCCTGCAAATGATTCTCTACAAAGTATCAAAAATGAACATTTTATTTATGGTAAAGTTAATTTGTCCAATTACTTTTGAGCCCCTGAAGTGAGGAGGCTTTGTAGAAAAAACGGTTTCAATTCCTAAACGTTTAAGACAATATTTTTGTTCAACCCTTTTTAAGTAAAGCTGAAAGTCTACACTTCAATTGCATCTCAGTTGTTTCAAGTTAAATCTAAAATAGTGGCATGCAGAGCCCAAATCACAAAAAATCGGTCACTGTCCAAATATTTCTTGAACTAACTGTATATTATTATTTCATAGAGAATTCAAGTATTTGCTAAAACAGACATTTCATGCAAGCTGACAGGTCCTCTTCATGTATAAGCTATTCATATTAGTAACCATCTTTTTACCATCACATTATTATACATAAATGGACTAAGATAAAGAAAGGAGGTCTAGGTGGTAAATTCTGACTGTATATTTACAGAATGTTTATTTAGTACAGTTTGGGAAATACTGTGGTTTCTTCACCTCTATTTCCATTATGTAAAGCAGGAAGCTTTGCAGAGAGAAGGTTTTACAGATAGACCTCCACTTTGCTTCTTGCTAGGAGGCAGCTTGCTGCAGCAGAAGTCTAGTAAGGCTATGTTCACACTTGTTGTGTTTTTCAGCGTTTTTTTGCTGCAGGTTTTTATGCAAATTTTCAGCTGTGTTTTGCAGTACCAGCAAAGTCTATGAGAAACCCAAATTCTCTGTTCACACATCATGTCTTTTTTGTGGTTGTGTATTTTGTGCCTTGGTTGGGTTTTTTGGAAAATAGAGCATGTCACTTCTTTCAGTGTTTTTTCACCCATAGGAAGTAATGGGTGGTGAAAAAAAACGCTGAAAAAGCATCAAAATTTGTATCAGCGTTTTTGATGGCAAAATAGAATGTTGTTTTTTTTTTCACAAAACTTTAAGTACATGCATAAATAGAGACAGGAGGACAGTGAAAAAAACGCTGAAAACACACACAAAAAAAGAATAAAAAAAGCATAAAGCAGCAAAACCTGCATTTTTGAAGCAGCTGATTTCCTGACAGATCAGTTTTGCTGCAGATTTGTGACATAAAAAACCCCCAACATGTGTGAACATAGGCTTAGCCTGCAAGAAATAACAGACAAGCTGAGCCACACTTTCTCGCACATACTTGCACAACATTTTGATCTTGACAAATGGGTCTTACATTATTAGAAATAGCCCCATGTCTGCGGCATGACACACACACATTGTATTCTAATCTGCTCTGTTGGGAAATTTTATGTGGAAACACTTTCGGAGCACATTCAATCAGTTTAGGGCATGACACTAGACATATTGTACAGACACAGTGGATGGCATTGTGTAGAGAGAAGGGCAAACACATCCAAGAGGAGATCAAACATCATAGAGTTTCCATGGAATCAATGACCGTATTGAAGCCACAGGAGATAATAATAAAGCCTTTTACGTCTATAAACTGATTTAACCTTACCTGGTACTCGCTCAGCTCCATGTGCAGCCCCTATCTATGAGCTTTGTTTTTCTAGTGTACGTGCTGGAGAGTAGCACTCCTCTGGGAATGATAAATAATACTGTATTCTCTCATTAGGAATGTCACACTAAGTTTCTGTTGACATCTAGTTTGGGGTACATAATTTGATGAATCGTTAAAATTGAACTGTTAACCCCTTCCCATCATGTTTTGTTTTTATTGGTTACATTATTTTATCCCATTAATTTATCATGTAATGTACTGAAAAATGTGCAAAATTGCTTTGGTGGGGTGTCAGTACGATTGCAGCATTTGTAAAGTTGCTTATCCTGTTTTAATGCTTTTAACATTTTAAAAACTTTAAAAATACAAATTTTGATTTTGTGTGGCCATATTTTGAGACCCGTAACTTTTTCTTTTTCTTTCGATGAAACATATTGGTGTGCATACAACTTTTTTAATGTTTTTTTATTTTTATTTTTTGAGAGGGGTGGATCCAAAAAACAGCAATTCTGACATTTTTATTTTTTTTATAGCTTCTTATGGCTTATGGTTTATAGTGCGGGGAAAAAAAAAAATCACATTTTATTAGTCGTGGTAATGCCAAATATGTTTTTTGCTATTATTTTTTAATCGAAGAAGGGGAAAACGGGTGGAGAGGGGATAGTTTGACTTAAATTTGTACTTTTTTTTAAAAAAAAAAACTACAGATTTTTACAGCTTTTCACTTTTTTTTTAGTTCCACTGATTCCTGCACTGGCTTGATCGCTGCTACAGTACACTGCTATGCTTCTGTGACCGGGTGTTTGCCATCTTTGTACTCCCACTTAATAGATGTACAAAGATGTTAGACACCCCTAATGAAGGTCCCCCAGCCATCACAATCTATTTGCATCCCACAAGGATGTCGCAGGGTGGGGTGTGCTGAGGTCACATATAAGTATTGTGGTAAAGTGACTTGCTCGGCTCTCACAGAGGCAGACACAGGAAACACGTCTCGGGTTAACTTCCTACAGGTTTTTACTGATATATGGCATAAACCTCAGCAGGGTTCCACAAAATAAATACGTACTCTCCGGGATAACGAAAAACAAAAAGTTAAAGTATAGTACAGTTCATAGGCGAGCGGGGTTTCGCCCACTCTGGGTAGCACATAAAGGTTTCACCACACAGTCCTTCTGTGGAGCTCTCTGGCTTCCACACACACAGTCTGGAGACTTCCTTCACCAAACCACACCAGAGGAAAAAAAACAGTGACTGAGCATTTAACTTGCCCAGCCACCCCCTGAGGTGGAGATATGGTGAATGACTTCCCACCTTTCTCAATGTTATTCACAAAAAAACACTCCCTTTTAAAATGGTTTAACCCCCAACACATAACATGCTGGAAGAAATTTGTAGGTTTAGTTCACTGAAGCTAGTAGCCGCAGTGAAACATATCTCCCCTCACATATATCACCAGTTACTCTGTCACATATTCCCCTCCTCTGCCGAAAGTCGGGGGTTTGTCCTTTCTGGGACATGGGATCTGCCAGTAGCCCTTTGTCAGGTCGAGGGTGGTAATATACCTTGCAGGTCCAAGTCTCTCGATGAGTTAATCGACGCAGGGCATCAGGGATGCATCACACTTGGATACCTCATTCATCCGGCGGTAGATATTGCAAAACCTCCACTCCTTGGGTTTTGGCATGAGAATGATGGGACTTGACCATCCACTCTTACATCTCGGCATGATAGAGGAGACAAACTTTTCACCTCGGTTGACATCACCTCCCGGCATGCTTCAGGAATCCTATAGGGCTTCAGATTTACTCTTATATGCGACTCTGTTAACACATCATGCTCTACCACCTGTATATGCCCCAGTAACTCTGAGAACAGGTCACGATTCCGCTGCAGCAGTTCTCGACACTGTTGCTTCTGTTCCGGTGATAGTCTCCGCTATCGTGACACTTTCCATCTTGCCTTCGGGAGCGGCTCCCAGGCAAAGAGCTCCTACGGGTTCCCGATCTCGCCACGGCTTGAGTAAGTTTTACATGAGATATCTGGTGCGACCTTCTCCGGCCTGGCTGGTGGACTTTATAATTAACTTCGCTGAGTTTCTCCACCACCTCATAAGGGCCTTGCCACTTGGCTAGAAACTTGCTCTCGACTGTGGGGAATAGCACCAGAACACGGTCCCCAGGCTGGAACTCCCTCAGCCTCGCTGATCGGTTGTAAACCCTTTCCTGGGGCTCCTGTGCCTGGAGGAGATGCGCCTTCACGATAGGCATCACTTTCGCCATTCTCTCCTGCATCTACGCGACATGTTTTATGATGCAACGATGGGGTGTAACCTCGGCTTCCCAGGTTTCCTTGGCAATATCCAGGAGCCCTCGCAGATGTCGTCTATATAGTAGCTCAAACTGGTAGAAACCAGTAGAGGCTTGCGGAAAGTCCCTTACCAAGAAAAGCATGAATGGTAGCAGGTAGTCCCAGTCACGACCATACTTCTCTACGACCTTTTTGAGTATTGCTTTTAACGTTTTATTAAAGCGCTTCACCAGGCCGTCTGTCTGCGTATGTTAAACGGAGGTTCGCAGCTGGGCAATCTGGAAGACCTTACACAGCTCCTTCATTACCTTGCTCATGAATGGGGTTACTTGGTCGGTTAGTATCTCCTTCGGCAGTCCAGCCCTGGCAGATATATGGACAAGTTCCCAGGCTATGCTTCTACTCGACAAGTTCCTTAGTGGTACTGCTTCTGGGTACCGGGTCGCATGACCACCAGGATGTATTGGTGGCCCCATGTCAATTTAACTAAGGGCCCCACTAGGTCCATGGCAATCCTCTTAAAGGGGATTTCTATCACAGGTAGTGGGATTAGAGGACTACGGAAGTGGGAAGAGGGAGCGGTTATCTGGCAGGTGGGGCAGGACCTATAATAGTTTAGACTCTCCCAGTAACACTCTCCTGAGTCTTCTCGATCCCCAGGAGTCCCCCCAGAACATGTGAATGGGCCATATCTAATACCGTCTAATAATCTAATAATCTCTGTCAGTATGGCCCTGGAACTAACAGATGTTCTACTATCTAATCACCCCTTAGTTTGGTCAACCGATGCAATAGCTCTCCCTGTACTGCAAAGTGCAAGAATCTGGTGTCAGCCCCCAGCTCTTGAGCAACCCCATTACAGACAGTAACCTGGTCAAACGCCCCCTTTATGGTCAGGTCCCAAACTTGAGCAGTCCCAAGTTCTCTCTTGACACTTCTAGGTTTAGTTCACTGAAGCTAGTAGCCGCAGTGAAACATATCTCCCCTCACATATATCACCAGTAACTCTGCCACAGTGTCTAACCACTTATATGCAAGGGATGCTATTGACCATAGTATCTAAGAGGTTGAACTACCATGATTGGCGCTAGCTGCGCAATTTACATACATATAGCCGATGTGTTGGATTATTGTTCACGGCATACCAAGCGTTCATTTAAGTTTTGCTGCATCTGTACATGTATCCTTTTTCTGACACATCGTTCAATAATTTACTCAATGAACTGAAAAAAAACAAGAGCAAGGTAATTCTGGGACTCTACTTATCACTTGCCCTAAAACAATGGCGTGGTCTTCACCTGTGGTGGGTATGCCTGTGTTTTTATGATGTCACTGGCCATATTATTAATAGTATCACTTTTCTTCCACTTGTAAAGGGGATGGTCCAAATAATGACATTACATTGGGGAATAGCTAGTCATGCATCATTGACCGTTGGCTCCAAGCTGGATCTTGACTTTCATTGCAAAATAAATAGTTTTCTCCTCAGATTTTTTTGGCCTTGCAAATTTTATTTTAGTTTTTTTATGATGAATGTTTTAACCTTAGTTCTTGCTTTGTCCTACAATAATATACACCCATCAAAACGTATTAGCAAACTGGAAGTTAAAAGAGAAAACATCACTTCTAGTGTAAGAATCCAACAATCAATAATCACATATTACATGACAAAGAGAAAGAAAACAGGATAAGGAAAGAAAAGCAAAATACAACTAGGTCTTCTCACAAAACATTTGTATGCGAGCCAAAAGGCCACATTCCAGCTGCCAACACTCACTTTGTTTGACGTCAACAATCATTAAAAAATGTCTGTGGTTGCCAAGGTAATAAGAATGATTGTAAAGGATCTGCAGGTGTGGGAGTGCAGGCTCCGTCTTGCTTAATATGGAAGCTCTTAAGTATCAGTCAAGAAGTTTGCTGTGTGTCTTGTAAGTGGTCTACAGTAACTTTCAGATCAAATCACTTTCTTATGGAGAGATAACATTTCCGTTCAGCAGCAGGTTGCACTTAGACTTAGCTTGTTGTTCAGATTTATTTTTTAATATTGCCTCTTATCTGCCTCTTAAACTCTACAACCTCAAGCCTTTCACTCATATAATATCAACAACGTTTTAAATAGGATACATATATATGATATTATTTACTTTTTCCTATTAAATAACAAAAAAATAGGATGAGGCAATACTTGTCGTTAAAGTTATCACAGTCAGACCTTTTTGGTTCCATGGTGTATTAGCTGTAGGATGTTGGTGGACATGCAAGCCCAGCCTTTTTTTACCTGGTGGTTAGGTGTTGTGTTGTTCTTTATCACCTTTCCTGATGAGCCACACAATAGGATCAGTGGCTTCCGCTAACAAATGCGTGTGAATAAGCTTGTTTATAGGTGGTATACTCAGTTGTTTTTTGTACTGCAAAAACAAGTTAAAGGAGTAAATGTCCTCCTAGGATATGTGTTGTGAGAGAATAGAGGAAATGTCCATAGAAGTGTGCTGCAAGCAGGAGAGACAGAGGGACATATGCTGCTAGAGTGAAATAGTATTCTAATATAAGGAGGAGAGGGAAGGATAAAATGTGTACTGGCTGAGGAAGGGAAGATGTACTGCCTGAGAAAGGGAAGATTTAATGCCAGAAGGAGGGACAAAGTATGTACTGCCAGGGGGAGGGTAGATGTACTGCCAGGGGGAGGGTAGATGTACTGCCAGAGGAAGGGAAGATGTACTGCCAGAGGAAGGGAAGATGTACTGCCAGAGGAAGGGAAGATGTACTGCCAGAGGAAGGGAAGATGTACTACTAGAAGAAGGGAAGATGTACTGCCAGAGGAAGGGAAGATGTACTGCCAGAGGAAGGGAAGATGTACTGCCAGAGGAAGGGAAGATGTACTGCCAGAGGAAGGGAAGATGTACTGCCAGAGGAAGGGAAGATGTACTGCCAGAGGAAGGGAAGATGTACTGCCAGAGGAAGGGAAGATGTACTGCCAGAGGAAGGGAAGATGTACTGCCAGAAAGAGGGACAAAGCATGTTCTCCCAGAGGGAGGGAAGAATTACTGCCATTGGAAGGGAAAATGTATTGAGAGAGAAATGAAAGATGTACTGACAGAGGAAAGAAAGATGTACTGCCAAAGGTAGGGAAGATATAATGCCAGAAGGAGGAAAGATGTAATGCAAGAAGAAGGGACGATGTACTGTCAAAGAAAGGGAGCATGTACTGCTGGAGAGAGGAAAGATATACTGTTACTTGATATCATGAAATCAGCAGTAAAATCCAAAATTTAGGAGAACAGTGCAAAGGTTTTAAGTAGATATGGTCCAGATACCTAGACCACAGCACTCATTAAGGAAATGCATATAATATTACTTAAATATAAAAATCTATAGCTGGAGAAATTTTGGCTAAGTTATTTGAGAATAGGGCGCCAGTTACATGCCAGGCTATGTGAGGAGCTATCAGCCGTCAGGATGCCCGAGGGGTATTGAGATATTGGCAGAGCTCTATGAGGAGGAGTTAAATAAAAACATGACAGCTTAGCATTACTCTTCACACCCTATGACATTTCTGTATAATGACAGCAGCTGGGTCATAGGCATTGTATTAAGGGACAAGTTATTCACAAGCATGATCGTTTTCATTCTTCTCATGCAGCCATTGATACATGAACTGTTGGATCTACAATTGTTCTGTTTTGTAGAGTAAACTGTAAATTTCCATAAATTCAGGCTTATGGTGCATGTATATTTTAGATCTCCTTAATCTGGTTATAAACGTTGTCTGATTATTTTACATCATATTAATATGCTGGATCCATATTCAGGCCATGTATTGATATCTTTTAACACTGTTCCAATATGTTGAATAATCCCCTTGTAATGATGTGATCCTTCTCATTTATTTTGACTGTACAGCTTTACAATGGCATCTGATAAGCAGGATATGGTTCATATCAGATATATTTATATACATTTCTTGTGGATTTAAAAATGGCAACATATTCCATAGTGCTGTAATGACTGTCACCATTCACATCAGTGCTCAATGGGTCTCAGAATCTAATTTTTTATCACACATCTGCACAGTGGACAATTTCATATGAAGCAAAGCAATCAATCAGTACATTTTCGGAGTGTAGGAGAACATCAGAGAACCCAGAAGAACCCATGCAATAGCAGAAAAAGCATCCAAACCTTTTGATGATATCCTTGCTCCGATTGAATTCCAGGACCTAAGCACCGCAAGACAACAAAGTAACCACTTCTCTGATCACTAGATCTAAGAGGAACAGATCTTCTGCACCAGATGCTTGTTCATGTTAACATACCATGCCATATTAGAGCAGGATGTCACAGTCCTTGTTGCCAGGAGCATAACAATCGTGGTAGCAGGGGGTACAACCGCGACCGGGCCTGTGTGGGAGGGGGGCCTGATGACGTCAATTTCTCCTGGATGTGCATCCTCAGATGCACATTCAGCTGAAATGTATTGTGGTGCCAAGACCTGCAGGGTCCTTGCACTGCAATACACACTGTCTGCCAATCAGAAGCTGGCAGCAGACTTTGGCTTGCCAGTGACAGTACCGTCATACACTGCCCGTGCCTGCACGCAGAAGTAAGTTGACTGATGCCAACTTATTTATTCCTTACAATACTGATTATGTTACTGTGACATGCAGAAGTAGTGTTGTTGCTTCAAAAACATCCAGCAACTGTTACAAATAACACAAGCACAGGAGACAGGAAGTGTTGTGATTCAGAAGCATCCAGCAACTAGAGGGGTTAACACAGTCACAGGAGACAGGGAGTGTTTTAGCAGAGCCTCAGGGGGATTGTGGGGAACTTGTTATTGTAGTCTAGCTGAAGCCGTAAAGAAAGGTAGCGTGTGATCTGTATCTCACAGAAGACAAGGGAACAGAATTCAGGTCAGGAGGAAAGCTAAACACAGGTCAGATAGACTCCCTGAGCTAACAGTGCAGAGTATTATTGGGAAGGAAGATAAGGACTGGAAGGAATTGTGTCACAGGGATCATCTCCCTCATGAAACCCTCCCCCCTCCATCTCCATGCAGGATAAAGAATGCTGTGTACTATTGTGTCCTTGTGAATGAAAAGCCTGTGGTTGTGTATGCATAGAAGTGTGCTGCTAAGAAATATAATATATGCTGAACTATGCTACTGAAGAGACTGTAATACTGTGCCTTGTGAAGAAACTACTGTATTGTTACTGGAGCCGGTTGCTCAAGAAACTCAGACTGTACTGTAATGAAGATTGTTGCTGTAATATCCCTGAATTGCACTGGCTGTGCGTCAGATTAAATTCTACTTTTAAACTGTTGAAAAAGACTTGTCAGATGTGTCTGGTCAGCAACTAAATCTATCGTGTGCCTGAGAGGAACTGCAGCCTATGGTCGCCCTGAGTAACGGTTCACCCCGGATTCCAACGAATTCATGAAACCCGTCTCACCCTATCTGAACCTAGCAGCGTGCGTGTAACATTACCACTGTGACCCTGATTATCACATACACATATAGGTCTCTATAGAGTTTTGAATTTAGCACTATGCACTTTACTTGTACTCTCTCTATATACCTGATTATATATTCATATATGTCACTTTACGTTTGGTGATTCACATTGATGGTCTAATTTTTCAGTTCTGTTGAGTATGTTATCATATCCCATGATATACATTGTAGCACATACAGTACAGACCAAAAGTTTGGACACACCTTCTCATTTAAAGATTTTTCTGTATTTTCATGACTATGAAAATTGTACATTCACCTCTTGAAGCTCATCAAGAGAATGCCAAGAGTGTGCAAAGCAGTCATCAAAGCAAAAGGTGGCTACTTTGAAGAACCTACAATATAAGACATATTTTCAGTTGTTTCACACTTTTTTGTTAAGTATATAATTCCACATTCATAGTTTTGATGCCTTCAGTGTGAATGTACAATTTTCATAGTCATGAAAATATAGAAAAATCTTTAAATGAGAAGGTGTGTCCAAACTTTTGGTCTGTACCGTATATGAATTTTTTGTATTAACTACCCCCAATCTGGCCCTTTGTTGTGACACTTTTCCCTTTGATTTTATCTGATTGATTTTATATTACTAATAAATGTTATATTTTATGGTACCATAGTTCTTGGGAATGGAAGAAGGTAAGAATAATCATTTATTTCCTTTGGAGACATTTTACCAGGATGGTGGAGATTATACCAGGATGGGGCTATTATACCAGGATGGGGGGATTATACAAGAATGGGGAAGATTATAGAAGAATAGGGGAGATTATACCAGAATGGAGACATTATACCAGGATGGGGACATTATACCAGAATGGAGACATTATGCCAGGATGTGACAGACTATACCAGAATGGGGGAGAAAATACCACGATGGAGGACATTATACCATGATAGGGCTATTATACCAGGATAGGGCTATTATACCTGTATGGGGACATTATACCAGGATGGGGGGCATTATTCCAGGTGGGGGACAATATACCAGGATGGGGGACAATATACCAGGATGGGGGACATTATACCAGGATGGGAACCAGGATGGGGGAGATTACTACAAGAAGGAGCCAGGGCATTATTACAGTGGGGATGAAGACACATGTCTTTATCAGATCTAGACCGCTACATGGGCACATACATCTGACCAACATGCAGGTGGGGACCCAGGTCTAAATTTTGCACCACGGCCCTTTGGACTCTAGTTATGCTACTGCTTGTTGCTGTCTTCTTATGAATCCATTGTAGGGGAAGAAATGAAGAACTACCATGTTTATATTATCTAAAATGCCAGCCTAAGGGCGCAGTTAGATGGCCAAATAACACGGATGACGATCGCATCGCAGTGCACAGACTGGCTGGTGGCTCTCCTGACCTGAGTATGCCAGCTGCATAAAAATGCTGTCATGCTCGGGTCAGGAAAGCCAACGGTTAGTGCGAGCATTGCGATGTGATTGTCGTCCATGTTATATGGCAGTCTGACTGCGCCCTAAGGGTCCGTTTACATGGACCAACCAGCGGCACTAAACGACCGACGATTGGTAAACATTTATCAATCGCAAGTTGTTTAATAGCCTGATTACATAGGCAGACCGCAGTAGACGATGTGCACTGTTTTCAGCAATATGTGTCCTGTTTACACATGATAATGCACCGCCGAGAAAGATGATTTTTTTCGCTGCACAAAAGATCATTTCACCTGATGAACGAACATTTTGATTAACAGCCTTTTTTTCACTGAAAGATAATTGTAAAACGAGTGTTCTCACAATATTCTTATAGTGTAAATGCAGATTTAGCTAAGGTTCCTCTCTACATAGCACCATCAGTATATGCTCATTCTGTATGGTTTGCATATCCTGGCTCACCATATATTGTTAGTTACATGCCAGACTCCATGGTATATAAAGAATCACTTGAGTCCTCAGCCATAGTACCAGGGGTGGATAAAGAGTATCCAGGGCCCCGGGCAATTTAGAAGGCGTGGGCCTCTCCACCCCCCAGGTACCCAAGACATGTCACATGATCCCCTTTGATAAATCATGTGATAAGTCATGTGAGTAACAAACAGGTGCTCTGGTGCAGATCTGCACACGGAAAAACACAGGTAGCAGCGCGCATAGCGCACCGTGCAAATTTTGCCCTTATGTACAGCACTATAGATAACATAGCGCTATATAAAATAGAGCAGCGGTGGGGGATTAATTTTCCCAAGGGGACACATGAGAGACCGTGACTATTGTGGAGGCCGAACCAATAGGTTGAAATTAAGTATGCTCAATATTAATATTAACATATTAACTATAATTATTTTTTTACATTAATTATATGACTTAATATTGAGCACAATTAAGTATGCAGACATCCCCCTATATACATTATGAGCCCGCACATAGCTCCCTATATACAATATGAGCCCCCATATAGCCTCCTATATACACTATGAGCCTGCACATGGCTCCCTAGCTCCAGCATGAGCCCCCATATAGCCTCCTACTGTATATACAGTATGAGCCCCCATATAGCCTACTATTTACATTATGAGTCCCCAAATAGCCTCCTACATACAGTATGAGCCCCCACATAGCCCCCTACATACAGTATGAGCCCCCATATAACATAGTTTTTAAGGTTGAAGGAAGACTAAGTCCATCTAGTTCAACCCATAGCCTAACATGTTGATCCAGAGGAAGGCAAAAAAAAACGACGTGGCAAACACTAAGCTCCACATTGGGGAAAAAAATTCCTTCCCGACTCCATACGACAATCAGACTAGTTCCCTGGATCAACGCCCTATCAAGGAATCTAGTATATATAACCTGTAATATTATACTTTTCAAGAAAGGCATCTATGCCCTTCTTAAATTTTAATAGTGAATCACTCATTACAACATCATGCGGCAGAGAGTTCCATAGTCTCACTGCTCTTACAGTAAAGAATCTCCGACTGTGATTATGATTAAACCTTCTTTCCTCCAGAAGTAGAAGATGCCCCCTTGTCCTCGTCTCAGGCCTCAGAGTAAAAAGATCAGTAGACAGGTCTTTGTACTGTCCCCTCATATACTTGTACATAGTAATAAGATCACCCCTAAGCCTTCGTTTTTCCACAGTAAATAAACCCAAGTGTAATAACCTGTCTTGGTATTGCAGACCCCCCAGTCCTCTAATAACCTTGGTCGCTCTTCTTTGCAGCCTTTCTAGTTCAGCTATGTCTTTCTTATACACCGGAGACCAGAACTGTACACAGTATTTTAAGTGTGGTCACACTAGTGACTTGTATAGAGGTAAAATTATGTTCTCCTCATGAGCATCTATGCCTCTTTTAATGCATCCCATTATTTTATTTGCCTTTGCAGCAGCTGCCTGACACTGGCCACTAAATGTGAGCTTGCCATCCACCAATACACCCAGGTCTTTTTCAGTTACAGTTTTGCCCAGTGTTTTACAATTAAGCATATACTTATACATTTTATTTCCTCTGCCCAAGTGCATTACCTTACATTTGTGGCACCCTAGGGGTCTGGTTGCCACAGTAATAGGAATATTACGTCTGAGAGCAAGTGGGAGGTTTCTTTGGTCAGGAGCCCTAAGCATACAATACCGCCCGCCCAGACCTGGGAGGGGAGGAATCTGCCCTTATAAACTGGGCCAGGGCCGGGATTAGGACAGTCAGAGTCTGGGAGTCAGAGCCTGGAGAGGGAAAGTGTCAGCAAGGAGCTCTGTAGGAGCAGTAGCAGAAGACCAGGGGCTGGAAGCTAAGCAGAGATATAGCTCGCCCTGGCAGAAGAATCTGATAACCGGACACCGGAGTCCGAGGCTGTGGGGACTGATATCCACCCAGCAGCAGAAACCAGCCGGCAGGGGATTCCAGGTCCTCTGGCCATAGAAGCCCGGAGGCTCAGTCACAAGGAAGGGACCAGCACCGCCATCCAGGAGCGGAGGCTAACAGAAGGCCCCAAGTCACCAGCCATACGGGTGAGCACCACACGGTATACTCAGGGACGTGGGCTACTTCTACCTGCTTACAGCAAGGTAGCCAGAAAGAGTGCAGATAGACAGGGAGGCATACAACTCCACCTGGCCAGGGGAACTCCTGTTTGCTCGCAGACTGACCAGGCCCCTTATGCTAGCCAGTACTCCCAGGAGGGTCTGCCTTAATATCACCAGTAAAGACCCTGAACTGCACTGCAAAGACTCTGAGTCGTTCCTGCTCTTCGCCACACCAGCACTACTAGTGCTGGGACTCCCGTGCACTATCACCCTCACCATCAACTACACTGCCCTGGGGCTCCACTCTTCCCGTGGGGAGTCACAATACCTCAGCTGCACACACCATCAGCCCCAGCGGTCTGCCTTGCAGCGGCGGTCCGCGCTGACCGCAATCCACAGGTGGCGTAGTCGGACAATTGACCTAAAACCCCACAAAATACCACCATTGGCCTGACCACCCTGAGCCACGGGACCGGGTCACCGCCACGGATACTACAACCCCCAGAAGCCCGGTTCCGGGTGCCCCTCGGCCCAGGGGGCGAGTCAGCTTTGGCGTAGTCGGCAGGATTTCGTGCCTGCAACCACCGGGTACTGCGCGCCTTCAAAAGACTGTCATACCTGCCGTGGTGAAGGTCCCCGCCATCCGGAGCCGTCTCCCGCCATCTTCAGTCGGTTCCCGCCATCCGGAGCCGTTTCCCGCCGTCTTTGGTCGGTTTCCGCCATCCGGAGCCGTTTCCCGCCATCCGCAGCTGTTTTCCCGCCATCCGCAGTCGTTTTCCCGCCATCGGACGCCATCTTCAGGACGCCGCACGGGAAGAAAAGGGGCGTGGACGCCGAAAGCGCGCGAGACCCGAAGCTCCGCCCCACGCACCGACGCTGCGCAAGGTCCTGGAAGGGAGAGAGAGCGACGCTGACGTCATCAGGACGCGACGCAAGGTCCTCCACCCTGACGATCGTCTGCGGAGCTGCGGCCTACGGAGAAGAAACCACAGAAGGTAGGCCACACTTAACTAGGGGAGAGGAAGATGACGGATACGGAGGGACCCTCTACCACCAGCGCGGCTGCTGCCGCAGTAATGCCATTTACAATGCCCTATATCCCCGGAGCGGCCTGGCTGCCCCAGTACTCAGGGGAGTCGCATACCCTAAGCGACTTTAAAGAGAGACTGTACAGCCTGTTTAAGGTGTACCCCCTGACAGAGGGACAAAAAGTGAGCATATTGGTAGGCCAGCTAACCGGGGCAGCCCAACGTGAAGTAAAGTCCTGGTCAGTCCGGGACAAGGAGACTGTAAAAGAAATCTTAACCCGTCTGAGGGATACTTTTGATACCCGTACCTCAGCAGAAATCAAAATGAAATTCTATGGGTGCAAGCAGCGGGCCCAAGACAGTATAAGAGACTATGCTTTGAACTTGCAAGAGGCCCTGGGAGCCATTAAACAGGCAGACCCTGACAGTGTGCGGAATGCAGATGAACTGTTAACTGAGCAATTCATTGAGGGTCTGCTGTCCAATGCCCACCGAACCCAGTTACGTGCAATGGCCTTGCAGAACCCTGGTTTAGACTTTGCAAAGTTCAAAGACAGGGCCATCCGGGTGCTCCGAGAACCGGCACCGGGTAGCGCTGTAACCCACCGGCGCCCTGCTATTACCTATCACCAGGAGGCGGCGCCCTTGTCTGCAGAGCCTATAGGAGCTGGTGCGCAGGCTTTGGATAACAACCCGGCTACAGACCTGCACCATCAGGTCCAAGAGTTAACCAAAAGCGTAGCCGCGCTAACCAGAACTGTGCAGTCTTTACAGGTTTCCCCTCCAGGGAAGATCCAGCTGGCATCTGGACCGGAGGACGTCCCGTGGCGCCGACAGAGGAGGATCCCAACGTCCAGAGGAAGACCCAGCGACAGATACAATGAGGATGGACAACCCATCTGCCGCCGCTGCAATCAACCCGGACACATAGCAAGGTACTGTCATTTAAACGGGCACAACCTGGGGTAGAGGGCCAACCCCCAGGCATAAGATCATCAGGCCCATCGAACTGGCATGATAAATACGTAGGGGGACGTCCGGTCTTGCCTGTGGTACTGGATGGCATTCCTATGAGTGCCCTACTGGACACTGGGTCACAGGTGACTACCATCCCGTACGTGCTCATTAAGCGGTACTGGAATGACTCGGACATAACCTGCTACCCAGATGACGACCTGAGTATCATCGCCAGCAATGGTCAGCCCGTGCCGCAGGTGGGATTCAAGGAGGTGACCATTAAGGTCGGTAAAGTCGAACTGGCGGCACAAGGACTGATTATTGTGGACATAGACCATCATGAGAGCCACCCTAGAATAACCTTGGGAACTAATGTGATTGAAAATTGTCTTGCAGAGGTGATTCTCATTTTACAGCAGGTTGCCAAGAAAGCCAGTTCCAGCCAGCAGCGTGTGCTCCGAAAAGAGATCCGGGCACTGATGAAGCGGCAACAAGTGGAACTATCTGGTGGTGAGATAGGTAGCATGAGAATGTGTGACCCGTTCCCTATTGCCATGCCCCCGAAAAGTGAGATGATGATCTGGTGCCGGGCAGCTATTGGTCTAAGAGGTAGAGACTACCAAGCTATGGTAGAACCCGTCTACTCAGACAGTAGGCCCACCATTTTGACAGCACGGGGGGTGCACGCCATGGGAGGGTGCCCGTCCGCATCATAAATATTGGGGAGAAAGAAGTATACCTGCCCCAGTATGCCACGCTAGCCAAATTGTTCACCATAAACCAAAATTCTGTAAAGGCCGTGGAACCCTTGCCTCCATCTCAACCAGAGGAAGGTAACGGCTCTAAGAAACAAATGGAGGACTGGTGTCAGCAACTGCATTTAGGTACTGACTCCACTCCCTCACACCAAAAACAGGGAGTCTACCGGGTGGTTCAGGAGTATGAAAGAGTCTTTAGTAAACACCCGCTTGACTTCGGGCGAGTAAAGGGGGTAGAACATCACATCCCCACAGGAGACCATCCGCCCATAAAGGAAAGATACCGACCTGTACCCCCTGCACACTATCAGCATGCAAAAGGGATGTTGCGGGACATGAAGGAGGCTGGGGTAATCAGGGACAGCTGTAGCCCCTGGGCAGCTCCACTAGTTCTAGTGAAAAAGAAGGACAACACCATGAGAATGTGTGTAGACTACAGAAAGGTCAACCGTATCACACACAAAGATGCGTACCCGTTACCTAGGATAGAAGAATCTTTAGCTGCATTAAAATCTGCTAACTTCTTCTCCACTTTGGATCTTACTAGCGGGTACTGGCAGGTTCCTGTAGCAGAGGCAGACAAGGAGAAGACTGCATTCACCACCCCGATGGGCCTCAGCAAATTCAACTGTATGCCGTTCGGGCTCTGCAACGCACCAGGAACCTTCCAACGGTTGATGGAATGCTGTCTGGGACACCGGAATTTCGAGACAGTCCTGTTATACCTGGACGATGTCATCCTTTATTCCAAAACCTACGAGGACCACCTGAAACACCTGGCAGAAGTGTTTGACGCCCTGGCAAGCTACGGCCTAAAGGTGAAACCCTCCAAGTGTCACCTCCTGAAACCAAAGGTGCAGTACCTGGGACACGTGGTGAGTGCTGACGGAGTGGCTCCCGACCCCGATAAGATCACCGTGATTAAGGACTGGTCAAGACCCTCCAGCATAAAGGAAGTGCGGCAGTTCCTCGGGTTGGTAGGCTACTACCGAAGATTCATTCCCGGTTTCACCAAAATGGCAGCCCCTATTCAGGACCTCCTGATAGGTCAATCCAGGAAGGCCAAAAACCAGAAGCCGCCCTTCAGGTGGGAAAAGCTGGAAGAGGAGTCCTTCTGCCAGCTGAAGATGGCCCTCACGGGGGATGAAATCCTGGCATACCCTGACTACAGCCAGCCCTTTATCCTCCACACAGACGCAAGCAACATCGGGCTAGGAGCCGTACTGTCCCAGATCCAGCAGGGGAAAGAACTGTTAATCGCTTATGTAGCACCCCGAGGGCTCGGCTGCTACAGGGGTATTGCACCTCAAACCAGAGGTGTGATATTCCACTCCCGGGTAAGGATGGAGTGTGGACCAGGACTCGTTAGGCTGCATGCACCACACACACCCCATTTCCGAGGGACAGCTCAACGGTGCTCCCACTAGACAGAAGTGCAGGCACGACAGCATCTGTCCCTGGCTGGAGTGGGGAGGGGAATGAAAACCCAGTGGTGTAGGAGCAGATAGGGGTGGGTCTCTGGGCATAGGTAGGAGCTCATTGGTTGCTAATCACCTGGGCTCACACATAGAGGGAGGTATATAAGGTGGACACCATCTTAGGACAGGGTCCAGTTCAGTGCAGTCTGTGAGGAGAGCAGACAGGGAGCAGCAGCTCAGGCTGGGTGCTGCTCCAGAGGCAGGCCTAGAGAAGAGGCCGGAGCCTGAGAGGAGAAGGAGAAGTAGGAACTGGAACTGGAACAGAAAGGAGATAAGGGAACTGGAACACAGAGAAAAGCCCAGAGACACGAGGACAGAAGGAACCCCATAGGCCCAGGAGATTGCGGGTGAAGGGTTGGCAGAGCAGGGTACCGGAACCCAAATTGGTGGAGGCAACAGATTCCTCAGCCAAAGACCGGAGGTTGTGACCACATCTTGGTGCGACCCCTCACTACATCCACCAGGAAAGCATACCACATAGGGTCAGGGAAACCGGAGATAGGTTTCGCCAAGAGAAGGCCCTAGGGAGCTGGACAAAGGTGGGTCACTGGTGAGGACGGCCAGAGTAGAGAAGAGAAGGGAGCCCTGTGCCACGCTCTGGAATTGCCTGGGAGTTGGTCGAGTCCCCTGCCTGGTGGACGCAGCACGGCTTGGGCAGTCATCGCCTGCAGGATTGACACGAATAACAACTGTGAGTAAAGCATTGGAAACTGCAACCCCACGTCTCTGTTTCATCGCCGCACCAGCACCATCAGTACTGGGACGCTCACACCATCACTCCCATCATCCATCCTAGCTGCCCTGAGGCTATACTCCTCCCGTGGGGAGTTATCCCATACTTGGCTGCGCTTACAACATCAGCCTCAGTGGCCTGCAGCGCAGCGGCGGTCCCCACTGACCGCAATCCACGGGTGGCGTAGTCGGACATTTGTTATTACACTAAGACTGCCACTGGTTTGACCACCCTGAGCCACGGACCGGGTCGCCACCACACTGAGACTACCACCCCCAGCATCCCACCAGAGGCCCGGTTCCGGGTTCCCCACGCGGCCCAGGGGGCGCGTCACTTACGCCAGTCGAAAACTACGGCCCACAGAGAGAAACCCTGAGAATTATAGCTCATTCAAGCTAGAGTTCCTGGCGGTGGTGTGGGCAGTGACCGAACGTTTCAAGCATTACCTTGCCTCTTCCAAGTTCACCATGTACACGGATAACAACCCATTGACACACCTGGACACTGCAAGGCTTGGTGCCCTGGAGCAGAGATGGATGGCCCGCCTGTCCAACTATGAATTCACCATCAAATACCGGGCGGGAAGCTCAAATGCCAGCGCGGATGCCCTGTCCAGAATGCCAAACTTACCGGACGTAGGGGAAGATCCAGAAGATCTGGAAGAAGTCGAACTCCCTGCGTTCCATCGTCATGGGATTACCCTGTATTCCCACCGTGTGAAGGACAGGCGCTCTGCTATGTTCAATCCCTTACCCCACTACAGCTGGGCGGAGACACAAGACAGTGATCCCGCAGTCCGTCTGGTGAAGGAAATGCTGACACAGGCTGATGCCAGTCTTGACCCAGACGCTCCGGAGGAGACCAAGCAACTGTGGAAGGAGAAAAGTAAGCTGTTTCTCTACAGGGAGAAGCTGTGCCGGAGAATGGTCAACTCTCAAACACATGAGCTGACCTGGCAGGTAGTGGTCCCAAGACGAGACGCGGCTATGGTTCTGGAGGCATACCACAACGGAGCAGGACACTTCAGATGGAAAAAGCTGGAGTTCTTGTTGCGTGAACGGTTCTACTGGATAGGCATGAGAGGAGCCATCGAGAGGTGGTGCAGAGACTGTGGCCCGTGCAACCTAAGAAGGAAGGACCGTGCCAGCCAGAAGACTCCCCTGCAGTCCATCACCACCAGGCAGCCACTGGAACTGGTAGCCCTGGACCATGTGAAACTAGCTCCAAGCAGATCTGGGTACGTCTACGCCCTCACCATCGTAGATCACTACTCCCGGTTCCTGGTGGTGGTCCCTGTCAAGGAC
This sequence comes from Phyllobates terribilis, assembly GCF_046119375.1. Taxonomy (NCBI): domain Eukaryota; kingdom Metazoa; phylum Chordata; class Amphibia; order Anura; family Dendrobatidae; genus Phyllobates; species Phyllobates terribilis. The sequence goes on along the minus strand of NW_027362763.1, from coordinate 263,344,552 downwards.
TTAACGGCTCAAACAGCAGCTAGAGCCTTCCAGCAGCACTTCTGCCGTCCACACGGGTATCCGGAGCAAGTGTTGATGGACCAAGGACCAGCCTTCGAAGCGGAGGTCTTCCAGGAGTTCTGCAACCTGTATGGCTGCAAGAAGATAAGAACAACGCCCTATCACCCTCAGACCAACGGACTATGTGAGAAAATGAACCAGGTGGTGATAGACTTGCTAAAAACATTGCCCCTGGAAGAACGCAGTCTGTGGCCTGAAAAACTGCCTGATTTGGTGGACTTGTACAATCACATCCCCGTAGGCTCCACCAACTGTACCCCGGCTTACCTAATGAGAGCAAGACCTGGTAAGCTGCCTATTGACCTGGATATGGGAGTCCTGACACCTGAGGACACCTCGCCAGAGGCAGACTGGGATACAGAATGGCAGCAGCAGTATCGGAAAGTACAGGTGAGCGTCGAGCGAAGTCTGTCTCAAGCAAGAGAAAGGCAAGAGAAGGCTTATAACCAGTATACTCCCACTGTTCCCCTGGTACCTGGAGAGCAGGTCTTGAAGAGAAAGAGGCGGCTCCACAAGTTGGACGACCAGTGGGAAAAGGACCCGTACACCGTACTGCCCTCAAGTCAGGAGAACCCAAAAGTATGTATCATCAGTAAGGATGGAGGAGAGACCACAGCCATTGTCTCCAGAGACCACTTGAAGAAATGTCCCGAGCAGCTGCAAAGCCCTGAAGAAGATCAAGAAAACCCTCAACCCACAAAGGAAAGGGAAGAAATGATCAGTACCGTACTCGGAGACTTTCCCCGGTCCTGGACTCAGATTAACAACGCAGTCGTGGTACCCGTCCTCACCTTTCTCCAGCCAGCCCCAGAAGAGCCTACAGAAGAACAGGTAGTGTCAGAAGAGCAGCCGGCCCAGGAGGCAGAACCCATACCAGCAGCCCAGGAGAATCAACCCTCTGCTAGTAGTGAGCCTGCCGTGCCCCTAGTAAGCCAAAGAGTACGCAGAAAGCTGCCAGACCTACCCGCAACACCTCCTACACCCTGTAGTGCAGAACCAGATAGTGGGTTACGTAGGTCCACCAGGAGCACTAGAGGACAAATGCCCGCTCGCTGGAGAATCTAAACTGTAATATATATTTACCTGTACATACGTAAATGTTGAAAAAGGTTTATGTTTTGTTACCTGGGTACTAATTATGTTTCTCTAGTTACCCTTCAGGTTCATTTGGACTGACAGGTTATGGACGCTGAATAACCGGAACTACATGTAGATAGTTGCACCTTGGTGCCTCTTGCGAAGATGGCCGCGGAAGAGAAAACCTGTCTGGCGTGGCCTCCTTGTGGCCCAAAGTAGCTAGTCTCAGCCTTGCAGCCACGCCCAGGGCCAACGCTTGGGGTTTGCTTTGGACAGGTCCCCTACTCTGTGCCAAGACTTCACCTTGTTGGGTGATATGGACACCCGGTTACGGACACGCCGTGACCTCCAAAGACTAAAGCTTCTTGTATATATGTTGTATTATTGTTTAACCCCTGCATTTGTGTTTTCTTAAAAATGTGTTTAGTCCCGGAGTACTAAAATTTACTAGGGGGGAATGTGGCATCCCAGGGGTCTGGTTGCCACAGTAATAGGAATATTACATCTGAGAGCAAGTGGGAGGTTTCTCTGGTCAGGAGCCCTAAGCATGCAACACCGCCCGCCCAGACCTGGGAGGGGAGGAATCTGCCCTTATAAACTGGGTCTGGGGTGGGATTAGGACAGTCAGAGTCTGGGAGTCAGAGCCTGGAGAGGGAAAGTGTCAGCAAGGAGCTCTGTAGGAGCAGTAGCAGAAGACCAGGGGCTGGAAGCTAAGCAGAGATATAGCTCGCCCTGGCAGAAGAATCTGATAACCGGACACCGGAGTCCGAGGCTGTGGGGACTGATATCCACCCAGCAGCAGAAACCAGCCGGCAGGGGATTCCAGGTCCTCTGGCCATAGAAGCCCGGAGGCTCAGTCACAAGGAAGGGACCAGCACCGCCATCCAGGAGCGGAGGCTAACAGAAGGCCCCAAGTCACCAGCCATACGGGTCAGCACCACACGGTATACTCAGGGACGTGGGCTACTTCTACCCGCAAGCAAGGTAGCCAGAAAGAGTGCAGATAGACGGGGAGGCCTACAACTCCACCTGGCCAGGGGAACTCCTGTTTGCTTGCAGACTGACCAGGCCCCTTATGCTAGCCAGTACTCCTGGGAGGGTCTGCCTTAATATCACCAGTAAAGACCCTGAACTGCACTGCAAAGACTCTGAGTCGTTCCTGCTCATCGCCGCACCAGCACTACTAGTGCTGGGACTCCCGTGCACTATCACCCTCACCATCAACTACACTGCCCTGGGGCTCCACTCTTCCCGTGGGGAGTCACACTACCTCAGCTGCACACACCATCAGCCCCAACGGTCTGCCTTGCAGTGGCGGTCCGCGCTGACCGCAATCCACGGGTGGCGTAGTCGGACAATTAACTTAAAACCCCACAAAATACCGCCATTGGCCTGACCACCCTGACCGGGTCACCGCCACGGATACTACAACCCCCAGAAGCCCGGTTCCGGGTGCCCCTCGGCCCAGGGGGTGAGTCACATTTATCCCCATTAAAGCTCATTTGCCATTTATCAGCCCAAGCTTCTAGTTTACATAGATCCTCCTGTAATATAAAATTGTCCTCCTCTGTATTGATTACCCTGCAGAGTTTAGTGTCATCTGCAAATATTGAAATATTACTCTGTATGACCCCTACAAGGTCATTAATAAATATGTTAAAAAGAAGGGGGCCCAATACTGACCCCTGTGGTACCCCACTGTTAACTGAGACCCAGTCTGAGTGTTTTCCATTAATAACCACTAGTGTTGAGCGAGTATGCTCGACACTACTCGGTACTCGCCCGAGCATCTCGCTACTCAGGATGTTCGGCGAGCACCGAGCATTTCCGGGTTACTCGGGCGGGAGCTCGGGTCTCCGCCCTGCACGTTTGGCGCTCTTTACAGAGCAAATGAACATGCAGGGATTGCCAGCCAGTCACTGTAATGCCGCAACCATGTTGTTTGTGGATATTACAGTGATTGGCTGGCCGCACAGCGTCACCTCGAGTATTTAAAACCGGGCACCGCCATCTTGGACACAGTCGCTTGTGATCAGACAGTGTAGGGAGAGTGCTGCTGAGTTAGGGAGAGATATATAGTGCGAAATAGGTAGTGTAGGGTCTCTAAAGCCTGCCAAATCAAACAAACAGTCCTTCTCAGGACTAATATCCATCCCAGATTTCAGGCAGGCAGGCAGGCTGTTTAGGAGACGCAGTGGTTATACCAGCAAACGCTGCATTACAGTCCTGTGTGCTCCTGTTGGTCAAATTGCTAGACTTATTCCCCGGTCTCAGGGGCCAGGAAAAAATCTTTTTTTTTCATCTAAATCCTGTATTTTTTTTTCCCTCAGTCAGACTGTACAAATACGCGTCTTATTAACCTTTTGGTATTCCCCCCCCAAAAAAAAAAATTGAGTGTGTCTGTGACTGTTCAGACAACAAAAAAACAAATCTCTGAATTATCCTGCTTTTGGCATTTTTTGCCGTAAAAAAAACTGTAATAGTGTCTCCCTGACTGGTCAGACACCAATATATCTGTTCAAAAGAGTCTGGTGTAGGCCAGAGAAATAGAACTGTGGTTTTGCAGTTCCACGGGTCCAATCTCTGTATTATCCTGCTTTTGGCTTTTTTGCCATAAAAAAAAACTGTAATAGTGTCTCCCTGACTGGTCAGACACCAATATATCTGTTTAAAAGAGTCTGGTGTAGGCCAGAGAAATAGAACTGTGGTTTTGCAGTTCCACGGGTCAAATCTCTGTATTATCCTGCTTTTGGCATTTTTTGCCATAAAAAAAACTGTAATAGTGTCTCCCTGACTGGTCAGACACCAATATATCTGTTCAAAAGAGTCTGGTGTAGGCCAGAGAAATAGAACTGTGGTTTTGCAGTTCCACGGGTCAAATTTCTGTATTATCCTGTTTTTGGCATTTTTTGCCGTAAAAAAAACCTGTAATAGTGTCTCCCTGACTGGTCAGACACCAATATATCTGTTCAAAAGAGTCTGGTGTAGGCCAGAGAAATATAACTGTGGTTTTGCAGTTCCACGGGTCCAATCTCTGTATTATCCTGCTTTTGGCTTTTTTGCCATAAAAAAAAACTGTAATAGTGTCTCCCTGACTGGTCAGACACCAATATATCTGTTTAAAAGAGTCTGGTGTAGGCCAGAGAAATAGAACTGTGGTTTTGCAGTTCCACGGGTCAAATCTCTGTATTATCCTGCTTTTGGCATTTTTTGCCATAAAAAAAACTGTAATAGTGTCTCCCTGACTGGTCAGACACCAATATATCTGTTCAAAAGAGTCTGGTGTAGGCCAGAGAAATAGAACTGTGGTTTTGCAGTTCCACGGGTCAAATTTCTGTATTATCCTGTTTTTGGCATTTTTTGCCGTAAAAAAAACCTGTAATAGTGTCTCCCTGACTGGTCAGATACCAATATATCTGTTTAAAAGAGTCTGGTGTAGGCCAGAGAAATAGAACTGTGGTTTTGCAGTTCCACGGGTCAAATCTCTGTATTATCCTGCTTTTGGCATTTTTTGCCGCTAAAAAAACTGTAATAGTGTCTCCCTGACTGGTCAGACCCCAATACATCTGTTTAAAAGTGTCTGGTGTAGGCCAGAGAAATAGAACTGTGGTATTGCAGTTCCATGGGTCAAATCTCTGTATTATCCTGCTTTTGTCATTTTTTGCCATAAAAAAAACTGTAATAGTGTCTCCCTGACTGGTCAGACACCAATATATCTGTTTAAAAGAGTCTGGTTTAGGCCAGAGAAATAGAACTGTGGTTTTGCAGTTCCACGGGTCAAATCTCTGTATTATCCTGTTTTTGGCATTTTTTGACATAAAAAAAACTGTAATAGTGTCTCCCTGACTGGTCAGACACCAATATATCTGTTTAAAAGAGTCTGGTGTAGGCCAGAGAAATAGAACTGTGGTTTTGCAGTTCCAAGGGTCAAATCTCTGTATTATCCTGCTTTTGGCATTTTTTGCCGTAAAAAAAAACTGTAATAGTGTCTCCCTGACTGGTCAGACACCAATATATCTGTTTAAAAGAGTTTGGTGTAGGCCACAGAAATAGAACTGTGGTTTTGCAGTTTCACTGGTCAAATCTCTGTATTATCCTGCTTTTGGCATTTTTTGCCATAAAAAAATTGTAATAGTGTCTCCCTGCTGGTCAGACACCAATATATCTGTTTAAAAGAGTCTGGTGTAGGCCAGAGAAATAGAACTGTGGTTTTCCTCTTCCACGGTTCTAATCTCCTTTTTCTTAACCCTTTTTCCATTGATAGCTTACACTCGCACTATTTTACTTCATTTACAATGGGCAAGGCGCGTGGCAAGGGAAGTGGAACTGGACGTTCTGGTGATGGTGCGTGTAGAGGACGGGGCCGTGGCCAAGGTGAAAATGTGCCACAACCAACAGCCACATCTTCTCGCTCCCACTTCTTGACCCAATTACTAGGGAAGCACACTACAACACCAGTATTGCGAACTGATCAGTATGAACAGGTTATTAATTGGATAGCAGATAATACTTCCAGTTACCTGGGCACCACCACTTCCGGTCTGTCTTCCACATGGTCAAGTTTTAGTAGCCGTGAGTCTCGACCACATACTCCTCCTCACCCTGATGCTCCTTCCTCCCACCATGCCGAGTGTTGTCAGACAGCAACTGATCCCACACTTGGACACTCTGAAGAACTGTTCACTGGTCCATTTCCATATTTGTGCCCTTTGCCTGCTCCGCTTGAAGTGGTGGAAGAAGAGATCCCATGTAGCGATGCCCAAATATTTGAACAGCCACGGCCACAGGAAGTCGACGCTGGCAATTTGTCACAAGAGGTGGACGATGACGAGACACAATTGCCACGAAGTGAGGAGGAGGATCGTGGTGCGCAAGTGGAAGAGGAGGAGGTGGTGGATGATCTAGTAACTGACCCAATGTGGCAGGAGGACACGCAGAGCGAGGCCAGCTGCACACAGGGGGAGGGAGGCTGACCCAACCGGTAGGATGGAGCAGTGTGGTGGCCGCACACAGAAGGCGGGCAACAGTTCTCCGTAACACCAACGCGAGGGACGTTGCCAGTACAACCGGTACTGGAATTTTTTTAAAGACTCTGCTGATAACCCCAAAAAGACCATTTGTACCACCTGTCATGCCAGCATCAGCAGGGGTGACAAAACTACCAGCCTGACCACCACCAGCATGATCAAGCACATGTCAGCAAAGCACCCGACTTTGTGGGGCGAACCCCAGGGTCCACGACCAGTGTCAGCGGGTGTCACCACTGCTTCTTCCGCTGTTATGCGTGTAATAGAACCCCCTGTTGTGCATGCAAGGCAATCCCCTGTCCATACTGCATGCAAAGATGCCCCCTCCTCTCAGTCTTCACTTGTTATGGCAGTTTCTCAAAATACAGCATCAACATCCACGTCCCACCGCAGCGTTCAATTGTCCATATCCCAGAGCTTTGAACGAAAGCACAAATTCGCAGCCTATGCCCCACAAGCCACAGTCCTAAATTCGCACATTTCACGACTGCTTGCGTTGGAAAGGCTGCCTTTTAGGCTGGTGGAGACGGAATCCTTCCGCAACATTATGGTGGTGGCCGTCCCTCGGTACTCGGTCCCCAGCCGACACTATTTTGCCCGGTGTGCCATCCCCGTACTACACAAGCACGTGTCCAAAAACAACTGCCGTGCCCTCAACAATGCAGTTACTGGGAGAGTCCACCTGACAACGGACACGTGGACAAGTGCTTGTGGCCAGGGACGGTAAATCTCACTGACGGCACACTGGGTAAACATAGTGGAAGCCGGGACCCAGTCGGACCCTGGGACGGAACACATCCTCCCCACACCGAGGATTGCGGGCCCTATGTCAGTCAGAGTTGCCCCCACAGTGTACAGCTCCTGCGCATAATCCTCCTCCTCCTCCTCATGTTCAGCCTCCATCTCAGATATCACCACAATCAGTTACAAGCTGGAAGCACTGCAGTACTGCCTCAGCCAAGCGACAACAGGCTGTGCTGAAACTCATAAGCTTAGGTGATAAACCTCACACTGCTTGTGAGTTGTGGACAGCTGTGAAAGAGCAGTCAGATCTGTGGCTGAGACCGCTGAACCTACATCCAGGCCTGGTCGTGTGTGACAATGGCCGTAACCTGGTGGCGGCTCTGAGGCGAGGCGAGATCACACACGTACCATGCCTGGCTCATATGCTTAACCTCGTGGTTCAGCGGTTTCTTAAATCATACCCCAAGTTGCGAGATCTGCTCGTGAAAGTACGTCGCCTGTCAGCTCATTTTCGGAAGTCGGCTACAGCTTCCGCCGCCCTTGCTGTGTTGCAGCAGCGTTTGCAGCTTCCGGCACACCGACTGGTGTGTGATGTCCCCACACATTGGAACTCTACCCTCCACATGATGCAAAGGATTTGTGAGCAGAAGAGAGCAGTTGTGGAGTACCAGCTGCAACAAGGCCATCGATATTCAGGTCAGACTCCACACATAAGACCTCAGGAGTGGACCTGGATGTCTGACATATGTACCATCCTGACAAACTTTGAGGAGTCCACCAAGATGGTGAGTGGCGATGATGCCATCATTAGCGTCAGCATCCCACTTGTCTGTCTTTTGCAATGCTCTCTGCAGAGAATTAAAGATGAGGCGTTGCAGCCAGAGTATGATGAGATGGATCAAGAAGCCGTAATGGGCGATTACACACAGCCCAGCCTCATCTCATTCCAAAGTGCATTGGGAGACAATGAGGGAGAGGAGGAGGAAGAAGAACAGGAGCTGGTATCATGCGCTGTAGACGGTAGTACCTGTACAACTGTCATACAGTCGGTTCAGCGTGGGTGGCCTGAGGACACGGGGGAGGAGGAGGGGGAGGAGGAGAGCATGATCAGTCGTCATCTTGGTGAGGACACGCTGGGGGAATTATAACTGATAAGCGCACTCGCCTTTCAACTGACAATGCTGACAAGCTGACCCTTATCAAAATGAACAAGGGCTAGATTGGGCCAGACTTCTCATCACCACCAAATGACAGCAGAGTAACATAAAGTCAAATCCACTGTGTTATTTCGGGAGGTATATTCACATGCACAGCTTCACACCCAAACATGGGTATATGCTTCCTCATTTCGGCTGTATTTTGCTCTTCTCCTTATCCTCAGCCTCCACCACCACTATACCACCAAGGTGACCGTGGTCCGTGTTGCCAGCATTGCAAGTTCCTCCGTCCTAATTTTTGGCAGCTTTTGCTTGGAAGGCATAGGCAAAGACTATGGGAGACCCACTCCCCAATAATGGGAATAATGTTTTTAATATGCTGTACTGCATGGCTCTTGAAAGGGGCATGAAAACCATCTTGTTAAGCTACTCTGAACTCCATGTCTCTTCCAAGGGGCATTAACACCGTCTTGTTAAACTACTGCGACCTCCACGTCTCTTCCAAGGGGCATTAAAACCGTCTTGTTAAGCTACTGCGACCTCCACGTCTCTTCCAAGGGGCATTAAAACCGTCTTCTTAAGCTACTGCGACCTCCACGTCTCTTCCAAGGGGCATTAACACCGTCTTGTTAAGCTACTGTGACCTCCACTTCTCTTCCAAGGGGCATTAAAACCGTCTGGTTAAGCTACTGCGACCTCCACGTCTCTTACAAGGGGCATTAAAACCATCTGGTTAAGCTACTGCGACCTCCACTTCTCTTCCAAGGTGCATTAAAACCGTCTTGTTAAGCTACTGCGACCTCCACCACTTTTCCAAGGGGCATTGATATTGTCTTTTTATTCCACTGCGACCTCTACCATTCTTCCAAGGGGCATTAAAACCATCTTGTTAAGCTACTGCGACCTCCACGTCTCTTCCATGGGGCATTAAAACCATCTTGTTAAGCTACTGCGACCTCCATGTCTGTTTCAAGGGGCATTAAAACAGTCTTGTTAAGCTACTGCGACCTCCACGTCTCTTCCAAGGGGCATTAAAACCGTCTTGTTAAGCTACTGCGACCTCCACCACTTTTCCAAGGGGCATTGATATTGTCTTTTTATTCCACTGCGACCTCTACCATTCTTCCAAGGGGCATTAAAACCATCTTGTTAAGCTACTGCGACCTCCACGTCTCTTCCATGGGGCATTAAAACCATCTTGTTAAGCTACTGCGACCTCCACGTCTGTTTCAAGGGGCATTAAAACCGTCTTGTTAAGCTACTGCGACCTCCACGTCTCTTCCAAGGGGCATTAAACCCGTCTTGTTAAGCTACTGCGACCTCCACGTCTCTTTCAAGGGGCATTAAAACTGTCTTGTTAAGCTACTGCGACCTCCACCACTTTTCCAAGAGGCATTGATATTGTCTTTTTATTCCACTGCGACCTCCACCATTCTTCTAAGGGGCATTAAAACCATCTTCTTAAGCTACTGCGACCTCCACCACTTTTCCAAGGGGCATTGATATTGTCTTTTTATTCCACTGCAACCTCCACCATTCTTCCAAGGGGCATTAAAACCATTTTGTTAAGCTACTGTGACCTCCACTTCTCTTCCAAGGGGCATTAAAACTGTCTTCTTAAGCTACTGTGACCTCCACCTCTTTTCCAAGGGGCATTGATATTGTCTTTTTATTCCACTGCGACCTCCACCATTCTTCCAAGGTGCATTAAAACCGTCTTGTTAAGCTACTGCGACCTCCACGTCTCTTCCAAGGGGCATTAAAACCGTCTTGTTAAGCTACTGCGACCTCCTCGTCTCTTCCAAGGGGCATTAAAACCATCTTGTTAAGCTACTGTGACCTCCACCACTTTTCCAAGGGGCATTGATATTGTCTTTTTATTCCACTGCGACCTCCACCATTCTTCTAAGGGGCATTAAAACCATCCTGTTAAGCTACTGCGACCCCCACCACTTTTACAAGGGGCATTAAAACCGTCTTGTTAAGCTACTGCGACCTCCACGTCTCTTCCAAGGGGCATTAAAACCATCTTGTTAAGCTACTGCGACCTCCACCATTTTTCCAAGGGGCATTGATATTGTCTTTTTATGCCACTGCGACCTCCACCATTCTTCCAAGGGGCATTAAAACCGTCTTGTTAAGCTACTGCGACCTCCACCACTTTTCCAAGGGGCATTAAAACCGTCTTGTTAAGCTACTGCGACCTCCACGTCTTTTCCAAGGGGCATTAAAACCATCTTGTTAAGCTACTGCGACCTCCACCACTTTTCCAAGGGGCATTGATATTGTCTTTTTATTCCACTGTGACCTCCACCATTCTTCCAAGGGGCATTAGAACCGTCTCGTTAAGCTACTGCGACCTTCACGTCTCTTCCAAGGGGCATTAAAACCATCTTGTTAAGCTACTGCGACCTCCACCACTATTCCAAGGGGCATTGATATTGTCTTTTTATTCCACTGCAACCTCCACCATTCTTCCAAGGGGCATTAAAACCATCTTGTTAAGCTACTGCGACCCCCACGTCTCTTCCAAGGGGCATTAAAACCGTCTTATTAAGCTATTGCAACCTCCACCACTTTTCCAAGGGGCATTGATATTGTCTTTTTATTCCACTGCGACCTCCACCATTCTTCCAAGGGGCATTAAAACCATATTGTTAAGCTACTGCGACCTCCACCACTTTTCCAAGGGGCATTGATATTGTCTTTTTATTCCACTGCGACCTCCACCATTCTTCCAACGGGTATTGCATTTCCTCCTAATTTTAGTTAGGTTTTTCTTTTCAATGCATAGGCGAACACTAAGGGAGACCCACTCCCCAATAATGGGTAGATGGTTTTTAGTATGCTCTAATCCACGTCTGTTTCAAGGGGCATTGCAGTTCCTCATAATTTTTGGAAAGCCTTCCATTCACTGCTTAGGCCAACAGTGCTCAGGAGACCCAGTTGCTATAAATGGAAAAAACGGCTTAGTTAAGGCCCTCTGACCTCCATGTCACTTCCAAGGGGCATTGAAGTGCCTCGAAATTTTTGGTAGGCATTGCACTCACTGCATGCCCTATAACTGTGTAGCCGAACCGCTTCTTTTGGTACAGAAACATATCCTGCAAGACATGTGTGGTTGACTGGCCTGATATTGATGTGGATTGTCCCTGTTCCTCCTGCTCTTTCTCCTTTTCCACCACCTCATCCATCATTCATCACCTGAAGCTTCGTTTTAACGGGAGTCATAGAACTAGGATAGTAGCAGGAAAACATCCAGCAATCCTCGGAGGAGGTAGGATATGCGCCAAAACACTGACCACCTCAGGCCTAGCTGCTACTACATACATGCGCTTGCATTCCAAGAAAAGAAAGCAGACGCTAACTTCTATCATCATCATCATGCTCCTCACCTTGGCACTCTCAACTCCCCTGATGGAGAAACCAGGGCCCACCGGAGGAGTCTGGTTCTCTGGTGGGCTTTTCCAATGCTGACCTAAAGCAGGCCAGGCTAAGAAAAGTGTGGGGGAAGTTCCAAGGAGAAATAGGGGCAGCTGGGGACCGAGTATGGACACCCGGCCGCCCCCTGGCGGCTGGGGACCGAGCGTGGACACCCGGCTGCCGGGCGGCTGGGGACTGAGTATGGATACCTCGCTGCCGAAGCAGCCATGAGGTAGTGGCCAGCTTCGGCCTCCTCCAAACTAAAAGGCCCCATTTCAAGTGCAAGCTAACAGTAGGGTATTGCAGCCTCTGGGTGGGTGGGTGGCAGGTTGCACACTTACGCTTGCATTCCAAGAAAACAAAGCAGATGCTAACTTCTATCATCATCATTATGCTCCTCACCTTGGCACTCTCAACTCCCCTGATGGAGAAGCCAGGGTCCACAGGAGGAGTCTGGTTCTCTGGTGGGCTCTTCCAATGCTGACCTAAAGCAGGCCAGGCTAAGGAAAGTGTGGGGGAAGTTCCCAGGAGAAATAAGGGTGGCTGGGGACCGTGTATGGACACCCGCCGTGGGGCGGCTGAGGACCGAGTATGGACACCCAGCCGCCCCCTGGCAGCTGGGGACCGAGCATGGACACCAGGCCGCCGGGCGGCTTGGGACTGAGTATGGATACCAGGCTGCCGAAACAGCCATGACATGGTGGCCGGTGTCTGCCTCCACATGCCTAAAAGGCCCAATTTCAAGTGTAAGCAAGCTAGCAATATGGTATTGCAGCCTGGGGGTGGGTGGGTGGAAGGTTGCACACTTCCGCTTGCATTGCAAGGAATGGGGGAGGTACAATTGAACACTGCCGTGGGACAAGGACTTGCACAGGGATAGTTGCAAGTCTGCATCTTCTGATGCGGCAAGGATCACTTCTGATGGGCACACTTTTAGGCAGTGACCTGGGTGTCAGAGATGCTTCCAGGGGTCTTCCCCATGCTGTTCCCATGTCTTTTCAGCACTGTATGCATGTGTCACACAGCACATGGCCAGATAAGGTTGTAAAATGTTAAAATGACATTTCCCGGTGAATGCATTTGTCACGGTTGAAAGCAATACAAAAGTGTAAAAACGCATAAAAAATGCTACTTGTGGACATAGCCCAAGGTGTGGAGGAGTATTTTTGTTTTTGGTTATTTATTTTACCTTATACACAAGTCTTTACCCTGGAAAGGAAGTTCCTTAACATATTTCACAGGAAAACCGTTTCAGTTTCGTTTTTGAACGTTTTATTGTGAGCCCGTAAAAGTGGCTTAATACCTCTGACCACGTTGTTGACAGCAGTGACCTGGGGGTCAGAAATGCTTCCTGGGGCGATGCCTATGCTGTCCCCATGTCTTTTGAGCACTGTCACTATCGTTTTGGGCACTTTTTAGGCTTTCTACAGACTACCGGGGGTGCCTCCTCAAAAATGCTCAGTTCTCCCATAGACTAACATTGGGCTCGTTGCTCAGGTCGAGCACCCGAGTATCATGTTGAGCTCGGCCCGAGCTTCGAGCACCCGAGCATTTTAGCTCTCGCTCAACACTAATAACCACCCTTTGTTTCCTATCACTGAGCCAATTCTTAACCCACATACATATATTTTCCACTATCCCCATTGTTCTCATTTTATGTATCAACCTTTTGTGTGGAACCATATCAAAAGCTTTTGAAAAGTCCATATACACAACATCCAGTGCATTTCCTTGGTCCAGTCCGGAACTTGCCTCCTCATAAAAACTGATCAGATTAGTTTGACAGGAACGGTCCCTCGTAAACCCATGTTGATATTGGGTCATGAGGTTATTCTTCTTCAGATACTCTAGTATAGCATCTCTTAGGAAACCCTCCAGGATTTTACCCACAGTAGAGGTTAAGCTTGCAGGCCTATAATTTCCAAGTTCAGTTTTTGTCCCCTTTTTGAATATTGGCACCACATTTGCTATACACCAGTCCTGTGGTACAGACCCTGTTATTATGGAATCTTTAAAGATTAAAAATAATGGTCTATCTATGATGTTACTTAATTCCTGCAGTACACGCGGGTGTATCCCATCCGGGCCCGGGGATTTGTCAACTTTAGTGATTTTTAGACACCGCCGTACTTCCTGCTGGGTTAAGCAAGTGACATTTAATGGAGAATTTTTGTTATCACTAATCATGTTTTCTGTCATGCGATTTTCTTGTGTAAATACGGTTGAAAAAAAATCATTTAGCATATATTTTCCTCATCCTCATCCACCATTTCACCCAGACTATTTTTAAGGGGGCCAACACTATCATTTTTTAGTTTTTTACTATTTATGTAGTTAAAGAATATTTTGGGATTATTTTTACTTTCTCTAGCAATGATTCTCTCTGCCTCAATCTTTGCTGCCTTGATTTGGTTTTTACAGAATTTATTTAATTTTCTATATTTATTTAATGCCTCATCACTACCTACTTGCTTTAGTTCTCTAAATGCTTTCTTTTTGTCACTTATTGCGACCCTTACAGCTCTATTTAGCCATAGTGGTTTCCTCCTATTTCTAGCATGTTTATTCCCATAGGGTATACAGTTAGGTCCATATAAATTTGGACAGAGACAACTTTTTTCTAATTTTGGTTCTAGACATTACCACAATGAATTTTAAACAAAGCAATTCAAATGCAGTTGAAGTTCAGACTTTTAGCTTTCATTTGAGGGTATCCACATTAAAATTGGATGAAGGGTTTAGGAGTTTCAGCTCCTTAACATGTGCCACCCTGTTTTTAAAGGGACCAAAAGTAATTGGACAATTGACTTCAAGGCTATTTCATGGACAGGTGTGGGCAATCCCTTTGTTATGTCATTCTCAATTAAGCAAATAAAAGGCCTGGAGTTGATTTGAGGTGTGGTGCTTGCATTTGGAAGGTTTTGCTGTGAAGTAAACATGCGGTCAAAGGAGCTCTCTATGCAGGTGAAACAAGCCATCCTTAAGCTGCAAAAACAGAAAAAACCCATCCGAGAAATTGCTACAATATTAGGAGTGGTAAAATCTACAGTTTGGTACATCCTGAGAAAGAAAGAAAGCACTGGTGAACTCATCAATGCAAAAAGACCTGGGCGCCCACGGAAGACAACAGTGGTGGATGATCGCAGAATAATCTCCATGGTGAAGAGAAACCCCTTCACAACAGCCAACCAAGTGAACAACACTCTCCAGGAGGTAGGCGTATCAATATCCAAATCTACCATAAAGAGAAGACGGCATGAAAGTAAATACAGAGGGTTCACTGCACGGTGCAAGCCACTCATAACCATCAAGAATAAAAAACATCTAAAAAAGCCAGCACAGTACTGGAAGAACATTCTTTGGACAGATGAAACCAAGATCAACCTCTACCTGAATGATGGAAAGAGAAAAGTATGGCGAAGGCGTGGTACAGCTCATGATCCAAAGCATACCACATCATCTGTAAAACACGGCGGAGGCAGTGTGATGGCTTGGGCATGCATGGCTGCCAGTGGCTCTGGGTCACTAGTGTTTATTGATGATGTGACACAGGACAGAAGCAGCCGAATGAATTCTGATGTGTTCAGAGCCATCCTGTGTGCTCAGATCCAGCCAAATGCAGCCAAACTGATTGGTCGTCGTTTCATACTACAGATGGACAATGACCCAAAACATAAAGCCAAAGCAACCCAGGAGTTTATTAAAGCAAAAAAGTGGAATATTCTTGAATGGCCAAGTCAGTCACCTGATCTCAACCCAATTGAGCATGTATTTCACTTGTTAAAGACTAAGCTTCAGACAGAAAGGCCCACAAACAAACAGCAACTGAAAACCACCGCAGTGAAGGCCTGGCAGAGCATCAAAAAGGAGGAAACACAGCGTCTGGTGATGTCCATGAGTTCAAGACTTCAGGCAGTCATTGCCAACAAAGGGTTTTCAACCAAGTACTAGAAATGAACATTTTATTTACAATTATTTAATCTGTCCAATTACTTTTGGTCCCTTTAAAAACAGGGTGGCACATGTTAAGGAGCTGAAACTCCTAAACCCTTCATCCAATTTTAATGTGGATACCCTCAAATGAAAGCTGAAAGTCTGAACTTCAACTGCATCTGAATTGTTTTGTTTAAAATTCATTGTGGTAATGTCTAGAACCAAAATTAGAAAAAAGTTGTCTCTGTCCAAATATATATGGACCTAACTGTATATTGTGCACAGGTCCTATTCAGGATGCTAATAAATGTCTCCCATTTGCTTTGTGTAGCTTTATGCCTCAGGATATCGTCCCAGTTTATTGCACTAAGATCATTTCTGAACCATTGGAAATTTGCCTTCCTGAAGTTTAGTGTCCTTGTAACCCCTCTACTACACATCTCATTAAAGGATGCATGAAAATGTATTATTTTGTGATCACTATTACCCAAGTGACCCCAACACGTTTATTTGATTTGCGGTCTGGCCTGTTGGTTAATATTAGGTCTAGCAGTGCCCCCCTTCTTGTTGGGTCCTGAATCAGTTGTGAAACGTAATTGTCTCTCATAGTTGTCAAAAACCTATTACCTTTGCTTGAACTACAGGTTTCTGTCCCCCAACGTATTTCAGGGTAGTTGAAGTCCCACATAATAATGACTTCTCCTTGAGTCGCTGCTTCATCTATTTGCTTTACGAGGACATTCTCCACTGCTTCCATTATTTTTGGAGACTTATAACAAACCCCTATCAGTAATTTATTATTTTTCCCCCTCCCCTTATCTCCACCCACAGGCACTCTACATTTCCATTAGATTCACATATATCCTCCCGCAAGATGGGTTTTAAGGATGATTTTACATATAAACACACACCCCCCCCTCGCTTGTTTGTACGGTCATTTCTGAACAGACTATAGCCCTGTAAATTAACTGCACAGTCATGGCTCTCGTCCAGCCACGTCTCAGATATCCCCACCATGTCATAATTATTTTCCAACAAAATTAATTCTAATTCCTCCATTTTGTTGGTGAGGCTTCTGGCATTAGTGTACATGCATTTTATGTATTGACTGTTCTAACCCCACCCCCAATTTCTTTATTTGTGCCCAGGTCACTATCTGCACTATCTTCCCCACCTATAAAATGAATACCCTCCCCCCAATCCCTAGTTTAAACACTCCTCCAACCTTCTAGCCATTTTCTCCCCCAGCACAGCTGCACCCTCCCCATTGAGGTGCAGCCAGTCCCTAACGTAGAGTCTGTAACCAACTGAGAAGTCGGCCCAGTTCTCCAGGAACCCAAATCCCTCCTTCCTACACCAGTTCTTGAGCCACTTATTTATCTCCCTAATCTCCCGTTGCCTCTCTGGCGTGGCACGTGGTACAGGTAGTATTTCAGAGAATACCACCTTGGATGTCCTTGCTTTAAGCTTGCAGCCTAATTCCCTGAAATCATCTTTAAGGACCTTCCACCTACCTCTAACTTTGTCATTTGTGCCAATGTGCACCATGACCACTGGGTCCTCACCAGCCCCTCCCAGTAATCTGTCAACCCGATCAGCGATGTGCCGGACTCGAGCGCCAGGTAGGCAGCACACTGTTCGACGATCCCTGTCTTTGTGACAGATTGCCCTATCTGTTCCCCTAATAATTGAGTCCCCCACTACCAGCACCTGCCTGGCCTGCCCTGCTCTCCTATTTCCCCCCTTACTGGAGCTGACACTCCTCCGGCTTTCAGGGGACATGCCTTGCTGCAGCAGTGCTACCCCTGTACCGTCACCCCCCTCATCTGCCAACTTTGCAAACTTATTGGGGTGAGCCAGATCAGGACTAGCCTCCCTGGCACTCTTCCCTCTACCCCCCCCTTCTAACTGTCACCCAGCTAGCTGCCTCACTGTCCTGCAGCTCCCTACTACCACCCTCCCCCACATCTACCCCAGTGAGCAGCTGCTCAGTGAGCAGCAGACTCCTTTCCATATTGTCAATGGATCTCAGTGTTGCCAGCTGCTCATTTAGATCCAGTACCTGGGCTTCCAAACGCACAACGTGCAGACATCTCGCGCAGCAGTAAGCAATCCCGACCGGCTGTTCAAGGATTGCATACATGTGGCAAGATGTACACTGGATAGAATTGCCAATAATGGAGCTCATTTCTTAATGGGAATTGCACTAGACAGAAATGTTGAGTAAAAAGAAATGTAAAGAATTAATAAAATACAGACAGCAATCCAGTCCAAATTCCTCCCTTCCAAACTCCCTGAATCCAAGTCACTGAAAAACAAGTCACACACTTACTTCCGTTTGCACTTACACTCCGGTCACACTCAGCTCGTTCAAACTCGCTAAAGAAGAAGATTTAAAGAGTTTTTTTGTTTTTGCTTTTTCCCCCTTTTGCAGCAATGCACCCTACAGCTCAATGCACTTCCAAAGGGCACATAGCCTTCTATATACATTATGAGCCCCCGTATCGCCTTCTATATACATTATAAGCTCCCATATAGCCTCTTATATACAATATGAGCTCCCATATAGCCTCCTAGATACAGTATGAGCCTGCACATGGCTCCCTAGCTCTAGTATGAGCCCCCATATAGCCTCCTGTATACAGTATGAGCCACCATACAGTCTCCTATATACAGCATGAGCCCCACATAGCCCCTACATATAATATGAGCCCCCACATAGCCTCCTATATACATTATGAGCCCCATATAGCCTTCTATATACATTATGAGCCCCATATAGCCTCCTATATACAGTATGAGCCCTCATATAGCCTCCTATATACAGTATGAGCCCCCATATAGCCTCCTATATACAGTATGAGCCCCCATATAGCCTCCTACATACAGAATGAGCCCCCATATAACCTCCTACAGGTGCATCTCACTAAATTAGAATATCATCAAAAAGTTAATTTATTTCAGTTCTTCATTGCAAAAAGTGAAACTCATATATTATATAGAGTCATTACAAACAGAGTGATCTATTTCAAGTGTTTATTTCTGTTAATGTTGATGATTATGGTTTACAGTCAATGAAAACACAAAAGTCATTATCTCAGTAAATTAAAATAATTAACAAAAAACACCGGCAAAGGCTTCCTAAGCACATAGCTCCCTAGATACAGTATGAGCTCCCATATAGCCTCCTATATACAGTATGAGCCTGCACATAGCTCCCTAGATACAGTATGTGCCCCATATAGCCTCCTATATACAGTATGAGCCCCCATACAGCCTCCTATATACAGTATGATCCCCCATATAGCCTCCTATATACAGTATGAGCACCCAAATAGCCCCTACATATAATATGAGCCCCCACATAGCCTCCTATATACATTATGAGCCCCATATAGCCTTCTATATACATTATGAGCCCCATATAGCCTCCTATATACAGTATGAGCCCTCATATAGCCTCCTATATACAGTATGAGCCCCCATATAGCCTCCTATATACAGTATGAGCCCCCATATAGCCTCCTACATACAGAATGAGCCCCCATATAACCTCCTACAGGTGCATCTCACTAAATTAGAATATCATCAAAAAGTTAATTTATTTCAGTTCTTCATTGCAAAAAGTGAAACTCATATATTATATAGAGTCATTACAAACAGAGTGATCTATTTCAAGTGTTTATTTCTGTTAATGTTGATGATTATGGTTTACAGTCAATGAAAACACAAAAGTCATTATCTCAGTAAATTAAAATAATTAACAAAAAACACCGGCAAAGGCTTCCTAAGCACATAGCTCCCTAGATACAGTATGAGCTCCCATATAGCCTCCTATATACAGTATGAGCCTGCACATAGCTCCCTAGATACAGTATGTGCCCCATATAGCCTCCTATATACAGTATGAGCCCCCATACAGCCTCCTATATACAGTATGATCCCCCATATAGCCTCCTATATACAGTATGAGCACCCAAATAGCCCCTGCATATAATATGAGCCCACACATAACCTCCTATATACATTATGAGCCCCCATATAGCCTCCTATATACAGTATGAACCCCCATATAGCCTCCTATATACAGTATGAGCCCCCATATAGCCTCCTATATACAATATGAGCCTGCACATAGCTCCCTAGATACAGTATGTGCCCCGCATAGCTCCCTAGATACAGTATGAGCCCCTGCATAGCTCCCAAGATACAGTATGAGCCCCTGCATAGCTCCCAAGATACAGTATGAGCCCCCACATAGCCTCCTACAGTGCCTACAAGTAGTATTCAACCCCCTGCAGATTTAGCTGGTTTGATAAGATGCAAATAAGTTAGAACCTTCAAACTGCAAACGCGAGTAGGTTTTATGAACAGAAGCATAAATCTTACAAACCAAAAAGTTATGTTGCTCAGTTGAATTTTATTAAATTTTAAACATAAAAATGTGGGTCAATTATTATACAACCCCTATGTTTAATATTTTGTGGAATAACCCTTGTTTGCAATTACAGCTAATAATCGTCTTTTATAAGACCTGATTAGGCCGGCACAGGTCTGTGGAGTTATTTTGGCCCACTCCTCCATGCAGATCTTCTCCAAGTTATCTAGGTTCTTTGGGTGTCTCATGTGGACTTTATTCTTGAGCTCCTTCCACAAGTTTTCAATTGGGTTAAGGTCAGGAGACTGACTAGGCCACTCCAACACCTTGACTTTTTCCCTCT
Source organism: Phyllobates terribilis (assembly GCF_046119375.1). NCBI lineage: Eukaryota > Metazoa > Chordata > Amphibia > Anura > Dendrobatidae > Phyllobates > Phyllobates terribilis. The sequence goes on along the minus strand of NW_027362763.1, from coordinate 263,324,410 downwards.
TGAACCAGGCCTTGGTTTTCTTGGCTGTGTGCTTTGGGTCGTTGTCTTGTTGGAAGATGAAATTACGACCCATCTTAAGATCCTTGATGGAGGAGCGGAGGTTCTTGGCCAAAATCTCCAGGTAGGCCGTGCTATCCATCTTCCCATCGATGCGGACCAGATGGCGAGGCCCCTTGGCTGAGAAAGAGCCCCACAGCATGATGCTGCCACCACCATGCTTGACTGTAGAGATAGTATTCTTGGGGTCGTATGCAGTGCCATCCAGTCTCCAAACGTCACGTGTGTGGTTGGCACCAAAGATTTCGATCTTGGTCTCATCAGACCATAGAATCTTGAACCAGTCTGTCTCAGAGTCCTCCAAGTGATCATGAGCAAACTGTAGACGAGCCTTGACATGACGCTTTGAAAGTAAAGGTACCTTACGGGCTCGTCTGGAACGGAGACCATTGCGGTGGAGTACGTTACTTATGGTATTGACTGAAACCAATGTCCCCACTGCCATGAGATCTTCCCGGAGCTCCTTCCTTGTTGTCCTTGGGTTAGCCTTGACTCTTCGGACAAGCCTGGCCTCGGCACGGGAGGACACTTTCAAAGGCTGTCCAGGCCGTGGAAGGCTAACAGTAGTTCCATAAGCCTTCCACTTACGGATGATGCTCCCAACAGTGGAGACAGGTAGGCCCAACTCATTGGAAAGGGTTTTGTACCCCTTGCCAGCCTTGTGACCCTCCACGATCTTGTCTCTGATGGCCTTGGAATGCTCCTTTGTCTTTCCCATGTTGACCATGTCTGAGTGCTGTTCACAAGTTTGGGGAGGGTCTTAAATAGTCAGAAAAGGCTGGCAAAAGAGATCTTTAATCCACACATGTGAAGCTCATTATTCTTGGTGCCTGAACTACTTCTTAATACTTTAGGGGGACCAAACAGAATTCTTGTGGTTTGAGGGGTTGAATAATAAATGACACTCTGAATTAACTTTTAACGTTTTTAAAAAAAAAAGAAAAAAAAAAAAAAAAATTTGCTGCAGTGCATTTCCCACTTCCAGGCTGATCTACAGTACAAATGTCACAATGCCAAGTTAATTCCGCATGTGTCAACCAGCTAAATCTGCAGGGGGTTGAATACTACTTGTAGGCACTGTATATACAGTATGAGCCCCACATAGCTCCCTAGGTACAGTATGAGCCCCAGCTTAGCATCCTACATACAGTATGAGCCCCCTCATAGCCTCCTAGATACAGTATGAGTTCACGCATAGCCTCCTATATACAGTATGAGGCCCCGCATAGCTCTTTGGTTTTAATCTAAATTGAATGATGTACAATACAAAGTTATATTGTGGTACCGTGTGAGCCAAAAAAAAGTATTTATTTTGTAGCAGAGTGTGTACTATTATTAAAACATAACTTTTAATTCATATTATAAAATGGTCACCACAAACACATAAATATCTTAAACACACTGTGTAAACCTGCGACTACACTCAATTCACTTATATGGAGAGAATAGTCAGTTTTAAATTTGATTAACAAAAATTAGTTGGTTCCTTCCACAATGGTCAGTTTCTCAACATACCTGTAGAATAAGCTTATATGTTATTAGGACAATGCTGGGTAGACATATATCTCCAAAAAAATAGAAAAAGATTGGAACAATCTCACCAAAATCTTCTGTTGTCAGAGACAATGTCCACACATCAATTGTCCATCCAGATGGTAACCTTCTGGTATACAAAGGGAGAGTGAAATGGACTTGGCCCTATAGTGCTCTATTCAGCATTAGTTTGACCTAGGTTCCCAACACTCCTGCCCTTACAAGGACAGTCCACAGCTTGCCCTGTTAGATATACTGCCCTATATAGCCCTATTGTGCCTTCCGACGCGTTTCTCCTTCATTCAGTCATCAAGGGAGGAAAAATGCACATGGGTAGAACTAGCATAAGCTGGGCTCCTTTTTCCCTTGTCCCTCACTAGCTGTATGCTAAATATGTATACTAGCATACCAGCTGTATGTTAAATATTTAGCATACAGCTAGTGAGGGACAAGGGAAAAAGGAGCCCAGCTTATGCTAGTTCTACCCATGTGCATTTTTCCTCACTCACTCACGCACACACGCACATACACACACATATACAGTCACACACACGCAGTCACGCACACATGCAGTCTTGCACACACATGTAGTCTTTCACCCAAAGTGTTGGAAAGACTAAGTGCAACACGAAGAGAAGAGGGGAAGGGAGCCCAGATGCTAGGGAAAGGGGGAGTGGAGACCTCCTAGGCTGATCTGATATCACCCTGACTCCCCTATCGTCCCTATATTGGTCCCTCACCAATTGTCGAACAGGAACCTAAGCCCTGGATAGGGAAGGGGAGGATGAGCACTAGTCAGTCCCCACTAGCAACTAAAGACAACAAGGGAGACACACACGAGGAAAAGTAACTTAGCTTGAGCCGACTTCAGAGAGATTACACCAAACGTCCTCCTAGCACCACAGAGGAAGACTGCAGAAGCTCCAAGCCTTCACAAGGAAACATGTGAATATCACCGGCACCACCCTGCTGCAAAAAGACCTGGGTGTCAATTAGCAGGAGGGAGGTAGCCAGATTTAAAAAGGTGTTTGTAATGCCAAATGAAGAGATCTTCTGCAACCAACTGCAGGGCGACTGTTTGTCACATCTGACACACCCGTGACACAGTCACACGCATGCAGTCTTGTACACACACGCAGTCACGCACATGCAGTCTTGTACACACACGCAGTCACGCACACGCAGTCTTGTACACACACGCAACAAAGAAAATGACGGCACTTCCACTACAAAAACTAGGTGTGAACAGGTGCTTACTAAGAGCAGCTACCTCCATATATAATGAACAAATAAAGTAGCACACTGTAACACTGAGTATATAGATGTGAAATATGAAATATGAATAGCATAACTGCTGTAAAAAATAGAAATAAATGAAAAATTTTTTTTTTAAAAAAATTTTTTAGCGCATGAAATATGAAGTATGGAAAATGAATAGCATTACTGCTGTAAATAAATGAGAAATCTTAGCGCATAAATTGGCCAATTCATGTGTACCTGACAGCCGCGGTAAGGCGTTTCTCGATGTCAGGACCTACCAATGTGAATACCTCTCTAAGAGACCTCCGTCTGCTTATGTGTGGGAAAGACAGATCCGGATGCATTTAAAACCACCTGCGGCATGGGGGTGGGGGTGGAGTGCTCAGTCAACGCTAAATCTAGTAACAAAGAAAATGACGGCACTTCCACTACAAAAACTAGGTGTGAACAGGTGCTTACTAAGAGCAGCTACCTCCATATATAATGAACAAATAAAGTAGCACACTGTAACACTGAGTATATAGATGTGAAATATGAAATATGAATAGCATAACTGCTGTAAAAAATAGAAATAAATGAAAAATTTTTTTTGAAAAAATTTTTTTTTTTTTTTTTAGCGCATGAAATATGAAGTATGGAAAATGAATAGCATTACTGCAGTAAATAAATGAGAAATCTTAGCGCATAAATTGGCCAATTCATGTGTACCTGACAGCCGCGGTAAGGCGTTTCTCGATGTCAGGACCTACCAATGTGAATACCTCTCTAAGAGACCTCCGTCTGCTTATGTGTGGGAAAGACAGATCCTGATGCATTTAAAACCACCTGCGGCATGGGGGTGGGGGTGGAGTGCTCAGTCAACGCTAAATCTAGTAACAAAGAAAATGACGGCACTTCCACTACAAAAACTAGGTGTGAACAGGTGCTTACTAAGAGCAGCTACCTCCATATATAATGAACAAATAAAGTAGCACACTGTAACACTGAGTATATAGATGTGAAATATGAAATATGAATAGCATAATTGCTGTAAAAAATAGAAATAAATGAAAAATTTTTTTTTTTGAAAAAATATTTTTTTTAGCGCATGAAATATGAAGTATGGAAAATGAATAGCATTACTGCTGTAAATAAATGAGAAATCTTAGCACATAAATTGGCCAATTCATGTGTACCTGACAGCCGTGGTAAGGCGTTAAATTTTTCATTTATTTCTATTTTTTACAGCAGTTATGCTATTCATATTTCATATTTCACATCTATATACTCAGTGTTACAGTGTGCTACTTTATTTGTTCATTATATATGGAGGTAGCTGCTCTTAGTAAGCACCTGTTCACACCTAGTTTTTGTAGTGGAAGTGCCGTCATTTTCTTTGTTACTAGATTTAGCGTTGACTGAGCACTCCACCCCCACCCCCATGCCGCAGGTGGTTTTAAATGCATCAGGATCTGTCTTTCCCACACATAAGCAGACGGAGGTCTCTTAGAGAGGTATTCACATTGGTAGGTCCTGACATCGAGAAACGCCTTACCGCGGCTGTCAGGTACACATGAATTGGCCAATTTATGTGCTAAGATTTCTCATTTATTTACAGCAGTAATGCTATTCATTTTCCATACTTCATATTTCATGCGCTAAAAAAATTTTTCAAAAAAATTTTTCATTTATTTCTATTTTTTACAGCAGTTATGCTATTCATATTTGTACACACACGCAGTCACGCACACACAGTCTTATACACACATGCAGTCACACACACAGTCTTGTACACACACAGTCTTGTACACAGACGCAGTCATGCATACACTCAGTCTTGTACACACGTAGTAACGCACACATGCAGTTTTGTACACACATATGCAGTCACGCACACACACAGTCAGACACCAGCAGGCATTCACATGGTCATACACACACGGTCATGCACATGCAGTCACGCGCATACGCACACGCAGTCACGTATACACATGCAGACGTGCACATATATGAGTCGCAGAAATGTGCACACACACAAACATATACAAAGACATACATACACAAACATATCTGATTACATACACAAAAATAAATATAAACAGACATATCACACATACATAGATAAACACAATAATATATGCACACACAGACACACTGTGTCAAACACGAACACGTCACTCACCTTCCCCCGGCTTGGCTCCCATTGAGGCTCCTCTCTGGCGGGAAGCAGCAGTGCAGGGCACACTGCATGACATCACTTTAGCAGACACGGCCGCGAACAGGGCCGTGTCTGCTAGCTGTGATGGGGCCGGGCCAACACACCAACAAGTTTAAAGGTGGAGTGCTGGCCCGGCCGAAGAAGAAGCATGCGGCCGTGCACAGCTGCTGGGGGAACAGCTCGAGTTCCCCGGCCCAGCCTGCCACTGCCTGCTGGGACATTATAATGAGGGCAATCTGGCCATGGGTCCCCCGGAGCCTTAGGCCTCACGCAGTAGCCCAGATTGCCCTCATTATAATCCGCCTATGCATAGTACACTTAGAACAGGTGTTCTCAAACACAATCGATATAAGTGGGATTTTCCCAGAATCTCAGTCTTGGTCTTGGTCTTGCAAATGACTATTATATAAATGTTCAGAGATGAGAGAAGCTGAGATAAAGATATTTTTTTTATCATTATTATGCAATTCGTCTATATGACACCTGGCCATGCACGGAGCTTTTATTGCAGTAAACATGAATTAAAATCTTATCTGTACTTTTAACCCCAATTGATCTTAGGAATTTGTTAATGACTTTCCTCGGGTTGTCCCTAGAATGAAGAGTTCAAGCTTGAGCTCTGTCTCTACAAGGTTTATACCTCACAGGATAAGAGGTTCAGGTGTGCCTGTATTTCTTTAGATCTGACTTACCTGTCACATCAACCTTATAATAGGATTTCAGTATTTTATACGTACACACACAGAGAGTACAAAGACAAATCACTGTTGTCGAGAAAACACAAACTGCTTACTGAAGAACATTAGGACCAGGTAAGAACAGGCAGGTGCTGTGGGATTAGCACGGCCCTATAACCCAGCACTATAGACGGTGGTGTCACCTGCCATAAATCACGGTGCATTTTAAAGGCAATGAAGGAATTTTGTGAAGCACAATACACCGCAGCAAGAAGAAGCTTGTGTCTACAGCAGAGAGTCATTGCTAGTGCTGACGATGTACAGATATTACTTTTTATTATTACATGTTAACACATTAAGTACCTGATTGGTGCCAGATTAATAAATTACAATTAATAATTAAGAGCAGAGGTGGGCAATTAATTTTCCAGAGGGGCCACATGAGATACCGTGACTGTTGTGGCGGTCTGAACTAATAGGCTGCAATGAATTCTGCTCAATATTAATATTGACATATGAATTATAATACAATTAATATTATATAAAATGATCATTTAATATTGAGCAGAATTAAGTATAATGACACCGTCCTATATACTATATAAACCCTCACAAAACCCCCTTATATACAGTATGAGCCCCCACACAGCACCCCCTATATAAAGTATGAGCCGCACACAGCCCCCTATATTCAGCATGAGCCCCCACACAAACACCCTATAAACAGCATGAGCCCCCCCACACAGCCTTTCTATATTCAGTATAAGCGCCCACACAACCCCCCTATACATAGTATGAGTCCATACATAGCCCCATATATACAGTATAAGCCCCCCACACAGCCCCTATATACAGTTTAAACCCCCACACAGAACTCCTATATACAATATGATCCTAAACACAGATCTCCTATATACAGTATGAGCCCCACACAGCCCGATATGTACAGTATAACTCATCATATACAGTATGATCCCATAAACAGTCCCCATATATACAGCATGAGCACCCACACAACCCCCCTATATTCAGCATTTGCCCCCACACAACCCCTATATACAGTGTGTACCCCCACTTACAGCCTCTATATACAGTATGATCCTAAACAAAGACCCCTATATATAGTATGAGCCCCCTACATAACCCCTATATACAGTATGATCCCCCACAACCTTCCTATATACAGTATGAGCCCCCTATATGCAGTATGATCCCCCACAACCTTCATATATACAGTATGAGCCCCCTATATGCAGTATGATCCCCATATAGCCCCCTACAGTTTGAGCCCCCACACAGTCCCTCTATATACAGTATGAGCCCCACACATTAACACATAGCCCCCACACATTCACACATTCCTAATTCTCTCAAGGTTCAGTGAAAAACTGAGAAGTATGAAAATCACATATGAGTGAAGTGGCCATATGGTGACTGCTGGAACCTGCAAGCAGAGCTGAATCCTGACAGTGAGTATATTACACACTGTTAGGGTTGGCATACTACAAGGCTTCATTTTATAATTAAATGGCTTGTCCAGGTTTGAGATGAAAGTTTGCAGTAACGCTAGGTGACTGCAGGCTTCTGAATTCTCACAGCGCATACACTGCACACTTAGCATTTTCCCTTGCCGGTGGCCAGAGTGGACGGTCATGTGAGCACAAGTATGTGATCTGTATACTTCTGGTCACATTCTGACTAAACATGTCCAGCCTCGCTCAATTCATTTTCATTGAGTGAGGCCACGCATGTCTAGTCGGCACGTGACCGCATGTATGCAAATCACATACATGCGGTTTCGTGACCTCCCACTCTCACCACTACACCAGAGAATAGTGATAGCGTGCAATGTGCGCTGTGAAAATTCAGAAGTCTGCAGTCACATAGAATGACTTTAGACTCATCAAAAACTTTGCCAACCCCTTTAATGCTCCTAAAATAAATAAAAACATAGTAACCCTTAACTTGTCAGATGGCAAAACACTTTATTAAAACAGCCTTGAGGAGGAATATGTGTCATGGTAGCCTCCATGATGTAAGCCTGGGAAAGCAAGCTCCAGCACGTATAGTGCTGAGAGTGTTAATAGAGCGTATTAGGGCCGGGTTTTATGAGCAGTCAAAGAGATGGGTGGGACTGGCTGCTCACATATCCCAGGGCGTGGTATGGCAGATAAAAAGGAGTCCAGTTGTCTCATTGAGTGTCTGTGTCTGGAGGTGTGAAGACCTCCAAGTATTGCTTATGTTTGCTTAAGGACTCAAGAGCTGGACACTAACCTGAGCGGGCAAACCTGCACTACTGTATGGACTATTTACTTGTTTTCACTCTGTGCCAGAAAAGGCTGTCATTTTGTTTTGGTTATGCTGATCGGTTATGAAGTTTTAATAAACAAGCCTGGACGTTCTACTGAAACCACTTCCTGTGCCTGCCTCAACTGCAGCTAAGTGAGTAGAAACCCTACAGTAACCATGTATCACGTAATCTTATAACTTATGGATTGTAACATGCGTACAGGTTCAGAACCAATAACAGCACAAACATGCATCATCAGAACCACCAGCAGTACAGAAATACAGTGAAGAGCAAAAGGGTAACAATTTTTTGAACTTTTGACTTTCAGGCTCCATATCTGACCATCCACTACTGCTTGAATGTGAGACCACCATCATTTTATAGACAATAATCTTGGCTATCTCATATATAAATTTGACTTCCAACTATTTAACATATAATTAGTTATGTAGATTCTTGTCAAGTCACTGCATTGTTACTGTTTTTCTTTAAAATTCTAAATTTTAATATTTATTATTTTGTTAGTATTTTGTAAATGCCCTTTTGGCTTTCAACACTGCCCGAATCCTTCTGGCCATGGTCTCGATCAGATTCAAACATGTCTCGACCTAAATCTGTTCCCAGGTCTTTTCTACACATTCCCAGAGTTGGTGCATACTGTTTGACTCACTTGGGTATGTATACAGTTTTTTATTCAACTCTACCCACGTGTTCAATTGGGTAGAGGTCTGAGGACTGTGGGGGCCAATCCAGCACCTCTATTTCATTGTCATTGAACCATTTCTTCGCCATTCTTGACAAATGCTTCGGGTTGTTGTCCTGTTGGAATACTATGTTGTCCTTTCCATACCCAAAGTACTCAAGTGTACTAAGTAACTCGTCTTGTAGGATACTCACATATAGCTCAGCATTGAGTCCACCATTGATCCCGGTCAAGTATCCAATGCATTTGGCTGTGAAACAACCCCATATCATCAGGCTTCCTCCGCCAAACTTGACAGTTTCTTCACTTTCTCGATCCCTTAGTTCCTTTTTCCCTTGTTTCTTCCAGACCCACCCAAAGTATAGAAATTCATTATCAGAACCACCAGCAGTACAGAAATTCATCATCAGTAAAGGAATACATCACAAGAACCACAATCAGTACAGAAATACATTACCAGGACTACCACCAGTACATGAATTCTGCACCAGATACATTTGTATCTCATGAGCCTACAACTTCCAGTACATCCTTAATAATGGTAAGGAGATACTGGGAGTTGTAGCTATCAGTCATCATCAGATTGCGGACCATACAGAAACCACAGTACTGATGAGAATTAGTCATCATCACAAATAAACATTTACATTGAGGTACCTTATTGATGGTGTCTCCAATTGGAGTTGTTCTCTTTCTTTTCTTCATGATGACTTTTCACAGCCACAGCTCGTCTCTGCAGACTTCCATCTTCTCCAGTCTTGTGCAGCACATCCCCACACGATACCCTTAAAAATAGGAGCGTCATTGTAATGCTACTGAATAAATATATATCTGCCCTATGCTGTGCCCCTGAAGAATTACTATTCTGTCTCCTGACACATCCCCCCCGCTCCCCATACTGTTTTTGCACTCATCCCCGCTCTTCTCCCCATACTATGTCTGCACTCATCCCCCCTCACTCCCCATACTGTGTCCGCGTGTCCGCACCCACCCCCCTCGCTCCTCATACTGTGTCCGCACCCATCCCCCCTCGCTCCCCATACTGTGTCCTCAAATTTCTTCACTCTGTTTGCACTCTATACTGTGTCCACACACACTCCCCCCTTGCTCTCCATACTGTGTCTGCACCCATCCCCCCTAGCTCTCCATACTGTGTCTGCATAAATTCCCACCACCCTCTCTCAACATACTATGTACTCAAATTTGTCCCCCTTCCCCCAATTACAAGAAATCTTTGTCTTCAGCTCCATTGGAGCACTTACCACACCTAACTTCTGCCGCCTATGCGGTACAGAGGAGTGACATCAGTAGTGTGATCACATGACCTGGACACGCTGCTAACGTCGACCTGACCCGGATGTGCCAGCGGGCAGAGCTTCAATTGTTCTCGAGCCGGCTTCCCACCTAGATACATCCCTGCCTCCACCAATAGACTACAGATATTAATACAAAAAAATAAATAATTTAAATTATTATTTACATTCATTCTCTACCCAAAACGACTATGAACTGTAACTGTAAAGACAGGTGTACCAACTTTTCCTTCATTGTCTTAAACATACCAGATTTATCCTGCAAGGCTTACATGCAGACCCTTTATTTATATAATGTTTCCTTACGTCACCGGCTGCATCATTCTCAGTAATATGCGACTATGTATTTTCTCAGAACTCATCTTCTGGCTGTCTTGTGCCCTTTTACCCATCTCTTGACAACATGTGACAATAGATTGCTCACTGAACCTGAACATGCTTATTCATTTTCATTCTTAAAGAAACATCAATTTGTAGTCAATTTGCACTAGATTCCTGTCCAAGCACACTGAAGTGGTAACAATAAGGGATATATATTATGGAGAATGAGAGGTATGGTAATTAGGGGTGTTCTGAATGCACTGTCATATTACTGACAGGCAGTACTCGATATTCAGGAAGTGGCATGTCTTTCCCTCTTTACACACCTTCACTATGTGAAATCCAATGCAGATTTAATGATCTGCCAAAACATTAGGGTGGGATTTATTTATTTTTATATATATATATATATATATATATATATATATATATATTAGGCAAGTTAACGGTCAGTTCTTGATGCTGATTTGTGAAAGCAGGAAACATGAGCAAGCATAAGAATCTTAGTGACTTTGCCAAGAGCTATATTGTGATGGTTAGATAACTGGTCTACAAAAAGGCATGTCTTGAGGGGTGTCCCCAGTATGCAGTGGGTGATACCTTCTGAATAAAGGAAGATGGTGACTCAACAACAGGATGATTGGTGCCAAAGACTCATTGATGCGCATAGAGAGCAAAGTGTAGCCCATCTGGCCTGATCCCGCAGAAGAGCGCTACTTGAGGACAAATGTCTGAAAACGAGAAAGGTGTCAGAACATACAACACATTGCAGATTGCATGGCGGTCAGCGTTCTCATACAGACCAGTCAGTGTGCACATGTGCCTCTTAACTGAGAAAAAGATGACATCAGGATGTACTATTGGAAGAAGGCAACAGATGCTCTGGGCAACGTGCTGCTGGGTAATCTTGAGCCAAATCCAACTATATGAGAGCCAGGACTCATGTCAAAGTAACATTGACCAAGTACACTCCTTCATGACAATGGTATTTTCTAATGTCCTAAGTCATCTTAGTCCATTCTCTAAATGTGTACATTTTGGCTTGAAGGGGAATTTCCATCTCCAAGATCCTATCTCAATATGCAGTAGGTGTAATAATAATATTAGCAAATACCTCCAATTAGAAATATAGTACAGTTCTTCTGATTATTTATGTTGCTTACCTCATATGTAAGGCATTGCTGTAGCTTAGATATACATGGTTTCAACCACTCATATAGTGACAGCCAGTTAGTTAGTTAGTTGGTTGTTAGTGGCCATAACCATGGAGGCCTAAGCAATGCATAAGCGACATTAAAAATAAGAAGAACTATACTACATTTCTAATTGGAGGTATTTGCTATTATTATTATTATTACACCTACTACATATTGGGATAAGATCTTGAAGATGGGAACAACCCTTAAGAAAAAAAACTGCAGCAAACCTCTGTGTGTAAACTCGACCTTATGACTGTTTCTGTTTCCCGGCCCCCATTATAGTTGCTCCAGAAGTTGACACCAAGTTTTCCTAGAAACCGACGCAACTAAAACAGTTCAATAGAGAACAAGTGGAGAACAATAAAAAGGTTTATATCTGTCTGAGGAACAGTTGAGGTACTGTATCACTGACAGGTACTGACAGTTTCCTCATTCCTAACTCTAGGAATATAATCCAATCCAAAGAATAGCTTGTAGTTTCTGTGCCCTGAGGAAGAAGTTGTACCACTGACAAGTCTCACCATTCCCAGTGATGCAGCGAGTAAAGATTCACAATACAAAGTATGTACAGTGGCATGTAAAAGTTTGGGCACCCTGGTCAAAATTACTGTTATTGTGAACAGTTAAGCAAGTTGAAGGTGAAATGATCCGTAAAAGGGCTAAAGTTACCGATGACACATTTACTTTGTACCTTAGGCAAAAATATATATACTGTATATTTTCATCATCTTTTACATTTTAAAAGTACAAAAAGGAAAATGAGCCGATGCAAAAGTTTGGACACCCTGCATGGTTAGTACCTAGCAGCACCACCTTTTGCTAGTATCACAGCTTGTAAATGCTTTTTGTAGCCAGCCAAGAGTTTTTCAATTCTTGTTTGTGGGATTTTCATTTATTCTTCCTTGGAAAATTCTTCCAGTTCTGTGAGATTCCTGGATCGTCTTGCATGCACTGTTATTTTGAGGTCTAGCAACAGATTTTCAGTGATGTTCAGATCAGGGGACTTTGAGGGCCATTGTAAAACCTTTGCTTGCGCCTTTTGAGGTAGTCTATTGTGGATTTTGACGTGTGTTTAGGATCATTATCCATTTGTAGAAGTTATCCTCTTTTCAACTTCAGCTTTTTTACAGATGGTGTTATGTTTGCATCAAGAATTTGTTGAAATTTCATTGAATCCATTCTTCCATCTACCTGTGAAATGTTCCCCGTGCCATTGACTGCAACACAACCCCAAAGTATGATTGATCCACCCCCATGCTTAACGGTGGGCGAGATGTTCTTTTCTTGAAATTCTGTGCCCTTTTTTCTCCACACATACCTTTGAGCATTATGGTCAAAGAGTTCTATTTTAACCTCATCAGTCCACAGGAATTGCTTCCAAAATGCATCAGGCTTGTTTAGATATTCTTTTGCATAGTTATGACGCTGAATTTTATGGTGAGGACGGAGAAGAGGTTTTCTTCTGATGACTCTTCCATGAAGGCCATATTTGTGCTGGTGTCTTTGAACAGTAGAACAATGTACCACAACTCCAGAGTCTGCTAAATCTTTCTGAAGGTCTTTTGCAGTCAAGCGGAGGTCTGATTTGCCTCTCTAGCAATCGTACGAGCAGCTCTCACTGAAATTTTGCTTGGTCTACCAGACCTTATCTTAACCTCCACTGTTCCTGTTAACTGCCAGTTCTTGATTACATTTTGAACTGAGGAAAGGGCAACTTGAAAACCCTTTGCTATCTTCTTATAACCTTCTCTTGCTTTTTGGGCCGCCACCATTTTAATTTTCAGAGTGCTAGGTTGCTGCTTAGAAGAAGCCATGGCTGCTGTTTTTGGCACAAGGTTAGAGGAGGCTGTGTTTTTATAAAGCTGGGAAACTTGTATCACCTGGCCTTTCCTAACGAAGATAGTGAACAAGCCTAACAGGATAATTAAGGTCTGAAACCTTGGTCAAAGTTATCTGAGAGCACAAATCTCCAAGGGTACCCAAACGTTTGCATCGGTCTATTTTCTTTTTTGTAATTTTTAAAATGCAAAAGATGAATATATATATATATATATATATATATATATATATATATATATATATATATATATATATATATTATTATTTTTTTTTTTTGCCTAAAGTACAAAGGAAATGTGTCATCTTTAGCTTTAGGCCTTTTAGAGGTCATTTCATCTTCAACTTAACTGTTCGCAATAACAGTAATTTTGACCAGGGGTGCCCAAACTTTTACATGCCACTGTATATGCATTATAGCAGCTAGGTAGCTCTGTTTAGAGTTGCCAATTGTCCAGAAATTCTGGAACAGGTCGTAAAAATAAAGTACCTTTTTTGCCCTGTCCGTAAAAAAATATTTGAGGCATCCACGATTTTTTTGAAGTTTAAGAAACTCATACAGATTATTTTGACTGTAATTATCATAATTTTACAGTTTACAATGAATGCAGCTGTAGAATTATGGGCTGTAGACATGTATCATTCATCATAATGCTTTATTATGGTTTTCTAGTGTGTCCGTAAAAAATATTGTCTGTCCATGATTTTTTATAAGCTGGCAACCATGACTCTCTCTAGTGTTACTACCATAACTGTTCATATGTAATGATATTCCTGTACCCTTGTATACAACCCATTTATTCCCTTGTTCTTTAATTTATTGACAACTAATAAGTGGAACAAGGACTTGGGTACACTCAGACCTTTTATGGCCGTATTATGTCAGCTTTTTTTTACTATTTAGCAACACCATTTCAATGTTGGAATGTGAAAAAAAAAGAAATTAGGATCAGTGGAATAATGGGGAAGGGGTTACAAGTCAAACATTTGCTTTTGGGCTAACAGGTCTTTAGTTACACCTCTGTTTAGTTAGTTAAACCGATCTTTGGTCTATGCTGATGAAAATAAATCATTTAAATACACAAATGGAATTAATCAAAGCAAGGTGAGATTTGGGGAAAAAATTGCAACTTTTTGTCCTTTTGCGGTGACGCAAACACTTTTCTAAAATGTGCGTGGGAGCTTAGCAAAGGAGATGTGGTCAACCGTCATGCAACAAATATAATATGTAATATAGTTTAATACAACTGACATACATTATAGAAGTAATCTATGCCAGCTCATACCTGCCATTAATATCACTTACTGGGCAGACCAAAGATGCACCAAATTTAGAAAGAGGTTTGTGCTGCATAATAAGTTTGGCGCACCTTACTCCAGCACGCCTGTGGTTCAATGTACACTAATCATCATAAATTTCCTATAAAGGAAGAAAAACTAATTTCTTTAAAACATTTTTTTTATAGGAAATGGGATGAAGCCTCCAGAAAGAAGGATGGGAATATCCAGCTGCAGCGTCAATGATGAGGTCTCAAAATTAGAAAAAAATATGTGTGTACAGATCATCATGGCTGTGTACAGAGAGTACATGAATTTTAGTCACCAGTGCATCTCTATGCAAAGTAACCCCCTGGTATACGGCACATCATCAATCATGTGGCTTACATTTGTCTGATGCTGAGTCACTGCAGCTACAGCACATGCTTAGTAAGCTGACCTGTGTCTCAATATATGCTACTGGGCAGGCGCCCATTTTCTGACATGGGGTGTCATTGGATCAGTAGATTTTAGATTGATATTTTTACAACAACTTTGGTTCTCAAGTCCTCAAACAGTTCTCTTCTCCTCTTTCTGTTCTCCATGCTTAGTGTGGACACACAATGCAAAGATTGAGTCAACTTCTCTCCTTTTTATCTGGTTTCAGGTGTGATTTTACTATTGCTCACACCTATTACTTGCCACAGGTGATTTTCAACGAGCATCACATGCTTGAAGCAAAGTTGTATACCCACAATTTTGTAATGGTGCCAACAATTTTGTCAGGCCCATTTTTGTGGATGTGTGTGAAATTATTTACCTTTTTTTTCTGTTTTTTTTGTGTTGTTCCAATACACCCGAAGGAAATAAACATGTGTATAACAAAACGTGTGTAATTACAATAATTTTCTTGGAGAAATACTTCATTTTCTGGAACAATTTCAAGGGTGCCAACACTTTCAGCCATGACTGTATATAATATTGTTTTAAATATTGGTATAATAAAAGGCTAAGCCGAGGCTGCAGCTACACCACAACAGAGTAATTTGTGGGAGCACCGGGACCATTGGCTGAGTCACAGTGTTTCGGTGGGGTAAGGCTGTGTTCACGTGCATAGGCACAGTCACAGAATAAGTTGGCCAAAAATAGAAGACTTGGCTGGTCAATCCTTCCTTTACTTGTTGGCTACCTAAATCTGCTGATATTTCTGGATATGAGGGATGCCATGTCATAAGAATCTCAACTGGGATCAAAAGTGAGCAGATGTATGCATGACCCTTGCTCTTTTATTCTGAGTATGTTAAACCTCTTTCATATTAGATGCAATGCTGTAAATTATATTAGATATTATTTAGGACATAAAACATTGCATGTTCTCTGAGAATAAAAAAAAACAATCTAAAAACATTTGGAATATTTGGTTCAATTCTGGGCACCAGCTCATAGAAAGGATGCCCTAGAGTTAGAAACAGTACAACGAAGAGCCACAAAACGGATATGGAGCATGGAGGGATCTAAGAAAAATTACAGGATTTTAGAGTTGAGCAAAAAGATTTACAGCACCCAGCATGCATTGCAACACATGATTTTGTGCTGGGCCTACTAATCAGAAGAGGCGCCAAAGATGCAAGCAAATAGGATGAGGTTCACAGGATTCCGGTCCAGCAGCCATGGACTTCTGGACCAGGGCACTCCAAATCTTTTTGCCCAACTCTACAAGAATTACAATTAATTATTCTTGAAAAGAGACATGATTAACTTGTACAAGTACAAAAGATTCAATAAATATGGTTTGCGTATAAAACCCCCTCAAAAGACAAGAGTGCACTCCCTCCACAAGACAAGGCTTCCTTACCATTAGAACTATTAGTCTGTGGCCATCAGGAGCAGGTCACAATGGTTTCATGGTTGAACCTTCGATGGTTTCAAAAAGACTTCAATGTTTGTTTGTTTTAGAAAGAAAATAACAAATACTTATCTAACAGTGTAAAATTCTTGTTCTGAATATCTGATCCAGGTCTCAACACTTGAGATTCATAGGGATAAATCTGCACTTTTATGGCAGATTGATTCCTGCTTTATAAATGTACCTATACCCCATTCCCTTTCTCCTTTCCCATCACTCGGTTGAACTTGATGACCATGATTGTTTTTTTTTTAGCTGTACTATGTATAACATAAAACACATCTGCACTTATCATTATCTGTCTTTAATATAAATAAAATGTTATAGGATACAAATCACACTATAAGGCAGCATTACACAAATACTGTCTAAAGTGTAGTAGACCATTAAACTGTGTCTCCTACAATACTCTATGAGTACTGTCTTTATGTCTACATACTGGTATTTTGTGACTGGCGAATTATTGACTGTGATTACTACTTGTCACCAGTAGATGGCGAGTAGAGTCCTCGGAATGACTTCACACGAGCAATCATTAGAGTAGGATATTACATTGTGAGTTCGTGGTAGATGGATATTTACGTGTGATGTATATACTGTATGTAACTATATATTGTACATAGATCAATACTGCATATGTTCTCTTGATGCTTTCACCAGGGCGATCCTTAGAGCCGGACAGCGGAGTGTAAGCAGTCCCGGTGGGTTTGCCGGCGCTTTCTCCGGCCTGCTGTGCTGCTGCCGATGGAATCCGGCTAATGAGTTGTCCTCTCCTGGTTACGAAATTTCTTCAGGATCTCAGGTTGTGTTTGCTTTATACACAAAGGCCCAATGTTATAAATGAACATAGACATCACTGGATATGGAGATAGCTGTGTCTGGAATTCCCTATAATTACAACTATTTAGGAAATATACAGTGTAGCAGTCATTTATTTTTTTGTCCTTACAGACATATATTTTATGGAAAGGACCCAGCCTCCAAGTTTGAGGACATTTAGACACAGTTTTATATTGTAGGGAGATTAGTGAAAAACAAGGTACATGTTCTTTCTTTGACTAACAGTGCCACTTTTGCTCTTGGCTGTTTCTGGTATTGCAGCAAATTGAATGAGGCTGAGCAGAAATACTACACGCAGCCATAGGTAATAGTGGTACTGGTTGTGGAGATAAAAAACAGACCCTTCTTACCAATCCTGGACAACATTTTAATTATTGAGACCCAACCTGTTTTTCCTCTCATTTTGGCAATATTATACAGACCTATCTCAGTCTAAAATCCGGCAGCTGAATGCACCGTACACATGGTACACAGTGAGTGCAGTGATATAGAGGGCATCTATAGCCTGATGCCTGCCCGGCCTGCGCTCTTCTTATATTGCTCAGAGGGGCTTTTTCCAGAATAGAATAGTCTTGTATGGAGCAATAAATCCATTCTGAACTCAAGTTGTTCTTCTGGTATTTGGCCACTGCTAATTCTAGAAAAAAAAACAATTATCTGAGCTAATTTGGCAAATCTTCATGTGACTCCTTTCTGTGCTAGGGCTGAGTAGAATTTCTCCTGAGAATTGCAGTTATTTTGTGCCGGGTATCAGTCAGGGACGATGTCCTCTCTTTTGGAGGATGTGGTGACTGGAGCAGAGGTAAGCTACTACTGCCACCACTCTGCCGCAGCTTGTTGTAGTTGGTGGCACTGGCAGGGCCATACGATCCAGATAAGCTCATTAGCTTGGTTCCATTAGTGGTTGGTAAGCCTTGAGGAGCTTTCTTCTGTGCACCAGGCAAGATGAGAGCTGAGGCTGGCTTGTCTGCAGTCAATGTCCGGTGTGATAATGAGAAACTTCCACCGACTCTTTTTATTTCCAGCAGTTGCTGCTTCGCCTGTGTCAAGGCCTCGGTGAGCTCATAGCGTTCTTCACACTCCATGCGCACAGTTTCCTTAAGGAACTCAATCTAAAAAGAGAAACCTATTTAGTTCAGCGGCAGACTAGCAGTTCTTACAAAAAACACTTACAGACAAGCATACAGGGGAGAAGGACGTGGGTAACCTTCTCACTGTCACAATCAGCATTGCTATATTATTTATTTATGTTCCATTATAGGAACAGAAATCTGGTGTCATACGGACCCCACTGACTATTATGGGCTCTGTCTTGTTGTCAGCATCACAGCATGTAACGTCCAGTATTTTTTGGCCAGATCTGAGATGGAGACTCCAAATCGAGTCCCTAACATCTGAGCCTTACAGCCATTTTGTATCAGGGATCGAAAGAGAATTCATAAAATATCATGTTTTGCAGCTTTGAATAGGAATTTCTATACAGAGTTGCGAAACCTTATTTACCGGCTTCCAATATATTTGTCACATAGAGTGGTTTCTCCCTTTTTAGCATATGGTCATATTGGACAACGAGAACCTGAATGATCATGTGGAACTTTTATAATTAATTATTAATGCACACAACCTAGGATAAAAACAGTGAGAAAATACCCAGTAGTAAGCAAGTAAGTAAATAGTAACAGTACATGTAAATAACATAGGGTACTTAGCAGACCCTATTCTGATAAAAAAAAAGCATAAAAGCCATCCCACCACGACAAGGTGCACCCAATCAGGACAGTCCTATCTCTAGTACTTTACCTCTCTATGTGCCAGCAGGTCTCAATAAGACAGGGGCAGAGCAGTGACACAAACGGTGGACTTTTTGGCTGGCATCCGTCTATTCAGAAGGGCACAAGAATGGAGTCACCTATCTGCGTGCTTCTGGTTGTATTGGGTTGAAGGTAATACTCTGATAGAGGGAATATAAGACTTCCATGTTTCTCCTCGGCTGTTTCTCAGATGTAGGCTTACATTTGAGTTTTGCACGTTTGCAGTATAGCCTATTACATGTTAACTTTACTTTATAGACAAATTATGATACATTTTTCTTGGTTTTCTGAACAGTGCAGAAATCATAATCTCTTCAATATCTGCAAAGTATCCAGATGCTGAGACAGAAGAACATCCCGCAGCTCCACACCACCATAATCATGGGCAATACTGTATTTACACCAGACATATTGGGTCCGGTGACACTTCCATGTAACGGCTGCTTTCACACGAGCCCATTTATCATCAGGATCCTATGCTTTATATTTGTCTCTAATAGAGACTTATTGTTAATCTAGGAGTCCATTCATATGGGTGTATAAAATAAATGCCCACAGAAGTCTATGGAGAGTGAATGAAACACTGATGTGTCTGTATCCATATGGCATAAGCATAAGTATGTGATCAGTACTGGTCCTGTATTACATCCGGTGCTGGTTTATGTAGTTCACCTTCCTGCCTAATTGACAGACCCCCAGTATATACACCTAGAATACATCTGTATTGTGAATCAGTATTACGGATGATTACTAATACCCTTGGGTGAAACGGAGCTACTTATTTTCTCCATAGACTATTATTACCAATGTCTTCATCATTGCGATTAACTCATTGATTGATGTTAAAATTGAATGCAATAATTGTTGGTAGAGATGGTGCCACCATTTATTATGATTAAGGTGCGGGATAACAATGTTCCATAAAATGTCTATTTCCCAAACTGTTGTGCGCTTGGTCAGGTTCTCGTGTGATTAATATTTAATCTTGTTTAGAGATCAGAAACTGTTGCAGTGATAAGGAACATTTGGTGGCAGCCCTCAGGGATCATGCATATGGCAAAGCCTGTACAGGGGCACATGGAGTCCCTACAGATCGGTATTACAGACCCTTAGGCAATCTGAGTGCTGCCATTTGGTTCCTCCGTGCAGAACTATATTATCCCCTAGAAACATTGCTTTTTCTGCATAAAATCAAAAGCATATGGAGGTGCAGAATGGGTCTTTAGCAAGCCCTACAGAACACAGATCAGTGAGCACGAAGCTTACATCTTGCAGTGTAAGGGGCCAAATGCTTAATCCATTCATAATTACCATTTCATCTGCTGAATAAATGGATGTCAGATAGATGAAATGTTTCTTATATTCCAGATACATGAGCCATGAACACTCTACCTCTCGCGTGGCCTGGTCCAGGTGGAGTCTCAGCTCAGCACAGTTTAAGTTCAGTTCTTTCAGTTTCTCAGCTTTTGTGCGGATGTCTTTTCTCATTTCTTCCAAAGCAGAGATGTCGTGGTCTTGCTCTCTTGTCAATCGAAGTTCCAGCTCAGAAACAATTTTTTTTAGGTTTGTAACCTCACGTTCTTTACCCTGATCTTTCTCAGTAAGTCTTGTCTGAGCTTCGTGTAACTTCTTTTCCAGCATGGTCACCTCTGCGTAGAGTTCATCACACGCTTGGGATATAAGGGAAGGTATCTGTAAGACATTAGAATAAACTTTATTTGTCTCATTAAAGGCTTGTAGATTGGATATAAAGACATACAATGCCCAAGTGACTAAAATGAAAAAATGTGAAAGAGATAATACAGCATCGGTTCCCAGTGCTCGGGATGGAGGACAGGTCAGGAGGCCGACCTTGTGTGTCTACAGACACAAGAGATATGGAGGTTAATGCAGCGTCCACTTCCATGGTTACATTCTTTCCACATATATCTCAGTGCTGTCCATGCGGAGGTGCCGACCACATAGCACAGACCGTGTAGGAATCTGTGGGCCACACTCTTCTATTATGGTAGCAATCGATATCTCTTCGGGTATGTGCACACCACCAGTGATACGGGTCTATTTATCTTTGTGTCTACGGACAGCTAAAGATAAATGGAACAAGTGATTTATAATGTGCCCATGTGCAGAATTGACAACCTGAATTTTTATTTTTTCTAGACAACTTATCAAAAGAAAAAACAGACACCATTTTTTAAGGGCAGATTGGAAACATTTTAAGTGATTAATGTGTAGAACTCAATATTCAGATAGTCACCCATTACCAAAAATTACTTCAAGCTGAAAAACCTCCAGCTTCACCCAAATCACAGATGCCTTCATATTTTTCATGGACAGTGGAAAAAAAGCACCACATTTTTTACAGATTTTATTATGTAATTACTTTAAGGCAGAGAAACTATACCGTGTGATAAAGCCACCAAACAGCTCCACATATCTCAGCCACCTGCCCTTTTTAATTACAACATGTAAAGGTATCTATTCGCAACTGAATCCTCAGTGAAGACTTGAATGTAAATAACATTGTTAGGCCATGTTCACATGGTCAGTATTTTCCATCAGTATTTGTAAGTCAAAACCAGGAGTGGGTGATAAATACAGAAGTGGTGACGTGTTTCTATTATACTTTTCCTCTGATTGTTCCACTCCTGATTTTGCCTTTGGCTATGTTCACACACGCTGTGTTTTTCAGCATTTTTTGCTGCAGATTTTTATGCAAATTTCAGCTGCATTATTCAGTACCAGGAAAGTCTATGAGAAACCAGAATTCTCTGTTCACACATCATGTTTTTTTTTTTGCTGCGTATTTTGTGCCTTGGTTCAGTTTTTGGAAAATAGAGCATGTGACTTCTTTCAGCATTTTTTCACCCATAGGAAGTAATGGGTGGTGAAAAAAAAGGATCAAAAACGCACCAAAATTTGCATCAGCGTTTTTTTAGCGTTTTTGATAGCAAAATAGAATGGGGTTCTTTTTTCCACAGAACTTTATGTACATGCATAAATAGAGACAGAAGAACAGTGAAAAACGCATCAAAAACTCAGAAAAAAATGCAGAAAAACCTGCGTTTTTGACGCAGCTGATTTCCTGCCAGAGATCAGTTTTGCTGCAGATTTGTGACATACAAAAACCCAACATGTGTGAACACAGCCTTACAAACACATATAAAACACTGACCAAATACTGAACGTGGCCTTAGAAATGGATTTTCTCATCACAAGGTGTGACAGCATACTACTACTTTGTGACTGATGGGGGTACAGGTCTGTTCACATGTTGCGTTTTTGCAGTGTCTTTCTCTGTATGTTTTTTGCCATGGAAATTACATGGCATTTTAAGTAACAACAAATTGAATGAGAATTCTGAAATCTCATACACACGTCCTTATTTTTTCTTTACAAATTTGAACATTGAAAGCGTTTTTGTCAGATGTGGGGATTGTCAATTCTTTCAGCGTTTTTGGAGCATTTTTCACCCATTCAAATGAATAGGAAAAAATATGCATCAAAACGCATGTTAAATGCAGCAAAAATGCATGTACATTACGCAGCGTCTTTCCTGCAAATATCACACAAGGGCAAGGACCACCACCAACGCTGAGAACGCAGGGGCTGCAGTGCTGGTCTAGGGCTGCTGATCCGTCAAAGTTCTTGCCTGCACAGCAGCGCTCCAGGGTGGGCTACAGTCCCTTCATACTCAGTCAGAGGGGGGATCCTGGCAGTTGCACACCCACCAATCAGAAAGTGATGGCATACTCATTGCTTTATTACTACTCTATTATATGACGATTCCATGCTAAAATAAACATTAAATATATTCGATAAATTCTGCATGATCAAAGCTGAACTACCACGACGTGACTAACACGAGGCAGCATAAAGATGACATTTACAGAAGAGCGTTCTGAGTAATGAATGTGGGAAAACGAGCAGAGGAAAAAGAAAGGCGACAATAGAAATGATAATAACAAGACGGATGATTGGATTCTCCCGAGATTGAGATGAATGAAAGTGCGAACACGCAAATAGGCCATTGGAAGAGCAAGGAGGCTGATTACAAGAGTGGCCAAAAATAGGGTAAGAGATGGCGGAGCAATCACATCAACTGCACTGCAAACATCAATCACATATGTGCAGCAATACCACAACTCAAACATGAAGCAGCAAGTATCAGGCTCATTTATCGACAAACATGCCGACATTTCCTGCACTTCTTCCCCCACTGACTCGCATTTATCTTATATTGTATGAAACAATTTCTAAAAAGAATGCCCAGCAATATGGCTTATTGCATCGTAAATGTTTTCCACCCATGTTTCTTAGAACCCAGAATTGCAGAACACCCCAGACACTGTATGAGCGCTCGGCACGAGACACTGGACAGCGACCTGGGAAAGGGTGAACTTGATGGACCTGACTTTTATCAACCTATGTAACTATGTATTTCAGGCCATGATCCCATGTAGTGTAAATACTGCATTTATTTCCGCTGCGTTTTTTTTGTGGGCAGAAAATCTATTGCGATCCACTGTCAAAGCAAAGTGGACGTGATTTCATGAAAACTCAGGTCTTCTTGGCAGCTGAAGACGCTGCTGAACTGTGCATTTTTGGTGAGTTTTTTTTCTATAAAGGCTTCTATAGAGAGTCTACAAAAAATAAAACGCATGTAAAAACAACTTAATTTTTTATAGCTTTTCTGTACTAAAAAAACACATAAAAAATCTCTGCTTCAAATCAGTCCCCAAAACATACCATATGAAGGAAAAAATTCATAAGAAAACCCGCAGCAAACATGCAATAATCAGATAAGTTTGTTATTGCATATTTTGGTGTGGAACCTTGCTATAAACATTCAGATAACAAGCAGCAAAAAAATTCAGCGTTTGCATTACGTGTGAATACAGCCTCAAGGTGGCTGTTTCGGTTGTTCCCCAGGAGCAGACTTTACTATAGTTCTCATTACATAAAGCTATTTTTTTAATACCCTAAAGTAGAGTCAGTGGTTGGACATATCTTGAAATGTATTCATGATGCCCCCCATGGAGAATAATCTGTATATGGGTTCTATGTGTAAAAGGCAGGACTAGAACATATACTTTAAAAATGAATATCTGAATGAAGCTGAGTGGTGCAAACATATATATAATACAGTGAAATCTTAGGGAGAGGAAACATAAGGGACAACCCAAGGCTAGATTTATTGGAATAATAGACATTATAGTTATTTAAATTTGGTCAAGGACATAAAACGAGCTCCATGTTTCACTATATAACACCAGAAGTCATGGCTGAGGTTTCCCTTCCAGTTATTCGTGTCTGGAGTTATTGTCTGTATTCATAAATGTTTTGGAAAATCTCAGTTTGAACACTGTAGACTAATATTACTAATCTTCCGAATATAACCTAGACATAGTAGTGAGTCATAAAGACTCGCCAGCATTTCCTCATCTGAGGAGTTCTTTAAGAAAAGTAAAATATAATGGAGGCCGTCAAGCAGAAAAATCCAGGAGCAGGTTAACTGTAGAAAAAAGACATATTGCAGTTTTATTACAAAACGTGTATAAGGTTACATAACATTAATTACTTAAGGAAATGCATTCATCACATGGCTGCATTTGTTCAACTACTGAAAATATATTTTTGAATATTAATCTATATGTTTCAATTGTGCTTTCATCCACCTCTCACAATTTTGTGATCTGCTCCATTCGCCAATCTGAGTGGAACTTACAGAACTGGTAATTTTGTGCTACTTGATTCATAATCAGAGTACTCAAATTATAGTGACTCTAAGGGGTAAAATGTCTTAAGGAGACTGCCAGTCTGGCGTAGGCCCTTCTTAAAAGCCCTGTTGAAGGCTTCTTACCCAATCAACCCATCTCCTGTTGTGCACTAATGAGGGGCTGTTACCCCCAAACAGATGTATGCAAATTGAGATTCTGGTTTCTCTGTATATCTCAAGTCACGTGGTAATGCTCTTTAAAGGGTCAATTGACTTATTGCTACTTTCAACAGGTGGCATTGGAGTCCCTGAACTCTTCTTTTATGATGAGGCTATTTGCAAATTACATTAGCGAATGAGACTAATGTAACCTATACACATGATATAACAGTTGACCAAACCTGCCAATTTAGGCAGGATCACCTGTCCTTCTATTGTGTAAGGAGTTGAGTTGATTCTTTCCCAATGTTGTCGGGAGCTAGAAGGATTGGGCAAGTTGACTGTTAACACCAGATCCTTTGATCTCCCATGAGATGAGCCATCAATTTACAAGTCGGACTGTGGCTAGCTTTGCTCTCCCCTTTTAAACCACAGGCACACTCAGCCAATTTAAGAATGAATGGGTATGGTGAAAGATGGCTGTCGGGTGAACCAGCACTTAGTTGACAGCTGTCTAATGTGTATGAGCACCTTTAGGGTATGTGCCCATGTAGCGTTTTACAAGCGTATTTGATGCAGAATTTCCGCAGCGGAAACGCTTGTAAAACGCTTGGTAATGCGCACCCCATGGTCCCCAATGAGAATCCGCAAGTTCTATGGCCATGCTGCGGATTTTTCCGCAGCATTTTTGATGCACACAAAAATCCGCAGCATGTTAATTAATTTTGCGTTTCCGCATGTGGAATTGCCTTTTCAATGCAATAAAAAACGCAAGGCAATTCCGCATGTCAAAAACGCGCGAAAAAAGCGCAATAAACGCTTGCGATATTCCGCATGCGTTTTTCCGGGAAAGGACATGCGGAAATGAAGCGCAAATTTTCCGCTTCATTTCCGCAACGTGGGCACATAGCCTTACACGAGCAGACTAAAGATAGGAAATCCAGAGAGCACCCCTCTGTTGACACGTAGTATCCATCACATATAGAGTACAACAAAACAGACACGACTGAATACAGTGTTGAAAGACACAAAAAAAAAATACAAGGTAGTATTTTTCAATTTTTGGGGAAATGCTTGCTATCAATATTAAAATGGGATGATGCCTTTTACTTCAACATATACATTTAATATCTAAATATAGAAGGATAAATGCCAAAAACAAAGCCACAAGCCAGAGGAATGGACTGTGATAGTGACCTGAACAGATGTATGAAAACGAGCACAAAGAAAGCACCAGTGTATTCCATTTGCATTCATGAAGGTTCTGAAACACTATTTAACATTATTTT
Organism: Phyllobates terribilis; assembly: GCF_046119375.1. Classification (NCBI taxonomy): domain Eukaryota; kingdom Metazoa; phylum Chordata; class Amphibia; order Anura; family Dendrobatidae; genus Phyllobates; species Phyllobates terribilis. The sequence goes on along the minus strand of NW_027362763.1, from coordinate 263,298,043 downwards.
CCATTTCTCTCTATAAGACTAGTGGTGAGAACACAAATTGGTTTCACAAGCTCCAAAAGTACAAAAAGGGTCAATAAATTAAGTAAGCTAGGTGGTGGGTTGTCAATTGATAGCAAAAAGGTCAAGACAAGACTTAAGGTCAATCCAGGCACAGACTATAATTCTCACGGCATAGGAGACCATACTTGCATACAAAATTACAGAATCTATTGAAAAAAGAATATTGGAGCTTGTTTGACCACAACATGAAGTTAATAAGATGTAGAACTAGTGATATATTAAGGGAAATATACAAAATCATGAGTAAGCTATTAAAACCCTTGTTTATTAATAACCAAGAAAGTCAACTAGAAACCAAAGTGAAATAAGGAAGGAGAGAAGCCATATCACGCATATAATATAGTAAAAGGCGCTGATAGACCCTACACCATTATATTTCATTGCTCATTCACAGGGATATCATACAGTTCAGGACTGAAGACACAATCTGTTTACATCAGCTAGCTATGGGAACCTATGCAACTGTGGAGTCACCATGTTTCCACTGGCTGAAATCCATCTTTTTATGTGTCTTTTCATTATATGTGTCAGATTTGGCTGACATATATCATATTTACTATATGTGATATAATACAAACAAACCCAGAAGCAAAATGTTATGCTCGTATCATATATACAATGTATCTCTTACTTTGAAATATATACATCTTGACATCATACTTGCTCGGCGGTGAATACATACAGAAGAGGCCCCTGTGAAAGAACAGTATATGGGCCCTTTGCAGTCAAATAGCTCAGCATAATGCACAATTCCACCCGCTTTGGAGGTAGAAGTTGCCTCCTTACGTGTCGGGCCCCTGTGCAGCTGCACCAATAGTAAGTCCTTCTCCGTACTTGCTAACCCTCATGGACTGTATGGTACAGAAGAAAGAAGTGACCTTTTTACTCAATTGCAGGTAGAACACCTGCAAAGTCAGAAGTCTGTACTGCGGCAGTACTGGTACTAGTAGCACTGGCATGTAGTAGTACCATACTTTCTCCATTTTTTTTAAAATGCAGTTTAAATGAACTATTCAAAGAGTTTTTTATTAAATGTATCTAACTGTTTTGTGTATACAGTTACTATGAAGACCTATGTTCACCAGATAGTCTTTCCGCCATCTCTAACACCATTTCCTCCCTCTATCTGAAACTGAACCTGTCAAAAACTGAACTCCCAATGTTTCCTCCCTCCACTAACCTATCTATGCCCAATATCGCCATTTCCGCGTGTGGCTCCACCATTACTCCCCAGCAACAAGCCTGTTGTCTTGGGGTCATACTTGACTCAGATCTTTCCTTTACCCCCTACATCGATCACTCATTCTCTCATGTCATCTACACCTCAAAAACATTTCTAGAATTCGATCTTTTCTCACCTTTGACTCTGCAAAAACTCTTACTGTCGCTCTTATTCATTCTCATCTGGATTATTGCAACTCTCTACTAATCGGTCTCCCTCTTACTAAACTCTCCCCTCTCCAATCTGTCCTTAATGCAGCAGCCAGAATCATATTTCTTGCCAACCACTACACCGATGCTTCTACTCTGTGCCAGTCATTGCACTGGTTGCCCATCCAATACAGAGTTCAATATAAATTCATCACTCTCACCCACAAAGGGTTCCATGCTTCAGCACCACCCTACATCTCCTCCCTCGTCTCAGTCTACCAACCTACCTGCGCCCTTCGCTCTACTAATGACTTAAAATTAACATTCTCAATAATCCGAACCTCCTACTCCCGTCTCCAAGATTTCTAGAGTGCTGTGCCAATTCTTTGGAATGCACTACCAGGACTCTTCGATTAATCCCCAATACCCACAGTTTTAAGCGTGCCATAAAAACGTATTTATTTAGACTGGCCTATCGTCTCAACTCACCTATCTAACTATCCCTCCCCCACCATACAAAACTTCCTTCCAAATTAGGTCCCTCGTATCTTCTGTTCACACACCCCATCACTTAGTAGACTACTGTGTCTGTACTTGTTCACATACTGGTTGGTGACTGGTTCATTTAGCATTATGTGAATACACTATTTATTACATTGAAGGTTGACCGTACAATACTAGCGATTATTACTATCCACCTTTCGTGTCTCCCTATTTACTCATAGATTGTAAGCTTGTGAGCAGGGCCCTCACTCCTCTTGGTATCTGTTGATTTATGTGATTATTGTTATTCTCTTATCTCTTTTATTGTCTGTACAAGTCCTCTCTGAAATGTAAAGTGCTGCGGAATATGTTGGCGCAGTAGAAATAAAATTATTACTATCTATTTCATTGCACATTTGCAAAATCAGAATCATACATATATACTGTACATATACTGTATGTTTATATAAATGTGTCTTCATATATGTGGGGTTTATAAACTTGTGATCTAACAGGAGAAAAAAAATATTTTTTTTGAAAAGTCAAACCTTTTTTTTCGCAAATAAAACATAAAATGCCAGCCACTAATGCAGCAGCACAGAAATATCATGCGTGAGTGTGGCTACCTGTTGTTCAAGTCCTGGTTGAATATGATATGTGACCCCTTAATTCAGTCAAGGATCACATTTGAGGCTCCCACAATATGCTGCGTTGACTTCTTCTGGCTTACACTGTAGTTTTAAAAGCTAATAAATTACAAAGGAATCTGGTATTCCAGTTTCCTCCAGTTTCCTACGGTTTCTTCCCACACGCCAAAGACATACTGATAGGGAATCCAGATTGTGAGCCCCAATGGGGACAGTGATGACCATGTGTGTAGAGCGCTTTGGAATATGATGGCACTATGTTTGGAATTAAAATAAATAAATAAATGAGTCCAAAGCATCAATTTCTGGTTTAACATGGAAGACATGTTAGGCTATGGGTTGAACTAGATGGACTTAGTCTTCCTTCAACCTTAAAAAAAAAACTATGTTACTATGTTACATAGGCAAGAACATTGACCTTTCAGCACACAGGCTGCCTTCAAGCTTGCAGTAATTGATCATTCTGATGGTGGCTCGGACTTTGGTGTCTGTGCCTAATCCTAAAGCTAGTGGTCACACTGCATTATAAGAACCTAGGATGTCAGGGATGGCACTTTGTCAACTACATGCAATGACAACAAGCAGAACTATAAATGCAGCTCTGGGTTGCACAGGTTGTAACTGCTCTATAGGGAAAGCCACAGCTCGATTGATTAAAATGGGTATCATGTAATTCTACATTTCAGGGCTACAGAAGAACAGGTTTGTCCTTATGGCACATGCCCTTTTGATAAACTGGTAAAGTGCTTATGTCGGGGTCTGTAAAATACAAAATCACAAAGGGAAACATTCCCAGATTAATGAGTTGTAAGTCTGAGCATGTGTTCAGAAACTTCTATCTACATTTCGGTTTACCTGAGGCCCTGGTCTTATTTTCACTGCACTTTATTCATTGCTTCCTTTCAGATACTGTATATTAGGCACCAACAGATGTTCCTCCAACCACCCCAACACCCGGCCCATTGTACATACTATCCCATCAGCATTTTCTTTCTATACTACTGACATTACTGATTGTCACAGAGAAAATATTTGTACACTTGTACGGTGACAGAATATATATATATATATATTTTTTACATTTGATGGTATGTATTAACATCAAGGGCTCTTTTCTTTTACAGTAAAGGATTGATACTAAAATGACCAGATAACTTTTTAATACATCCAAGGTAAATGGTTGCAGTTATTGTTCTTATCAGTGGTTTGCAATGATCTTTGCATTGTTATTTGATAATGTATAGGGTTTTCTTTTTACTATACAACAAGACCAAATATGCTGTTTTTTTAAAATACTTTTAATATGTCAAACCAAGCAGAAACACTTTTTGGGATAACATAAAAATCTCATATTGATTTTTGACTATTACTATTATTTATATATCAAGAAAATGGGGGATTAGCTCACAACACCGGATAAGAAGGATCCACTGATCCTGGGAAATTGCACGGACCGGCCAGAGGAACTCCAACTATACAGAAAAGCAGGTGTGATGGTCCAGCTAAACAATATATCCCGAGCCTGGTAAAACTTCTCCTTTATTGGTAAGGTCTGCTCTGCTACTTGGCATATTACTATCTGGAGTTTTTCATTTTTAATGCATTACCAATAAAGGTGGTTTTACCAGACCAGGGACATATCTTTTTGCTAGACCACCACACTTGCTTTTCCGTATTATTTACATACATTGTTTTTATTACAGTGTATCTCTAAAAAATAAATTATATATAAATTTGAATATTTTTTTTTCCAAGCAGCATCATGTAAAGAAAGGGGCACTGTAAGTGAGCATTATGTTCTATAGAACATATCGCTTGAAAGGAAACCTGTCCGGTTGAAAATGGTATCTGATCAGCAGGCAGGGTGTTATAGAAGAGGAGTTGACCAGATTGATATGAATTTTTGAGGGAACAGTTTCAGTAAAATTTGTATTTTATTCATTGAAATCCCTGGTGTTTGTATGCATGAGTCCAGTGGGCGGTCCTACTAGTGATTGACAGTCCTCCCTGTATGACTGTGCATGCAAAGGTCGCGATCAGTCACTAGTAGGACCTCATACTGGACTTATATACCTACGAACACCAAACATTTCCATGAATAAAACACAAGTTACAGACTGGACTGCATGTACGTGACAGGTTCCCTTTATGTTGGATGTACAATATAGGCTGCAATCAGGATATCATAGTTCCCATACATCGCAAGCGCCTGAATAACATATATTACAAACTCAGGAATGGAAACTTTTATCATCTAGCTGAGCAATGCTAAGGCCATCCTTGGCTGTAGGCAGCAAACTCTGGTGGACGTTGCTTCGAGCAGCTGAACCACATAGACAGCAGCACTAACCTTTCCTTCTAGTGCCTCGCTCCTGTTTCGAAAACTATTTAACATTTCCTCATGTTTTTGTCTCTCAATTTCCAATTCCATATTTGCTTCTTCACGTAGTTGCTTTTTAGTTTCCTCAAGCTTTAGTAAATATTTTTGGTGCTCATTTTCCAATTCGTTCTGTATCTTTAAAGAGAAAGGAAAGTAAAAATCCTGTAAAACATGTAGACAGGTAATAAATAAGCCTTTTATAGCCAATACAATTTTTTTCACAGCTTGTTATCCAATCTGACTAATATGCAGTATTGACAATGTACCTGTGTTTGCTCAGGAGAAGAATATATGTAGAACAGATGTATATAGATGGTCCAAAGTCAACTTGCGCTTTAACAATCACAGTCATTTATAAAACGAACTGCCAAATTTACCACTCAAGAAGGATTGATGTTAAAGGGGTATTCCCATCTCCAAGATCCTATCCCAAAATTTTATAGGTGTAATAATAATATTAGCAAATACCTCCAATTAGAAATGTAGTATAGTTCTTCTGATTCGCTATGTTGCTTACCCCGTGTGCAGAGTATTGCAGTAGTTTAGGTATCCATGGTTACGACCACTAACAGCTAACTAACTGATTGTTACTACATGAATGTTCGTAATCATGGACACCTAGGCTACTGCAATGCCCTGCACATGGGGTAAGAGACATAGTGAATCAGAAGAACACATTTCTAATTGTAGGTATTTACTAATATTATTATTATTACACTTACTACATATTGGGATAGGATATTGGAAATGGGAATACCCCTTTAAGTCAATTGAAGGCACATGACAATACACAACTGTATAATATAATTTTAGGCAGTTTCTGCAGGAAGAAAACATCCATATGATACTGTTGACACATGGAGGTTTAGTATTAGATTTATATGAATACTGTATTATGGATCAGAAGGACTCTTAGTATGGCCATATGTAAGAACCTAAACCCTGAAACACACGCAGGAAAGATAAAGCTAGTATTTCCATGAAGGCAATGTGGCGCCCCTGCGGGTTCAGTCGCCGCAGAGGTACTGCATCTCACCCAGAGGTGAGGTATCTCACCCTCAGGTAAGGAAGGAGTACTGCCCGGGACCGACCCATCTGCATCCAACACTACACCATTCCAGACCAGCAGGCGGGGCAAGATGCATGCGTACAGTGCGGAGCCCTGTCCCTGGTTGGAAGTGGGGGGAACCGAGTGAGGGGGAACCATGTAGTGGGTGTGTGTGGAGGAAGTAGATTAGGGGAGCACCTTGAGAAGGAGTATAAAAAGGGAACCATCTTGTAGGAGACAGTCCAGTCAGAGAGAGAGAGTGTTGGGAGCAGGCGCTCTGTAGGAGCTCTGCTCAGGAGAAGAGGAGGAAGGAGCGGGCCTAGTCTGAGAGGCCCAGGAAGAGTGAGAGAGGACGGGATCAGAAAGAAGGCTCCAAGAGGAACAGAGGGGATCCCAGGGCCACGGCGAGTGCGGAACCCACCAGTGCGCCCGAATCTACAAGGACGGGAGCAGAGGGAGGGATCAGGCCGCAGAGGGGACCGGCCCCTAACTAGTGGAGAACTACAAGGCTCAGCTAGATAACCGGAGGCAACTGTACTTTCAAGGTGCACTGCCCAAAACCACAATTATATCGCCGAAAAGGTGGCTGCATAGGGTCCAGGGACTGCACGTCGCCCGACAAGATCCGAGGCTACTGGCTTGGGACACTGATTGTGAGGCGCAGGGCAAGAGGGTGAGAGCCAGCGCAGGAAGACGACCGAGGAAGGAACATAGAACGGGGTCCCGTTTAAGTACTCCTAAGATGCTAAAGAGATTGCTGAACCCCTTCGTTGGTGAACACAGGATGACGTGGGCAGTTACACACTGGCGCTGGTAACCTGGAGTATTGAACAACTGTGAGTAAAACCTAGAAGACTGCACCCCACTGTGTCCTAGAATTATTGTTGCGCCATCACCAGCCCTGCACTACACAGCACCAACAACATCCACCTCATAGCATCACTATTTCCTGCCCTGGAGCTTAGCTCTGCCTGTGGAGAGCTGAACCAACTCTGCTGCATCACCATCAGTTCCAGAGGATCTGAACCGCAGCGGCAGCCCCATATAGCCGCATACCACAGTGGCGTCACGAACATTATCTATAAAAACTTTATTCTTTGTACTTTATTCCCCTTAAATTGACCGCCCTGGGTCACGGACCAGGTCACTGCTACCGTGACACCAGCCCGGCTACCGAGTACCCCACGGCCCAGGGGGCGCGTCAGCAACAACTAGGCCAGTAAGGACCCCCAGCCTGTAAAAAGTATTCCACCAACACCAAACAATCCCTGAATCAGATTGCTATGCTAACCATGCACCGGTGTGGATCACCTGCAGACTGGAGCTACGCACGCATATCGAGCAGGGTGAGCTGTATCAAACAACATATTTCTCTACTATATTACGATGGAATCGGTAAAAAATGCTCTTGGTGGGATAATCCTATCTAATTGTTAATGGTCAATCTTCACTCAACAGCTAATTGAAAACTGTACCTTTACCGAACAAACAAAATAATAGTCATCAGTCACCTGTCAGTGTCCGAGAACCTGATTCAAGAGTAACTACCAATATGCCACAGTTCCTTTTGTTACTATTGGCCATATCAACCAAATAGAGAAAATACAATGGGGCACATTAACACAAAGGGGTTTTCCCATGAACGAAGTACATTTTAATCAATAGATCTTAGAAAAATAACAATTTCCACAATTGAATCTGTGCTGAGATAATCTTATCAATGTGCCCCTGCTGTGTACTGTGTAATGGCTGTGTGTGACCATGCTGGGATATGGTCTGATCATACCACAGCTCCTGGACAGGTGAGGAAGCAAAAGAGAGTGCAGACAGGACGGCTCATGCTTTCTGTGAGGTAAAGCATTTCCTGCCTGTTTAACCTCACAGTAAGAATCAGCTGTGATCCCGTGCTGTAATATCTGTATACTTTTTTGCTTCCTTCCCTGCCCAGGGGATGTGGTATGATCAGATCTCACTTATAAGATTATCTCAGCACAGGAACATTTTTTTAAGACATCCAATTGTGGAACTTATTATTCCAAGATCTATTGATTAAAATGTACTTTGTTCATGGGACAATCCCTTTAAGATTGCCATTTTATACACCAGTCTTAAAGCGTATCTGTCACCAGGTTTTTGCAGCCTAATCTGAGAGCAGCATAATGTAGGCACATAGACCCTGATTCCAGTGATGTATCACTTACTGGGCTGCTTAGTGTAATTTTAATAAAAATCACAGTTTTATCAGCAGGAGATTATCACTAGAGGAATAGTAAACCTATTGCCATGAAGTCAAGCATATTCATGAGCTCTGTATAACTCTGCCCCTCCACTGATTGTCAGTTTACTGTGTACACTGTACATGAGCAGAAAGCTGCCAATCAGGGGTGGAGGCAGTTATACAGAGCTCTACATTCAGATAACTGCTAGATCTGCAGCAGATAAAACACTGATTTTATTTATCCAAGCTACAGCAAGCAGCCCAGTAAGTGACAATCAGGGTCTCTGCCTCACATTATGCTGCTCTCAGATGGGATAGCAAAACCTTGCTGACAGATTCACTTTAAATGGAATCTGTCATCGGGTTTTTGCTATGTAATCTGAGGACAGCATGAGTTAGGGTTTAAAACACAGATTTCAATGATGTGTCACATGTCAAGGTGTATGCTATTGTTTACTTACAGTGAAGGTTTTATTACCTGGTGATTATCATTGTCTGAACTACAGCAGCACGTGCATGCTAGTCCGACTCCACCCCTTCCTTTGATAAGCAGCTCACTATCTCATTGCTGCATTGTTAAATCTAAAAACTCTGATTGTGTCAGAATGGCTGCACCCAGTAATCTAAGTGACATATCCTTGGATTCAGCTTCTCTTTGCCTATATTATGCTGCTCTCAGATGAGGTAGCAAAAAACAGGTGACAGATTCGCTTTAATCTCTAGACCACTGGCTAAAATGTGACAAATCTTTTGTGCAAAAATATATATATAGAAACCTACGTGTACAAACACCAGACAAGAAACAACTTACGGTATCTAAAGCATATTAAAAAAAATGGCACAACCAAAAACACATGTAGACAATTCAAACATTTTCTATGGACTTTAAAGCAACATCTGACCTAAAAAAAAGCTGTAGAAAAAATGGCAATGAAAAAACAAGTGCCCTCTCCCTATGGTTGTGCCTTTTCTCTCTTCTAGTTTATTATCACTATCTCCAAGTGAAGTGGTTCTTGGAATATGTCCAGCATGAACTTGACTAACTTGTAATAATAATCTGTATTTTTAAATAACAACTTCAACATTATAATTCTAAACTATTTTTTTACAATACAAGTTGAAGCTCAGAGTGTAATGTCATGCAGTGAATCTTTCAGAAGAAAAAAAGGAGGAAAAACAAGTATCTGTTTCGAAAGCTAAAAAAACATTGGGGCATATTTATCAATCTAAATGAACCAGAATTTTGTCATAATTTGCACACAAACAACACTGTCTTTTATGACTTGCATCATCTTTGTGATGGGTTTTAGACACTTTCTGTGCAATGGCGAGTGGCCTTACTGAAGATGAGAATGGCTTATTGGAAAAGGGGCCTGAACGAACATGAGGCACAAAATGCCAAAAATACGCCAATATTGTGTCTCACATTACTGGCGCAAAGTAGTCCAACTTATAAGTGGTGTAAACAGTCTTAGAATTACACCGATTTATCAACGAGCATGAAACACAATGAAGTAAATTTCACGATTGTCTAGTCTAAGTCTGCCCAGTTTTAGAATTACACCGTATTGATAAATCTGCCCCAATGTCATTTTCTCGTGATAACAGACAAGACAGGGATAATGCATCTAAAACATTAATAATGTACAAAATGTAGTCTGCATTATTAATACTACAGTAGTGATGTGTTCTGAATAGTATGAGTGACAAAAGGGGGCCTGTTGCTCAAATATTCATGTTGAAATTGGGTTGACCTTATATCATACATATTTCACTCTAAATACAGTAAGTCCATGAGTTGTCCTCTTTTGTACAGTATTTTTTCATACTGCTCAGCTCTTTCAAGATTTTTTAGCTCTGTTTTTGTTCATTAATGCTTATTTACTATATAAGTAAAAATAAAGTTTGAGAACTTACATATATACAGTATATACTTTATGTTTTAGCCACTGTTATTAAAGGGGTGTTCCGTAGATAAATCTCTGGAGTCACTGTATGTGACTGCAGATTGCTGAATCATGACATTGTGCAATGTGCACACTGTCACGATTGCCCTGTATTCGCAGCACAAGTGGGAGGTCACGTGACCTCAAGCATATGGTATGCATACTTGCTGTCATGAACCGACTAGAGTCTCATCAATAAGTTATTGAGAGAAGCGGATGAGAATGTAGTCGGCTCGTTACCACAACTATGCAAGTCACATTAGAACTAGGTTATATATGAATTTGCAACCTGTGAATGGTTAAAGAGGTTTTCTGGGCTCTAAAAAAAGCTCCAAACTGTTTGAAGAATCATGACTGTGTAAATGTGCACACCGTCACGATTGCCCTGTGTTTCCAGATCGAGTCGCGTGACTGTGAGAGGTGCATATAACTGTACTTGTTCTAGGCAATATTCTGTGAGCTGGGCTCATCGGCAGCAGCTGCACAAATCTCTCTGCCAACATGTATCAGTCTGATCACTTCTGCACTAGCCAAGTATGCATCTGCTGCCTGGGAAGGTAAGAAAGACCATTCAGCCAACTGACAGCCAATTAGTATCTTAGAAATAGTAAGGAACGGAAACATAAAGTATCATATCAAGTTCTATAACTTTCCATTTATATGTGGATCTTTATTTACATAGAACTGAAAAAGGAATATGTGGTGTCATGCATACCAGGATTGGGGATGAGGGGTGCCATGCATACCAGGATTGGGGATGGGTGGTGCCATGCATACCAGGATTGGGAATGAGGGGTGCCATGCATACCAGGATTGGGGATGAGGGGTGCCATGCATACCAGGACTGGGGATGAGGGGTGCCATGCATATCAGGATTGGGGATGAGGGGTGCCATGCATACCAGGATTGGGGATGAGGGGTGCCATGCATACCAGGATTGGGATGAGGGGTGCCATACCAGGATTGGGGATGAGAGGTGCCATGCATAACAGGATAGGGATGAGGGGTACCATGCATACCAGGATAGGGATATGGGGGGGCCATGCATACCAGGATTCGGATGAGGGGTCATGCATACCAGGATAGGGATGAGGGGTACCATGTATACCAGGATAGGGATGAGGGGTACCATGCATATCAGGATGAGGGATGGAGTGCCATGCATACCAGGATAGGGATGAGGGATGGGGTACCATGCATACCAGGATAGGGATGAGGAGTGCCATGAATACCAGGATGGGAGTGAGGGGCCCATGCATACCAGGATAAGGCTGAGAGGGCCATGCATACCAGGATAAGGGTGCCATGCATACCAGGATTGGGGATGAGGGGTGCATTGCATACCAGGATTGGGGATGAGGGGTACCATGCATACCAGGATTGGGGTTGAGGGGTGCCATGCATACCAGGATTGTGGGTGAGGGGTGCCATGCATACCAGGATTAGTGGTGAGGGGTGCCATGCATACCAGGATTGGGGGTGAGGGGTGCCATGCATACCAGGATTGGTGATGAGGAGTGCCATGCTTAACAGGATAGGGATGAGGGGTACCATGCATACCAGGATAGGGATGTGGGGGGGCCATGCATACCAGGATTCGGATGAGGGGTCATGCATACCAGGATTGGGTATAAGGGAGCCATGCATACCAGGATGAGGAGTGCCATGCATACCAGGATTGGGGATGAGGGGTGCCATGCATACCAGGATTGGGGATGAGGGGTGCCATGCATGCCAGGATTGGGGTTGAGGGGTGCGTGGTATGCATACCAGGATTGTGGGTGAGGGGTGCCATGCATACCAGGATTAGTGGTGAGGGGTGCCATGCATACCAGGATTGGGGGTGAGGGGCGCCATGCATACCAGGATTGGGGGTGAGGGGTGCCATGCATACCAGGATTGGGGGTGAGGATTGCCATGCATACCAGGATAGGGATGAACGGTGCCATGCATAACAGGATAGAGATGAAGGCAGCACATAACAGGATGGGGGAACAGGATTGGGGAGCACAAATACCAGGATGGGGGCAGCACAAATACCAGGATGGGGGCAGCACAAATACCAGGATGGGGGCAGCACAAATACCAGGATGGGGGCAGCCCATAGAAGTCTCCGCATGGCTGTGTGCATCAGGCAGTGCTGTATGTCTCTCCTTAACACAGCACTGCAGCAGTCAATGGAATTTATTTTATTTTTTAATAGGATTTATGTACCACTGAAAAGCAATGATTCATCTGAATCTGCAATGTATGAGCATTAGGGTTAAGCGATTATGTTCTGTCCGAGTATGCTCGGGCCGAGCTCCGAGTATTTATAGCTGCTCGGTGATATGGTTAAATAGCTCCCGTGTGCATGATTTGCAACTGTTTGACAGCTTTATTACATGTGAGGAATGTGTAAGAAATAGACATTCCTCACATGTAATAAAGCTGTCAAACAGTCGCAAATCATGCACACGGGAGCGATTCAACCATATCACCGAGCAGCTATAAATACTCGGAGCTCAGCCTGAGCATACTCGGCGAAAGGGTTAATAGAACATACTCGCTCAACACTAATGAGCATCTCTCATTCTTATAGAACGGCTATTGCAGGACTGAAAATCCTTAACAATTTCTGCACGTTTCCCTGCTCTCTAGAAACAAAATATTTTTCTTAATATATTTATTTAAAAAATTCCAGTGTAATTAGCAATAAAAATTGTCATGTGGCAGTGAGCATAGGACAGGAGTGCTTGTGTGATTTCCGATAAGAGACTTATCAGTCATTGTCCTCTAGGGCAGGTGACTGCAAACAATTGTGCCTGGAATTAGTCACAGCAATGAGCAATGAAGGACATCACTAATTCCTCGTCCTGAATTTATGCTTGAACATGAAATATTCCCATATGCAAACAATAAGTGTACCAGCTGCAGCTACATAGAGCGAACGTACATCAGAGGGGAAGGAAATGCAGCTTTAAACCGATTCCCCATAGAGCCAAATTACAATGACCAAATATGAGAGCAACTGCAAAGCAGGCTATGGTTTATCCGGCTTCTACCAATGCCACGAGTGGTGGAACTTAAGTGTGAACGTCGCTGACTGTATTTCAGGGAACTGCATAAATAACACTTACCAAATATATCTATTGATTTGCTGACATTCTGAGCAAGAGTGATGTCCAATTCTCTATTAACCCGAGTCTACTGAGCCATTTTTTTAATATGCAAATAATGGTATCAATATATGTAGCGGTAATGACTGTCTAGTACATGATAATGAAGGTCAAATCCACCCCCAACTTTGTAGATTTTAATGCTTTAAGATATGGTGATTTTGTACCTTGGCTTGTGGATATTTCAAGGAAACCTGTCACGTGAATAAACACTATTAACCTGCAGATATGAGGTTAATCTGCAGGTTAACAGCGTTACTAACCTGCTCAGCGTCCGCACTGAGAGCCCCGCTGCCAGGAGGAAATGAAGTTTAGGCTTAGTGCCCACCATGCAGAAATGAAGCAGAAATTTTCCTGAGCATTTCTGCATCTCCTTGGCAGAAAAACGCATGCGGTTTTTACATGCGTTTTTGACTCGTATTTGATGCGTATTTGACGCGTTTTTGCATGCGTATTTGCTATGCGTTTTTCCAATGCATTGTATAGGCAAATACGCATGCAGAAACGCACAAGAATTGGTCATGTCCGTATTTTTTCTGCGAGTAAAATCTGCGCAGAAAAAATCCTGACCATGTGCACAGAACTTGCAGAATGTCATAGGAAGTCATGGGATAAGGTATGCAATGCGTTTCTGGAACGTTTACGCGCTGCAAATACGCACCAAAAACACGCATTGTGGGCACACAGCCTTATTGCTCCCGGCAGTGTTCAGCTTCCAGTCATAGGGCCGGCGCTGAAACAGTTTCAGCCCCATCGCACTGACAGCTTGCTCATCATTAAGGCCGGCTGTCAGTCAGTGCTGGGGGTGCGAATACAGCCGCTGCTTTCTATACACTGAGCAGTGACTGAACCCGTGCTGGTGCCACCCCTATGACTGGATACCGAACATTGCTGAAAGGAATAAAGTTAATTTCCTCCTGGTCTCTCAGTGTGGGCGCCGCATGATGTCAAAACACTATTAACCTGCAGATTAACCACATATCTGCAGGTTAATAGCATTATGTTACATTACAGGTTCCCTTTAAGTGGTGTTCTATACACAGTATAGGTGATCGGCGTTTGATCATTGGGGTCTCGCCTACTGCAGACAGTTCATAAATCATTATTCTGAGAAGAGTCCTTTAGTAAGCCTGGATTTTGGGTGTTGTGGATGTTCTACGTAAATGATCTAACAAGTGAATCACAAGGCAGATTACTGACAAAGATATCAGTGCGTCGTTTGAAGACCTAAGCTAACAACTTTTTTGTTGGATCTGAGAAAAATATTTTTGTTATTAATTGAGCGCAGTGATTATTATTTGTGAGATAGTGGCAAAACAAGTGCTCGGGAATTGCTATACTTCCCCGTGATTGCTCTCATATGCATACGAGGTTCCAGGAAGTATATATCATCCAGGAACAGCTGGGTGAGGTACATGGAATCCAAGAAAGGCTAAATATCCCAATTACAGTGCTGAGGGCTAAAATAATGACTGTCTTCAGGCCTGTATTTTTATACAATGGAAGGCAGGATTGGTGACGGGCCTGTTGCTCCCTTCCTGGCCTCATTTTCTCTGTTGCCCCCAATCAGTCTAGGTTCGGGACTGATTCATTGCTGTGCGCACATTAGTTGAAGAAAAACTGTCTAAGTCGCCTTTCAGATGTCAGTGCTTCCAGTACGTGTGGTGACAGTTTCCACACGTACTGGAGACACTGACACACGCAGACCCATTCAAATGGGTCTGAGCACATGTCAGTGTGTTTCCACGGACCGTGTGTCCGTGGGCAAAACACGCTGACATGTCCGTTTTTTTCTCGCAGCACAGGCCGCAAAACGTCCTGCACATGTGCACAGTGATGACACAAGAATGACATCTGTGAGTATAAGGATTTTTTTATTTTATTCTTATTTTTACACCAGAACACAGCGGGAGCAGAATACTACTCACATCATTGTCCCTTGCTAAAGCTGATCGCAGGCAGGGGACAATGAAATGATGAGGGCAGCGTTCAGCACCCAGCGCTTGGGAACAACGCTAACTGTACCCTTGAAACCAAGCGCAGATACGTGTAATACTGATGCGGCACACGATTGCCACACATATCATGCACACGGACACACAGACATGGATATCTCCGGTACGTGTTTTCCAGTACCGGAAATATCCGGATGTGTGAAAGAGGCATAAGGGTATGTTCACACTAGGTGTTTTTTTCAGCATATTTTTTATGCAAATTTTCAGCTATGTTTAACAGTATCAGCAAAGTGTATAAGATTTCAGAATTCTCATGCACACACATTGGTTTTTGCGTCATCAGTATTTTGTGCTGTGCATGTTTTTTTGCACCATAGAGCATGTCACTTCTTTCAGCATTTTTTCAGCGTTTTTGCAGCGTTTTCACCCATTGAAAGTAATGGGCAGTGACAAAAACGCTGAAAAAATGCAGGTATCAGGTTTTGCTGCGATTTTTGTGCCAAAACCTGATGAAGTTGAATAGGTAATTTTTTATTTTTTGTCACGGAACTTTATCAGCAAGAGACAAATGAACAGTGAAAAAAAGAAGCAAAAATGCAGCAAAAAAAAAAACAAGCAAAAACCAAGCAAAACCTGCTTTTTGGAGGCCGAAACTTTGCTGCCAAGAGATCACGTTTTGCTGCACCAAAAAAAAACGCCTAGTGTGAACATAGCCTTAAGAAGTAAAATGTGATGATCCAAGACACACTGTAACCGAGGACTGCTACTCTGCCATTGGTGTGAGGTAACACACAAGCTTTTTGTTTCTTTCTCAGGTGGTTGGTAGTTGGCCACCCGTATGGTCTGGGAAGCTCATGTCTAGTTAGTGCTAAACCAAGTAGGGGTTAATTTGTGTCTGAGTGTACAGACTTTGCGTTTATTTTGCACGCCAATCATAAAGTACTGGAGATGCTATGTCTGATCGGGACTTCTGTGTCACTGGATCTGACTGCTTTGATCCCATTTTGCCTTCTGCAGCACAGCCAATCTTCCACATATCTCTATCACATATAAAACAGATACCTATAAAGGTCCAGTAAGTGAACCATGGGAGTCTATACAATCCAATATGACTTTGTATGACTTATATTCTGTGCAATTATACTGTCTTATGAGGACTCGTGAATAGTGTTGAGCCACCCCCGTAGTGTTCGAGTTCGGTTCAGTTCGTCGAACACCCATGTGTCCGCCGAACTGTTCGTCGAACACCTTCGAACACCGTTAAAACCAATGGCAGGCAAACAAAAACACATAGAAACACATAGAAAACACCTTCAAAGGTGACAAACTGCTCAGAAGACACAACTAACACATGGAAAAGTGACAAGTACATATAGTCATGCGAAAAGAAAAGAGGTGGAGGAGTAAAAGGAGGGGGAGACACAGATATAGGCATGTCATGCCCTTCTAAAATCCAAAAAGTGAGAAGTCCGCTCCTGCCCGTGCCACCTCCGTGTCGCCGGGTTTGTGCAAGAGCCGCGGTGAACCCTGACGGCCAGCCCCCCTCTCCCAATACTGGTGCCTGTCCGCTGGTGGGTCGAGCGAGCCCCCCTGTGGTGGAGGCAGCTCTAAGCTTTTTAATTTAAATTGTCTCTCTAATTTGAATGAATACACTTTAAATCCATTTACAAGGATCTATTGGAGGGCAAGTCTCATGCCAGCAGCCGCGTAATTCCAGCTCCAGTAGCGTCCACTAAAGCTGCTGCAGTTAAAAAGCTTTTATATGGATCGAGCTCGGCTGTCCACCACAAGGCATCCTACTGCCAGTCCCAGCCCCTATGCCTTGGGGTGCCTCCTGATGCTCTTCACTGAGTATCCCGTGGTCCCGAAGCATTTCCTTTGAAAAAATTAAGTGTCCAAACTACAGGTGGTGTAGCTTGCTTAACAGCCGGGATAATCCGCTGACTAGCAGACACTGCTACTAGGCACAAAGTATTTCCTGGGCTAGATGCAGTTAAAAATTTGTAATTAGATACTCTCGTTGGATGCTGAGAAAGCATTCCATAGAGTCTCCTGGCACGCCATATATGATTCTCTTAAAAAGCTTGGGGTAGGGGTCTAGGGGACCCTTTTATTGCCAAAATCACGGCCCTGTATCACAATACGTCACCTAGGCTGAAGATAAATGGAACTGTAGCACCCTGAGGGCTCGGTTGCTACAGAGGTATTGCACCTCACCCAGAGGTGTGATATCTCACTCTCAGGTAAGGATGGAGTGTGGATCAGGACCCGACACCTGCATGCATTACACCACATTGCCGTGGGGCAGGGCGACCAATATGCCTCTGAGATGGGCACGACAGTCCCTGTCCCTGGCTGGAGTGGGGGGGGGGGGGACACTGATGAAGGGGAACCCTGTAGTGCAGGAGCAGGGAGGAAGCAGTTCCTGGGTGCATTGAGAAGGGAGTATAAAAGGTGGGCACCATCTTAGTTCAGTGCAGAGAAGTCTGAGCAGAAGTGGCAGGGAGCAGGGGCTCTGCATGAGCTCTGCTCCGGAGGCGGGCCTAGTAACAGAGGCCCAGGCCTGGAGGAGGGAGAAGGAAGGAAGAGGAGCGGAGAAGGCTCCAGGAACGAGGAATGAAGGGATCCCAGGGGTGCGGACGGGCGAGTCGCCACCGCACGCCCGAATCCACCTGCGTGGAGGGGTCAGGCCAAAGGGGGAGACCGGTCCCCGAAACTAGTGGAGGCAGGAAACGACCCTCAGCTAGAAACCGGAGGCTGTGACATTTTATGTGGCGCAGCCCCTCGTTACACCCGCTAGGAAGGCACCACATAGGGTCAGGGAAACTGGCGCCAAGTTTACCAAGAGGAGGCCCGAGGCAGCCGGACAGAAGGGTTGGTTAGAAAGGCCAGACAAAGGACACACAAAGGGGGTCCTGTGAAGCGCTCCAAAGTTATCTGGGAGTTGTCTGAGCCCCTCACCTGGTGAGCACAGTACGACGTGGGCAGCCGTTACCTGCAGACGTGGTCTGGATAATAAGAACTGTGAGTAAAGGCCCTGGACTGCATCACTGACTCCGTGTCGTTACTGCTGCTGCCCTGCACCATCACCCCCATCCTCCGCATACACTGCCCTGAGGCTATACTCCTCCCGTGGGGAGTTATGCTACGCTCTGCTGCACCCACAACACCAGCCTCAGCGGTCTGCCCTGCAGCGGCGGTTCACTCTGACCGCAATCCACGGGTGGCGTAGTCGGACATTTAAACATCAAAACCACATAAATAGTTCCGCCACTGGTTTGACCACCCTGAGCCACGGAACCGGGTCGCCGCCACGAAGACTACAACCACCAGCATCCACCAAAAAGGGTCCGGCTTCGGGTGTCCCAAGGCCCAGGGGGTGCATCAGAACATTTTCATCATCTTTCACAATCACCAATGGGACAAGGCAGGAATGTCCTCTGTCCCCTCTCTTATACATCCTAGTGACGGAGCACCTGCTCTCATCAATTCGCCATAACCCCAATATTAGGTGGATTGAGGTGGGAGGCACCGAGTACAAGTGCTCTCTATTTGCTGATGATGTCCTAGTATATATCACTCAATCACATATATCCATCCATGCTGTTATGGCTGAAATAGATCACTTTGTTACATGGTCAAATTTTAAAATCAATGCAGCGAAGTCTGAGGCCCTCGATGTCTCCCTCCCCAAATCCATATAGGATTCCATCCAGTCCAACTTTCCCTTTGCCTGGCCCTCACAGGGTATCAAATACTTAGGAATTCCTATTCATAGAGACCTCTCCCATCTATGTTATCTTAATTTTGGGCCCTTTATTGAACAACTCCATACAGACCACGGTTGGCAAGTTAGAACTGTAAGATTCACTACGTGAACCACTGGTGTTTTGTGGAAAAGCACATGTACACTGTGTTCCAAATTATTATGCAAAAAGTGTTTAGGAGTGATAAGGGAAGAATTTGTTTGTTTGTCAGTTAAACTCATTGATGGTGATGTGTGTCAGGGCTCTTTATATCACTGTAAGCAATTGCAGACACCTGTGCTAATTAGTTTGGCAGGTGTGTCCAATGAAAGGCAAGACTACTTAAGAAGGCTGTCTCACATTATTAAGCAGCCTACATTTCTGCCAAAATGGGAAAGAAAAAGGATGTGTCGGCTGCTGAGAAGCAACAAATTGTGGAGTGTTTAGGTCAAGGCATGACTACAATAAACATTGTGCGATGATCAGGATGAAGTGTCTTGGCAATCAAGAAGTATGTAGCTGATTCACAGTACACACGTGTGCGTGCTGATAAGGGCAAATTGAGGACTCTTTCCTACAGGCAATTACGTCAGGTTAAAAGAGCAGCGGCAAAAAAGCCTTGTCATAGCAGCAGACAAGTTTTTGAAGCTGCTGGTGCCTCCAACGTCCCCCGAACAACAAGATGCAGGGTCCTTCAGAGGTTTGCAGCTGTGCATACGCCATCCTGTCGACCTCCTCTATCCACTTCACACAAGCAGAAACGGCTCCAGTGGGCCAAACATTACATGAAGACTGATTTCAAAACTGTTTTGTTCACGGATGAGTGCCGTGCAGCGCTCGATGGTCCAGATGGATGGAGTGGAGGATGGCTGGTTGATGGACACCCCACGCAAACACGGCTACAGCGCCAACAAGGAGGAGGTGGAGTAATGTTTTGGGCTGGAATCATGGGGAGAGAGATTGTCGGCCCCTTTAGGATCCCTGAAGGCGCTAAAGATGAACTCCATAATGTATGTGGATTTTCTCAAACAGCACTTCCTGCCATGGTTCAAGAAGAAGAACCGTGTATTTCACAGCAAGATCATTTTTTTGCATGATAATGCACCATCTCATGCTGCACATAAAACATCTGCATCTCTGGCTGATATGGGCATAAAAGGGGACAAACTTATGGTGTGACCCCATGCTCCCCTGACCTCTACCCCATTCAGAACCTCTGGAGCATCATCAAAAGGAGTGTCTATGATGGCGGGAGGCAGTTCACATCTAAGCAACAGCTCTGGGAGGGTATTCTGTCCTCATGCAAAACAATTGAAGCAGAAACCATCCAAAACCTGACAAATTCAATGGACGAGAGAGTTCAGAAGCTCCTTTCGAACAAGGGGTCCTATGTGAAAATGTAACATCACCTAGAATAAAGTTTTGAGTTGAAAACTGTTTGATTTCAGTTTCTAATAACCTGCTAATGCTTATAATTTCAAAAATGACCATTTTTTTGGTCTTTATTAAAATGAAAAGGTTGATCGAAAAGTTTGGGGGATCTAAGAGTGTGGCAACCCAGTAGTCATGATTACTTCGAATTCTGACAATATGAGGGTCATGTTGCAGGTAGTGCAGCAAGAAGGCACTTATATGTCTTGCGCATCTCGGAGCCCCAAAATTATTTTCCGGGCTAGATGCAGCTAAAAATTATTATTAATTTTAAATCTGGTGGAGCTTAGTATAGATGGCCTAATAGGATCAGTGCTGCACACTGCTACAAAGCCCACATTATTTTCCAGTCAAGATACAGATAAACATGATTAGTAATTTTAAATCTGGTGGAGCTTATTATAGATGGCCTAATAGAATCAGTGCTGCACACTGCTACAAAGCCCAAATTATTTTCCAGCCAAGATACAGATAAACATGATTAGTAATTTGAAAGCTTAAAACGGTTGGTAGGGTGATTTTAACCAATCATCAAGCTTTTACTCTCCCCAGGATGACACAGGGGTAGAAAAGTCGTTTCGGATCCATGATTTGTTCATCTTTATGAACGTGAGTCTGTCTACATTATCAGTGGAGAGCCGCGTGCGCTTATCTGTCAGCACACCACCAGCAGCGCTGAACACACGTTCAGACAGAACGCTGGCTGCGGGGCATGACAAGATCTCCAAGGCATAAGTGGCTAGCTCCGGCCATTTATCCAGATTGGAAGCCCAAAAAGAGCAAGGGTCCAGTGACACAGTCATGGCTTCAATGTTTACTTGGAGATACTCCTGTACCATCGTCTCTAGGCGTTGACTATGTGTCAGACTTCTTGTCTCCTGTGGCCTTGCAAAGGATGGGCTAAAAAAGTGGTGAAATGATTCCGCAAAATTGATGTTACCAGCAGATACTGTGGTTCTGTTACGGTTTGAGTGCTGAACACTTGACGGTCCCACGGTTGGCAAGTTGGAACTGTGAGATTCACTACGTGCACCACTGGTGTTTTGTGGAAAAGCACATGTAAGATTCTGCAACAGTCTCTGCTGATACTCCTGCATTCGTGCATCCCTTTCTATGGCAGGAATAATTTCTGCAAATTTACTTTTGTACCGGGGATCTAACAGTGTGGCAACCCAGTAGTCAGGATTATTTCTAATTCTCACAATTCGAGGGTCATGTTGCAGGTAGTGCAGCAAGAAGGCACTCATGTGTGTTGCACATCCAGGAGCACCAAGTCCCTGTTGTGTTGGTGGCGAGGTAACAATCATGCTTCCTTCCTCTGTCCTCTCCCCCCAACCTCGCACAACAGAAATGTGATCAAGGTCTTCCATCAGTTCGTCCTCCACTTCTTCCTGGGCTCCTGCACCTTCCTCACTAGTTTGGCTGCTACCATGCGCCCTGGTAAAACCATCTCCCCCACCCTCACATGCCTGCCGCCTTGGTGCTGCCGACCGTCTGGACCTTGCAGATGTTAGCCCTTCCGCATACAACTCCTCCTCCTCTACTTCCTCCACCTCCTCTTGTGCCACCACCTGACTCCGAATTCTGTTTAACATGTGCTCCAGCTTGTAAATCACCGGAATAGTCATGCTGATAATGGCATCGTCAGCACTAAACATCTTCGTCGCCATTTCAAAACTGTGCAGAAGGGTGCATAGGTCCCTGATCTGAGACCACTCCTCCAGCGTGATTTGCCCCACCTCTGGATCTCGTTGGCCCAGGCTATACGTCAGAACGTATTGCACCAGGGCTTGTCGGTGCTGCCACAGTCGCTGCAACATGTGCAGAGTTGAATTCCACCGGGTAGGCACATCGCATTTTAGCCGGTGAAGTGGCAGGCCCAACGACTTCTGTAGAGATGTAAGTCGCTGAGCTGCGGGATGCGAACGGCGGAAGTGAGCACACAGCGACCGTGCCCTCTGCAGAAGGCCATCTAGTCTGGGATAGTGGGCTAAAAATTGCTGGACAACCAGGTTCAACACGTGAGCCATACAAGGCACGTGTGTGACATTGCCCCGGCGAAGGGCCGTACCCAGGTTTGCAGCATTGTCGCACACGGCCTTCCCTGGTTTCAGGTCCAGTGGAGACAACCATTCATGAAATTGGTTCTCCAGAGCTGACCACAACTCCTCAGCTGTGTGACTCACATTTCCCAGACATTTCAAAGTAAAAACCGCCTGATGACGTTGAGCCCTACCGCCAGCATAGTAAGGAGGTGTGCAGGATCCCTTCTGCGCAGTTAGAAAGCTTGTGGCATGACCAGACAGGCTTTGGGTGCAGGTGGAAGACCGAGAGGAGGTTGAGGAGGCAGAAGCAGTGGAGGAACTTTGACATAAAGAGGATTGACGCACAACTCGTGGGGACGGCAAGACTTGGACAGCAGCCCCTTGTCCTGCTGTCACCATAGTTACCCAGTGCCCAGTCAGCGACATGTAACGCCCCTGTCCATGCCTACTCGTCCAAGTGTCTGTGGTGAAATGCACCCTGTCACACACAGAGTTTCTCAAAGAAGCGGTGATGTTGTGTGCGACATGCTGGTGGAGTGCAGGCACACCTTTCTTTGAGAAATAGTGCCGACTGGGCATCTGGTACTGGGGCACTGCGACGGACATAAGGTCTCGAAAATCCTCTGTGTCCACCAGGCGGAAAGGCAGCATTTCTGTAGCCAAGAGCTTGCAGATGGTGAAATTCAACCTCTTAGCTTTCTCATGGCTAGGAGGAAATGGTCTTTTACTTGTCCACATCTGAGGGACCGAGGGCTGGCTATTGTGCTTAGACGGGGTTGATAAGGGTGTCCCCGGCAAACTGCCGGTCTGTGAGGAAGATGCAGGCGGACATGTTAGGTTGCCTTGATCCAAAGGTGGTGCTATCGATGTCGGACAGCGCTCAACACCAGCTGGTGTTACCACCTCCAAAGAAAATGATGACCTGCCAATCACGCTGGCTGTTGCGGGTAAAGAGGTGGCAGGTCTGCGCCCCAAAACAGGTGTGACTGCTGTCCCCCCAGTCACAGAGGATGAAGAGGCCGCGGATGCACAAGATATGGCAGACGGTGGTTAGCCCGGCCGGCTAGGCCGCATTGTAGCACACTGAGCTTCCCACTGCAACTTATGCTTCATGTCCATGTGCCGGTTCATGCATGAAGTACTCAAACTATGTATTTTTTGGCCTCTACTTAGCTTTTGCTGACAAATGTTACAGATAACACGAGTTGGGTCATCTTTATCGATCTGAAAAAATGCCCAGGCTATGCAAGGCTTAGCACCCATGCGACCTGAAGAGCCACCACGACTTGTGGTGAGAGGCAGAGTTGTGTTTGAGGATGCAGTTGTTGACGTGCTTCCAGTACTACGTCTCTGTCCAGGAAGGCGCAACCTGACCTCGTCGTCACTAGCATCTTC
Source organism: Phyllobates terribilis (assembly GCF_046119375.1). Classification (NCBI taxonomy): domain Eukaryota; kingdom Metazoa; phylum Chordata; class Amphibia; order Anura; family Dendrobatidae; genus Phyllobates; species Phyllobates terribilis. The sequence goes on along the minus strand of NW_027362763.1, from coordinate 263,274,160 downwards.
CTCCACCTCCTCTGCTGACCTCATCTCTTGGCTGACTGTGGGTTGACAGTAAGTGGGATCTCCAACCTCATCATCATCACCCTGTGCGTTATCACACCCGTCGTCCTCAGAGCCAACCTGTTCCTGCCCTGACAAAAAACTAAAGTTGTTGCTCCAATCAGGTATATGAGTCTCATCATCGTCTTCCTCATTGTCTCCACCAACAGGAGTTACAGTTTGGGAATGAGGGTCTACATTATGGTAAGAACCTTCTGCGTCTGGTCCTGGATCCGACTCATAAAGATTCTGGGCATCAGTGCAGATCATTTCCTTGTCTGGATTCACAGAAGCGCTGGAGTCGACCTCTGATTCCCAGGCTATAGTATGAGTAAACAGCTCTGCAGACTCAACCATCTGTTCTACCTCATACTCAGACGGGCAGCTGGAGATTTGGGAGCTGTGAGGAAGCAAGTGCGATTGGGGTGACACCTTTGAGGACTGGAGTATTTGTGATGTTGAAGTTGATGTGGAGGAGAGCCCACTTAAAGGAGCAATTGATATCCGTTGAAGCACCTGCTGTTTTTGTGCCTCACCTGGAATTTGTAGCGATTGGCGTGGCCGTAAGAAAGGGATCTTATCACATTGTCCGCTAAAAGAAGTAGACATTTTAGTTTGGCTGGAAGATGGTCTTTCTTCTGCAGATGTTACTGTTGCTTTAACACCTACCCCACGGACACAACCTTTTTTCCCCTTCCCAACACGCCTATTCCCCTTTCCACCAGCAGCAGGCCTTTTTCCACTCATTTTGGTGGTTAACTAATTCACAACTCTGGAGTTGTTTGCACAAAAAAACAATGGATGGGAACCGAGCAGAGCTGAGTGGCCAAACTGTGGTATTAGGCCAAAACTATTGGCTGGGTTAGATGCAGAAAAAAATTATATTCAATTTGCAACCTGATGGAGGTCAGTATAGATGGACTAATAGAACAAGTCCCACACACAGCTAGAAGCCCAAATATTTTTTCAGAGGTAGATGCAGAAAAAAATTGTATTCAGTTTGCAACCTGATGGAGGTCAGTATAGATGGACTAATATAACAAGTCCTACACACAGCTAGAAGCCCAAATATTTTTTCAGAGGTAGATGCAGAAAAAAAATATATTCAGTTTGCAACCTGATGGAGGTCAGTATAGATGGACTAATAGAACAAGTCCCACACACTGCTAGAAGGCCAAATATTTTTTCAGAGCTAGATGCAGATATAAATTATTTTTAATTTGCAACCTGATGGAGGTCAGTATAGATGGACTAATAGAGAAAGTCCCACACACTGCTAGAAGGCCAAATATTTTTTCAGAGCTAGATGCAGAAAAAAATTATATTCAGTTTGCAACCTGATGGAGGCCAGTATAGATGGACTAATAGAACAAGTCCCACACACAGCTAGAAGGCCAAATATTTTTTCAGAGGTAGATGCAGATAAAAATTATTTTTAATTTGCAGCCTGATGGAGGTCAGTATAGATGGACTAATAGAGAAAGTCCCACACACTGCTAGAAGGCCAAATATTTTTTCAGAGCTAGATGCAGACAAAAAATTATTTTGAATTTTCAACCTGATGGAGGTCAGTATAGATGGACTAATAGAGAAAGTCCCACACACTGCTAGAAGGCCAAATATTTTTTCAGAGCTAGATGCAGATAAAAATTATTTTTAATTTGCAACCTGATGGAGGTCAGTATAGATGGACTAATAGAGAAAGTCCCACACACTGCTAGAAGGCCAAATATTTTTTCAGAGCTAGATGCAGAAAAAAATTATATTCAGTTTGCAACCTGATGGAGGTCAGTATAGATGGACTAATAGAACAAGTCCCACACACAGCTAGAAGCCCAAATATTTTTTCAGAGGTAGATGCAGATAAAAATTATTTTTAATTTGCAACCTGATGGAGGTCAGTATAGATGGACTAATAGAGAAAGTCCCACACACTGCTAGAAGACCAAATATTTTTTCAGAGCTAGATGCAGACAAAAAATTATTTTGAATTTGCAGCGTGATGGAGGTCAGTATAGATGGACTAATAGAGAAAGTCCCACACACTGCTAGAAGCACAATATTTTTTCAGAGGTAGATGCAGAAAAAAAATATATTCAGTTTGCAACCTGATGGAGGTCAGTATAGATGGACTAATAGAGAAAGTCCCACACACTGCTAGAAGGCCAAATATTTTTTCAGAGCTAGATGCAGATAAAAATTATTTTTAATTTGCAACCTGATGGAGGTCAGTATAGATGGACTAATAGAGAAAGTCCCACACACTGCTAGAAGGCCAAATATTTTTTCAGAGCTAGATGCAGAAAAAAATTATATTCAGTTTGCAACCTGATGGAGGTCAGTATAGATGGACTAATAGAACAAGTCCCACACACAGCTAGAAGCCCAAATATTTTTTCAGAGGTAGATGCAGAAAAAAATTATATTCAGTTTGCAACCTGATGGAGGTATGTATAGATGGATTAATAGAACAAGTCCCACACACAGCTAGAAGCCCAATATTTTTTCAGAGGTAGATGCAGAAAAAATATATATTCAGTTTGCAACCTGATGGAGGTCAGTATAGATGGACTAATAGAGAAAGTCCCACACACTGCTAGAAGGCCAAATATTTTTTCAGAGCTAGATGCAGACAAAAAATTATTTTTAATTTGCAACCTGATGGAGGTCAGTATAGATGGACTAATAGAGAAAGTCCCACACACTGCTAGAAGGCCAAATATTTTTTCAGAGCTAGATGCAGATATAAATTATTTTTAATTTGCAACCTGATGGAGGTCAGTATAGATGGACTAATAGAGAAAGTCCCACACACTGCTAGAAGGCCAAATATTATTTCAGAGCTAGATGCAGAAAAAAATTATATTCAGTTTGCAACCTGATGGAGGTCAGTATAGATGGACTAATATAACAAGTCCCACACAGCTAGAAGCCCAAATATTTTTTCAGAGGTAGATGCAGAAAAAAATTATATTCAGTTTGCAACCTGATGGAGGTCTGTATAGATGGATTAATAGAACAAGTCCCACACACAGCTAGAAGCCCAATATTTTTTCAGAGGTAGATGCAGAAAAAAAATATATTCAGTTTGCAACCTGATGGAGGTCAGTATAGATGGACTAATAGAACAAGTCCCACACACAGCTAGAAGCCCAAATATTTTTTCAGAGGTAGATGCAGAAAAAAATTATTTTTAATTTGCAACCTGATGGAGGTCAGTATAGATGGACTAATAGAGAAAGTCCCACACACTGCTAGAAGGCCAAATATTTTTTCAGAGCTAGATGCAGACAAAAAATTATTTTGAATTTGCAGCGTGATGGAGGTCAGTATAGATGGACTAATAGAACAAGTCCCACACACTGCTAGAAGGCCAAATATTTTTTCAGAGCTAGATGCAGAAAAAAATTATATTCAGTTTGCAACCTGATGGAGGTCAGTATAGATGGACTAATAGAACAAGTCCCACACACTGCTAGAAGCCCAAATATTTTTTCAGAGCTAGATGCAGAAAAAAATTATATTCAATTTGCAACCTGATGGAGGTCAGTATAGATGGACTAATAGAATGATGCTATGCCCAAAAGATTTTACTTCACTATGTACAGTAAAAAAATTGGTATTCTATACACAGGTGGTATATCTTGCAACACAGATAGGCTACTCCACTGACTAACACACTCTGCAATAGGCCAAAAAGGATTAGCTTTGCTAGATTCAGCCAAATGCTGTGAAAAAAACTTGCACAGCACTGGCACAGACCTGCCTGGCAAAAACTGATAGGAACTGATGTAACCTAGTCCTGAAAAGGACTGCAATTACAATTAGTCTTTACTCCCACAATCTATCTATTTAAGAGCACAGACCTGCCTGATAAAAGTCGTAGGAAATGCTGTAACCTAGTCCTTAAAAGGACTGCAATCACAACTATTCCCTACTCCCAAGCTATCTGTAGATTTTTGCGAAAATTGGCTTGAAATTAACAAGGTATAGCGCACACAGCAACAGCGGTGCCGTCTAACACGCAGCTGCAGCAGTGAGAAAATGGTGGCGACGGGGAAAATGGCTTGGTCTTATAGGGCAAGGACATGTGACATACACTGCCAATGACACATGCCCTTGCTTGTGTGAAAAAAAGCACTTCGCTCCGTGTGTGCGCTGCTGATAGGCTGACAGATTGCACCTCCCCACTGTAAATGCGGGAAAGAGAAAAAAAAATGGAGATCTTCATTATTCCTGCAAAGATCCATCCCCTGCCCCTCCCCCCACCCCGCTGTACACTCAAACTGCGTATTAACATTAATTTTCATCATTACTGAGAAAAAATCCAGTTATGATTTTGGTGCACGAACAGTTATTGAACATAACCTCGAACAGCCAAATTTTTATCAAATTGTTCGTGTTCGCCGAACGGCTCGAACACCGACCAAAACAGCTCGAATTTGAGATTGGCGAACAGTTCGAGTAGAACAACGCTCATCTCTACTCGTGAAGCTCCAGCTTGATCTGAGACCTAAAGAGAAGAGGCTCAATAAGAAAAACAAAAAACTACTTGACTCAAAAACCTAAAGTCACTAAATTCACAGGACTATAACCTTTACAGTTGTTGTACTAGTAATCACTCGCATTATGGAAACATGAACTTTACAACGACCTGTTCATAGTAAATTTGAACTGTTCCGCTCTCTTGCCATGTAAATGCTAAACTGTGTTTGTCTATTAGAGAAGGGATGGTGGCAATGCCATAGCGGCTAAGCAGGGCAGCTTGGGATATGACGACTAAGTGCTCTGTTCGGCAATAATCCAGTACCATAGCGCTCATACACTTGTAAAAGCTGGGCTCATACCTTCCTTTCCCAGCTGTCTTCGCTCAGCATCCTTTGTTTCAGAGCTTCCTGGAGCTGATCAATTCTGTTCTGATAGGAAACAATCTGCACTTCTCTGAAAGTAAAAGCAACATATTATGTGGTGCAATTTACCTAATGCAACTAAGTATTAAAAGAGATTTATACTACAGGAATAAGTCTAGAAAACATTATTTGCGACTGCCTTATCTCAAAGGAAAAGGTTTCCAGAAAAGCACACTGTGGAGATTACCTTATTATAGTGAGGAGCCATTACATTATCTTGAGAAGTGTATTCATTTACACATACATCCTAATAACGACCCACTTCCTAACCCTCCAACTAGTTTTTTTTATTTATTGATTGTGTTTCCTGAAATATTACTACATTTTCAAAGTAAAAAGTCTTAAGACATTTTCAAGCACAATTGAGGCCAAAAGTTTTGAGACCGACACAAATTTTCGTTTTCACAAAGTTGGCTGCTTCCATGTTTTTAGATCTTTTGGTCAGATATTTCTATGGTTATTGAATACAATTATAAGTATTTCATACATTTTTAATCTTTGATTGACAAATGCATTAAGTTCATACACAGACTCAATTTTTACAGTGTTGATCCTTATCTTTCAAGACTTCTGCAATTCGCCCTAATATGCTGGATATCAGCTTCTGGGCCCAATCCTGACTGATGGAAACACATTCTTGTGTAATCAGTGCTTGGAGTTTATCATCAGTTCTGTGTTTTTGTTTGCTCACCCACTTTTCAGGAATTGATCACAAGTTCTCAATCGCATTGAGTTCTGGGGAGTTTCCTGGCTATAGAAACAAAATATCAATGGTCACAGAGACACTTAGTTATAACTTTTGTCTTGTGACATGGTCTCCATCATACTGGAAAAAGCACTGTTCATCACTAAATTATTTCTGGATTGTTGGGAGAAGTTGCTCTTGAAGGATGTTTAGATACCATTCTTTATTCATGGCAGTAATCTTTGGTAAAATTGTGAGTGAGCTCACTCCATAGATGAAAAGCCCCCACACATGAACGACCTCAAGATGCTTTACTGTTGGCATGACACAGGACTCTTGGTAGCGCTCACCATTTCTTCTCCAGTCAATCATTCTTCCAGATGTCCTAAACAGTTTGATGGGGGCTTCATTAGAGAAAACCACTTTAGGCTATATTCGCAAGTAGTGTTTTTGCTGCGATATTTTTCTGTAGCCAAAACCTGTTCTCTTGACAATAAAAACACTGGGTTAAAAACTCCCATTTTACAGTGCTGTAACGGTATTTTTTTGCCTTTTTATGTGTAGATTTCATGTGCGCTTTGTCTACAGTACATGTTTACTAAAGTTAGTTTTATTCACCAAAAATGTTCCGAAAAATGTCGCAAAAACATTTGTTGCATTTTTGCCACGTTTTTTCACTCTTATTGCTTTCTGTGGATTAAAAACCACTGCAAAAACGCTGAAAGAATTGACATTCTACAGATTTAAAAAATGCTGCAGTTCTAAAATCCAGACCAGGAAAAACAAACAAATGTGTGCATGAGATTTCTGAAATCTCATAGATTTTTGCTCTTACTGTGAAAAGAAGTTTTTAGTTTGCATAAAAAATACTGCAAAAAAGCTATATGTGAACATAGCCATAACCCAGTCTTTTGCAGTCCAATTCCTGAACTTCCTGCAGAATTTGAGTCTGTCCTTGATGTTTCTTTGGAGAGAAGTGGTTTCTTTGTTATGGTGTCCTTGACACCAAGCCAGCCTCTAAAAGCCTTTGCCGCACTGTGCATGCAGATGCACTGACATCTGCCTGCTACCATTCCTGAGCAAGCTCTGCACTGATAATGAATCGATCCTGTAGCTGAATCCTCTAGCACTTGCTGGATATTCTTGGGCATCCTGAAGCCTTCTTCACACCAATTAAACATCTGTGTTTGACGTTCTTGATGATCCAATAAATAGTTGATTTAGGGGCAATCTTATAAGCAGCAAACTAATCCCAATAAAGCCCTTTTGATGCAAAGCAATGATGACTGCATGTGTTTCCTTGGAGGCAACTTTGGTTAACAGAAGAAGACAATGATTTCAAGCCCTAGCCCCCTCTTAAAAGCAACCAATCAGCTCTTATAATTCAATCAGCAACAAAGAGTGATATCTGCTGCCTTGTCATCAATAATACTTTCTCCTGAGCTAACAAGAAGATTACTGAAATGATGTATGCAGATCATTTTGTTGCATGGGTGAAATTTAGTGGAGATGAGTTTTTTTTAAATTAAGTTAAATTTCATGGCAAGGAATGATTGTTTGCAATGCATCTGATCCCTCTTCATACCAATCTAGAGTTGACGCAAATTACTAGTATAAAATATAAATCAGCAAAGTTTCTTAAAACCAAAATTTGTGTCACAGTCTCAAAACTGTTAGCAACGACTGTAAATGCTAGAATTAGAGTGCATAGCTAAAATGAAATAATGGCTTTGCCTTAAAATGTAAAGTGACACTAAAACTTTAAAGGGATACTCCCACCTTAAACATTTCTGGCAAATTCACAGTATATGCTATAAATGATTGAAAAATACAGGATGCACCTCTGTGACCTACAATCATCTCTAGAAAGAGGAACATCTGACCTCTATACCGGAGGCGTATCTAGGGGGGTGGCAGCAGGGCATGTGCCCCGGGTTCAGGCAGCAGAGGGGTGGGGGAGATTTGCTATAGGGGGGCGAGATGTAGTGTAACAGGGTTGAGGATGATTTGAGGACACAAGTTTGGGGAGCAAGGAAAGGACCAGTGCAGAAACAATATGGGAAAAGGAGAAATTTGAAGAGTCAATATGAGGAATGAGGGGTGAGATGGGGGGTATGTATGGGGGGATGGGTACTGACACAGTATGGTGAGTGGGGGGGATGGGTGCGGACACAGTATAAGGAGCGAAGGAAAAATGTATGCGGACACAGTATGGTGGAGCAAGGGTGATGGGATGTGTTCGGACACAGTATGGGGAGTCGGGGGGATGTGTGAGGAGGCAGTATGGAAAGTGAGAGGGGAAACGTGTGAGGAGACTATTGAGGGGAGTAGTGTGAGGCGACAGTATGGAGGAAAAAAGTGTCAGTGGGCACAGAATAAAGACTGACTAGTCTGTGTGTGTGGGAGGGGGAGGGTAACATGTGGGAACAGTTTAAGGGCACAGCCAGGAAGGGACAGTATGCCAAGGAGGGGCATTATGATGAGGGGACATAGTATAGAGACTGGGCACTATTGGGGGACATATTGTGAGAGGACAGTGTGAAGAGGGGGCCCAATAGGGTAAGGAGAGGGCTGTGTGGAGAGAATGTACCATAAGAGGGACAGTGTGGGGGTCATATTTTGTGCAGATAATATAATGAGGGGCAAGTATTTATTCAAAGGCTCAGTGTAGGGCAGATATTTTTATTCAGGAGCATTATAATGACACTACTATATTTAAGGGCATCATGTGGGGATGTGCTGCAGAAGGCTAGAGAAGATGGAAATCTGCAGAGACGAGATGTGGATGAGAAAACTCATCATGGCATCTGGACAAGATGAAGAAAAGAAAGAGAAAGACTCCAGAGACGTCATTTATCAGGTACCTGGATGTAAATGTTTTTTTGTGATACTGACTATTTCTCATTTTTTTATTTATGTTAAGAGCATTAAAGGGGTTGTCCAAGTTTGTGATGAGCCTGCACTCATTCTATGTGACTGCAGACTTCTGAATTCTCATAGTGCACACTGCACGCTGTCAGGATTCTCTCATGCCGGTGATTTGCATACATGCGGTCACGTGCCGACTAGACATGCGTGGCCTCACTTGATAAAAATGAATTAAAAGAGGCCGAACACGTCCAGTTGGAATGTGGCCAAAAGTATACAAATCGCTTACTTGTGCAAGGAAGAATCCTAAAAGTGTGCAGCGCATGCGCTGTGAGAATTCAGAAGCCTGCAGTCACATAGATTGACTGCAGACTTTCATCTGAAACCTGGACAAGCCCTTTAATTATAAAATGAAGCCCTGTAGTATGCCAATCCTAACAGCTTGTAATATACTCACTGTCAGGATTCAGGCATCACATGGCCACTTCACTCATATGCGATTTTCAATCTTACGGTCACGTGACAACGAGCTTCTCTTCTTGCTTCTCTGTTTTTCACTGAACATTGAGATAATTAGGAAGAGCAGATCGTCGGCATGTGACTAAGTGTGCAAACAGCATATGTGCTGGGGGTGCCAAACTGAATTCTTGCCCAGGGTGCCAGAAAACCTAGATATACCTCTGCTCCATCCAACCCAATGATGTGGCCAGTGGATCTAGGTGGAAAATACATGTAGAGGTAGGAGTTGTAAAAACAGGCTGCTTGGAGGATTAAGCTGGTCTTAAACAGGATACCAATCTGCTAAACTCTGGTTTAGCAAACAGTGGTTTTTCCTTACTTTATCATAAACAAGTTTGACTGCGCATGCTTCTTTTCCTTCAGTGGGTAAAATAAGTATTTGATATACTGGCGATTTTGCAAGTTTCCCCACCTATAAAGAATGGAGAGGTCTGTAATTTGTATCATAGGTACACCTCAACTGTGAGAGACAGAATCTACAAATAAAAAAATAAATAAAATCACATTGTATAATTTTTAAATAATTAAATTGCATTTTATTGCAAGAAATAAGTATTTGATCACCTACCAACCTGCAAGAATTCTGGCTCTCACAGAACTGTTAGTTTTTCTTTAAGAAGCCCTCCTACTCTACACTCATTACCTGTATTAATTGCACCTGTTTGAACTTACCCATATAATAGACACCTGTTCACACACTCAATCACACTCCAACCTCTCCACCATCGCAAAGACGAAAGAGCTGTCTAAGGACACCAGGGAGAAATTGTAGACCTGCACAAGGCTGGGATGAGCTGCAGGACAATGGGCAAACAGCTTGGTGAGAAGGCAACAACTGTTGGCACCATTATTAGAAAATGGAAGAAACACAAGATGACTGTCAATCTTCCTCGATCAAGGGCTCCATGCAGGATCTCGCCTCATGGGGTAAGGATTATTTTGAGAAAGATCAGTGTGAAGAAACGGCACCAGGCGGGCCCCGCAGAATTCCACTGTCGCCGCTTCTTCCGGTGGACCCGCCTGACGTCACACTACGCCAGATGGAGCACGTGATACGGATCTACCTTTTGCACCAACATGACGTTCCGCACCCCCTCAAGGACGCGTAAGGTCAGATCGGCACAGTTCTACACCGTCACCTCCTGTCCACATGGGTACAGAGAGGCACCAGGGAGTGGGACAAGGTGGTCCACTCAGACGCTGACATGGCCCCACACTCTCCCACACTCCTGACAGGCTGAGAGGCTCTTTCACTACTCCAGTGAAGCAGAGACTTGTCGGCCTGGATAGAGCTGCCACCAGATTCTATTTGATATATCGGGCTAGAAACCAACATGGTAGTGTGCTCGTTGGACCGAACAACAGACGTAGGGTTCGTGGATCGAGATATAAGAACAGCCCAAGATTAAATTTTATATTTAATTGCCATAAGGGCTCACTAAACAATCTACTATATACACAAGGTTATACATATACAGTGATCAAGAAAGAAGGAATTGTGCGGTGTTAGTGAAGCGCTAGAACAACTAGACAGGGGATTAGGTTATAACACACAAACCTTTTATTGTTTAGTACGCTCTCTAATGCCACGACTCTGTCTAGTTGTTCAAGCGCTTCACTATCACCACACAATTCCTTCTTTCTTGATTGCTAATCTCCCCTGTGGAGAGCGGTGGAAGCTGCTCTGTTTACAACTAGCTTACTACAGGACCTGCCGTGATGTCATTGTGGAACGCCCACTTCGGTCACACGGTCCTGGTCATGTGACCGCTGAAGCAGACAGAAACTCCCTACAGCAGTTCCTGCTAAGCTGCGGTCATCTTACAGACTCCCACCTAGAAATGTTTTCCCTTGTTGTGCGGGGCTCCTTGGCACAACAGGACCAGGTGAGTGGTCACAACATCCTCCCCCTTCATTCCCCCCCCTCAAACCTCAGGCTCTTCACCATTGGCGCTCCAACTGCTTTTGTTTTCCATACATATACAGTGGTCAGAGTTACGAATACAAAAGCATGGTACATCAAGCATAACAGATCTTAAAGTCAGTTACCAGTAGATGGAAAGCATAGCTCGGGGGATGGGTGGCCATATGGGGAAGGTTGTGGGCCCTGCTTGGTTGCTGGACTTCTCCAACACTTTTTGATGTCACAAACTTCCTCAGGAAAAGACAATAGGCTTTTGGCTATAGAGACCTACAGAGACGTTCAAACTCTCTTAGAACTCCCACTCCCACACCCCCCCCCGGCTCAACTCCAAGTCTCCATCCTGTTCCTTCCTAGCTAAGAGACTCCAAGAACTAAAGTGGCCCATACCTAATTACTGGAAGGTCCCAGGGAACCGGTTCTGGTGTCAACGGACCCGGCCGGGCCCCTGCTACATGTGAAAACCAAACACACTGGTTTTAGGAGGTTCCAAAAGGCTGGGACGTGTATCTCCTCATCCCTACATGCTAGATTGGGCTAGGATGCAGTCTGGCATTCACTATCTCCCCCTGAGCTAGAAAATCCATTTTGTGAAGAGCTGGGACATATAGTTCTCCCACAACTCGGTATTGAAATATAGTACCTTAACAAAACAGCACATTAGTGAACAAAGGAAAGGATCATGGCAGGGAGCCTGCTTGTCAGCTCAGCTCACAGCTATAGAGGGACACTCTCACTGAAGCCCCCCTCCCTTCTCTCTTACAGCTGGGAGTCGGGATATGCTGTGCGTGGAAACCTGACAACCAGGGCACATGTGATTATTCTAGAATATTCTTCACAGTGAGGAATTAGCCCAGAACTCCACGGGAGGACCTGGTCAATGACCTGAAGAGAGCTGGGACCACAGTCTCAAACATTACTATTAGTAACACACTACGGCGTCATGGATTAAAATCCTGCAGGGTACACAAGGTGCCCCTGCTCATGCCAGCACATGTCCAGGCCCATTTGAAGTTCGCCAATGACCATTTGGATGATCCAGAGAGGCATGGGAAAAAGTCATGTGGTCAGATGAGACCAAAATAGAACTTTTGTATCAACTCCACTCGCCGTGTTTGGGGGAAGAAGAAAGAGGAGTACAACCCGAAGAACACCGTCCCAACCATGAAGCATGGTGGGGAAAACATACTTTAAGAGTGCTTTTCTGCAAAGGGGATAAGACGACTGCACTGTACTGAAGGAAGTATGGATGGGGTCATGTATGGCGAGATTTTGGCCAACAACCTCCTTTCCCCAATAAGAGCAGTGAAGATGGGTCGTGGCTGGGTCTTCCAGCATGACAATGACCTGAAACACACAGCCAGGGCAACTAATGAGTGGCTCCGTAAGAAGCATTTCAAGGTCTATTGAACCCAATAGAAAATCTTTGGAGGGAGCTGAAACTCATTGCTGCCCAGCGACAGCCCCCAAACCTGAAAGATTTGGAGAAGATCTGTATGGAAGATTTTTCCAAAATCCCTGCTGCAGTGTGTGCAAACTTGGTCAAGAACTACAGGAAACGTCTGACCTCCGTAATTGCAAACAAAGGTTTCTGTACCAAATATTAAGTTCTGTTTTTCTATTGTAGCAAATACTTATTTCATGCAATAAAATGCAAATTAATTATGTAAAAATCATACAATGTGATTTTATGGTTTTTATTTTTAGATTCTGTCTCTCACAGTTGAAGTGTACCTACGATAAAAATTACAGACCTCTCCATTCTTTGTAGGTGGGAAAACTTGCATAATCGGCAGAGTATCAAATACTTATTTTCCCCACTGTATATTTGTCAAGACTCATGAGAAGGAAAGTCTAGAGTCTGCAAAGCACATTGCTGGCCTATAGATTTGCAAGTTTGATCAACTTACTTGACTAGTTGTTGACGCTGTCCTTGGGTTCATTACAACGTTAAGGAGGAAGAATTTGTTTAATGCCACAGCTGTGGGTTGCTGCAGAGACTGGAGCAGCGTGGGAATGGGGAAAGGTAAGTAGTTTTCTTTATTTTATCAATGTATGTTTGTGTGGGTTGACATTCTGTGTGTGGTGATATTCTATGTGTGGTGATATAGCAAATTCTGTAGAAAATATATTGTGAGCAAGGAGTCTGCTGTACATCGCCTTAAGTGTATTGCTTAAGTGTAGAAATATGAATTATACCTGAATTGAACCTGAAGGGAACAGAAGGTGGTAACTGGATACTGGGACACTGTAAACAATGTTTGTGTTTGTTTTCACTCTCACCCCCTTAATCCTTCACTTTTTACAACCACCTCTAATCCCTACACCTAGTAAGGAACTAGTCATCTCTCCCTCTATCCTCCCCATTCATCTCACATCTCAGAACTATTCCTCAACATTCAATCCTTTGTCTCCAAACACGGACAGCCACCTCATGCTCTCTCCTGCTCCCACCTACTAACACTTTTTCTGCTCCTCTTCACTACTGGCAATATCTCCCCAAATCTTGGCCCTCCTCCCCACATCCCCACAGTCACCTCCACCTCCTATCCACGATCTATCACAACCTTTCTAACCTCATACACATCCCCCAGCGCCAACTTCCCCAGTGCCACTAAAAGGAGCTCTATGGAACGCTTGCTCCGTCTGCAACAAACTTTCCTACATCCATGATCTTTTCATCGCTAACAAACTTTTCTTCCTCAGCATTACCGAAATCTGGCTCACCCTCTCTGACACAGCCTCTCCAGCTGCACTTTTGTACGGTGGATTACACTTTTCCCACACTCTCTGCCCCATTGGCAAGCATGGTGGAGGAGTAGGTTTTCTCCTGTCAGATAACTGCTCGTTCACCTAAATCTTACTGCCACCCTCCATTACTGTCCCCTCTTTTGAGGTGCACTGTGTGCGCATTTACCCCGCCTCCAACCTCCAACTGGCCGTCATTTACCGCCCCCCAGGACCAGCCACCTCCTTCTTAGACCATTTCACTACCTGGCTACTTCATTTCCTTTTCGCTGACATCCCCACTATCATCATGGGTGTCTTCAACATTACCATCGACACTTCGCTCTCAGCTGCCTCTAAGCTTCTTTCCCTCACTTCCTCCTTCGGCCTTGCTCAATGGTCTTCCGCAGCCAGTCACAAAGATGGCCACACTCTGGACCTCATCTTCACTCGCCTCTGTTCCCTATCTAACCTCTCTAACTCACATTTCCCTCTTTCTGACCACAACCTAATTACATTTTCTACCCTCTCCTCTCCAGGGCTACAATCCCCAACCCACAAACTTGCACACCCTCGCAGAAATCTTAAACACCTTGACCTAGGCTCACTCTCTGAATCCCTTCTCCCTCTTACAGACATTAGTTCTTTACATGATGCAAATGCTGCTGCTGCTTTATACAACACCACAACAGCTGCAGCTCTCAATTCGGTCGTCGTCACATTCTGTTCAAGATTATTGTAATTATTTTTGTATGTATACCCCTTTCACATGTAAAACGCCATGGAATAAATGTCGCTATAATAATAAATAATAATAATATACTATGTGTGCGGAATATATCATGGGGCCATCATACTGTGTGTAGGGTGATATCGGACTATCATAAAGTGTGGGGACTGTGGGGGTGATCAAACTATGAGTAGGCTTATGGGGGTTATAATGTGAAGAGCAGTGTAGTGGTCATTATACTGTGCGGAAGACTGTGTGGAGCCATCATACTATGTAGGGGCTATCTTGGGGTCATTATACTGTGTAGAGTGCTGTGGGGGCCTCATATTATGTGGAGGGCTGTGTGGGGGCCATTATATTTTGTGGAGGTCATTATACATTATGTTGGGCTGTGTGAGGACATCATACAGTGTGGATGGCTGTGTGGGGGGACATTACACTGTGCAGAGGGCTGTATTGGAGTTGTTATACTGTGTGGAGCACTGTGGGGGCCATTATACTGTGTAACGGCCCTTATACTGTGTGGATGGCTATTTGGGGGTCATCATACTATGTTTTGGGACTGTGGGGCCATCATACTGTGTTGTGGGATTGTGGGGGCCATCATACTGTGTTGGAGGCACTGTGAGTATCATAATGTATGTGGGGGAACTGTGGGGACATAACTGTATTGGAGGGATCATACTGTCATGTGGAGGAATTCACTATGGGGGTATCCTACTGGGCTTGGAGGGCATTTTTGTAGGCATCATACTTTATGAGGGCCAAGAAAGGTGCATCGTACTAGGCTTCAATAGGGGAAAAATAAGTTTGTAAGTGCCACAATACATGTTCCTCTCTCAGTCTTTAAAAGTTGGGAGATACACCCTTCTTTACTATGCCTATGAGCTATGACCTATTCCATTGAATTTTTTTTTTGGGGGGGATGGGTTGGGGGGTTAAATTAGGACTTTTGCTATGGGGCCCAATGGTGCCTGTGTAATTAACTTGAACTGTAAACTGGTCAGACAAATCAAGTTAGACTTTTGTTGCTAGGGATACACTTCTTCAAGGGAAACGATCATTAGAAAATGAGCTATTGTTTAAATAAGGAATTTGTGTTAAATATATATTTTCTTAACATTTTCTGCAATGTTTGTTTTGAATAATTTTCACACTGGACAATTATGATTGGTGGATCCTGTGTTACCAGCTGTGTATAGAGTTGTTACCTGTTATTTAAGCTTCCTGATTGATGATAAAAAAAAACTGCTATAAACTGCTCCTGAAAAGATAGTCAACATTGTTCTAAAAAAACACAGTAGCCACTGTGACATTTGCAGGATTACTATTTATTTTAAATGACTGGGATAGAAAAGAAATCTGACAAAAATGTAAAAAAAAACAAGCAACACAATAACATGATTTAAATGATCGTTCACTTCTGATGTTAGCTTCCCTTTAACAAACACAATTTTTAAGCAGCATGTCTTTACTAACTTGTGTATTTGACATTGCACAGTTTTTTTAGCTTACATCAGAGCTGCCCCTAGAAATGGGTTAAATGGGTTGACATTTCCCTAGCTTTCCCTAGCTTCTATAGTTTCCAATTAAAAACATTGATTGGGCTCACACCCCCTTCTCCAATAACTTCATTGGGGGAGGGGTGGCTGGTCCAATTCTCCATGGAGTCACTGAGTATTCCATGAATATATTGTATTAGTTTGAGATGGTACAATACCCTTTTAACCTTATTTTGAAAAGGTAGAGGGACCATTTAAAATAATATAAAAACATTCTCTGAAAATGAATCCTTGATAAACAATTACTGTGGGGGAAATATAAAAAAAACATCTGATGTAAGACCACAGCCATCAAGATATTCTGACATAGTCAGTGCTAACAATTGAAGAGAAATCCTAATTTAAAGGGGATTTACACAAAAAATGTAACAATTGTGTATTCTTAAACTACAGCGATATTGACATATTTTTGTTTTATTGCTGCAGTCATAACTTAATAGTGACAAAACGTGCATCATATTGGTTTTCAGTTTGGAATTAGCTTTCAGTAGTTTGACAAAGTAACTGGCAAAGTACTGGAGGGAAGATGTGTAGCACTGAGATTGTTAGCTCCAGTAATACAAACATAGAAAAAATGTTGCAGCACACGAAGTACAGAGAGGGGTTAATCAGCCATCTTAGTGCTAGGGTGATTAAACACCTGTAGAAAGGGAGGAGGTCAGAGGATAAATTCCCAGCCATTTGGGGTGGGGTGAGTTTGGAGTCACAAGCTCTGGAGCTGTGATGTTCATGTTAAGGAAAGCTAAACCTTGGGTAGTTTTGTTCCTAAAGCGGGTGGTTTCCCGTAGCAACAAGGACTGTGCCATATGTTATGTTTTGTTTTCCTGTTAGGCCTGGAAGGCCATGTTTGTTGTACTAGCGTTGCGGTAGTTTATCCCGAACTCTTAATAACCACAGAAGATTTAAAGAGACAGTGTTCATGTGTCTACCTCTATGTGCAACCAAGTGAGCGGATCTACCACAGTAGCTGATAGTAAAATTGTCATCTGACACTTATTAATAAAACATGCTGACAATTATCAAACAGAAGTTTTAGTTGCTGAGAAGCCATTTTAAAGGTGACAACAAATATGTCTGCCGTTCCTGACTTCACACTAGTTCCCTGGATCAACTATGTGCAACAACACAGTAATGTTATTACATCAGATTGCAGCTTTTACCATTTGGGTGGACATTATTATTAAGGGGATGCAATGATAGAAATGTGTCTTGTGACATTTGCGGGGGTGACAGTCATCAGGGTGTAATCTTATGTCATGGGTGTGATTTTATATCATGTATGTACCTTTCATGCTTCATATGGGCGACTTCTTCTTTTGATTGCTTTAAAACTTCCTTCGTTGTTTCCAGTTCATTTTCCAAATGGTGCGTTCTCTTTCTGAAATGTTCTCCTGTCCTCCTTACTTCTGTGATCTCTTCCTGTAACTGCTTGCACTTCTGTTGAGAATCTGTCACTGCCTCATTGTTCTCCTTTAGATCCTTTTTAAGTCTAAAAGATTAAAGAATAATGGATACAAAATGAAAGGAATGGCATAAATACATGTCACCTGCAGTCGCGAGCCATCTTGTTCAGATCAAATACATTTATATGGCAGTGATGAGACTGAAAACTGTGAGATAAGAAACTAACATTCTTCACGTTTTAACTAATATTCATAAAAAAAAAAACCGGTTTCTGCTGTCACAATATTTCTGACCAGTTAAAGGGCAGTTGACACGTCCGTCATGCCGTCCTGTCTGAGGGTAGCATAAGATAGTGACAGACATACTGACAGACATACTGATTCAAGGTTGTTCTTTGTGAAGCGTTGTTTGCTTGTTAGTGCAGACTTCTTCACAGACTGCACAGCGCTCCTGTTCTCAAAATAGCTGCTGATGAAGGAGCATGTGACCAAACATGACCATCGGATCCTCCAATTGAAAGACACTGTGCAAGAGAAAGCCATTTTTAAATAGGAAGAGGCTGATGGACAGGTCTGGTCACAAGCTCGTGGAGAACCTGTAATACTTGCAGCATATAGAAGTAAGTTCCACAAAGTCAAGTCAACTTTTAAAGATGGCCCTCTGAGAGGATTTGTATGGTGGTGCTTAAAAACATGCCCCACACGCACACTAACAATTTTTTATGTCGTGCTGCTCCATGGCTCTTCTATGCCCATTGAATTGGCTTTACAATGCAGGGACGAAACAACAATGTCACACAAGAAAAATCTACCATAAGTACTGGAAGACTCTGGGAGGTTTCAGAGGTTCTTGGGTGATTTGACAACGCTTCCCCTTATTCTGAAAGTCTCCTTGACATTCTGGGAGAGTTGGCAAGAGCCATACACAAATACTCCAACAATCCTGCCATTTTAGTGGGCTTTAACAGTTGTTTCTTTACCTTATTTGAGTGGCACCCATGAGCTTAGAAATCATACATTACCTGTTTTACCACATAAGATCAGACAGGGTGAGTTTAAAATATATATATTTTTCTTTTTTTGTGGGACTTAAAAATGTTGAGTAGTGAAATTTATTTATTTATAAAGTAATTTTTACTATATATAGATACATATATACCGTACTCTTAAAGGGGTTGTTTGGTCGAAATCGATAAGTCTGCAGTCCCTCTGAGTGTCTGAAGACTTATGAATCCCCCCAGCACACACACTGTGCACTACAAGGATTCACTGGTTTCTGAGCAGGGACTGGAGGGTATGTATGCGGACTTATCAATTTGGACCGGGCAACCCCTTTAAGTACATTTACAAGGGAACATGCTATATTTATATCTAGTTGGGATTAAACAAAAGCTAAATTGTTAATTGCTAAAACAGGGTATACTTTAGTCATCACTCAGATGAGGCAGCAAAATCCTGGTGCCAGTTTCTCTTTAAAGGTGTAGTTCACTAATTGGACAACCCCTTCTGAATCCCTATGTTTCACCCCAGTAAAATAATAACACTTATACTCCCCTCTGATGACTGCGCCATTACAGCGGTGTCGGAACTGGCTCTCCCGAAGATTGCTTGACATTGTTTTGGCACTCGATCCCAGCGGCCAATCAGTGCTGGCTTCACTTTCTCCTTCTTTGGACAATCAAGACTTCCAAAGAAGGTGAGAGAATAGTGCAGCTTTCACTTCTTCTGAATGTTAATTACATCCATAGAAGAGGAGAGTGAAGCCAGCGCTGATTGGAGGCAGGGATCGCGTGACATAGCAATGTCACGCAATCCCCGGGAGAGTCGACACCAGTGGAACGGCGCAGGCATCGGACGTGAATATAAGTGTTATTATTTACTGGGAAGAATCATGTGGATTCATAAGGGGCTGTCTGAGTAGTGGACAATCCCTTTAACTTCCTTTGTACTTCATATCTAAGCATAGTGATATAGAAAGATCTCTTCACAAGAGGTTGCAAGTTAGTGCAGCACCTACCTCAACAAAGGGATTAGAAATGTATCCAACCTCGTCACATTTTAAGTAACTAAGGATGCAGGGTCATTTGTTTTAAGAAAGGGAAAAATATGGCGATATGTGTTATCATCAACTGATTACTTATGTCAATGACCTTTCACACTGAGTTGGTTTATATTCAGGCTTCAATACTCCCTTATTTCTAAGATTAAATGCACACAAAGATCTACGCTTACTTTAGTATTATTGCTTCTTTATCAAATTCCATTCCTTGAAGTTTATTATGGAAGTCATTTGCTTCTTTGGTTTTAATTCTAAATAAAAAAAAAAGATAAGTGTAATGAATATCAATACATCATATACAGTCCAACCATGGTGATCAATTAGCGGTCTAAAGAGACACATGTAAAGTACCTAATGTTCCTTAATGCACAATGGCCTTAAAGGGAACCTGTCACAGTGAAAATGTTGTTTAATAATTTGGCACCATGTTATACAGCAGAAGAATCCGAATAAATTGATACATAGTTTTGTGGTAAAAAATTCAGTATTACTTGTGATTTATTAATTGAAATCCCTGCTTATTCTTGGCTCAGTGGTCCAGTGCGCAGCCTGCGAGTAGCAGAAAGCCTTCCCTATATGAATATGTATACGTAGATGCCAGTCACTGATGAGGACTGCCCTCTGGACATACGAGCCAAGAATGAGCAGGGATTTCAGTGAATGAAATGCAAGATATACTGAATCTATTGTCACAAACCTATATACTTTCCAATGATACACTCCTGCCCAATCTGACGGCGGGTGTGGAGAGACACAACTGCACACTATGTGGCACAATTGTCGAGGCAACAAAACTATACACAGCGAGTATTGTACAAGAGTTCTAATTATTAGAATACATCAATGCACAATACCAACAGGGCATGAGATGGGATTTGGACGTCTGCGTCAGGAATATTTCTACCAAAAAATAAATCAATCCAGAATGTTGGACCTAAAAATTACAAGGTGATAAAGGGTTGAAACTGACATTAATCATCTAGACAGAAATTTGTATTCTTAGCAAAAGAAACAACTACAGAATCACAGAAGAAAAAAAGAAGTCAGTATAAAAGGAGATGGAGTTGTGGAGCTGAAACGCGTTGCATGGAGTTTATACCTCTATTTTTATGCCTGTTTGTGTTTTTTTATGCTTCCTAGTAAAAATAAAATACTCATTGAATCTACAATATGCTGGAACCACTTTGTAATCCATATGAACTCCCCCAACTGGTAGCGGCCAAGGCGCAGGAATTTTCCCAGGACTTAATGTTAATTATTTGCGTGGATGCCTAAACATCACAAAACACTTCTGAGTGGTTGTTGCAGCTTTTTCCTCATTCACTCAGACCTATACCATATGTTGACCCCCATTTATGTGCCCGCTTGCTGAATAACCAAGGTGAGCGGCTCCGTGGTGAATTGGTACAAGCATGGGGTTACAAATCCATCTTGAATTTATTGCATTAGAAGAAGCCATGTTTCTCTTTTTTTTCTCTATCCAATCTAACATAAAAGGAGACAAAGTCACTTTAAATCCTTGTGGATTTTTATAGGCAATGTTTCAGATCCAAAAGCATTTGTCAAGCAAAGGCAACTCATATCATTCTTTGTCCCCAATCGGCCAGAGAATCTCTTTTCTGTATGTCAGACACCACTGGTGTTAGACATTAATAAGGACATCCATAAGATTTCCATAAATGGTTAAACTAGCAGGTGCTAACAGCTCCCATCACAGATCACCACACTGTCATTTTTCTGTATGTTTTCAGCAATTTGTTACCATCTTTTCGGTTAGCCATTAAAAGGTATCAACCACTGAGGACTCTCAAATCTAAATATTTTGCTGGATGGTAGGCACCAGTATACAGACCTACCCCCAATGACAAAACTCTGGCTATGGGAGCAGCACCCCTCAATCACTAATTTAAGCACACTAATGTACCCATTTTTAGACATCCGTTAGATGTTGACACACCTGTCTCATCTTAAAAGAGTTTTCTCAAAAGAAACCCAGTCTTTATCCTCTTTAGTGAATATAGCCATTACAGAGGGAGTCCCCCACCTTGAGAATCCCCTGCCTCGGCCAAAAAGGAGGGCTGCTCTGTAGGTAAATTTCTGCTTGGTTGGTGCAGAAATTTAGACCCAGAGGGATCAGGTCATAACCTCAATAGACGATTTTTGTAAGGGATTGTCTCCATTTAAGGTATTTAAAACAAACACAATTTCCATCAGTAAATGTAAGATCTGTAATGATATTTATCGAACATTTACAGGGCCGTATTAAATACCTTATTAGTGTTTTAAAACCAGACTACATATTTGTAATATAAAGCATGGTAAATGACAATGTAATTGGATATCACTCTTGTATTAAAAGAAACAAATTTCTATCACTCTCACAATCAAGGTAAGTAGGACGTTTCGGAGAGCCGCGTGCAGCTGCAGAATGACCCAGATAGGCTGATGTCATCACAATGAATACCGTAATTACAAAGGAAGATTTATGAAGGCTGTTGCCTCACTGTATAATTATAGAAACATATATCGTTTTCTTTTTGGTCCAGGTGAAGAAAAGTACAAGGGGATTTACAATATTGAAGACGCTTGACATATTAGTGCTAGCTTTTTTTGACAATATTAAAGGGGTAACCCGGCTCCACGTTCTTTAACAGGTGAGCAGGGCAGAAGATGTCACAGCTACAGATCCATGATGTCTGCCGCTAACACATCGGACCTGGCAGATATCTGTAAACATGACATGGGGGGGAAATGAGCGGCCCTGTATTACCCCTTTTAAGGAAATGATGGGACAGCTGTCCTATCACTTTAAATTATAGCAAGTAGGCATCTGTACATTGAAACAATATTCATGAGCTATTGGGCAGCGTGGTGGCTCAGTGGTTAGCACTGCAGCCTTGCAGCACTGGGGACCTGGGTTCAAATCCCACCAAGGACATCTGCAAGGAGTTTGTATGCTCTCCCCGTGTTTGCGTGGGTTTCCTTTGAGTTCTCTGGTTTCCTTCCACACTCCTCCAAAGACATACTGATAGGGAATGTAGATTGTGAGCCCCAATGGGGACAGCGATGATAATGTATGTAAAGCGCTGTGAAATCAATGGCACTATATAAGTGAGTAAAATAAATAAATAAATTTAAATGTTCAGACCAGCTTAAGTTAGGGGTAAGAAAAACCTGTCCTTTAACTATTTTTACTGAAAAGCTGCCATATTAGAAACCAGTAATTTTATTGATTCACAGACACTGTGATTTCTTTCTAAGGAAGGTCCATCACATCTACAACGAAAAAATAAACAACTTTGCACTGGTTGTATTTAAAAGTCTCCTATTGTTTTGTAAATACAGCTCCTATGAAGAACTATGTATCTCCATGGTAACAGACTACAAACACTATGTAGTCAGAATCTGCAAATGTATGTTAATATTAAGATGACAGATAGAAGGCAATATGGAAGCAGGATCAGACAACACAGAGAATTGTTTTGTCATCAGTTACCATCAGAACTCACAAGTCTGCGCAGACTCCCATTGTGGCTGCTGAGATCCCCCATCAGCAGTACAGTATCAGCCATAAGTCTATGAACATCTCCTGATGTGAACATTACAGAATGAATAGAACACCTTCAGATTGTATTCTGCACTCTGAATGTGAATGTGTGACCATTGGAGGAAAAAAATTCTTCTGGTTATATCTACAGCTGTCGATAATCAGTGTTTTTCACCTCTTTCTTTCTTCCCTAGGGCGGAAAACAATTTATCTTAGCTCAGCATCACTAGGATATTAGAGAAGTGGAAGTTGAGTATAGGTATTTTAATCTATTATAATAAAGTATTGCATTTTAGTATCTTAGCCCACTTTTGAGTCAGTGATAGTGAACTGATTTGCTAGATAAAATTATCCCCCGTTTGGGTAATCTGTAGTTTCTAGGTTTGTCCACAGAACAACAAAAGGCAGGAAAAACACATGTAAAAATATAAAAAGAAAATGATCAAATAAGCCATGACACGAATTTCAAACCTAAGCTTTTACTTACTCTTATAGGGAATCGGTCACCAAATTTTTGTCACCTAATGTGAGAACAGCATGATGTAAGGCCAGAGACCCTGATTCCAGTGGTCACTTATTGAGCTGCTTGCTGTAGTTTTATTAAAATTATTATTTTATCAGTAGGAGATTATCACTAGAGAACTAGTAAACCTATTGACATGTAGTTCTCCATATTCATGAGCTCTGTATAGCCCCACCTGCACCACTGATTGGCAGCTTTCTGCCTATGCACAGTGTAATAATAATAATAATAATAATCTTTATTTATATAGCGCCAACATATTCCCCAGCGCTTAACAATTCAGAGGTTCATATACAAGAATCATAAGTAACATAGCTAAAGATAATACAATAATTACAGCAAAAATAATGACGACCCTGCTCGTAAGAGCTTACAATCTACAATGAGGTGGGGGTGACACAAAGTACAGGGGCTTATTTACAATGATGTTCCAGCCATCTTGAGGGGATGAGGGATAGATAAAGGCTGCGTGAGCTCATCACCAGCCAGTATCTGTAGTGCTTTTTGGTTCGGTGGAGAGTTGTGTTTGGAGAAGTAAGGGATGGGCTATATAAGAGGACTTCGATTAGGGAATGTGATAGGCTGCCCTAAACAGGTGTGTTTTTAGGGAGCGCATAAAACTGTGTAAGTTGTGGTTCATCCTAATTTCTTGGGGTAGAGCATTCCAGAGAATAGGTGCAGCTCGGGAGAAGTCTTGAAGCCGGGAGTGGGAGGTACGGATTAGTGTGGATGTTAGTCGAAAGTCGCTTGCGGAGTGTAGAGAACGAGTAGGCTGATAAACAGAAATGAGGGAAGAGATGTAGGGGGGTACCACACTATGGAGAGCTTTGTGGGTGACAACAAGCAATTTAAATTGTATTCTATAATTCATGGGCAGCCAGTGAAATGACTGGCACTGGAGGAGTCTGAGTAACAGTTAGCCAAATAGATGACCCTGTCTGCAGCATTAAGGATGGACTGGAGAGGGGAAAGTCGAGTGAGGGGGAGGCCAATTAATAGAGAGTTACAGTAGTCAAGGCGGGAGTGGATCAGGGCAACAGTGAGGGTTTTTGTTGTTTCCAAGGTGAGAAAGGGGCGGATTCTAGAGATGTTCTTCAGGTGCAAGCGACAAGAGCGGGCAAGAGATTGTATAATGAAGGTGAAGGAGAGATTGGTGTCAAACACAACGCCCAGACAACGCGCCTGCTGGCTCGGCATTATTGTGGTGCCACACACGGAGAGAGAGATGTTAGATTTAGGGAGGTGAGTAGACGGCGGGAGCAGAAGAAGTTCAGTTTTGGAAAGGTTGAGTTTCAGGTAGAGAGCGGACATTATGTTAGAAACTGTGGCCAGACAGTCACTGGTGTTCTGTAGTACAGCGGGGGTAAGGTCGGGGGATGAGGTGTATAGTTGTGTGTCATCAGCATAAAGATGGTACTGAAAACCAAATTCACTGATGGTCTGTCCAATTGGGGCTGTGTTGAGAGAGAAGAGAAGAGGGCCAAGGACTGAACCCTGAGGAACCCCAATAGTGAGAGGAAGGGGGGAAGAAGTGGAGCCAGCGAACGATACACTGAAAGAGCGGTCAGATAGGTAGGAGGAGAACCAGGAGAGGGCAGTGTCCTTTATGCCGATTGAGTGGAGCATAGAGAGTAGGAGGTGATGGTCAATGGTGTCAAAGGCTGCAGAGAGGTCAAAAAGAATGAGCAGAGAGTGGTCACCATTACATTTTGCTGTCAGAAGGTCATTGGTTACTTTGATGAGTGCAGTTTCTGTAGAATGTAGGGGGCGGAAGCCGGACTGTGATGGGTCTAGAAGAGAGTGAGTGGAGAGGTAACTGGTAAGGCGGGAGTAGACCAGGAGCTCCAAGAGTTTAGAGATGAAGGGAAGATTGGAGACTGGTCTGTAGTTGTTTGTGCAGGAAGGGTCAAGGAAGGTTTTTTTTAATAATGGAGTAATGATGGAGTGTTTGAAGGAGGAGGGGAAGATACCAGAAGAGAGGGAGAGGTTGAAGATTTTAGTTAGGTGAGTAGTGACGACTGAAGAAAGAGATGTAAGGGGATGGGGTCAGTGGTGCATGTAGTGGGATGAGAAGAAGAGAGGAGCCTGGAGACTTCGTCTTCTGTCTTCTATGACTGGGTCAAATGTAGAGAGTGATCCAGAGGTGCTGTAGGGAGGGATGGGAGTCATGGCACTTGGTGGCTGGGAGCTGATTTCCTGACGGATGGTGTCTATTTTCTGTGAAGTAGGACGCCAAGTCCTCGGCACAAATGTCCATGATGGGGGCCTGCGCTTTAGGAGTGAGTGAAAGGTATCGAAGAGTTTTTTGGGGTTGTTGGATAGTGAGGACATCAGGGTGGTGAAGTAGGTCTGTTTGTCGAGGTGAAGGGCAGAGTTATATGTTGTTAACATAAATTTATAGTGAATAAAGTTTTCTAGTGCGCGAGTTTTCCTCCATAGGTGCTCGGCACTTCTAGCGCAACGCTGGAGAAATCGGGTTTGCGGTGTGAGCCAGGGCTGTTTTACTCTGTGTTTAGAGGTTCTGAGGGTGAGGGGCACTACTTGGTCCAGCGTGCTTCTGAGAGTGTTATTGTAGTGGTTTACACAGGAAACTGTCAATCAGTGGTGTAGGTTATACAGAACTCAGCATTCAGGAAACTGATATAGATGCAGCAAAGAAAACAATTTTTAATCAAAACTTCAGCACCCAGTAAGTGACACATCGATGGAATAAGGGTCCCTACATTACGCTGCTCTCAGATGAGATAGTAAAAACCTGGAGACAGATTCCCTTTAATTGTCACTGTAGCAAATGTACATTATAGTCACATTATAATCATACAATAATGTTAAAACCTCTAGTTATCTTGCAAGGTACATTATCATAAATTATACAATCAGTGATGCCACTGGTGGGTTTTATATGGGTAGTTACTGGAAAGAAAATCACTCAAATAGATGGCTCTTATGAGAATGCTAGGACTAGAATATTGTATTACCGAACTAGTCATTACTGACAAAAGATGTGACTCAGAACAACGTATGCTATGACTGATGGGAGCATCATCACACTTCACAAGGGCCAATTATAGCATGCACTTATTCCTCACATGCAACAATCATTCTAAGCTAAAGCCCACGTACATACAGCAGACATACACACTGGTAATCATTCACAAAGATGTTGCTCCAGAATGATTGTACTTGTCCCAGGCATTTATCCCCCCTATAAGCCGCAGTCACTATTGGCATCTAAGCAGTTAGAGGCCTCACTGTATCTAACTTCTTAGATGCCTCTGTCATCTCATTCCTCACCCCGTAAACAATCCACGTTATTGGGGTATTATAACCCAATAGGACACCTGTCAGCATTACATCAACAGTCACAATATACTGCAATACAGGATT
Organism: Phyllobates terribilis; assembly: GCF_046119375.1. Lineage (NCBI taxonomy): Eukaryota > Metazoa > Chordata > Amphibia > Anura > Dendrobatidae > Phyllobates > Phyllobates terribilis. The sequence continues at coordinate 263,247,283 of NW_027362763.1, read as the reverse complement.
GTTCAAGTGTATTATATGAGTTAAACCAAAACAAGTGTTGTTTAAGTGTTTTTATTGAGCAAAAATCATAAAATATATAAAAAATATCACTGTAATCAAACTGCCCAATAAAATAAAGTTGGCATGTCAAACTGCACGATAAGCAACGCAAGAATAAAACCAACATTGCTGATATTTTCATTATTTTCCTCCAAAAAAAAGAATAACAGATTTTGAATACATCAGATGTACTGATGTACTCAAGTGCTTCCTCTGTTCAAAGAAATCAGTTTCCTCTATTCAAAGGATTTGTCTCAAACGCTATGGAGCCAGTGGTCAGTGATGAATATTGAGGTTTGCAGCGATTCAATATTTATGGGAGATATATTTTCAGTGTTGTAGGGATGGGACGAACATAACGCATTTACTCACAACCCTGTAAGGCCAGCCAAAAACCTCCTACTTAGCATTGGGTCAAATGGATGATGCTATTCATGCCATGTTTCATCTCTATAGAAAGGTAAAATTGTGCTAGGAAACATGACAAAGTTATCTCCCACCTGGGACCTCCAGGGGAAAAGACATCCTGAAAGTTGGGGGATCTCATAAAATTCTAAAAGACCTAGCACACTGCACAACCAGCCCCCAAATGAGCTCAACAATGGGAGGTCTGTGGGCGTAACCTTAGTCTAATAGAAATCCAAGTTTGGGTTTTGGTCATTTGTCAGTCCTGGAAGGTACAACTTGCTGTAGTTATGTCCATTTCCCTAAGGAGTTCCTCCCTCCGCTAAGATCAGAGCCATTTCTGTGACACAAGTTTAGTACTTTTCTTTTATTATGCCTTTTATTTTATTTCATTGTATTTACTGTATGGTTTTGTTCCCATTTTCTAATATCTTTGTATCTTTTTTTGTAAACATGGCCTACCTTTCTGGATTAAATGGATAAAATTTAATAGCTTTGTTTCTCTCGCTCTGTAATCACACCCCTGAAGCCATAACCCACCTGTAAAGGTGTCCAATTGGCCTGTCTAAACGATTAGTGGTGGCAGCTAGTGTGATTGTGGAGTTGGCAGTGACCGTATCGGGGTATACATGTATATTCCATGCGTTGGAATTGGAGGTGTACAGGATATGTAGTTGCGTCCTTTGACAAACTGGCTGCAGCGGTGGGATCTGCGCAATTCCCCAGCTTTTATCCATGACAAAGGGTGCTAAAATTTAGCATTTTGCAAAATTGTAGTTGATTTTTTTTATATATTAAAGGGAACCAATCACATGCTATTAACCGGCAGATCCTGCCCAGCACTGGCACGTAGAGCCCCGCTGCCTTGAGGAAATTAACTTTATGCCTCCCGGCAGAATTCAGCTTCCAGTCAAGGAGGGAGGCTGAGCGAGCTGATAGTGCCGGGGGCGTGGTTTCAGCTGCCGCTCTCTATATACAAAGCAATGATTGAACTTGTGCCGGCACCGCCCCCGTGAAGCTGAACGCTGATGGGAGGAATAAAGTTAATTTCCATTCAGCACCATGGCTTCAAGTGTGGGCGCCGGCCGGGCAGGTTCTCAACGTGATTAACCTGCAGATTAACCCCATATCTGCAGGTTAGTAGTGTTTTTTCACGAAACAGGTTCCCTTTAATTAAACTGTATCTCAATCCCTTTTTCTTTTATGAGCCAAGATTGTTGTAAAAATTATAAAAAAGACATACTCACCTACTGATACCTGCTGCTCCTCTTTACTGACACACGACTACTGTAGCAAATCAAGGGCCACAGACGTGACCGACGCATCACTGGAGAGGTGGGAGTACAGTATATTGGTGTAAAAACCAGCAGAAAAAATGTAGTGGAGAAAAAACGTTTTTGCATATGGAAATGGGGCCTTAGAAAGCTAGGTTAATTTGTCCCATTATGATAAATTCATCTAATAATTAGCAATCGTGGCCTTCGGAAGTTCAGTATTGGGGTGTATTTACATGTCATACATGTTACCAGTGCCACAGTGCTCTATTGCGCAGGCACCAGGGAGTCACTGTGGACTCCCTGGCTCCTGCGCAATAGAGCACTGTGGCACTGTGCTCAGCCAAACGGGCCCGGGAGGAAACAAAGCGCGCTCCCTGTGAGCCGCGCTTTGCGCATGCGCCGGGAGGTGAGGGGAAAAATCGCACGTCACAGGGCCCTGTGATGATCGGGGAGGGGGGGAAATATGGTAAACGTGGACATAGGTGGGGAATTGGTGGAATAATAAGCAGACGGGCGGGGATAGCTTGGCGTCCAGGGGACACCAATCCTGTGAAAAACCAAGGAGATAAAATTATATTTCTCTGCATTCAGACCTCTACTATGGGCCATACAGGTGAGTATAGATTTACTTTTCTATACCCTGTATGCCCATAGTAGAGGTCTGATAACTCCAAAGTGGTGACGGATTCCCTTTAACTCTTTGAAGCAACAGGCTTCACCACAGTACAGTCTATTAAAGCAGGCACATTAATGTCAGTCTCTTCAGTAGCATAATTCAGCATAGAATAGATCTCTTAGCAGCACACTTCTATGCATACACAACCACAGGCTTTTACTTCACATGGACACAATAGTGCACAGCATTATTTATCCTGCATGGAGATGGAGGGGAGGGGGTTTGATGAAGGAGATGATCAGGGCCGGCGTCAGCACCCTGCGCACCCGGGCAAGTGTCGGGGCACTGAGCAGGCGGGGGGCCCACCGTCGGGTCGGGCACCCCGGCGCGCTATGGGACCCATGAGCGGTGCGGGGCCGGTGCCAGCGTCCGGTCCCCCCCCGCTTGCTCAGGACCCTGGCACAATACTTACCTCTCCCCATGCCTCCGCAGCAGCTCCAGTCCCTTCCATGGCTGCTGCACTGTGACGTCTCAGGTCAGAGGGCACGGTGACGTCTTTACACCACGCTTTCTCCTGAGCCGTCACAGGCAGCGCAGAGCAGGAAAACGCCGGCGCAGGTGATGGGTCCGGAGCAGCGGCAGCAGATGAAAAGTGAGGTGAGTATTAAATTTTTTTTTTATGTGTATGGAGGCATGGGACTTTATATGGTGGGGGAGGGACAAGTGACATCCTGCTTGGGGCATTATATGGGGGGGGGGACAAGTGACATCCTGCATGGGGCATTATGTGGGGGGGAAAGTTGACATCCTGCATGGGTCATTACATGGGGGGGGGAGGTGACATCCTGCATGGGGCATTATATGGGGGGGGGAGGTGACATCCTGCATGGGGCATTATATGGGGTGGGGAGGTGACATCCTGCATGGGGCATTATATGGAGGGGAGAGGTGACATCCTGCATGGGGCATTATATGGGGGGGGTGACATCCTGCATGGGGCATTATAAGGGGGGTGACATCCTGCATGGGGCATTATGTGGGGGCCAGTATTCTGTATGGAGAATTATTAGGGGGCCAGTATCCTCTATGGAACGTTATATGGGGACCAGTATCATGTATGGAGTGTTATATGGGGACCAGTATCCTGTATGGAGCGTTATATGGGGACCAGTATCCTGTATGGAGCGTTATATGGGGACGAGTATCCTATATGGAGCGTTATATGGGGACCAGTATTCTTAATGGAGCAATATATGGGGCCCATAATACTGTATGGAGGACTCTACTGTCCAGTCTGCTCTGTGCGTTGAGAGAATTCACCGGTTTCTGAGCTATTGTAGAATTTACAATAGATATCGCTCATGTAATGTAAGAAGTGAAATCTTCGGCATTGTACTATATATATATTTCTCTGCGGTATCTGTGCATCATGAATCGTGGTATGTGTTAAAGGGGCCCACTGAGACTCTTTTGCCCAAGGCCCACAAAAACCTGGAGCCGGCCCTGGAGATGATCCCTGTGACACGATTCCTTTCAGTTCTTATCATTCTGATAATACTCTGCATTGTTAGCTCAGGGAGTCTATCTGACCTTTGTTTAGCTTCATTCCTGACCTGAATTCTGTTCACTTGCCTTCTGTGAGATACAGATCATAAGCCGCCTTTCTCTTAGGCTCCAGCCAGACTAATAAAAAAGTTCCCCACAATCCCCCTGGGGCTCTGCTAAACACTCCCTGTCTCCTGTGACTGTGTTAACCCCTCTGGTTGCTGGATGCTTCTGAAGCACAACACTTCCTGTCTCTTGTGCCTGTGTTAACTCTTATAGTTGCTGGATGCTTTTGAAGCAACAGCACTACTTCTGCATGTCACACTTGGCATATTTTAAAGTTTGAACATGAGAATAGCAAGTTGTTTTTCCAAAGAAACAAATAGGAAGATTCTTTTAAATGTTTTGTGAGTGATATTACTGCCATTTTTAGGAGAAAAAAAGCGTAGTGTGAACATAATAACCACAGGGTCTAGGAAAATACAATGCTCAACCTGTGGAATATTTTCAGGCTTTTCCATTTTTGATGTGTGAAAATAAAAAAAACTGCTTCTTTAAAGAAAAAAAAAAGATCATTGGGAGGCAATATATACTGTAACTTCTACAGCACGGTGGTTAGTACTGTAACCTTATAGTGCTGGGGTCCTGGGTTTAAATCCCACCACAGACAACATCTGCAAGGAGTTTGTATGCTCTCCCCATGTTTGCGTGGGTTTCCTCCGGGTTCTCCAGTTTCCTCCCACACTCCAAGGACATACTGATAGGGAATATAAATTGTGAGCCTCAATGGGGACAGAGATGATAATGTCTGAGGAATATGATGATTTCACACACACATATTTATTTTTTAAACAGCTCAGATTTTGTGGCAGTTTTTCGAGGCAAAGCTAATTCAAAATTATTGGAAAAGAAGAACTTGTATGATGCCTCCTGTTAATAAACAGACTGAAAAACGAGCTCTGCGAGGGTGAAACTGCCCTTAATGCAAACTTACATATTTTTTCCCTGCTAGGCTCGTAGATCTGGCCGATAGCTAGGACCAGATAATAAGCTAAGAAAGTCCTGGCAAGAAATGTTAGTAATTAGCAGCTCGTGCTCAATTATTCATTCTTCCCTGTGGAACAAATTAGAGTTCACCTCTCTGTACATTTTGTTCACTTTGTTTAGTTCCACTAGGAGACTTTCCACACAGCCCGGTAAGGGGTTAAACAGGCTGATGTTACCTGGAACAAAGAACTAACAAATACTGGTTTTAATCACTTGTTGACCAGGAAAGGAATGACAGCACACAAGGGAAGAGGCATGCAGATAGCTACATGGCAGAGGCCTGCTGTAAAGCCAGATACTCCGTCTATGGCCTGTCAGTTGCCATGGTGAGGTCCATATATTTATACTAACAGCGCCTGCTGATCCTATAGAGCATCGTCTGGGGCCGCAGAACAATATAACCAGAATATGAGATTTATTTCTCTAGGCAATTCTCATAATACTATATTATAGCTGAGTTGTAACATTGTCCATAAGGAAGCCTCGGTGCTGTACTCAGCGAGCAGATGAGAACCATTACACACTGCGACTTGATTTCCCCCATATTGAAATATTTATACAAAAGGTTTCGGTGGTAAAAGCAATGTATTTTCATCAATTCCTGCTTATTATCCTCTAACAATGAAATGTATGACCAGTCCCCACATACTGTGCGTCCAGCGCAGGTTAGTGTATCTCTAATCTACTTACTACATATACAGTGGGTGAAATAAGTATTGAACACGTCACCAATTTTCTAAGTAAATATATTTCTTAAAGTGTTATTGACATGAAATTCTCACCAGGTGTTGGTAACAACCCATCCAATCCACAGAGGCAAAGAAATCAAAGTATAGATGTCCATAAATTATGTGTAATAATGAGAAATGACACAGGGAAAAAGTATTGAACACCCTTACTGAAATGTATTTAATACTTTGTAGAAAAGCCTCTGTTGGTGATGATTCAAGACGCCTCCTGAATGGAGAAACTAGTCTCAGGCATTGCTCATTCCCAGGATTGTTATGACACACAAGTCCTGAACCCAATCAGCGCTGGCATCACTATCCCCACCTTAGGATGTATATGTAATCAAGAGGAAGTGAGAGCTGCGGCACTTCCCACTTGATTACTTATACGTCCGAAGGTGAGGACAGGGACGCTGTTAGAACCTTGCTCTTAGGTTTTTTTTCCTTTGCTGGTCACATGACCTTGTTGGCCTATTTAAGCCTGCTCCGCCCTTCTGGCTTTGCTGGACTTCATTGTATTTCTACTTTCTAGCTAGCCTTTGCTCTGTGTCTTCCTCTGTTGGTTTGCTTGGTCTACGGACCTCTATGTTCTATATATTTTGTTTGTTCGTCTGTCTGCTACTATTTCTGTTAGGAGGTGTCCCATATTCCTCCCAGTCCTTAGTACTTGTAGGGATTCCTTCCCCACATCTATAGGTCTCCGTACAGACTAGCTTAGGACTTTAGCAGGTCTGATCGCAGGATCAGGTTCCCTGTTACATCGTAGGGATTCAGCTGAGTTCTATCGTAGGGACAGATCTCCTCTCTTTCCTTAGCTCTGGTAGCAGAACATAACACTTCATTGTATTTCTACTTTCTAGCTAGCCTTTGCTCTGTGTCTTGCTCTGTTGGTTTGCTTGGTCTACGGACCTCTATGTTCTATATATTTTGTTTGTTCGTCTGTCTGCTACTATTTCTGTTAGGAGGTGTCCCATATTCCTCCCAGTCCTTAGTACTTGTAGGGATTCCTTCCCCACATCTATAGGTCTCCGTACAGACTAGCTTAGGACTTTAGCAGGTCTGATCGCAGGATCAGGTTCCCTGTTACATCGTAGGGATTCAGCTGAGTTCTATCGTAGGGACAGATCTCCTCTCTTTCCTTAGCTCTGGTAGCAGAACATAACAGTAAGTCCAGCCTGCAAATTCTCTAAGGAAAGATTTTTCTGTTCCATCATGGTGTCGGTTCAGGATTTGGCTCATCGCCTGCAGGGACTCTCTCTGGAGGTGGCCGAGCTCCGTCAGCACGTGAGTAACTGTCCTGGAGCACATTTCTTGGAGCCTAAGGTATGTTTGCCGGATTTATTTTTTGGTGAACATCGAGAATTTTTTTCATTTAAAAATGCTTGCTTATTGTATTTTCGTTTGAGACCCAAGTCCTCTGAGGATGAATCCCAGCGCATAGGGTTCATAATGTCACTTTTGCGCAAAGAGCCTCAGGAGTGGGCCTTTTCTTTGCAACCTAGTGATACATGCTTCAGATCAGTGGATAGTTTTTTTTCTGCTTTGGGACTATTATATGATGATCCTGACCGTGTTGCATCAGCTGAGACTGAGTTGAGACGTTTGAAACAGGGATCAGGTAATGTGGAAAAATATTGTACTCATTTCCGTCGTTGGTCTACTCAAATAGGGTGGAACGATTCTGCTCTGAAAAGTCTATTTCTTGCTGGGCTCAGTGAAAGGGTTAAAGACCTGCTAATTGCTTATCCTACACCTGAAGATTTGCAACAGGCTATGCAATTAGCTATACGGGTGGATAGGAGACTGCGTGCTAGGGTTAATGAGAGCAAATCCTCTGCTATGTCAGTTTCTGGTTATGAGAATGTGTGTACTAACAGTGGTGAACCGATGGAGATTGGATCGGTGGCACCTCGCTCTCAAGAAAAAGACCGTCGATTTTCTGAAGGCTTGTGTTTCTATTGCGGAAAATCTGGTCATTTGATTAAAGGCTGTGAGCTTCGTATGAAGAAAGAAAAAAAAATGGTCAGTCATGCCCGTATTGCCTGTTTAAATTCCAAGGGTGTATTTTTAGCTGCTTCCACGATTGCTCAGGAAAAATTAATGGAATTTCGGGTGTTTGTCGATTGTGGGTCTACTCTGAATGTAATTGATGGGGGATTCTTGGAAAGACTCAATTTAAAACCCGAACCTTTATCATCCCCCATTGCTGTGGTTTCTGTGGATGGTTCCCCTTTGAAGAATATTACTCTCAAGGTCTGTGAATTTCCTCTCACTATTAATGGTGTTCACCATGAGAAATTGGATTTGGTAGTTTTGAATAACTTGCCTTCTCCAGTAATATTGGGATTGCCCTGGTTAAAATTTCACAATCCTGTACTGGATTGGTCTACCAATGAAATTAAATACTGGAGCCATAAATGTTATGACAAGTGTTGTAACGGGCGTATTGCAGCTTTGGATAGGGGAGAATTGCCTGTTCCTATTCAGGATTTTTGGAGAGTTTTTTCTGAGAAGGAATCGCAGGTTTTGCCTCCCCATAGAGACTATGATTGTTCTATTGAATTTGTCCCTGGAGCGACTCTTCCTAAAAGTCGTTTATTTAACCTTACTATTCCTGAGAGGAAAGCTTTGGAGGAATACATACAGACAAGTTTGGCCGCCGGTCACATTAGGCCCTCTAAGTCTCCTGTGGCGGTTGGATTTTTTTTTGTAAAAAAAAGGACGGCGGTTTACGTCCTTGTCTGGATTTTCGTGAGATTAACAAAATTACTGTACGCAATCCTTACCCACTGCCATTGATTCCTGATCTGTTTAACCAGTTAATGGGGGCCAAGTGGTTCTCTAAAATTGACCTTAAGGGGGCATACAATCTGTTGCGCATGAAGGAGGGTGATGAATGGAAGACTGCTTTTAACACTCCTGTGGGTCATTTTGAGAATCTGGTTATGCCTTTTGGTCTTACTAATGCTCCTGCATTTTTTCAGAATCTTATTAATGACATCCTGAGACCTTTGATCGGCAAAAATGTGGTTGTGTATTTGGATGACATTTTGATTTATTCGCCGGATCTGGAGTCTCATTGGCGGAGCGTACGTGAGGTATTACAGTTGTTAATGGACAATTCGCTTTTTGCTAAGCTGGAGAAATGTGAGTTCGCTGTACAGAGAATTAGTTTTTTGGGTTACATTATCTCCAGCGAAGGTTTTGAGATGGACCCGGTTAAAGTTCAAGCTGTACAGGAATGGCCTAGGCCTATTGGTTTGAAATCGATACAGAGGTTTTTAGGTTTCGCCAATTATTACAGAAAATTCATAAAAAAATTTTCTAGTATTGTCAAACCTCTGACCGATCTCACCAGGAAAGGTGCTGATGCGGTTCAGTGGTCTTCTGAGGCCATTGAAGCTTTTGTGTATCTCAAGGAGAGGTTCACCTCTGCTCCCATCCTTATGCAGCCTGATGTGACTAAGCCATTTTTGGTTGAGGTTGATGCTTCCTCTGTGGGGGTTGGCGCAGTATTGTCTCAGGATAACGGGGATGGATTACATCCCTGTGCCTTTTTTTCAAAAAAATTTTCGGAGACTGAACTGAATTACGATATTGGTAATCGGGAATTATTGGCTATTAAACTCGCATTTGAACACTGGCGTCACTTCTTGGAAGGTGCGGAATTTCCCGTTCAGGTTCTTACGGATCATAAAAATCTGATATATCTTGATGCTGCCAAGCGCCTGAATGCCCGTCAGGCTAGGTGGGCACTGTTTTTCTCGCGGTTTAATTTCTCCGTTACTTACATCCCTGGTACTAAGAATGTTAAGGCGGATGCCTTGTCTCGCAGTTTTTCTCCCATAGTCGGTGCTGAGAAAGAGGAGAACATTTTACAAGAAGGTGTTGTGATAGCTGCTTTGGACTCCGTTTTGGAAGATGAGATTCTTAAAGCACAGGAGAATGCCCCATCTAACACTCCCCATGGGAGGTTGTTTGTGCCTGGGACCTTTAGGAGAGATTTATTTGTTGAGTGTCATGAGTCTCGGTTGGCAGGTCATCCCGGAATCTCTGAGACCAAGAGACTGGTGGGTCGCAGTTTTTGGTGGCCTGGATGGCAGAAGGAAGTCATTAAGTGGGTGCGTCAATGTACTATATGTGCTAGATCTAAGTCCTCTCATACTCCTGCTGCGGGGTTGCTTTGTCCTTTGGAGGTTCCCAGTGCTCCTTGGACACATTTGGCTATGGACTTTATAACTGACCTTCCCCCCTCTGAGGGTTTTTCTGTCATCTGGGTGGTCGTGGACCGTTTTAGCAAGATGTGTCACTTGGTTCCCTTTGTCAAACTGCCCTGCACTAAAACTCTCGCTAAGGAAATTGTCAGACTTCATGGCGTTCCTACTGACATTGTTTCTGATAGGGGTCCTCAGTTCGTGGCTCGTTTTTGGCGTGCCTTTTGTGACAGGTTGGGAGTTCATTTGTCGTTCTCGTCAGGATATCATCCTGAATCTAATGGCCAGACAGAAAGGAAAAACCAGGATGTTGAGCAGTTCTTGCGTTGTTTTGTGGCAGACAATCAAGAGGGGTGGTCTGAGTTTCTGCCACTTGCTGAATTTGCTCTGAACAATCATACATCTTCTTCTGCTGGTTGTTCGCCTTTTTTTTGTTGTTCTGGGAGACATCCGTCGTTTGGGTCGTTCTCCAAGTTGGGATCTGCCGTGCCTGAGGAGGAGAATTTTTCCGGTGATTTGGAGAGAGTTTGGACGGATGTGCGTGGTAATCTTCAGGAGGCCAACAGAAAATCTAAGGACTACTTTGATAGGAAACGACAGGAGGTTTTGTTCGCTGTTGGTGACATGGTTTGGTTGTCCTCTAGGAATCTGCGGTTGAGGATTCCTTCTAAGAAATTGGGTCCCAAGTTTGTAGGGCCCTTTAAGGTGCTTCAGGTTGTCAACCAATCTGCTGTTAGGTTGGAGGTTCCTACCTCCTGGAGAATTAATCCGGTATTTCATGTCTCTCTGTTGAAAAAAGCTGTTGTATCGGATTGTGACGCCTCTGCCTCTGTTCCTCCGGTGGTGGAGGACGGGGAATATGAAATTTCTCGCATCCTTAACTCTAGACTGTATAGAGGTAGTTTGCAGTATCTTGTGGCCTGGAAAGGTTTCGGACCCGAGGATAACTCTTGGGTGAGGTCGGATGATGTTTCCGCGTCCAGACTTATCAGAGCGTTTCACAGGAGATTTCCTGATAAGCCTGGTCCTAGGGGATCCGGAGGATCCTCTTAGAAGGGGGGGTACTGTTAGAACCTTGCTCTTAGGTTTTTTTTCCTTTGCTGGTCACATGACCTTGTTGGCCTATTTAAGCCTGCTCCGCCCTTCTGGCTTTGCTGGACTTCATTGTATTTCTACTTTCTAGCTAGCCTTTGCTCTGTGTCTTGCTCTGTTGGTTTGCTTGGTCTACGGACCTCTATGTTCTATATATTTTGTTTGTTCGTCTGTCTGCTACTATTTCTGTTAGGAGGTGTCCCATATTCCTCCCAGTCCTTAGTACTTGTAGGGATTCCTTCCCCACATCTATAGGTCTCCGTACAGACTAGCTTAGGACTTTAGCAGGTCTGATCGCAGGATCAGGTTCCCTGTTACATCATAGGGATTCAGCTGAGTTCTATCGTAGGGACAGATCTCCTCTCTTTCCTTAGCTCTGGTAGCAGAACATAACAGACGCCAGCGCTAATTGGGTGCAGGACTCGTGTGTCGTAACAACCTCACATTAGACCCCCGAACGCGAGTGGTGACATTGCTGGAATGGCGCCAGCACGGAGGGGGAGTATAAGTGTTTTTATTTTCATGGGGGCAAACATTCAGAGTGAGAAGGGGTTGTCCTAGTAATCTGCCGTCACTTTATGGGACTGCAGACTTATGAGTCCTCACATCATGCGCGCCGTGACGATTCTCTGGAATTTTTGATTTTCAGTTCAATTCTAGGAAACTCATGCAGGGAATGGATTTGTTAAATAGTGGACTACAACAACAAGTGAAGGATACCATTGACTATAAAAGGCTCCCTCATCATTTTGGAAAAAAAATGCAGCATGCTCCCATTTCTATCAGACATTCATGGCATATCCTGCAAGGAGTTTGTATGTTCTCCCCGTGTTTACGTGGGTTTCCCCCAGGTTCTCCGGTTTCCTCCCACACTCCAAAGACATACTGTACTGATAGGAAATCTAGATTGTGAGCCCCAATGGGGACAGTGCCGATAATGTCTATAAAGCGCTATGGAATTAATGGCGCTATATAAGTGAGTAAAATAAATAAATATCCTGGCATGGGTAAATTACTTAAAATTATTCTAGGGGTCCAATATCTGGTAGACGCTCAGATCCTGAGAATAAAGGGGCTAAAGTGCTGTCTCCCCTTGACAAATTTTTCTCTGTGCAGTGCCATTCCTGGCTACCTAGTGTAAAGTCGAACCAATCAATTAAACAGAGCCTGCCGCCGGGTGGCCGGGAGCACCAATATACAAGGAGAGACTGTGAAAAGGATGCAGTTCTAATACAGCACTAGGGGCTTTCAATCTCAGGATCGGTGGGGGTTCCAGAGGTTGGATGCCAGTATTCAACAAGTTATTTCAGACTCAAGCTACATGCTATCATTTCCTAAGATGGGAATACTCCCTTACACATTACACAGTGCTCAGGTGGTTTGTCTGTGCAATGGACAAGACAAGTCCTTAAGAGAAAGAGACACTCTTTGTAACCTGTTCTGTTACCCCTGTGTTAAATAAATGTATGATTCACAGGGGCATAGACACAGGAAGGGGGACCACATTGTAAAGATTAATGTGGGACCACTATCTGGAGCTGGAGATGATCACCACACTCACAACCACCTAGGACGGGAGGCCCTCCATCTACGCTCTTATAGTTGGGCTTGTAGAGGGGATCACTGCACATGTCCCAATGACTCATTATAATAAGGAATGCAGACAAGCTAGGCTCGTGGTTACTTTTACTTGAATTGCAACTTACTTTTTATTCCTGTAACTTTAGACTTTGTACTATGCTTTTTATAAAGTATCCCTAGATAACCTTCAGAAATCACAGGCTTGGCATGTATTACTGGGAGTGATTTTTTACTTTATGTGATTTTTTTCTCCTGCAATTTAGCAAACCAATACATTCACAAAATTATCTCTGCTTTCCCTGCACTGCCCAGTTTTTCTTCGTCAAGTTTGACTCCTGGAGACCATATGAATAGTGTTTCTTCACTATGTTCTGGCTTGTGTTCACGTCTTCATTTTTTGATGAATTATGTATACAATAAAATTCCTTCTATAAAACGAGTGTCCACTAATTCAGGTAACCAGATCTAATGAAGAAAAGTAAATTTACCGGGAATCTCAAAACACCAGAATGGGAGATAACCAATTATGACAACCCTTGGCGGCTTTTACTGGCCATTATATTGGCATCGGGTGTAGTAAATGTTTAGTATTTATTTCTTTGTTAGTTACAACTCCATTAAAAAGTCTCTTTTCTATAGTATTATAGTAGCTCTACCTTGGAATTTTCCTTTGCTGCTGCTTCTATATGCTTCCAAAATCAGTATTATATCATAAGTATAATACTGTGTAAGAAATAATATAAAATGAAATAATAAAGAATGGTCAAAAATAACATCTCCTGCAGAAAGCAGATTCCAATCGTCATTTTTGCATCGGAGGTATTATTGAGACCTCTAAATTTTGACTGTTCTGGAAAAGCCGATCTGCCATGGACTGGGTAAACCAAAGGCTTTTACAAGAAATTTTTTCTATTTTTTTAAGTTAAAAGAACACTCATTACGAGCATTGGTCCATGTAAAATGGCTACCACCAGCCAAAGAATGAGCAAAACATTTTGTTGGGTGATCACATACTTTATGCAGCCTAAAAGAACATCTGTCGGTAGCACATCAGCTTGTGTAAATAGGGGATGAGCTGCCAAAAATATGCAAACTGCATGGGGACTGAGCGATTGTTTAAACTACTGTTTGTCTCCATACAATCTGCAATGGCCCCCCTCAAACCAGTGCCTGTCAACTTGTGGTATCATCGATTAACACTTGAGCTGAATTATGGTAGGAGTTCTATACTTCAACTTTTATTTTTGGTACCAAGATGGCACTCATTTGGCCCGGATGCTTTTTGATTACCAGGAGATTGCTTAGGGGACACAATGTTCTCAAGCCGTGGCCTGACACCACAAGCTTTTGTGATCTTTTCAGTTGGTATTGGTGCTACACATAAAAGAAATCAACTGAAGGCCTTGTTCAAAAGTCCAATTTTTGCGTACGATTGCTATCCATGTTTATCATGGATGGCACTTGTACCTGTTCGATTTTTTCCTTGGACTGAGTAGACTGCGGAAAAGATCGGAAACATGTCTGATTTTGATTCGAGGGTCCAATCAACATCAGCAATACAAGTCAGTGGGTCCGTGAAAAAAATCAGACTACACTCAGATGACATTCGAGTGGAGTCCGATTTTCACGGACTCTCAGAAAGGAGAAGGTGGACAATTTTTCTTTTTAAATTTCTCCACATACAAGAAAATCGGATGACCCTCATACCACGCTCTGATCAAACTGTGATCAGTATCTGATTAGAATAATATGTCTGATTTTCTTATCTGCAATAAAAATTGGAAGTCTGAATGAGGCCTAAAAGAGGTCACATAGAAGTAGCAAGTGGGCTTGTACAATTTGATCACAATGTGTAATAAGAACCTCACGTTTATTTGTATAAATCTTGCTTGGCAGCAATAGATGGACGTACTAAATTTTTACTCGCAATCCATTTTTTTCCCCACAATTGCGAAGTTGATGTTCCTTTTAGTTCCAAAGATTGTTTTTCTCACCTTTAATCAAGTGTGTTTGAAGTTCATAAACTGATCATATTTGTAGGTAGTTTATCTACCATGTACTTGTATTTTTTTTTTTAAAAAAAGACATAAAAAAAAAAAACGTTGCTTGGTGTTTAGAATAATTCCCAAAACGAATGCAAATCCTGTTAGCAATGATTTAGTATGTGGACGCATATACTCCTAATCAGTATTCAATCGCTCAGCAACGCTGAAGGACATAGGGGAATAAAATCTGATGTATTAATGCATATCGTCTCGCTAGCATCCAAAAAGTTAACTTAATGCCTTGCATTAAAAATTGATCAGAATCCAGTGATTAAAGAATGTTCATGAGAGAATGTCATTTTATCAGCAATCCAAATGAGGCGTTGCTATGCTTTCAAAATATTTGCAGGTTGTCATGCATTCAATCTTCTACTTGTGGACTTGAAAGACAAGCCTACTGAGAAACGCACAAAGAAAACACTTTGCAAGCATCTTTGGAAAGCTCAGCATATTGCAAAAAGTCCATGGTCACACTAATATGTGATCCAGAGCAATTCCTGCTTCCAGCATGGACTTTCATTTGAAGATGAAGTGCACATAAGAAATTACTAAAAAATGCAGAAGTAGCTGATGTGCCCTGTAAATAAATATTAACTAAAAGCATATATGATCTGCAGGCATTTCAATCCTTCCCCCTTTTGTTTTGCGCTTTTGTTTTTTTCCTCCTTTTTTTCCAAAAAATCCAACATAGCCATGTGAGGGCTTGTTTTCAGTGTAATGAGTTGTAGTTTTGAATGACACTATTCATTTTGCCATACAACGTAATGGAAAATGGGAAAAAAAAATTCAAGCTATTTTGACTTTTTGGGGGGTTTATTTTATTGTGTGGTAAAAATGACTTGGCAATATGAATCTCCATGTCAGCATAATTATGATACTATCAAACATGTATTTTTTTTTTAAGTGGTGAAAAAAAAATCGGAAATTTGTAAAAGGAAAAAACTTGGTTTGTGTCTCCATTTTTTATTTTTCTGTTGATGGGCATTTCATTTATGAGGGTTTGATTTAACATGGTGAGCTTATGATTTTATTGATATCATTCATGTGTGATTGCATTTACTTAGGAAGGTCCCATGACTATAAACGGCAAATCTAGTATTTTTTCTCTTCAAAGTGCTTAACGTAGGGTTTCATTAATTTATATTTTCATAGATTGGACTTTTACGTGGTGATACTGAACATCAACATTTACATTTTTTTTTAGTTATTTATTTTTAAAGGAGGGAAAGAGGGATGAATGAAATATCCGATTTTTTTTATCTTTATATTTTATTTTATTTTTTACTATATTTATTCAATTTGCAGTCCTTTAATTGCTTGTTCTGTATAGTACAATACTACAGTATTGCAGTATACAGAGATAATGATGTTTTCCTATGAAGCAAGTCATATGGTGGGCTTCACAGTAGACCAAGATTACAGCCATGAGGGCCTTCATCCGGCCCCTAACAACATCTATAACCAAACAACACCCTGTGATCATGTTGCAAAGAAGTGATAGTAGCCAGTGCCAGGACCGGGTGCACCAGCTGTCAGTTCCTTTATATGCCGCTGGCAGAGATTGACAGTGGGATTTACCTTATTTTTCGGACTATAAGACGCACCAGACCATAAGACGAACCTAGGTTTTAGAGGAGGAAAATAAAAAATAAAAAAATGTAAGCAAAAAATGTGTTCATGGTGCACTTTTAAGGGGGAGGGGGTCTTCTGCTGACACTGGTATAGGGGTAATATCCCCCAATTCTGACAATATCCCCTATCCTGGTATATATGCCCCCCCTTCCTTTTATACGTGGTCCCCATCCCCATCCTGGTATGCCTGGCATCCCTCCATCCTGGTATGCATGGAACCCCTCATCCCTATACTGGTATGCATGGCACCCCTCATCCCCGTCCTGGTATGCATGGCACCCCTAATCCCCATCCTGGTATGCATGGCACCCCTAATCCCTATCCTGGTATGCATGGCACCCCTCACCCTTATCCTGGTATGTATGGCCCCTCATCCTAATCTTGGTATGTATGGCCCCCTCATCTTTATCCTGTTATGTATGCCCCCCTCAGAGTTATCCTGGTATGTATGCCCCCCTCATCTTTATCTTGTTATGTATGGCCCCCTCATCTTTATCCTGTTATGTATGGCCCACTCAGCATTACCTTGGTATGTATGGCCCCCTCATCTTTACCCTGGTATGTATGGCCCCCTCATCCTTACCCTGGTATGCATGGTCCCCCTAATCCCCATCAGGCTGCACATAAAAAAATAAACACTCATACTCACCTTTCTTCTCTCTCCTCCAGTGCTGCATCCTGTCTGCCCGCACTGATCTCTCCATGTGAGTCACGCATGGCGTCACTGCCATGCGCGGCTCACATGGAGAGATCAGCTGCCGGGACTGTGTGCGCGGGGAGCAGTGACTTCATGCTACTTAATAGCCGACACACAGTGTAGCTGCGCTGCGGCTCCTGCTGCTGCCAGGCTATCGCGTGTGCCCGCTTATTAAAGGGCATGAATATTCACCCCTCTCCACTCCCATGAGCGTGGAGAGAGGTTGAATATTCATGCCCTTTAACAGCGGACACAGGCGATTCCGGCAGCAGTAGGAGCCGCGCTGCGTGGGGAGCAGTGAATATTCATTTTCTTTAGCAGCGGGGACAGTGTAGGCTGCAGCGGGCAGCTGCTGCCTCCTGTGCCCCGCTCCTCTACCGCTACCGCTCCCCCCACACCCCACATATATATATATACACCCCCCCAACATTCGGACTATAAGACGCACCCCCCATTTTCCTCCAAAATTTTGGAGGAAAAAAGTGCATCTTATAGTCCGAAAAATACGGTAAATGGTTAAACAACAGTGATCGGAGTTAGCTCCAGTTGATGTTTTTAGGGTATATGCACATGATGTAATTTCAGGTGGGTACGCTCCATAACCCACTTGAAAAAGTGATTAATATACATTAAAAAGAATAAACATTTGCCTTGCTATGTAAAAATGACTTTTGGTGCACATGTTCAGTCTTTTGAGCTTCTTTTAACCGCTTGACATTTGTAAAGATGCAAACCAGTTAAAAAAGTGACTATTCTTCACACTGCTAGTGTTATCATGAAGCGTCTTCTGCTTGAAGAACTCGGCAGGTACACCGGCGTCTAAAATGTTCTGGGCAGATACCCTTACAGGCAGACACCCAGTGACTTACATAGCAAATGCCTTAAGGGCATGGTACTGGCTCAGCTCCTTTGTCGGGAAGGGGATAAAGGAGTATTGTCATTGAGAACCGTAAGTAATGGCAAATCACTAAGATATGTCATCAACGAATGATTGCTAGGGGTCTGACTTTTGGGAGCCCCTTAATTCTGTTTCTGTGCTGCATCCACTTCACATTTTTTCTCTGCATAATGGCGCTTGCGGCCACTAGCTCTGAAGCTAGTCCAATTCACTTAAATAGAGCCATATTATGGAGGGTACACAAAAATGCGCTATGCTGAGAAACATCTGAGAGGGGGATACAATGCTGTGGAATTTATTTTTTCATGACTGCTGGGGTTCTCGAAGGTCTGACCCCTAGCGAACGCCAAAATAAGGAACTTACTGTATGTCCCCTAATTCTAGGACCAAGGCCAGAGGGAGTTAAATGTTGCACATGCTCCCGACTGCTACATTTATTGCTCATGTGAGTTCAGCTATTCTTGTAAGTGCCAGTGTCCCCCATTTTAGTGATCAGTGGGGGGAAGGTAGTTTCACAGCATTGAGAGCCATGCCGATCTAACAATTATTACCTAACCAGTGTAAAGGTGTTCATTTTTTGAGACTGGAATACCACCTTCAATTATGGCATATTCTCGTGATACGCTATCACCTGCTGAGATGGGATTAACCCTTAATTTCATTGTATTCTTCTCTGTACGCAGTGATTTCAGGGTACATAGGCTGACTGTTGTCTTCCTCTAAAGCATTACTAACAGAAAGTCCAAAGAAACACCTGCTTTACTATCAATAATTTGACACCATCACTTCTGACAACTTCCAAGAACATTTACATGCTTATTTCTGAATGGTATTTGCAGCTCTTGTACAAGTTTGAGCTTCCTAATGTAGGATTAGTCTCCCTTTAAGACATCTGACTGATATGTTACTATTGTAGCTTCCTGGAATAGGAGAAGGCTCTACAGCAGTCCCTACTGTGTACAAAGGGTTAAGTGACAAAATGTATCTGAAACATTCCCTAAGTAACCGTTGCAGACCTTTGTCAATGTCATCTGCTATTCCTTTCATAAGCAACGGATATCTGGGCGTCAGCTGCAGTATATTATTACGGGGGTCGTCCCGCTCTTGTCACAACTAGAGAAGCTGTTGTGCTAAATTGTCATATGATGTGTTTGTTTAGGAACAGAAAGCAAAGCCGCTTACATGGAAATATCCTTGTGGTGTTGCATTTCTTTAGTTACATTATGGAAATCCGTTCTTACTGTTTCCAACTGTTGTTGTAAATCTGGAGAAAAGAAAACCGTTATAATTAATGGGTTGTGTTCTATAATTACACAATCAGATTACAAACTGCTTTTAACTTCAAGAAGAAAAAAAAAAGAACAAAAAATTGACTGTTTGCTCTGATGTCTGAACAGTAGGCAGGAAGTGTTAACAGTGATAGCCAAGGGTTTACGCCAACGTAAGCAGCACCTGTCGGGAGCCAAGATATTCTGCCTGGCATGTCTAGAGGCGAGCCTGATATCCACGAGAACAATGTGTTGCCTCGTTCTATCCCTCTGTAACATAAGGCAGGCAGAATAATAATCTACTGGGCTGAATTTGTTATTTTCACAGAAAGTTTTGTTTTCACAATAGAACAATTTTTCCTTATTGCCCACACACCTATTGCTTTATTATCACATCTTAGATTCCTGCTAGTGATTATATTAACAGTAATCCATAGTTTAATTTATTATTCTGTTTGCTTATTGCCATCATCCTACTTGCTTGCTTGTTTGCCTGTGTTTACCCGAGCAACGTGCCTGGCACATGATGGGCACGAATGAGAAAAACAGGAGTTGTGCCAATAACATCTCTGGTGTAGTGCACCTGTCCCGGCTGCTTACATATCAAGGCGTGTATCATAAAAGAGAACACAGCTCATTACCATTCAACGCCCTGCCCGTTTATAACCACTATATATATATTTGTCATGGATACACTCACATATACAGAGAAAGGAAGAGAGCTCTCAAGGCCATCTGAGCCACCAGATGTTATTTCAAAATGGGTTAACCATCAAAATAACAATTATACTCATAAATATAATGATTTATACAAAAAACTGTAATGAAAGCAATATTCCTACCATGAGTAAGACCATGTGGCATCTCTTTACCATTCAGGCCCGGGGGCACTGTAATGGACACGGCTGTGGAGTCAGTAGACCAAACTTAATACTCTGACTTTTACATTTCTGCCCACTCAGATTCTGCCACCAACTTTTCATAAATATTCAAGTGACTAGGAGCTGATTCGCAGTACCCCGGAACGGCCATTAAACAGAATATTGAGCTGTGTTGTTTCGTCCCCTTATACTGTTTACATCCAACCACCGCTGGAACTGGTAGCAGTTGATAGGTGGAGGTGCAAGTATAGAATGCTCACGGATCTGATAATGATGAACTACACTGAGGATAGCTCATCATTATCAAGGTAGTGGACAAGCCCTTTAACTATGGAGCTACACCTGCTGTACACAGTAAAAAATTGGGTTGCATGCAATCTTGTGGACTGCATCTGTCACTCAATAGTTATAATCAGTGAATAGTGCTACAAACCATCTCCACATAGGCCATGCCTAATTGACAAATGGGTGTTACAATTGTTTGTCCTTATACATAATGTCAGTGATGATCAGAAAGTGAAATTTTGTGGATAAACAGGTTTTTTTACCGAGGTGAAGGAGGTAAAGCCCACTTGTTAACTTGTTCACACATTTCAAGGAGGAATAAAAGAGGAAAATGATAATACAGAGCCTTAAGAAGAGATGAGACAAAATGGTTATTTTATGGGAAATGCAATAATTTGCTATAACGGACATTTCAGGAGAACTGACAGATCCTTTTTAAAGGTAACATGTCACAGAATTCAATCTGCTCTGAACCACAAGAAAGCTGACCGTGGCTCAGGTAGAATGAATGAATGAATCTCATATCCAGTTTGTATACTGCCTGAGACTGATCAGCGCTGTAATCTTGTGTAAGGTCTGCAGCATGGTAATACTCTGCAGACTTCCCTGTATGGACCTGGTGTCTGACTAGTATATGGTCACTGTATTGGTGGCATTATTGGTTACATTGCTCTGTGCATAGTATACGTCTGTCCCTCACTGATTAGGTATTCTTGCGTTCCACATTCACTTCTCTTCTGTGCTAATGACGCGCTTTATAGGAGAGGTGAGAGGCATAACAAAGTAAAAAAAATATCTGTACCTCACCTTTGTATGCTGCTATTCTGAAATATGAATGAGGGGGACCATATTGTATGTCGGCTGATAGGGTCTACACATTAGGTCTGTTTTTTTCAGCCCAGGCTGACCCTTCATAGGATATAGCCCGTAGCTCTATATCACCGATCTATCACTGGCTGCCATAATATAACAGCAAGAGCAATGTGATGAGACTCTGGCATCACGAGAAACATAGTCTGCAGTAAGGGAACCACATCAGAGAGGACGAAAGAATCAAGATGTCAAATAACTGGTAGAGAAACATCTCTATCTGCATAATTTAATGACATACAGTTATATGAAAAAGTTTGGGCACCCCTATTAATCTTAAGCTTAATGTTTTATAAAAATTGGTGTTTTTGCAACAGCTATTTCAGTTTGATATATGTAATAACTATTGGACACAGTAATGTTTCTGCCTTGAAATGAGGTTTATTGTACTAACAGAAAATGTGCAATCTGCATTCAAACAAAATTTGACAGGTGCATAAGTATGGGCACCTCACCAGAAAAGTGACATTAATAATTAGTAGATCCTCCTTTTGCAAAAATAACGGCCTCTAGTCGCTTCCTGTAGCTTTCAATGAGTTCCTGGATCCTGAATGAAGGTATTTTTGACCATTCCTCTTTACAAAACAATTCCAGTTCAGTAAAGTTTGATGGTCGCCGAGCATGGACAGCCCTCTTCAAATGATCCCACAGATGTTCAATGATATTCAGGTCTGGGGACTGGGATGGCCATTCCAGAACATTGTAATTGTTCCTCTGCATGAATGCCTGAGTAGATTTGGAGCGGTGTTTTGGATCATTGTCTTGCTGAAAGATCCATCCCCTGCGTAACTTCAACTTTATCACTGATTCTTGAACATTATTGTCAAGAATCTGCTGATACTGAGTGGAATCCATGCGTCCCTCAACTTTAACAAGATTCCCGGTGCCGGCATTGGCCACACAGCCCCAAAGCATGATGGAACCTCCACCAAATTTTACTGTGGGTAGCAAGTGTTTTTCTTGGAATGCTGTGTTTTTTTGCCGCCATGCATAACGCCTTTTTGTATGACCAAACAACTCAATCTTGGTTTCATCAGTCCACAGGACCTTCTTCCAAAAAGAAATTGGCTTCTCCAAATGTGCTTTTGCATACCTCAGCCGACTCTGTTTGTGGCGTGCTTGCAGAAACGGCTTCTTTCGCATCACTCTCCCATACAGCTTCTCCTTGTGCAAAGTGCGTTGTATAGTTGACCGATGCACAGTGACACCATATGCAGCAAGTTGATGCTGCAGCTCTCTGGAGGTGGTCTGAGGATTGTCCTTGACTGATCTCACCATTCTTCTTCTCTGCCTTTCTGATGTTTTTCTTGGCCTGCCACTTCTGGCCTTAACAAGAACTGTCCCTGTGTTCTTCCATTTCCTTACTATGTTCCTCACAGTGGAAACTGACAGGTTAAATCTCTGAGACAGCTTTTTGTATCCTTCCCCTGAACAACTATGTTGAATAATCTTTGTTTTCAGATCATTTGACAGTTGTTTTTAGGAACCCATGATGCCACTCTTCAGAGGAGATTCAAACAGGAGAACAACTTGCAAGTGGCCACTTTAAGTAGCTTTTCTCATGATTGCATACACCTGGCTATGAAGTTCAAAGCTCAATGAGGTTACAAAACCCAAAAAAGTGCTTTAGTAAGTCAGTAAAAAGTAGGTAGGAGTATTTAAAACAAGAAAATGATAAGGGTGCCCATACTTATGCACCTGTCAAATTTTGTTTGAATGCAGATTGCACATTTTCGGTTAGTACAATAAACCTCATTTCAAGGCAGAAACATTACTGTGTCCAACAGTTATTACATATATCAAACTGAAATAGCTGTTGCAAAAACACCAATTTTTATAAAACATTAAGCTTAAGATTAATAGGGGTGCCCAAACTTTTTCATATAACTGTATATTGTATGACATCCACTATATTCAACTTCTTCATAACTAAGAAAAACATAAAATAACGAAACCGTAAAAGACTAAGGAAGCATGTGCAGGGTTCACATCCCTATGCAGAGCGCTGGCTGTGGGGAGAGTTACTGAGCATGTGCGTTCATCGCACCCACTTCATTAGGTGGGCTTATGCTTTGCTCTACAGTTTGAACACCAGGTAGTGTCATATGGGAATGGACCCTTTCTTTTAAAGTTCTCGACCTTGAAGACAGGGTCTTGTCACAAGTGTCCTTGCTGTAGATATACCTATAATATACTTTTCTATTACTATTCAATATTTACGCTTTCTTTTGAAAAAAAAACTGTGTTTACTAAGTACCCTATGTTATTTATATGCACTATTGGTTTTACTTATTTACTTATAGCAGAGTATATGTTCATTTTGTCTCCGTCTTAGGTTTTGTCTGTTTAATGGCCAGTGTGAACATGCTCCTATTTTGCATACATACCAACTTATACTCCAGTTCATTTTTTTTAGTTTAGTTTCAGGTTTCTGCATTTAGTCCAGGGTATGACCTCCCTTCCTTCCTTTCAGCTGGACATTACATTTATATAGCTTCACATTTGCTGTGTGTCCATGTTTGGGACCCGGTCCTGCTAGGCCCTTATTCACACAGACGACCCTATGACGCATGGTAAGGATTTAATACTAGAGGTTAGGACCATCCCAGTTTGGGTAGACCTTGATGCTGGTGGGATGACTTTTACACTTGTTTTGATCAAACACTGTGTTTAGTAAGTACCCTATGTTATTTATATGCTTTATTGCTTTTATTTACTTACAGCAGGGTATATGTTAGTGTTGAGCGAGCATGCTCGACACTGCTCGGTACTCGCCCGAGCATCACGCTACTCGGGATGTTTGGCGAGCACCGAGCATTTCCGGGTTACTCGGGCGGGAGCTCGGGTCTCCACCCTGCATGTTTGGCGCTCTTTACAGAGCCAATGAACATGCAGGGATTGCCAGCCAGTCACTGTAATGCCGCAGCCATGTTGTTTGTGGGCATTACAGTGATTGGCTGGCCGCACATCGTCACCTCGAGTATTTAAAACTGGGCACCACCATCTTGGACACAGTCGCTCTGGATCAGACAGTGTAGGGACAGCGCTGCTGATTTAGGGAGAGATATATCCTGCAAAATAGTTAGTGTAGGGTCTGTAAAGGCTGCCAGATCAAACAAACAGTCCATCTCAGGACTAATATCCATCCCAGATATCAGGCAGGCAGGCTGTATAGGAGACGCAGTGATTATACCAGAAAACGCTGCATTAGACTCCTGTGTGCTCCTGTTGCTGAAATTGCTGGACTTAGCTCCAGGTCTCGGGGGCCAGGAAAAATCCTTTTTTTTTTTCCTCCTTCACACTGTACAAATACCCGTATTATTAACCTTTTGGTGTCCCCCCCGCTTTCCCCCCCAAAAAATGTGTGTCTCTGATTTTTCAGACACAAATATATCTGTTGAAAATAGTCTGATGTAGGCTAGAGAAATAGAAGTGTGGTTTTGCAGATCCACGGTTCAAACCTCTGTATTATTCAGTTTTGGGCCATTTGTATCTAAAAAAAACAGTTTGAGTGTGTCGCTCACTGTTCAGCCGCAAATATATATATTTTAAAAAGTCTGGTATACACCAGTAAATTATAACTGTGGTTTTGCTGTTCCACGGTAAAAAATCTCTATTATCCTTCTTTTGGCATTTTTTGCCGTAAAAAAAAACTAATAGTGTCTCCCTGATTTTTCAGACACAAATATATCTGTTGAAAATAGTCTGGTATACACCAGTAAATTATAACTGTGGTTTTGCTGTTCCATGGTAAAAAATCTCTATTATCCTGCTTTTGCCATTTTTTGCTGTAAAGAAAAACAGTAGTAGTGTCTCCTGATTGTTCAGACATAAATATATCTGTTGAAAATAGTCTGGTATACACCAGTAAATTATAACTGTTGTTTTGCTCTTCCACGGTAAAAAATCTCTATTATCCTGCTTTTGGCATTTTTTGCCGTAAAGAAAAACAGTAGTAGTGTTTCCTGATTGTTCAGAAACAAATATATCTGTTGAAAATAGTCTGGTATACACCAGTAAATTATAACTGTGGTTTTGCTGTTCCACGGTAAAAAATCTCTATTATCCTGCTTTTGGCATTTTTTGCCGTATAAACAAAACTAATAGTGTCTCCCTGATTTTTCAGACACAAATATATCTGTTGAAAATAGTCTGGTGTAGGCCTGAGAAATACAAGTGTGGTTTTGCAGTTCCACGGGTCAAATCTCTGTATTATCCTGCTTTTTTGCATTTTTTGCTGTAAAGAAAAACAGTAGTGTCTCCTGATTGTTCAGACACAAATATATCTGTTGAAAATAGTCTGGTGTAGGCCCGAGAAATACAAGTGTGGTTTGCAATTCCACGGGTCAAATCTCTGTATTATCCTGCTTTTTTGCATTTTTTGCTGTAAAGAAAAACAGTAGTGTCTCCTGATTGTTCAGACACAAATATATCTGTTGAAAATAGTCTGGTGTAGGCCCGAGAAATACAAGTGTGGTTTGCAATTCCATGGGTCAAATCTCTGTATTATCCTGCTTTTTTGCATTTTTTGCTGTAAAGAAAAACAGTAGTGTCTCCTGATTGTTCAGACACAAATATATATGTTGAAAATAGTCTGGTGTAGGCCCGAGAAATACAAGTGTGGTTTGCAATTCCACAGGTCAAATCTCTGTATTATCCTGCTTTTTTGCATTTTTTGCTGTAAAGAAAAACAGTAGTGTCTCCTGATTGTTCAGACACAAATATATCTGTTGAAAATAGTCTGGTGTAGGCCCGAGAAATACAAGTATGGTTTTGCAGTTCCACGGGTCAAATCTCTGTATTATCCTGCTTTTTTGCATTTTTTGCTGTAAAGAAAAACAGTAATGTCTCCTGATTGTTCAGACACAAATATATCTGTTGAAAATAGTCTGGTGTAGGCCCGAGAAACAGAAGTGTGGTTTTGCAGTTCCACGGGTCAAATCTCTGTATTATCCACTTTTGGGCCATTTTTACCTACAAAAAAAACAGTTTGAGTGTGTCGCTCACTGTTCAGCCGCAAATATATCTATTTAAAATTTTCTGGTATACCCCAGTAAACAATAACTGTGATTTTGCCATTCCACGGTAAAAAATTTCTATTATTCAGCTTTTGGTATTTTTTTAGTAAAGAAAAACAGTAATAGTTTCTCCCTGATTGTTCAGAATGTTTAAAAGAGTCGGGTGTAGGCCGGTTCTAATCTACTTTTTATTACCCTTTTTCCATTGATAGTGCGAGTGTAAGCTATTTTACTTCATTTACAATGGGCAAGGCGCGTGGCAAGGGACGGGGAAGTGGACATTCTGGTGATGGTGCGTGCAGAGGACGTGGCCGTGGCCAAGGTGAAAATGTGCCACAACCAACAGCCACATCTTCTCGCTCCCAGTTCTTGACCGAATTACTAGGGAAGCACAGAACAACACCAGTATTGCGAGCTGATCAGTGTGAACAGGTTATTAATTGGATAGCAGATAATACTTCCAGTTACCTGGGCACCACCACCTCCGGTCTGTCTTCCACATGGTCAACTCTTAGTAGCCATGAGTCTCGACCGCATACTCCTCCTCACCCTGATGCTCCTTCCTTCCACCATGCCGAGTGTCGTCAGACAGCAACTGATCCCACACTTGGACACTCTGAAGAGCTGTTCACTGGTCCATTTCCAGATTTGTGCCCCTCGCCAGCTCCGCTTGAAGTGGTGGAAGAGGAGATCCCATGTAGCGATGCCCAAATATTTGAACAGCCACGGCCACAGGAAGTCGACACTGGCAATTTGTCACAAGAGGTGGACGATGACGAGACACAATTGCCAGGAAGTGAGGAGGAGGATCGTGGTGCGCAAGTGGAAGAGGAGGAGGTAGTGGATGATCTAGTAACTGACCCAACGTGGCAGGAGGACATGCAGAGCGAGGCCAGCAGTACACAGGGTGAGGGAGGCAGAGTACCCCAACAGGCAGGAAGAAGCAGTGTGGTGGCCGCACAGAGAAGGCGGACAACAGTTCCCCGTAACACCAACACAAGGGACGTTGCCAGTACAACCGGTAGGTCTTTCAGAGTCTGAAATTTTTTTAAAGACTCTGCTGATAACCCCAAGAAGGCCATTTGTACCACCTGCCATGCCAGCATCAGCAGGGGTGAAAAAACTACCAGCCTGACCACCACAAGCATGATCAGGCACATGGCAGCAAAACGCCCTACTTTGTGGGGTGAACCCCAGGGTCCACGACCAGTGTCAGCGGGTGTCACCACTGCTTCTTCCGCTGTTGTGCGTGCAATAGAACCCCCTGTTGTGTGTGCAAGGCAATCCCCTGTCCATACTGCATGCAAAGATGCCCCCTCCTCTCAGTCTTCACTTGTTATGGCAGTTTCTCAAGAAACAGCATCAACGTCCACGTCCAAGTCCCACCGCAGCGTTCAATTGTCCATATCCCAGACCTTTGAACGATACTGGAAATTCGCAGCTAACGCCCCACAGGCCACAGTCCTAAATTCGCACATTTCACGACTGCTTGCGTTGGAAATGCTGCCTTTTAGGCTGGTGGAGACGGAATCCTTCCGCAACCTTATGGCGGTGGCCATCCCTCGGTACTCGGTCCCCAGCCGACACTATTTTGCCCGGTGTGCCATCCCCGCACTACACAAGCACGTTTCCCAAAACATCTGCCGTGCCCTCAACAATGCAGTTACTGTTAGAGTCCACCTGACAACGGACACGTGGACAAGTGCTTGTGGCCAGGGACGGTACATCTCCCTGACGGCACACTGGGTAAACATAGTGGAAGCCGGGACCCAGTCGGACGTTGGGACGGAACACATCCTCCCGACACCGAGGATTGCGGGCCCTATGTCAGTCAGAGTTGCCCCCACAGTGTACAGCTCCTGCGCATCATCCTCCTCCTCCTTCTCATATTCAGCCTCCATCTCAGATATCACCACATCAGTTACAAGCTGGAAGCACTGCAGTATTGCCTCCGCCAAGCGGCAACAGGCTGTGCTGAAACTCATAAGCTTAGGTGAGAAACCTCACACTGCTTGTGAGTTGTGGACAGCTGTGAAAGAGCAGGCAGATCTGTGGCTGAGACCGCTGAACCCACATCCAGGTATGGTCGTGTGTGACAATGGCAGTAACCTGGTGGCGGCTCTGAGGCGAGGCGAGATCACACACGTACCATGCCTGGCTCATGTGCTTAACCTCGTGGTTCAGCGGTTTCTTAAATCGTACCCCGAGTTACAAGATCTGCTCGTCAAAGTACGCCGCCTGTCAGCTCATTTTCGCAAGTCGGCTACAGCTTCCGCCGCCCTTGCTGTGTTGCAGCAGCGTTTGCAGCTTCCGTCACACTGACTGGTGTGTGATGTCCCCACACGTTGGAACTCTACCCTCCACATGTTGCAAAGGATTTGTGAGCAGAAGAGAGCAGTTGTGGAGTACCAGCTGCAACAAGGACGTCGATATTCAGGTCATACTCCACACATAAGACCTCAGGAGTGGACCTGGATGTCTGACATATATACCATCTTGACAAACTTTGAGGAGTCCAACAAGATGGCGAGTGGCGATGACGCCATCATTAGTGTCAGCATTCCACTTGTCTGTCTTTTGCAACGCTCTCTGCAGAGAATTAAAGAGGAGGCATTGCAGCCAGAGTATGATGAGATGGATCAAAAAGCCGTAGCGGTCGATTACACACAGCCCAGCCTCATCTCATCCTAACGTGCATTGGGGGACAATGAGGGAGAGGAGGAGGAGGAGGAAGAACAGGAGCTTGTATCATGAGCTGTAGACGGTAGTACCTGTACAACTGTCATACCGTCGGATCAGCGTGGGTGGCCTGAGGACAGTGGGGGGGGGGGAGGAGGAGAGCATGGTCAGTCGTCATCTTGGTGAGGACACGGAAGTCTTGCCCGTTACCAGTCTGGCACGCATGGCTGACTTTATGTTACGCTGCCTTAACCGTGACCCTCGCGTTGTCAAAATGTTGGGTGACAGTCATTACTGGTTGGTGACACTTTTAGAACCTCGCTACAAGGAGAACTTTCACTCTCTTATTCCTGAAGTGGAGAGGTCTACAAAAATGGGGCAGTACCAGAAGGCCCTTGCTGCAGAACTGTTAAAAAAATTCCCATCTGAACACGCTAGCGGCAGAGGTCACAGTTCATTGACCAACCAAGGCGTACAAGCGAGAGAGAGGCAACTTCAATCCAGCAGAGGCAGGGGAACACTGTCAATGTTCTGGGACAGTTTTCTGAGACCCGCCCAGCTTACAGGCCCTGAGGCGCGGGGTACTCTCACAAGGAGTGGAAAGTGTTAAAAGATGGTGAGGGAGTACCTTGCCGACCGTACAAGCGTCCTCTGTGATTCCTCTGTGCCTTTTAATTATTGGGCATCCAAGCTGGACACTTGGAATGAACTCGCTCTGTATGCCTTGGAGGTCCTGGCCTGCCCTGCCGCTAGCGTGTTATCGGAGCGTGTTTTTAATGCCGCTGGGGGAATTACAACTGATAAGCGCACTCACCTGTGAACTGACAATGCTTACAAGCTGACCCTTATCAAAATGAACAAGGGCTGGATTGGGCCAGACTTCTCATCACCACCAGCAGAGTAACATAAAGTCAAATCCACTGTGTTATTTTGGGAGGTGTATTCACATGCACCGCTTCACACCCACACATGGGTATACGCTTCCTCATTTCGGCTGTTTTATGTTCTTCTCCTTATCCTCAGCCTCCACCACCACTATACCACCAGGGTGACCGTGGTCCGTGTTGCCATTATTGAAAGTTCCTCCGTCCTTATTTTTGTCAGATTTTGCTTGGAAGGCATAAGCAAAGACTGTGGGAGACCCACTCCCCAATAATGGGAATAATATTTTTAAGATGCTGTACTGTATGGCTCTTGTAAGGGGTATTAAAAGTGTCTTGTTAAGCTACTGCGACCTCCACCACTTTTCCGAGGGGCATTAAAAGAGTCTTGTTAAGCTACTGTGACCTCCACCACTTTTTCGAGGGGCATTAAAACCGTCTTGTTAAGCTACTGGGACCTCCACCACTTTTCTGAGGAGCATTAAAACCATCTTGTTAAGCTACTGGGACCTCCACGTCTCTTCCAAGGGGCATTCAAACCGTCTTGTTAAGCTACTGTGACCTCCACCACTTTTCCGAGGGGCATTAAAACCGTCTTGTTAAGCTACTGGGACCTCCACGTCTCTTCCAAGGGGCATTCAAACCATCTTGTTAAGCTACTGGGACCTCCACGTCTCTTCTGATGGGCATTATAAGCGTCTTGTTAAGCTACTGTGACCTCCACCACTGTTCAGAGGGGCATTCAAACCATCTTGTTAAGCTACTGGGACCTCCACGTCTCTTCCAAGGGGCATTCAAACCGTCTTGTTAAGCTACCGCGACCTCCACCACTTTTCCAAGGGGCATTAAAACCATCTTGTTAAGCTACTGGGACCTCCAACACTTTTCTGAGGGGCATTAAAACCGTCTTGATAAGCTACTGGGACCTCCACGTCTCTTCCAAGGGGCATTCAAACCGTCTTGTTAAGCTACTGCGACCTCCACCACTTTTCCAAGGGGCATTAAAAGCGTCTTGTTAAGCTACTGGGACCTCCACGTCTCTTCTGAGAGGCATTAAAAGCATCTTGTTAAGGTACTGTGACCTCCACCACTTTTCTGAGGGGCATTAAAACCGTCTTGTTAAGCTACTGGGACCTCCACGTGTCTTCCAAGGGGCATTAAAACCGTCTTGTTAAGCTACTGGGACCTCCATGTCTCTTCTGAGGGGCATTAAAAGTGTCTTGTTAAACCACTCTGAACTCCACAGCTCTTCCAAGGGGCATTGAAATGTTGTTTTTAATTAACTCTAACCTCCACTACTCTTCGAACGGGCATTGCATTTCCTCCAAATATTTGGCAGCTTTTGCTTGGAAGGCATAAGCAAACACAATGGGAGACCCACTCCCCAATAATGGGAATAATGTTTGTAATATGCTGTACTGAATGGCTCTTGTAAGGGGCATTGCAAGTTCCTCCGTCCTAATTTTTGGCAGCTTTTGCTTGGAAGGCATGAGCAAATACTATGGGAGAC
Organism: Phyllobates terribilis; assembly: GCF_046119375.1. Lineage (NCBI taxonomy): Eukaryota > Metazoa > Chordata > Amphibia > Anura > Dendrobatidae > Phyllobates > Phyllobates terribilis. Next base: position 263,216,075 of record NW_027362763.1, on the reverse strand, counting down.
CCACTCCCCAATAATGGGAATAATATTTGTAATATGCTGTACTGTATGGCTCTTGGAAGGGGCATTAAAAGCGTCTTGTTAAGCTACTGCGACCTCCACCACTTTTCCGAGGGGCATTAAAACCGTCTTGTTAAGCTACTGTGACCTCCACGTCTCTTCCAAGGGGCATTCAAACCGTCTTGTTAAGCTACTGGGACCTCCACGTCTTTTCCGAGGGGCATTAAAACCGTCTTGTTAAGCTACTGCGACCTCCACGTCTCTTCAAAGGGGCATTAAAAGTGTCTTCTTAAGCCACTCTGAACTCCACAACTCTTCCAAGGGGCATTGAAATGTTGTTTTTAATTACCTCTAACCTCCACGACTCTTCCAACGGGCATTGCATTTCCTCCTAATTTTAGTCAGCTTTTGCTTTTCAATGCAAAGGCGAAAACTAAGGGAGACCGACTCCCCAATAATGGGTAGAAGGTTTTTAGTACGCTGTAATCCACGTCTGTTTCAAGGGGCATTGCAGTTCCTCATAATTTTTGGAAAGCCTTCCATTCACTGCTTAGGCCAACAGTGTACAGGAGACCCAGTTGCAATAAATGAAAAAAAACGTTTAGTTAAGGCCCTCTGACCTCCATGTCATTTCCAAGGGGCATTGGAGTGCCTCAAAATTTTTGGTAGGCATTGCACTCACTGTATGCCCTATAACTGTGTAGCCAAACCGCTCCTTTTGTTACAGAAACATATCCTACAAGACATATGTGGTTGACTGGCCTGATATTGATGTGAATGGTCCCCGTTCCTCCTGCTCTTTCCCCTTTGCCACTACCTCATCCATCATTTATCACCTGAAGCTTTGTTTTAACGGGAGTCATATAACTGGGATAGTAGCAGGAAAACATCCAGCAATCCTCGGAGGAGGTAGGATATGCGCCAAAACGCTGACCACCTCAGGCCTAGCCGCTAGTACATACATGCGCTTGCATTCCAAGAAAACAAAGCAGATGCTAGCTTGTATCATCATCATCATCATGGTCCTCACCTTGGCACTCTCAACTCCCCTGATGGAGAAGCCAGGGCCCACCGGAGAAGTTTGGTTCTCTGGTGGGCTCGTCCAATGCTGCCTTAAAGCAGGTCGGGCTAAGAAAAGTGTGTGGGGGGATGTTCCAAGGAGAAATAGGGGCGGCTGGGGACCGTTTATGGACACCCGGCTGCCCCCAGGCGGCTGGGGACCGTGTGTGGACACCCGGCCGCGGGGCGGCTGGGGACCGAGTATGGACACCCAGCCACCCCCTGGCGGCTGGGGACCGAGTGTGGACACCCGACCGCCGGGCTGCTGGAGACTGAGTATGGATTCCAGGCCGCCAACGCCGCCATGACGTGGTGGCCAGATTCCGCCTCCACATGCCTAAACTGCCCAATTTCAAGTGCAAGCAAGCAAGCAGTATGGTATTGCAGCCTAGGGGTGGGTGGGTGGCAGGCTGCACACTTACGTTTGCATTCCAAGACAACAAAGCAGATGCTAACTTGTATCATCATCATCATGGTCCTCACCTTCGCACTCTCAACTCCCCTGATGGAGAAGCCAGGGCCCACCGGAGGAGACTGGTTCTCTGGTGGGCTCGTCCAATTCTGCCCTAAAGCAGGCTGGGCTAAGAAAAGTGTGTGGGGGGATGTTCCAAGGAGAAATAGGGGTGGCTGGGGACAGTTTATGGACACCCGGCTGCCCCCAGGTGGCTGGGGACCGTGTGTGGACACCCGGCCGCGGGGCGGCTGGGGACCGAGTGTGGACACCCGGCCACCGGGCGGCTGGGGACTGAGTATGAATTCCAGGCCGCCAACGCAGCCATGACGTGGTGGCCAGATTCCGCCTCCACATGCCTAAAAGGCCCAATTTCAAGTGTAAGCAAGCAAGCAGTATGGTATTGCAGCCTGGGGGTGGGTGGGTGGCAGGCTGCACACTTACGCTTGCATTCCAAGAAAACAAAGCAGATGCTAACTTGTATCATCATCATCATCATGGTCCTCACCTTGGCACTCTCAACTCCCCTGATGGAGAAGCCAGGGCCCACCGGAGGAGTCTGGTTCTCTGGTGGGCTCGTCCAATGCTGCCCTAAAGCAGGCCGGGCTAAGAAAAGTGTGTGGGGGGATGTTGCAAGGAGAAATAGGGGCGGCTGGGGACCGTTTATGGACACTCGGCTGCCCCCAGGCGGCTGGGGACCGTGTGTGGACACCCGGCCGTGGGGCAGCTGGGGACTGAGTATGGATACCAGGCCGCCAACGCAGCCATGACGTGGTGGCCAGATTCCGCCTCCACATGCCTAAAAGGCCCAATTTCAAGTGCAAGCAAGCAGTATGGCATTGCAGCTTGGGGGTGGGCGGGTGGTTGGCTGCATATTTGCGCTTGCATTGCAAGGAATGGGGGAGGTACAATTGAACACTGCCCTGGGACAATAACTTGCACGTGGATAGTTGCAAGTCTGCATCTTCTGATGCGGCAAAGATGACTTCTGATGGGCACACTTTTAGACAGTGACCTGGGAGTCAGAGATGCTTCCAGGGGTCTACCCCATGCTGTTCCCATGTCTTTTCAGCACTGTATGCATGTGTCACACAGCACATGGCCAGATAAGGTTGTAAAATGATAAAATGACATTTCCGGGTGACTTCATTTGTCACGGTTGAAAGCAATACCAAAGTGCAAAAACGCATAAAATATGCTACTTGTGAACATAGCCCAAGGTGTGGAGGAGTAATTTTTTTTTTGTTATTTATTTTACCTTATACACAAGTCTTTACCCTGGAAAGGAACTTCCTTAACATATTTCACAGGAAATCAGTTTCAGTTTCGTTTTTGAATGTTTTATTGTGAGCCCTTAAAAGTGGCTTAATACCTCTGACCACGTTGTTGACAGCAGTGACCTGGGGGTCAGAAATGCTTCCTGGGGCGATCCCCATGATGTCCCTATGTCATTTGAGCACTGTCACTATCGTTTTGGGCACTTGTTAGGCTTTTAAAAGACTGCCGGGGGTGCCGCCGCAAAAATGCTCGGGTCTCCCATAGACTAACATTGGGCTCGTTGCTCGGGTCGAGCACCCGAGTATCACGGCGAGCTCGGCCCGAGCTTCGAGCACCCGAGCATTTTAGTGCTCGCTCAACACTAGTATATGTTTATTTTGTTTCTGTCTTAGGTTTAGAAATCTTACAGTAGCCTGGTATCCCATGCAGAGATCTTCTCTATTCCTTGATGCATTATGGATAGATCAGGGTTTCTACTTATCCTTTCTCTCCCACATCATTATCAGACCATAGAATTGACTACATTATTTCGATTTGATGTTTTCAAGATACTAATATGACTCCACCAATAAAGAATGTAAGGATTAAAGCACATATTTTCAAAGATTTACCTTATGTCCCCCCATAAGCATATTTCATTTTATCCACACGCTCGGAAATCTAACAATTTCTTTCTTCCTTACACATATATCTATATGCTATATACGCGGCTGCTGCTTCTGAGCAGATCGCAATACATTCCAGTTAAAAGGGTCTGTGTTGTCTGCCAAGCATTAGTGATATACTGCTAGGAGCTATTGTTTTTAATAAATTATTACCGATAAGTGAATTCTGTATAGTGTTAGTCATAGGGACCATATATCCTTAGACCTATTGTGAAGTCAAGAAGGAATTTGGGTGGAAAATGAATTAAGTCATTGGTGTTCTTTAGTGGGAAATACATAAAAAAGCCATTGTTCTTGAAATACCAACAAACATTACATTCACATCACTCACGTGCCCTAGAATACACACAAAATACCTGTAGAAAATAATGAAAAAGAAAAAAAATCCTGCTCCTGATGTGATAAGGAACACGTGCAAATATTCAGATAATGAAATTCTCATTCAAGGGGCTTTTTCTCATAAGAAAGATTGTAGACAAATGATTAAAGTGTGGAAAGCCTAAACGAGATGACGGCCTTTCTTTACATGAAAGCATCTGCTGAAAAGATATTATTTGAAAGTCATCTGTTTTTCAGTACATTGTGCAAGCAGATCAGTCATTCAAAAGCTTTACTGAAATCGTGCAACACAATGCCTGACATGTTTTGTAACGGCAGAATGGCCCCATGTAAGGACAGAATGGCCCATAATAGGGACAGTGCCTGTCTGGGGTCTGACATGCAGATAGGCTCCCATTTCAGAGTCTGTAATCACAGCACTATATTCATGGTGGATTCTGCTGAAATACACACTTTATTAAGAGACTGTTACTTAATTGTCGCCATATGCAGGCACAGCCAGATGTCTTCAGGATGTGATTCAGGCTTAACCTTGAAGCAACTTTGTCATGCAAATGTTTCCTTATTATTTTCCTGTTACTGGAAATGTTGTACCTGTCTGTCCCCCAAGTGGTGACCAAAGTTTTTGAGCATGATAACTTTAGTAGCAGTCGTTGCAGTCTACCCTTGCAGGGAAGATAGGGGATGTGGTAGCCAGACAGGTCTGCTCCTGCTTATTGTCATACCTGCCAACACCACCAGACCAGGAGGCTCCTGGTATAAGGGGAGACCTCCCCCAGGCACCAATGAGACCCCTCAAAAACATCCAGTAAGAAAGTTTGAAGAAGCTTTGTTCTAACACATATTAAGGGTGTGGGGTAATAAAGACGTGACTTGAGAAAGAAGTCGTGGCTATGCAAGAAAAATCATAGCTTCTGAAAAGTGTGCTAATTCTGCAGCAACAATATAATCTAATCAGCAGGATCAAACATAGCAGCGTATAGGAAGTACAGTAGATGGAGACAGGTAGTCTTCCACACACTTGTACACAGATGCCACCAGCGATAGTATGATCAGCTATGGGCTCAATAGGTAGTACTGTTGCTTTGCAGGACTGTCCTGTGTTTTTGACCAAAGGCAACATCTGCAAGGAATCTGTACATTCTCAGGGTGTTTGGCTTTCTCCCATACTCCAAAAAAACCCATACTGGTAGGCTAATTGGTCTTTAAACAGGCCCTGGCAGTAGTATAGCTACAGGGAGGCAGAGGGTGCCGTCGCCCCCGGCCCCTTGCTCAGAGGGGCCAACCGGAGCTACCACCACTCCTAACTGTATCGGCGTATGCAGAGACAAATCGTTTCCAAGGCACCAGAGAGATAAGGTGCAACTACCATTACGGACACTGTATCGGCGTATGCAGCACGCCGATAGTTACGTTCTGTGGTATTGCAAGGAGACATGATCTCCCTACACTACTGCTCTCCATCCTGTAGACCACATTGGCAAAGGCGTCGGCGCACGCACAGATGTCAGAGTCCTAGAGTGGTGACATTATCGCGCAGTGTCGGGTCTCTGACATCTTGTGCGTGTACCGGCACAATGACATCAACACTTTGCCAGTGGACTCGTCATGATTCTGGGTTAGGTCAAAGTGAGTATATGATTTTTATATTTAAACTTGTTTTGTGACAATGGGGGTATCATAAAGCATGAGGGACCTCATACAGTGTGGGAACCTTCATAAAGTGGGAGGACTACTGTGTGGTGCCATCATACAATGTGGGGACAACTGGGGACCATCATACAGTGTGGGAGCAATTATACAGTGTGGAGGCTACTGTGGGGGCCCTCATACAGTGTGGGGGTCTAATATACGGTGTGGGGGCTATTATAAACTGTGAGTCCATAATACAGTGTGGGAGCTACTATGGGGGCCATTTTACAGTGTGGGGGCCATGATGGTAGTCATTATACAGTGTGTGGGGAAGCAATGGGGAGCTGTGGGGGCATCATACTGCGTATAGGGGAGCTGTGGGCTCATCTTATTGTGTATAGGAGACCTGTGGGGGCATCATACTGTATATATGGGAGCTGTGGGGGTGTCATACAATGTATAGGGGAGCTGTGGGGCATCATATTGTGTAAAGGGGAGCTGTGGGCCCATCATACTGTGTATAGGGGAGCTGTGGGCCCATCATACTGTGTATAGTGGAGCTCTGGGCCCATCAAATTGTGTACAGAGGAGCTGTACATGGTAAGACTCAGGGGACATTAATAAATGTCAAGTGGGCACTTAAGCATTATTGTTATAGTGGCACTTAGAGTATTGTGACCGTCAAAGGTGCACAAGGGGCATTATTACTTTCTAGAGGCAAAATGTGCACACTGTTTTCTAGGGCCCTTACACAGGGCATTAATATTTTCTAGGAGGCAATTTTTTTCCATCCAGGAGGGTACAAAGGATGTATTTTACTTTGTAAGGGGCATTTGGTACACTAAGAGGAGCACTGTTATTGCAACAAACAGCAAGTGCAGCAATAGGGACACATATAGCAGCAGAGGCTCTGCATTCAGGTGACTGCAGGGTGAGGAGTTTGTGCAGGTTGGTAATAGACGGAGACGATGCTGGAAAAGTGAGAAGTCTAATGTGTCTTTATTGTAAACTCTGCAGACAAGTCTTGGCTGGAGAAGTTGTCATGTCGGTCTGGGCAAAATGGGAAAAGTGAACGACTCCATAAGAAAGAACGTCAGCTGTAAGTCACTATCTATAACTGTGCTGTAATATTTTATATGTTGTGCAGGACCACTTAGTGGTCACCATATGCTGGTAATATCGGTGTTGTTCTTTGTATAGTGATTTATTTTCAGTAACAGCTCTGTCATCTGCTGAGGTTCTCCTAAACTCACAATTAGGGTGCGCCTCCGTAGCTGTAATCAGGGCTAGCTGGTTAGGGGCCTACTAAGATATTTCGACCCCGCTGAGCTGAACCGCTAGCTACGCCTCTGGGCCCTGGTATTCACAAGGTAGGGAAATTAGGCCGCCCATACACTTTAGATAGCTGTCTGCCGATTATGTGGTTGACAGTGATCTTCCACTACTCTCCATACACAGGAGCACTCAGCTTGTGAGCGATCTCTATGAGAGACTTGCTGCCAGACATTTCTGACAGCTTATCTCCTAAAGAACAAAAAAATCGGCAGTCCAAAATCGATCATTCTAGATACTTCTATTCCCGAAGTTGTCTGTCAAGGAAAAGTTGGGAGGCCCCCATACACATTAGACTGTCAGCCAAACCCATTGTTATTGGTGGATTCAGACAAGGCTAAAGGGAATCTGTCACCCCCTGGCACTTATCTGACCTACTAATATGGGCATACAGGTGATAGAAATGTAAATCTATTCCTACCTGTATGCCTCATATTAGAGGTCTAGTTGCTGTTAAACTTCTTTTTATTCCTTCTTTTTATTCTTCCGCTCCAGTGACCTTCGGCGTGTATATGCATATACATATGGTTCCTAACCATGATGATGTAGGGAGGAAGTAGGGAGAGCACCTTAGTGTTGTGCACACTGGAGGTCACTGGAGCGGAAATCACAGTGACTCTCCGGTGCCTGCGCACAAGATCACTTCTGTACAGTGAGCATAGAAGGGAGGAAGAAGTGTGATGACAACCTCTGTAGAAAACAAAGTACAATATGTTGGCTTTTTATGAGCAACAGGAAATAATAAAAAATACAATCCTTAGTCCTTATAACAAATAAGGCCTCAATAAGTCCCATAAATCAGTTAGAATAGCACCACATTTTCTACCAAGGCTGTGGAGTCGGTAAGCCAAAGCACCGACTCCGACTCCTCAATTTCCCTGACTCTCGACTCCACAGCACTGCCTCACTACTGAGCGTGTACATAAAGTGCAGCACAGACTCATCTCAACTAAATCCTTAGATCAGGAACAGAGCAGACATTTATAGGACATTTCATAACTTTCCCAAATACTTATGACAACATTTACAGCACATCCTGCACTAAACTACTGAACCCAATTTATTATACACTGCTCAAAAAAATAAAGGGAACACTTAAACAACAGAATATAACTCCAAGTAAATCAAACTTCTGTGAAATCAAACTGTCCACTTAGGAAGCAACACTGATTGACAATCAATTTCACATGCTGTTGTGCAAATGGAATAGACAATAGATGGAAATTATTGGCAATTATCAAGACACACTCAATAAAGGAGTGGTTTTGCAGGTGGGGACCACAGACCACATCTCAGTACCAATGCTTTCTGGCTGATGTTTTGGTCACTTTTGAATGTTAGTTGTGCTTTCACACTTGTGGTAGCATGAGACTCTACAACCCACAGAACTTGCTCAGGAAGTGCAGCTCATCCAGGATGGCACATTAATGCGAGCTGTGGCAAGAAGGTTTGCTGTGTCTGTCAGCGTAGTGTCCAGAGGCTGGAGGCTCTACCAGTAGACAGGCCAGTACACCAGGAGACGTGGAGGGGGCCGTAGGAGGGCAACAACCCATCAGCAGGACCGCTATCTTCGCCTTTGTGCAAGGAGGAACAGGAGGAGCACTGCCAGAGCCCTGCAAAATGACCTCCAGCAGGCCAAAAATGTGCATGTGTCTGCACAAACGGTTAGAAACCGACTCCATGAGGGTGGTATGAAGGCCCGACGTCCACAGAAGGGGGTTGTGCTCACAGCCCAACACCGTGCAGGACGCTTGGCATTTGCCACAGAACCCAAGGATTGGCAAAGTCGCCACTGGCGCCCTGTGCTCTTCACAGATGAAAGCAGGTTCACACTGAGCAAATGTGACAGACATGACAGAGTCTGGAGACGCTGTGGAGAGCGATCTGCTGCCTGCAACATCCTTCAGCATGACTGGTTTGGCAGTGGGTCAGTAATGGTGTGGGGTGGCATTTCTTTGGAGGGCCGTACAGCCCTCCATGTGCTTGCCAGAGGTAGCCTGACTGCCATTAGGTACCGAGATGAGATCCACAGACCCCTTGTGAGACCATATGCTGGTGCGGTTGGCCCTGGGTTCCTCCTAATGCAGGACAATGCCAGACCTCATGTGGCTGGAGTGTGTCAGCAGTTCCTGCAAGATGAAGGCATTGAAGCTATGGACTGGCCCGCCCGATCCCCAGACCTGAATCCGATTGAGCACATCTGGGACATCATGTCTCGCTCCATCCACCAAAGTTGGCGGATGCTTTAGTCCAGGTCTGGGAGGAGATCCCACAGGAGATCATCCACAACCTCATCAGGAGAATACCCAAGCATTGTAGGGAGGTCATACAGGCACATGGAGACCACACACACTACTGAGCCTCATTTTGACTTGTTCTAAGGACATTACATCAAAGTTGGATCAGCCTGTAGTGTGTTTTTCCACTTTAATTTTGGGGGCGACTCTAAATCCAGGCCTCCATTGGTTAATAAATTTGATTTCCATTGATGATTTTTGTGTGATTTTGTTGTCAGCACATTCAACTTTGTACAGAACAAAGTATTCAATGAGAATATTTCATTCATTCAGATCTAGGATGTGTTATTTGAGTGTTCCCTTTATTTTTTTGAGCAGTGTATATTTTAGGAGTCGGAGTCGGTCCATTTTATACCGACTCCATCAAAATGGACACCGACTCCATGACTCCAATTGACTCAGCAGCCCTGCTTTCTACATTGTGCTCGTTGTTGCACGGTGAAGACATTTCACATGACACAGCTAAGTATCATGGGATACACGTGTCATTCTGAAATGTCTTTTTATGGAACTATAATACATAGTTAATTGAAATAAATCATGAAGTCAACTTTACATGTGAGAATATTTGTTACAAAACCTTCTGTTTCTGGGTGGTAGTAATAAATAATACCTAGTATAAAGTCACAAAATGATCCCAGCTTAATGATTAAACTATATTTGATCAAAATTGGTTCTGTATCTTTATGATTAGCGGGATTAGTGTTTGATCGATGTTTACCTAATGATAAATATGATCTTAAGTTCGAATGGCATCATATTTTCAATGATTCCGCAACTGGTAATAGCTATATACTATACTATATGGGGGGGGGGGGGTTGAAAATGCCATGTACCACTACCCAATGAACTTGTGGAAAATAATTGAGGTTGGATATACCTAGATAAAGGGGTGTAAAATAGGGAAACAGAAGCAGTGTAAGATATAACAGAACAGAAGAGGGAAAGCATCAGACGCCGGGAAATGGAAACAGAAATAGAAAAAAAGAGCAACCCAAATATGACCAAATGCCATTTCTTCCATCGTCAGTGATTAATACCATGGAGATTTTTCAGATAAGCAACTTAAGACCCCTGCATATTGTTATGGAAGCAGCTCTGCTGATTTTCATGTTGAACAAAACAAATATTTAGTTCTTTAACTGTTACATGAACTGAAGCCCTCTCTATGTGAAAAAGGCATAGCAGTGTTTATCCAGTGCTTCTGTCACATGAATATAGTGCCAGGATGGTGACCATTAGGCTCCGATGACACTACAGTGGATGCGCCACTGGAAGTTCCCTCAGAACTGAAGGCAACAATTGTGCACATGCAGTGCTATTTTTACCATTATAACAGTGGTAATTCCTATAGAACTGTGACAGACCCCACAATGGATCTGATATAGTGTCGGGGGTCCCAGAAAATATTTACCCTTACTTCTTTCCTGTAAATAAGACACTAATGTATAGTTGTCAGCAACTGCGCTGATAATGCCAGCTCAGCATTATCAGTGCAGTTTCTCAGGTTAGAAGTGTAGTAGGATTGTGACATTACAGTCATCTGACCGAAGGCCCTTCAAGCTGCGTGAGTATAGAAGAACTGAAGAAGAAGACAGAGCCTGATCTATCTTCCACACTGTGTTTGTGTACAGCATGGAGTGTATGTATAACATACAGTGTGTGACGTGTGTGTGCATAGAATGGAGGGTATGTAACTTACAGTGCGTGGGTAGCATCCACATTTAAAAATACCAGCACTGCAGACAAGTGATTGTAGGTGTAAACATGTTGGCAATTACCTAACAAGCAAGCAAAATGCTCATTCAGGTGACTGGATCTTTTATGCTGAAACATAAATCATCGTTGTCGGCAGTACAGCACCCACTGTAAATAGGAGATGTGCTGCTGACAACATAATACTGTATTAGGACACAATGATCATTCTGTCCCAATCATTCTTCGTCAAGCTCTGTAAAGACACCAGTAAACAAGCGGCAAGTGATTTGAATATAGTCTGAAATTGGCTTGTATAAATGCACCCTGAATGTTTCTGTGTGATGGCGCAATATGTTAGCATTTAGGATACCACTTTTAATTTTTTGTCCAGGGCCCCACTTTGTCTAAAACCAGCCCAAATTTTATTTAAAGCCATGAAAGATGGTCACTTGTCAAAGGTAACTTGGAAATTTCATTCTGTACATGTAATGCAGCTTTGTTATGTCACGCGACCCCTGCGGCCAGTCGGCACTGGCTTCACTCTCCCCTCCTTCGGACGAATCACAGACATCGGGAGGAAGCCGGAGCGGCAACTTTCACTTTCTCCAGATTTTTGTGGTTTGTCTGAAGGAGGGGAGAGCTGCTGACTGGCTACAGGGATTGCGTGACATTGTTACGCCCAGGAGCCAGTGCCAACACCCCTGGAACGGTGCAAGCACTGGAGGGGAGTATAATGTCATCAGTGTATATATAAATATAATGCAAAATTGATTGAAATAAATCATGAAGTTACATTTACATGTTAGAATTGCTACAAAACCATGTTTCTGAGTGGTTGTAACATTGTGTCTACTATAAAAGCTCCAAATGATCTATGATAAATGATGACATTATAGGAACTCAAAATTGATGTAGTATCCATCAGAATCATCGCTATCATTAGGGAGATTGGTAAATGCTGCTCGCCTGACACAATTACAATACATGATCGAATGGCACCATATTTTCAATGCTTACACTGATACTCAAAGGGATTTTTCAAGCCATTGACTATATGTTGTGGCATTGCAAATTGCATTGTATTAGAGCAGCTTCAAAATAAATCTTCAAAACAAATCTTTCTGGGCTCCAAACTACTACACAAATATACTAGGATAAAATAAATGAGGTCGGATACACCTAGATAAATGGGTGTACAAAAGAGAAACAGAAATAGCGTAAGGATACAACAGGATAGAAGAAAAGCATCAGAGGTCGGGAAAATTGAAAGAGATAAAAGAAAGAGAAACCTATACATGACAGAAGCTGAAATACCATTTCTTTCATCAGCAGTTATTAGTACCATAGAGATTTTATCATATTATCCCCTCAAGGCTCTTGCTCTAGCATATTGTTAAAGCTCTGATGGTTTTCATGTTGTATTACACAAATATTTAGTTCTTCATCTATTACATGAACTGAAGCCCTCGCTATGCTAAAAAAAAACACAGCTTTATTAATCCAGAGCTTCTGGGTGGTGAATATAATGGTGGAATTGTGATCCTTAGGCTTTGATGACTTTGCAGTTGAGGCTCCATCAGCAGTTCCCTCAGAAGTGACGGTGAAAGCAGCGCAGCAAGCAGTGGTCTTCTCACCATCAAAACACACTGAAAACTATGCTGGAACTCTGATGGACCCCAAGTATATAAAACAGACTGGACAAAGTGTCATGGCTTCTGTAAGATGTGAAAATTACTGCCTTACTCCAAGCTTTGAGGGAACTGGCTCTTTTTTAGGAGACCACTTCAGTATGGAGTCTGATTAGCAATGATCTATGGAAAAAAAACAAGCAAATTACCTCTTTTATTGGAATAAAAAAAACTCTCTGACTAGTTTCACCTAGTGGAGGTAACTAATTTGTGATTCAATGTCTGACTCTCATTTTCTCATTGATAGGTGCCAATAAAGGCCGCCATGCACAATAGACTAACAACATTTAAACTCACTGGTATCACTGGGCACGGCTGATGGATTAATGTTTATGGGAGACTCTCAACTGTCCCCCGACAGATAATATCGGGGAAGATAAGGATCTAGCATGTCCGACTCTGGATTGTCAGTCCTCTTATTCTCACTTAGATAAGCCATTACCAGTGGAGACGGGCAGTGGATCTCTCATAGAGAACACAGGAGAGCTCACGTATGAGGGAGATGGGAGATATAGCTGTAGGCTAAATGATCAGCTGGACCATCGCACTGTCAATAGGTATCTATTGTGTATAAGGGGACTTAAGACTCCATACTCAGCAAATCACCTTAACCATTTGAAGGCCAATTGTCTCTTCAGAGAGGAAGAGGACCAGAACTCTTGTGCCACCTACAGGAAGTAGCAACCCTAAAAGTCAATAGTGACCCTTTACCGAGCCTTATCATATGACTTAGGATATAAGCCAGAACCATAAAATCAATTTTCAGACACTGTGTTTTGGGATACTGCCCCTCCTCAGTTCAAAGTGTGAGTTCTGGTTTGGCTGGATGAGAGGCGTCAGACCGGTATCTAAGGGGTAACATTTCTCCTTGCGGAGAGTGACATGTTAAGCTTGTCACGGTGAGGAAACTTTTAAAGCCGCAATGCTCCTCTGGGAAATATGCAACTTGTCTCTTCAGAGAGGAAGAGGACTAGAACTTGAGCATATTTCCCAGAGGAGCATTGCGGCTTTAAAAGTCTCCTCACCGTGACATGCTTAACATGTCGCTCCCTGCAAGGAGAAATGTTACCCATTAAAGACTAGGCCACTTACCCCATTCCTGACCAGACACATTTTAGGGTTATTCATACATGAGGTTTACAGAGCCATATACTTTTTTTCTCACTCAGATATTAAAATATTTTTTTGTTTCTACAGGGGGCATAGTTTTTATATTATTTTCATTCTGTTTTATTTGTTTGCCGATATTACATCACATAGGAGACACAGAGACTGCTGTATATAAATCACATAGGATACACCAAGACTGCTGTATATACATCACATAGGATACACCGAGACTGCTGTATATACATCACATAGAAGACACCGAGACTGCTGTATATACATCACATAGGATACACCGAGACTACTGTATATACATCACATAGGAGACACCGAGACTGCTGTATATACATCACATAGGATACACCGAGACTGCTGTATATACATCACATAGAAGACACCGAGACTGCTGTATATACATCACATAGGATACACCGAGACTACTGTATATACATCACATAGGGGACACCGAGACTGCTGTATATACATCACATAGGAGACTCTGAGACTGCTGTATATAAATCACATAGGATACTCCAAGACTGCTGTATATACATCACATAGGAGACACCGAGACTGCTGTATATACATCACATAGGATACACCGAGACTGCTGAATATACACCACATAGGAGACACCGAGACTGCTCTATATACATCACATAGGATACACTGAGACTGCTGTATATACATCACATAGGAGACACCGAGACTGCTGTATATACATCACATAGGAGACTCTGAGACTGCTGTATATAAATCACATAGGATACTCCAAGACTGCTATATATACATCACATAGGATACACCCGGACTGCAGTATATATATCCCATATGAGACACCAGGCTGTGGCATGGACATCACATAGCAGACACCAGGCTGGGGCATAGTTGTCACATAGGAGACACTGGGCTGGGGCATAGACATCACAGGAGATGCTGGAGCTGAGGCATATACATCACAGGAGGCACTTTGGGCTGCAGTATATTTATAACAGCAGACATGGGGCTGTAGAATAGACAGCACAGGAGACATGGGGCTGTGCCATAAACAGCACAGGAGACATGGGGCTTTAGTATATACATCAGCGATGTGGGGCTGCGGCATATACATCACAGAAGATAATTTGGGGCTGCAGTATATAGATAACAGGAGACATGGGCCTGTGGTATAAACATCACAGGAGATGCTGCCGCTGCTGGCTTGGACGGGAGCACATCGCGCGCTAACTCACCTAAAAAGTACGTCCTGCCGGTGAAACTGGCCAACATGAGGATGTAATCTTTCATGAGAACATAATCCTTCACTATTGAACGCTGTGTGCACGTTCTCGCAAAGTAAAAAGAAATTAAAGGGTCGGCAGCCGTCAAAACGCAGCTGCCAGCCCAAGCACTACAGTGCCTGTAAATCCGCCGGGAGTGCCAGAGAAAAGGTCTTCACAGGCCGTAAATGGCCCATGGGCCTGTGATTACCCACCCCTGTTTTAGAACATCATTGCAGAATAGATCAGATGTTTACCGTCTATGGGAGGCACACAAGTAGTTAAAGAGAGCCAGAAATGCCCCCCTCCCCAAAGCTGTATCATGGGTATCTTGTTTAGCCGGCCAAACATTGCTCTGAAATGATGAGGGGCAAGTACCCCTAAAATACCTATCTGTAGATGAGTGTCAGGCACGGCTTATATTCCTTAGTCATGTTGTAAGGCTCATTGAAGGATCGGATATTGACTAAAAGTAGTTAATTCTAGTAAGTGGTGCTAATGAAATAATTTTCTGTCTCTACACGGGGAAAGCTAATTTGCACACCTTACAAAAAGCGGTTGGAGAAAAGGGAAATAAGTCATTCAGAGCCTGCGGAAATCCAGATGACAACCTCAAGAGTAATGTGACTCAACCCATTAAATGCAGTGAAAGTTCAGCCTCTGTTAAAGATAACTTGGAAAAGGCGCAAATATTATTTACCCATTGAGATCCATTTTTTCCAATCCTTCTAAAATGTAAAATGAAAGATCTTTGTAAATAGCTTTCATTAAAAAAAAGTTTGCTTTATGAGTGTAACTTCTATGCCAACCTATAGGTCTTCATAGTAAGAGTACAAGCAACCCCCCGTGTAGCCTGATCCTGTACTCACGCACTCTTTCATCTAACCCGCATAACAAATGTAAGTGATTTAGGAACAGGTGGAGGTAGAGGAGTGTGACTGCAGGCTCAGACTACACTACACAGGGGTTGTTTGTAGTCTGTTACCATGGAGATAGAGACATAGGTTTGCAGAGGAGCTGAAAACAGAAGAAGATAAGTGATTTCAAATCAAGGCCATCTGCTTCATTTTTTATTTCACATGCATTGAGACAATACAAAAATTAGCTGCAAGGATGTACATAGCTCCTAATCGAAAGCACCGGAGGACGACTGATGGATTTAGATTTCCAGGTCACTGTTTATGTTCAGAGTCTATTTAAAGGGGGATAAATTAAGGGTAACAAAAGAAGTGAATAGCAACTGCACAAACATGTCAAGGGTATATATTTATATATATAGCATGTGTGTCTTTCCTCTTCTGACTTTAGGAACATATAACCCTTTAATTGTGACTTGAGGTACAGAAACCACAGCTGCTCCACCACAAAATGAAAGAGAACTCATGACATCAGCCTGTATACACTACTAGAAGACATGTAAGCCGTTCTGAAACACTAAACCACATGGCACATATGGGAGGATGAGAGCTGCGGAAAACTGACTGAACTGCAAAGAAATCATCGGAATAGCTGTGTAATCCTGCAGCTTTCTGTGCAGCAGTCGGACCCAGCGCCTTCCCTTTTATGGAATGTTCAACAATTACAGAATACTTATCTTTACTGCTCTCTGATGCCAGAACAAAATACAGTTCGCCTTTATATCCTGACGACCATGGGTGTCAATTATGGTACCAATAAACAAGGCATTGTTTCTGTGAACGTTACATAGAATATTTCTTGGAGTCATCCTTATCTGACAGCAGGATGACATTAACCTAAATATGGATCCAATCTAAGAAACCCTTTGTTTCCCTCAAACATAAGTAATAGGAGGCAGTTACATAACAATGCACATCTTTTCTGATCCATACATGATATGTAAAGCACAAAGACATCACAGTTTTTTGCATTGTTGACATCAAATACACATTTTCTCATATACTTATATATTTAGTCTTAAAGGAGTAAGCACCATTATAATTTGTATTTCATAAATCAACAGTACACATTAAAATAAGCAACTTTGTGACATACAGGTGCATCTCACTAAATTAGAATATCATCAAAAAGTTAATTCATTTCAGTTTGTCAATACAAAAAGTGAAACTCCTATATTATATAGAGTCATTACAAACAGAGTGATCTATTTCAAGTGTTTATTTCTGTTAATGTTGATGATTATGGCTTACAGCCAATGAAAACACAAAAGTCATTATCTCAGTAAATTAGAATACTTTATAACAACAGCTTGAAAAATGTATTTAAAATCTGAAATGTTGGCCTACTGAAATGAATGTTCAGTAAATGCATTCAATACTTGGTCAGGCTCCTTTTGCATCAATTACTGCATCAATGCGGCGTGGCAATGAGGCGATCAGCCTGTGGCACTGCTGAGGTGTTATGGAAGCCTAGGTTGCTTTGATAGCAGCCTTCAGCTCGTCTGCATTGTTGGGTCATCTTCCTCTTGACAATACCCATAGTTTCTCTATGGGTTTAAGGTTAGGTGAGTTTTCTGGCCAATCAAGCACAGTGATACTGTTGTTTGTAAACCAGGTATTGGTACTTTTGGCAGTGTGGACAGGTACCAAGTCCTGCTGGAGAATGACATTTCCATCTCCAAAAAGCTTGTCGGCAGAGGGAAGCATGAAGTGCTCTAAAATTTCCTGGTAGACGGCTGCACTGACTTTGGTCTTGATAAAACACAGTGGATCTACACCAGCATATGACATGGCTCCCCAAACCATCACTGATTGTGGAAACTTCACACTAGACCTCAAGCAGCTTGGATTGTGGCCTCTCCACTCTTCCTCCAGACTCTGGGACCTTGATTTCCAAATGAAAATTGGAACTCTGGGATCTTGTAGAGTGTGTCAATGACTGCCTTCTGGACATCTGTCAAGTAAGCAGTTTTCCCCATGATTGTGGAGCCTACTGAAACAGACTAAGGTACCTTTTTAAACGCTTAGGAAGCATCTGCAGGTGTTTTTTCTTATTCTAATTTACTGAGTTAATGACTTTTGTATTTTCATTGGCTCAAAGCCATAATCATCAACATTAACAGAAATAAACACTTGAAATAGATCATTCTGTTTGTAATGACTCTATATAATATATGAGTTTCACTTTATGTATTGAAGAACTGAAATAAATTAACTTTTTGATGATATTCTAATTTAGCGAGATGCACCTGTATCTTATCAGTGAAATCTGCTTCTTTCTAGATGGATCTTACAATCTCAATTCAAGATGAAAAGCTGTAAGATCTGAATTCAGTGAAGACATATTTTCCAATGACAGTTGGTGCTCGTAAGAGTCTATGGAGAGGGGGAGGAAGGAGCAGGTGGGAGGAGCTAAAAGGAGACACAGACATTCTGCTGCAAGTTCTCCTGAAATCTATAGTAAAACAAAATGTTATAGTGTACCTGTCATTTTAGGAGAACTTGCAGCACAATGTCTGTGTCTGCCTCTGGCTCCTCCCTCCCCCTCTTCATAGAATCTTATGAACACCAACTGTACCAATAAATCGTTTAGTGTTCATAGTCTGCCATTGTTCTTAGCAGCAAATTTCCTGTGTAAACAAGACTATGCGCTGCCGAGAACATTCACCTTTTGTGCAGCATAAAAGATCATCTCACCGGACGAATGAGCATGAATATTGGGAAATGAGTGCTCCTAGGAAAGCTCATTCACAATAAACTTTCACTGTAAATGACCCTTTCTAGTGAACCCTGTCCTCCACACTAATGCCTGACTGGGCTGCTACTGTCTCAGTAATGGGTCATTACGGGGTGTGTGCAGGGCATGCTATTCTTGCACCAGCAGCTACCAGCCTTTTCCTAAGTCCCTTATCCCAGTAATCTTCAAAGCATTAAAGGGATTTGGGAGAAAAGTCTGGAGTCACTCTGTGTGACTGGAGACTTCTGAAACGTGTTTGCGTGGGGTGCGCACACTGTCACGATGCCACGGTAATGTTGTTAAGCGCGAGAGGCCACTTGACCGCATGTATGCAATTTTTTTTATATGTGGTCAAATTCTAACTAGTCCCCTCTGAATTCTCTCAATAGAAGAAGTGAATTGAGAGAAGTCAAATGGGTCTACAAGGCCCGTGACCATATATATTCAAATTGCAGATATGTGATCATGTGACCACTGGCTCATACCAGCGAATTGTAACTACATGCACATTGCACGTTGTCACGCTTCAGAAGTCTGCAGTCATTATAGAGTGACTGCAGACTTTGCCCTCACCTGGACAACCCCTTTAAGCGTTTTTGAGTGTTTAAAGGGTAATCCAGTAATAAGTAGTTGTCACCAATCCAAACTGGTGGTCTTTTCTTCCAGTGCACATGCTTTCACGCTTCAGTCATCATGTATGGAACTACTGGAGATAGCTGAGTGCTGTACTCGGTCATCTCTGGCAGTCCCATAATCAATGAGCGGACAGGCATTTCAGCATGGACACTGCTGCCCTATTCACTGCTCTGCTCTACACATGTCTGGCAATAACTGGATAACTTCTTATTAACGCACTACCCCTTTAAGTCATTACTCTCCAAGTCTCTGAGCTTATGTTGAGAAACATTGTAGTCAGTAGTAAGAGAAGAAACAGCAAAGATGGTCATGAATAATTGGATGGTATGGAAAAAAGTTTAAAGTCTACTAAATAAATGTTAATATAATGCAGTAGGATCCAATATACACTGCTCAAAAAAATAAAGGGAACACTTAAACAACAGAATATAACTCCAAGTAAATCAAACTTCTGTGAATTCAAACTGTCCACTTAGGAAGCAACACTGATTGACAATCAATTTCACATGCTGTTGTGCAAATGGAATAGACAATAGATGGAAATTATTGGCAATTATCAAGACACCCTCAATAAAGGAGTGGTTCTGCAGGTGGGGACCACAGACCACATCTCAGTGCCAATGCTTTCTGGCTGATGTTTTGGTCACTCGTGGTAGCATGAGACGGACTCTACAACCCACAGAAGTTGCTCAGGTAGTGCAGCTCATCCAGGATGGCACATTAATGCGAGCTGTGGCAAGAAGGTTTGCTGTGTCTGTCAGAGTAGGGTCCAGAGGCTGGAGGCACTACCAGGAGACAGGCCAGTACACCAGGAGACGTGGAGGGGGCCGTAGGAGGGCAACAACCCCGCAGCAGGACCGCTACCTCTGCCTTTGTGCAAGGAGGAACAGGAGGAGCACTGCCAGAGCCCTGCAAAATGACCTCTAGCAGGCCACAAATGCGCATGTGTCTGCACAAACGGTTAGAAACCGACTCAATGAGGGTGGTATGAGGGCACGACGTCTACAGATGGGGATTGTGCTCACAGCCCAACACCATACAGTACGTTTGGCATTTGCCACAGAACCCAAGGATTGGCAAAGTCGCCACTGGCGCCCTGTGCTCTTCACAGATGAAAGCAAGTTCACACTGAGCACATGTGACAGACGTGACAGAGTCTGGAGACGCCATGGAGAGTGATCTGCTGCCTGCAACATCCTTCAGCATGACTAGTTTGGCAGTGGGTCAGTAATGGTGTGGGGTGGCATTTCTTTGGAGGGCTGCACATCCCTCCATGTGCTCGCCAGAGGTAGCCTGCTGCCATTAGGTACCCAGATGAGATCCTCAGACCCCTTGTGAGACCATATGCTGGTGCGGTTGGCCCTGGGTTCCTCCTAATGCAGGACAATGTCAGACCACATGTGGCTGGAGTGTGTCAGGAGTTCCTGCAAGATGAAGGCATTGAAGCTATGGACTGGCCCGCCCGTTCCCCAGACCTGAATCCGATTGAGCACATCTGGGACATCATGTCTCGCTCCATCCACCAACGTCACGTTGCACCACAGACTGTCCAGGAGTTGGCGGATGCTTTAGTCCAGGTCTGGGAGGAGATCCCACAGGAGACCATCCACAACCTCATCAGGAGCATGCCCAGGAATTGTAGGGGGGTCATACAGGCATGTGGAGGCCACACACACTACTGAGCCTCATTTTAACTTGTTTTAAGGACATTACATCAAAGTTGGATCAGCCTGTAGTGTGTTTTTCCACTTTAATTTTGGGGGTGACTCCAAATCCAGGCCTCCATTGGTTAATAAATTTGATTTCCATTGATGATTTTTGTGTGATTTTGTTGTCAGCACATTCAACTTTGTATAGAACAAAGTATTCAGTGAGAATATTTCATTCATTCAGATCTAGGATGTGTTATTTGAGTGTTCCCTTTATTTTTTTGACCAGTGTATATAAGGGCAGTGAGAGTGTCTCCTATGGGTTATCTCAGCTTCTGGGTCTTCAGGCTAAGCCTAATTACCCCACACATACATAGTAACCCGCCGGGGCCTGCTAGGTGCACATTAGCTGATGCAATTACAGATTTTAGCGGAAGCAGAATCTAGAAACAGCAGGACAACTATAATTTAAAAGCATTATGTTACCTAAGATTTGCTTTTCCAACTCAAGACATTTGTTTTTCAATTCAGTTTCCTTTTCTCGTGAGTCTTGAAGCTGCTTTGATGTTAACGTGACAGATTCAGCAATTGCCTGCAGATTTTTTACTTGATTTTGGAGGGAAAGAGTTTCTATCTGGAATTCTTCGAGACGTGCGTGACGACTAATCATTTCTGCGGAGGTACATACAATAAAAAGAACATTACAGAGCAGCCGAACAGTAGATTTACTTTTAATGAATACATTGCTGGCAATTCTGGGTTATAGAGAAAATAAAGTGATAAAAATGTCAGTGCCTATATTTTTACAAGTATGTCATAATTTTATTTTATTTATTTTTTTAACCATTACTGAGATGCTGTAAAGAAACTTCACAATATTCTCATGCAACACACAAAAATAGTAAGTGAACAAATCAGCTCTATAAATACAACAGAGAGATAGCGGCATTCCTCCACTAATAAGAAGCTTAGAGGGAGCATAAAAATGTCATTTTCTGTAAAATGTCCTTGGCAAACAGGTAGTGTTCTGATTCTTCAGGACCTCTCAGTATGGCTGCAGGGCGCGGTATATCCCATTTAATAAGGACAGCTGGAGGAAAACATTGCATGGCAACTGTGAGCGAGATTATCTAAAGGTTACGCCACAGTCTTGCGCTGGGCCATCAGAAAAATACATATTTAAAGCTGCCCTTTGGTTACGCAATACTTGAATGAAGTCCTTTTGCATTTTTAAAGGGCTGTGTGGATATTGGTCAGTGGTATGTGGTGAATGCAAAATCAGGATTTTGTACATTCATGAAGTGCAAATGACTTGGAATATATTTTCAATTGGCCTAGTGTATAAAGGAAGAAATGGAGAACCTGGGGAGAATACAAAGCGAGAAAGAGGAACACAGCGACTGCAGTCATTACAGAGTGATTTATTAATACAATCATATAGCAGCCTGGTTATTTATTCCATATCACAATATCAGGAACTCAGCTGGATGAGTACACCGAGACATAAGATAGTTACCCGCTACTGGCACGACCCCAGCCACGTGTTATAGCTGATTCACATGCTTTTCTCACCTTGAAAGGAAAATAGGAAAATCTCATGACAATCGCAACGCTGCTTTTTTAGATGATGAGAGGTTTGGTCCGAAATACTAAGTCATTTTCATCCTAAATGCCTATCTGTTTAATGCCATAATCTAAGCTGTTTTCTAATATACTTGAATTAAAAATTCCCTACCATTCCCTCACTACATTACCTAACTGCTTTTCTTTTGTTTCCCTACTTCCTTTTTGATGATGCTTCATTTTATAATCTCAGTGCATGCTGGGATACTCAAAGTGTAATTTGGACAGAGGATGCTGTCACTGCTGCAGCCTGCCGGGCTAGTCCCTGCACGATGTATGATGTGATGTCACTTGCGAGGGCGGAGCTGGTTTCTGCACACCGGGCATTCATCTTACAAGGCACACTGACAGTGCGCTCTGCTCTGTTGCCAGCTCATTACTGCCGATGTGAGCTGGAGAGAGAGTGCACTGTCTTTGTTCACAGTGTACATCGCTCAGGGTCTAGCCCAGCTTCTGAATTGAAGGTCACTGATGACACTTCTTTCAGGGAGGGGGCAGAGGCTGCAGCAGTGACCGCAGCCTCTGCCCCCTGACAATTCTTTGCTTGAGTATCTCAGCATACACTGGGATTCTCAAACGAAGCTTCATCAAAAAGGAAGAAGGAAAAAAAAGACTAGAACTGCAATGGTCACATGTCAGTAAGTCGTGCCAAAATTACAGGCTAGGACCTGACGACCGAAATTGTAAAACAAATGTAACATATTGATTGACACGAAATGGGTGATGCACAACAAGAGCTACCTTAAGGCGTCTTAGAGAAGTGAATGGTGACCAAAGTAATACCAGAGGACAGTCTCTGACATTCATCTTAAAGGGAATCTGTCACCAGGTTTCGCTACCCCATCTGGGACAGAGACCCTGATTCCATCGATGTGTCACTTCCTGGGCTGTTGTATTTTTTTTTATAAAATCAGTTTTATCTGCTACAGATCTACCAGTTCTCTGAATGCTGAACTCTGTATAATCCCACCCACACCACTCACTGACTGACAGTGTTTGTTGTACACTGTGCATAGGCAGAAAGCAGCGAATCAGTAGTGGGAGTGGGGTTATACAAAGATCATGAATATTGAGGACTAGATGGCAGCAGGTTTACTAGTCCTCTAAAAATAATCTCTTGCTGATAAAAGTAGCTTTATCAAAACTACACTAAGCAGCTCAGTAAGTGACACATCATTGGAATCAGCATCTCTGACCCTATATCATGCTGCTCTCAGATTAGGTGGCAAAAACCTGTTGACAGATTCCCTTTAACTACTGAGTGTGGCACGGGCAGGGAAAATTTGTACAACTCGTTTCTACAAACGTTGATGAAACTGTATAATTTTAGCCCTAGTGTTTAAGCCCTAACACAGCTAAAGTGTCATTGAGAGAATACAACCTTTCAATTAGGAAAAAGAGCCTAGTGATTGTCCCAAAACATTATAGAAATTGAGGTTCTTTAGTTCTGAAAAATTACACTATAAGGTCAAAAAGAAAATCAGTCTAAGGCGTCATGCAGACATCCGTATTTCCCATAGGTCAGCCGTCTGTGCTTTTCACAGAGAGAACGCGTACCAGTTATAGTTTATCGGGAAAATGTCCATGTTTTCATGTGAACTGAGTCTCTGTAAAAACAAGGTATTTGCATTTATAAAGGAAGATTAGAGACTATCCCCGTGTGGGGGACATGATCCATGACCAGTCACAGTCAGGCCGTATCCTATACACTGAAGGTCTCGGCCCACGCCACCCATATGCTTTCCCTCTGCTATCAGATTTAGTACCAACATAGAATGTAAGATGAAGACTGGGGATTGTTTTTTGCACACTATTTAAATCAAATATTCAATGTACAGTAGAGATTTCAATGAGGTATTGATGCATTTTTTATGTGTTTCAATGAATTTATAATACGGTTTTACTGAGTTTTTTAATGTTTATTCAAGTTAATTCTTCACATAAATCAAATAGGGTAATAAATGTGGAAATGTGTCATGGTATAGAAAACATGCTATAAAATGTATCTATATATTTGATCGCATCATTCATATCTAATTAACAGGTAAATTCCAGTCCAAGCTTTTAATCCAGTCCAGGATATCCAACTATGGAGTTTACAATAAAATGAAGCAGGATATTATTTATTTATTTATTTATTTTACTCACTTATACAGCGCCATTAATTCCACAGCGCTTTACAGACATTATGGGCACTGTCCCCATTGGGGCTCACAATCTACATTCTCTATCAGTATGTCTTTGGAGTGTGGGAGGAAACCGGAGTACCAGGAGGAAACCCATGCAAGCACAGGGAGAACATACAGACTCCTTGCAGATGTTGTCCTTGGTGGGATTTGAACCCAGGATATATATATGTCATTGAGAAAGGGGTGGAGAAATAGTCAAAAACGCATTTTAAGTAAATATTCTCAAAGTATGAGATTTGATCTGGAGAATGCATGGTATTTAAGTCTCCTCACTCTGACATGCCAGGCCAGGCTTGACACTGCACAAGGAGAAACGTTACTCCTTAGATCCCAGTCTTAAGCCTCTCTTGTAGCCAAATCAGATCTCATACTTTGCACTGATGAGGGGCAGTACCCCGAAACACTGTGTCTGCAAATTGAGATTCTGGTTTGACTTTTATTCTAAGTCATATGGCAAGGCATGTTAAAGGGTCGATATTGACTTTTAGGATTGCTACTTCCAATAGGTGGCACGAGAGTTCTAGTCCTCTTCCTCTCTGAAGAGGCAATTTGCATATTTAATTTCCCAGAGGAGCATGCGTGGTGTATAATTCTCCTCACTCTGACATGCCAAGCCTGGCTTGTCACTCTCCACAAGGAGCAACGCTACCCCTTACATCCCAGCATGCTGAGACACGGCCATTACACGGTACACAGCAGGGGCACATTTATAAGATTATCTCAGCACAGGAACATTTTTTGAACACATCTAACTGTGGAACTTATTATTATTCCAAGATCTATTAATTAAAATGCACTTTGTTCCTGTGAAAACTTCTTTAAGGATATGTTCCATGTTACTTTTTGCTGTGAAAAATGCAGCATTTTACTGTCCCAGCAAAAGTGAATGAGATTTCTGAAATCTCATATACTTGTTGCTTATTTTTTCCTTGAAATAGTTTCAAACCTGCAGCATGTCAATTTCTTCAGTGTTTTTGCAGCATTTTTCAACCATTTTAATGACTGGGAATAAATGCATAAAAAAACATGTATAAACACTGCATAAAAAATGAGTGGGGTTTTTTGTGCAGCATTTTTCCTGCCAAAGGACACGTTTTTGATGCAGAAATGTCTGCAGCAAATTCTTAACGTCTGCAAACTCCTTGAGGGAATTTTGATAAATGTGCTACTGGGTGTTTGGAGAAAGGATAATATGGACTGGCAGGCCGTGCAGGCCAATGTCAAACTAACCTTATCCAGATCTCTAAATTGGCATTTGTATACAGGATTTTGTTGACTGATCTTGCCACTTTTTTTTCTTACTGAAGACGGTAAGACTTGGAAAACTACATGTGGCGCACTGCTGCGCATTGGTGCCACAGAACCCAGAAGGGTGCATGGATGGACTTCTCCACAAGAGGCCCTCACACATTCACACACCTCCACCCTACCACCACAGACCAGCAGAGGGAGCCCAGATAGGGATATATATAGGGAGGGTGGAGTTAGGTAGTTAGTTCAGTTCAGTTCCTGTTCAGACACAGAGAGGGACAGAGCTCAAAGTTGAGCAGAGAGAGTGCTGATGCTCAGAGAGCAGCGAAGAGGCAGCACACTGGCTGCTGTGCTTAGGCGAGCCAAGGCCTACAGCACGTGTGAAGGCCTAGTGAGGGCCTTGAGTGGGCCGAAGGCGAGAGGAGAAGGAAGAAGTAGCAAGGGGGCAGAGGAGCATACCAGGCTCACCCCGAGATATATACCGGACACCGGGTCCGCGCCTACAGGGACTCTTTACACCCAGTAGGGACCACCGGAACCCCTGGAGGACTACAGGTCCCAGGTTTGCCTAACGCTGACTACAGTACCAGGGCAAGGAGTCACGGAGGCCCCAGCATCCAGGGAGAGTGATCTCCAAAGAGAAGGCCCTACCACCAGGTCAGCAGGCGCAAGGGAGAGAGAGACAGTAACAAAGCTAGGCCTAGTTCCAGGCAGGCCAGAAGCTTAGCGAGTAAAGCCACGGTTCAGGAGGCCCTATACCCGCTCACTGGGGAGAGTCCAAAAGTGCACCTTTCGCCCGGAGTACCCTGGACCGTGCCTGCACCATCACCAGTAAAGGTACTGAAGCTTACCCCCATGTGAGTGTCCGTCTTTCCTCCGGGACCGTCCTGCCGTCTCTCCCCAGCATCCTCCATTATACCCCACGCTGCCCTGGAGCTAGCTCTATCTGTAGAGAGCCACACCATCCCTGCTGCCGTAACACCCGCTCCAGAGGACTGCTCCGCAGCGGCGGCACCCCTTTTGCCGCATTCCACAGGTGGCGTCACGAACTTTCCAAATCCCCTATAAATTCCCCTTTTTACTGACCGCCCTGGGTCATGGACCGGGCCTGCCACTGTGATATCCCCCACCGGCATACGCAGAGGCCCGGCTGCCGAGTACTCCCATGGCCCAGGGGGCGCGTCATACACAATTCATGTAATACTGCTATTTCCAGGCAAATGCATGAACGGGAGGGAATTCTGTGTAGACTGGGAGGTATGCTCGAACCCATCTGGATCTTGTGTGTCATTGTATCTGTCTTCGTAGACACACACAATAGGAGACAGGTCCCATTTTTATTCTTCCCTTCCCTCTACATGTCCCTGCTTTGGTAATGTTAACTTTTGTGATGTTTTCGCATCTGCATATGATCACGTCCATGAGGTATGTACTTCCCATTGGATGGGAAGGAATGTTTGCACGACCATTCACCTATTCGATCATGGTCCCATGTAAAAGGGTCCTATTAGAAAGAAATGATAAAATTCTTTCCAGATTTACTACCCCATGAGATACGCTCCCACAGCCATTCTTATCAGAATACTAAGTCCCAGCAGGTTTGTTTGGTAAAGGCACAGGAAGGTACAAACCTTGTAAAAGATAAAAAACTGACCAAACTAATCAGCGATACAGTAAATCAAAGGTACATATTTGTTCAGGAGTATGGGAAATACATGGCAGTTAGATCTGATTTCCTAATCTCTACCTTTCAAGTTAATGATTTTGACCTTTTAGTAAATGGAAGAATTTGTGTAATGTAATGAGAGAACATGTCGCCTTGTTAAGAAAATAAAATAAAAATTAGCCTTTACTTCAACACCGGATACAAACTATTGGGCGCTCATTATTTTCTACAGCTCAGCTATGGCCTTATTTATATAGGAGGCAGAGATGTCAGGTAAGGTGGCGGCACTTGTGATTCAGCTTCAGAACACAACATTGTAATGCTCGCTTCGGGAGCGACTGACCTAATTGTCTAAAGCATAATACAAAATTGGAAAATGGATTTAATTCCTAACAAGGACAAAGGATTGGATTGCCTTCGGTATCAGACTACTGCTTTGCCTTTCTTCCTCCTTTATTCTCTGTTTTCTCCATAAGGGACCTTGAGGTTCTTTTTCTTACAAGAGTCATCGGATCCTCATTTTCTGTAGTTCAGCTTTAATGGGAAGCTGTCAATAGGTCAGGTCTAAAACTGTAAAACTAGTGCACTCTGTAAAAGCCCCCTCCAAACAGCTGATTGGAAAGGTGGATGCCATATGTGCTTTCTTCATCTATGGACCATTTCAGCCATTCAAAAGAGCAAAGAGAGGTCAAGTCCAGCCTCAGTTCATGAAAAATGGTGCTCAGAGAGTAGGTAGGCTCCGGACATCCACGGCATGTCGATTTAATATGTTATAAAGAACGAAAGCTATGGTACCCAGCCCCCTTTGTCACACAAGACTTTTACATTTATTGTGAGTTCACATCTATTCCTTTGAAATGGCATTCATAAATGATCAGTAAAGGAAGCAGATCTCTTTCTCAGCAGCAGCGAGTGATAGATATGAATAATTGGCTAAAAGGGGGGCTACTATATGATTTATGGAATGCTCCCATCTGCTCAATGCCTTTTACAAAGCATACCTGCAGATGACATATATATGTTTCCAATTAGATATACTTCATAAACCTATGAAATCTGAGCCTATATGAAACATCATTATATGACCAGAAGAAGCAAGGAGCTATATAGGAGACATGTACAAAGCTGGCCATACATTGGACATTATTCAGTACGGTGATCTGATTTCTCACCCAGGACAGTGTGTGTAGCTACTATGACATCTTCTCAGGCAACCAATGGTGGAAAACAGTTGAAAAGGATATTTTTAATTGCAGAAACAGTATATTAATTATATATCCATATATATCATCAGTGTTAGTTATAAACATGATTTTTAAGCATTAATGAGAACCTGTCAGCACAATTTTGTAACATAAAGTAAAGATAAGACTAATGGTGCTGTAACACTGATTACATTGATACCTTTAGTGAAGTAATCTGTCACGCTGATTGTTGCAGAACCACTGTGCCACGGACCGGGGAGAGCCCAGAGGGGTGTATCTAAGTGACCACCTAGTTCTTCGCTAGAGCCCCTGATGGTGTGGTTAGACTTGAGCCGCAAGTGGACGCCGGGTAGCACTCCAGGACAGAACCCATAGCCCCAGCAGCTGACACCTAAAGGGGCAGGGAAGCGGGGATGGACTCGGACAGTCAGACCAGCCAGGAACTGGTTCACAGAATAGATGGATGCGGAACGTCTGGTTGACAGGCTACAGGCAGGGCAGGTTCAGGAACACAGTGAAAAGTTCAGATACAGGATCTCAGGTGCTAGATCAGAATGGACAGGAGCGGAAGAAGGTACAGATGAGGACAAGGCGGATCAGGATAAGGTACAGGCAGAACAGGTTCAATGTCAGGTTTGGACAGGATCAGATTTAGGTAGGATGGATACAGGGACCTTACAACTAAGTAGGAAGTGTCCACACTAAACACTAATGTTGCTCAGGCACCCCCCTACAGGGGAGGGTGCCTTAAGTACTTGATGTCTCCCAGCTATTGGCTGGGGACATTTTCTGAAGTGCGCGCGCTGCCCTTTAAAGAAGCGGCAGCACATGCGCCTTAAGCATACTGCTAGGAGATCTGCGCGCCATGTGCAGGTCCTAGAAGGAAGAAGCTCCAGCAGAGACCGGAACAGCACGGCCATAGCGGTGAGCACGTCGGTGTTCCTGCCAGGAGGAGGAAGGGGGATGGTGCAGGGATGCTGACGCTGAAATTACAAAATCCACTTTGTAGTTTTTCTGTAATCTGCATTTGAAGTTTTCTGCTAATTAGATTTCAGTGCACAGGGGCTGGACTATGCACTAGGTCTTCTCCTCCCTACCTGATTCCCTGTTCCTTCCACCTGCCACAGGTCTGTGATTGACAGGTCAGCTGAGGTGTCAAACAGAGGAAACAGGTCACTGAAAGACTGGAGACAGCACAGGGCCTGGAGAATCACATACAGGGAGGAGAAGTACAGTGTCCCGTCCGGCCCCTGTGCACCAAAATCTAATTAGCAGAAAACTTTAAATGGTGATTATAGAAGAACAACAAAGTGGATTTTTTCACCAAATGTATCAATATAATCAACATTACAGTGCCATTACAGTCATGTCTGTACTTTAAGTTACAAAATCGTGCGGACAGATTCTCTTTAAACTTTAAACTCTCAGAGGTTGGCTGATATTGCCAGAAGAAGTGACGGGCTAGCCTCTGCCTCGGTGATGGCTGCCGGATAGTATGTAGTATCAACCCCTTTATATGTGCTTTTATTGAGAATAAAATAAAACGAAAAACTGGCCACTTTTGACTGGATGACAGATCCTCTTTACAGGGGTTCCCAAGACCTATGATGACCTTTCCACCTTTCCATACGATAAGCCTTCAGTTTGAGATCGGTAGGGGTCCGACATCTATCACTCTCATCGATCAGCTAATAACTGCTCCGTCAGCGGCTATAAGCATGGTGGCCGCTGTCAAATACTGCACTGTATCTCCCATATTCAATTGACATTCTGCCCACTTCTGGAGCACTTTTCAACTGATAAATGGGTTCCTACAGATAGGTGATCAATTGTTAGGTCCCGGACAACCCCCTGAAGATAACATTCGTTTTCTGCTAGTTTTACAAAGAGGCTTAGTGTGTGTAGAATTTGGCATCCTATTAAATACTTATTTAGCTATTTTTTCTTTTTGTTAGGATTTGTGTGCAAAAAAAAAGATGCATAAACAAAATCAAGTAAAATCTAATGCTCTGTAACTGGAGGATACAATGTATTTGGAATGAGATAGACCAACCTGCTGAATAACTTCTTACTGTTTCTTCAATTTGGCTACTAATATCTCTCCTGATATCATTCCAGTGTCCCATGAGGACTTGGACATTTTTCCTAACAGCAGTTTGTTCTGATTGAAGCAGTCTCAGAAATAATTGGCTCTTCCTTAAGATTGCCTCTTGCTTGGCAGCTTTCTCCCTGTGAACAAGACAATATGTGGTTTTGCACATTCATTTGTGTCAGTGCAGTCCAAGTTTTACATGAAGTCGGCAAACACCACACGTTGGAATGAAGAACTTGTGGGGTTTCATCACGTACACACAAATGCAACTCAGATATAACACCAAGGAGTTTAATCATTTCAAACACTGAACTCTACAATCACATTTGCCTTGTTTCACAGACTACATTAGGGCGGACATATCATTGGTGCAACCTGTGCAGCTGCACAGGGGCTCACAAGGCAAGGGGCCCCCTTCCACTTCCAAAACAGGTGGAATTGTGCATTACGGTGAGCTATTGGACTGCAAAGGGCCCATATATTGTTCTTGCACAGGGGCCCTACCTTGGGGCGCACTTAAAAAATAAATAAAATTCTGGCATTGCTGAATGCCTGCGGCCACCCAGTACCTTGCTCCGGCAGCAGGCATTCAACACAATGACGCTGGGGTGCGGGCACAGAGGGGAGCAGTGTCAGTCACTGATACCGCTCACCCCTCTCTCTGACTGCACCCCTGCCAGAGTTACCTCCCCGCGCTCAATTGTATTTGCGTCTGTCAGACACGAATACAATTGCTGTGAGCGCCGCCGGCACAGGAGCAGTAATCAGTCCCCTGCTCTGCCAGGATCTTCAGCAGAACGCAGGATTATTCCAGGCTGCGCACGCAGGGGACATCTGACGGTGGGATGCAGTGATGTCATTGCTCCATCCAGCCCACTGCTGTACCAGAGATAGGAAGAGACAGAGCTGCACTGGATGGGTAGCCTGGATTAGGTAAGTATAAGCTTTTTTTTTTCTTATATTGTATTACCACTGAATGCGGGCAATCAAAAAAGGGGCTGGCTGCGGGGACTAAATTATTTGGTGCTGCCGGCTGTGGGGGACATTATACTAGGGGCTGCTGGCTGTGGGGGACAATACTGGGGGCAGCTAGCTGTTGGGGATATCGTACTGGATGCTGCTGCCTATTGGGGACATAATACTGGGGCCTCCTGCCTGTGGGTGCACTATCACACTTAGGGGTTGCTGGCTATGGTGACTGTAATACTGGGAGCTTCTGGTTGTGGGGAACAATATATAGGGTGCTGTGGGGGGGGGGCATTATTCTGTATACTGTAAGTGGCTGTGGTGACCAGATTGTGGGGGACATCATACTGTATATTGGAGGGTTGTGGTGGATATCGCACTGTGTGGAGTGCTGTGGAGGACATTATACTGTCTGTAAGGTGCTCTGGTGGCCATTACAGTATATCAGTTATTGGGAGCCCATAATACTGTATAGGGTGTTATGGGTGTCATCACACTATACATGGGGGGCTGTGGTGGTGACACACTATATAATGGGGGGCTGTGGTGGACATCTTACTGCATGGGGGGCTGTCATGGACATCATAGTGTATATTGGGTGGCTGTTGTGGCTATCATACTGTATGGGCGGCTGTGGTAACCATCATATTGTGTGGGGAGACAGTGTTAGGAGAGGTACAGTCTGGAGAGGGCAGCAAGGTGGACAGTATGATGGCATGGTGTGAAGAGGGGGCAGCGTTAAATGGGGGCACAGTATGGGGAAAGGTTAGCATGGCGGGCCACAATATGGAGATATAGTAAGTGTAACGGAAAAAAGTGGAGAGGGGACCGCCATGGTATAGACCCTTGTTAATAAGAGCAGATGGTGTGGCAGTTATAGCTGATAATGGCAGACAGTGTGGTAATTATAGCTCATTAAGGTGGACAGTGTGGAGACCATATACCATAGGAGGTGTAATTAAGGCATAGTATGAACAGATATTTTTATGCAGAGGGTACTTTAATAACACTCTTATTCTTAAGGGCACCAGGTTGGGATGTGCTGCAGGAGACCAGAGAAGAGGGGAGTCTGCAGAGACGAGATGTGGATGTGAAAAGTCACCAAGGAGTCTGGAGAAGATGGAGATGAGATGTGGATGTGAAAAGTCATCAAGGAGTCTGGAGAAGATGGAGATGAAAAGAAAGAACAACTCCAATCAGAGAAGATGTCACCTATAAGGTACATGGATGTAAATGTTTACTGTGTTGATACTGACTTCTTCTCATCAGTACTGTGATTCCTATATGGTCAGCAATCTGATAATGACTGATAACAACAACTCCCAGCATCTCCTTACCATTGTTAAGGACACCCTGGGAGTTATAGGTTCATGAGATACAAATCTATATGGGGCTGATGTGACATTACAATTGAATGCTGTACTAAACTTGGTGATGTAGTCAATTACTGATGGTGGTTCTGGTGATGTATTCGTGTACTAGTGTATTTATTTACTGACTGAGGTTCTCATGATGTCTTCATGTACTGATTATGGTTCTGGTGATGCATTAATGTACTGATGGAGGTTCTGGTGATGTATTCATGTACTGATGGTGGTTCTAGTGACCTATTTATTTAATGATGATGGTTCTGGTGCTATATTTGTGTACTATTGATGGCTCTGGTGTTCGATTCATGTTCTGATGATGATTTTGGTTTTGTATTCATGTACTGATGATGAATACAGCACCGTAACCTTCAATACATGAATACATCACCAGAGCCATCAGTAGTACATGAATACAGCACCGGAACCACCACCAGTATAGGAACGAGACACACAACTACCATAACTA
Source organism: Phyllobates terribilis (assembly GCF_046119375.1). Taxonomy (NCBI): domain Eukaryota; kingdom Metazoa; phylum Chordata; class Amphibia; order Anura; family Dendrobatidae; genus Phyllobates; species Phyllobates terribilis. Next base: position 263,182,506 of record NW_027362763.1, on the reverse strand, counting down.
CATGAATACCCCACCAGAACCACTATCTGTTCAAGAATATGGCACCAGAACCGCCATCAGTTTTATTGCAAACTGAATTTGCCGCACGATGGACGCAAAAACCATCATACGCATTTCTTTATCTATAATAGGGTCTGTTTAGTTTCCACTAGGGTATCCGCAAAATGCTAGACACCTTAATTGAAACCAAACAGCCCCCATTATAGTTATGTTTTACTAGTTTCCATGACTGTTCTTGTGTCTAACATATAAACTATAGGATGTCAGGGATGAATATCACTATTTATCCTTGGTGTTGTGTAAATGGTCGACAAATAATGAATGATTCTATATCTAACTTTGAAATTGCACTCCCTGTTGAGCCTCACCCTTAAAGTACATGACTTTTTTTACTTTTGCTGGTGAAAAAGAGAACAATTCTAGTGGAAGTGGTCATCAAAGCTTGCTATCTGACCCATCGGAGGGGGAGTGTGTTACGGGTTTTGTTACCTTAGTCTCTGATCCATTCCTTTGCTTGGGGGGTTGAGGGTTCATCGGTGTAGTGTGGTGGGGGGACGCCACTGGCTTCATCTACCTAGGGCACCAAAATACCTTGTCCCGGCCCTGACTACATGTAACAAAATTCTGATGCATGAGTACCCTACAACAGATACATAATAGTATAATCTAATGGTTAAAAAATGGTAGCTGGTAGTGCTCAGAGGGTCACACAATATACACCGTGGTTCAAGTGGAATTATAGTTACCTAAATAAAGCCCCAGCAGCATTATTCCAACATATACCAATGTGCTGGAAACAAAGTGATTGGGGGGCAGAGATGAGCTAAGCACTCTTCATTTATGAAATACTTCCAACACTTTTGGTTTTTGACAATGTAACCCTGTAAGGATGATTTATCTTTTACATGCTGCGCCAAGCGAGAGTCCAGTGATTCGTTCACAATGTTTTGATAGTATTAATATATCTCCAGCACTGTCTAGGACTCGTAAAGATGGACTCATTTCTAGCAACCTTTGAGAATAGGCTGTTCTGTGTGTGTACATGAGGGATAACACTATTTTTGGCCATTATTTGACTTGTACCCTGTGTTTTTCCCCAGTTTTCCTCTATTTCTAAAGTTTTCCCTGGGCTTGTGGGAAAAGACTAACTGCTGTCATGTCTCCTATACACAGCACACTGAACCAAAGGGATTCACACTCTTCTTTCAATGTTTAGCACACAGACAGAAGCAGCAGAGGCATTGAGAACATTATAAAGCAGAATTGAGCAGTGTAGATGTGTATCCAGCACTATACTGAGGTATAACAATTGTTTGAAGCTGCAGTACAACCTCCCTATGTCTCTCTGTGCTGAGCACTCCTCACTCCCACGACCCTTCCACTCTGCAGATTATAATAGGATCTGTAACCTGATACCTAAGTGAACTTGCATTCTCTCACTTTGACCAAAACAGATTTAAGCATTTGTTTTTACTTTTTGAATGAATGGTGAGTTCAGGAGAAAGGAGGGAGAGGAAGAAGTTGCTCATAAGTGGAGAAGTAAGTACATTTCTCTGACAGCTCATCAGTGATGTGGTGGCTTTAAGGTCAGCAGATGCATTCATTTTTTTTGCCTACTGTCCCTTCTGTAACTGATGGGATCTCAGCGCCCTACTTTCACTGAAGCCAGTTTGCCATCTTAGCTAACACTCCCCATCCTCATACAGCACTCACTAACTGCAGGGCTATGTTCATACATTGTGAATTTGCCTTTGGTGGATCACATGTGGGTTCACAAATGAAGAAGTGATAGAAATCCAGAGCTGACAATCCGATTTCTGCTGTTGATGTGTGAGAGGTCTGCACAAGGATTTGTCCTATTGAATGGAGCTAATATGAGGCTTTTCCCTAAAAAATGAATCCATAAAATGAATGAAGATGCTCATTCTTCTTTCAGATAGTCTATCCCGCTTTTTTTTTCCAGAGCATGTGAACACCTCATTCATAAGCTCTGGAGGCAGAATGTGAGCAGAATTAATGAACCCTTGCCAAAATGATCATCAAATCCTGAATGTGTGAACAAGTAGTTTCTATAACCTGAGCATGACACCAACACGATACCTGGTTCATAGAGAGCAAATGAAGATTGAAATATACTATAAAAATACAATTTGTAAAAAAAAAAAACGTCATGCATGGGAAAATCACTGTATCCAACCTACAAGGAAATTAAACATGGTACAGTATTATTATTATACAATAGGGAATCTGTCCTGCAGGTTTTTGTTATGTAAACTGAGAGGAGCATAATTTAGAGGCTGAGAGCCTGATTCCAGTGATATGTCACTAACTAGATGTATGTTGCTTTTTTCAATAAAATTAGTGTTTTATCAGTAGGATAGTATCACTACAGGACTAGGTGTCAACATGCCTCCTAGTCAACTGCTCTGTGTAACCCGCCCACACCACTGATAGTCTGCTTTCTGTCAATGCACAGTGTACACAAAAGCTGCTAATCAGTGGTGTGGGTGGGGTTATACAGGACTCAGCATTCAGAGCACTGCTACATCTGCAGCAGAGAAAACTGTAAATGCATCAAAATGACAGAATCCAGACCAGCAAGTGACACAACGCTGGGATCAGGGTCTCAGTCCCTACATTATTATTATTATTATTATTTATTTATATAGCGCCATTGATTCCATGGTGCTGTACATAAGAAGGGGTTACATATCAAACACAGATATCACTTACAGTAACAAACTAACAATGATAGACTGGTACAGAGGGAAGAGGACATTATGCTGCTCTCAGATTACATAGCAAAAATCTGCTGACAGATTCCCTTTAATTCTGTGGCAACTACAGATCACATATAATTAGGTCTCCAAGGTGAAATATTATGATGAAATACTATTTCTTTCTCAGATTCAGCTATGACAAACTATAATTTGGGTCACCCACTCTACACCCACTAAACATGCCCAAACAGTTCAGTTCTGATAGCTTACAACATGACTGCAATCGGTTTCCTTCCAGACACAGTGCAGAGGAAATTGTACGTTCTTGTTAACTATTCTATAATATGCTGTATAATATATTGCAAGAAATGAAATATCTAATATATTGTCTGTGACTTCAAAAAAACTCCATCAATGAGCACCTAGTACTGGGAAGCCACCATTAGAGATAAGAGATGGCAATGCTTTCAGGTTATCCTCATTCTGGACTACCAAACCGCAACAATGTGTAATGCCGATACACAAATATAGTTTTATTTTTTATGGGTTTATATCATTTAATGAAATAACACATTTTGCATGCAATTCAGCAAACTACAAAACAGCAGAAGTTGTGTGTCATGGGGAAGGAAGCCAAGCATTTCATACACATGGCATGTGGCCTCCAGATGAAATCAGGTTTAATGTACTCCAACCCGCTCTGTTTTTTGACAGAAGTCCTTATCTCTATTTCATGTCAGGATTCTGAACACTCGCTATATTCTACCACTCCCTTATTTATGGAAATATGTTGTGTGCGCTGATACGAGGCGCGCCATCAAAAACATATGTTAGCGGCAGCCCGATGAATGCAGCTCGCCTGTCTGATCTTTGTGGGAGAGAGAAAAAAAAAAAGGGCTCAGTGCTTTTCAGAAGAGAAAGTTCATCTTCATAGAAAATTCACTACATCAAAGTAACTGTAGACAAAACACAAAAGAGATCTGCTAAAACAGATTCACTAGATAAAAGAAGCTATGAAATAATAATAACATGTAATTACCGCCATGTATTCTATGCAGGGAACTGAAACTGTGCATAGCGTTGTATATGGAGTATTGATTACCAGGATAAAGCTGTCACTGCTATACTGACAGCCCCAAACCCTGAGAAATACTACTGCCAGGGTGTAAAAATACTGATTCACCCCCAGCGAGTGACTGATGTCACTACTGATCAAGAACAAGACGCGCAAAACAAAGAGGTCAGAAATAGGGTCCCATAGTATAAAAAATCCTATTGTTTGGTCCTACTATATTCAGATATATTTTGATGAAAATTGATGGCAACATTTTTTGATTTTAACAAAACTATTTCATGAAAAAGTGATTAAAATTTGTACTGCCTCAAATTATGTGAACGCCACAGTCATTAGTGACATTATGCTTGTTTATGGCGTAACAATGCTACTCACATGAGAGTGATCTGAGGTTGTTTCTATTTAAAAGTCTGGCTACTTTATTTCATTCCTTATAAACCACATCACAGGAAAACTTAAATACAGTCCTTGTCCGGCATAAAATTAAACATGAAGCAAAGAGTCCATAAAATAGAGCGGATTCGCCTGCTTGGGTTACAATCCAGCTGCTCAGGCCTTTAGCAAAGGCACACAATCCTGGAGGTCTGCAGGCTTCCGCACACAATCCTGGAGGTCTGCAGGCTTCCACACACAGACATGTGTGAGATAAACAGGCCTCATTTTACAAGGTCAACCACACACAGGGGTGGAGATATGGTGAGCAGCTGTCCCGCCCAACTCCTCAGCTGCTCACATCAAACCCGGCCCTGTCATGGTCGATTAACCACTTTAATACTACATGTACTAGAGCATTACACATAGTACCTCTGTGATATATATCTACCAACCACTCTGTGTCCGGCAGCCACCTTACAATATGTAGCAAAGCTGTGAAAAGCATATCCTAAAGAAAAGAATCTCAGAAGTACGGTGGCAAAAGAGAAAAACAGCTATGGGCATCTCCCTTTTCTTTTGGAAAACAAAATTTAGGCAGGTAAAGAAGACCTGTCACCAAAGTCAAAAGTGTTCAGTTTTGACCCTATTTTATTCCTGCTGCTCCCCTGAGAATTTTTTTTCTTAACTCCACAATACGGATCTAGAGATTTGGGCCTTTATATTTAGCGCTGGTCTTTACCACTTTACCAAGGAGACATAGCTCATAAGTTAATAATGTAGAGTGGCCTAAAGACACGCCCCAAAGGATCCTGTGAGTAACTCCCCCTTGTACACACCAGAAAATTATCACTAAATAAAAAGGCCCCTACAGTATTTCTGGAACAATATGGTAACATAGTAACATAGTGTTACGGATCCGGGTGGTGGAACCTCTGTGCTGCGGTGCAAGGAGGGACCAGAGGGGCGTAACTAGGTATCAACTCGGACCGACCAAGGCTGTACGGCAGCTCAATCGACTCCGTGACCAGGAAAGGACCGAGCAGAGGGACCAGGTGCTACTCTGGGGACCGACCTTGTATGAAAGCAGGTGACTCCCACGGGTCAGAAGGCAGGGACTGACCGGTACAGCAGATGAGCACGGCTGGTAGGCTGACGGGTGATCCGGGCAGACGGACTGGCAGGTAACAGGCAGGAGCCTCTAGGTAGGCTGACAGGTGGTCCCGGAAAGTGACGGGCAGGAGCCTCTAGGTAGGCTGACAGGTGGTCACGGAAAGTGACGGGCAGGAGCCTCTAGGTAGGCTGTCAGGTGGTCACGGCAAGTGACGGGCAGGAGCCTCTAGGTAGGATGTCAGGTGGTCATGGCAAGTGACGGGCAGGAGCCTCTAGGTAGGCTGTCAGGTGGTCACGGCAAGTGACGGGCAGGAGCCTTTAGGTAGGCTGTCAGGTTGTCATGACAGGTGCAGGCTCCGGATAAGCGGACTGGCCAAGCCCATAGACAGACTAGCGGACTGGGCTGTAAGCGGACTGTCGGGCTGGACTGGTAATCAGGCTGGCAGACTGGACTGATAGTCAGACGGACTGGACTGGTAGTCAGATAGGCAGCGGGACCTGTGGGCTGAAGCAGAGTAAAGCATACAGAGCAACAAACTTGCAAGGGCACCTCCACTGGAGGAGGTGCCTTTTAAATGAGAGGTCCTCCGGCCATTGGCCGAGGACTCCTTAGGACGGCGCGCGCGGCCCCTTTAAGAGGGAGGGAGCGCGAGCGCCCTAAGCACAATGCCAGGGGAGCTGCGCGTGCCGGCAGCAAGAGAGGCAGGAGCACCGGAGGACGCCGGGCAGGGAGCGTGGCGGTGAGTGGAACGGCGTCTCTGCCTGTCAGGGGGCAGAGATGCCGATACTACACATAGTTTTTAAGGTTGAAGGAAGACTAAGTCCATCTAGTTCAACCCATAGCCTAACATGTTGATCTAGAGAAAGGCAAAAAAAAAACATGTGGCAAACAGCAAGCTCCACATTGGGGAAAAAAATTCCTTCCTGACTCCATACGACAATCAGACTAGTTCCCTGGATCAACGCCCTATCAAGGAATCTAGTATATATAACCTGTAATATACTTTTCAAGAAAGGCATCCATGCCCTTCTTAAATTTTAACAGTGAATCACTCATTACAACATCATGCGGCAGAGAGTTCCATAGTCTCACTGCTCTTACAGTAAAGAATCCGCGTCTGTGATTATGATTAAACCTTCTTTCCTCCAGACGTAGAAGATGCCCCCTTGTCCTCGTCTCAGGCCTCAGAGTAAAAAGATCAGTAGAAAGGTCTTTGTACTGTCCCCTCATATACTTGTACATAGTAATAAGATCACCCCTAAGCCTTCGTTTTTCCAAAGTAAATAACCCCAAGTGTAATAACCTGTCTTGGTATTGCAGACCCCCCAGTCCTCTAATAACCTTGGTTGCTCTTCTCTGCACCCTCTCTAGTTCAGCTATGTCTTTCTTATACACCGGAGACCAGAACTGTACACAGTATTCTAAGTGTGGTCGCACTAGTGACTTGTATAGAGGTAAAATTATGTATATAAGGATGGAAATATTAACCCTTTCTAGTTCAACTATGTCTTTCTTATACACCGGAGACCAGAACTGTACACAGTATTTTAAGTGTGGTCGCACTAGTGACTTGTATAGAGGTAAAATTATGTTCTCCTTATGAGCATCTATGCCTTTTTTAATGCATGGTGGATTAAAAAAAAAAAAGACTACAAAAAAAAGAAAACCAAGGGGAGTCATGGGAATAAGTGACCAAAAACAGGGCACTTTTGACCTAATGTCAGGTCCGACTTTAAAAAAAAAAAAAAAAGAGACCCCTGTATGTGTTAATATTCCAGTGATCAGGTTTTTCACTTTTGATTTAGTGCTTTTTATGCACTTTTCAGTGCAGGTAGTTGCGCTATTTTTACACAAACTGCTGCGGAGAAATGGGTGGTTCCACTCTGTTTGCGACATCTCCCGTGGTTCCCTCCTTTGAAAGCCTAACCGGCATATCACTATCTAGAGGATTTATCTCTTGACCTGTGGCTGATCCATCAGTCTAGTGCTGGATCCTAGCAACCTTTAAATTTGTAGATATTTGGCCTAGGAAATGTATGTCCCATAAAGAAAAAGTTGGTTCCCATAAAAAACATTAGCCTTGTCATGGCTGGTGGGCACACACAAATTGGCCAATTTGTGTTCTCAAAACCTTAATTTTATAGTTGTTAAGTATAGTCTATACACTTGATATATTCAATGTCTTGGGGCACACAGTGTGATCCTGCGCTTATTAGTATGTACATAATGCAGTCGCAGCCGCTTGCCCTTGTTCACATTTGCTTCATTCCGTTAGGAGGTTTAGGTTACTTTTTGTCTTTTTTTATCCTTGGGAGGAGGGGGGGGGGTTTGCTGTGCAAAGAGCAGATGTCCCATGAGCTGTAACATTTTGTATATTGTGGACTCACATAGGGGGGTCGGACCATCTTAATGTGGCACCCTGCTGTTCACAGGTACCACAGGACCCAAAAGGGTGCATGGATGGACTTCTCCACAAGAGGCCCTCATTACAAACAGACACCTCCACCCTTCCACCTCATACCACCAGAGGGAGCCCATTAGGGATATATACAGGGTGGTCCAAAAGTAGGTGGACAGAAAATAGTAACATTTATTTTGATTTATACATAAAATTATATTTACTAACACAAGCATAACATTGACAATTAAATTTTATTCTGAACAATAATACAAAAGCCCTTAAATTTTATCAACGTAGGTGCTCAAACTGTTTACCATTACAATTTGCACAGCTTTGAAGTCTGCCTCTTACGCTTCGACAATTTTTTTTGCACAAGTCTCTTTGGGTATTAATTTCTTGAAATGCATCTCTTATGTAATTTTTCAAATCACTGACACTTTTTGATTTTCGACAATAAACTTTGTCCTTGAGTACTCCCCAAAAGAAAAAATCCATAAGTCTGGTGAACGTGCCGGCCAATCAAGTGGGCCTCTTTGGCCAATCCATTTATTAGGAAATGTTTCATCAAGATCCTCGCTTACTACTCTTGAATAATGTGGAGGGGCCCCATCTTGTTGGAAATAAAGGTCATTTGAATTAGGCTGTTGCTGTAACTGCGGAACAACTTGATTCATTAGAATTTCGAGATACTTATCTCCTGTGACTGTTCCATCAAAAAATATTGGTCCTAAAACACCAAAACTTGAAATACCACCCCAAACATTGACACCAGGCTCATTTAGTTGTTGCTCTAATGTTAAATGCATGTTCTCATTATACCAGTAACTACAATTATGTCTGTTAATATGGCCGGAAAATTTGAAAGAAGCTTCATCACTCCACATAATGTTATCTAAAATGACTGGATTTTGTTTGATAAATCTCCCCTTCATAACCTTATTACACTTTATGTCCATCTACTTTTGGACCACCCTGTATATATGGAGGGTGGAGCCAGGCAGTCAGAGTCTGAGAGAGAGTGTGCTGCCACTAAGAGCAGTGAAGACGCAGCACGTCTGCTGCTGTATTGAGGGCCCTGAGTGTGGCCGGAGGCAAAGAGGAGAAGAAAAAGGAGTTGAGGGGGCAGAGGAGCATCATAGGCTCACCCCAAGACACGAACCGGACACCAGGTCCGCGCCTACAGGGTCCTTTATACCCAGTAGGGATCACCGGCATACCAGGAGGACTACAAGTCCCTGGTCGACCTGAAGCTAAACCCTTGACAGGACTAGGAACCACGAAGGCCCCGGCGTCCAGGGATAGTGGTTGCCATTAAAAGGTCCTACTACCAAGCGACAGGTGAAGGAACAGCACAACACAGAAGCTAGGCCCAGTTACAGGCTGGCCAGGAGCTTAGAGAGAGGGAGACACGGACTAGGAGGCCTTATACTCGCTCACTGGGGAGAAGTCCTGAAGTGCACCCACCCTACCGAGTACCCTGGACAGTACCTGACATCCGCACCAGTAAAGGTACTGAAGTGAATCCCCTGTCTCTGTCAGTTACTCCTGCTGCGCCATCTCTCCTACACTACAAGCCCCAGCATCACCACCATCTGCACCTACACTGCCCTGGGGGCCCGCTCCGCCTGTGGGGAGCAGAAACATCCCAGCTGCCATCCCATTGTAGTGAGCTGGCAGGCTCTGGCTGTTCTGTGATAATTGAGATAGAGCCTGTGACAGAAATGATAACGCAGGATGGTGTTGCCACCTTGTGGCCAGAGGTTGCACCTACGCAGGATGTGATGACAGAGAAAAAGACTGAGTCTCCTGGGTCCCTCCCTGGAGAGTCACGTGAGCAAAGTGAAAAGAAAGCAAAGCGCGCGGAGAGTCTGAGGTGGTCTGTGAAAGAAACCAGGACGGTGTGCAGGTCCTCGTGTGTGCCGTAGAGGATACTCTCAACGTGGTTTCTGTTATCCGACACCTTATCCTCAGAGTTTTCCCCAGCTTCCGCACTGCTGAAGGATTCAGCTGTTACACTCCCCGCTACTGGAGTGTGAACCACTTAAGGGAATCCACAAGAGCTACTACCCGGATCAGAGAGACTGTAAGCGGGACCTCTGGCGAGAGGCCGAAGTATTCTTTCCTTTCAGCGAAGTCTGCTGTTCCTGTTTTCTTCGGCTGGGACGCCTTCCTGAAAAGACAGACAGGCCTGCGACAGGGGATACATCCTTCTGGAGTAAAGGACTGGTAACGTGTGAGTAGGGACAGTGAGGGTCAGCTTATAAGTACACGTTATCGCTGTGAACATTTACGGTTGTCATTTATTGTGTTCTGTTGTGTTAAAAATGTATACAAGTAAAGATACGGTTATCAAGGTAGAGTCTGTGTGTGGGGATCTTGCTGGGCCAGATCATGGATATCAACGCGTGGCCTTGCCCACGGTCACTTCATCTGGCGTAGTCGGCAGGATCTGTGACCAGCAAGATTCCCACCCAGGCCACGTGTACAGTCAAAAAGCCCCGCCGGTGTCTATTGTGAATCAGGTCAGGAAATTTGGCGGACGAAACTACCCTGTACCAGAGTGGGCGGAACAAGTCCGGATACTGGGGGAAATGTATAATATTGACCCTAAGACCTTGGCAGAAATGGCGGTACTGACGCTAGAAGGGGAGGCATGGACGACAGTCAGACTGGAGTCGGTCAGGGGCCAGCATACAGTGGATGATTTGGTGCGGGTGCTGGAGAACACCTATGGGCCGACCACATACCCGGGAACACTGCGACACATGTTCTTTAGACGGACGCAGCTTGAATGGGAGGATATTCCTCAATATGCGAACGCCCTTCAGGTACTCCTTGAACAAGCCTGTGGAAAAGGGGAACAACTAGCTGGTATGGCTCCTCGTGACCTGGTACTGAGAGACCAATTTGTAATAGGACTGAGAGACCAGTATCTTAACCGCATGTTACAGAACTTGATCCGGATGATGCCGACTCTTACTTTTGCTGAAGTCAAACAGGAAGCTATAGAACGTTCAAGGGGACCCGTCATGGATGTGGGGATTCAAGGTGCTGCGTGCAGATCCATATCTGACATTAAAAATCCGAACAGTGACACGGGAGACCTGAAACAGATGGTAGCAGACTTACAGAAACAGATATTACAGTCAACATTAGACTGACAGGGAGACCAGCGAAGACAGCCTAGCCGTCCCGTGGGACAGTGTTGGTCATGCGGTGATCCTCGCCATAGGGCAAATCGTTGTCCTCAACACTTCTCTCCACAAAAACCTCCGTCGCACCAACGAACAAACCCTCAGTCACCCCAGCGAAGGGAATTTCGATCAGACCAGCGAATGGAACCCCAGCCATATCCACAAGCAGAGCTACCACGCCGGGCCTCACCACAATGGCCGCCGTTAAACTAGACACCCCTGCAGTTGAGGCTCGCACAGCAGGGGAGGCCAAAGAGAGGGGTGTGGAAAAACAGAGCCGACGGCGGAGTGCTCTTGCCTCGAGTAGCCCAACACTTGAAGTTGTCCTGGAAGGAATTTCCGTACAGGGACTGATGGACACTGGGTCACAAGTGACCACGATCTCTGAACAGTTTTACGAAAATTACCTCAAACCAAGAACTGCTTGTGACCCAGACACCGCCATTAAGATTATTGCGGCTAATAATCTACCCATTCCAGTGACCGGAGTTGCTTGAATGGACACAAAGGCCTGCGGACAGGACTTAGGGAAACGAGGGATCGTCATCGTCAAGGAAGGTTTTGGCTCCGAGACCCCAGTGATAGTTGGAATGAACATCTTGAAAGACCTGGATCTTATGCTGTTGACAAGAAAAGGACCCAAATACTGGCAGAAAGTCACCAAACATAAGCCGACTCGTCTGGCGTTCCAGCGCGTAATCCGGACCGTTGGACTTCAACAGATGGCAGAGGAACAACTACCCCTAGCCGCCATTACGGTGCCACGCCGTACCCGGATTACTTTGCCCGCTGAAAAAGAGACAGTCATTTCCTTACCCCTTAACACCCACCGACAACTTGAGGGGGTTGAAGTGTTGATCGAGCCGAGGACCCCAAGTGGGGGTAAGCTAAACCCACTAGTTGCTCGCACTCTGGCCGTCGTGAGGAACGGGAGAGTCCCTGTCAGGCTAAACAACACCGCAGACGTAGGCCTAGCCCTTGAAGCCGGCACTCAACTTGCCCGGGTATATGCTCTACCCACGGAAGTGAATCCCATTGGACCCCTAAAATTCACCCCGTCTACAGAAGGCGACTGGACGGTAACCGTCTCAGCCATAAACGCTTAAGTAGACGATGAAGACATTGGGCGAAAACTACGGGAAAAAGTACAGCTAGACACGTCTCAATACACCAAACAAGAAGTGTCTCAAGTGGAGGAACTCCTACGGGAACACCAAGACTCCTTTGCAAAGCATGACACAGACTTTGGGTGTACCACCAGTATCCAGCACGAGATACCCACGGGCGATATCCCACCTATCCGCAAGAGGTACCGGCAGATACCACCTCAACAATACCAGGAGGTGAAAAGCCTATTAGAATCCATGCTACAAGCCGGAGTGGTACGTGAAAGCCAGAGCCTGTGGGCTGCACCCGTGGTGATAGTCAAAAAGAAAGATGGTTCCCTGAGATTTTGCGTAGACTACCGTAGGCTGAACGCTTGCACTATCCGGGACTCATATCCACTTCCCCGGATCGAAGAGTCACTGACCGCCCTGAAGAAGGCCAAATATTTTTCGTCCCTAGACCTGGCCAGTGGATATTGGCAGGTTCCAATGAGTGAGAAGGACAGGGAAAAGACCGCCTTCATCCTTCCCATGGGCCTGTGGGAGTTCGACCGGATGCCGTTCGGCTTGAATAACGCACCAGGGACCTTTCAGAGACTGATGGAACACTGTCTGGGAGACTTCAACTTTGAGTTTACGCTGATATACCTTGACGACATCGTGGTATACTCCGCCACCTTTGAGGATCATCTTCACAAGCTTGGCCAAGTGTTCCAGTGCTTGAGGGGACACGGCTTGAAGTTGAAGCCCAGCAAGTGCCGTCTGTTCCAGCAGGAAATCGACTACTTGGGTCACCGGATCTCGGCCGAAGGTGTCCAGCCCTCTCCGGAGAAGATAGCAGCCGTTCAAGAGTGGCCGCAGCCAACTACCGTCAAAGAAGTCCGGGCTTTTCTGGGGCTGGCAGGCTACTACCGTTGGTTTGTCAAGGACTTTGCTCGGCTTGCTGAACCACTGCATGAGGTTCTCCGAGGGACCGCGAACAGTCCCAGAGGACGACGCATCAGTTGGGGGCCTGACCAAGAAAAATCCTTTCAGGCACTTAAGGCTGCTCTAACATCACCCCCTATTCTGGCGTATGCAGATTACACATTACCGTTCCAGTTGCACACCGACGCCAGCCTTCAAGGTCTAGGGGCGGTCCTCTCTCAAGTTCAAGATAATAAAGAACGCGTAATAGCCAGTAGGTCTCTCCGTGACACCGAAAAGAATCCCGTCAACTACAGCTCCTTCTGCTTGGAATTCTTGGCTCTGACTTGGGCTATGACGGAGAATTTTGCTGGCTATCTGACAGGAGCGGAGGTGCTGGTCATGACGGACAACAATCCTCTCGCCCACCTAGAGAATGCCAAACTAGGGGCAATGGGACAGCGCTGGATGGCCAGGCTCTCTAGATTCCAGTACAAAATTAAATACAGAGCGGGGAATGAGAATCAGAATGCTGACAGCCTGTCTAGAGTGACATCATCCCCGCCAGTGGGGGACCGGGATGAAGAGTTGGAGGAAGATGAGATGCCTGACCTTGCCCGGCTCGCAAAGCAAATAGAAGATAGCCGCCAGTATGCTGTAGGAGGGATTGAAGCCGTAGTGGGATCTCCCCTGTCCCAGCAAGAATGGGCCAAGCTTCAAGATCGAGATCCCGAGCACGTCTTACTGAAACGGTATGTGAATAAACAAGAGAAACCGCCCTCCGAAGTGAGAGCCCGACTATCGACCGGAGCCTTGACTCTGCTTGCCCAATGGGATCGGCTGATCGTGAAAGATGGAGTCCTGTATCGCAGGGCCCTTTTATCCCATATGCTGGAGGAGTGTTTGCAGATTGTCATCCCGGTGCAGTTGGCCCATGAGATGGTGGGCGAAGTTCACAGGAGGAACGGCCACTTCGGCATAGACAAGACCCTCCGGTGGACCCAGCAGTTCATTTTTTGTCCGGGGCTCCGTAAGCTGGTTGAAAGCATCTGTCAAGAATGCCGTACCTGTGAATTCCACAAGTCCGCTGAACAGTGTGCACCCGTCCAGACTATTAGGACGTCGAGGCCCCTCGAGCTGTTGATGGTGGACTATCTGTTGATCGGAACGGCGAATAGTGGCTACCAGTACTGTCTGGTGATGGTGGACCACTTCACGAAATTCGCCGTCGCTGTTGCTACCAAGGATCAGACTGCCGAATCAGCTGCACAGGCCATCTGTCAACAGTTCGTTCGGGTCTACGGATGTCCGGAGCGGCTGCACTCTGATCAGGGGGCTTGTTTCGAAGGGCGAGTCATTGAAGAACTCCAACGGATGTATGGAATCAAGAAGTCCAGGACCACCCCTTACCATCCACAAGGGAATTGCGCGTGTGAACGCTTTAACCGGACCCTCTTACAACTGATCCGGACACTGGCTGAAGACAAAAAGCCCGACTGGCCTCGATTCCTCCCAGAACTGCTGTGGGTCTATAATAATCAAGTCCATTCCGTCACCGGATACACCCCATACACCCTTCTCTTTGGCCGTCCAGGCAAAGACATCCATGAGTTGCAACTGTCTAACTCCGAAGAAGATACCTGTGGTACCTATCCTTCCTGGCTACAAACACACCGCCAGAGAATGGAGACTGTCTACCGGCTAGTAGGCCGACTAATCCAGGATCAAGTGCACGCTGACCCACTTCCGGTACAAGAGGACTCACTGAATGTAGGTCAACTGGTCCTAGTCCGTATAAAGAAACCGCAAGGGAAACTCCGGCCCAAGTGGGAGACCGAAGTCTATCGAGTAATTGGACACCCGTACCCCGGTGGCCCCGTCTATCGAGTGCAGGGCGAAGACAGCGGCAGCATCCGTACTTTGCACCGTAATATGTTGCGCCCCTGTCGCTCCCAGCCTGACTCCCCTACTGTGATACCTAGAGAGATGGATATCACTAATACTGTCGGAGACACTGACCCCAGGGGATGTAGAGATTGAATGCATGCCTACCCCTGTCCGTCTGACTGACGCACTTGAACCGATTACCTCCTCTACTGACATGTCGACTGGGAAAGAGAGTGGGGTGACTGATAGGAGAGAGGGGATCCAACCCGTTAGGCGGACAACGAGGACCACTGCAGGGGTACCTCCAGGACAGTCCTACAGAGACCAATATGTGTGGCCCTCTTCCCAGCCGCCCCCTGTAACATCCACAGCCATCGCCGCCCTGGAGCTGGTCGTTGGCAGGGACTGCCAACCTTTGAGCGGGGGGGGGGCGTGTAGTGAGCTGGCAGGCTCTGGCTGTTCTGTGATAATTGAGATAGAGCCTGTGACAGAAATGATAACGCAGGATGGTGTTGCCACCTTGTGGCCAGAGGTTGCACCTGCGCAGGATGTGATGATAGAGAAAAAGACTGAGTCTCCTGGGTCCCTCCCTGGAGAGTCACGTGAGCAAAGTGAAAAGAAAGCAAAGCGCGCGGAGAGTCTGAGGTGGTCTGTGAAAGGAACCAGGACGGTGTGCAGGTCCTCGTGTGTGCCGTAGAGGATACTCTCAACGTGGTTTCTGTTATCTGACATCATATCCTCAGAGTTTTCCCCAGCTTCTGCACTGCTGAAGGATTCAGCTGTTACACTCCCCTACTGGAGTGTGAACCACATAAGGGAATCTACAAGAGCTTCTATCCGGATCAGAGAGACTGTAAGCGGGACCTCTGGCGAGAGGCCGAAGTATTCCCTCCTTTCAGCGAAGTCTGCTGTTCCTGTTTTCTTCGGCTGGGACGCCTTCCTGCAAAGACAGACAGGCCTGCGACAGGGGACACATCCTTCTGGAGTAAAGGACTGGTAACGTGTGAGTAGGGACAGTGAGGGTCAGCTTATAATTAAACGTTATTGCTGTGAACTTTTACGGTTGTCATTTATTGTGTTCTGCTGTGTTAAAAATGTATACAAGTAAAGATACGGTTATCAAGGTAGAGTCTGTGTGTGGGGATCTTGCTGGGCCAGATCATGGATATCAACGCGCGGCCTTGCCCGCGGTCACTTCACCATCACCCCCCGAAGCTCTGCAGCAGCGCCGGTAACCATTACCGGTAACCACAGGTGGCGTCACGAGACAAACTGTACACTAACACCCCTTTTTAAAGAGAGACCTAGAGTACGGGCCCGCGAGCCGACTGCCGTGACCTCCTAAACAAGGTAAAAGGCCCGGGTACCGAGTCCCCTATATTCCCCCTGGGTGACACATTAACTCATACGAAATGTCAGCACATCAGGCAGTAAACATCAGACTGGCAAAATCATGCAGCTGTAATGCGGTGAAACGTTCTTGGACATCTTTGATGCACAAACATATTACTAATAATAAGATTCATTCATATTTGAAAGATAGAAATAAACTCATGAAAGGATTTTTACTTCAAGGATTATATCATGTCACTGGTTTTTAAGGTCTTCAGGAGCCCAATATATCAGGAGAATTACTTAAAAATGTGTGATTCATGGCATGACTCCTCAGTCAAGGTCACAAGCTAAGTAATCAGATTAGACGGCCTGGTTCATGTTGCATGTGGTGGCATTTCTGATGAGCTGTGATCATTGAAATATCATGGAAGAGTGCGGGATGCTTATACTACTTGTGCACAATAGAAAACTCGTCTCACCTTGCTGATATTAAGAGAATTAGGGGAGGATTCCCTGTCTACGAAGATTTGATGGCAGACCTCTGAGAGCGGTTGTCAGGAAAAAGAGGGATCAGACATGACGGCTTTAAACATGTCCAACCGTTTGTTCAAAGTCTGCAAGGGGGCGATTATTGGTTACATTTTGATATACTGAGCAAATATTCCCAATTAGTGTCCAAAATATGCAGCGATTGTTGAATCAATGCTGTTTTTACAAGCTTATCTTCACCTGTAAAAGAACCCTTAAAGAGTTATCCAGTTATCAGCCCAATGCCCAATGCCCCCCCAAAAGTTATCAGCCCAACGCCCCCCCAAAATACTGCAATACCGTCATGGTGATATTTATCTTGCTTTCGCCTTTCCAGTAAGATTGGGAAAAAAAAAATTATTTTATCTGACCCATGTTTCCACAAGCCCTGACAATGCACATATCTCGGTGTTATGACTTTTTATATTTATAGAAGAGAAATATGTCATTTTCTATGGTACTGACACCCACAATACCATTTTATTACTACATCGCTCATTAGCTGTAAGAATGCTCTAATTGGTGTCAATCAGATACTTGATTTGACTGTGTGTAACATACAACTAAAAGAATTCTAATGTATCTGTATCCATACATAATAACCTACGTACACAGAGAACAAAGTGGTCACGTTCTTCATCTATGGCTGAGATGGGTACAGACCTCCAGCACAATCCCTGCACCTGCAGTGCCTGGCACAGTTCTCTGAACCGAATATCTATACAATGCATTCATACAATCATCTAGTAGATATCAGCCCAGAGATTCAGCTAAAACACAAATGCTTATGGCTTATTCTGATGGCCTTTATTTACAGAATTTTTCTAA
This sequence comes from Phyllobates terribilis, assembly GCF_046119375.1. NCBI lineage: Eukaryota > Metazoa > Chordata > Amphibia > Anura > Dendrobatidae > Phyllobates > Phyllobates terribilis. Next base: position 263,165,040 of record NW_027362763.1, on the reverse strand, counting down.
AAATGTGTATCTCTTATATAAGTTTTATATGGAAACCCTAAAAGGAACAGATTGCATTCAACAAGTGTTCATGTAGCCATTACCCAAGCTGCCTTACACATTTGTCCTATTCCAAGTAGGCTTACAGGTGTGAATAACACACACAAGCAGCAGCACACGTGCACAGTGGCGCCATATTACCGAGGTGCAGAATACATAACTATATTATACATCTCTAATGCGATATCTGATGGAACATGTCGCAGATTCTTTTCAAATATCAAAGACTGACCATCACTTTCAAACAGAGACCATGTGTGTACAGGTGCTTACTAAGAGTAGCCATCTCCATATATAACTAACAGATAAAGTAGCACTCTGTAGCACTATAGCATGCAAACATGAAATATGTGAAATTGGAATTACATTACTGCTCTAGAAAATAGGAAAAAACATGATTCCTCTCCTGGGCTGATAGCCTTTATTTGTTAATTACTTTGATATTTGCATTCATAGGATTTCTGAGCACTTCACCCATCAGACAATGGTGGTTTTAATCATAGCAGGATCCTACCTACCCATATATATGGAGGCTATCAGCTCAGGAGAGGGATCACATTAAGTTAGGTTCCCAGAACAAGAGGATCGCCTTGTCGTTGGCTGCTGGGCACACGTGTATTGGCTAAAGTATCTTCATTTTTTCCTATTTTTCAGAGCAGTGATGCAATTCTAATTTCACATATTTCATGCTTGCATGCTATAGCGTTACAAATTGCAACTTTATTTGTTAGTTATAATTTATTTTCAAACAGATTCCATAAAACCTGATATTTAAAAAATGTCTTTGTAATGTAGAAAAGCAAGAGGTAAAGTTGTGGATGGGAGGCATGTGTAACCAAGGTGCCCGGTTTCAATGATGTAAGTTCTGTAGATGTAGACTCCAGCAACAACAGGTTGCTGAGAGTTTTTTTTTATTGGGACTAGATTTTTGGTCCGGGTTTTAGGAGCGACCAAAAGAGCTTGGGTGGGAATGGTCGCTCCCATATCTACAATCCATGTTTCCCAGGTCCTATATAAGGCAGCTGAGCAGTCTTAGGTCTGTCTGTGTGTGGGTAGAAGAAAAGACCTCTAGGGTTGGCAGTCTCTGCCAGAAACTGAGACAGAGAGGATTATAATCTGAATGGGTGAGCCTGCCCTGTTATTTGTTGCCTGCTGGTGCATGAACTGCTTTATTTTTTCTGTTATACCTTTGTGCCCAGAAGAGGTTGTTTTGTTTTGTAACCACTGGAGTTTAATGAAAGTAATAAAATTTCACGTTTGGACAGGACTGCATTGTCTGTGTGAATGCTAACGGCTGCCAAAGAGCGTGAAATCCCTACAGTACCAACATATGAAATTGGTATAGTACACAGTATAGCCCGTAGACTTCTATAAGTGATGTATTTCAGGGGTGGTCAGAATGGTCATGTGTATGAGATGGGATGACTCAAGACAGGACCCCAGAGACCCCATACAAAGACAGGCAAAGGCAAGCACGGCTGGGCTACGCTGCTTGCGTTAATCCCATAGAAATAAATAAGAGCTACTGAAACTATGTAGTATAGTAAGCTACATTGTTTCTCCAATTAGATGTTACGCCAACAGTGTAGCTCGCTTTTTGACAGCTTAAGTAACTCCCATTCATCTCTGTGGGACTTACACAAAGAGTGTAGCCCAGCTGTGCTTGCCTGTCTTTATAACTACAATATGTTGTCAGGGGAGAGCAGGGACTTCATGCACAGGCTTAGCCAATTTTGCCATAGTCAGCATGTTCAACTGACATTAATGTAGTATGTATGGCCATTGTTAGAGAGCAGGTACTTTGATGGAGATGTGAGTTAACCCTTAAGGCCATGGCCCACTATCAGTATTTGGTCAGTATTCGGTCAGTATTTTTTCTCAGGAGTAGAAGCCAAAACCAGGTGAGGAACAATCAGAGAAAAGGTATAATAGAAACAAGTCACCAATTCTGCATTTATCACCCACTCCTGGTTTTGGCTCCCACTCCTGAGAAAAAATACTGACCGCAAACTGACCAAATACTGATAGTTGGGCCGTGGCCTTAAAGACAGCCTAGCACCAGGTCAAAACGATTACATTTCTACTGCTAATAATAAATAAAAATAATATCATTAATAAAATAAGTAAAATAAGAGCAAACATTGTCCACTTTTGACCCAGCGAGAGGTCCTCTATAAGGACTGGGTGATTTTACATTTTTTTCCTCTCCTTCCAAGAGCCACAACTTTTGTACTTTTCCTTAGGGTTCGTGTAGACGTCCGTAAATTATCTCATCCGAGAGAATTATGCAAATGACACTTGGATCCGTTTCTCTCGGTTGAGGAGAAGATGGAGGAAAAAAATTCTCCATGTTCTCCATTCTATAAGTGCGTGGAAATCAGACTGCACTCAGATGTCATTCAAGTGCAGTCTGATGGTTTCCACGGACTCAGTGACTTGCACAGCCAAGTGCGATCCGACTCAAACTCGGGTATGCAGCCATTTTTTCCTCGGACACACTCTGTCTGAGGAAAAAAAAAAATCGAACATGTGCACAGCCGAAAGAATAACATTGGTCTGAGTAGATAAGTATATGTAGACTAGATGGTGGCCCGATTCTAACGCATCGGGTATTCTAGAATATGTATGCGGCCGACCGGGCGCGACTAATCAGCGAAGCAGTGTTTAAATGGGTTGTGCACTACTTTAAATTAACCCCCAAATGTATCCCCCCGGGGCCCCTAATGAATTTTGGAGGACCGGAGAGCAAGGCCGCCGGTCGGGGAACTTCTGCTGCGAGCACAGGGTGAGCGTGTGAGCGTGGGAGCCGGTGAGCGTGTGAGGGTGAGAGTGTGAGGGTGAGAGTGTGAGCGTGGGAGCGTGTGAGGGTGAGCATGGGAGCGTGTGAAGGTGAGCGTGGGAGCGTAAGAATGTGAGCGTGAGAATGTGAGCGTGTGAGGGTGAGTGTCCGAGGGTAAGCGTCCGAGGGTGAGCGTCCAAGGGTGAGCGTCCGAGGGTGAGCGTCCAAGGGTGAGCGTCCAAGGGTGAGCGTCAGAGCCTGAGCGTGAGCGTCCGACCGTGAGCGTTCGAGCGTGAGCGCGTCAGAGCGTGAGCGTCCGCGTCAGAGCGTGAGCGCGTCAGAGCGTGAGCGTCCGCGTCAGAGCGTGAGCGTCAGAGCGTGAGCGTGAGCGTCCGCGTCAGAGCGTGAGCGTCAAAGCGTGAGCGTCAGAGCGTGAGTGTGAGCGTCAGAGTGTGAGCGTCAGAGTGTAAGCGTCTGAGCCTGAGCGTCAGAGCCTGAGCGTCAGAGCGTGAGCGTCTGAGCGTGAGCGTCCGAGCGTGAGCGTCAGAGCGTGAGCGTCAGAGCGTGAGCGTCAGAGCATGAGCGTCTGAGCATGAGCGTCTGAGCATGAGCGTCTGAGCATGAGCGTCAGAGCCTGAGGGTGAGCGTCGGAGGGTGAGCGTCTGAGGGTGAGCGTCTGAGCATGTGAGGGTGAGCGGGTGAGGGTGAGCGTTTGCGGATGAGCGTGTGAGGGTGAGCCGCTAACGGCCGCCATCTTTTTCTGAAATCCCACGTCGCTGATTGGCCGCGGCCTGACCAATCAGCGACGTGGGATTTCCTGGACAGACAGACAGATAGACAGACAGACAGACAGATAAGACAATTATATTAGATAAGTTCAGGTCATGAGCCCTCCCCACTAGCGATCACCCCCACAATCATACATGTATGTGATTTTGCATCAAGGGTTTAAAGGAGACCTGTCACTAGATCAAAAAGTGGCCAGATTTTGCTATTATTTTATTTTTGCTGCTTCCCTGAGTATCTGTGTTTTGTTTTTTTTAAATCCACCATATGGTTCCACAGATATGGGCTTTTTTTTTTGTTTACCAAGCGGGCGTGTTAAATAGGCCACACCTCCAGACAACCCCCCGGCAAATCTTGTGAGACACGCCCCCTTGATAAAGTCCATAAAGCCTAAAGTAAAAAGGCTCATATCTCTGGAACTAGTTGGCGGATTTAAAAATAGCAAAAACCTGAATACTCAGGGGAGCGGCGGGAATAAAATAAGAGCGAAAACTGGACACTTCTTACCTGGTGACAGGTCCTCTTTAAATATAGACAAAGTGTATGACATGAAATTGGCCATTTTAGCTTTGGGAACTGAATCTTACTAAGGTTCATGGAAGTCAGTTTTTTTTGTTTTTCTTGCTTGGCGAAAGTCTGAAAATCATTGCTGAATGAGGTTTTACCATAACAATAATAACATTCTGCAAGATAATAAATGTCACTTGTGGATAATTGGGAACAGAAACCGATACGCAGAGAAATCTGAAGTCTACCCTAAAGCACAAGTTATAAAGCCCAGCTATAAACTTTCAGGCTGCATGGAAAGCATTATGTGCATTAAATTGTGTATATTCTATTTTATTACATAGGAACTACAATATATTCTCAGTCGCTCGGCTATTCGCTCTCCTTGGCTTCAATATTAAAGTATATATCGCATGTTCATTTCATTAATACTCTTTTTTTTTTCCTAAAGACCTAGACGATAATTACCAAATCTGTTTTCTATATCAAACTTTGTGCACAAGAAATGCGTGTGAGCCGTCCTTTATACTCTGATCAAACACAGCCCATATAGGCAGGTCAAGAGTTTCTCAACTTGAGCTGAACTCTGGAACCTAGCAACTTTTCTAGAGATTAATGGTAAAGCTTTGCCCTCATAACCATAGAGATTGCTATGACAACAGTGATATTTTCTATGGCATGACAAGCTAAAAATACATGCAGCCTTCCCACATTATTGGTAAATTTTATGGCTTGTGTCTGCCATGAGGACAATCACATCATTGATGTCACGCTCTGGTGCGCTTCCTTACCTCAGCAGCTGCTCTTGGTCTTGTGCGGCTCTCACTGCCTGCTGATAAGTTGTAAGCTCGGTGGTCACAGCCTGAAGTTTAGTTTCCTTCTCCTTCAGTTGCAATAACGCAATCCGCAGTCTAGAACAAAATGTGAGAGGCTAGATAAACATACAAAAACAGCAAAAAATGACAGGTAATATATGAGGTCAGTGTCATTTCTAGGTATCGTTTACAGTTTTAACAATTACAGAGCAAGGAGGTTTTTTTAGCTAAAAAAAAAAGATATTTTATTAGGTATAAATATATTGCAAATAGGAGAACAAAGGAGCTATAAGCTTAAATGTAACAATTTATTCATACATATAATATAGAATACAAAAAAATACATACAATTCATAAAGATGGAAAGACAGTACCTAGATAACCTGGCAGCACAGAATAAGACACCTATAGCCTCATACAAAATAGTCAACATGTAATAGTCACAATGGTCAGAAATAAGTATGCAAACATACACAGTACAGACCAAAAGTTTGGACACACCTCATTTAAAGATTTTTCTGTATTTTCATGACTATGAAAATTGTACATTCACACTGAAGGCATCAAAACTATGAATTAACACATGTGGAATTATATACTTAACAAAAAAGTGTGAAACAACTGAAAATATGTCTTATATTCTAGGTTCTTCAAAGTAGCCACCTTTTGCTTTGATGACTGCTTTGCACACTCTTGGCATTCTCTTGATGAGCTTCAAGAGGTAGTCACCGGAAATGGTTTTCACTTCACAGGTGTGCCCTGTCAGGTTTAATAAGTGGGATTTCTTGCCTTATAAATGGGGTTGGGACCATCAGTTGTGTTGTGCAGAAGTCAGGTGGATACACAGCTGATAGTCCTACTGAATAGACTGTTAGAATTTGTATTATGGCAAGAAAAAAGCAGCTAAGTAAAGAAAAACGAGTGGCCATCATTACTTTAAGAAATGAAGGTCAGTCAGTGCGAAAAATTGGGAAAACTTTGAAAGTGTCCCCAAGTGCAGTTGCAAAAATCATCAAGCGATACAAAGAAACTGGCTCACATGAGGACCGCCCCAGGAAAGGAAGACCAAGAGTCACCTCTGCTTCTGAGGATAAGTTTATCCGAGTCACCAGCCTCAGAAATCGCAGGTTAACAGCAGATTAGAGACCAGGTCAATGCCACAAAGAGTTCTAGCAGCAGACACATCTCTACAACAACTGTTAAGAGGAGACTTTGTGCAGCAGGCCTTCATGGTAAAATAGCTGCTAGGAAACCACTGGTAAGGACAGGCAACAAGCAGAAGAGACTTGTTTGGGCTAAAAAACACAAGGAATGGACATTAGACCAGTGGAAATCTGTGCTTTGGTCTGATGAGTCCAAATTTGAGATCTTTGGTTCCAACCACCGTGTCTTTGTGCGACACAGAAAAGGTGAACGGATAGACTCTACATGCCTGGTTCCCACTGTGAAGCATGGAGGAGGAGGTGTGACTGTGTGGGGGTGCTTTGCTGGTGACACTGTTGGGGATTTATTCAAAATTGAAGGCATACTGAACCAGCATGGCTACCACAGCATCTTGCAGCGGCATGCTATTCCATCCGGTTTGTGTTTAGTTGGACCATCATTTATTTTTCAACAGGACAATGACCCCAAACACACCTCCAGGCTGTGTAAGGGCTATTTGACCAAGAAAGAGAGTGATGGGGTGCTACGCCAGATGACCTGGCCTCCACAGTCACCAGACCTGAACCCAATCGTGATGGTTTGGGGTGAGCTGGACCGCAGAGTGAAGGCAAAAGGGCCAACAAGTGCTAAGCATCTCTGGTAACTCCTTCAAGATTGTTGGAAGACCATTTCCGGTGACTACCTCTTGAAGCTCATCAAGAGAATGCCAAGAGTGTGCAAAGCAGTCATCAAAGCAAAAGGTGGCTACTTTGAAGAACCTAGAATATAAGACATATTTTCAGTTGTTTCACACTTTTTTGTTAAGTATATAATTCCATATGTGTTAATTCATAGTTTTGATGCCTTCAGTGTGAATGTACAATTTTCATAGTCATGAAAATAAAGAAAAATCTTTAAATGAGGTGTGTCTAAACTTTTGGTCTGTACTGTAAGTGTCACAATAAACATATATTATGCAGGTTCATAACCATGAATAGAAGCATGAACTGTGCAGACTGCAAGGTTACCATAAAAAAGAACAATACCCAATGAGCCTGTATAATATATGTTTATTGGGACACTTACAGTGGGTACGGAATGTATTCAGACCCCTTTAAATTTTTCACTCTTTGTTTCATTGCAGCCATTTGGTAAATTCTAAAAAGTTCATTTTTTTCTCATTAAAGTACACTCTGCACCCCATCTTGACTGAAAAAAACAGAAATGCAGAAATTTTTGCAAATTTATTAAAAAGAAAAACTGAAATATTACATGGCCATAAGTATTCAGACCCTTTGCTCAGACACTGATATTTAAGTCACATACTGTCCAGGCCTGACACACATGTGAAGTGAAAACCATTTCCGGTGACTACCTCTTGAAGCTCATCAAGAGAATGCCAAGAGTGTGCAAAGCAGTCATCAAAGCAAAAGGTGGCTACTTTGAAGAACCTAGAATATAAGACATATTTTCAGTTGTTTCACACTTTTTTGTTAAGTATATAATTCCACATGTGTTAATTCATAGTTTTGATGCCTTCAGTGTGAATGTACAATTTTCATAGTCATGAAAATACAGAAAAATCTTTAAATGAGAAGGTGTGTCCAAACTTTTGGTCTGTACTATATCTATATCTATATATATCTATATCTATCTATATATATATATATATCTATATATATCTATATCTATATATATATATATATATATATATATATATATATATATATATATCTCAGCCACAGAGCAGTGCATAATGCATTGTAAAAATGGGTACAAAAAATATATGTGAATGTACAAAGTCCCAAGTAGTTAACATAGTGGTATATTATATGCACAAGCGTGCATGTACAATATGGCAAATGTGGTCTTACAGGTGGTATAATGCAATCTGCAAAGTTATACAAGAACATGGTCCACAGCAAATAAAGTTTAAAGGGCTATACTGAAGATCATATGTAATCCACTATTAATAGGATAGTGATAACTTACTGATCACTGGGGGTCCGGCAGCTGGAAGCAGGGCCGGCTCCAGGTTTTTCTGGGCCCCGGGCGAAAGAGTCTCAGTGGGCCCCTTTAACACACACCACGATTCATGATGCAGAGATACGGCGGAGAAATATATATATATATAGTACAATGCAAAGATTTCACTTCATGAGTGATATCTATTGTAAATTCCACAATAGCTCAGAAACCGGTGAATCGCTCCACACAGAATAGTGGCCCCCATATAAGGCTCCATACGGAATACTGGTCCCCATATAACGCCCATACGGAATACTGGCCCCCATATAACGCTTCATTCGGAATACTGGCCCCCATATAAGGCCCCATACGGAATACTTGCCCCCATATAAGGCCCCATACGGAATACTTGCCCCCATATAAGGCCCCATACGGAATACTGGCCCCCATATAAGACCCCATACGGAATACTGGCCCCCATATAAGACCCCATACGGAATACTGGCCCCCATATAAGGCCCCATACGGAATACTGGCCCCCATATAAGACCCCATACGGAATACTGGCCCCCATATAAGACCCCATACGGAATACTGGCCCCCATATAAGACCCCATACGGAATACTGGCCCCCATATAAGGCCCCATACGGAATACTGACCCCCATATAAGGCTCCATGCGGAATACTGACCCCCATATAAGGCTCCATGCGGAATACTGACCCCCATATAAGGCTCCATGCGGAATACTGACCCCCATATAAGGCTCCATGCGGAATACTGACCCCCATATAAGGCTCCATGCGGAATACTGGCCCCCATATAAGGCTCCATACGGAATACTGGCCCCCATATAAGGCTCCATACGGAATACTGGCCCCCATATAAGGCCCCATATGGAATACTGGCCCCTATATAAGGCTCCATATGGAATACTGGCCCCCATATAAGGCTCCATACGCAATACTGGCTTCCATATAAGGCTCCATACGGAATACTGGCCCCCATATAAGGCTCCATACAGAATACTGGCCCCCATATAACGCTCCATACAGGATACTGGCCCCCATATAACGCTCCATACAGGATACCGGTCCCCATATAATGCTGCATGCAGGCTGTTACCCCCCACATAATGCCCCATACAGGCTGTCCCCCCCTTATAATGCTCCATGCAGGCTGTTACCCCCCACATAATGCCCCATACAGGCCCCTCCCTTTTAATGCTCCATGCAGGCTGTTACCCCCCACATAATGCCCCATACAGGCTGCCCCCCCCCTTATAATGCTCCATGCAGGCTGTTCCCCCCCGCATAATGCCCCATACAGGCCCCCCCCCTTTTAATGCTCCATGCAGGCTGTTACCCCCCACATAATGCCCTATACAGGCTGCCCCCCTCTTTATAATGCCCCATGCAGGCTGTCACCCCTCCTCTTTATAATGCTCCATGCAGGCTGTCACCCCTCCTCTTTATAATGCCCCATGCAGAATGTCCCCCCCTCTCTTTATAATGCCCCGTGCAGGCTGTTCCCCACCTTATAATGCCCCATGCAGGCTGGTCCCCACCTTATAATGCCCCATGCAGGCTGTCACCCCTCCTCATTATAATGCCCCAAGCAGGAATCCCCCCCCTCTTTATAATGCCCCATGCAGGCTGTTCCCCACCTTATAATGCCCCATGCAGGCTGTCACCCCTCTTCTTTATAATGCCCCATGCAGGCTGTCACCCCTCCTCTTTATACTGCCCCATGCAGGCTGTCACCCCTCCTCTTTATAATGCCCCATGCAGGATGTCCCCCCCTCTCTTTATAATGCCCCGTGCAGGCTGCTCCCCACCTTATAATGCCCCATGCAGGCTGGTCCCCACCTTATAATGCCCCATGCAGGCTGTCACCCCTCCTCATTATAATGCCCCAAGCAGGAATCCCCCCCTCTTTATAATGCCCCATGCAGGCTGTTCCCCACCTTATAATGCCCCATGCAGGCTGTCACCCCTCCTCTTTATACTGCCCCATGCAGGCTGTCACCCCTCCTCTTTATAATGCCCCATGCAGGCTGTCACCCCTCCTCTTTATACTGCCCCATGCAGGCTGTCACCCCTCCTCTTTATAATGCCCCATGCAGGATGTCCCCCCCTCTCTTTATAATGCCCCGTGCAGGCTGTTCCCCACCTTATAATGCCCCATGCAGGCTGGTCCCCACCTTATAATGCCCCATGCAGGCTGTCACCCCTCCTCATTATAATGCCCCAAGCAGGAATCCCCCCCTCTTTATAATGCCCCATGCAGGCTGTTCCCCACCTTATAATGCCCCATGCAGGCTGTCACCCCTCCTCTTTATAATGCCCCATGCAGGATGCCCCCCCTCTCTTTATAATGCCCCATGCAGGCTGTCACCCCTCCTCTTTATAATGCCCCATGCAGGATGTCCCCCCCTCTCTTTATAATGCCCCATGCAGGATGCCCCCCCTCCCCTCTTTATAATGCCCCATGCCTCCATACATTAAAAAAAAAAAAAAATCAAATACTCACCTCCCTTCTCCTCACCTGCTGCCCGCTGCCCGCCGCTCGCTGCTCTGCTCCGAACTCCAGCGTTGTCGGCGTCTTCCCGCTCAGCGCTCCCTGTGACGGCTCAGGGGAGGGCGCGGTGTAAAGACGTCACCGCGCCCTCTGACCTGAGACGTCACAGGGAGCGCAGAGCAGGAAGACAGCTGATCTGCGGAGGCACGGGGAGAGGTAAGTATCGGGCTGCCGGGGCCCTGAGCAAGCGGCGGAGAAGGGCGGGCGCTGACACCGCTCTCCTCCGCCCATAGCCCAGCGGGGTGCGCGACCGCCAGTGGGCCCCTCTGCCTGCTCAGGGCCCCGGCATTTGCCCGGGTGCGCCGGGTGCTGACGCCGACCCTGGCTGGAAGGGAGGGGATCTGTAACCCTGTGCTCTGCTTTCTCTGGCGGTCTCATAGACAATGATTGAGCTCCATTCAAGACAAGACTGCAGAGGTTGGTTGTGGAGTTCCAGACCCTCGTTCTCATGATCACTGGATGTCCCAGTGGATGTTATGATTGTGTAATTCAAAGCTATACAACTTTCTAATATATCTTCTTTTTAAAGATCTTTTTAGGGGGCTATAAACCTTGATAACATGTGATGTTCACATACATACAAGCATGGTTTGTTACATTACATCAATTATAATTCTCCAAGAACCCTGCCAGGCCCCTACAGTGATTTAACCTCATGATCCAGCAATAAAATCATGCCCTTGATGTGCGATCCAGTTATTTATACGTCCACATAATATAACTTTTATTGTTATCACTCACATATGTATGCACATTATCCTGAACTAGTTGGAGGGCGTTGCTTTCACAGTCTAGTCTGGCTCCACGGAACCTAATCGCTCCCCCAGGATGTGATTGACATTCTCCAACCTGCAATCACCCATGATGATGTGGACAATTTTGAGCTTTTACTCCTCCCTGGACAGACACAGTGAAGCCGTGTGCTCCAGCCCCGACTCCATGTGCATGTCAGGGGGGAAAGAAGTGGTGTGAGTGCTGGAGTCTGTCCACATCATCTTCTTAGGTGCTTGCTTTGAGCGACTAGTCTGGCTGCACAGTCTCTAATCACGCTCCTTTGGTATTTGAGATAAAGCCGTATTAACTAGAATGTACACAAGTGTTCTCTTCCTTTGACATCTAGCAAAGATCTTTAAAAAAGTAAGAAATTAAAATACAAAATATTCTAGAAAGTTGCTAAGCTGTTTGCTTTTACACAATAATTCTAAAGGAAGGCGAGCCTCAACAATCATTTTTGTATTGTTTCAATTAACCTAAAATGGAAAAAGAGCCAGCTTTGTTAATAGTATTAATTGAATATCTCCTGCCGTTTTATGTTTACGGCTACTATGGAAATCAATGTGTTGCCATGGTAACATACTTGAAACAAACCCTGTGTAATCTGATCCTGCAGTCATACTCCCTGACATCTGCCCCCTTCTTACTAAAACGCATTTGGTAGGTTAGCAACAAGTAAAGAACAGGTGGAAGTCAGTAGGACTACGTGATCAGACTGCACATGGCTTGCTTATGTCCTTTTACCATGGAAAAATAAGTTATCGTAGAAACTGCAGGTTAAAAAAATTTTTTAATGAAGATTTAGATTTTCATTTTAAAGATCTTTTTTTTAATCTTAGATACACAGAAAACTAGACGTTGCATTATACGATAATTTACCATTCTCTGTTATCTCTTTTTCTCCTAGAAGAAGTGCAATAGTTAAAATGCTGAGATCTAACTTATTCCAGGCTCGCAAACACTGGCTCTGTATAGTGTTCAGAAGTTTGCAAGGAGAAATATTCATCACACTTATTTTCATCTTTTGCAATTAGTTCTGACTTTGCTAAAAGACCAAAAGAGAAAAAAAAATCCAAAAACCTGCTAAAAAACAACAAATGGTCTAATTTCTGCACTATATAATATACAATAGTACATACTCCACACAACTATCCAATTCAGCCATGCGTCCATGACTAGGGAAATAAACCATGCAATGGGTATTATCACTCTATACACTGGTAGGAAGCTTTATGTGTTACAGAACATATCTGCAGAGCAGAAGCAAAAGAAAACTAAGCCATCACACCAAGAAACAACACTTGGAGGAGTTCATTCACATTGGTCAGATCCGGTGGCTTTCCAGCTGTTGCTGTGTTATATCAGTTATCATTCTGCAACAGCTGGAAAGTTACAGGTTACCCGAATAATTGGCTGCACTTTTGCCATTTTCCAATCCCCAGATTAAAAGAACATTTCCTTCAAAACGAAAAAAAAAAAGATTGTAAGTAAATAAAAGTCTGCGACCTCTCCCCTTCTGTCCTGTACACCTCTTGTTTTACACATAGTGAAGGGTTTATTACAACCCAAGTGTATGCTAACTCACTTTCTATAATCTGAAAGGTAATGGAAACCTCTATCACAACTTTATAGATTATGACCTTGCATTCCAAACAAAAAAAAATTAAGCATCTTTGCAAAAAGTTTGTGGGCAGCATGGTGGCTTAGTGGTTAGGACTGTAGCCTTGCAATCACACCAAGGAAAACATCTGCAAGAAGTTAGTATGTTCTCTCCATGTTTGTGTGGGTTTCCTCCAAATTCTCCGGTTTCCTCCCACAATCCAAAGCCATGCTCATAGGAAATGTAGATTGTGAAACCCAATGGGGACAATGATGATGATGTCTGCAAAGCGGTGTGGAATGAATGGTCTTATATAAGCGAGTAAATAGTATTAAAAATTATTTTGTACCTACAGCTCCAAAGAAGGCTTATGTGTCTCTATGGTAACAGACTACAAACAAAGCTTATGTAGTCTGAGTCACCAGCTATAATGATATCCATGTGTCCCCTACTTTTTGCTAAACTACTAAGTGTATGTAAGGTACAGATAAAAGGCAGTATATCTGCTGCATAAAGCTATACAGGACTTGTTTGTAGTCTGGAAACACATACAGTGGATATAAAAAGTCTTCACACACCTGTTAAAATGCCAGGTTTTTAGCAGGTAAAAAAATCATACCAAGATGAATCATTTGAGAACTTTTTCCACCTTTAATGTCACATATAATCTGTAACCACGCCGCCGGCTGTCAGTCAGTGCTGGGAGAGAGGTTACAGCTTCTGCTCTCTATACACTGAGTGGTGACCGGCACCACCCCTGTGACTGAAAGAGCAAAGCTGCCGGGGGAATAAAGTTCATTTCCTCCTGGCAGCGGGGCTCTCAGTGAGGGCACTGAACGGTGTTAGTACGCTATTAACCTGCAGATTAGCCCCATATCTGCAGGTTAATAGCGTTATTTTACATGACATTAATAGCGTTATTTTACATCACAGCTTCCATTTAATATTGCTTTAGCCCTCTTTGCAGGCTCTCGGACCAATTTTCTTCTTACCTTTTCATAGACTTTTGAGGGACGTTCAGTTCTACATAATGTCACTGCTGCACCAAATTTAAGCCTTGGTAAGTTTTTTATACCCTTCTCCTAACTGATAACGTTTAACAATGGGATCCCTTTGCTCTGTTGTAAGCTGTTTACAGACCATGGCTTTTGCTGTAAAGGGCTATAAAGTGCAGCTAAAAAATGTCAGAAAAATCCTGCTAGAACAGCTGAACTTTATAAGGGGTTAATCAAAATCACTGTAGATGAAAGCAGCCGTGTACTGACTACTACTTTTATGGGTGACGTTAAAAATGAAAAATATATAAAGGGTACAAAGAAGCATCGGAAGAAGCAATGGCGAAACAGCGTCGTTGGGGGACCGCACATCTTTAGCTCCAACAGCTGATTGTAAGTGTCACTCATTTGTATCATTACATATTTTCTTTAAAGCTTTTTCATACCTTTAATGATGGCCTGTTTGTACCCTTTATAGCCTATATGCACCTAACTTAGAAAAATCTAATGGTTGTATTGCCCTTATAGTGATAGTCATTATTAGTAATTTCACACTGATGTTTTGTGTCAGGTCATGTATTTATTGCACTTTACCAAGACTTAATTTGACAACTCCACAGGGGGATTTTTGCTTATACTTTTATATCATACTATTCTCCATTCATCATCCTATATACTGGTTCTTTTCTAGGTGCTGTTTAGCCCTTTTTTTCATAGTTTTGGCACAATAATTGTCTACCTTTATTGGTATCTGTGACACTTCTCTACATTGAAGCTGGTAGCTCCATGCACAGGTGTTGGCAGCCATTGTTTATATCTATGTTTTTAATCATTATTTTTCAATTTTACATCCATTACCTTTTATTTTCTTGGTGTCCTGGGGCTAATTTTGGGCCTATAACAGTGTTGATCTATTTCTATTGAAGAGTGGTCTATCTATTTATTTTGGACATTAGAGTTTAATTGATTTTAACAGTAGTATGTAGACTTTTTATATATATACTGTAGGTCTCCATAGGAGCTGTGCACACAAAATTATAGGAACATTAAATCAAGTTGCTTGATTTTCATTTTAGATTCACTGAAATAATAAAAAAAAAATATTTGCAAGGATAGAAGTTCCCTTAAAAATGCTTTTAGTCAGACTGTAAGTAGAAGAATGAGTAAAGAATTAGCAGAACATACTGTATAGTAGTGAATTGTAGAGGATGAAGTGGAATGTGGATGCCTTATATTTTCCACAATGCCTCCAACTAAAGATCTATGGAAGTCTAACAGAGCAAATCTAAGTGAACAGGTAATAGTAAAAGGAAACCATGTGATTCCTATGTAATTTCCATTATGGCACAGTTCGTTTATGAGTGTTGTGAAGTCAGTGCAATGTATTTCAATGGTTTGGAAGGCCCTCTGGCTCTGGCAACATCAATATGCTTTCCATTGGACATGCCACAAATATTTCAAAGGTTCTTAGTACTGAAAGGCACATGACTGAGTGGTAGGAATTACCTGCATAAAATCAAAGCCTTAACCTTATGCCTTAAGGTGTGGAATAGAATATAAAACATGCCATACATATTTTTCTGTACAGTAAGAACGAATTCGGTCACAGCAATATGATCATTTTTGAGGCTGCACAATTGGATTATTCTCAACTCTACACAGACGGGGAACATAAGACTAAAATCTGAGCAGCAGATCTTATCAAGAGAGAGATACAAAAAAAAGTATGGAGAAAAGTGTTGGCTCACGAGGGGCAGAGGCTTACTTCACTCCCACCACTGAGAGCACGTGAATGCTTGACTGATTTAAAGGAGTTTTCCACCATAATTGTTTTTTTACAAAAGCAGATGTTAAAATATTATGGCCCCCATACTCAATAAAATAAGAGTTAGCCAAACTTGCCGACTTTGACGGAATCAGCCAACCATCTAATGTGTATGCGTGCCACCTGACCCTCCCCGACAAATGATGCCGGGAAAGAGAAGGATCCAGCCTATTGAATTGAGGATTGTGGCAGTGGCTCAGTCTTAGAGAACACAAGAACACTAGGCTGAGTGTTAGTGTGTATGATGGAGTCAGGAATGATGATCGTTTGGATCTTTATAGGAAGTGGTGGAAGTCACAAAGTACAATGGACTGGAAAGGGTGATGTCCCATCCTTCAGTCAACTGATGGCTGAGGCCACTGACTGATTTTAACGGTCAGGTGACTGAAGAATGGGACATTCATGGCAGCACGGTGTCTCAGTGGTTAGCACTGGTGCCTTGCAGCGCTGTGATCCTGGGTTCAAATCCCACCAAGGACAACATCTGCAAGGAGTTTGCGTGTTCTCCCCGTGTTTGCGTGGGCTTCCTCCGGGTTCTCCGGTTTCCTCCCACACTCCAAAGACATACTAATAGGGAATCTAGATTGTGAGCCCCAATGGGGACAGTGCTGATAATGTTTGTAAATTAAAGGCGCTATATAAGTGACTAAAATGAATGAATAAATAAATAATCACTTCTGGGCCCGGCAAAGATCTGCCAAAGCTGAAGTGACGGGGGAATAAACTGATGAGTATAGCTTTATTTGTTATTTTATAAGATAATTTGCCTTTGGTCAAAATTTTTGTAATTTGGCATATACCTTCAAACTTGGTGTGGAGATTTGGGTACATACAGGTGAGAATCTATGGGGTATTGTCAAGAGGAAGATGAGAGACACCAGACCCAACAATGCAGATGAGCTGAAGGCTGCTATCAAAGCCACCTGGGCTTCCATAACACCTCAGCAGTGCCACAGGCTGATCGCCTCCATGCCACGCCGCATTGGTGCAGTAATTGATGCAAAAGGACTAAGTATTGAGTGCATTTCCTGAACATACATTTCAGTAGCCCAACATTTCGGATTATGAAATCATTTTTCAAGCTGTTGTTATAAAGTATTCTAATTTACTGAGATAATGACTTTTGTGTTTTCATTGGCTGTAAGCCATAATCATCAACATTAACAGAAATAAACACTTGAAATAGATCCCTCTGTTTGTAATGACTCTATATAATATATGCGTTTCACTTTTTGTATTGAAGAACTGAAATAAATTAAATTTTTGATGAAATTCTAATTTTGTGAGAAGCACTTGTACACATTATGTCGGCTGTGACACACATTTATGTGTAGCAGAAAATATACCAAAAAAATCTATGGCTACATGTCAAGTATGCTGCAAATTTTCTTGACACAACACAAATATTAATCCACTCTGCAGCACCATTTGTCGGCAGCATATCTACTCATAAGATTGTCACAATTTTTTCTTCATCACTTCATTCAGAGTCTGTGAAAAAAGCTCAGCATTTCAGGGGAACATGTAATATAGACCCATGTCCCATATTATGTACCCCTCTCCTATGGTGGTACATAGTTTCACTTTTATGGCCCCATTTCTACTGAGAAAATTGGGACCAGGACCTCCCTGTTCTCATAAATGGTTAGGATCCAGCATTTAGATCCCCAACAATCACCCTTTTATAAGCTGACTAAACTCATGGGCTATGAAAATGAAAAATTTTCACCACATTGTTACTTCATTAGAAGAAAAATATTCTACAAACAACCTTATTAAATTGCATAATATAAAAAGAGGTCCAGTCACAAGGAACTATGTACAAACTAGCACCACCATTGGTCGGAAATGTAGATAATATATTGATGCCATGTTGTGTATTCAGTAAATGTTAACCCACTCAATAGTTATATGACTCAATGGAACAGCGGCCCCAGTGCCAATGTTGACTGGCAGAAGGACAATTTTTCATTTTTCTGCATTCATAATTTACTGACATGGTTCCACTGGGCGCACAATTAAATTGTGAAAGTTTTCTTTCAAAAAGTCCCAATTTCACAGTATACTATAAAGTGACGATTGTGTTTAAAACACTTTTGAGCACATATCATGATGTACCCTGGCACCGCTATGTAAAATAATGAACAAAACCAAAACAGTATGTTCTCTTTTTTTGAGCCTCTTTGTTCAGAACTTATGGCTGGTGAAAACTACAGGAAGCTGCAAAGACCTAAAACGGCCACAAAGACCTCTGCTATCTGAAGTTATTTCCACGCCAGACGTTTCTGAAGGTGGAACAGGTACAATACAGTCAGTACTGGGAAATGTAATTACAGAATGTGCACCACAACCCATGCAAAGCGGCAAAGTAGTGTTATTACAGAAAATATACAGTTACAGCTGGGCTCAGGAAGGAGCACTCCGACTTCTGAGAGGCGGCACTTATTTGCATTGTTTTCATACTAATGTATCTGGCCACCAGGAAAACAGCGAGACAAAGTTTTTCCTTCTTCCTCTTTTAAGTTCCTGTTATTAACAAGTTACCTGATCGTCAAATTTACCGTAATATCAATTATGCATTAAAAGATATTTCCATAGACAAATTACCCTGATTGCCTTCTTTAAGGCTTCATTCACACGTCCGTGTTTCTTCACAAATGTCAAAAATTGTGTGTTTCACTAATGAGTGTTGTCAGTGTTTTGGATTTGAGTTCCATCAGTGTTCGGTCCCCGTGTGTTAGTTTTTTCCATAAATTCTTCATCGGCGAATTTCACGCATGAGTAAGGGCTCGCTCACACTGGCGAGTAGCATCCGAAGATTGTCTCAAGCGAAAGAATTAGATGCTATCTGCAAATGACCCTCAGCTCAAACTCTGCTGCGAGCGTGATCTGAGTGTGAGAGCAGTGTGATCAGATTCTCTGGTATGCAAGAATCGGATCACAGGTGCGGAGAAGATGGAGAACTTAATTTCTCCATCTTCTCCATTGTGTGAGTCAATATACAGTTGTGCTCAAAAGTTTACATACCCCGGCAGAATTTTTCCTTTCTTGGCCTTGTTTCAGAGAATATGAATGATAACAAAAAACCTTTTTCTCCACTCATGGTTATTGGTTGGGTGAAGCCATTTATTGTCAAACTACTGTGTTTTCTCTTTTTAAATCTTAATGACAACCAAAAACATCGAAATGACCCTGATCAAAAGTTCACATACCCCAGTTCTTTATACCATGTATTGCCCTCTCTAACATCAATGACAGCTTGAAGTCTTTTGTGGTAGTTGTGGATGAGGTTCTTTATTTTCTCAGATTGTAAAGCTGCCCGTTCTTCTTGGCAAAAAGCCTCCAGTTCCTGTAAATTCCTGGGCTGTCTAGCATGAACTGCGCGCTTGAGATCTCCCCAGAGTGGCTCAATGATATTGAGGTCAGGAGACTGAGATGGCCACTCCAGAACCTTCACTTTGTTCTGCTGTAGCCAATAACAGGTCGACTTGGCCTTGTGTTTTGGATCATTGTCTTGTTGGAACTAGTGATGAGCGAGTATGTTCTGTTAACACTTTCAGTGAGTATGCTTGGGCGAACACCGAATATCTTCCACGTGCTCAGGTGTTATGTTTCAGTCTCTCTGTGTGCATGATTTGCGACTATTTGACAGCTTTAATACATGTGAGGAATGCCTAAGAAGCAGACATTCCTCACATGTTTTAAAGCTGTCAAACAGTCGCAAATTATGCACACACAGAGACTGAAACATAACAGCCGAGCACGCGGAAGATACTCGGTGTTCGCCCAAGCATACTCTCTGAAAGGGTTAACAGAACATACTCGTTCATCACTAGTTGGAACGTCCAAGTACGTCCCATGCGCAGCTTCCGGGCTGATGAATGCAAATATGTCTCCAGTATTTGCTGATAACTTGCTGCATTCATCTTTCCTTCAACTTTTACCAAGTTTCCTGTGCCTTTGTAGCTCACACATCCCCAAAACTTCAGCGATCCACCTCCGTGCTTTACTGTAGGAATGGTGTTCATTTCATCATAGGCCTTGTTGACCTCTCTCCAAATGTAACGTTTATGGTTGCGGCCAAAGAGTTACATTTTGGTCTCATCACTCCAAATTACCTTGTTCCAGAAGTTCTGAGGCTTGTCTCTGTGCTGTTTGGCGTATTGTAGGTGAAATACTTTGTGGCATTTGCGCAGTAATGGCTTTCTTCTGGCAACTCAACCATGCAGCCCATTTTTCTTCAAGTGCCTCCTTATTGTGCATCTTGAAACAGCCACACTGCTAGTTTTCAGAGAGTCCTGAATTTCAGCTGATGTTATTTGTCGGTTTTTCTTTGCATCCCGAACTATTTTCCTGGCAGTTGTGGCCGAAAATTTTGTTGGTCTACCTGACCGTGGTTTGTTTTTTACAGAGCCCCTGATTTTCCATTTGTTAATCACAGTTTGAACGCTGCTGACTGGCATCATCAATTCCTTGGATATTTTTTTTGTATCCCTTTCCTGTGATATATAGTTCAACTACCTTTTCCCGTAGATCCGTTGACAATTCTTTTGCTTTCCCCATGACTCACAATCCAGAAACGTCAGTGGCTGGATGAAAGATGCAAGAGTCTGTCTGGATCCCAGAAACTCACTCAGCTTTTATGCACACAAGCTGTTTACAAGCAAACAGGTCACAGGTGAGGATGTTGCCTTTAGTGGCCATTCAAACCCATTTGTGTCAAATTCTGTGCATATTATCAGGCCAAAATCACCAGGGTATGTGAACTTTTGATCAGGGTCATTTGGATGTTTTTGGTTCTCATTAAGATTTAAAAAGAGAAAACACAGTAGTTTGACAATAAATGGCTTCATCCAACCAATAACCATGAGTGGAGAAAACATTTTTTTGTTATCATTCATATTCCCTGAAACAAGGCCAAGAAAGGAAAAATTCTGCCGGGGTACTTTTGAGCACAACTGTATATCAGACTGCACTCGGATGACATCTGAGTGCAGTCCGATGTTTTACACGCACCCATAGACTTGTATGGGTGAACGCCATCTGATATACACTGCCAATCGCAGCATGCAGCGATTTTTTTTCTCATGCCGACTTGGCATGTGAAAATAAACACTGGTTGGAGCTGCTTCATAGTATAACATTGGAGCGAGTGCTATCTAATGGAACATCGGATAGCACTCGTCCAATTTATACGCAGCATGCTCGCCAGTGTGAGCGAGCCATAAAAAATAAAATTACAAAGCTTCTCCTATCCTTTGTTACCCATGGACAGCACACGGACTGTACCTATGTCATCCCTGCACAGTCTGTGATTTTCTCCAACCTGTTGACTTGACTTGTATGGTAAAAAATTAATATGTCTCCTAGATTTTTGCACAGACACAGTCCACAAAAAAATGTGGACATGTGAACAGACAATAATGAGTACATGTTCTGTCCGTGAAAATCAAGAATAGAACACATCTGCAAAATATGGACGTCTGAATGAGGCTTAAAACAGCAATAAAGTAACATTCCATGTTTCTCATAAAGAACAAAGGAGCGCACAGCCAAGCGAGCGTTGCTGTGTATGCGAGAGTCGGCTGAGATGTGTATGGCCAACTTTACTGTTACTGATCTCACTTATGATCCCTGCTGCTTGCCCCAGACTGAATCAGCTGTATACAAATATACTTTAGGCTTCATCTCCTTTTATCATCATAAGGCCATGTTCACTCGGTCAGTATTTCGTCAGTATCTTACATCAGTATTTATAAGCCAAAACCAGGTGAGGAACAATCAGAGGAAAAGTATAATAGAAACACGTCACCACTTCTGTATTTATCACCCACTCTTAATTTTGGCTAATACTAATGTAAAATACTGACCAAATACTGAACGTGTGACCGTGGCCTAACACCCTTGCTCTCAGTTTGAAGACGTGTAATCTGCTGCATGACAGTTCATTATAATATCTTTAGGATGACACTTTGCACTTTCCCATTCATCTAAAACAGGGATGTCAAACTCAAATACACAGAGCGTCAAAATTAAAAGCTAGGACAAAGTGAGCCAACTTTGATATTTATTAAAAAATGTCTACAATAGAGGAAGTATTTTCTTATCAAATATGATGAACCTTTTAATATGGAAACAAACTTAAAGGAGTTGTCCCAGGAACAAAGTACATTTTAATTAATAGATCTTAGCATATTGTAATAATATAATATGTGTTATATAAGAGCAGAAAAAGCATATAGCACAATGGCCTAATTTAAATAAGTAATAGCAAAGGTTAAAAAACCTTGAGTAATGCAGATAATAAAGTATAATGCCAACAAAAGTGCCTCCAAACACAGTATGACACCTCCACAGTGAATTCCCCCACAGTACCCTTCACACACATGGTATGATGACCCTATTGTACTCCCCACCTCAACCCACCCAGCAAAGTATGGAGACCCCATCACAGTATAATTTCCCAACTGTAATCCTCACACAGCTCTCCATGCAGTATAATGGACCCAAACAAAGTTCTCCATACAGTATAATGGGCCCCACATAGTCCTCCATACAGTATAATGGGCCCACATAGTCCTCCATACAGTATAATGAGCCCGCATAGTCCTCCATACACTATAATGGGCACCACATAGTCCTCCATACAGTATAATGGGCCTCACACAGCACTCCAACCAGTATAATGGGCCCCACATAGTCATCCATACAGTATAATGGGCCCACATAGTCCTCCATACAGTATAATGGCCCCACATAGTCCTCCATACAGAATAATGGGCCTTGTATTGCCTTCCATACAGTATAATGGCCCTACATAGTCCTCGATACAGTATAATGGGTCCGCCACAGCGCTCCATATAGTATAATGGGCACCACATGGTCC
Organism: Phyllobates terribilis; assembly: GCF_046119375.1. Lineage (NCBI taxonomy): Eukaryota > Metazoa > Chordata > Amphibia > Anura > Dendrobatidae > Phyllobates > Phyllobates terribilis. Next base: position 263,142,343 of record NW_027362763.1, on the reverse strand, counting down.
TCTATACAGTATAATGGGCACCACGTAGTCCTCCATACAGTATAACCCTGTATTAACCCTGTATGGACCCTGTATTGACTTCCATACAGAATAATGGCGGCCCTACATAGTCCACCATACAGTATAATGGGCCCGCCATTGCCTTCCACACAGTATAATGGCCCCACATAATGCTCCATACAGTATAATGGGCCCCACATAGTGTCCCATACAGTATAATGGGCCTACATTACCTTCCATACAGTATAATGGCCCCACATACTCCTCCATACAGAATAATAGCCCCGCCTGGCTTTGTAGGCCAAAAATACTCACCCTGCGGGCCAGCTTCGGCCTGCGGGCCAGAGTTTGACATGTGTGATCTAAAACAATCCCATACAGATTATTGGAACTGATTTTCTGTTCCAGCACACGTAGCAGAGTTGATGCAAATTCTCCTCCTTGCTTCTGCCGCAAAATCCACTTAAGGATTTTATAGCATGTAATGTTGGGTATTCCACCTTTTAGGAATGCATAGAATGATATCTGCAATGAATATCTTCAAAAATAATTGACATGCTATGGATTTCAAAATCTGCACCATAGGTCAATAAGAGCTTGAAAAATATCATAATTTTAAAATGTCATCTACTGAGATGTGAGTGTATATGGATGGGGAAATGCACATGTTTCAAATCTGATGCGGACTGTCCATAGCACATCTGCAGTGTTTCTGCAGCAAAATCTACAATCTACATGTGTAACATAATTTGTGCCACAGATTTAATCTTACGCAGTGCAAAGGGTGAAGTTGCTCTGCAGATCAGATTACATACGCAAAATGTACTTTGCACATCTTGCACATCAGTTGTATTATGCTGCAAATGTTCAAACTGCAAATCTGGGTTCATTTACTTTTAAATGCCCCAGTTCCTCATTTGCCTTTTTTTAAATGACTTTTCTTTTTTTCCTGTGGTATTTATTGCTTTTTTTATGTCAAATTTTCCAAAATGGCACACACAAGTTGATTAGTTTTGTGCAAGATCAAAGATGCTCATTTTTCTTCTCTTTTACCATTTTTTACACATTTTTAACAGTAAAACATACCTTTAAAATGTTGCACATTAGTCTTCAACTGCGCAAAGGTATAGCAGCATTTTGAAAGTCACAAATAATGAATGAGGCTAAAACAACTAGATAATGAAAACTAGGTTCCCATTATCGAACTCCCCAAAAAAAAATCGGCAAAACAAAGAAAAGTTGGTTTAAAAAAGATGCAAATAAAAAAATTCACCATTGGAACCATATTTATTCTAGAAAAAGGCCCAAAAACAATGATGAATCGGTGCCAAAATGTATAATCTGGTCCTGATTTATTAAGACTGGCATTTCGTACGTCAGTCTTAATGAGGGGCATACAGGAATAAGATGCACCGAATTCATTAAGAGGTGCACGCCACTAAATGAATTCGGGACATCTTATCACAAGCGTGGGCATTTGTGCGCCTCATAAGAAATGTTACTATATTCATAGACAGTAAGAAACGCCAGGACTGTTGCTGAACTTAACGGTCGGACATAGTCACACCATGTCCGCTGCGGCTCCTCCCCAGCTTTGCCAATTTCAGCAGAGCTGCCTTAAGCTGGCGTAAAACGCCAATAGTTCTAATGTTCAAAAATGTTTCTCCCGTAAATACTGTGACGTGTCGGCCCCAATGTTTTACACCTTTTCCAACAGACCGTTATGCAGTTTTTATTGCCCAAGCGAACAACATAATGAAATTATCTAAAGGCGTTAGTAAGGCTCCTGTCAAGTGCGCCAGCACTGTGCCTGTCTGACTGACGCCTTATTCTAATGAATTCTTCCATCATGGGTAATTATTAGTGATGAGCGAGCACTAAAATGCTCGGGTGCTTGAAGCTCGGGTCGAGCACATTGGAATACTCGGGTGCTCGACCCGAGCAACGAGCCCAATGTAAGTCTATGGGAAACTCGAGCATTTTTCTGGCTGCCCCCCCCAGCGGTCTGCAGAAGGTCAAAAATTGCCCAAATCGATGGGAACAGTGCTCAATTAAATGTCAGGCAGGCAGAATATATAGGCAGACAGGCAGGCAGGGTATATAGAAGGGTGCATGAAAAACATAGCAGGGCACTTGGAACACACTAATGCCCTCCGATTTTCATGCACCTGTCTCTTTAAAAAAGCCGGCCCGCAATTCAGCAACGGCACACACCGGTATCCGACAATTTAGAACAGAAAGAATAGAGCATCACACATAGATTAGATAGATAGAAACATGTCAGTCATATATATAAGTACAGTGACAGTGTTGGTTACTGTACTTGTCATTTAGTGTTAAAGGATTTATTTAAAAAAAATAATAGTGTTTTCATGCACCTGTCTCTTTAAAAAAGCCGGCCAGCAATTCAGCATCGGTAGCTGACAATTTAGAACAGAAAGAATAGAGCATCACACAAAGATTAGATAGATAGAAACATGTCAGTCACATATATAATAAGTACAGTGATAGTGTTGGTTACTGTACTTGTCATTTAGTGTTAAAATAAAGGATTTATTAAAAAAAAAATTGGCGTGGGGTTCCCCGTAATTTTAGTCTCTAGCGGAGGTTAAGCAGACGGCTGGGGCAGATGTTTGAAGCCTGGGAAGGAGGTAATACCCACAAAGCTTCCCAGGCTACTAATATCAGCCCCCAGCTGAATACCTAGCCTTTGCTAGCTATTAAAATGGGGAACCCCCCAAAAAAATGACGTGGGGTCCCCCCTATTTTAATAGCTAGCAAAGGCTAGGCAGACAGCTGGGGGCTGATATTAATAGCCCAAGAAGGGTTCCATGAATATTGACCCCCTCCCAGGCTAGAAACACCAGCCGTCAGCCGCCCCAGAAATGGCGCATCCATAGGATGTGCCAATTCTGGCACTTAGCCTCGCTCTTCTCACTGCCCTGTAGCGGTGGCAGTGGGGTAATAGGGTTGGGGTTGATGTCAACTTATAATGCCAGCTGACATCAAGCCCAGGTTAGTAATGGAGAGGCGTCTTTAAGACACCCCCATTACTAACCCCATAGTCAAAGTTAAAAAAAACACAAACACCCAGAATAAAGTACTTTAATTGAAATAAAGACACATTCCTTTAATGTTCTAAATTAAACCCTACTTACTGTATCGTCCATTCCAGCTGAAGCCAATGTCTTCTGCAATAAAAGTAAAATAATAAACCAACCTCATCCTTACCTTTCCATGGTTTCCAGGACAGCTTCAGCTCTGCTACATTGACATGACAGGCTGGATCGTAGCAGAACGCTGCCATCCAGCTTGCCATGCCGCAGACACTGAGAAGCTCCTCAGTGAAACTCCTCAATGTCTGGCTGTGACGGCATCCAGATGAGCCGAGTTCATGTCCAATGAACTCAGCTCAGCTCATGCACGTCACTGACAGCGTGGGAGAATTCTCCTGTGCTCAGCGCTTGAGCAGGAGAATTCTTCCACGCTGGGATGGCATTGAGATGACAGGCTGGATCGCAGCTGAGTGCTGCCATCCAGCATGCCATCCTTCATAGACACTGCAGAGCACAGGCATGCTTGCGCTCTGCAGTGTCTCTGACGGATGACAAGCTGGATGGCAGGGCTCAGCTGCGATGCAGCCTGTCATCAAAATGCCATCCCAGCATGGGAGAATTCTCCTGCTCAAGCGCTGAGCGCAGGAGAATTCTCCCATGCTGGGATGGCATTGAGATGATAGGCTGGATCGCAGCTGAGTGCTGCCATCCAGCATGCCATCCTTCATAGACACTGCAGAGCGCAGACATGCTTGCACTCTGCAGTGTCTCTGACGGATGACAAGCTGGATGGCAGCGCTCAGCTGCGATCCAGCCTGTCATCAAAATGCCATCCCAGCGTGGGAGAATTCTCCTGCTCAAGCGCTGAGCGCAGGAGAATTCTCCCACGCTGTCAGTGACGTGCATGAGCTGAGCTGAGTTCATTGGACATGAACTCGGCTCATCTGGATGCCGTCACGTCACAGCCAGACACTGAGGAGCTTCACTGAGGAGCTTCTCAGTGTCTACGGCATGGCAAGCTGGATGGCAGCTTTCTGCTGCGATCCAGACTGTCATGTCAATGTAGCAGAGCTGAAGCCGTCCTGGGAACCATGGAAAGGTAAGGATGAGGTTGGCTTATTATTTTACTTTTATTGCAGAAGACATTGGCTTCAGCTGGAATGGGCGATACGGTAAGTAGGGTTTAATTTAGAACATTAAAGGAATGTGTCTTTATTTCAATTAAAGGACTTTACTCTGGGTATTGTGTTTTTTTAAATACTTTACTAGAAATTCATGGCGGTCATGTCTAATATTGGCGTGACCCCATGAATTTCGGGCTTAGGGCCAGCTGATAATACCAAGCTGGCCCTGACCCCTTTATTACCCAGTGAGCCACCGCACCAGGGCCCTGGATGAGTTGGGTACAGCGCCAGAAGATGGCGCTTCTATGAACGCGCCATTTTCTGGGGTGGCTGCGGCCTGCAATTCGCAGCAGTGGGGGCCCAGAAAGCTTGGGCCACCCTGTTCTGCGGATTCCAGCCCCCAGCTGCTTAGTTGTACCTGGCTGGACACAAAAATAGAGCGAAGCCCCACGTCAATTTTTTTTTAATTATTTCATGAAATTCATGAAATAATTAAAAAAAGGGCTTCCCTGTAATTTTGTTTCCAGCCAGGTACAAATAGGCATCTGGGGGTTGGGGGCAGCCCGTTCCTGCCTGCTGTACCTGGCTGGACGCAAAAATATGGCGAAGGCCACGTCAAATTTTTGGTGAAAAATTCATTAAAAATTTAAAAAAAAACACATTTAGGGACTGCATCTTTATTAACCCCTCCACTTGAGGGGTTAATAAAGATGCAGTCCCTAAATTATTTATTTATTTATTTTTTTAAATTAATTTTTCCCAAAAATTTTGACGTGGGCTTCGCCATATTTTTGTATGCCAGCCAGGTACAGCATCTAGGAATGGGCTGCCCCCAACCCCCTGCTGCCTATTTGTACCTGGCCGGACACAACAATATAGGGAAGCCCTTCTTTTTTATTATTTCATGAATTTCATGAAATAATTAACAAAAAAATATGTGGGGCTTCGCCCTATTTTTCTGTCCAGCCAGGTACAACTAAGCAGCTGGGGATGCGCCATTTCTGGGGCGGCTGACGGCTGGTGTTTCTAGCCTGGGAGGGGGCCAATATTCATGGCACACTTCCTGGGCTATTAATATCAGCCCCCAGCTGTCTTACTAGCCTTTGCTAGCTATTAAAATAGGGGGCACCCCACGTCATTTTTTTTTTGAGTCCCCCATTTTAATAGATAGTAAAGGCTAGGTATTCAGCTGGGGGCTGATATTAGTAGCCTGGGAAGCTCTGTGGGTATTACCCCCTTCCCAGGCTTCAAACATCTGCCCCAGCTGTCTGCTTAACCTCCTCTAGAGACTAAAATTATGGGGAACCCCGCGCCAATTTTTTTTTTAATAAATCCTTTATTTTAACACTAAATGACAAGTACAGTAACCAACACTATCACTGTACTTATTATATATGTGACTGACATGTTTCTATCTATCTAATCTATGTGTGATGCTCTATTCTTTCTGTTCTAAATTGTCAGGTACCGGTGTATGCCGTTGCTGAATTGCCGGCTTTTCATGTTTCACTGTGAGCACTGTTCCCATCTATTTGGGCAATCACTGTAATGCCACAACCACCATGGCTGTGACATTACAGTGAGTGGCAGACAATCCCTGCATGATTGGAGCTCTATATAGCGCCAAACATGCAGGACGGGGACCCGAGCTCCCGCCCGAGCATCTCGCAAGTACTCGGCGAGCTCCGAGCATCTCGAGTACTGAGATGCTCGGGCGAGTACCGAGCAGTGGCGAGCATGCTCGCTCATCACTAGTAATTACTATTCAAATACTATTGTCATATTTTGTTGGATTGCTCTGTATTTTCTTACATTTTTGGTGAATGTCTTACATTTTCAACCAAACCACCTTGATACCTGAGATCTGTTGTAACAAACAATTGCCACAGAAACCACTTACTTTTATCATTAGGGTGGGCAGAAGACGAAGATGAAGTCCTGACCCCCCACACACCTCCAGTAAATAGGCCAGCCAAATACTAATTTCCATATTCAAGTGTGAGCAGGTGCAAACAGTCCTGGGACAACCACTGTTAGTTATGAAAGTAAAGGGTATATTCATATTTGGAGAAATCACACCACAGAACACAATATAACCGTGAAGTCTAACAATACCCTAGAGAGTTTCTTTCCTTCTTTCAATCTCTCTCAAAATTGGTACATAACTGATCTCCTCCGATCTCCTAAAATGATGTGATTACTGGAATCTTCCTTTAAAGGAGTTGTCTACTGTATCTTTATTTCAAAGGCGTTGTCCAGCTTTAGAGTACAAGTCTGCAGTCATTCTATGTGACTGCAGACTGGTGAATCCTCACATTGCGTGCACAGCGCACTTTGAGGCTTTTCCGATGTCAGGAGCAGTGGGCGCGTGTCTTCAAGTATGTGATTTGCATACAAGTGGTCAAGTGCCAACTAGATTTGTGTGGAAAGTGTATTCAGCGAGACATGACACGTCTAGTCAGAATGTGTCCGGAAGTATGCAAATCGTATACTTGAGGTCACATGGCCATCTGCCCTAGGACTGGAGAATCCTCACAGCACGCAGTGCGCAATGTGAGGATTCACTAGTCTGCAGTCACATAGGCCGGACAACCCCTTTAATAAATATGTTGGGGGACATGATAGAGGTTGTCCTCCTTTGTGCAGCCTTCCTCACAGACTACTGTTCTTAAAATTACTTCTGATACAGTTGGCCTCCTCCATATGAAATACACTATATATCGAAAAGCCGTATCCCAATTGGAGGAGATGGATGACCGATCTGGTCACATGCTCCTCCACCAGCGGGAAGTTTGATAACAGGAGAGCTGTGCAGTGTGTGGGGAGGCTGCACAAAGGAGGAGACCCTATTAGACTTTTATATAATAGTAAGTGCTACTAAATGATGTCCCCAGAATTTTTTAAAATAAAGTGGACAACCCCTTTAATTTTCAGTAGCCGCTAATGAATGATTACCAATATATAACTGTTATGTTTTACCTTTTTATTAGTAAGCCATGATTATTACCTATGATATACTACTACGAAAGGAGGTGTTTTTATTAAGCAGCTTGGCTATGGCTGATACATTTCTACGTAATATTTCAATGCGTGAGGGGAGTATCGGCCAGGGAATACAGAAAGGTTTGTTCCGGTATTGTCAGGAGGGAATAAGCAGATGTAACTCAGTAAGTGCCAGGAAATGATGGTGTGCGGTTTCACCTTGTGACTGTGTGAACTCTCATAATCTCGGTGTCACCTTATGAAACCTGCCACGTGGTGCTGTGGGTAAATAAGACAGCGAGCAGCAGCCATAGACAAAGAGCACAGCGCTGCCCCTGCCTGTATCCAAGGCGAGGGTTGCAGTGGGTACGTTGTGCATGTTAAGACTTGCTAAAATAAAGCTGCTGTAATAAATCCCATCTGGGTACAGTCTGATTTTCAGCATGATGCTCAAATAAAAATGAAGCTTGAGAATGGATTCTCTTAAACCCCTTCCCGATATGCTCAAAGATGTTTTTTATATATACCAATATGGAATAGGTCAGACATTTTGATCGCTTCTTTTTGCTTTTTTTTCTACTTGCAGTATTACTGCGACCCAAAAAGCGCATTATTGGGGTTTGTATTTCTTCCCTGTTTATGATGTTTACCGATTAAGTTATTTTACTTTATATTTAGATCATATTTTTTCAGATGCAGTGATACCACTTATGTAATTTTTTTTTCAATATCCTAATTCTTAGTGGGGGGAAAAGTGGGTTAATTTTATTTATTTATTTTTTTTCTAAAAAAGAGTTTTAAAACATTTATATTTTACTTTTTTGTTAGTCCCCTTAGGGACTTGAAACTGTGATCGTCTGATCGCTTGTTCCATATCCAGAAATATTTCAGTATTGAAGTGTATAGGAAATCACTTCCGCCTTTGAAGCCCAGCCACAGGTTGCATTTCAAAGGAGCTTCATAATGACAGTCAGACCCCTATCTGTTATAGCAACCATTGGCGTCCAACGATTGTGTCGCAGAGGGTTTATAAGCGGGGAAAACTGTGTTTCCCCTGGTCCGTGCGCATTACACAGATTGAAGTTAAGTTTAGATTCAACTGTGAGAGACAGAATCTAAAAAAAATCCAGAAAATCACATTGTATGATTTTTACATAATTAATTTGCATTTTATTGCATGAAATAAGTATTTGATACAATAAAAAAACAGAACTTAATATTTGGTACAGAAACCTTTGTTTGCAATTACAGAGGTCAGATGTTTCCTGTAGTTCTTGACCAAGTGTGCACACACTGCAGTAGGGATTTTGGTCCACTCCTCCATACAGATCTTTTCCAGATCTTCAGGTTTCGGGGCTGTCGCTGGGTAACATTGAGTTTCAGCTTCCTCCAAAGATTTTCTATTGGGTTCAGGTCTGGAGACTGGCTAGGCCACTCCAGGATCTTGAAATGCTTCTTATGGAGCCACTCCTTAGTTGCCCTGGCTGTGTCTTTTGGGTCATTTTCATGCTGAAAGACCCAGCCATGACCCATCTTCAATGCTCTTACTGGGGGAAGGAGATTGTTGGCCAAAATCTTGCGATACATGAATACGGTGCAATTGTCCTGCCCCCTTTGCAGAAAAGCACCCTCAAAGTATGATGTTTCCTCCACCATGATTCACCGTTGGGATGGTGTTCTTAGGGTTCTACTCATACTTCTTCTTCCTCCAAACACCGCAAGTGGAGTTCATTCCAAAAAGTTCTATTTTGGTCTCATCTGACCACATGACCTTCTCCCATGCCTCCTCTGGATCATCCAGATGGTCATTGGCAACCTGCAAATAGGTCTGGACATGTGCTGGCATGAGCAGGGGGACCTTGCATGCCCTGCAGGATTTTAATCCATGACGGAAGAGTGTGTTACTAATGGTAATTTTGAGACTGTGGTCCCAGCTCTCTTCAGGTCATTGACCAGGTCCTCCCATGTAGTTTTGGGCTGATTCATGACCTTACGCCGAATCCTTACCCCACAAGGCGAGATCCTGCATGGACCCCAGACCGAGGAAGATTGACAGTCATCTTGTGTTTCTTCCATTTTCTAATAATTGTGCCAACAATTGTTGACCTCTCACCAAGCTGCTTGCCTATTTTCCTATAGCCCATCCTAGCCTTGTGCAGGTCTACAATTTTGTCCTTAGACAGCTCTTTGGTCTTGGCCATGGTGGAGAGGTTGGAGTGTGATTGATTGAGTGTGTGGACAGGTGTCTTTTATACAGGTAAAGAGTTCAAACAGGTGCAATCAGTACAGGTAATGAGTGCAGAGTAGGAGGGCTTCTTAAAGAAAAACTAACAGATCTGTGAGAGCCAAAATTCTTGCTGGTTGGTAGGTGATCAAATACTTATTTCATGCAATAAAATGCAATTTAATTATGTAAAAATCATACAATGTGTTTTTTGGGTTTTATTTTTAGATTCTGTCTCTCACAGTTGAAGTGTACCTAAGAAAAAAATTACAGACCGCTCCATTCTTTGTAGGTGGGAAAACTTGCAAAATCGGCATTGTATCAAATACTTATTTTCTCCACTGTATATATATATAAATATATCTTGTGATAAAGTCACTGGCAAAGTACTGTAGGGGACATATGTAGCACTGAGATTGTTAGCTCCAGTAATATAACCATAGAAAAATGTTCCAGCATACGAAGTATAAAGAGGGGTTAATTAGCCATGTTTAGTGCTAGGGTGATTAAACACCTGTAGAAAGGGAGGAGGTCAGAGGATAAATTCCCAGCCTTTTAGAGCATTTAGTGTTGGGTGGGTCTGGAGGCACAAGCTCTGGAGCTGTATTGCCATGTGAAGGAAAGTTAAACCTTGTGTTGTTTTTTTCCTGAAGCGGGTGGTTTCCCATAGCAACAAAGACAGTGCCATATGTTATGTTTTGTTTTTCCTCTTAGGCCGAGAAGGCCATGTTTGCTTTGCTAACATTACTGTAGCTTATGCAATGCTCTTAATAAACCCAGTAGAAGATTTAAAGAGACAGTGTTCCTGTGTCTACCTCTATATGCAGCCGAGTGAACCGATCTACCACAATCTTTAGACCTGATGACGCTGGTATACTTCCTTTGTTAATCCATGTCAGAACGGCTGCATAATCTTGATATTAAGATGATCATTTTATGAGTCCATCTATAAAGAGAGAACTCATCTTGAGTCCAAGTGTATTCAGTCTCCAAGTGTAGACAGTCAGCCTGCCTAACTGACTGACAGATGCAGCCTGCACTGAGCAGTGTGAGATCTCAGCAGCAGGAGGGACAATGAGACGCTTTTAATCAGTCTAGGTGGGTGGAGATTAAGATTACACTTTTATAAAAAAAAATTTAGACAGTCTGAAATGGATGTTCAGAAAAACTACACCAGTCAGGTTTAAGAGATCTGTTTCATAATGTATGCAGTGTACTGTGAAATATATTGTCAGATCCACTATTGAATGATATTATGGATCAGCATAAAGAGCAATAATTACAATATTAATTAAACACATTTTACCTTTAAAAGAAGTCGTCCAATAACAGCTAGGCTCATGAGAGATATTGTACAAGGAAAAGCAGTAAAAAAAATTTTTTTACAGCATAAATACATTGAAAAATATGGCGTTTGGGCAGAATGCCATGTTGATGCAGCTATGCACAGCTTTTTCTGACATATGGCAATATGTGTTGGAAAAAGCAGACATGACCTTAGAATCACGGAGACTAATTTAAGATGTTTTTCCAAAGCTTTTTTTATTGGTAATTATCCAACTTGACATTATTTAAAGTCCCACAAAGCATCAACAGGGAGTGGGCACTTTTCAAACGATATGCCAATACGTTTCTGTATTTATCTCTACTTCGCACAAATAGTCACAATATATTATACATATACATATTTTACAACCTATGTATTTTTTATTTTTATGTAGTACGAGTTTTAGACTGAAGCTTTGCCTTTTGTGTGAAAAATCCCATAGCCAGTTATCCTTAAAAAATATAGATATCATCGGCTTTTGAGTCAGCGCCTCTAGTAAATGTACCGTGGCCCAGACTGCCTTTTACTGTACGCCAACAAGGGCATAAAACACTTTAGGACAGCTATCAATTTCTATCTTCCAGCAAGCAACTATTGTTTACATGCAAGGAAGTGTCCTGTGGGAAAATTCCCATCTGATATAAAGTGGAAAGCTCTCCACGTACCTTGAGTGGTGTCATGCCAAGCATAGCGTGTAACTGCCATTTCACAGGAGATGCGATGCTCTGCTAACTGAGGCATGGCAATCACACGGCACACCACTCACTCAAGTTGCAGGCCACAGAGGTGTGCTTTTTTACACCAAAGTCTTTATTTGTTATATTTCTGACGGGATTTTTTCCCTTTTGTAGCACAATTGCTGATGGAAAGGGAAAATTTGCAATAAATACATGGTTAAAAAATGTATTTTATCAAAATCCTTCTTCTACACTTCAGATGTCCCCAGAAAACCTATTTATACCAGCCAGTGAGGTGTCCTCAGAAAACCTAGGGATGTCAGGTAATGAGGTCATTTACCTATTACCAAGAAAACTATTGTAATATTCAGAAAAATGTTATAAAAGAAAAATAGAAATGGAATAAAAGAAAAAGAGAATAAAATAAACATATAATAAAACATGGCTGACATAAATGCCTAATGTGCACCTGACAGCTGATTCGTATGAAAAGCCGGTGGGAGGCCAAGCTGCTAGGGTGACTAGTCCAAGAGGCCGGTTCCCAGTGGCCTCTCCCGCAGCCCCGCTCTCCATAAATGACATGTACACACTGAGAGAGACCTGTCACTCAAGGAGAAGAGGGCGGAGAGAAGCCACTGGTGACCGGCCTCCATGGAGCGCCATTGTCCCCGACCGGCTTTTAAAAGTAGGTTTTCATTACAATATATTCACTGGTGCTATAGAACAGCCATAAAGAAAATAGACAACAGAACACCCCCCTCATTGTATCCCAAGAAGAAAATATTTAAATACCCCTAAGTAATTACAAATTATGAGTTATACTCATATAAATTAAAAAAAAATAGTTTATATTTAAAAAATATTTTTTTTAACTTGTTCCTTGACATTTTAACTAATGTCTCACCCACCTTACTAGTGAGCTGGGAAGGAAAACTCAAGTGCCCATTCTCTCCAACAGAAAAGACATTCACACTTAAGATAATTTATGACAATCTCTTGTAAAGATCAAGAAACTATATTCTCTTTTCCCATCAGTATTGTATGTTTTCTGGCGCAGCAGAGTGGTTTGAGGCACCGTGGAACACATATAGTGGGACTGTCTCATCCTGCCAACATCTTGGTTAAAAAAATTGACTTAATTTCATTAATAACCGGCTCCAAAATACTTAAAGAAGTTGTCCACTACTTGAACAACTCCTTGTGAAACCCCACACTTGGCCCTGATAAAGTAAAACAGCTTATACTCACCTCCCATGCCAGCGCCGTTCCAGCGGTGTAAACACTGGCGGTCCCGGGGCTCCCGTGCGGTTGTTGTGACAAGTGAGCCCAGTGCCCAATCAGCGCTGGTGTCACTGGCTCCGCCTTCAGACAAATTGAACATGAAGAGGAAGTCAGAGATCAGCTGCAGCCCGGACTTCCTCTTCATATTCAATTCGACAGAAGGCGGAGACAGTGATGTCATCGCTGATTGGGCACCGGGCTCACATGTCACAACAACCGCATGGGGGCCCTGGGACCGCGAGTGCCGACACCGCTGGAACGGCGCCGGCACCGGAGGTGAGTATAAGCTTTTTTATTTTATCGGGGCCAAACATTTCGATCAAGAAGGGGTTGTCTAAGTAGCGGACAACACCTTTTATAAACCTGCAGTGCTTTTACTCTCCAAGATCACAGGGTGGTTGCTACTTCCTGTAGGTGGCACTAGAGTTCTGGTCCTCTTCCTTTCTGAAGAGACAATCTGCAGGGTGGTTGAAGACATTGGGAAGATGCATTAAAGTGTTTTTGCCAGTTTTCTGGTGTAAAACACCTTGAAATATTTACAATTTTGCGCAACTTTAAGATTTTAATTGTGTAAAAATACCTTTACTTAAAAAAATCCAGTAAATATTTTGAGATGACCTAAAAAAAATAGTGCAGCTACAAAGTCTACGTACTTGATGTGATGCACCAGTTAGCTGTGGGTGGCATGTACTGAAATGATGAACAGCACCCAGTCTAAGTAACATTTAGCAAAAAAAGGTTAACCCGTCTGAAAATGCTCATCTGTGTTGTGCCTCGTGCTTAGATCTAGGCTCTGATGTAAGTTCATGTGATCACTTAATAATTGGCACCACCTTGTCAAGTCCTATTAGTCACGTCTCCACGGACAAAGTTTTCCAATTACATTCCGTTCCATTTCTTTTAGTGTATCATCTATTTTTCCATTCTGACAAGAATTAAACACCAGTGCTTATTACTTGACCCTAGGTTTAATGATTTAATATAAATATGATCTGACAAGGTTATCTTATATTAGCTATACATTTACATTCTGGTTTTCCTGTTGCGATACTAGGAAGATATCTGGAAGAGCCACTGTTTTTCGAACGTGCTTTAATTGAAAAACTACATGAATATAAAGGTAGGAGTGCAAACTATTTGATTAATTAATGGGAATAACCGGAGAACCTTGGGTGCCTTTGCTAAATAAATGATGTAGAATATTTCACAGACCCCAAAAATATTTCTTTATAAGACAAGATACAAGAATATAAATGGAATTTTCCATTGGAATCGGTCGGTGCGTCTGTTTCCATTGGAATCGGTTGGTGTGTCTGTTTCCATTGGAATCGGTTGGTATGTCTGTTTCCATTGGAATCGGTTGGTGTGTCTGTTTCCATTGGAATCGGTTGGTATGTCTGTTTCCATTGGGATCGGTTGGTATGTCTGTTTCCATTGCAATCGGTTGGTGTGTCTGTTTCCATTGGAATCGGTTGGTGTGTCTGTTTCCATTGGAATCGGTTGGTGTGTCTGTTTCCATTGGAATCGGTTGGTGTGTCTGTTTCTATTAGAATCAGTTGGTGTGTCTGTTTCTATTGGAATCGGTTGGTGTTTCTGTTTCTATTGGAATCGGTTGGTGTGTCTGTTTCCATTGGAATCAGTTGGTGTGTCTGTTTCCATTGGAATCGGTTGGTGTGTCTGTTTCCATTGGAATCGGTTGGTGTGTCTGTTTCTATTGGAATCGGTTGGTGTGTCTGTTTCTATTGGAATATATTGGTGTGTCTGTTTGCATTGGAATTGTTTGGTATGTCTGTTTCCATTGGAATCGGTTGGTGTGTCTGTTTCTATTGGAATCGGTTGGTGTGTCTGTTTCAATTGGAATCGGTTGATGTGTCTGTTTCCATTGGAATCGGTTGGTGTGTCTGTTTCTATTGGAATCGGTTGGTGTGTCTGTTTGCATTGGAATTGTTTGGTATGTCTGTTTCCATTGGAATCGGTTGGTGTGTCTGTTTCCATTGGAATCGGTTGTTATGTCTGTTTCCATTGCAATCGGTTGGTGTGTCTGTTTCCAATGGAATCGGTTGATGTGTCTGTTTCCATTGGAATCGGTTGGTGTGTCTGTTTCTATTGGAATCGGTTGGTGTGTCTGTTTCTATTGGAATCGGTTGATGTGTCTGTTTCCATTGGAATAGGTTGGTGTGTCTGTTTCTATTGGAATCGGTTGGTGTGTCTGTTTGCATTGGAATTGTTTGGTATGTCTGTTTCCATTGGAATCGGTTGGTGTGTCTGTTTCCATTGGAATCAGTTGTTATGTCTGTTTCCATTGCAATCGGTTGGTGTGTCTGTTTCCATTGGAATTGGTTGGTGTGTCTGTTTCCATTGGAATCGGTTGGTGTGTCTGTTTCTAATGGAATATATTGGTGTGTCTGTTTGCATTGGAATTGTTTGGTATGTCTGTTTCCATTGGAATCGATTGGTGTGTCTGTTTCTATTGGAATCGGTTGGTGTGTCTGTTTCAATTGGAATCGGTTGATGTGTCTGTTTCCATTGGAATTGTTTGGTATGTCTGTTTCCATTGGAATCGGTTGGTGTGTCTGTTTCCATTGGAATCGGTTGGTGTGTCTGTTTCCATTGGAATCGGTTGGTGTGTCTGTTTCCATTGGAATCGGTTGGTGGGTCTGTTTCCATTGGAATCGGTTGGTGTGTCTGTTTCCATTGGAATCGGTTGGTGTGTCTGTTTCCATTAGAATTGGTTAGTATGTCTGTTTCCATTGGAATCAGTTGGTGTGTCTGTTTCCATTGGAATCGGTTGGTATGTCGGTTGGTGTGTCTGTTTCCATTGCAATCGGTTGGTATGTCTGTTTCAATTGGAATCGGTTGGTGTGTCTGTTTCCATTGGAATCGGTTGGTATGTCTGTTTCCATTGGAATCGGTTGGTGTGTCTGTTTCCATTGGAATCGGTTGGTGTGTCTGTTCCATTGGGATTGGTTGGTATGTCTGTTTCCATTGGAATCGGTTGGTGTGTCTGTTTCCATTGGAATCGGTTGGTGTGTCTGTTTCCATTGGAATCGGTTGGTGTGTCTGTTTCCATTGGAATCGGTTGGTGTGTCTGTTTCCATTGGAATTGTTTGGTATGTCTGTTTCCATTGGAATCGGTTGGTGTGTCTGTTTCCATTGGAATCGGTTGGTGTGTCTGTTTCCATTGGAATCGGTTGGTGTGTCTGTTTCCATTGGAATCGGTTGGTGTGTGCAGATGAACGATTTTTTTCACTGACTGAATCTGTGTGATAAAAATCGCAGCATACACAAATTTTTTCCATAAATCTGATGAGACTCACACATTCAAGTCTACGGGTGAGCAAAAAAAAAAAATCGGATGCCATACGGAGCCACAGTACAGTAGTCTTGAAGGTTTGATATCTGTTACCATCTTTTTAGTTAGCCATTAAAAGGTATCAACCACTGAGTACTGTCAAATCTTAATATTTTTGTATGAATCAATGAAATTTTAAGGGTAAATGTGCTGTAACAAAACCAAAATGGTTTTTTTTCATAACGTTCATAATTTATTTCAGCCCCTAAAGTTGTAACAAAAGTTATACATGTTTTGCATCACTGTAATCTTACTGTCCTGGAGAATCATGTCGTCATGCCATTTTTACTGCACAATTAACTCAAAATATAACCCCAAAAACAATGACAGAATTGTATTATTTTCACCATTTCACCACACTAGGAAATTTTTTTTTGGACATTTTCTGTTGATCTGAATGGTAAAATAAATGGTGTCATTAAACCTATAACTCACCCTGCAAAAACACAAGCCCTCATATATATAGGTCGACTGAAAAATAAAAAACGTATGGCTATTTGAATAAAGGGAGGAAAAAATAAAGACAAAAAAAATTCTAACTATCTTAAGGGGTTAAAACGCTTGTGTTGCTTATGTGTTCTATGTGTTATGTGATGCATTTTTGATAGCACAATACATATTGCTCTATGCGTTCTCTTACATAATTTTTTATCTCTTATTCTTAAGATATTACGCAAAAAAAAAGTAAGAAGAACAAGGCACCTCCAAAGGCCTAAGGGATGGGACACTACTCATCCACCACATTTCAGGTCACAGTCCAAAAAGAAGTGGGTAATGTCTACAAATGTATGCAGAGGCAGCAAAGTCTGTAACGTTAGAGAAATCATTTAGAGAAATAACTTAACCAGAACAACCAGGATACAACATCTTTTCATCTTTACATGTATATATATGTGTAAAATATGTTGTTGGAGGAAAATGGCATCTATCTTGCCTTATAGCAGCACATAGTTTCCCTCCTCTACATGGAGGATCCTTGAAAGTGTTCACAAATCTTCTCAGTATCTAAAAAACTTTCAAACTATGAAAAGAAAATGATGTGGGGAGAAGAGGGCAATGCAGCTGCAGTTTCTCAGTTTCATTTAAATAAAGGTCTAAATTAAGCATTAGCGGCAGGGAGGCTCAGATCACAAAATGCATTCATTGGAAACTCCTTTAGGAGCCTGCAGTGCCGAATTTGTCTTTATTGTTCACTATTTTTTTTAGGTCAAGTCATGGTCACTATGACTGTCGATAGGGTTTGTTCAGAGGCAATTGTGCCGCGATGTGACAGATCCGTCCTGTAAATCATTTCTATTTTACTGTTCCTATAGTGGATCTAATACACGGCTGACACACATTATTGGCATTAATAAATATACATATACAGCTGCCTAAGCAGTGATTATTAGTTGTGACTAGTGATGAGCGCAAGTGCTCGTTACTTGAGTTTGTCTAGGATGCCCGGGTATGCACAGAGTAGCGCTGGTGGTCGAGTGACATGCTCGAGTCTCCACGGCTGCATGTTTCACAGCTATTAGACAGCCACAAAACATGCAGGGATTTCCTGCCATCCCCTCATGTTTTGTAGCTATCTAACATGTCACTGGAGCACCTGCGATACTCTGTGCATGTCCGAGCACCCTAGACAAACTCCAGTAACGAGCACTTCTGTTCATCACTAGTCATGACGTGTTTCCAATAAAGCAACTTGCTGAAAGCAGTTTTTCATTCATAGAGTGCTATTGCACACGATGGCTACATTCAACATATCCATTAATGCATTACTTACACAAGACTAGATGCCCATCGATAAAGCAATACTGAACTAGTGTTTAATTTCCTGTGCCATGTTAGTGGCACGGTGCCACACAAGAGCCAGTGACCTTTTCTCACGCACGCAGTACGATAGCTCTTTCTGATTTTGGACTATATTTTAGCCTGGAAGGAAAGGGCGGTTAACACATTAAAATTAACCAAATTACACGTATTCAGCTCTAATCTTGCACTAAGGCAGTCTGCTTTTGGCAGGAGGAGGAACTGATGTTTCTCCCGCATTTCGGCTTTGAACTACATTAATGAATGTGTTAAAATTAAACATCAAAATGAATAGCTTGTTCTGACCTTTCTGCTATGGACTTGCTGTCAGTCTTGCTTTGTTCATGCTCTTGGCGGAGAAACTGAAGTTCTTCTTGAAGGCGTTTCTCCCGCTCTTCACTTCCCTGGTAGAAATGGAGCTTTTTCTCCAGTGCCTTCACTTTGTCTTCTAGAAGCTTGAATTCATGGAGTATCAGGTAACTGACACCACAATACTTGCAAACAGTCTCGTCACGCGGCATCTGGCAAAATAGAATACATTATTACATTTGGTAAGGACTTGATAATGTAACAGAAGTAATACCTGCAACAGGACCTGTTGGCCTGAGGGTCACAGAGTAAAGGCCCACTTGGCCAGGCAATATCAATCAGGAGATTTGATTTTATAGGAAGGTTTATATCTGATTATCACCCTGTCTAAACAAGTTGGTAATCAGCCTGAAAAGGAGAAAATGGCTTGTTTATCTGGTATGATGAGTTCTATGCAGACTTAAAAATCATCATTCTTTCCAGCACATCATCCTGTGAATTCTGGTGAGACTGTCTATATAGGCCACTAAATGACTTCTGATCGACATTTTCATGTATTCGATCCACAGCCATTTAACAGTCATGGTTGTCATGTGTAATTGGGCCCTTTCTCTATTAAGGAATGTGAAGCTTGCCCTGTTTTGTAAGCATACTTTTGAGATTACAGTTTTGAGATAGCACTACTATCAACGTAGTCTTATGATGACACTACTATCACACCATTCTTATGATGACACTACTATCACTCCAGTCTTATGATGACACTACTATCACACCATTCTTATGATGACACTACTATCACCCCAGTCTTATGATGACACTACTATCACACCAGTCTTATGATGACACTACTATCACCCCAGTTTTATAATGTCACTACTATCATCCCAGTCTTATGATGACACTACTATCACCCCAGTCTTATGATGACACTACTATCACCCCATTCTTATGATGACACTACTATCACCCCAGTCTTATGATGAGACTACTATCACCCCAGTCTTATGATGACACTACTATCACCCCAGTCTTATGATGAGACTACTATCACCCCAGTCTTATGATGACACTACTATCACCCCAGTCTTATGATGACACTACTATCACCCCAGTCTTATAATGACACTACTATCACCCCAGTCTTATGATGACACTACTATCACCCCATTCTTATGATGACACTACTATCACCCCAGTCTTATGATGAGACTACTATCACCCCAGTCTTATGATGACACTACTATCACCCCAGTCTTATGATGACACTACTATCACCCCAGTCTTATAATGACACTACTATCACCGCAGTCTTATGATGAGACTACTATCACCCCAGTCTTATGATGACACTACTATCACCCCAGTCTTATAATGACACTACTATCACCACAGTCTTATGATAACACTACTATCACTCAAGTCCTATGATGATTGATGACACTTCTATCACCTTAGTCCTATGATGACCATAAGAACTGGATGGACTAAAATATAAACAGTCCAGGACAAAGATATTTATTACAAAGGCCACATCCAAATCACACAAAAGAACAAGCTTTTATATAGGGTTTGGCCAACTGTTCTGCTCAACCAATTGTGACACTAGTCTGGTACAAGCCAAGCTGGCTGCAATGGTCACATGCATAGGATGTAATTTTAATGTGATTTGGTGGTTAGTATTGCAGCATTGGGGTCCTGGGTTTGAATCTGACCACAACCAACATCATGGAGTGCTTGCGCTGGTTTACTTTGGGTCCGCATGTTTCCTCCTACACTTCAAAGAAATATACTGAAAGGGGCAGGGATTTATTTATTATTTATTTATTATGCTTTGCTTATATAGCGCCATCATATTACGCAGCCCTTTACAGAGATTATCATTACATCAGTATGTCTTTGGAGTGTGGGAGGAAACTGGAGCACCCAGAAGAAACCCACACAAACACAGGGAGAACATACAAACTCCTTGCAGATGTTGTCCTTGGTGGGATTTGATCCCAGGACCTCAGCGCTGCAATGCAACAGTGCTAATCACTGAGCCACCATGCTGCTACTTTTGATGTGAGTGATGACAATCCTTGTTTTAGACGATTTCATCACCTGCAAATATTCAAAATGTCACAAAAAATTTGGACAATTGTATTTCAGTACCCTAGTCAAGTAAAAAATGTATTTATTTTTTCTTTTTGCTCTGCTGAGTAAATTTTAAAGCTAGTTGAAGGGATCGTGCAACATGTTTCCTCCTGAAAAGGAGCAAAAAAAAACAAAAAAAGATATGCATTTTTGGATTTGCGCTAATTCATTAAACATTCCGCATAGAAAAAAAGAAAGACAAAACAAAAAAATATATATAAAAAACACCAACCTATAAATTGGGGCCAAAGTCTTTAAGATTTTATACATAAGCACTCGGGCAGATGCTTGGTAGGTGTCATATTATGGCACTGTACAATTACAGCTTGTACAGCTCAGCTATATAAACATGATCCTTAGGGTCCCCCATAAATTTTAGATAACAGTCAGGAGGACCTGCCAACTTCATTGGAATCAGCCAACCCTCTAAGGTGTATCGGTGCCTTCCGACATCATCTGTCAGGAAAGAGATGGATCTGGCCATTGGAATTTCAATTGTGGATCCTTATGTTCGGGTCGGATATATTCCACTGCCAAAAGAGTCTGGCAGCGGCTCGCTCAGAGACAACAAAGGAGCATTGGTCAAGCTGAGCAATCCTGTGTATGGGGGAGTTGGGGGGATATGGGTGTTTGATGAGTGACTGTCATTAGGACACGGTGTATAAATCACCCATGATACAGACAGAATGGTAACAACCAGCACATTCTACTAAATCTAATGTTATTAGAAACTCTTGATGGGTATCTGATTTTCTCTCCATCCTGTCCTCATGAACGCATTTCACAGTGACTGTGGTCGCTCGGATGATCCTAACTTTTACTTAAGTACAAATATTTCTGCCATTTATTTTACTGTTGTTAATGGAAAATACAAAATGTGCTCAGGAAAGATGGATATATGATCTCCTTTTTTTTTTTAAACGTACCAAAAAAAATGAATGCCGCGAGTTCCAACATGAAAACCCATTGTTGATTTTATTAAAAATAGGGGACAACATGAGCTGTTATGAGACGTTATCATTAGAGGAACACTATGTTTGTGCGCTGCCACTTTTCTCAAAAAGGAACACTTCTACTGAACTGTCCGTTCCAGAATATATAATCCTCCGTACCAGTCCAAAAGGAAAAATTAAGGTTAACACTATGTAGTCTTCTTTTATGAAAAGGTTCAGCGTTTCTGTATCGCAGAAACCTGTAAATTTGACTTTTTGTATTACAAATAAAGATGGAGAATTTCTAGTTATTATTTAATCGTAGAGTATCTTATATTAGGACAAGACGTCCCTTATAACTGGAAAACATTAAGAGAAATAATTCCCCTGGAGGAGATATTATTTTAATATTTTATGTAGGCATTTCTGAGTCACCTTGGTCTGAGACAGTAAGCGACAACCACATCTAATAAGAATTACAGTGCCCACGTGGGGAGTCACTCAGCTTTCCCTGGACAATGAGATGGTAAATGAATGTGCAGTGACCGGCGGAGATACAATCCCATCACCAAGCACTTCCTCTGTTCTACCATCCCCGGTGTATGCCAATCTGCATCAGGTCATTTTCATCCTACACTGAAAATCTATTCTGGAAATGGAATTGAGGTTGTTTCGGCACATGGCTTTCGGGATTTCTATTAAAAAGAATTGGACGTTCGTGACAAATCTGCTACGTGTGAACATAGCTTTATAATTCAATCATTCTATTCGTGAAACGGAACGATCGGGACGAACATTGCTATAATCCCTGCCCAAATGTAACTGTGAAGGAACAAAATATAAATTGTAATGGAAAAATTATTAGATTTTTTTTTTATAGAAAAGAAAATGCGACGATCATTGATATATGCCTTGCGGAATAGCCTTAGCAGCAAATTCGTCTTTTCAGATAGTCAGAGTTTTGACCTTTTTAGTTGCCATTCAGTGACTTTTATTTAATTGAAACAATTAGAAAATAATTATTTCTCGCAAACTTACCATTGTTACGATATTAGACACCTACGTAGAAGTGAGAGCCTTACATTACCTGTGTCAGCCGGTATTCATCCCTCCGCCAGCCTTTCTTAGCTTCCCGGCTATTAGTACACTGCGTGTTCTGGGGTTTCTATTATTCGATTGTTTTATTTTATGCAACGTGTTCTGCCGAGCCGTAGGACAATAACTCCCAATGATACAGAACAGATCTGGGGGGGGATCTGTGTCTACCTGCACAGTATTGGGAAACACGTTCCCCTAGGATGGACCTAAAAGTGCAGATGTCTTGTATCATCTGTAGACTGTGATTAAATGTACTGCGTTTATTGCATTGGTATTCCTCCAGAGCTGAACAAAACGCACTGAAGATTCCTTAAATGATATAAAAGTAAGCCTGACATGAAGCAGGATGGCTAATATGTCTGATTCCCAAACAGCCTCCGATAGACAGCAGTGAGTGCTGGCAGAATCAGACTCGCCGCTTGCGATCTGCCTGCACGATATGAGCCACCTAAGCCCCGAACCGGCAAATCCTTCAGGACGCTGGAAGCTTTTACCAACGATCCAGCAGCTTTTTGTTAACAAGAAATCCTCTTTTATAAGCATCTGTTACCCACACATGTCAATATCATCAGGAGCAAGCTCGCTCTGAGCTGAGCAGCACAGAAAGAGTTAAAAAAAAAAAAGTATTTTAAAAAGTGTCCGTGTTCGTACTTTCACCGATATCTTTCCTGACCATGTCAGATCATTCAGCGTAGAGCGCTCCATAACAGCTACGTGTACTGTAGCCAGAGCTTGTGTATGTAGCAGAGCCGAGTGTGCGTGTAAGCACGGTACGGAGCACATAGGGTTAGGTTTTCGTTTATTTTACCATCTGAATCTCCTCTGGTAACGGATGCATCGGGACATGTTTTTCCATGACGTCAGGTTCTTCTGTTCTTGAATGAGAAAGCTAGGGACAAAAAAAAATAGAGAATCAATCAGTTCCCAGCAATATACTGTTACTATATAGTAAAAATCAAATATATATATATATATATATATATATATATATATATATATATATATATATATATATATATATATAAAACCAGCAACAGGGTTAAATCAAAGAAAAATTCTCTGATCTCAAATTGCATTTTCCTAAAATCGGCAAATCTTTTCTTTGTGAAGAACAGAATCATTTTCTGCTGCGGGGTCATAACGAGTGTCACCCAGCTTTCCCAGCATCAGACATCAGGAAGGAATATCTGTGGGATTGGAGCAAAATATCCACATAAAGATAAGTGAGAACTCATAGCTAAAAATAAGAAAAATCTGATTCTTTTTCCCAGCAGTCAGCTTTCCATTTTCTGTCTCATCTCTGACCTCGCCTGAATGAGGGATGGAATATCCTATTAGTAAATTGCAAACATCATTTAAATGTCCACAAGATATTAATAATCATACAATAAATAATAATAATAATAATAGTCATACATATCTGTCCAATATACACTGTGTGCAGAATTATTAGGCAAATGCGTATTTTGATCACATGATACTTTTTATACATGTTGTCCTACTCCACGCTGCATAGTCTTGAGCCAACTACCAATTAAGTAAATTTGGTGATGTGCATCTCTGTAATGAGGAGGGTGTTGTCTAATGACATCAACACCCTATATAAGGTGTGCTTAATTATTAGGCAACTTCCTTTCCTGCTTAATTATTAGGAAACTTCCTTTCCTTTGGCAAAATGGGTCAGAAGAGAGATTTGACAGGCTCTGAAAAGTCCAAAATTGTGAGATGTCTTGCAGAGGGATGCAACAGTCTTGAAATTTCCAAACTTTTGAAGTGTGATCACCGAACAAACAAGCGTTTCATGGCAAATAGCCAACAGGGTCGCAAGAAGCGTGTTGGCCAAAAAAGGCACAAAATAACTGCCCATGAATTGAGGAAAATCAAGCGTGAAGCTGCCAAGATGCCATTCGCCACCAGTTTTGCCATATTTCAGAGCTGCAACATTACTGGAGTATCAAAAAGCACAAGGTGTGCGATACTCAGGGACATGGCCAAGGTAAGGAAGGCTGAAAAATGACCACCTTTGAACAAGAAACATAAGATAAAACATCAAGAATGGGCCAAGAAATATCTTAAGACTGATTTTTCAAAGGTTTTATGGACTGATGAAATGAGAGTGACTCTTGATGGGCCAGATGGATGGGCCAGAGGCTGGATCAGTAAAGGGCAGAGAGCTCCACTCCAACTCAGACACCAGCAAGGTGGAGGTGGGGTACTGGTATGGCCTGGTATCATCAAAGATGAACTTGTGGGAACTTTTCGGGTTGAGGATGGAGTGAAGCTCAACTCCCAGACCTACTGCCAGTTTCTGGAAGACAACTTCTTCAAGCAGTGGTAAGGAAGAAGTCGGTATCGTTCAAGAAAAACATGATTTTCATGCAGGACAATGCTCCATCACATGCATCCAACTACTCCACAGCGTGGCTGGCCAGTAAAGGTCTAAAAGAAGAAAAAATAATGACATGGGCCCCTTGTTCACCTGATCTGAACCCCATAGAGAACCTGTGGTCCATCATAAAATGTGAGATCTACAGGGAGGGAAAACAGTACACCTCTGGGAACAGTGTCTGGGAGGCTGTGGTGGCTGCTGCACGCAATGTTGATCGAAAACAGATCAAGGAACTGACAGAATCTATGGATGGAAGGCGGCTGAGTGTCATCATAAAGAAAGGTGGCTATATTGATCACTAATTTTTTTGGTTTTTGTTTTTGCATGTCAGAAATGTTTATTTTTAAATTTTGTGCACTGATATTGGTTTACCTGGTGAAAATAAACTAGTGAGATGGGATTATATTTGGTTTTTATTAAGTTGCCTAATAATTCTGCACAGTAATAGTTACCTGCACGAACAGATATCCTCCTAAGATAGCCAAATCTAAAAAAAAACACTCCAACTTCCAAAAATATTAAGCTTGGATATTTATGAGTCTTTTGGGTTGATTGAGAACATAGTTGTTGATCAATAATAAAAATAAACCTCTAAAATACAACTTGCCTAATAATTCTGCACACAGTGTAGTAAAGTGAGCAACTCTGCAAAAATATTATTTCTGCTGTAAAACATGAAAACATCGCACCGTGGTATAATAATAGAATTTTAATTGTAAAGAGAGACTACAACTCCCAGCATATTGTTAGAGAAGTGCAGGAGTGCCAGAACTTGCTTATGCTCAGGAATGATGGCGCAATATGAATATATATAATACTATCAGACATAATATGGTGTATAGTATGTGTAAAGTGGTGTGAGAGTGGCCGGCTGATTGTGCGACGTCCGTCCGAGGCACGGCCTTTTACCGCTCCTGTGTGAATGAACCATCTCCATGGTGACTACTGACAATGACAGAATGCCAATGTCCTCTTGCACTTTCTGAAAATCTATTCCTATGGTCACACAGCAGCAGCCAGACGTCTTCATGGAGCTGGCAAGTAAAGGAGACGAGAAGGAGTTTTGCCTGTGTTACAGCTTAGAACAAGAAAGGCTGATCACCATGAAAGCCCGAATTGTACTGTACACTGAATATCCTTCCTTCTAACACCATCTACGGAAAAAGTGACGATCTAGGACATCTGAGGAGGGATGTGTGCAGGACTGCTGACACTTCATCCTATATTTCAATTAAAGGGCTCGTCCGTTCTATTTTTCAAACCACTCGGAATGGTGTATAATAGCAAAAGAAGTAATGCTCACATCACGTCTGTACCGAAATCCGCATGTGTGGAGCATGCTCAGGAGATGAGCAGATGCCTGCTGTGCTACACAGTCAGCATCTGCCTGCAAAAGCAGAGAGCGGGTCACACTCCAAATGCTGCTCTTTAAACATTTAGATGCAGCTCTCAATCACGCATTTAAAGGGAATCTCTCACCAGATTTTTGCTACCCATCTAAGAGCAGCATGATGTAGGGCCAGAGACCCTGATTCCAGCGATGTGTCACTTACTGGGCTGCTTGCTGCAGTTTTGATAAAATCACTGTTTTCTCTGCCGCAGATACAGCAGTTCTCTGAATGTTGAACTCTGTATAACCCCGCCCACACCACTGATTGGCAGCTTTATGTGTACATTGAAAGAAAGTAACCAATCAGTTGTGAGGGCGGAGTTATACAAAGCAGGAGGACTATTGAGCATGAAACATGGCACGAGTCAACTAGTCCCCTAATGGTAATCTCCTGCTGATTTGATTAAAACAACACACAGCCAAGCAAGTGACACATCACTGGAATCAGGGTCTCTGATCCTACATCATGTTGGTCTCAGATTACAGAACAAAACCTTGCTGACAGATTGCCTTTAAATGGTGCGATTGTGGTGTGTGAATGGGCTGTTGAAGGCTCCAATTGCTGCCATCTTTGTACTCTCGTGAAGTCCAGCCACAGGCTGGTCTTCATAGGAAACTATCATTTCCACTGTATACAGCAATAAAGCAGTCATGAAGTATATAGTACAAGTGATCAAAGGATCACAGTCTATTGAAAGGGGATAAAAACAATAAACTAAACAATACAACATTTTTTAAAAAAAATCTAAGAAAAGAATGTAAAACAGTAAAAATACAAAACACCCTTGTTACCAGTTGAAAAAGAAACAAATACAAAAAAATAAACATTTTTGGTATCACTGTAAAATTCTGATCTATCAAAATATAAAAGTAATTAACCTGTAAACACTGTAAACGAATAAATAAAAGTGGCAGAATTGCTATTTTTCTGTCGCTTCACCTCTCTCATAAAATGCAAAAGCAACCAAAAAGGTATCAATAAAAATGACAGGTCGCCACGCAAAAATCAAGCCCCCCCACATCTGCATTGATGGACAAATAAAAAGTTACAGATCCCAGAAAATAGCAACACAAACTATTTTTCTTTTTTTACAAAGTTCTGAATTTTTTTAACCACTAAAATAAAAGAAAAGAACCATGTTTGGTATTGCTGTATTTGTCCTGTCCTGAAGAATCATATTACTAGATTATTTTTACTGCCTAATAAAGGCAGGTATTTTATTTTGTATTAATACGGACTCAACAGTCTGCCCCCGGGATAAAGGTACAGATAGTTCTGTGATCTTGTTTCTTCCTGATGATGAAGGTACAGATAGTGCTGTGATCTTGTTTCTTCCCGATGATGAAGGTACAGATAGTGCTATGTTCTTGTCTCTTCCCAATGATGAAGGTACAGATAGTGCTGTGTTCTGTCGCTTCCCGATGACGAAGGTACAGAAAGTGATATGTTCTTGTCTCGTCCCAATGATGAAGGTACAAATAGTGCTGTGTTCTCTCTTCCTGATGATGAAGGTACAGATAGTACTGTGTTCTTGTCTCTTCCCAATGATGAAGGTACAGAAAGTGATATGTTCTTGTCTCTTTCCAGTGATGAAGGTACAGAAACTGATATGTTCTTGCCTCATCCCAATGATGAAGGTACAAATAGTGCTGTGTTCTGTCTCTTCCCGATGATGAAGGTACAGATATTGCTGTGTTCTTGTCTCTTCCCGATGGTGAAGGTATAGATAGTGTTGCGTTCTTGTCTCTTCCCGATGATGAAGGTATAGATAGTGCTGTATTCTTGTCTCTTCCCGATGATGTAGGTACAGATAGTGCTGTGTTCTTGTCTCTTCTTGGTGATGAACGTACAGATAGTGTTGTGTTCTCTGTGTTAGTGGTGATACTGATGGTACTGTCTCCCCCTCTCTCTTGATAGTACTTCTTGCTAGTAATAATGAAGACATCGAGAATACTTCCTGCCTGTCTTACTTTGTAATATAAGGTTATGGATATTGTAATTTTAAATATGTTGTAATAAAAAGGATAAAATGCCCTAAAGTTAACAGTATTATTCTAATGAGGAAAATACATGCTTATAAACAGCCTAGAAGACATCTGGCCGGGTTGCTGCATGACAATATAATTTTCCCATGAATAATAGGGGGGGGGGGGGGGGCACAAGAGACCAGCAATTTTGTGGTTAATTCCTTTCCTTCCTGCTCATTTGCAAGATCCAAACCCTCGTACCTATCAAAATTCAACAGAGAGAGGAGCCGCGCCGTACAGCAGACTTGTCAGCATGTTCTCTCTTCCCAAACTGGAACTCGGGACACTGAAGCCTATTAGGGACAAAACCAGAAAGTTCAATTTAACCCCTTTTTGCCATGGTGTCAACATATAAAGTCTATTTACAAACAGCAAAAAAAAACATTACTCATCTCCTCTTTACCTCCACTGCCCAGCCCTGACCCTCTAGCAGCCCACCATGTCTTTGTTAAAGACACACTCTGAGTGACAGATGAGTTGGCAACCCTAAGTGACAGTGACAGATGAGTGGGCATCCTCTAAGTGACAGATGAGTGGGCACACCCTAAGTGACAGATGAATGGGCACACCCTAAGTGACAGATGAATGGGCACCCTCTGAGTGACAGATGAGTGGGCACCCCCTGAGTGACAGTGACAGATAAGTGGGCATCCCCTGAGTGACAGTGACAGATAAGTGGGCACCCCGTGAGTGACAGTGGCAAATGAGTGGGCACACCCTGAATGACAGATGAGTGGGCACCCTCTGAATGACAGATGAGTGGGCACCCCCTGAGTGACAGTGGCAGATGAGTGGGCACCCCCTGAATGACAGTGACAGATGAGTGGGCACACCATGAGTGACAGATGAGTGGGCACCCCCTGAGTGACAGATGAGTGGGCACCACCTGAGTGACAGTAACAGATGAGTGGGCACACCCTGAATGACAGATGAGTAGGCACCCTCTGAGTGACAGATGAGTGGGACCCCCTGAGTGACAGTGGCAGATGAGAGGGCACCCCCTGAGTGACAGATGAGTGTGCACTCCCTGAGTGACAGATGAGTGTGCACTCCATGAGTGACAGATGACTGGGCACCGCCTGAGTGACAGGTGAGTGGACACACCCTAAGTGACAGATGAGGCAGCACCGCCTGAGTGACAGATGAGTGGACACACCCTGAGTGACAGATGAGTGAGCACCGCCTGAGTGACAGATGAGTGGGCACCGCCTGAGTGACAGTGACAGATGAGTGAGCACACCATGAGTGACAGATGAGTGGGCACACCCTGAGTGACAGATGAGTGGACACACCCTGAGTGACAGATGAGTGGACACACCCTGAGTGACAGTGACAGATGAGTGGGCACACCATGAGTGACAGATGAGTGGGCACCCCCTGAGTGACAGTGACAGATGAGTGAGCACCCCCTGAGTGACAGATGAGTGCGCACCCCCTGAGTGACAGATGAGTGGGCACAACCCGAGTGACAGATGAGTGGGCACACCCTGAGTGACAGATGAGTGGACACAGCCTGAGCGACAGATGAGTGGGCACAGCCTGAGTGACAGTGACAGATGAGTGGGCACCCCTTGCTGCTCCCACACACTTGTAGCTGGATGGTGGGGTCACCTCAGTGCCTTTCTTAGGACAAGCAGCACAGCCCCCACCCGTATACCAGCCCGTGCCCGCTGTACTCCCCACCTGCAGGATCCTGTATTATACCGCCATGTGATGGTCAGTACCGGAGATCGTGTATCGTGTATGACGGATCCACATACCGTGTGTCACGGGACAGGCGCCGGCAGCGGACAGCACTGACGAGAAACCCATGTGTTAGTTGCCGAGGCTGAGCGTCTCCCGTTGTCATGGATACGCCGTCCAAACCATAAAAAGCTCCACTAAGGAGGAGGAGTCGCGTCACGTGTGGCAGCTTGAGGTGGTTGGCGGAAGTGGCGCAGTGGTTGGCAGCGGGCTCTAAGCGTAGTCAGGGAAAGGAATGTCAGTGCAAGTATGAGGGAGACGCTGTAGAGGGTGCCGCAGATAGAATAGCGGATTACTGATGATCCCATTCCCTACCAATGGTCCTGTAGCTCTGATCATTAGCAGCTGCACAGAGGCCCTGTGGCTCCCTAGTGCTCAAGTGCGCTCCAGTCTGCTGCTGTAGTTGGGTCCGTTTGTGGACATATTCCCTGGTGGTCTGCTAGAGCCCTGCTTTATTCTTGAGGCATGTTCACACCACACCTTTATTCCAGCGACTGATTCGCTGAGTTTCTCTAGGCGAAGCTGCAATGCCGGCGGTCTTTTTCCAGAAGCGCCACAGGCGTCCATTTCCATTATATTGTTGAGCGGCTTCCTGAAGAATGAACATGTTACTTCTTTTAACTTCTTCACAGTTTCCAAACCTGAGTGATTAGGAGTGACCTGAGGCGGATGTGCTCAGCGAGGTAGCGGCTGTGTGTTAGTTTGGTTTAGATTCAGGCGGAATCCGCATAGAATAGCCGTGTGCAAGCACCCTCATAGAACCCTCATAGCTCCCTCCTAGGACCCTCATAGCATCCTCCTAGGACCCTCATAGAACCCTCATAGCACCCTCATAGAACCCCCATAGCATCCTCATAGGACCCTCATAGCACCCTCATAGAACCCCCATAGCATCCTCATAGCAATCTCCTAGGACCCTCATAGCACCCTCATAGAATCTTATAGAACACGGCCATTAGTGGGGGATCCAGAATGGAAGCCTTGTAGAGGCGGAAAGCTATCAGCGCGTTACGGTGGGTTCTGCCTCCTGTGGTTACAGCCCTTGCTGCTCTCTGTGTTTAATCTTTCCACAGATATTGCCTTCTCTTCATATGTGAACATTTGTATTTTTTAGCAGGACCTTTGCATTTACCATGTTATTTATTGTAAAATGAATAAATGGGCAAAAAAACAATTCTGCCATTGTTTTTGGGTTTTGTCTTTAGTATTTGCTGTGGGGTAAAAACAACACTCAAGGTACTCTGGCACCCCCGCCTCATTATCAGTGGGGGTGCCTGTCAACGGACCCCACCAATCATACATGTATCACCTATCCTGTGGGAAGCTGATAACTGATGTTCATTGGACAAAGTCGTTAAACCAATTTAAGTATTAACATGTCAGCCATGGAGTCTTCATTAGGTCCAGCTCTTGGAAATGTATAAATAAAGCCGAATTCAGGTGTCGGTGAAATACCGTCTGTGTATGGATTGTGATGTATGATTGGCCAAGAGTCTCCTGACCCGTACTCAGCAGCATCATATATGACGGTTAGAGTTCAGTGCCAGTCTGTACATCACTGTACACGGACTGTGTTACACTGACGCCTGATCTCAGCCTAAGACTACATGCTGCAGTTACATCTAATGATAGTGAATGTTGGAATCTACAAGGGTTGGTTATCTGCTATTAGGTTGTGGATTCAGCAACTTGCATAGTTCAGTGCAACCACATTCACAATTGTTACTTGCATTGTAGTAGCACAACATTGTGATTCTATTTTGCGGGACTACAAGTCACCATAGTCTAAATCAGGGGGTCGGGAACCTTTTTTCTGCCAAGGGTCATTTGGATATTTATACCACCATTCGGAACCGTACAAAGTCGTCACCTTGAAAATTAACCTGCTATATTTGGTCAAATATTTAATTATCTCACCCCTAATATGACGGCTGGAGCAGCTTCGCTTTGGTGCAGCTGTGATGTTAGGTGTTATGTAAGATGTTTCTACTTGTAACTGCTTTTCCAGATTTGCATCAGTCTGGAACGCAGATGACCCTTTGTGTCGATACATTTTGTAAAGATCTCGCAGCAGTGAGTTGTACCGAACACAGATGTATATTACACTGCAGGTCTCCTCACAGCGGGAAATTCATCGCTGCTCATGTTACATTTACAGAATGTAAGCAGTAGGAGGTCTGCAGTATATACATCGCATAGGAGACATCGAGACTGCTGCATACAACATATAGGAGATATTGAGGCTGCTGTATATACATCACATAGGAGACATTGAGACTGCTGTATATACATCACATAGGAGACATTGAGGCTGATGTATATATATCACAGTAGATATTGAGGCTGATGTATATACATCACATAGGAGACATTGAGATTGCTGTATATACATCACATAGGAGACATTGAGACTGCTGTATATACATCATATAGGAGACATTGAGACTGCTGTATATACATCACATACTAGACATTGAGGCTGCTATATATACATCACATAGTAGATAATGAGGCTGATGTATATACATCACATAGGAGACATTGAGATTGCTGTATATTCATCACATAGGAGACATTGAGACTGCTGTATATATATCACATAGGAAACATAGAGACTGCTATATATACATCACATAGGAGACATTGAGGCTGATGTATATACATCACAGTAGATATTGAGGCTGATGTATATACATCACATAGACATTGAGACTGCTGTATATACATCACATAGGAGACCTTGAGGCTAATGTATATACATCATATAGAAGATATTGAGACTGCTGTATATACATCACATAGCAGACATTGAGGCAGATGTATATACATCACATAGAAGACATTGAGACTGCTGTATATACATCAGATAGGAGACATTGAGACTGCTGTATATACATCACATAGGAGACATTGAGACAGCTGTATATACATCACATAGGACACATTGGGGATGGAGTATATACATCACAGGAGACATGGTGCTGCGGTATATACATCACAGCACATTTTCCTCCTCTCCATACTATCTTTACCTCCCCTTTATTTATATTTGTAAATAGTTAAAAATTCAGTAAAAAATATTGAAACACAAAATGAAGAATGCTCTATACATGACCTTTTTTCCTTAGAATGATATGTTACAAAATTAAAAACCGCCACCAAACAGTACCGTAACTATAAACTTCGGGGCCCCGGGGCAAAACTTCATAGTGGGGCCCCTCAACATTTCAATCACTAGAGGTTGTGCGGAACGTGGTGAAGCCTGCTACACATTGTTGTATACAACACACAGGCTTCACCACGTTCCGCAAGACCTTTAATAGATTTTGTTGTTTATGATACAAGTTTTAGAAGTTAAATAGTCAGTGAATGTGTTTGGAAAATTAATAAGGTGAATAATTCCAAATATTGCCCAATTTTCAAATAACTGTATTTGTTTATTAAATAGCAGGGCTTCTCACAGAGATATTTGTGTCTGCTGAGACTGTCTCCTCTCAATGATGCTGAGAGTTTGTTACAGTCAGTGTGCACTGTGCCTGCCTTGCCAACTCTCTGTGATCTCCAGACTAAGGCTGTATGCCCACGATGCGTTTTTTAAGCGTTTCCGCAGCTGCAGAAACGCTTAAAAAACGCATGGTAGAAGGCCTGCCATGTTCCCCAATGATAATCCGCATGTGCTGTGCACATGCTGCGGAGATTTCCGCTGCGGATTATCATTGCAGAAAAAAACGCAGCACTACCAATTATTTTGCGGAAGTGCTGCATTTT
Organism: Phyllobates terribilis; assembly: GCF_046119375.1. NCBI lineage: Eukaryota > Metazoa > Chordata > Amphibia > Anura > Dendrobatidae > Phyllobates > Phyllobates terribilis. Next base: position 263,108,730 of record NW_027362763.1, on the reverse strand, counting down.
CGCCGCCATTGACTTGCATTAGAACGCGCCAATTCCGCCAGACTGCATCTGTACTTGCGTAATTGGCGCGTTCTACCCGGGTGTGGAGGAGAGGAGAGTTTCATCCACACCCAGGTACCATTAAAAAAAGCGGTAAAAAAAGAATAAAATAAAAAATAAATATATACTTACCTTCTGGCGGCCCTCGCTGCGCTCCTCCTTGCTTCCCGGCACTTCGCGATGGAATGAAGGACCTGCGCTGACGTCAGAGTCATGTGACGGGTCACGCGACGCTGACGTCGGCAGGTCCTTCACTCTACCACTGCCGGCAGCCGGGACGGTGAAGCAAGACAGCGCGGGCCATCGGAGGGTAAGTATACATTTATTTTTTTATTTTTTGACATTCTCTCGGTCACACTATATAAATCCATACTGTTTGCATGGATTTATATAGTGTGACTGAGTTGTCAAGCACTTTCCAAGTGATGCTAAAATCGCTTGGAAAGCGCTTGTCAACCCGCATGCGGAAATGCAAGTGAAGAACGCTTCACATCCGCTTGTCCCTGGCAGGAAAATGCATGTACAATCCGCATGTACAATCCGCATGCGTTTTTTTTATGCCAGGGAGATGCAGAAACGCTCAGGAAAAAATCCTGAGCATTTCTGCATCGTGGGCACATAGCACAAGATTTGTAACAATATGTTAGGCTATGAGACTCTCCAGGCCAGTGCAGGTTTCCATTCATTGACAGCTGGCAGAGCTCCTGGAAATTATTGAAATGATAGTCTCTCCTGTCCTCAGGGTGACATTGTCTGACAGGAATATAGGAGCTGGGTATTTTATGAAAAATTAAAGTATTAAAATACAATTTTTTACCATCAGTTTGGGGCCCCTTGGGTGGTTGGGGCACCGGGGCAGTGCCCCGGTTGTAGTTACGGCCCTGCCACCAAACCTCTTGTGAAAAAGCAATAAAAACATTTAATATTTACATGCATATAAAAATGCAAAAAAATTGTGTGCGACTTTTCAAAAACGCGTGTGGGAAATCACAATTAATGTCATGAATGGGCCTAGAAAAGCTGATTGTGTATTTTTTACATCCCCTCCAGAAGTGCGTGCAGCGAATAGATCTCACTTTGTAGTTTTCTTAAGGAACCATGTGTGGTGCATGTCTCAAGGTGCAGGAAGACGAGGAAGGATGCACCGAAGAGGAATGTGGTTTCTTTTCTGCTGGAGAGTTCCTTGAAATTCCTTGAGTGTCTCCGCTGGATATAGTAATAAATGCTGCACACCTGCGCAAACACATACAAAGAGGAATGTAAGTACAGCTAGCAGCCGGCAGGAAAACTTAATAGAACAGATGTACTGTGTGCAGAGGATATTTTGCAATGTAGTGTCCTTATCTCCTAGGATCAGCAGGACCTGGTGAATAAAGCAACATATGTATTCTTCGAATAAATATTCTTGATAGCAAAAAAAAAAAAAGATTGTAAGCTTACAGTGCTTTTTGAATCCCTTGGCCAGCAAACAAAGCAGATGACTACATGAACACTTTTGATGTTCTTGATTGTTTTATATGCAGAGCCTTGAAAAATTATTAATACCCCTTGAACTGTTCAACATTTTTTCATGTTACACCCACAAACTTAAATGTATTTTATGCGATGTACCAATACAAAGTAGTATGTATTTCTGAAGTGTAAAGGAAATGATACATGGTTACCTAAATATTTTAAAAATATAAATCTGAAAATGTGCATTTGCATTCAAATCCCCCGAGTCAATATTTTGTAGGACCACCTTCCGCTGCAATTATTGCTGCAAGTCTTTTATGGTATGTCTCTACCAGCTTAGCACATCTAGAGCCTGACATGTTTATCGATTTTTCTTTACAAACTAGCTGTATAACTGAGTGAGATTGGATGGAGGCGTCTGTGAACAGCAATTTTCAAGTCTTGCCACAGATTCTCAATGGGATTTAGGTCAGGACTGTGACTGGGCCATTCCCACACATGAATATGCTTTGATCTAAACCATTTCTTTGTAGCTCTGACAGTTTGTTTATGGTCCTTGTCCTGCTGGAAGGTGAACCTATGCCCCAGTCTCAAGTCTTTTGCAGCCTCTTAGGCTATGTTCACACACATTGTTTTTTTTTTCTGCTGCAAATCTGCTGCTAACTTTTCTTTGGCAGGAAAACAGCTGCATAAAAAACGTAGGTTTAGTTGTGTTTATTGTTGCGTTATTTGCTGCGTTTTTTTTGACCACCCATTACTTCCTATGGGTGGAAAAATGCAGAAAATACGCAGCAGAAAACGCACCTGATATGCAGGTTAATAGCGCTCTAAAGCCACCGCACTGAAAGCTTGGCTACCAGGAGGAAATGAACTTTATTCCTCCTGGCAGCCTCTGGTTTTCAGTCACCGCTTAGTACACAATGAGCGGTAGCTGTAACCACGCCCCGGCACTGACTGACAGCCGGCTCTGCAGTGCTTGAGTACTGGCTTGGCTGTCAGTCAGTGCTGTGGCGTGATTATCGGCTGCCACTCACTATGTACTCTGGAGAGGGGAGGAGGAGTGAGGAAACAGGACTGGGTAGCCAAGTTTTTACCTCACCACATAGCCTGAATCAGATCTACATTTTGCAGGGCTGCTGTATACTGTACTCCATGCTGGTGCTGCGTTTCTCTGTGTGCAAATGAAGAGCAGGAATACATCCCAACATGCTGTGATGTGTATGGGAGATATCACCGCAGCCAGTCCTCTCCCACCAGCTCAGTCAATTGCAAATTAAGAGACATATCGTGAAGAGTAGAAAACTGGTGAAAATGCAGGATACAAGTCCTATAATGACTATAAATACTGTTATTCCTCATGTACACACAGGACATTTTATTCTTCAAAGATACTTCAAAGTAAAGTTCGTATGTTCTCCCCGTGTTTGTGTGGGATTCCTCGAGATTCTCCGGTTTCTCTCCACGCTCCAAAGATATACTGACAGGGAATAGATTTTGAGTCCCAATGGGGACAGTGATGTTAATGCCAGTAAAGTGTCGAAGAATATGATGGCGCTATATAAGTAAGCATAAATAATAATGAGCAGAAAACTCCATTAAGACCTTATTTCTGTACACTAGTTCTGTCCAGTTGCTTTTCTGTGTCTAAGGTGGACTCAGCTGATGCTAAGGCGTGCACACTATGTAAGAGTGCAGCATCCATTGCCGTATTAGAAAACACTGCATGATCACAGGGTGAATGGGAACGATCCTAAAGAAATGTATTTCCATGAGTTCTGCCTGTCTCCCTGTGGCGTTTCTGTACCATGCTGGAAGGAAAAAAGCTGAAATCAATAGATAAATGGAAACAAGTCCTAAGAGAAACAGCAGTATAGAGTGCCTGATGTGCCCCTGTGCAGATATGGGCAGTAATTGGTATAATTCACTTGATGCACTCAGTACAGAAAAAAACAGCATATCCTCATTCATTAACCAAACTACCCAGTTTATTATTATATAGAGCATACATGTCAAACTCTGGCTCTTGGGCCAAATCTGGCCCGCAGGGTGATTATATTTGGCCCACGACACCAGAACCACCAGGCCATTATACTGTATGGAGGACTTTGTGGGGCCCATTATACTGTATGTAAAGCTATGTGGGGCCCATTATTCTGTATGGAGGACTATGTGGGGCCCATTATATTATTTGGAGGACTATGTGGGACCCATTATACTGAATACTGGTTGTCCAAGTTTCTCATTTTGGCCCTCTGTGTGTTTGAGTTTGACATCCCTGCTATAGAGAGGTAAATTTGTGAATGAGGGTAGTGTAATATTTGCATGCAGGTAAAAAGTGGGGCCCCCAAAGTTAATATTACTAGTGGTCCCTTGGCACCCCAGTCAGACACTGAATACACACCCAAGATAAAGATCAGAGGCTGGCATGTGATTATGGCACACAGACAGCTCATTGATCACAGTGGGCACCATGTTGTGCTTCATTTCACCTGTTGCAAAATGAAGGAGTGTCTCCCTTCAATAATAAGGGTCCATGGCAGGGGGTCATGCTGCAGGACAGCTAGTTAACTAGGTTACCTACTAAGGGACAGAGGTTGATGAATTTGGACAACACTATATAATAGCAAGAGTAGCCATATTCTTCACTCTTAAAGGCAATTCCCAAAAATGTTTCAAAATATCTCAATAGCATTAGACAATTTGTAATCCAAATTATGTGATTAGTTCAATTCCTCATGTATAATAGCATCAATAAGTGTCAGAAGAGAATGAATGTGTATAATTATAATGTACGTTCATATCAGGCGCCACACCTTTCGCTTCTTACTGCATATGTCAATCTTTTCGTTGTCATGTGTCAGCTTTTTATTGTTGCTGCACTCTCCTTGCCCTCAACCATCATATTTTACAGATGTGATAACCGGCCACGTGTCTTCATACTTTCAAGCTGTTGTCTTGTGCAATTAATGAGGTTACGGCAAAGGCCATTACTAGGATTATGGGCTATTGTTTTGACGTCAAATCGTATTGCTGTAAAGACTTTGTGACATCTCTGCTTATTTTTAATGAGATTGCAAAACGTGTAATCTTCTAAGGTTTGAAGTGTATTCCTCACTGAACTTCCTTTAATTAGACCAGACTGTCTCTCCGCAGTTGCTTGGTCTGCTTGGACAGAGATGTACCTTTCAAGTTAGCCAATTGAACTGATAAGGAGAAACCTTTCCTGCTCTGTAATGCAGACTGGAATGCCGGTCAGACATTGGGAGAAATAATCCGCAGCCCTATAATTCTCTTATAGTCGTGGGCACACAAAAAGCTGTGGAAATTAGTACAAAACATAATTGTAGTACTTATATATGCACATACACATGATCTGTTCACACTAGCACTGTTTATAACATAGCCATGACACCCACACAGAACCTGTTTTAAAAGGAATCCACTTATAGTGAGAGGCTCTTTTGACTTACAGTAGGCCTTTCTGCCCTTAAAAACACCAGTAAGGCCTGGTTCACACTCTTCCTATGCTCTACACCGAGCATCACATCAGGTTTTGTGAATCTGAAAAACAGGATTCAGACAGAAACCCCAATGTAGCAATTCACTATAATATAACATAACATAGTAACATAGTTTTTAAAGCCGAATAAAGACTTGCGTCCATCAAGTTCGACCTATTAGTTCTGTAATTGCTAAAGTTGATCCAGAGGAGGGCAAAAACCTCAAATGATTTAGCCAATCTTCACCTGAGGAAAAATTCCCTCCCGACTCTGAAACCAGCAGTCAGAATAAATCCCTGTATCAACCTACTATTTTATTTTATTTTTAAGTATACGCTGAAATCTGCCTGGTATCTAGAAATGCATCCAGTCCCCGCTTGAACTGGTGTAGTGAATCCGACATTACCGTCTCCTCACTCAGTGAATTCCATATTCTCACTGCTCTTACCGTAAAGAACCCCTTCCTATGCTGGTGCTGAAACCTTTTCTCTTCCAGTCTTAGTGAATGCCCTCTAGTAACCGTAATATCCCTCCTTTTGAACAAATCCCGGGCAAGATCTCTATACTGTCCCCTAACATATTTGTACACATTTATTATGTCCCCCCTCAACCTTCTCTTTTCCAGGCTGAATAGTCCTAGTTTTGCCAACCTCTCTGGGTATTGCAGTCCCTCCATTCCCTTTATTAATTTTGTTGCCCTCCTTTGTACCTTTTCAGCATCACCATCTGCACCTACACTGCCCTGGGGGCCTGCTCCGCCTGTGGGGAGCAGAAACATCCCAGCTGCCATCCCATCACCCCCGGAGGTCTGCAGCAGCGCCGGTATTCATTACCGGGAACCACAGGTGGCGTCACGAGACAAACTTAACAAAAAACCCCTTTTAGAGAGTGACCCCAGAGGACGGGCCCGGGAGCCGACTGCCGTGACATCCTACAAAGAAGGTAAAGGCCCGGGTACCGAGTCCCCCATATCCCCCTGGGCGAGTCATACAATTTTCATAGTCATGAAAATACTGAAAAATCTTTAAAGGAGAAGGTGTGTCCAAACTTTTGGTCTGTACTGTACTTGTGGTCACACGCCCGCCGCTCCCATCGCCGGAGAATCCTCACAGTGCGCGTGATGTGAGGATTCACAAGTCTGCAGTCATAGAGTGACTGCAGACTTGTAGCCTAAGGCTGGACAACCCCTTTAAGGCATAACTGGGGGATCTTTTTGCCATTTCTAGTTAGGGTGGGGCTACATGACAAAACTGAGATCACGGTGTCCCATTGCATCTAAGGATTTTATACGTGTAACATTTGTACAGTATGATTTCCTGTCACTGATCACAAGTGCAATGAAAATCACTTGCAAGACTTCAAAGCAATACACACGTGACTTGTCTGAGAATGGCCGTTTTTGTTTTTACAGCCACCTCGCAACTTTAGAATAGTCACGTGACAGCAAGTAGCAAACAAATTGTACGTTTTTGGACTTGAGAATTGCCGTCATCTGACATGTCACAGTGTAGATCTCACTTTATGGTCCTGGCTCTAGCTTCATTCACATTTTGCCAGCCTTTTCTCCCTCCGGAGTCACAGTGCAGTGCCAGAGGGAATCTGATGTAAGAATAGACCCTGTAAGATCATTCACATTCATCTGATGTAGCAGTTGTTGTGTCTGACCCTTCAAAGAGCTGATCAGAGAAAGCTACATGTTGTGTTTGTCTATCCAGCTCACCAATATTGAAGTATAAAATGGTGAAAAAGCCTGATGACCAGTGAAGCTGTTTTGAGATCTGTTGGCATCAGTTCAAGCACAAAAGAAACTGATGTGAGTGGCCCAGATATATGGAAATACAGCTTCGACTAATAAAAGCTTGCAGTGTTAATAGTATAAAAATCCATGTTGTGTAGTAGAGTACAGTAGGGGACACTATGCAGCCATCACCTAGGCACTGTGTATATGATTTTCCCTAGGCAACAAGCATCATTTTGAAAATAAAGTTGTGCTTCTCTGGGAAGGAGCCAACTGTTGCTAGCAGAAGCAAGCATCCATTGTTGTGTGTCTTAACAATATAGTGTTCATTCTTATTGGGATTTGCACAGCGAGCTGTTCTTTTAGGCTTCTGTCACACTGTACTAGGGCAACACCTCGGGGGGAATATGTTGATAGGATTAATCTCGAATGGAGGAATGCAACATCTTCTACTATTTAAGCATACAACACAATATGTCGCCAACAGTCTTTCCTTGTAGATCAAGGTATGCATTTTTTTACAGACTCTCTCTGCATGGAATAGTATAGTCTGTCACTCTATAATATACAGATAAACACAAGGTCACTGAAACATACTGATCTGGAATATGACAAAAAAAAACCCCAAAAACCTTGGTATGCAGAAAAATGAAATTCATATAGTGCAAAAAAATACAAGACTTGTCAAAGAAAAAAATGGAACTAAACAATTATCTCTAAGGGTATTCAAGTTTAAAACTTCTCTCCTATCCATTGGATAGGGAATAACTTTCCGATTGCTGGGGGTCTGACCGCATTGGCCCCCACCAATCCTGAAAACTGGGTCACGGCGGTCAAAAAAACAGATGTTACTGGATCCAGTAAGCAAAAAACTGGTTCTGTTACTGGATCCAGTAAGGAAAAAAAATTATCCATTACAAATGGATGGCTGATTAACGGATCCCTTTTCTGTAGAATTCAATATTAAAAAAAAGGATCCAGCAGAGATCACTTACTTAAAAATGGACTAAAAAGTTGTGTCTGTACCACTTTTTGCCATCTGATTGCTGCTGGATCCGTTCTAACTGATCACTACTGGACATGTGAACATAGCCTAAATTTAGTGTGTAGCTTGTCAGCATGACGTGCTGTGTGCAGCCCAGCATACGTCCATCAAGCAGCGCATACCTGAGGCTGGGTTCAGACGCTTGTAATCAACAATTGAGCAATTTTCATCTGTATTGTTAACCATATTCCATCTGGGGTTTTTTAACATCCGTATGGCATCTGTTTTTATACAATAACAATAAAAAAATTTACAATTCCAAATACATAATTTCAGTGCATGTTAATTTTCTGTCGTTGAACAAGAGGATATGGTATAAATGCTTGAGGGAAAAGATTCAGCATAAGTGTACATGAAGCAATTTTAATGCGTTTTTGCGGCATATTTTCCCTGCAAAAACGCATTAAAATTGCTTGTAATAGGTCTGCCATTTACTAAAATGCAAATCTGCATGTGCTGTGCACATCATGCGGAAATTTCCGCTGAAAATTCGCATTGCGGTAAAACCCGCAGCAAGGCCAATTCTAGTGTGATTTCGCTGCGAAATCGCTGCCATTGACTTGCATTGGATCGCATAAGATCTGCATGACTACATGTAGTCATGCGTCTCTTATGCGATTAATGAGCGGATGGTACCCGGGTCTGGAGAAGAGGAGACTCTCCTCCAGACCCGAGTACCATAGTACCTGTAAAAAAAAGAATTAAAATAAAAAATAACCTTATACTCACTTTCCGATGGCCCCCGCTCTGCTCCCGGCGTCGCTGCTGGCTTCATGGCGGGTACCGGTAATGTAAAAGGACCTTCCATGACGTCAGCGGTCATGTGACAGGTCACACGACCGCTGACGTTGGTTGGTTTAACATTATGTTGGTCACACAATATAAATCCATGCCGGTTGCATGGATTTATAATGTGCGACCAACTTTCAAGCACTTTTCCAAGTGATGCTAAAATCGCTTGGAAAAGCGCTTGACAAAAGCATGCAAAATCGCATGTGAAAAACGCTTGACAAATGCTTGTCCCTTTTTACATGTGCTTTTTCTGCCAGGGAGATGCAGAAACGCTCAGGAAAAATCCGGAGCATTTCTGCATCGTGGGCACATAGCCTAAGGCCACGGCCCCACTATCAGTATTTGGTCAGTAATTTTTCTCAGGAGTGGGAGCCAAAATCAGGCGAGGAACAATCAGAGAAAAGGTATAATAGAAATAAGTCACCAACTCTGCATTTATCACCCACTCCTGGTTTTGTGTCCCACTCCTGAGAAAAAATACTGACCGAATACTGACCAAATACTGATAGTGGGGCCGTGGCCTAAAGCCGGGTTCAGACAAGCCTATGAAAATGAAAAATGATCTGTTATGTTCCATCTGTATGTCCATTTTTCACATCTATATGACATCCATATAAACAGATAAAAAATGTAACGAGACCAAATACACTTTCCTATTTTAATAACTGCAGTGTATCCGTAAAAATCGGATGCTATATGAATGATCCGTATGGAATTCAATTTTTTTTCACACTGATAAAGCTTTGATGAATCAGGGCCTAACGCCAAAAAAGTCGCAAATTTTTGATGCATTCAGAGTTGCACCAAAATTTTGCCTCTTTTGGTGTCTTCACGTCAGTTTCTCCCAGCTCTGCTGAAATGGCCAGAGCTGTGGCGTGGCGGAATGGGGGTGCGGTACCACAGCTTGTCTAATTGTCCAATTCATGATGAGCTAAGGCGTTCCATAGGCCAGAAATCTCACTCCAGTCAAGGACTGGAGTGAAATTTCTGATGTAGCGCACTGAGGCACATGCTATATATCAGATGTTGCTGATTCATGCAGAGGTGTGCACTTCTTCATGAATCAGGAGTGTCTGACTCCACCATGCGCCCTCTTTAAGACCGACGAGAAAATCGCTGGTCTTGATGAATCTAGGCTGTAGACTTCAAAAGGCGAATCGCATCTGAAATACGGAAGAGATTAGTGCAGGCAGAGATTTTTTTTTCAAATGGACACTCGGACTGAGTGAAAGAAATGTAATTTGAACAGCTGTATTTAATAACACGAACAGCACATGTACGTAAAATACATTTGTCTGAACAAGCCTTAAGAGTGATAGGGAAGTGACAGACAGGGTAGCTGTCACTTTCAGATAGCTTAACAGTGCTGTGGTATAGGTTATCTGTAGGTCACATCAGCGGAGCTTCCTCCTGCACATACTCACAAGCGTTTGTCCTGTGACAAGTTTCTGTCACTGTAACAAGACGGTGGCCATTTTTATGTACTGTAATATAGTGAATATCTCCATACATAAAACCAGTGTGATTCGCTAATGAAAGGGGTTGTCCACTATTCAGACAACCCCTTCTAAATCACCATAGTTCCCCCATGTAAAATAATAGCAGCTATACTCACTTCCGATGCGGGCGCAGTTCCAGGGATGTCGGCATCTGGTCTCCCATGACATTGCCTGCAGGCTATTAGGACAACCCCTTCTTGATTTAAATGTTAAAAAAAGCCTATACTCACCACCCATGCTGGCATTATTCCAGCAGTGTCGGCACTCGTGGTCCTGGGACTCCCGTGCTGTTGTTGTGACATGTGAGCCCGGCGCCAAATCAGCGCTGACATCACTGTCTCCACCTTCTGTCGAATTGAACATGAAGAGGAAGTCCAGGCTGCAGCTGATCTCTGACCTCCTCTTCATGTTCAATTTGTCAGAAGGCGGAGACCATGACACCAGCGCATTGGGCGCCAGGCTCATGTGTCAAACAACTGCACGGGAGCCCCGGGACTGCGAGTTCCGACACCGCTGGAACGGCGCTTGCTTGGGAAAGGAGTAAAAGCTTTTTTTATTTTTTTGGGGTCAAGCGTAGGGTATGACCATGAGTTGTATGTAGTGGACAACTTCTTTAGCAATCAGAGGTCGCTTCCCTCTCACTTCCTTCGGACGAACCTGCTACTCTCTGCATTTTTCTGTATGTCGTTTAAGTCCAGGGGCATAATGATCTCAGTCGAAGAGGGTGCAACTGCGATCAGGCCCATGCGGAAGGGGTGCCCACCGACATATTTCAGCTGGAGGTGCATCCGAAGACGCACATTCAGCTGAAGAGTATTGCGGTGCAGAGACCCACCAGCTCCCGGCATTGCAATACATGTCACTAACCAATCATAAGCCAGCAGCTGATGTCTAGGTGCTCGTCACGAGCAGCGCATGGCAGTGATGTCATGCGCCACCCATAACTGACATGCTGCCTAAGTCAGCTGCAGGCTATAGAAAAGGATGTCTCATGTCTGGGGAGCGGAGGAAGGTACATAGTATTGTTGTTGTTTTTTTAATGTGTTGGAAAACAGCGACACAATGGATATTATATCAGGAAGGGGCCCAGGATGGGGGTCATTATACCAAGAAGGGGCTCAAGATGGAGGACATTACACCAGGATGAGGGTCAGGATTGGGGACAGTATACCAGGAAGGGGCCCAGGATGGGGAACATATGGCGGACATTATACCAGCAAGGGGCGCAGGAAGGGGACATTATACCAGGAAGGGGGACATCATACCAGGAAGAGGTTCAGGACAGGGGACACAGCAGGAAGGGGCACAGAATGGGGAACATTATACCAAGAAGGGTACGATGACAGACATTACTACTGTATAGGGGCCAGGCCAGGAGACATTATTACATAAAGGAGCCATGACGGGGGAGATTATTACAGGAAGGTGCCTGGACGGGGACATTATTAAATGGAGGGTGAAGACATATGTCTTTATAAGATCTTGAACGCTACAAGTGCCCATACATTTGACCAACATGGAGATGGGGGCCCAGGTCCAAATTTTGCACCGGAGCCCATGGGACCCTTGTTACGACTGAAGAAAGTGAAAGGGGAGCGGCCACTGATTGGCTTAATGTCACATGAGTCCTGGGAGACAAGGTGTCAACAACACTGGTACTGGGACAGCACGGCATCAGAAGTGAGTATAGCTATTGTTTTACATGGGTGAACTATGGTGATTGAGAAGGGGTTGATTGACAATATCTTTAAACCCTTCACAACTTTGCATGTATAGGTACATCCAAGGTCGTGTCCCTGCCTTTGATGCTGGCTACTGCGCTAAGCCAGCATCTTTCCCTGCACATGACAGCTGATCTGATCAGCTGTCATGTGCATCTATCAGCCGCAGGTGGATTCCCGATCCACCCGTGGCTATTATCAATTTAAACGTAGAACTGGAAGAGTTATTCGGCACCAAACAGCAATATATTATCTTCAATCAATCATTCCCTTGCCGTACGAGCTATGCGATGTTACGGATATACAGAGGTGCTCAGCTGCGAAACGGCCGTCTTCCTCTGTTCTCCCTCTCCCCATACTCCATACATACTGTACCTGCCCACCATGTCTACATCCCGAAGTTTGGAATAAAGGACTTTCATTTTTAATCTAATCAGAGTGGTGCCACTCTTTTTTCTCTTTATGCATGAACGTTAACAAGTTAAATGCCGCTGTCAATCTCTGACAGCGCCATTTAACACGCCCATTGGTGTCCCTGTCACGTGATCATGGGACACCGATGGGTTGTCATGACAGCCCAGGGGGTCTGCAGAAGACCTTCGTGCCTGTCTTTGTAAACATCCTAGGAACGCTGGCCCGTTGCTGGCATTCATATGAGATCATGATTTATGCTACACATATCAGGGCTGAACCTCTGCTATGTGTTGCACAGGCGATCAAATGATCGCAGCATCAAGTCTCCTGAGCAGACATTTGAAGCAAGTAAAAAAAAAAAAGTTTTCAAAAATATTAAAACATTACGACCTTGGACATATAGGTACATCAAAGTTCGGCTCCCCCTCTTTGGTGCGGGCTCTGACACTGAGCCTGCATCTTTTCCAGCACATGATAGCTGATCTGATCTGATGTCATGTGCCCCTAACATCCGCGGGTGGAATCGCGATCCACCCGTAGCTGTTAACATGTTAAACGCTGCTGTCAGGAGACCCCTGTGGTTGTCATAGCTGATCTGCTATAAGGGCCGCCCAGCAGTTGGCGTTCATAGCAGCTGAGCACTTTTGTTACACATAGCAGGATTATAATGAGGGCAATCTGGGCTACTGCCCAGGGCCCGAGACTCCGGGGGGGGCCATGGACAGATTGCCCTCATTATAATGTTTTGTGCGCCGTGCCGCCGATGTGGCGCGCCACACATATCCTGGCAAGCAAGGGCGGTCTGGGCTGGGGGAGCCCCGGGCTGCTCCCCCAGCAGCTGTGCACAGATAGCAGACACGGCCCTGTGCGCGGCCGTGTCTGCTGAAGTGACGTCACGCAGTGTGCGCCTGGCCTGCACTGCTGCGCGCTTACCACTGGAGACAAGCCGGGGATGGTGACCGACTGCTTCCTAATCTTCCCCGTGTGTCTGTGTGCATGTATGATTGCCTGGGGCCCTGGATACTCTTAATCCACCCCTGCCTATGTGTAACACAGGTGATCAGAGAATCGCAGCTTCAAGACTCCCATGGAGATTATTGAAGCCAGTGAAAAATATGTTTTTAAAAAAATGTAAAAAATTAAAAAATATATAAAAAGTTTAAATCACCCCTTTCAAAATAAAACAATTTAAAAAATACACATATTTGGTATAGCCGTGTTCAGACACGCCCGATCTATCAATATATAAATAGAATTAATCCGATCGATAAACGGCGTAACGAGACAAAAATCAAAACGCCAGAATTAACTTTTTTGGTCGCCGCAACATTGTAATAAAATGCAATAATGGGCAATCAAAGCATTGTATCTGCTCCAAAATGGTATAGAAATATACGTCAGTTCAGCACAGAAAAAATAAGCCCTCACCGGTCCCCAGATCCCAAAAAATGGAGACTCTACGTGTCTCAGAAAATCGTACCCTTTTTTTTTTTTCCCACCACTTATTAAAGAACCTATACATGTTTGGTATCTACGAACTCGTAATGACCTGGAGAATCATAATGGCAGGTCAACTTTAACATTTAGTGAACATGGGAAATAAAATTAAAAAAAAAATAAAAAAAAAAACAAAAAACAGTTATTGCATTTTTTTTGCAATTTCACCGCAACTGGATTTTTTTCCCCATTTTCAAGTACATTATTATATGGTAAACTCAATGGTGTTGCTCAAAAGTACAACTCGTCCTTCAAGAAAACAAGCCCTCAGACGGCTATATTAACGGAAAAAAGAAAAAAAGTTATAGCTCTGGGAATAAGGGGAGCAAAAAATCTAAGTGCAGAAATGGAAAATCTCAAGGTGGTGAAGGGGTTAAACATATTTTTCACTAGCGTCACGGTTTGAGTTCTACCAGTTATGACCAATCATAGATCTGGCTACCAATTCAGAAAGCTGAACCCCAAGCATGAAACAGTGTACAGTCATGGCCAAAAGTATTGAGAATGAGACAAATAGTAATTTTTCCAAAGTTTACTGTTTCATGTTTTGTAATGGCAATTTGCATATACTCCTGAATGTCAAAGAGTGATCAGCTTAACAGCAATTACTGTACTTGCAAAGTGAATATTTGCCCAGAAAATGAACTTTAACCCCCAAAACACATTTCAACATCATTGCAGTCCTGCCTTAAAAGGAGCAGCTAACATCGTTTTAGTGATTGATCCATTAACACAGGTGTGGGTGTTGATGAGGACAGGGCTGGCAATCAATCAGTCATGATTAAGTAAGAATGACATCACTGGACACTTTAAAAGGAGGCTGGTTCTTGGTATCATTGTTTCTCTTCAGTTAACCATGGTTATCTCTAAAGAAACACGTGCAGCCATCATGGCACTGCACAAAAATGGCCTAACAGGGAAGAGTATCGCAGCTACAAAGATTGCACCTCAGTCAACAATCTATTGCATCATCAAGAACTTCAAGGAGAGAGCTTCCATTGTTGTCAAAAAGGCTCCAGGGCGCCCAAGAAAGACCAGCAAGCGCCAGGACCATATCTTAAAACTGTTTCAGCTGCGGGATCGGACTACCAGCAGTGCCGAGCTTGCTCAGGAATGGCAGCAGGCTGGTGTGAGTGATTCTGCACGCACTGTGAGGCGGAGACTCTTTGAGCAAGGGCTGGTTTCAAGGAGGGCAGCAAAGAAGCCACTTCTCTCCAGAAAAAACATCAGGGACCGACTGATATTCTGCAAAAGGTACAGGGAGTGGACTGCTGAGGACTGGGGCAAAGTCGTTTTCTCTGATGAATCCCCTTTTAGATTGTTTGGGACATCTGGAAAACAGCTTATTTGGAGAAGAAGAGGTGAGCGCTACCACCAGTCTTGTCTCATGCCAACTGTAAAGCATCCTGAAACCATTCATGTGTGGGGTTGCTTCTCAGCCAAGGGAATCGGCTCACTCACAGTCTTGCCTAAAAACACAGCCATGAATAAAGAATGGTACCAGAATGTCCTCCAAGAGCAACTTCTCCCAACCGTTCAAGAGCAGTTTGGCGCCCAACAATGCCTTTTCCAGCATGATGGAGCACCTTGCCATAAAGCAAAGGTGATAACTAAATGGCTCATGGAACAAAACATAGAGATTTTGGGTCCATGGCCTGGAAACTCCCCAGATCTTAATCCCATTGAGAACTTGTGGTCAATCATCAAGAGATGGGTGGACAAACAAAAACCAACTAATTCTGGCAAAATGCAAGCATTGATTATGCAAGAATGGACTGCTATCAGTCAGGATTTGGTCCAAAAGTTGATTGAGAGCATGCCAGGGAGAATTACAGAGGTCTTGAAGAAGAAGGGGCAACACTGCAAATATTGACTTGCTGCATTAACTCATTCTAACTGTCAATATAACCTATTGGTACTCATAATATGATTGCAATTATATTTCTGTATGTGATATAAACATCAGACAAGCACTAATAAAAACCAGAGGCCAGCAGATCATGTGAAAATATAATTTTGGTGTCATTCTCAAAACTTTTGGCCATGACTGTAGAGTTGTCCCATATCTACAGATTAGGGAATAGCTTCATAAATCGGTGAAAGATCAACTACTAAGGCCCCACCGTTCCAGATTAAGTGCTGTGAATGGGGCAGCGGTGGAGGATGCACACCTCCGCCATCCTTCTCTGGAGGACTGCTGGAGACTGCGGACTATTTCTGGCAGTCCCATACACAATGACTGGAACAGAAGTGGAGTGTGGGCACCTCCGCTCCATTCAGCCAAAAACACTATTGTAAAAACTGACACTTAAACTTGTACAATGAATTAAACATAACAAATGCAGGTTTTGGTTACAAGTCTGAGTATAGCGTGCGATGGAGCAGCACAGGTGTAATTACAGGGTTAGCTCTGGACACAATCTTTATAACTGCCACCATGACAATGACGTACTGTCCCTACTAATAATGGAGCTGCAGCCTCGGCTCATCAGAAATGATGGCTTCACATTGCACAACACACACATCTGGCTAATTGCACGCTCTTGGGCTCCTCGCCAAAACCCTCGTGCATGTGGTGCCAGTGATGAGTGCGCCCCCTCCTGTGCCACCACTGCTCCCAGCATGTCCTGGGGCTCTAGCAGTGCTCGCTGCAGGGCCACAGCTCGCTCTCCGCCCGCCTCAGTGCATAGCGTGCACCCTGTGCCGAGCACACACCGGCGGCCGCTCTGCACGCACGCATAGCGTGACTAGAGGCCCGGAGCTGCCCAGAAAAGCCCGGGGCCGCCCACTGTCACCTGCTGCCGGGCTCTGCCTTCCCCCACACAGGAAAAGGGCTCAAAGGGCAGCGGAGGAGCCGCACGAGATGAGCACGCAGCGTGCAGCGGGGAGCGGCTCTGGCACGCTAGTGGTCCCGGCTCATGGCCGTGCTGCTCTCCTCGGATATCCGAGCTCACCAACATCCCATTACTCAACACCCTCACAGCCGCCATCATCTCCGCCTGTGCAACGGCCTCTCACGCTACCCTGACCGCTGCCTTCTGGCTTCAATAGCTCTGTGGATTGCATTAACTATACAGCCATATTAGGATGCGGCCTTGCACTGCTATAGCGCCAGCAGACACCACAGCGCTGTACAATACACTGAAGCCACATTTACCTGTAGTTTCATATAAAGGTTTTGTATTTTTACAAATGAAACCTGTATAGTGTCCCTAATCCTGCACAGACCCCTAGTGAGCCCCTTTGTGTTCTTCCAGGTTTAGGGCTCGTTTGGACTAGCGTATTATGCAGACGTGTGCTGTCCGGGTAAAGAGCGCATTGACTGATTTAGTGTAGTAGAGCTGTTCAGACGACCATGTTCTCCCAAGGAACGAGGGTCCACGTGAAGAGAAACCGCAGCATTCACACCCATATCTCCGATATGAATCGCCTACGCCAGCATAGTAATGCGGCAAAAAATCAGATCCCATACCCATCAACTGTATCTCATCCGATCATTACAGATAGATGGACATTGTTATCATGATGATCATAGACTGCTTACAATGTTGATGTATAAATACAGATGACACACTGATGTAAAATACAGACAGTATACGGATGACAATACGGACACACAGCGTACGGATGACAATACGGACACAGCGTACGGATGACAATACAGACACACAGTGTACGGATGACAATACGGACACAGCGTACGGATGACAATACGGACACAGCGTACGGATGACAATACGGACACACAGCGTACGAATGCCAATACGGACACAGCGTACGGATGACAATACAGACACACAGTGTACGGATGACAATACGGACACAGCGTACGGATGACAATACGGACACAGCGTACGGATGACAATACAGACACCGCATACGGATGACAATACGGACACAGCGTACGAATGACAATACGGACACAGCGTACGAATGACAATACGGACTCAGCGTACGGATGACAATACGGACACCGCATACGGATGACAATACGGACACAGCGTACGGATGACAATACAGACACACAGCGTACGGATGACAATACAGGCACACAGCGTACGGATGACAATACAGACACACAGCGTACGGATGACAATACGGACACAGTGTACGGATGACAATACGGACACCGCATACGGATGACAATACGGACACAGCGTACGAATGACAATACGGACACAGCGTACGGATGACAATACAGACACACAGCATACAGATGACAATACAGACACACAGTGTACGGATGACAATACGGACACAGCGTACGAATGACAATACACACACAGTGTACGGATGACAATACGGACACAGCGTACGAATGACAATACACACACAGTGTACGGATGACAATACGGACACAGCATACGGATGACAATACTAGTACACAGCATACGAATGACCATACAGACACACAGCACACGGATGACAATACAGACACACAGATAGCGTACGGATGACAATACGGACACACAGATAGCGTACGGATGACAATACGGACACACAGCGTACAGATGACAATACGGACACACAGATAGCGTACAGATGACAATACGGACACACAGCATACGGATGACAATACGAGTACACAGCATACGAATGACCATACAGACACACAGCACACGTATGACCATACAGACACACAGATAGCATACGGATGACCATACGGACATGCAGCATACGGACGACCATACGGACACACAGCATACTGATGACCATACGGACGCAGCATACGGATGACCATACGGACACACAGCACACGGATGACAATACAGACACACAGATAGCAAACTGATGAAAATTGTCCGAGATTTCTGGATAAAAACTGGATGATTTTTAAACGCTCGTCTGACCTCAGCCATAGGATGCATTCACACATGTTGCACATGTCCCTATGCTGTTCATTTTTCTCTCAGATCGCACACAGAGCCATAGAGTATTCCATAGTGATCCATAGCCACATCAGTTTTAAGACCATTTCCGTGTGTTCAATCTGTGAGACTCAGAATAAGCCCATGGCCCCACTATCAGTATTTGGTCAGTATTCGGTCAGTATTTTTTCTCAGGAGTGGGAGCCAAAACCAGGAGTGGGTGATAAATGCAGAATTGGTGACTTGTTTCTATTATACCTTTTCTCTGATTATTCCTCACCTGGTTGTGGCTCCCACTCCTGATAAAAAATACTGATCAAATACTGATAGTGGGGCCGTGGCCTAAGTCCTATGCTCATCCTTTTTGCGGATCAGACTCGGCTATTAAAGTCTATGTAAAGCATATGACACACAGAAGACAGATCAGAGATCCATCCGAATTTCATTTGTTTTTAACTGATACATTAAGAATCAATAGAAAAAAAAGATCAGTCTACCTACTTCAGTGAACAAAAAAAAGGAGACTAAAAAAACCTAAAGCAACTAGCATGACACCTGCGGAAAAAAATCAGTCTGTTTCAGATGGTACCAGATGGATGTGTGAATGCAGCTTTAGGCCTCATTTAAAGGGGATGTGTGGGACTTGGTGAAAAAGCAGAAAATGTGCCTAATCACTAACAGGCAGGTAGTTACTACCCACCTGCCTGTTGTGCCTGACACCTTTCTTCGCCAGCACAGAATGGTCACAGACCGCTCCTGCCTGTGATTCAGCTGTCTCTGCTGATATAACATCGACAGAGTGGCGTCTTCTTTTCCGCTCTGCTCGCTTGACGAGGCGTGATTTCCAACGTCATTCTGATTGGCAGCTGGCACCCCCAGTTAGGCAGTGGGAATCCGGACTGTCAATCAGAATGACATCGTCAGTCTCGCCCTGTCACCCGAGTGAAGCGGAAAAGAATCCGCCTCTGTCCACGTGATTTCAGCAGAGGCAGCTGAATCGCCTGCAGGAGTGGTCTGTCCGTTCTGTTCCGGCAAAGAAAGGCATTGGACACAACAAGCAGGTGGGTAGCAACTACCTGCCTGTTAGTGATTAGGCACATTTTATGTTTTTCACAAAGTCCTGGATATTCCCTTTAAATATCAGTGATTTTGATTTTTATCATACATAAATGCACAGACCATTGATCGATTCGTCAGTGTGTCAGTTTTATCTGTCATCACGCGGACCAAAAATACATGTGAACCTAGCCTTAATCATGGAGAGCACCCGGACTGCACACTGATGCCACTCATGTGCTGTCTGTGTTCTTCATAGACCTATTGATTTATATGGGTGATTTTTATCTATGAGTCTGATCAAAAACGACATGTCTCCATTATTTTTAGTGGCACAGTCAGCCTCCTTATCAAAACTGGTGTGAACAACGCCAGTCTTGATGAATCGGGACCAAAGTGTTTCTCAGACTTGGAATGGCCTACAGACGAACAAGTGAATCCCCTGGTGAGCCGCTGTGCAGAAGTGGCCCCTACATGAGCTGTGCTTGGCGGCAGCACAGTACATTGATGCACTCTATATGCACAAGGTCGCATCTCATCATTTATTAATGAGAACCTGTCATGAGAGAGGTATTTACCTGTACTTTAGCATTATGGCTTTAGGTAAATAATCCTATTTTTCATGACGGGTTCCCATTAAAGGGAATCTGTCACCCCCCACGGCGATATCAGACCTCATAGCAAAGGTATGATTGCAGAGAAAAGCACTTTAATCAATTCTTTTTTCCACAGGCTTGGCGTCCGGGGGATGCCAAGCAATCCCCACCTATCTGTTTATTATTCCCCCGAATCCCCGCCTGTATGCTTAATTATCATAACCCCCCCTCACCTGCACGTTACAGGGCCCTGTGACGTGCACTGTGCTCTCTGACTTCCGGGCATGCGCAAAGCGCCGTTCACATACAGTGCGCTTTGCTTTAGGTGCTCAGGGGGGGTAGCCACGGGCGAGGTACTCGTATCCGACGCTCCAGCCCGCTACAGAAAAATGGGGTCTTGCTTATTACTGTAATGGACACCTCCCAACTCTGGTTTGCCACGCATTACACGGCTCCGGTTCATATCGACTCCATGATAAGGAGACACACCAGCTCGTAAAAACAAAATCCTTTTTACCAACAGTTCGTTTTGCATACATTGAATAGCAGGAGATGCAGTTGTAATTTTCTTTGTTCCAATACAGCGACACATTTCCAATAAGCATGTTCAGCGGCACAGTTGGTACATTGCAGAACAAGTCAGAGACCTTCATCCTTTCTATGTGTAGCGCCACTTTAAGCTGGGCTTTTCCCAGTGACCACTATCCTTCAGCCCACTTCTCGGGAATCTTGTAACGATGCGCCTGTGGCTGTCACCTTACTGAGCGTGTCCCAGCCTTGCTGACTCTTTGTCTCTCTTGGAACTGCAGCTTCCAAGGCCTGGCCGACACTTGTCTATTCCCTAGAGACCCTAAGGGCCTCTGCTAAAGTTCCTGGCTGTACGTTCCCCCCTGATTTGCCTGTTAGACAGAATTCCACTGCCACTGATGGGGATTTTCCTTTATCACTTTCTCTTTGCTTTCTACTATATTCGCCACACCACACACACCCAGTGATGATCACCTATTTTCTGAGGGTGTCCTTCTCTCTTCCTAATCCTCAACTTCACTAATCAGTCCCCAACTAACCAACAGATCATCAATCCTTCTCCCCAAACTATGGGCCGGCCCTATAGTTAACCCTGTCACCTCTGACTACCGGAACTGCAGCCCACAGGAGGATAACAATAAAACACAAGGCCTATAAAACGTCAAGAGTTATCAGAGAGGCGGACGCCATCCTCTCAACCCTCACACCAACATAGCTTTAATAGTAGGTTGAAAAATAGGTGCAATAAATAAGGTAGCCAAAGGTAGAAGATGAGTTATGTATCTGTTGAAAACAAGGTGGGGAGGATTAGGAACTCTAACAAAGTAAAGGGGTTCTGAACGACTGAACAGTTTAAAGACAGCGACAAGGCTGAGGCTCTGTAGTTTGCGTTTACACATTTTGGTTGTGTTGCTGCGCTGTGAATATCACTAATTTGTGCCTTTCAGGCCTATAAATAGTTTGTGAATATAGCAATTAGCGCGGTTCAGAGAATACTGTTGAAATGTTTCATACTGCAGTAACGCTGGCACTTCATATGTGAACCCTGACGATCTGTCAGCGAGTAGATACTGTCGCGCTGCTCACGACCAGGATTCACGCTTACATCTCGCAGCTCTATTCTGATTCAATATTCAGTGACCTGTTGTGACAAGCCAGCAGGGATAAGGTTGGGTATGGCTTCCTCCGTGGGCAATTATGACTGCTTCTGAACATTGGAATTGCTTTTTGTTGCACAAAAATAGCTTAAGGAAAGGGTTAGAAAGGCAGTAATGTATATATTGTATGCCTCGATACCGCATAGGCTACGGATAATAGGAGGTGGTTCTCACTGAGCATCCTACTCCATGAAGATACGCTCATGCACATGGATATGTAATACAACTGCAATGGAAATCTATAGGTACATACTGTACTTCCACATTACTCCGATTTGATATACTGTATAGTATCTCTTTTACACTGATTTATAAAGAATCTTTGAGACAAGAAGTTATGCCCTGTTCTATCACATGCAGTCTCATAGAGGTGCGTGTCCTCTGTGGGAGAATCTGTTGCTGAATGGAGGCACGATGTGGTGGGACTCGCACTTCCTACAAGTCTATAATAAGTGGACTCAAAACACCACAATGACCTCAGCCACAGACCTGATTCACATTTAGGTAGGTCAGTATTTTGCATTATTATTTTTAAGTCAAAACTGTTCTAGATCCACTCTAGAAAGAGATGGAAATTGTTCCACTATAGACTGTCTCTATTTCTCTTTATGGTTTTATACTGCAAATACTGATGCATAATACTGACCAACATATGTAAATGTGAGTGAGATCCTATCGTGTATATTCTGTATTATGTCTGGTGTACACAGAAGAACCTCGTGGTTAGTTACTATACAGATAGACATGAAAACCCCATAGTTTCGTATTATAGCTGCCTCATGGTGCTTTGTATGGCTATGTATTAGATATATTCCTTACTGAGAGTATTGCTCTATATACTCTGCAGTCGAAGTCCATGATTAATATGTTGAATTAATACTGAATGTCTCCATAGAAATCAGAGGTTGTATGGAGTTTCAGAAATACGCCACAGCTTGTGTTCATGAGGCCTCACTATCAGTGAAGGAACAGGAATGTTTTTTTGGGGGAGGAGGGGGCTGTGTTTTATCCAGTTATTTTTTTTAAATCAGATTTACGGGTCTTTATAATGTACAGATCCTTATAGCGGTAGTCTTGTGTTAATCTTCACCCTGTACGCTGTGAGGATTCTCTGGTGCCGGGAGAACCGCAAGTATGCGATTTACAGACTTCCGGACACATTCCGACTAGACTTGCCTTGCATTGAGCAAGGCCACGCGCATCTAGTCGGCACGTGACTGCATGTATGCAAATCACATACTTGTGGTCACTCACTCAGTGTATTGATCGAGGAAACAGTCTAGTCAGAATGTGGCCAGGAGTATCAATATCGCATACTTGAGTTCACATGACTGCAGTTCGAAGCAATGCGCATGATGCGAGAATTCACAAGTCTTCAGTCACATAGAGTGACTGCAGACTTGTAGTTTAACACCAGACAACCCCATTTAAGTTCACTTTTTCACATAGAAAATTAAGGAAAAATTACTAAAGTACAAATGAGATGATTCACAAATCAAGTGGAACAAACTGTACTCTAACAGGAAAATCCCCTCGAATTTGTAAAGTAGGGAAAAGTATCCTCTCCCAATTAAAATGCAAATTACTTTCTTATGTGCTCACGAGTGTGATGACTAATAAGTATGAGTGCTGATCAGGAGATCAACAGAAAGATAGATGCCAGCATAGTCATAAGGTGTGCGTGCCAGTGCATGGCTGGGGAGGAACAGAGATCATCACAACTGCTGATTTCTATGTCCAAAGGTCTCAGTATTAGTACATTATACAGACACTCCATATAAAGTCTTTTTAGAAAGTTTTTGGTACCTTTGTTTGGCATTTTACATATAAAGTTAGGCTGGTTTTACATACAGTATTTTAATATCATTTTAATGTGCAAATTGAAAAGCATTACACGCAGCACATTTTTACTTGTGCTAGTGATCTGGGGACAGACATTTTCTCATAGTGTCACATTTCTACCTGGACCTACTCCGGTGACGTCTGCTTCTGTCGCCAGGTTCTGCTGT
This sequence comes from Phyllobates terribilis, assembly GCF_046119375.1. Taxonomy (NCBI): domain Eukaryota; kingdom Metazoa; phylum Chordata; class Amphibia; order Anura; family Dendrobatidae; genus Phyllobates; species Phyllobates terribilis. The sequence continues at coordinate 263,084,816 of NW_027362763.1, read as the reverse complement.
ATTCACTCTTCAGGCAACGCTGGTGATGGAGAAGACGTCATGGCCATTATCTCTGGCCTGCGCAGACGCTGGCTGTACAGACAGAGATGCTAGTGTGGCTGGGATTTGTGGTTCCCAGCCAGGCAAAATGGATGTGTGTTCTCTGCATCTCCCTGTTCAGGCCAAAAGAGCAATTCAACACCCTACTTTTAGCTACTGATTCTGTATTTTGTCCTGTTCTTGCCTTAGGCATGCTCCTCTTTATTTTGCAGCAGGACAATGACCCCAAACATAGAGCAAATGTCATTAAGAACTATCTTCAGTGGAAAGAAAAGCAAGGTGTCCTGGAAGTGATGATATGGTCCCTACAAAACCCTGATTTCAACATCATCAAGTCTGTCTGGGATTACACAGAGACAGAAGGATTTGTACAACTTTACAGTGACAGAAGATCTGTGGTTAATTCTACAAGGTGTTTAGAGTAACGAAAAATGTGTGCAAGAACCTAGAAGAATTAGTGCTGCTTTGAAGGCAAAGGGTGATCACACCAAATTATTTATTTACTTTAGATTTCTCTTTTCTTCATTCATTGTGCATTGTGTTAATTGTAAAAATACACTATTAACACTTCTATTTTTAAAAGCATTTGCACTTTTTTTTCCTAACATTTTTCCACACCTGTCTAAAACTTTTACACAGTATTACCAAATAAAATAAATGAGTAAAATATTAGACTGTTTCATGTTTAAAAAAGGAAAATAATCTAATTTCACATGTCTGTGAATGGAAAAAGTATGTGAACCTTTAGGATTAGCAGATAATTTGTTGTGTTGTGTTTTCAGTCTGTTAGATGACAGTCAGGGGTGAGTGGGAAACCTGTTTTATTTAAAGAACAGGGATCTATGATCTTCACCGTTTCCCTTCACAGGACTTTAATCCAATAAAAATATTATGGGAGAATCTGAAGTGAGCCAAACAGAGTTGAAGCTTTTTATAGTGAGGAATGGGCTACAATTCCTCCAAGCCGATGTGTAAGACAAATCAAACAATTAATGGAAAGTTTTAGATTTAGTTATTGCTGTACAAGGAGTCACACCAGACACTGATAGCAAAGGGTCACATACTTTTGCCACTCAAACGTGATATTGGATAATTTTACTCATTTAAAACGTGAGAAATTCTAATATTTTTGACTCATTTGATTGTTTTCCTTCTCTTTATATACTTTTAGGACTTGTGTGAAAATCTGATGTTGTTTTAGGTCAAATGTATGCAGAAATCTGGAAAATTCTGATGGCTTCACAAACTTTTACGCACCACTGTATATAATATTTATCATTGCCAGATACACTTATATTGCAAGTGTTCAGGCTGAACACATTATTTATCAAGTCCCCTGCCTTTTATGACATCTGTGTGACTTCTTTACCAAAAATCACCTCTTTTCTTAATGGCATAGCTCCATGGCTGTGTTGTATTCACCTGTTGTACGAATGGCAATTCCAGCTTTTCCTTTAAGGTGTAATTCTTGGACAATATAGGGGAAGAGTGATAAAAAATATCCAAATGAAAAATAGTTTTTGTTGCTCATAGTAACCAGAATCATTGTGCAGTACGCTATGAAAGCTGCAATGTGATTGCTTCTTACAGGCAGCAAAGAAGTTTTTTCTTTTCGACACAGCCCATAAAATTCACTTTCGAAAAACCATTGCCATAAAACTTACAAGGGAATTTTGAGTCAGTAGAGGTGATTCTCAGCTTCGAATCCTCATTTCTTGGCCAGAGTAGAAAGTGGTTACATAGCGTGTCTGCCAGCCTGGAGGACATGTCCTTACCTGCATTAGACATAAAGCCCATTGATTTGAATAAACCCTATGCATGTAATACTCAAAGGGGATGTCTAGTTAATACAATTTTTCGCCTTTGCATAGGTTAGGTGACTACTTATTGATTAGTGGTGGCCGACTGATAGCAAAATAGGGACTTTTTATCATATGCATTCTTTATGACACTGTCGGAAAAAGCCGAGTGCAACACTCAGTAGCACCATAGAGAATGAATGGACTAGCAGACAAGCATGCACAGTGCCTCTCCATTCTAGAGGAGATAAAAGTTCCCCATTCGGCCGATTGGCACAGGTCCCAGTGGTGAGACCCCCACCAATCAGTAAGTTATCATCTATCCTGGAGATAGGTGATAATAACTTGTTTTCATCGAACAACTCTGTTTAATTTTCCATATGGGGGCATTATGTAAGGAGATGGATAAGTGAGAAGACGCACACAGTTAATACTTAACAGAGTATCTGCAAGCGAACACCACCATCTGCTGGTCAAAGATGATAGGAAAAGGGAAAGCAGAGAGAATTGCATTAGCAGGATTTATAAAAGGCCCAGGAGGGCAGAGAAGAGGAGGAGTTGGTGCTTTAACCTGTAGCATGACAGACTTGTGGTGCAGCGACGTTGGCTTATAGCCGCCATTACGAGTGAACAGATATAAGTGAAGAATCAAGTGATCAAATCCGAGAGAAGAACCAAGGGACCAGACCAGAGGAATCAGAATCGAGAGAAGAACTGAGTGACCAGAACGGAAACAGAACCGGAAGAATAACTGAATGAACAGAACCGAGAGAGGAGACGAGGAACCAAGACCGGAGCTAAAAGAACGGAGCCCGAGATATGGGGTGATCCCTATGAATCTGTGGTTACATCATGGGTAAGCAATGAACTAACTTAGCTCTACCTTAAAGGATTAGCCAGACTATTAGAGGTCTATTTCAGACAATACATACAGGTGCATCTCACTAAATTAGAATATCATCAAAAAGTTAATTTTTTTCAGTTCTTCAATACAAAAAGTGAAACTCATATTATATAGAGTCATTACAAATAGAGTGATCTATTTCAAGTGTTTATTTCTGTTAATGTTGATGATTATGGCTTACAGCCAATGAAAACACAAAAGTCATTATCTCAGTAAATTACAATAATTAACAAAAAACACCTGCAAAGGCTTCCTAAGTGTTTAAAAATATCCCTTAGTCTGTTTCAGTAGGCTCCACAATCATGGGGAAGACTGCTGACTTGACAGATGTCCAGAAGGCAGTCATTGACACTCTCCACAAGGTCCCAGAGTTCCAGTTTTCATTTGGAAATCAAGGGATTGGAGGAAGAGTGGAGAGGCCACAAGTCAAGCTGCTTGAGGTCTAGTGTGAAGTTTCCACAATCAGTGATGGTTTGGGGAGCCATGTCAGCTGCTGGTGTAGGTCAACTGTGTTTTATCAAGACCAAAGTCAGCGCAGCCGTCTACCAGGAAATTTTAGAGCACTTCATGCTTCCCTCTGCCGACAAGCTTTTTGGAGATGGATATTTCATTCTCCAGCAGGACTTGGCACCTGTCCACACTGCCAAAAGTACCAGTACCTGGTTTAAAAACAACAGTATCACTGTGCTTGATTGGCCAGCAAACTCGCCTGACCTTAACCCCATAGGGTGTTGTCAAGAGGAAGATGAGACACCAGACCCAACAATGCAGACGAGCTGAAGGCTGCTATCAAAGCAACCTGGGTTTCCATAAGGCTATGTGCCCACGATGCAGAATTGAAGCAGAAAATTTCCCCAGCGTTTCTGCATGTCATTGGCAGTAAAAACGCTTGCAGATTTTACATGGGTTTTTTAAGCTTTTTTGCAGCGTTTTTACATGCGGATTTGATTTGCGTTTTTCAAATGGATTGAGTAGTCAAATCCGCATGCGGAAACACACAAATAATGGGCATGCTCCTCGCAGAAAATCCGCTGCGGAAAATTCCGCAGCATGTGCACAGAACATGTGGATTTTCATTGGGGACAATGGGGCACGTATTACCTAGCATTTTTAAAGCTCCGCATCAAAAACGCTTGAAAAACGCATAGTGGGCACGCAACCTAACACCTCAGCAGTGCCACAGGCTGATCGCCTCCATGCCACGCCACATTGATGCAGTAATTGTTGCAAAAGGAGCCCCGACCAAGTATTGAGTGCATTTACTGAACATACATTTCAGTAGGCCAACATTTCGGATTTTAAAAGCATTTTTCAAGCTGTTATAAAGTATTCTAATTTACTGAGATAATGACTTTTGTGTTTTCATTGGCTGTAAGCCATAATCATCAACATTAACAGAAATAAACACTTGAAATAGATCACTTTGTTTGTAATGACTCTATATAATATAGGAGTTTCACTTTTTGTATTGAAGAACTGAAATAAATTAACTTTTTGATGATATTCTAATTTAATGAGATGCACCTGTATATAATGTCTCTTGGCAGACATTTTTTCACTAGAAGCAGAGCAGACTTTGTAATTATGTCTTAAGCCTTACCTGGCGTACCATCACTTCCTTTCTTCTTTACTTGATTCATCCTCCTTGTCGAATCCTCAAACACGTGTCCTCTTTTTTTTGTATGATGCATGTTTTTAAATAGGTTTAATAAAATATGATTGATTTTTTTACCTTTTTTGCGAGTGGTTGATGGATACTTTGTATCCATATGTAGGTTAATATATGGATTTATCCACTGCATATATATAAATTCTTTAAAACGCTTAATGGGGAGACGGACACTGACATGTCCCTAGCAGGGATTAACATTATATGTCTTTTGAATATTTGTATGAGGTTAAACAATGAGTATGTACGTGCAGAAAAAAAGCCGCTTGTGAATAGATGACTGATCCATTCAGAATTCCATAGTTACCATTTTTCCCAGTATGTGACATAAGCACAATCAGTGAATATGATGCAAGGGTTAAGTGCTGGAGCCATCTGGAAGGCACTAAATATAGTGAGGGCAGATCTGCACCTTTCCTTGCCTGCTGATGAGATGCATGGCACCGGGCAGGCGTGTAACACGCTCTTGCCTTGTACCATGTCAGCACAAGGTGTCGTGACAATTGCCTCTGAGATCTGCCTAAATAAGCTCTTCGGGAAGTGCGAAGCAGAGCAGTCACGCTACAGGGAAATGATGTGACTGGGAGGGATCCTGTGCCAATTACACGTCCCCACGCTGCACACTCTCCACAGGGAACACGCGTGATGCAGGAGAAGGGGGCACTAGGAGCATGCGTGGGAGACGTGTATTGTGAAAGCCTAGTGACCTATGCCGAGCCCACCTACTCATGTACTGCTGCTAAGGATGCTGGAGTTGGTTTCCTGTTCTTTAACATTTGAAGATGGTTTCTTTTTCTCTCTATTTCTTATTTACAGTAATAATAATTTCTCATGTAATGTGACAAACATAAACTGATAAAAAAAAATTACAATCGGCGTTCCATTTTAACAATGTTGCACCCTTCAGTCGTACTTTTCATCTACTTTTTGTCATTAGGTTATATATTAGCACACACCTATTCGCATGTACACACTGCTTCAGCTGAATGTTACTCTTGGGCTATGTTCACACAAACGTATTTTCGGTCTCAGTGCTGTCTGAGAAAAAAACTGACATAAGGACATCACTGAGACCGATGTTATTCAGCGGGACAGGTTACATTTTTTTTTACATGGACCGAATCCACATAAAAAAAATTGCAACATGCACTAGTTTCTTTAGTATTTTAGATGAGATTCGCTTATTCACGTCTATGGGTGCACAAAAAAAAATCGAATCCCGTACGGAACAACCGTATGGCATCTGTTTTTAGCCTTGCAAATTCTATTCATTCCTGATGTGTAGATTGCATATGGATGGCATACAGGTGACAATACAAATGAAAAATCATCTTTTTTTTCTAGATGAGAATCGGATTATTTTTTTATCTGCTTGTGTGAATTTAGGCTTAGCCTGGAGACCATATATAATGTGATATTTCAGGTAGGCACCAAAAATATCATGAAGCATAAAGGAGTTGTCCACTACTAGACATCCCCAATGTAATAATTTCAGGACCCCAATTAAAATAAAAATAGTTGATGCAGTGTCGGGACTGCTGCTTCAGGGGAGTGACATGACTTGTTGTGTCACATATGGGCTACAGTCAATAGCAGCCGCTGTTTGGCTGCAGCTCAATATTTCATCAGGGTGGACATCAGTTTTGATCAAATAGTTAAGTCTGACAAGCAGCCGCTCATTGGCTGGAATGTGATACAAGTAACGTCACTCTCTGGGAACAGCGGCACTGACATCTCTGGAACGGCACAACTGCGGGAGGTGAGCATAAATTGTTTTTATTTTAATAAGGGTCCTGAAATCGCTAAAGGATTGTATTAACATTTTACTGTGGGCCTAAGATTTAGCAGTCAGGTAGTTGCTAACCACCTACCTGTAGTGCCCAGCGCAGATCTCTGCCGGAACAGAGCAGTCACGGACCGTTCCTGCTGGAGATTCTGCGGCTTCTGCTGATTTCACGTTGACCGTTGACAGAGCAGCTTCTTCTCTTCCGCTATGCTGATGGGCATGACTGCCGATGTCATGCTGATTGACAGCTAGCTCCCTGCTGCTTTACAACTGTGGTGAGCTGGCTGTCAATCAATATGATGTCGGCAGTCACGTCCCATCCACAGAGCTGCTCGGAAGAGAAAGAGCTGTCCTGTTGACATTGAGCAGCTGAATCACTGACAGGAGCGGTCAGTGACTGCTCTGAGCTGGCACCGGGTAGAACAGGCAGGTAGTTGCCTGTTCTATCCAACTAGCAACTTCATGACGGCTTGTTTTTTAAGTATGAGTTCTACTTGGTGGCAACATTTTTGGTACATATAATGTATCACCCAACTTTTTTTAAACTCTAGATGGCGAGAAAAATAAAAAGAACAGCAGTTCCGTTGTTATTTTTGATGTAATAAATTTTCTACTATTCATGTACTGCACAAATAAGGTGTTAACTTTATTCTGTGGAGAAGCACAATTGTGACAATACCAAATTTATGTAGTTATATTTACCTTTTACTACTCTTGTACAATAAATAAACTTAGCAAAAATCACTAGTTTTTCAGCCATATTCTAAAAGCCAAACATTTTACAAATTTCCATCAATGGAGAGGTATGCGGGCTTATCGTTTGTGTGACATGATGTAGTTTTTAGTGATACCGTTTTTTGGTACATACTAATTTTTAACTAATTTTTATGCCACTATTTTGGAGGTGGAATGCACAAAAATAAATAATTCTGGATGTTTTCTCGTTTTATTTAAACACTGTTCACTATTTAGTTTAATTGACATATGGCCCTTTATTCTGCAGGTCAATTTGATAATGACAATAATTTATATATTTTGTTTGACTTATATCACAAAAAGGTTTTTTTTTTAAATAATCTTTTAGGGTGGTTTACCAGATTCTGAAACACAATTTTTTTTTTTAGATTTTGTGGACAGGGTTATGTGAGGGCTCATTTTTTGGGGGACAAGCTGTAGTTTTCACTGGTTCCATTTTTGGGTATAAACAACTTTATGATCAATTTTTATTTCATTTGTATGTAGATTAGCATAATTTAGCAATTTTGGTATTGTTATTTATATTTTTATTTACGGTGTGTACTGTACAGGATAAATAATGATATAGTTTAATAGTACTGGACAATATGATTACAGTGATATTCAAGTCATATCAATTCTTCATATTTTACAACATTTTCACAGGACAGTCACATAAAAAATATGCATATATATATATATATAGATAGATGTGTGTATATGTCTATATTTATATGCAGTTTTAATCATAAATGAGTAAACCCTCATTGAAAAGTAAGATTTTAATCATTATTTCACTGAACACAAGAACAATTTTCAAAATGTTGCCAAAACTTTTTCATAAAAACATGTTTTTAACCCATAACATGAAAGTAAGGTTAATAATATAATTTTAATTTCAAAATCTTCAGTTTTACTCAAAATAGTTGATGCAAAAATGAGTACACCCCACATCTAAAACAACTACATCTAGTATTGTGGATGACCTCCATGATTTCTAAGGACAGCATCAAGTCTTCTAGGCGGTGAATGAACAATTTTGAGACATATTGAACATCTATCATTCTTCAATAAAGACCTCTTTTAGATCCTGGATGCTGGATGCTGAGCGATGCTCAACTTGTCTCTTCAGAATTCACCATTGGTGTTGGGTTAGGATCATGAGACACACTTGACCACTGAATCATACTGACCCTGTTCTTCTTCAGAAATGCAACAGTGGCCTTAGATGTGTGTTTTGATCATTGTCATGTTGGGAAAGTGCATGTACACCAAGGGCACGGAGTGCTGGTAGCATCTTCTCTTTCAATGTAAAGCAGTACATATGTGAATTCATCATAATATCAATGAAATTTAGCTCCCCAACACCAGCAGTACTCTCAGCCCCACATAAGGACACTGCCACCACCATGTTTCACTGTAGGCACCATGCATTTTATTTTGTACTCATCACCTTTGTGAAGCCATCCAGTTTTGAAGCCATCAGTTCCAAAAACATTTATCTTGGTCTCATTACTCCATTGTGGGTCTTTGCAAATTCTGGAGTGGCTTTTTTGTGCATGGGCTTTAGGAGAGGCTTCCTTCGTGGACGAAACCCATGCATGCCATTCCTTATCAGTGTACGCCGCCGTATTGTGCCACTTGAAACACTCATCCTGGTCTGGCTTTCTACTCCTTTAGCTAACTGCAGTGAACTTTCATGTTGATTTTCTTCATCCCTTCTCACCAGAAGACTCTCCTGTTTAGGTGTTACCTTCTGCGGTCAGCTTGGTTGTCTCTGTGAGATGGTTGCAGTTCCATCTTTGTTACATTTTTTTTATCACTCTTGCTTGAGGTGTACTCATTTTTCAACATGGTCTTGAATTAATTTGTTAGGAAAATTACTTTTGTGAGTGCGCAAAATAACAAATCTTGTTTGCAATCAATGGCCCACGTTTGTGGGAGTATTTTATAGTATTGTATCCCATAGAAAATGTTGAATGGCAAAAAAACGAAAGTTTTTTTTTTAATGGGACGTGAATATGCAACATTATGATCACATTAGTAATAGACAGCACTAGTTCAGTACGGCTGTGTATTACACTATCCTCTAAGTGCTTGACTGACTGGTAGCCTACCAAGATCCATCTCCAGTAGTATCTGATAGGCTGTGTTATATAGCAAAACCGGAGGTCTTTGTCAGGCCTCCGGTTGCCATTGCAATCGATCTGCGGGAGTCCAGATGGGCTGACAGAGCACTTTGCCTCTGTCAAACTTCTCATGTGCTGCTGTCTCTACTGACTGAGGCATTTGAGGGGTTAAACTGCTATGATCATCGAGATCCTAGCAGTTACAGCAGGACTGTGTATATTAGTCGGGCTCCTGCAGCTGACCACGCCGCAGCAGAAGGTGTACCATGCGATCAGCATACTGGCTATATCCGTCATAGTAACATGTGCTCATGACAAATATTTATGTCATATAGAGTTAAGTGGTAATATCGGGTTTTTGTGGGTTTTTTTTAATTTTTTTTTCAATTTGTTAATTTTTTTTTACATTTCATGATCTATATTAAGAAACAAAATTAGAAATCTTGCAAATTTCATACTGGTCACTGGGACTTTTTTATATTCCTGTGCTTTCAGAAAGAATTTTCAGCCTGCTTATTATCATCAGAGGCAGGATTACAGTGACAGGTAACACCTCTATACACAGCTGATAACATAGAATCCACCAATCACAATAGGTGATTTTACAGCTTTCACTCCCTTCACAATGATTTTTCCCACACTCATTAGATGTGTAAGTACAAAAGATAGGGTCCAAATCAGTCTACTGCTGCTAAAGTAAAATAGCCCCAGTGGCCTGTGTGAAAAATATAAGATTTCTAATTTTTAAGTGTAACACTGATAGTGATGTGAGAAAAGAAAAAATAAGACTGATGAAAAAAAAAATTTTCACCCAAAAAGCTGATATACACAATAGGTCATTTTCTGATGGTGCATTCCGTTTAAATGGGTTGTTCACACCATTTTCAATTTTGCACACTGGTCACGTTTGTTGTAAAAATAAAAAAGTACATATTATATTTACCAATCATTGCCAGGCTAGCTGTTCTACTTAGTCAGTCAGCTCAGGGAAGCTGACCAGAGTGGATGTGTCTTGGAGCACAAGAGAGAGACATGCCAGAATATCTCTGAGAAGAGTCAGCACAGGTCGTGTGCAGAGAACCGCAAGTATCAGTGGTTGCTATAAACAATAGCTGTTTTGTTTGACCGAGCTGGGGCGAGCTCAGCCGTGTGTGAGTAGCCAGGGTCTGTTCTGTTTAGTTAATGCCTGGAGAAGGCTAGAGATATATGTTTATGAATTTGTTTTGGTGTTGTGGAAAGCAATAAAAACTGCATTTGTTTTGTCCAAAACTGCATTGCCTGTGTCAATGCTACCTAAGGCCTAAGAATCCCTACAGTACTTTGAAGAGGTAAAAATTAACTATCAGTTTTAAAGATTGCTCAAAAATCTCAGACTACCGATGGTAAAAAAAAAAAAAAAGAAGCTCTCATTAGAGAGTAAACTTGACTCAATATAGTACATTCAGTCCAAGTGCCCTCATCTTGAGATAACTGCTCCATCCTCTATACCTGCAGTTTTGTTTCTGTTCCTGAGCTAAACATAGGTAAGGATTTGATGACCACAAAATCAGACTACACAGGGTTGTTTGTGGTCTTTAACTCACTATTGAGACACGCACTGTAGTTCTGCATAGAAGCTGTAAACACACAATTACACAAGTCTATTTGCAAAGGAACTTCTCTTTTTAACAATAGATATTTTCTAGCAATATACAGTAAATAGTTTTGAAGTTGTACATACCCTTTAAAGGGGTTGTCCACTACATTTTATTACTTTAAAAATGGACCAAAGGCACTCCCAGTTTTTTTTAAAAAAACATACTCCCCTTCTGGACTCACACTCCTTCACAATACTTCTTCCAGTGTCTCCAACCAGTCACCTGATTTCCTCTTATGGCGGGGTTGTCAGGTGACCAATGTAGACAATCAAAGACTAGTGATTGGCTGCAGTGGTCATGTTTCATCTGGACTAGATGTATGAGCTGGGGGACTATTTCTTCTGGGTCAGACAGAAAGTGACCTACTGACTGGCTTTACTGGTCACCTGAACCCCCACCAAAAAAAGATAAGAGACCAACAGCAGTACGGAGGATTGGCACAGGTCCACTTAGGACCAATATGGGCACATTTTTACTGCAATTATGTACAGTGGATGACTCCTTTTAAGGTATTTTACCTTTTATATCATGGCAAGTGTCTCTTCTTTCAAGAACTCTGATGAAGGAAGACTAAAATTCCTTCTTTTGTTTTATTTGTTCCTACCTATTGTTTCAAGAGAAATGTCATCAAAAAGGCAATAGCAGATTTCTGTAAAAAGAAAAACACAATAGCCATGGCAAGGTACATGAGGCCATCACTTAAGCCGAAAGGCTGGATATGTTTTGGCTGAGTGGACTATTGTGTGCCGATCTGCAGTACCTTAGCAATATAAGGGCGCCATCAGTATTATCTGAACATGTTGCTATTTAGAATTTTGGCAACAGAATGTACTTGATTCATAAATTTGCTTTCCTATTTCTTGTTTCCAATTATTCTTTACCTGGCAGGAGGCAGCAATGGTTTATTTCAGGGCTTTCTGAGTAATTTAACAAAAGCCTGAAAATAGCTGCAAGTAGTACAATAGTACCGAGCATGGAGCGTAGCAGCAGTTGTCAAAAATAGCATCATACGTGAGCCTAGAAAAGGCTTTGTGCTTCAGGACAATACCTTTATTAAATGGACTTAAGCTGTATTTGTAGCTAATAATTTGGGGGAGTGCGGAGGTAGGAGGAATATTGTACTGCTGTATATAAATGACGTGTAGTGAAAATGAGGTAATAAATGGATTTTAGGGCTTGCCTTTATATTGGCAGTTCTGGTAGCTAATTTAAAAGGCTTTGATTTTTAATGCTGCAAATAAATAATAATTATAAATATATAAAGATATTTCAATAACTCAGCATCCAGTAGTGCTCTTTTGTCTGACCTAGATGGTGAAACTAATCTACAAAATGGACATGGATTTTCGTTGTGCACCACATCGTATTCTCAGTTATGGTGGCAGACCATGGATCTGCTATTTGATACGTGTTACCATACCTTCCAACCGTCCCGGATCCAGTGTGACGATACCAAATTTGGGGAGCAGTCCCGGTAGGTGGGGAGTATGTCGCGAATTCAGCTGTATCTGTGTCCTAGGGACAAAGATACAGTTGAATATAATGGTAAAGCAGGTAGCCATCGAATCCCTCCTTCACTGTTCAGTCTGTGTAGAGATTAAAAGGCCAGTCAGGACGTTTGGGTCAGCTTAAAAGGAACCTGTCACCAAGTTTGATCGATACGGCCACCACCTTTCAGCCCTGATTTACAGCATTCTATAATGCTGTATATAAGGCCCCGATCCGACCTGCAAGACAAGAAAAAGAGCTTTTATTATACTCACCTGGGGGGCAGTCCGGTCCGAGGGGTGTCGCTTGTCTTTGTCCGGCGCCTCTCTTCTCCTTTCAATGCCGTCCTCCTTCTTTCTTCATGTGGATGACGCGTCCCTATGTCATCCACACAGTCTCCCCGGCATCGCGCTCCTGTGCAGGCGTAGTTTTCTGCCCTGACAAGGGCAGAGCACAGTACTGCAGTGCACAGGCGCTGCGAAAGGTCAAAGAGCCTCGGCTCAAGAGCACTGAAGTACTTCAGGGCAGAGAAGTACGCCTGCACAGGAGCACGATACTAGTGAGACTGTGTGGATGACGTACCACACGAAGTAAGAAGGAGGACGGCATCGAAAGAAGGGAGGCACCGAACCAAGACGAGAGACACCCCTTGGATCGGACCATCCCCCAGGTGAGCAGAATAAAAGCTCTTTTGCTTGTCCTGCAGGTTGGATTAGGGGCTTATATACAGCATTATAGAATTCTGTAAATCAGGGCTGAAAGCTGGTGGCCGTATCTCATATCGGTCAAACCTGGTGACAGGTTTGCTTTAAATTTTCATGTCACATGACTAGGCAGTGGAGATGAGTAACAGGAAACAGGCAAAGTAAGTGTGCACAGCAGAGCTGAGTATGTGGGTTTGTGCTTTGAGGTATCAGAGTTGTATGTGTATTCTGATGTACCATAGCTGTATGTGTTGATGCAACAGAGCAAGTTGGGTTGATGTAGCAGAGCTCTGTGTTTATTGATGTACCAGAGGTGAGTGTGTGTGAGGCATTATAAAGTGCGAAGGCTCTGTGGAGAGTTTGTGGGTGCCTAATACTGTGTGTGGATGTGTTATGTATGGTTGTCCTGAGGAAGGAGTCGGTGGACTCTGAAACGCGTAGACAATAAACCTACATTTTTATACATACTAATGGTTTGTCGTGACTCCAGAGAGCGCAGAAACAACTTCCTTTCCCAGCACCTATCTAGGATGCTTTGGGGATATCATAATTTGAGTGAGGGAATGTAGTAATGTAGTATGGTGGGCATCATACTGTGTGTGGGGGAATGTACTGGGGAAGGCATCAAACTGTGTGTGGGGGGAATGAACTGTAAGGGCATCATTCCATATAGGGGTTCTATGGGGGCTATGAAATGGGTAATATACTGTGTCAGAACACTAATGGGCTTCGCTAAGAGCAATATTTCTGTGTGGGCACATATAAAGGACCGGGTATGATTAGGCTCCTGGCTTAACGTGAAATAAAAATTGTCACAGTATATGTCCCTCTTGTTAATCCTTCACAATTGGGTGGTATTTGTGTACCTCAGAGGATACATGCCACAACCTAAGTGTACTCCCAACATTCTTATGTTATTCTTCCACTGTCACGGCACTAGCTCTTGTGTGAGATTGTTATGTCACGCGATCCCTGCGGCCAATCAGCAGCTGCTTAACTCTCTCCGCCTTCGGATGAATCACATACATCCGGAGGAAGTGATAGAGCTGCAGCTCTCGCTTTCCACCAATCCAGAGAATGAGGCCCTGCAGAGCTACATCTAACTTGCCTACTTACCCCCTAGGAGCTCCACCAATCCAGAGAATGAGGCTCTGCAGAGCTACGTCTAGCTTGCCTACTTACCCCCTAGGAGCTCCACCAATCCAGAGAATGAGGCTCTAGAGAGCTACGTCTAGCTTGCCTACTTACCCCTTAGGAGCTCCACCAATCCAGAGAATGAGGCTCTGCAGAGCTACAGTACAGACCAAAAGTTTGGACACAGCTTCTCATTTAAAGATTTTTCTGTATTTTCATGACTTTGAAAATTGTACATTCACAATGAAGGCATCAAATCTATGAATTAACACATGAGGAATTATATACTTAACAAAAAAGTGTGAAACAACTGAAAATATGTCTTATATTCTAGGTTCTTCAAAGTAGCCACTTTTTGCTTTGATGACTGCTTTGCACATTCTTGGCATTCTCTTGATGAGCTTCAAGAGGTAGTCCCCGGAAATGGTTTTCACTTCACAGGTGTGACTTGTCAGGTTTAATAAGTGGGATTTTTTGCCTTATAAATGGGGTTGGGACCATCAGTTGTGTTGTGCAGAAGTCTGATGGATACACAGCTGATAGTCCTACTGAATAGACTGTTAGAATTTGTATTATGGCAAGAAAAAAGCAGCTAAGTTAAGAAAAACGAGTGGCCATCATTACTTTAGGAAATGAAGGTCAGTCTGTCCGAAAAATTGGGAAAACTTTGAAAGTGTCCCCAAGTGCAGTTGCAAAAACCATCAAGCGCTACAAAGAAACTGGCTCACATGAGGACCGCCCCAGGAAAGGAAGACCAAGAGTCACCTCTGCTTCTGAGGATAAGTTTATCCGAGTCACCAGCCTCAGAAATCGCAGGTTAACAGCAGCTCAGATTAGAGACCAGGTCAATGCCACACAGAGTTCTAGCAGCAGACACATCTCTTCAACAACTGTTAAGAGGAGACTTTGTGCAGCAGGCCTTCATGGTAAAATAGCTGCTAGGAAACCACTGCTAAGGACAGGCAACAAGCCGCAGAGTCTTGTTTGGGCTAAAGAACACAAGGAATGGACATTAGACCAGTGGAAATCTGTGCTTTGGTCTGATGAGTCCAAATTTGAGATCTTTGGTTCCAAACACCGTTTCTTTGTGCGGCACACAAAAGGTGAACAGATGGACTCTACATGCCTGGTTCCCACCGTGAAGCATGGAGGAGGAGGTATGATGATGTGGGGGTGCTTTGATGGTGACAATGTTGAGGATTTATTCAAAATTGAAGGCATACTGAACCAGCATGGCTACCACAGCATCTTGCAGCGGCATACTATTCCATCCGGTTTGCGTTTAGTTGGACCATCATTTATTTTTCAACAGGACAATGACACCAAACACACCTCCAGGCTGTGTAAGGGCTATTTGACCAAGAGGGAGAGTGATGGGGTGCTACGCCAGATGACCGGGCCTCCACAGTCACCAGACCTGAACCCAATCGAGATGGTTTGGGGTGAGCTGGACCGCAGAGTGAAGGCAAAAGGGCCAACAAGTGCTAAGCATCTCAAGGAACTCCTTCAAGATTGTTGGAAGACCATTTCCGGTGATTACCTCTTGAAGCTCATCAAGAGAATGCCAAGAGTGTGCAAAGCAGTCATCAAAGCAAAAGGTGGCTACTTTGAAGAATCTAGAATATAAGACGTATTTTCAATTGTTTCACACTTTTTTGTTAAGTATATAATTCCACATCTGTTAATTCATAGTTTTGATGCCTTCAGTGTGAATGTACAATTTTCATAGTCATAAAAATACAGAAAAATCTTTAAATGAGAAGGTGTGTCCAAACTTTTGGTCTGTACTGTACTTCTAGCTTGCCTACTTACCCCCTAGGTGCTCCACCAATCCAGAGAATGAGGCTCTGCAGAGCTACGTCTAGCTTGCCTGCTTACCCCCTAGGAGCTCCACCAATCCAGAGAATGAGGCTCTGCAGAGCTACATCTAACTTGCCTACTTACCCCCTAGGTGCTCCACCAATCCAGAGAATGAGGCTCTGCAGAGCTACGTCTAGCTTGCCTGCTTACCCCCTAGGAGCTCCACCAATCCAGAGAATGAGGCTCTAGAGAGCTACGTCTAGCTTGCCTACTTTCTCCCTAGGAGCTCAACCAATCCAGAGAAAGAGGCTCTGCAGAGCTACGTATAGCTTGCCTACTTACCCCCTAGGAGCTCCACCAATCCAGAGAATGAGGCTCTGCAGAGCTACGTCTAGCTTGCCTACTTACCCCCTAGGAGCTCCACCAATCCAGAGAATGAGGCTCTGCAGAGCTACGTCTAGCTTGCCTGCTTACCCCCTAGGTGCTCCACCAATCCAGAGAATGAGGCCCTGCAGAGCTACGTCTAGCTTGCCTGCTTACCCCCTAGGAGCTCCACCAATCCAGAGAATGAGGCTCTAGAGAGCTACGTCTAGCTTGCCTACTTACCCCCTAGGAGCTCCACCAATCCAGAGAATGAGGCTCTGCAGAGCTACGTCTAGCTTGCCTACTTACCCCCTAGGAGCTCCACCAATCCAGAGAATGAGGCTCTAGAGAGCTACGTCTAGCTTGCCTACTTACCCCTTAGGAGCTCCACCAATCCAGAGAATGAGGCCCTGCAGAGCTACGTCTAGCTTGCCTACTTACCCCCTAGGAGCTCCACCAATCCAGTCAATGAGGCTCTAGAGAGCTACGTCTAGCTTGCCTACTTACCCCCTAGGAGCTCCACCAATCCAGAGAATGAGGCTCTGCAGAGCTACGTCTAGCTTCCCTACTTACCCCCCAGGAGCTCCACCAATCCAGAGAATGAGGCTCTGCAGAGCTACGTCTAGCTTGCCTGCTTACCCCCTAGGTGCTCCACCAATCCAGAGAATGAGGCTCTGCAAAGCTACGTCTAGCTTGCCTGCTTACCCCCTAGGTGCTCCACCAATCCAGAGAATGAGGCTCTGCAGAGCTATGTCTAGCTAGCCTGCTTACCCCCTAGGAGCTTCACCAATCCAGAGAATGAGGCTCTAGAGAGCTACGTCTAGCTTCCCTACTTACCCCCTAGGAGCTCCACCAATCCAGAGAATGAGGCTCTAGAGAGCTACGTCTAGCTTGCCTACTTACCCCCTAGGAGCTCCACCAATCCAGAGAATGAGGCTCTGCAGAGCTACGTCTAGCTTGCCTACTTACCCCCTAGGAGCTCCACCAATTCAGAGAATGAGGCTCTAGAGAGCTACGTCTAGCTTGCATACTTACCCCCTAGGAGCTCCACCAATCCAGAGAATGAGGCTCTAGAGAGCTACGTCTAGCTTGCCTACTTACCCCCTAGGAGCTCCACCAATCCAGAGAATGAGGCTCTGCAGAGCTACGTCTAGCTTGCCTACTTACCCCCTAGGAGCTCCACCAATCCAGAGAATGAGGCTCTAGAGAGCTACGTCTAGCTTGCCTACTTACCCCCTAGGAGCTCCACCAATCCAGAGAATGAGGCTCTGCAGAGCTACGTCTAGCTTGCCTACTTACCCCCTAGGAGCTCCACCAATTCAGAGAATGAGGCTCTAGAGAGCTACGTCTAGCTTGCATACTTACCCCCTAGGAGCTCCACCAATCCAGAGAATGAGGCCCTGCAGAGCTACGTCTAGCTTGCCTACTTACCCCCTAGGAGCTCCACCAATCCAGAGAATGAGGCTCTGCAGAGCTACGTCTAGCTTCCCTACTTACCCCCTAGGAGCTCCACCAATCCAGAGAATGAGGCCCTGCAGAGCTACGTCTAGCTTGCCTACTTACCCCCTAGGAGCTCAACCAATCCAGAGAATGAGGCTCTGCAGAGCTACGTCTAGCTTGCCTACTTACCCCCTAGGAGCTCCACCAATCCAGAGAATGAGGCCCTGCAGAGCTACGTCTAGCTTGCCTACTTACCCCCTAGGAGCTCCACCAATCCAGAGAATGAGGCTCTGCAGAGCTACGTCTAGCTTCCCTACTTACCCCCTAGGAGCTCCACCAATCCAGAGAATGAGGCCCTGCAGAGCTACGTCTAGCTTCCCTACTTACCCCCTAGGAGCTCCACCAATCCAGAGAATGAGGCCCTGCAGAGCTACGTCTAGCTTGCCTACTTACCCCCTAGGTGCTCCACCAATCCAGAGAATGAGGCTCTGCAGAGCTACGTCTAGCTTGCCTGCTTACCCCCTAGGAGCTCCACCAATCCAGAGAATGAGGCTCTGCAGAGCTACGTCTAGCTTCCCTACTTACCCCCTAGGAGCTCCAACAATCCAGAGAATGAGGCTCTGCAGAGCTATGTCTAGCTTGCCTACTTACCCCCTAGGAGCTCCACCAATCCAGAGAATGAGGCTCTGCAGAGCTACGTCTAGCTTGCCTACTTACCCCCTAGGAGCTCCACCAATCCAGACAATGAGGCTCTAGAGAGCTACATCTAGCTTGCCTACTTACCCCCTAGGAGCTCCACCAATCCAGAGAATGAGGCTCTGCAGAGCTACGTCTAGCTTCCCTACTTACCCCCCAGGAGCTCCACCAATCCAGAGAATGAGGCTCTAGAGAGCTACGTTTAGCTTCCCTACTTACCCCCTAGGAGCTCAACCAATCCAGAGAATGAGGCTCTGCAGAGCTACGTCTAGCTTGCCTACTTACCCCCTAGGAGCTCCACCAATCCAGAGAATGAGGCTCTGCAGAGCTACGTCTAGCTTGCCTGCTTACCCCCTAGGTGCTCCACCAATCCAGAGAATGAGGCTCTGCAGAGCTACGTCTAGCTTGCCTGCTTACCCCCTAGGTGCTCCACCAATCCAGAGAATGAGGCTCTGCAGAGCTATGTCTAGCATGCCTGCTTACCCTCTAGGAGCTCCACCAATCCAGAGAATGAGGCTCTAGAGAGCTACGTCTAGCTTCCCTACTTACCCCCTAGGAGCTCCACCAATCCAGAGAATGAGGATCTAGAGAGCTATGTCTAGCTTGCCTACTTACCCCCTAGGAGCTCCACCAATCCAGAGAATGAGGCTCTAGAGAGCTACGTCTAGCTTGCCTACTTACCCCCTAGGAGCTCCACCAATCCAGAGAATGAGGCTCTAGAGAGCTATGTCTAGCTTGCCTACTTACCCCCTAGGAGCTCCACCAATCCAGAGAATGAGGCCCTGCAGAGCTACGTCTAGCTTGCCTACTTACCCCCTAGGAGCTCCACCAATCCAGAGAATGAGGCTCTGCAGAGCTACGTCTAGCTTCCCTACTTACCCCCTAGGAGCTCCACCAATCCAGAGAATGAGGCCCTGCAGAGCTACGTCTAGCTTGCCTACTTACCCCCTAGGAGCTCAACCAATCCAGAGAATGAGGCTCTGCAGAGCTACGCCTAGCTTGCCTACTTACCCCCTAGGAGGTCCACCAATCCAGAGAATGAGGCCCTGCAGAGCTACGTCTAGCTTGCCTACTTACCCCCTAGGAGCTCCACCAATCCAGAGAATGAGGCTCTGCAGAGCTACGTCTAGCTTCCCTACTTACCCCCTAGGAGCTCCACCAATCCAGAGAATGAGGCCCTGCAGAGCTACGTCTAGCTTGCCTACTTACCCCCTAGGAGCTCAACCAATCCAGAGAATGAGGCTCTGCAGAGCTATGTCTAGCTTGCCTACTTACCCCCTAGGAGCTCCACCAATCCAGAGAAAGAGGCCCTGCAGAGCTACGTCTAGCTTGCCTACTTACCCCCTAGGAGCTCCACCAATCCAGAGAATGAGGCTCTGCAGAGCTATGTCTAGCATGCCTGCTTACCCCCTAGGAGCTCCACCAATCCAGAGAATGAGGCTCTAGAGCAGGGGTCTCAAACTCGGCTGGGTATATGGGCCGCACATGGAAAAAATTTGAATTTGGGGGGCCGCATTCTTTGTTCAATGTGACATTTTTAGTGATACCATTTTTTTTTGTATACACCTTTTGAACATTTTTGCCGTGTTTATTTTTTTATGGCTTGGGTCGTTATGGATGTGGCGATAATAAACGTGCACTTTTTTGTGTTTACTTTAGTTTACATATAAAACAGCATTTTTAGTGCCCAATATTTTTTCATGCTTTATTTTATTTTTTATTTTTTTTACAATTTTATTTCCCCCAATTGGCCACATACAGTAATATTGTCTTACAATTAGCATCATATAGTAATAATGGAAAACATCTTGTAGTAATGTTCCCCATCCAAGTCCCCATCTTGTACTAATGTGCCCCATCCAGGTCCCCATCCTGTGGCAATGTTCCCCATCCAGGTCCCCATCTTGTGGCTATGTGCCCCATCCAGGTTCCCATCTTGAGGCTATGTGCCCCATCCAGGTCCCCATCTTGTGGCTATGTGCCCCATCCAGGTCCCCATGTTGTGGCTATGTGCCCCATCTTGTGGCTCTGTGCCCCATCCAGGTCCCCATCTTGTGGCTATGTGCCCCATCCAGGTCCATATCTTGAGGCTATGTGCCCCATCCAGGTCCACATCTTGAGGCTCTGTGCCCCATCCAGGTCCCCATCTTGTGGCTATGTGCCCCATCCAGGTCCCCATCCTGTGGCAATGTTCCCCATCCAGGTCCCCATCTTGTGGCTATGTGCCCCATCCAGGTTCCCATCTTGAGGCTATGTGCCCCATCCAGGTCCCCATCTTGTGGCTATGTGCCCCATCCAGGTCCCCATGTTGTGGCTATGTGCCCCATCTTGTGGCTCTGTGCCCCATCCAGGTCCCCATCTTGTGGCTATGTGCCCCATCCAGGTCCACATCTTGAGGCTATGTGCCCCATCCAGGTCCACATCTTGAGGCTCTGTGCCCCATCCAGGTCCCCATCTTGTGGCTATGTGCCCCATCCAGGTCCCCATCCTGTGGCAACGTTCCCCATCCTGGCGCCCATCTTGTACTAATGTGCCCCATCCAGGTCCCCATCCTGTGGCAATGTTCCCCATCCAGGTCCCCATCTTGTGGCTATGTGCCCCATCTAGGTCCTCATCTTGTGGCTATGTGCCCCATCCAGGTCCCCATCTTGTGGCTATGTGCCCCATCCAGGTCCCCATGTTGTGGCTCTGGTCCCCATCTTGTGGCTCTGTGCCCCATCCAGGTCCCCATCTTGTGGCTATGTGCCCCATCCAGGTCCACATCTTGAGGCTATGTGCCCCATCCAGGTCCACATCTTGAGGCTCTGTGCCCCATCCAGGTCCCCATCCTGTGGCTATGTGCCCCATCCAGGTCCCCATCCTGTGGCTATGTGCCCCATCCAGGTCCCCTCTTGTGGCTCTGTGCCCCATCCAGGTCCCCATCCTGTGGCTATGTGCCCCATCCAGGTCCCCATCTTGTGGCTATGTGCCCCATCCAGGTCCCCATCCTGTGGCTATGTGCCCCATCCAGGTCCCCTCTTGTGGCTCTGTGCCCCATCCAGGTCCCCATGTTGTGGCTCTGTGCCCCCTGTGCTGTTCTTCACACACATAAAATAGAAAAAAAAAAAGATGATTCTCACCTGTCCTCCGTTCCCTCGGCGGCCTTCCTGCAGATGTGGCCCGCAAGCACCACAGAGTCCGACCCCTTGACGATCCCGACCTGGTCCAGGAGGAGCCGCCGACAGCAGCGCTGCATTGCCGCACAGAGACTGTCTCCCAGCACAGCATTTTCAATGTCAGCCGCCGGCCAATCAGAGGCCAGCAGCTGACATCTGCATATGGCAATGACGTCATACTCGCTGCGCCGACACGCAGATATCAGCTGCTGGCCTCTGATTGGCCAGCGGCTGGCATTGGAAATGCAGTGCTGGGAAACAGTCTCTGTGTGGCAATTCAGCGCTGCTGTCGGCGGCTCCTCCTGGACCAGGTCGGGATCGTCAAGGGGTCTGTGCCTGCGGGCCGCATAAAGCAGCCTCAGGGACCGCATGCGGCCCGCGGCCCGCGTGTTTGAGACCCCTGCTCTAGAGAGCTACGTCTAGCTTCCCTACTTACCCCCTAGGAGCTCCACCAATCCAGAGAATGAGGATCTAGAGAGCTACGTCTAGCTTGCCTACTTACCCCCTAGGAGCTCCACCAATCCAGAGAATGAGGCTCTAGAGAGCTACGTCTAGCTTGCCTACTTACCCCCTAGGAGCTCCACCAATCCAGAGAATGAGGCTCTAGAGAGCTACGTCTAGCTTGCCTACTTACCCCCTAGGAGCTCCACCAATCCAGAGAATGAGGCCCTGCAGAGCTACGTCTAGCTTGCCTACTTACCCCCTAGGAGCTCCACCAATCCAGAGAATGAGGCTCTGCAGAGCTACGTCTAGCTTCCCTACTTACCCCCTAGGAGCTCCACCAATCCAGAGAATGAGGCCCTGCAGAGCTACGTCTAGCTTGCCTACTTCCCCCCTAGGAGCTCAACCAATCCAGAGAATGAGGCTCTGCAGAGCTACGTCTAGCTTGCCTACTTACCCCCTAGGAGCTCCACCAATCCAGAAAATGAGGCCCTGCAGAGCTACGTCTAGCTTGCCTACTTACCCCCTAGGAGCTCCACCAATCCAGAGAATGAGGCTCTGCAGAGCTACATCTAGCTTCCCTACTTACCCCCTAGGAGCTCCACCAATCCAGAGAATGAGGCCCTGCAGAGCTACGTCTAGCTTGCCTACTTACCCCCTAGGAGCTCAACCAATCCAGAGAATGAGGCTCTGCAGAGCTACGTCTAGCTTGCCTACTTACCCCCTAGGAGCTCCACCAATCCAGAGAATGAGGCCCTGCAGAGCTACGTCTAGCTTGCCTACTTACCCCCTAGGAGCTCCACCAATCCAGGGAATGAGGCCCTGCAGAGCTACGTCTAGCTTGCCTGCTTACTCCCTAGGAGCTCCACCAATCCAGAGAATGAGGCCCTGCAGAGCTACGTCTAGCTTGCCTACTTACCCCCTAGGAGCTCAACCAATCCAGAGAATGAGGCTCTGCAGAGCTACGTCTAGCTTGCCTACTTACCCCCTAGGAGCTCCACCAATCGAGGGAATGAGGCCCTGCAGAGCTACGTCTAGCTTCCCTACTTACCCCCTAGGAGCTCCACCAATCCAGAGAATGAGGCTCTAGAGAGCTACGTCTAGCTTGCCTGCTTACCCCCTAGGAGCTCCACCAATCCAGAGAATGAGGCCCTGCAGAGCTACGTCTGTAAAAAGCAGTGGTCAATCAAGTGCACTAGTGTTCAATTTCTTGTCTATGTAATCTCTAAACCACTATTCTTTTCACTGAATGCAGAGTTATTCTACCCAGTAGCACAAAATATATAGATGTACCGTATATGCATGTCAAAAGAATATATTTAAAAAAATATCAGTCATATATATCATGAATTCTTTTTTTTTTAAAGGCTGAGTCTAACATTGGTAACTGCTATAGAGGTTATATATATGCTGCAGATTGTTGTATGGTATAGCTGGTAACGAATACAGAATGTGATGCTGCACAATGTGGAGAATTCTCCCCACCTTCCTTTATACAATGTTCGTCTCATCTGTTCTCTTTCATCTGCCTCTCCGCTCTGAGTCGTGATAAAAAACTGATTGATTCCTCATGATTTCTAAGGTATAACCTGACGTGCCACACAGTGACCAATGTGATAGGTGTAACATAATGGGGCAGATGAGACAATGTGCTAATGCTCTGACTGAATAGCCTGAAGCATTACAGCACCGCACGAGCAACAGAAATAGCAACTGCTAAATGCTGGAATAAATCATCTGGGGTATTGACCATCCACACGTACAGCATCAGTATCAAAACTGTGTGAATGTGGCACTTAGTCTCATGGCTCCCTGTCTCTAGAAAAAGATACACAGATTTGGAAACAGCTTTGGAAACAATATATGTATGTATAACATAGCCAGAAAACTCTGCATATACTAAATATACATATGTATTGTTTATTGGTGTTTGCCAATATAATAGATTATAGCCTTGACATTTTCCATAGTGACCGTGACACATAAAACAGGCTTCATTGTGCACATGTAGCTAGGTATCAGTGTATTAAGAAGCTCTTGAATGTAAAGCATTGTTATAGCTGAACCCACTATATACCCATATAAACAGCATAGCAAAAGGAAGATAGCTCTGACTACATGATACCACTAAAGAACAAAAATATAATTGTCTCTTCCTAATTCCAATTCATAGGGTTGCTATTCCCCTTTGTGGAAAGTGTGGAGATGTCATTACAATCTCGGATTATAATTTATTAATATAATTACAGTGGATAAATCATTCAGCCAGATTTCTAAGGGATAGTACACTAAAAATGGAAGAGAGTTCTATATCAGTGGAGTACAATAATACATGACTAGTATAGATAAGTCAGCATTCAGGGAGATGGCTGTGTAGTTCTTAATTATGTTGAAAAAGAGCCAGATTTAACTTCACCATATCCTAAATGCATAATGGCTATCAATATGCTGGAGAATAAAGGGGCATTTACACTGCAAGATAATCGTGAACAAGGGTTGTTAAAAATGCTTGTTTCATGATAATCTTGCGAGGTAAACAGCCTGCTGATTACCTGATGAACGAGCAAAACCTTCATTCATTGGGTGAAATGATCTTTTGTGCAGCGTAAAGATCATCGTTCTTATTGGTGCATCATCCTGTGTAAACAAGACTTGCGCTGCCGAGAACCATGGCACCCTATGTACACTGAGCAATCTAGTATAGCGTACTGATTAAATTTATATCTTTTGTGAAGAAATCTGCTTTGTTGTTCTTCTTTAATCACCATCTTCTGCTAAGTGGATTTCGGTGCACAGGGGCCGGACTGTGCACTGGGTCTTCTCCTCCTGTCTGTAATTCCCCGGGCCCTCTGCTGCCTCTGGTCATTGAATAACAAGTCACTAGCAGTGACCTCCCTCCTCTGATTGAAATCTGCTCTTAAAGCATAGGAGTCAGGCAGAGGGTCCAAGGAATCACAGACAGGGAGGAGAAGACCCAGTGCACAGTCCGGCCCCTGTGCACCAAAATCTAATTAGCTGAAAATTTCAAATGATGATTAAAAAAGAACCACAAAGTGGATTTCTTCACCAAAGACATTAATTTAATCAGTATTGCAGCTCCATTATAGCCACGTACATTACAAATTCATGCTGACAGGTTCTCTTTAAGACAGTCCACTTTTACAGTGAAGCTGTCTGGTGATCAACTGCTATAGATCTAACTTGTGAAACCTTGGGTTAACAGCTGATATTGACAGGGGACGTTCTAGGTGTGTATATATTTCTATTGCTGTGGCTGCTACAAGGGACATATATTTGTACATGTTAGGTATTCAAATGAATGGTCAGCCATGTAGTAAATATCTAGATTGATTCTGCCATACTAAGATCCACTCTTTTATCTCTTTTCTGGGTATTAAAGAGTGTTCCCAAGCAGAGAACCTCTATATGCCACAATATGGCTTATGAAAAAGGGTTAATTTATTTAGAATACTCCTCTGAGACTTTATTAGACCATGGAGTTCTGCATAATAAAACACAAAAGGCAGAAGAAGTGCTTACCACATTAACCTGTGCATATGATGCAGGTAAAGGCAGTTTCAGTGCAAAATAAATATCTGTTCTGACTTCATATGGGATATGTTTTAAAAATGAAATGAATTTTAAAAAATCCCAAATCCGATCACAGGCATACCATGCAATACACCCTAACCCCAAAACTTAGTACCCCAAACTTATTTTGGTAAACATGGATGGACTAACGTATAAGTAACTATATAATAAATAAGTGACTACAGTTTGAAAACAAACCAAAAAAAACCCTTTTTCTGTCGCTACACTTTGCTTTGTCATTTAAGAGGTTGTCCACTACTATTACATTGATGACCTTGTCTTAGGATGGGTCATCAATGTCTGATCATCAGTGTCTGCCCCCCCCCCCCCCCCGATCAGCTGATATCGGAGTCGGCGCCAGCGGCCACCAGCAGGAAACACTCACTTCCCGAGCCGCTCCATGTACTTGTAGTGGCCTCAGTGGGGTTCTGCACATCTGCCTCCTATTGATTTGAATAGGAGGAGGATGTGTAGTATCAAGCCCCGGCCACTAGAAGTAGACGGAACAGCTCGGCAAGTGAATACTTACAGCCGATAAGCCCCGACACCAATACCAACTGATCGACGGGAGTGCCGGGTGTCGGACCCCAGCCGATCAGACATTGATGACGTATTCTAAGGATAGATCATCAGTGTAAAAGTAGTGGACAACCTCTTTAAGAATAAGAGCATTTAAGGTAAAGGTTAGATTACCTGTTCTAATATTTACAGATCAGAACTTCATAACATTCAAAGTGTAAGACAGGAAGTAAGAAGAATTATTCTCTGGAAATAATCCTCTATGAATCACAAGCATAACTGTTTATCTACATTCCCTATATAATCTTGGTTTATTCTAAACATATTTATTATTTATAAATACAATGTATGTATTAATGCATGCATTTAGTTCTGCCTTTGCAATATTGATTGGATTTGGGGTTCTTGATGAAAACAATAACATTACAATACAGCGCAGTTCTTAGACTCCATATTCTGGAGGATGACAAGTATAATGATAATCATCACGTCTTTTAATATACCGTATATTATTGCCTATTTAGTAAATGTAATGGATAATAATAAATCATAAAACATATTAACAGTATAATCTACATCATAAAGTAATTCGCTCTCTACTATAATATAGGCTGGTGATACAAGAAATAAAATGTTTTTACTAATGTTACTTTAATTTAATATTTGTCGAGTTGGTTTGATGAATAAAAAGGATTGTGCTTAGGGAAGCATTAGGGTATTGTCAGGGTCATCAACGTTTCTCAACTTTTTATGTAGATTTTACATATATGGTGTTTATTGGAGAGCACATACCATAAAACCATTCTGTCAGTTTTGACCCAGCAATACTGCCTGCTGAGTTAGATAGCAGCCCTGGAAAAGTGTGTTAATCATACCTTTGTGCAGGCTTTTAGTAGTAGCAGTACTAAGAGAGTAATGTTTAAATGCGACATACAGCGCTTCTCCAAGTGCTCTCTGGGCATTCCCTAATGCTCAAGTACCCTTGGCTTTCTCCAGTAAGCGCTCCACACTCCTTCCCAAGTGCTCTTGAGTGATGATTATAGCATCAGCCAAGGAACTGGCTATATGCATAGTTTCCAAACTGCTGACAGACCCCCTCAAATTTTACTAAGGAAGAAATCACATTAGCAACAACTAGTACAGAAAGATTAGTGAATATTAGGAAGTGGTTTCACCCCATTCTTGGCCTTATCAGACTTAAGGAATAAAACCATCCACTCAGAAATCTGGGTAAAACCATGGAAAGCCCGGTAAACCATTTTAAATATGTATATTATTATTATTTATTATTATAGCACCATTTATTCCATGGTGCTTTACATGTGAAAAAGGAAAACCTGCAAAAGACAAAAGACAAAAATATATCTCATACCCTACCATCATTATATATAAATGTAAAGCAAAGTGTGAACATGCTCCTAATTCTTGCATGTCTACCATCTTAGACCTCAGTTCACATTGCTTGGTTTTTTATCTTGTTTGCATTCTGTGCAATTTAAGGGTGTGGCATTCCCTTTTGTTGAGCTGACTGGTATATATGTAGCTTACCACGGGCCTGGGTGGTCTGGAGTTGGGACCCGGTCCTATTTGTCTACCCTTTTATATGCATTGCTTCAACTTTGATATACAGTAAGGTTTTTAATATAGACAGTATAGGTACCGTCCCAATTTAGGGTCACCTTGCCGCTGGTGGGACGGCTTGTATACTTTTTTTGATCAAAAATAGTTCACTAAGTACCCTATATTTATTATGCAACTTTGCTTTACATTTATATATAATGATGGTAGGGTATGAGATATATTTTTGTCTTTTGTCTTTTGCAGGTTTTGCTTCTTTTTGCTAGTGTGAACATGCTCCTAATTCTTGCATGTCTACCATCTTAGACCTCAGTTCACATTGCTTGGTTTTTTATCTTGTTTGCATTCTGTGCAATTTAAGGGTGTGGCATCCCCTTTGTTGAGCTGACTGGTATATATGTAGCTTACCACGGGCCTGGGTGGTCTGGAGTTGGGACCCGGTCCTATTTGTCTACCCTTTTATATGCATTGCTTCAACTTTGATATACAGTAAGGTTTTTAATATAGGCAGTATAGGTACCGTCCCAATTTAGGGTCACCTTGCCGCTGGTGGGACGGCTTGTATACTTTTTTTGATCAAAAATAGTTCACTAAGTACCCTATATTTATTATGCAACTTTGCTTTACATTTATATATAATGATGGTAGGGTATGAGATATATTTTTGTCTTTTGCAGGTTTTGCTTCTTTTTGCTAGTGTGAACATGCTCCTAATTCTTGCATGTCTACCATCTTAGACCTCAGTTCACATTGCTTGGTTTTTTATCTTGTTTGCATTCTGTGCAATTTAAGGGTGTGGCATTCCCTTTTGTTGAGCTGACTGGTATATATGTAGCTTACCACGGGCCTGGGTGGTCTGGAGTTGGGACCCGGTCCTATTTGTCTACCCTTTTATATGCATTGCTTCAACTTTGATATACAGTAAGGTTTTTAATATAGGCAGTATAGGTACCGTCCCAATTTAGGGTCACCTTGCCGCTGGTGGGACGGCTTGTATACTTTTTTTGATCAAAAATAGTTCACTAAGTACCCTATATTTATTATGCAACTTTGCTTTACATTTATATATAATGATGGTAGGGTATGAGATATATTTTTGTCTTTTGCAGGTTTTGCTTCTTTTTGCTAGTGTGAACATGCTCCTAATTCTTGCATGTCTACCATCTTAGACCTCAGTTCACATTGCTTGGTTTTTTATCTTGTTTGCATTCTGTGCAATTTAAGGGTGTGGCATTCCCTTTTGTTGAGCTGACTGGTATATATGTAGCTTACCACGGGCCTGGGTGGTCTGGAGTTGGGACCCGGTCCTATTTGTCTACCCTTTTATATGCATTGCTTCAACTTTGATATACAGTAAGGTTTTTAATATAGGCAGTATAGGTACCGTCCCAATTTAGGGTCACCCTGCCGCTGGTGGGACGGCTTGTATACTTTTTTTGATCAAAAATAGTTCACTAAGTACCCTATATTTATTATGCAACTTTGCTTTACATTTATATATAATGATGGTAGGGTATGAGATATATTTTTGTCTTTTGCAGGTTTTGCTTCTTTTTGCTAGTGTGAACATGCTCCTAATTCTTGCATGTCTACCATCGTAGACCTCAATTCACATTGCTTGGATGTGAAAAAGGAGTATACATAGAGAATACACTTACAATAATCTTGAACAAAACAAGTCAACGACTGGTACAGGAGGAGCGAGGACCCTGCCCACGAGGTCTCACAATCTACAAGGGATGGGTGAGGATACAGTAGGTAAGGGTAGAGCTGGTCGTGCAATGGTATGGTAGAGCGGTGGTTACTGCAGGTTGTAGGCTTGTCGGAAGAGGTGGGTCTTCAGGTTTCTTTTGAAGGTTTCCACGGTAGGCGAGAGTCTGATATGTTGGGGTAGAGAGTTCCAGAGTATAGGGGGGATGCACGGGAGAAATCTTGTATGCGATTGTGGGAAGAGCAGATAAGAGGGGAGTTGAGAAGGAGATCTTGTGAGGATCGGAGGTTGTGCGCAAGTAAGTTCTGGGAGACTAGGTCACACATGTATGGAGGAGACAGGTTGTGGATGGCTTTGTATGCCAGGATTAGGGTCTTGAACTGGAGTCTTGGGTAATGGGGAGCCAGTGAAGGGATTGACAGAGGGGAGAGGTCGGGGAATAGCGTAGGGACAGATGGATTAGTTGGGCTACAGAGTTTAGGATAGATTGGAGAAGTGAGAGAGTGTTAGAAGGGAGGCCACAAAGCAGGAGGTTGCAGTAGTCGAGGCAGGAGGTGATGAGGGCATGCACTAGTGTTTTTGCAGAGTCTTTGCTGAGGAATGTGCAGATTCAGGAGATATTTCTGAGTTGGAGTCGGCAGAAAGTGGAGAGAGCTTTGATATGAGGTTTGAAGGAGAGATCAGAGTCAAGGGTTACTCCGAGGCAACGAGCTTGTGTTACTGGGGAGAGTGGGCAGTCATTAACTTTGATGGATAGGTCAGATGGGGGAAAGATGATGAATTTGGTTTTATCCATGTTAAGTTTTAGAAATCTGGCAGAGAAGAAGGATGAAATAGCAGACAGACATTGTGGGATTCCGGTTAGTAAGGAGTTGATATCGTGTCCAGAGAGGTAGATCTGTGTGTCATCAGCATAGAGGTGATACTGAAAGCTGTGAGAGTCTATGAGCTGTCCCAGGCCAAAGGTGTAGATGGAGAAGAGCAGGGGCCCTAGAACTGAAACTTGGGGGACACCGACAGATAGGGGGCGAGATGAGGAGGTGGTGTTTGAGTGGGAGACTCTGAATGTCTGGTCTGTTAGGTATGAAGAGATCCAAGATAGGGCCAAGTCTGTGATGCCGAGAGATGAGAGAGTCTGTAGTAAGAGGAAATGGTCCACTGTGTCGAAGGCAGATGACAGGTCCAGGAGGAGGACAGAGTAGTGGCGCTTGGATTTAGTGGTTTGTAGGTCATTGGTGACTTTAGTCATGACTGTTTCAGTGGAGTGGTGAGGTCGGAAGCCTGATTGTAAGCAGTTGAAGAGGGAGCAGGAGGAGAGGTGAGAGGACAGTTCTAGGTGGATGTGTTCCAGTAGTTTTGAGGCATAGGGGAGAAGTGATATGGGGCGATAGCTAGACAAAGAGGATGGGTCAAGGGAGGGCTTTTTGAGGATGGGTGTGATCGAGGCATGTTTGAAACATGAGGGGAAGATACCAGTTCTTAGTGACAGGTTGAAGAGGTGGGTTGGGGTTGGGATGAAGACTGTGGTAAGGTTAGGGATGAGGTGGGACAGGATTGAGCCGAGTTCACAGGTAGTGAGGTATGATTTGGAGAGTAAAGAGGAAACTTGATCTTCTGTAATGGTGGAGAAGCTGGTTTTGGAGGAGGAAGGTTTGGTAGATATGAGGAGGGGCTGTGGCGACTTAAGGTATAAGCTTTGTCTGATGTTGTCAATCTTCTGCTTGAAGAATGAGGCAAAGTATATTTTGGAATGTCATATAAATCTGTTGGCTCATATATTTAACCCAGGGGCTCATAGACCCAAAATGTTTATGCCAGAAGACAGTAGTAAAATACTTTGAAAAGTGAAGTTTTGTGACTTTTCATGCCAGTCCCAGGCAGGTCCGCCGAAGTGGGCAGGGCATCGACAGGACGGGGCACAGCATCATCCACCCATCTAATGTATGATCAGATGTTGCGTACCTTACACCAGAAATTTGACTCCAGTCCGCGAATGGAGGAAGATTTCTGGCGAGGCACACGTCACTAGCGTCCGATTAATTAAGTGGTGCACCCCTCTTAATGAATCAGGTGCTTCGTACTCCACCATGCCCCTTCCTTGAGACTGGCTTGTGTAGCGTCGGCGTCCCTGCCTCCTGCTAGGCAGGGATGCCGTTCCCCTCACCTCTCCGGCTTCCTCCCGCTCTGCTGTCAGCGCGCGCTGCTTCCCGGCCTCTGTGCTTAGGGCTCGCGCTAAGGATTGGCCGTCCTAAGGAGTCCCCGGCCAATGGCCGGACGATCTCACCATATATAAGGCACCTCCTCCAAAATGGAGGTGCCCGAGCAATGTTGTTGCAAAGCCTTTCAACTCTGCTTCAGCCCTCAGGTCCCGTTACCAGATACCTGCCAGTTACCTGCCGGAACTCTGCTTGCATTCCTGCGGTCCGACAGTCTGCCTTCCAACACCTGTCAGTCTGTCTATGGATCCGCCCGCCCGCTCACCTGGGAGCGCTCACCTGCTACCTGCCTGCTAGCCTACCTGGAGGCTCTGCCGTCACTTGCCGTGACCACCTGCCTGTCCAGAGACTCTTGCCCGCTCACCTGCTACCTGCCTGCTAGCCTACCTAGAGGCTCTGCCGTCACTTGCCGTGACCACCTGCCTATCCAGAGACTCTTGCCCGCTCACCTGGGAGCGCTCACCTGCTACCTGCCTGCTAGCCTACCTGGAGGCTCTGCCGTCACTTGCCGTGACCACCTGCCTGTCCAGAGACTGTTGCCTGCTCACCTGGGAGCGCTCACCTGCTACCTGCCTGCTAGCCTATCTGGAGGCTCTGCCGTCACTTGCCGTGACCACCTGCCTGTCCAGAGACTCTTGCCCGCTCACCTGGGAGCGCTCACCTGCTACCTGCCTGCTAGCCTATCTAGAGACTCTTTCCCTGCTGTCACTTGCCGTGACCACCTGCCTGTCTAGAGACTCTTTCCCTGCTGTCACTTGCCGTGACCACCTGCCTGTCTAGAGACTCTTACCCTGCTGTCACTTGCCGTGACCACCCGCCTGTCAAGAGACTGTCCCCGTCACTTGACGTGACCTCCTGCCCTTCTACCCAGAGACTGTCCCTGTCACTTGCCGTGACTACCTGCCCGCCTTCCCTGGGAGCCACCCGCTTCCTTACAAGGACTGCCCCTTTGTATAGTTGCTCAGAGGTTCCACCTCCCAGACCCGTTACAGTTTGCTCGGGCCATGGAACCCGGTGGCACCCAAGCCCCCTCGCTCTCTGACCTATACCATGATGTCTCCCGTCAGAGATCTCAGCAGGAGTCCATCCTGAACCACCTGCGGAATGTCAGCTCCCGCCTGGACACTCTGACTGCTCCACCAGCAACCACCGCTAGTGTCACGACTCGCAACCCAGCAGCGCCGCTGCCCACCAATACCATGGCATCCTGCCCCGGACCCCGGCTTTCTGCACCTCCTCGCTTCGGAGGCGACCCCGCTCAAGCTCGGGGCTTCATAAACCAGTGCACCCTGCACTTTGAACTCTTGGCCCACCAGTTTATCTCCGACCGGGCCAAAGTGGCATTCATCATGTCCCATCTCACTGGGGAGGCACTGGCATGGCTTAACCCCCTGTGGGAGAGAGGGGACCCCCTGGTGTCCAACCTATCGTCTTTCCTCACTGCTTTCCGAAGAGTCTTCGATGAACCGGGACGAAAGACCTCATCTGCCTCCTCTTTGCTACGTCTCTGCCAAGGGAGTCTCACCGTGGGCCAATATGCCATACGGTTCCGCACCCTCGCTTCTGAGCTTGCCTGGGATAATGAGGCCCTGGTGTCCGTCTTCTGGGAGGGTCTTTTCGGTCGGATTAAAGATGAGCTCGCCGGTCGGGACATTCCTACCACCCTGGATGACCTGGTGTCGCTGGCTACCCGGATTGACATCCGGTTTCAAGAACGTACCAAAGAGACCATCCGTGAGAGAAGGTTTCCCCGCCTAGCTCCTACTTTCCAGAAACCTGTCTCCTCTTCTGTCACTCCCCGGGCGCACTCACTCGAGTCCATGCAGATCGACCAGACCAAGATGGTCAAATCTCGCCAAGAGTCACGCCGAGCCGAGGGGAGCTGCTTCTATTGTGGCAGTAAGGAGCTCCTGATTCGTTCCTGCCCGGAGAGGCCGGGAAACTCCAGTGTCTAGGACCGCTCGGAGAGGTCGCCCTAGACAAAAATAAGTCCTCTCCAACCCTGACTTTGTCTGTATCTATCTCCTGGGGAGAGAACCGTCTCTTTGAACTCGCCCACCTGGACTCTGGATCCGCTGGAAACCTCATCTCCCAGTCCCTGGTTGAGAAATACCATATTCCCACCAAGTCTCTGGCTGAACCTTTGTCAGTCGCCTCCGTGGATGGAAGACTCCTTCCGGTGACCATCCTGCTCATCACGGAACCCATAACCCTGCAGGTGGGAATGCTGCACTCTGAGGTAATCTCCTTCCATGTGTTGTCCGGACTCTCCCACTCCCTATTGCTAGGTCTACCTTGGCTCCAGACACATGAACCCGTGTTGAACTGGCATTCCGGTGAAGTACTCCGGTGGGGGCCGGCCTGCCATAAGACCTGCCTGGTTCCTGTTCGTCCGGTTCGTCCTCCACCTGCCCCAGCTAATTTACCCGGTCTTCCGGCTCCTTACTGGCCCTATGCTGACGTCTTCGGTAAAAAGGAAGCAGAGACATTGCCACCTCATAGGCCATATGATTGCCCGATCGACCTGGTACCCGGCGCCACTCCACCCCGTGGGCGTATTTATCCGTTGTCTGCGGCTGAAACCCGGGCCATGTCTGAGTACATAGAGGAGAATCTGGCCAGGGGATTCATCCGGAAGTCCACTTCCCCGGCTGGAGCCGGATTCTTCTTTGTCAAAAAAAAAGATGGCTCACTTTGCCCCTGTATTGACTATAGAGGACTCAATCAGATCACGGTTAAAAATAAATACCCCCTTCCGCTCATCTCTGAGTTATTTGATCGCCTTAAAGGCGCCAGGATCTTTTCCAAGCTGGATCTACGTGGAGCGTATAACCTGGTCCGTATCCGTCAGGGAGACGAGTGGACAACGGCATTTAATACCCGGGACAGACACTATGAGTACCGTGTGATGCCCTTCGGTCTCTGCAATGCTCCCGCCATCTTCCAAGAACTGGTCAACGACATCTTCCGTGACCTTCTTTACTCCTGCGTGGTGGTATACCTGGACGACATCTTGGTCTTCTCTCCGGATCTTCCCACACACCGGAGGGATGTTCGTCAGGTCCTGCTTAGGCTCAGGCAGAACCACCTCTATGCTAAATACGAGAAGTGCCTTTTTGTGCAGACCTCTCTTCCTTTCCTGGGCTATGTTATCTCCCAGACAGGCTTGCGAATGGATCCCGAGAAGCTCTCTGCTGTCCTAAAGTGGCCCCGTCCGGAGGGCTTGAAGGCGATACAGCAATTCTTGGGCTTCGCTAATTACTATCGTCTCTTCATTCCTCACTTCTCTTCACGGACTGCGCCCATGTCTGCGCTCACCCGTAAGGGAGCAAATCCCAAGGTATGGCCACCCGAAGCTGAGGAGGCCTTCCTTTCCCTGAAGCAAGCCTTCTCCTCTGCCCCTGTGCTGCACCGTCCGGACTGCAACAAACAGTTCTACCTGGAGGTTGATGCTTCCTCCTCTGGAGCCGGAGCGGTGCTCACCCAAAAGTCTTCATCCGGGAGAATGGTAACCTGCGGCTTTTTCTCTAAAATCTTCTCCTCCTCTGAGCGCAATTACTCCATAGGAGACCGAGAACTGTTAGCCGTTAAATTGGCGCTGGAGGAGTGGCGTTACCTGCTTGAAGGGGCTCTATACCCGGTGATCATCTACACGGATCACAAGAACCTGGCATATCTCCAAAATGCCCAGAGACTTAATCCACGTCAGGCCCGGTGGTCTTTGGTTTTTGCCCGCTTCGATTTCATCCTTCATTTCCGCCCGGCGGACAAAAATGTCAAAGCTGATGCCTTGTCCCGATCCTTCCTGTCCTCCGACCAAGAGGAGGAGCCTATGCACATTATCGACCCCTCCAAGGTGATGAATGTGGCCTCCTTGGATTTGACTCGTCTTCCACCCGGCAAGACGTTCGTGGCGCCTCCTGACCGTGAGAGGGTTCTTCGCTGGGGTCATTCTTCTAAACTAGCTGGCCATGCCGGCCAAAAAAAGACCTTCCTACTCATTTCCCGGCATTACTGGTGGTCTACCCTGCGTAAGGATGTGGTAGACTTCGTCTCTGCCTGTTCATCTTGTGGCCGCAACAAAGTTCCCAGACACTTACCAGCTGGTCATCTCCTGCCGCTTCCCATACCTGTTGCCCCGTGGCAACACATCGCTATGGACTTCATTACCGATCTTCCTGTCTCTGCCGGGTGTACTGTCATTTGGGTGGTCGCGGACCGCTTTTCTAAAATGGCCCACATCATTCCCCTGTCTGGTCTTCCGTCTGCACCTGAGCTGGCTAAGGACTTTATCCGCCATATCTTCTGTCTCCATGGCCTATCCCTCCACATCGTGTCGGATCGAGGGGTTCAGTTCACCTCACGCTTCTGGAGAGCCACATGTAAACTGCTGGACGTCACCCCGGACTTCTCCTCCGCTTACCACCCTCAGTCCAATGGTCAAGTGGAGCGGATCAATCAGATCCTTACCAGCTATCTCCGGCACTTTGTTAATGCCCACCATTCTGATTGGGTGGACCTCCTCCCTTGGGCCGAATTCTCTTACAATAACCACGAGAGCGAATCCTCTTCCAAATCCCCGTTCTTTATTGTCTATGGCCAGCACCCCCGGATTCCGTTTCCCGTCTCCGCCTCTGTGGACAACCCTGCCGCGCAGTCTCTTGTCAGCGAGTTTTCTACCATTTGGGACAGTACTAGGTCCACACTTCTTCAGTCCTCCGAGCGGATGAAGAGATATGCTGATAAGAGACGTCTGGATCCGCCTCAATTCCGTCCGGGAGACAAGGTTTGGCTCTCCTCCAAACATGTACGGCTCAAGATACCCTCCTACAAGTTAGGTCCTCGCTTCATCGGCCCTTTCGAAATCCTCAGGCAAATTAATCCAGTGGCCTAAAAATTAAGACTCCCGGCCACCTTACGGATTCCCAACTCCTTCCACGTATCTCTCCTCAAACCCGTTGTCTTTAACTCTTTTTCCAACAATCCAGGTACTCCCCCTGCTCCGGTTTCCGCTGAAGACGTCTTTGAGGTAGAGAGTAAGAGGAAAGACCTTTTTTCAGGTAGATTGGAAGGGGTCCTGAGGAGAGAACATGGGAGCCCCGGGAGAACATCCATGCTCCTCTCATCCTTGATAAATTTCTCTCTGGCCTAAAAAAGTGGGGGCCTAAAGGGGGGGGTACTGTAGCGTCGGCGTCCCTGCCTTCTGCTAGGCAGGGACGCCGTTCCCCTCACCTCTCCGCTCCGTGCCCGGCGGCTTCCTCCTGCTCTGCTGTCACTTGCCGTGACCACCTGCCTGTCCAGAGACTCTTGCCCGCTCACCTGGGAGCGCTCACCTGCTACCTGCCTGCTAGCCTATCTGGAGGCTCTTTCCCTGCTGTCACTTGCCGTGACCACCCGCCTGTCAAGAGACTGTCCCC
Organism: Phyllobates terribilis; assembly: GCF_046119375.1. Lineage (NCBI taxonomy): Eukaryota > Metazoa > Chordata > Amphibia > Anura > Dendrobatidae > Phyllobates > Phyllobates terribilis. The sequence goes on along the minus strand of NW_027362763.1, from coordinate 263,047,865 downwards.
GTCACTTGCCGTGACCTCCTGCCCTTCTACCCAGAGACTGTCCCTGTCACTTGCCGTGACTACCTGCCCGCCTTCCCTGGGAGCCACCCGCTTCCTTACAAGGACTGCCCCTTTGTATAGTTGCTCAGAGGTTCCACCTCCCAGACCCGTTACAGCTTGTACAATGCCAGTCTTAATGAATCTGAGCTATATTTTTCTTTATGCCAGTGAGTGAAGTGCTTGGATGTATTACAAGTAGCAGAATATCTTGCCCTATTGTGGCTAACTGCTTAAATGATCTTTGCATTTAAATTAATAGGAGATATTACACTTGAAAATGACTTTGCTTGATGCATCTATTTGTGTGTTTATCTTTCATTTTATTACAAGCCTCTCTGTATGGTGCATTCCCACTCGGGTACATATATCATAGATTGAGAACCTTGGTTTTACTGTCCATTTCTGTGAACAGAAAGTGTCTACTGCACTCAGCTTTGCTCATTTGATCTGGGTCTGATAGTGGTATAGCTGCCAATCAGAAGTTACAATGAAATATGAAAACGATTGTGTAGCAAGATTAGAAGGAAGGACGTAACCATTATGAGCAGAATTTATTACAATGTCATCAAGAAAAACAATCTCCACCGGCCTACTGTAAGCAACAAATGTCATTTGGAAAGTGCCCATCTAAAATCTCTAGTGCATGAACGTCTTAATGGGAAAGTACATCCAGCATGCTTATAAACTGGTTAAAAAAAATAGGTACGGATTTCTTAAGGAAATCTTAATTTGTATCTGCCCTTGAAGAAGGAGAGAAGTAGGCTTCTGTGTTACGGTTAAACCCACCGATAAGGCTGTTACCTTAGCTTTTCTATATAAAGTGTGGCTTAGTGGTATTGTATCGCATCTGTTATAGAAACTATCCCACTTTCCTCATTTTACATCATGTAAATATATCTGTCCTAGAAAATTACCTATGTAACATAAAACTCCCTCTGAATCCCTGATATGATATTAAGAGTGAAGGCAGCATTTTGACTTACATCTGTTCAGCACTGTGTACTATAACAAACACCTACACAGAGCTCAGTAATTGTTTAAAAAGCGGTGCCTACAGAGAACATAATTAAGGAGTATTGGAAATGTTTTCCATTCCTTTCATTTAGCTGAGCATGAGAGGATATGATATGGGAAGACAGGTGGCTTGTCAAAATTCAATCACGATGTATCCCAGAGCGGGGAAATGTGATTGGAGATTATACAATTGTAAGACAAGTGTGCTTTTAATATTGGAGATGCACAATGTGCAATGATGAAGCAATTGAACTGAGCAAAAAGTTTCATACAATGCTCAAGTGAAGAGATCTCAGCTGTCAGGCAGATGAATATATGGAAAGGATAAAGTGAATGTTCACTAATTCATTTTACCCATTAGCATCTATGAAGCCTCTGCAGACAAAAGTGGTTACTTACTAAAAAGAGCAAATGTTCAGTAACTAAAAGCAGAGCTCCAATAAGTATATAAAAATCTGCATCCTGCTCCTACTAGAGTGGTTTAAAATGGTATTCCTACAATATAAAATAACCCTGAGATGCCCAATCACACATCCATACAAGGCGGGTGGGTCCTATTGCGCAGACATTTTATACTACATCCTACCCTTGCTTGGCTGTTTGCATAGCTAACATAAACTTTAATAGAGAGTAAAGTGGCATTTATATGTAAGATTTATTATTTTACCTATTTTATTCACTTATAATGCACCATTAAAGTAGTTGTCCACTACTCAATCTGAATTTTTGCCTTTTGAAAATAGCACCTTCCATGCCAGCGCCAGTCAAGTGGTGTCAGCACTCGCATTTTCGGGGCTCACGTGCAGTTAGCGCTGGCGTCACTGTCCCCGCCTACAGACATATAAGTAATCAAAAGGAAGTGAGCAGCCAAGCGTCCAGCCACAGCTCTTATTTCGTCTTCGTTACGTCTAAGTGTCCAAAGGCGGGGACAGTGATGCCAGCGCTGATTTCCCGAAGGGCTATTGTGACATAACAACGTCATATGAGCTGCGGGAACGCAAGTGCCAGCACTGCTGGAACGACATCACCACGGGAGGTATGTATACAGTGGCATGTAAAAGTTTGGGCACCCCTGGTCAAAATTACTGTTATTGTGAACAGTTAAGCAAGTTGAAGATGAAATGATCTCTAAAAGGCCTAAAGTTTGTTTTTTTCACAGGCGCAAACATTGAAATCCAAATTCCACAGCATCATCACTGTCTCCACTGGAGCTCGCAATCTAAATTCCCTATCAGTATGTCTTTGGCGTGTGGAAGGAAACCCACACAAACACGGGGAGAACACACAAACGTATTGTAGATGTTGTCCTTGGTGGGACTTGAATCCAGGACCCCCACGCTTTAAAAGATTGTCGTCATTAGCGGTACATCATCCTGTGTAAACAGGACTCGCACTGCTGAGAATTCTAGCAGCCTATGCTCACTGCACATTGTTGCCTTTGGTCTGCATGTGTAAACAAGTATTCAAACAACTGCCTATTGGTAAAAGTTTGCCAACTGGCGGTCATATCGTGCCACCGGTCGGTCCATGTAAACAGACCATAAATGCACACATGTGACCACTTCCCTGCTGGGCATTGAGGTTCCCAATGTCAATATCAAGTAAATATGTCCTAAATGTTTTTCATGGAAAAGCAAGATTATACCAGAATCTAGTTGAATATACCATACTATAAAACCCACATCACATTTGCCACCAGCTTCAAAAGGCACATAATGTACTATGCATGAAAAAGCCTTGTGTGGACATAAATTCAGTTTTTCCTATTTTTTTTTTACATCTAACATCTGGTACCTGTGTTTTTTCACTTCTCATGAACAATGAAGCAAAAAAAAAAAATTACAAAATTGCTTTGTGTGAAAAGTAAATCTGCGTCTCTGTATTTATCCTATTTGGCTTTTCTTACTCAGTACACACTGGTCTGCTGTGGATTAAGGCATTTTCCATCACTAACATTACTGTGTTGAAAAATTGCTTTAATTATCCAAATGAGTTTAGCTCAGCACAATTATCAGTACTATGTGGAAGACGAACATAGATAATTGCACTGACGGATGGGATATTTTGGAAGGTACAATGTATTATGTAAATATACTGAAGTGCAGAGCTTGGATTTCGTCATCAGTATGCTCGCATTGTCTTCTGTCTTTCTTCAGAGCATGTGGCCTCCAGTTGTCACGCAGTCCTTATTCCATGTGTCACTGCACACCCACATCATGTAAGGCTGATCCATCTAAATAACAATGAGGGATCAGCAGTATCAGCAGAAATATTCATAACTAAGACCATTTGTCGTGCCCCGCTGCTGAGGATTGCATATAGATCAGCTAACTATCATAGCATTGAATGATACCATTATTAAGTCTTATGTTAATAGCATAGCAAGCATTCATTCACGTTCTCTCTCCCTCTGTCAGATGATCATAACTAAGTCTAGTAACTTTATACATGGATTCATATTTGCAGATGACTAAGTGGATGAATGTGCACCACTGTCTCTCATATAGGAAGCTAAGATGCATCTACTGACCTTACTAATAAGGCATCATCTCCTCCTTCACTCTTAGCTGCATTAATTATCTCCATACATCCTTGCCAGCTCATGAATAACTGTTCTTTCTTCATAGTAAGTGATGAAAATGCTTAGTATTAATGGGTGAGCAAGTTTTTTTATTCAGTAGGTTACACTGTCATACTGTGTGGCACATTAGTCGGCTATTTTACTTTTGCCATACCAGATATGGATCAACCTTTTTAGCTTTCTCTTCATTACACCATGTAGCACCATCATATTCTACAGCACTTTATAAAGATCATTATCATCACTGTTAGTCACTGTCCCCAGTGGGGTTCACAATTAACTGGGGGCAGTGACTCTAACTTAACATTCGAGCACGCTGAAGATACTCTGAAAACACCCGAGCATGCTCATAAATCTCGAGTAATGAACATGCTCGCTCATCACTACTCCTGATTCATTAAGAGGCTTATGCCGCTTAATGAATCCAGAGCATCTGACAAGTGGCGTGTGCGTCTGTGTGAACCTCGCCACAAATTTTAGTTCCGGCTGGAGTAAGATTTATGGCATGGCAAAAGCCGCCGCTCATCACGATTCTGACGAGCGGCGGTTACCACACCCCAATCCCAACCCAGCGCCGCCCATTTTGCCAGAGCTGGGAGACAATGGAGTGAGAATACCAGAAGTCACATCATTTTAGAGCAGCATCGATTTGTACCAAAATTTTTGCAACTTTTGACAGTTCTTTACGCCAGAATTTTGTCATAAAAGCTTTGTTGAATCTGGCCTTTTATATATATTTATGTTGTTTATTGTTTTGAGGTTGAAAGGTCCATCATGCTCAACCTATAACCTAACATATTGATCTCGAGGAAGGCTAAAACCCTATGAGGCAGATGGCAATTGTCCCATACTAAGGAAAAAGTTCCTTCCCAACTCCACAAATGGCAATCAGACTAGTTCCATTGATCAACACCCCATCACAGAATCATAGAATGGTAGAGTTGGAGGGGACCTCCTGGGTCATCTGGTCCAACCCCCTGCTCAAAGCAGGATTCACTAAATCATCTCAGACAGATGTCTGTCCAGCCTCTGTTTGAAGACGTCCATTGAAGGGGAACTCACCACCTCTCGTGGCAGCCTGTTCCACTCATTAATCGCCCTAACTGTCAAAAAGTTTTTTCTAATATCTAATCTGTGTCTCCTCCCATTTAGTTTCATCCCATTGCTTCTAGTCTTTCCTTGTGCAAATGAGAATAAAGATGATCCTTCTACAATGTGACAGCCCTTGACATATTTGTAGACAGCTATTAAGTCTCCTCTCAGTCTTCTTTTTTGCAAGCTAAACATTCCCAAATCCTGCAACCGTTCCTCATAGGACATGGTTTGCAGACCAGTCACCATTCTGGTCGCTCTTCTCTGAACTTGCTCCAGTTTGTCTATGTCTTTTTTAAAATGTGGTGCCCAAAACTGTACACAGTATTCCAGATGAGGTCTGACCAAAGAGGAGTAAAGACCAATAATGACTTCACGTGATCTAGACTGTATGCTTCTGTTAATACATCCCAGAATTGTATTTGCCTTTTTTGCTGCTGCATCACACTGTTGACTCATGTTCAGTCTATGATCTATTAGTATACCTAAGTCTTTTTCACATGTACTGTTGCTTAGCTCTATTCCTCCCATTCTGTATATGCTTTTTTCATTTTTATTGCCCAGATGTAGTACTTTGCATTTTTCCCTGTTAAAAACCATTCTGTTGGTTGCTGCCCACTGCTCCAGTTTATTTAGGTCTTTTTGAATCCTCTCTCTCTCTTCTCTAGTATTAGCTATCCCTCCTAGCTTTGTATCATCAGCAAATTTAATCAGTTTACCCTCAATTCCTTCATCTAAATCATTGATAAAGATGTTGAACAATACAGGTCCCAGGACGGAGCCCTGTGGTACCCCACTTGAGACATTCATCCAGCTGGATGTGAAGCCATTTACAATCACCCTTTGAGTCCGATCACTAAGCCAGTTATGAATCCACCTAACAGTTGCCTGGTCCATTGCATACTTGGTCATTTTTTCAATAAGGATGGTGTGAGATACTTTGTCAAATGCTTTGCTGAAGTCAAGATATACTATATCTACAGCATTTCCCTGATCCACCCAGTCAGTGATTCTGTCATAGAAGGAAATTAAGTTAGTCTGACATGACTTGTTAGTTATAAACCCATGCTGACTCTGGTTAATCACTTCATTCTTATCCAGGTACTTACATACATGTTGTTTAATAATTTTTTCAAAGATCTTTCCTGGTATAGAAGTCAGACTCACCGGCCTATAGTTCCCTGGGTCCACCTTCTTCCCCTTTTTGAAGATAGGAACAACATTTGCTCTTCTCCAGTCTTCTGGGACTTCTCCTGTTCTCCAAGAATTTTCAAAGATTATGGAGAGTGGTTCTAAAATTTCTTCTACGATCTCCTTCAGTACTCTGGGGTGTAATTCATCTGGACCTGGAGACTTGAACTCATTTATGTTAGCTAAATATTCCCTCACAATCTTTCTGTTTACAGATAACTTGGATTCTTCTATTCCTTTAAAAGGACAGTGAAGATCAGTTGATGTTACATTTTCTTTCTGAGAGAAAACAGATGCAAAATAGGAATTAAAAAGTTTGGCCTTCTCAACATCCTCTCTTACCATTTCTCCATTTTCAGCCTGTAAAAATCCTATAGCATCTTTGACTTTTCTTTTACTTTTGACATACCCCCAAAATCCTTTTTTATTGCTTTTGACATCTCTTGCAAGCCTTAATTCATTGTCAGCTTTAGCTAACCTGATACATGCCCTGCAGGATCTGCAGACTGCATTATAATCTTCTTTAGATATGCCTCCCTCTTTCCATTTAATAAACATTTCTTTCTTTCTTTTTAGCATGTGTTTAAGTTCTGTGTTCATCCATCCTGGTTTCCTTAAATGCTTCCCATTCTTCCTACTTTTCGGGATTGTTAACGATTGTGCTTTGAGAATCTCATTTTTAAAAATTTCCCATCCTTCCTGGACATTTTTGTCCTTAAGGACATCCAGCCATTGGATCCCTCCTATTCTCTTTCTGAGTCTCTTAAAATCTGCCTTTCTAAAATCTAACCTTGAAGTTTGAGTCTTCACATGTCTTCCTCCTCTAGTTATCCAAAATTCTATAATAGCATGATCGCTGCCTCCTAGGGTCCCAGCCACTTTTACCTCCTCAACCATTTCCTCCTTGTTTATAAGGATTAGATCCAAAGTAGCAGATCCCCTTGTTTTCTCCCCTACCTTTTGGAAGATAAAGTTGTCAGCAAGAGAGGATAAGAATTTGCTTGACCTGTTAGTTTTACTTGAGAGAGATTCCCAACAAATGTCTGGATAGTTGAAATCTCCCATGACCACTACGTCATATTTTTTTGAGAACTTGGTCATTTGATACATAGAGTTCATCCATATCTTCAGCTTGCCCAGGTGGCCTGTAGTAAATGCCTACAATGGTGTCCTTTCCGTTGTTCTCTCCTTGTATTCTTACCCAAACAGTTTCCACAGAACTCCCAGTCTCTGAAGCTTCAATCTCTGTGCAGATATACGCTTTTCTAACATACAATGCGACACCTCCTCCTCGTTTATCAAGTCTGTTTCTTGCAAATAAGTTGTATCCTTTTAGCCTTTTATTCCAATCATGTGTATCGTCCCACCAAGTTTCAGTGATTCCAATGACATCATATTTCTTTTCCTGCGTTAGTAGTTCTAATTCTCCTTGTTTGTTGCCCATGCTTTGTGCATTTGTATAAAAACATTTTAGTTTGTGATTGGTTTCTCTTCCTCCCATATTTTTATTATTTAAATTGTTTTGTCTTTGTTCTTCCTTTCCACTTCCAGTAGCAGAGATCTCAATAGTATTTGTCAGCTGTATGGCTTTTTCTGGCCTTTTGCTTCCCTTCCCACATTGTTCTAGTTTAAAGCTCTTCTGATGAGTGCAGCAAGGCAATTTCCAAATACATGTTTTCCAGTCTTCGTAAGGTGCACCCCATCTCTAGCAAGTAGTCCATCGTATAGGTAATTCATTCCGTGATCCAGAAATCCAAATCCTTGTTGACGGCACCATCGACGTAGCCAGTTGTTCACCTGTATAATCTTATTCCACCTCATTGTTCCATGGCCATACCCTGTAATATTGTAGTTTTCATGAAAAGCATCCAGGCCCTCCTTGTACTTGTTTAGTGAATCAACCATTACAACATCATGTGGCAGAGAGTTCTGTAGTTTCACTGCTCCTACAGTAAAGAATCAGTCTGTAATGATGATTAAACTTTTTTTCTCTAGACCAGGGATGTCAAGCTTAAACACACAGAGGGCCAAAATGAAAAACTTGGACAAAGTCACAGCATAATGGCCCCACATAGTCTTCCATACAGAATAATGGCCCCACATAGTCCTCTATACAGAATAATGGCCACACATAGTCCTCCATACAGAATAATGGGCCCCACATAGTCCTCCATACAGAATAATGGCCACACATAGTCCTCCATACAGAAAAATAGGCCCGACATAGTTCTCACTACTGTATAATGGGCCTCACATACTCCTCCATACAGTATAATGGGCACTACATAGTCCTCTATACAGAATAATGGGCCCCACAGAGTCCTCCATAAAGTATAATGGGCCTCACATAGTCCTCCATACAGAATAATGGCCTCACATAGTCCTCTATACAGTATAATGGCCCCACATAGTCCTCTATACAGAATAATGGCCCCACATAGTCCTCCATACTAATAGGCCCGACATAGTTCTCAATACAGTATAATGGGCCTCACATAGTCCTCCATACAGAATAATGGCCCCACATAGTCCTCCATACAGAATAATAGGCCTCACATAGTCTTCTATACAGAATAATGGGCCCCACATAGTCCTCCATACAGTATAATGGGCCCCACATAGTCCTCCATACAGAATAATAGGTCCCACATAGTCCTCCATACAGTATAATGGGCCCCACATAGTCCTCCATACAGAATAATGGCCCCACATAGTCCTCTATACAGTATAATGGGCCCCACATAGTCCTCCATACAGAATAATGGCCTCACATAGTCCTCTATACAGTATAATGGGCCCCACATAGTCCTCTATACAGAATAATGGCCCCACATAGTCCTCCATACTAATAGGCCCGACATAGTTCTCAATACAGTATAATGGGCCTCGCATAGTCCTTCATACAGAATAATGGCCCCACATAGTCCTCCATACAGAATAATGGGCCTCACATAGTCCTCCATACAGAATAATGGCCTCACATAGTCCTCTATACAGTATAATGGGCCTCGCATAGTCCTTCATACAGAATAATGGCCCCACATAGTCCTCCATACAGAATAATGGGCCTCACATAGTCCTCCATACAGAATAATAGGCCTGACATAGTTCTCACTACTGTATAATGGGCCTCACATAGTGCTCCATATAGAATAATAAGCCTCACATAGTCCTCCATGCAGAATAATAGACCTTGCATAGTCCTCCATACAGAATAATAGGCCTGACATAGTTCTCACTACTGTATAATGGGCCCCACATAGTCCTCCATACAGAATAATGGCCCCACATAGTCCTCTATACAGTGTAATGGGCCCCACATAGTCCTCTATACAGAATAATGGCCCCACATAGTCCTCCATACAGAATAATAGGCCCGACATAGTTCTCAATACAGTATAATGGGCCTCACATAGTCCTCCATACAGAATAATGGCCCCACATAGTCCTCCATATAGAATAATGGGCCCCACATAGTCCTCCATACAGTATAATGGCCCCACATAGTCCTCAATACAGTATAATGGGCCTCACATAGTCCTCCATACAGAATAATGGCCCCACATAGTCCTCCATACAGAATAATAGGCCTCACATAGTCCTCCATACAGAATAATGATCCAACATAGTCCTCCATACAGAATAATAGGCCTGACATAGTTCTCACTACTGTATAATGGGCCTCACATAGTGCTCCATATAGAATAATAGGCCTCACATAGTCCTCCATGCAGAATAATAGGCCTCACATAGTCCTCCATAACATATAATGGGCCCCACATAGCCCCACATAGAATAATAGGCCCGACATAGTTCTCAATACAGTATAATGGGCCTCACATAGTCCTCCATACAGAATAATGGCCCCACATAGTCCTCCATACAGAATAATAGGCCTCACATAGTCCCCCATACAGAATAATGACCCCACATAGTCCTCCATACAGAATAATAGGCCTCACATAGTTCTCACTACTGTATAATGGGCCTCACATAGTGCTCCATATAGAATAATAGGCCTCACATAGTCCTCCATACAGAATAATAGGCCTGACATAGTTCTCACTACTGTATAATGGGCCCCACATAGTTCTCCATATAGAATAATAGGCCTCACATAGTCCTCCATGCAGAATAATAGGCCTCACATAGTCCTCCATAAAATATAATGGGCCCCACATAGTCCTCCATACAGAATAATGGCCCCACAGAGTCCTCCATACAGAATAATGGGCCCCGCATAGTCCTCCATACAGAATGATAGGCCCCACATAGACCTCCATACAGAATAATGGCACCACATAGTACTCCATACAGAATGATAGGCCCCACAGAGTCCTCCATACAGAATAATGGGCCCCACATAGTCCTCCATACAGAATGATAGGCCCCACATAGTCCTCCATACAGAATAATGGCCCCACATAGTACTCCATACAGAATAATAGGGCCGACATAGTTCTCAATACAGTATAATGGGCCCCACATAGACCTCCATACAGAATAATGGCCCCACATAGTACTCCATACAGAATAATAGGGCCGACATAGTTCTCAATACAGTATAATGGGCCCCACATAGACCTCCATACAGAATAATGGCCCCACATAGGGGTGGCGGTGTCACGGGCCAAATATAACCACTCTGCGGGCCAGATTTGGCCCACGGGTCGAAGTTTGACATGTATGCTCTAGACATAGAGGATGCCTCCATGTCATTGTTGCAAGCAAGGCATAGGTATAAGAGATCATTAGAAAGATCTCTGTACTGACCATTAATGTATTTGTACATTGTAAACCTTCATTCTTCCAAACTGAATTACTCCTAATTTGATAACCTGTCTTGGTATTGCAGTCCACCTTAATAACCTTGGTCGCTTTTCTCTGCACCTTCTCTAATTCAGCTACATCCTTTTCTATACACTGGAGCCTAAAATTGTGCTCCCCAAACATAGAGAGAAGATATATATTCATCAAAGCGATTACAAAACAATTGTGGCATAAAACGCTTTGAAAAGTCACAGTTTTTTGCGCACTGTGGAGTTGCACAAAAGTTTAGCGACTTTTGCCGTTTTCACTCCAATCTCGGACAGCTGTGCCAAAATGGGATGAGTTGGGGCTGGATGGGGGTCCACCGGGTTTGGCAAGGCCCGCTCATCTAATATATGGCGAGCTTCGCCGTGCCTTATGCCACAAATTTTACTAAGATTTGTGGCTAGGTGCATGCCACTTTTCAGACTAGTCTAGTTCATTAAGCAGCATACGCCTATTAATGAATCAGGCGCTTCTATCTCCAGCACGCCCCCTCATCACGACCAGCATCAACAATGCCAGTCTTGATGAATTGGGGCCATCAGCTTTATCCAGGTTGTGTGCTTGGTCAGAATTAAACCTCGGATGCCTGTGCTGGAAGAGGATAGTGCTAAGCTGGGTCACTATGCTGGCCAACATTAACAGTTTTCTGTTTACTTCTGTTGCCTATCCGATTAATTTATTTACAGCATTAATTTTCTTTTTGTAAATCTGATAATTGTACATGTCAATGGTTTTTGCCTATAATTAAGAATGATGCGCCAGATCCTTTTTCACATTGCTCCAGAATTCTGGCACGCATTGCTTTCCACAGATAACTTCATTTAATTCATTTCGCATCTGTTTTTGCTTAACGTGTGTTACTTTTCATAAACTTTCAGTAAACATGGAAAAAATTATTGACTCTGTCATAGATACCGTGAGGGTGATCACGAGAATTTAACACATTTATAAATGCATGTTGGCCAGAATTCTTATTTACCAGGTTTTTGATTTATCATGTGTAGAAATATAAAGGGAAAGAGGTCTTTTATATGCAACACAAAGGTTTATTGTTTTTGTGTCTGACTTATTTGGTTTCATGTTTTCTGCTCTAATCAACCTTCAAAGTGGTTGAAAGAGACTGGACGGTTTCCAAGTAATTCATCCCTCATTCACGAGGCTCTGTGGTGGTATTTTGTGCCATCAAACAGGTCTCTATTGCCTTAACACTGATATGTCACTGGAATAAAAAGAGATTGAGACTTTCAGGCTGCCCAGTCTTTCATCTTATCATGAGATTCTGCCCAGGAAAGGAATACTAGGCACACAAGTAATGTCATGTTTGCCGTTACAGATCAAAGATGCTGGAAACAAATACAGTTTACCTTCAGGTGTTAAATTATCCTTTCGTCATTGATGTTTGATATCAAACAACACGCAGCCTGGATGATACCGCCAACATATTAAACACAAGGCTTTGCATAAAAATTGGATTGATCATCAGCTTTTGATTGAGAGGTGCTTGCTGAATGTTGGTTCTCTTCTATCAGTGATTATACAGTAGGTGATGTAGAGATCATTGAGAAATAACAGAAGTAGTTATTCTAGCCTTTCTGCGGCCGGTAGGAAACAGGATATTTCTTTTTAAGGGGTTTTATTTTTTCAAAAATTTCAACTAAATTGTCATTGCTGTGTTGAAAATAATAAAATAATTTGTTATGCTTCCTCTCCAGGTCCAGCGCGGTATCTCCGCCACTTCCCCAGCCGATAACTGGGTTCAGCAGCTCATACCGTCTACATTGGCAGAGCCATCACTGCTACAGACTGTACACAATCACTGAAGTAACACAGCGCTTGACCTAGGGTGGAGAAGTTACAGATCATAGTATTATTTGGAATATGGCAAAGACAATTTAGTTAAAAATTTGAAAGGGTAAAATCCCTTTAAGAAGAATCAATAATTTCAAATGTAAACTACAGTGCGGTGCCAGTAATAAACTACAGCCACCCTGTGTTCCTGCACAGCCCCTACTAATGTCACGTGAAGAAATCAGGAGTCAAGGGACTTGAATAGCCTGAAGTCAAGTGAACTCTTGCCGAAAGGGATTTTCGGAGATTAGGAAAACAGACTAAAAGCAGAAAAGACCAAATACTCACCAGTTAAATCCCTCCAATCCAGGTCTATCTCTCTACCCATCTCCAGAAGACCCATTTAATTAATATTCCTGAGTGTATTTGTGCTTATAGTCTACATATCTGTTTATTTATTCGTGTTCCTTGTACAGCAATAGCATATTGCAGAGCACTATAAATAAATGGTAACAATTCACATTAATCCCTTTCCCCAATTTGGCTCACAACCTAGTACCCAGGGGGATCCACACCATCAAAGGGAGAACATTTAGACTTTATACAGTACTTAGTGGGACCCACACCATCTTCGGGAAAACATGTAGACTTTATACAGTATCCAAGATGACCCACACCATTACAGAGAGAACATGCAGACTTTATACAGTACCACAGGGACACACGTCATCAGAGTGACAAATTGTAGACTTTATACAGTACCTAGGGCCCCATGCCATCAAAAGAAGGACATACTTCACACAGTATCCAAATGGACCCACACCATCAAAGGGAGAACATGTAGACTTTATACAGCACCCAGGGTTCCCACACAATGACAGGGAGAGTAGGTAAACTTTATACAGAAACCAAATGTGTCCACACCATCACAAGGACAACATGTAGACTTTATATTGTAACCAGGGGACCCATGCCATGACAGGGAGAGTACACAGACTTTATATACTAACCATTTGAATCCACGCCATCACCTGGAGAACATACAAACTTTATACAGTGCACAAGTGGATCCACACCATTTCAGGGAAAACATGTAGACTTTATACGGTATCCAATTGACCCACACCATTGCAGGGAGAACACGCATATTTTATACAGTACCCAGGGGGACCCACGCCATCACAGGAAGAACATTCAGACTTCATACAGTACCAGGGGGACCCACGCCATCACAGGAAGAATATACAGACTTTATACAGATGTTTTCCTTGGTTGGATATGAGACCAGAATGCCTTTGCTGGAAGGCTACGGTGTCAAGTAGTCAGTATGATGGCCAACCCCAACACTTCAAGCTTCTGCTGTTGAAAAAGAACATTACCAGCTGAAGATATGACACACCACTAAAGGCTTTTGTCAGTATATGGGCCGGGTTTTTCATAAAAAAGTTATACAACTTTCTAATGTTGTATAAAAAATGTTTATGGATAGATAATGGAGGGATAATGCTTTCCTTCTTACACATTTGGGAAGAATAATAAAATGCTTCATGGGCCACATGAGGTTTAGAGGATGAGCAATGTCTCACTTTCAAAACTTGGTGATGAGGCATCTGACTGTTTCAGCTTTAATACTAAAAGAAATTCAACAGTAATATAAAAATGAGTAAATGTGACGTGTCAGCATGTGAGTGAAGAATTCTCCTGCACATGAATGACACTACACCGCATGCAATTCATTAAGATTTGGCAGTTAGAAAGATTCATATTATATTAATATATTCACATATTATGGCCAATGTCTATAATAATAATAATAATTGTATTTATTCAGTGATTACTCTCTATGATCATCAGAGTTTACACAGTGCAGATGTCCACTCAAAGCCTGCTCGTGTGATGTTCCTGATAGTTCACAGCATAAGCTCACTACTGGAAATATTGCTCAGAGATTGGTCACTCAGTGTCTAAATGGCTCTGCTGCTGAGGTCATTGGTGGTGCAGACATGGGGCAAGACTCAGCTTCCAAGTTTAGGTGCATATGTGAATGCATCAGAAATTAGACTGTTTTCATACTGCTTTTAGCTTCCATGTTCTTTACTCCGTCCCCAAAAAAAAGGATTTAAACAGAACCACGACAGAGAAATTGACTACAATGAGGCAAACAAGCCAGCAACTTTGGACTCCTTTTGGCCTCCTTTCCAGTGGTGTCCATCTTTTTTGTCAGACATAATAGCATCTTAAACTACACTACTGTATCCAGTGTGGTAGATGGGCTCTCTCGGCTGCACACAGAGGTAGATTCAGGAACACTGTCTCTTTAAATATTTTGTTGGTTTATTAAAATAATTACTTAAACCAACATAATGTTCATCAAATCAAACAGGTCCCCTCTGGCATAATGGCAAAACAGAAATAACGGTACAGCATAGTCCATACGTCCGCAGGAATCTGGCCGTTCAGAGTTTAGCACAACACAGGGTTCAGGTTATATTAAAAATGGCTGATTAACCCCTGCCGGCACATAGTGTGCTGGAGAAAAACTTCTAGGTTTCACATCACTGAAGCTAATAGCCTCAGTGAAACATATCTCCCCTCCAGTACTTTGCCAGTCAGTTTGTCACATATCCCCCCTCTGCCCAAAGTCGGGGGTTTTGGCACCTTCAGTTACCAAACAGGGAAGTCGAGATAGGGCATCTGCATTACCGTATAGCTTCCCTGGCCTGTGTTCCATGTGAAAACAAAAGTCCTGGAGGGCTAGAAACCACCTAGTCACCCAGGCATTCTTCCCCTCATCCAACTCAGGGGTGCATGCTCTGACACTAGACTAAATTTTTGGCCCAATATCTAGATTCTCAGGGTGTCAATTGCCCACTTGATGGCCAGGCACTCCTTTTCCATGATGGCGTAGTTTTTCTCACAGAGAGTTTTCTACTCAAGTACAGGATGAGATGTTCCTCCCCATTCACTTCTTGGAACATTCAGGCTCCTAACCCGACTTCTGAGGCGTCCGTCTGGACCACAAATTATTTACTGAAGTCCGGTGCGATCAAGACCAGCTGCTTAGACAGGGCGATCTTCAGTTCCTGGAAGGTCATCTCGGCTTCAGAAGACCATTTGGCCATCGACGTCTTCGGCCCTTCAGAAGGTCGGTAGGGGTGCGGTTATCATGGCAAAATTTGGGATAAATCGCCGATAGTACCCCACAACTGCTAGGAACACCTGCACCTGTTTCTTGGAGACCAGTTGCGACCAATTCTGGATTGCCCCAACCTTATTCACTTGCAGCTTGATTTCGCCCCTTCCAACTACATAGCCCAAGTATTTTGCCTCTTCTTTTCTTATGGTGTACTTGTTTGTGTTTATCGTAAACCCTGCCT
Source organism: Phyllobates terribilis (assembly GCF_046119375.1). NCBI lineage: Eukaryota > Metazoa > Chordata > Amphibia > Anura > Dendrobatidae > Phyllobates > Phyllobates terribilis. Next base: position 263,031,968 of record NW_027362763.1, on the reverse strand, counting down.
TCTTCATCCCATCTAGTACTGCCTGGACCTTCTTCAGGTGACTTCCCCAATCCGGGCTGAAGATCACAATGTCGTCCAGCTACGGTGTACTTTTTGTGAGAGACCAGGATCTGGTCCATGGCCCTCTGGAAAGTAGCTGAGGCTCCCTGCAGACCGAATGACATCTTGGTGTATTGGGTGTAGAGAAGGCTGTCTTCTCCTTGGCACTTGGAGATTGGAAAATTTGCTAGTACCCTTTCGTTAGGTCCAGGGTGGTGATTTATCTGGCTGGACCTAGCCTCTTAATGAGTTCATCCACGAGGGGCATCGAATACATGTCGAACTTGGAAATCTCATTTAGTTTCCTGTAATCATTGCAAAAGCACCATTCTCCATCCGGCTTTGGCACCAGGACAGCGGGGCTGGGCCAGCTGCTCTTTAATTCCTCGATGACGCCCAGGCTCAACATTTTCCTCACCTCCTTCAAGATTACCTTGCAGCGTGCTTCAGGAATCCAATATGGCTTGAGGTTCACCCGTACATGCGGTTTTGTCAGGATTTCATGCTCCACAACTGTGTTCATCCTGGCAACTCCGAAAACAGATCCCGTTCCGCTGAAGCAGTTCTCGACACCGTTGCTTCTGGGCTAGTGACAGTGTCTCGGCCACTGTGACATCCTCGATCCTGCCTTCAGGACTGGCCCCAAGACATGTAGCTTCCACCAGTTCCCTGTCTCACCACGGTTTAAGCAGGTTGATGTGGTATACCTGGTACTGCTTTCTTTTTGCTGGTTGGTGGACCTTGTGGTTGACGTCACTCAAATTTTCAACCACCTCATATGGCACTTGCCACTTGGCCAGAAATTTACTTTTGACCATGAGAACCAGCACCAAAACCCCGTCTCCAGTGCTAAACTGTCTTAACCTTGCGGCCCGATTGTAGACCCTTGCTTGGGCCTCTTGAGCTTGAAAGAGTCTCTCCTTCACAATCGGCATCACCCTTGTGGTCCCGCATCTGGGCCACATGCTCGATGATGCTCTGGTGGGGTGTAACCTCCCAGGCTTCCTTCGCAACATCCAGACGTCCCCGAGGGTGCCGTCCGTATAGCAGCTCAAATGGTGAGAATCCTGTAGAGTCCTGGGGGACTTCCCTAATGGAGAACAGCAGATATGGCAGTAAGCAGTCCTAGTCTCGTCCATCCTTCTCCACGACTGCGATGGTAATTCATCTGGGTTGAACTGACTCCTAAGTCATTGGGTACCCCCGCCTTCTGCCATAAGTCCCAAAACATGCTAAAGTCCCGCCCAATTATCACCAGGTGCAGCAGGTCCTTAAGCACTCCGACCTCATGGGACTCAGTCCCACAGTTTGTTTTTATATTCACTCTGGCCACAGGGTAGTTCTTGGCGTCCCTGTGAATACAGTGGATGCCCACAAGTTTCAAGGGATAAACTGATGAGGGAGTGTGGCTCTTACCAGGGTCACCAGACTCCCCGAGTCCAAGAGTCCAGACACCAGCACCTCATTTATTATTACGAGTTATTCCTGCGGCCCCTTACTGGGTGGACAGTTCACACTGCAGGCCAGATACGCATAGTAAGAACTGCACTGTCCCAGGCTACAGTCCATTTGCTCTTAGGTCAGGGGGCAACAGGCGGCTATAGGGCCTGGACCGTGACATTTCGAGCAGATAATATCACCAGCAAGGACCTTCGACATTACCTTCCCCTCCCCTTTGGATCTTGGATCGCCTACCCCCTTTTGGGCCTCTGCCTCCTGTTGGGACCCCCAGTATGAAGTGTGCTGCTTTCACAAGGAACTCTCTACCTCCAGGGATCACCCTGAGCAATCCAAGTCTGTATCAGCCTCAGAAGGGAATGCATGAAACGGTCCATCACCTCTCGCTCTACCATCTGAGCAGGGGTAGAGGATTCTGGCTGCAACCATTTTTGGACCAGGTGCAATAGGTCAAACATTTGGGAGCGAGGAGGTTTCTCACAGTGATACGCTCAGTGGTGGACCCGCTGAGACCTGACAATCATCGTCACTCCCAAGCGCACTAAAATTTCAGTTTTTAGTTTGAAGTATTCCTTGGCGTTTTGCAAGGCCTAGTAGGCCTTCTGGGGTTCCCCTTTCAAGTATGACTCCAGCACCTCTGACCATTGCTCTGGTGGAAGTTTCTCCCTTTCTGCGATTCTTTCAAATATGGTCAAAATGGCTTTTACGCCTTCCCCCAGGGTCATTTTCTGCAGGGCTCTCCTTACCGCCTTCCGGATGGAAAACTCATCCACTGACCTTAGAGTTGGAGCTGTCACCGTGCCACAAGCCGCCTCAGTGAGCAAATCGATCTACTGCTGCTGTTGTTGGTGCTGGTCCTGTTGTCGCTGCTGTTGGAGCTGGATCTGCTGTATAAGCAGCTTCCTGGTCTCCTGTTGCGCCATCTGTTGCTGCTGTAACAGTTGCAGGTGCTGCTGTGCTTGCACCAGATGTTTAATTAGGTCCTCCATTTTCTCTGTCATCGCTTGCTGCCTCTTGTAGCAGTCACATGTGTTGGCTGGGAATGCTGCCCGCATTCTCCACCATCTGTGGTAGATCAGCTCTCTCGGCAGAACATGGAGGTAGATTCAGGAAAACTGTCTCTTTAAATATTTTGTTGGTTTATTTAAAAAATGACATAAACCAACATAAAGTTCATCAAATCAAACACAGCCTTTCTGGCATAATGGCAAAACGAAAATAACGGTACAGTTTAGTCCATACGTCCATGGGAATACGGCCGTTCAGGGTTTAGCATAACACACAGTTCAGGTTATACAAACACAAGTTCCTCTCTCTGCAGCTAGCATCTCCAGATACACTGAACAACCCATGATTCAAAAGGCTGGCTTTTTATATCTCAGACCACATCCCGGGGTGGAGATATAGTGAGCAGCCTCCCGCCCGTTCTACAGCTGCTCACATAAAACCTAGCCAATTAAAAATGGCTGATTAACCCCTGCCAGTACACAGTGTGCTGGAGAAAAACTTCTAGGTTTCAAATCACTGAAGCTAACAGCCTCAGTGAAACATATCTCTCCTCCAATACTTTGCCAGTGACTTTGTCACACCAGCTAAAAAGACAGTCACTGTGATTCATCAAGTTTATGTGACGGTATTATGTATCTGCATAAAACCAACACAACTGTGACAGAAAAGTTGCTCATTTACAGTATAGAAGTAAGATGGCAGCTGACTGGAAGAGCTCTGCTTAGTGTGGAAACCACATTCTAAACCCACTGGATTAGTATAAAAGCATAAAAATGTTGGCAAGATCTTCACATAAAAGTACTTCATTATTTTATAATCATAAAATAAAAGCATAAAAATACTTTTTTCACATTCTTTGATCTATAGACTTTATAATTAACATGAATTTACAATGCAAGAAGATACAGAAAATACAGCAACGGAAGGAATTGACACTGACAGATTGCTCCTGACTTCATTAATATGTGCAGGTTTCCCTTCCTTTCCAGCAGGCGCTGAACACCAAAGAGGTACACACAGCGTAGGTACAGTGAGTAATGTCTGCCATCATGGTGGTAGATGACAAGAAGTCGCATTGATTGGAAATAACAGCAATTATACATTCTGTTCTCTGGAACAGTCTGTTTTCTAGTAACCATGTGCTTCAGTGTATGCCTGTGTATATTCCCCCATTACAATCACTGGATGTCTTGTGTCAGGCATTGTGTCCCTGGCTGACCTTTATTTGTTTAGTATCACTGATCCAGCATTATCTAATTATAGGTAAAATATTCATTCACCTACTAAACCATACTCATGGCTTTTATATACTGTATATTCCATTAATTACTGTACTTTACTTATCCTGGAGATTCCTGCAAATTCAGCAATTCTTTATTTTTTTATTACTCAAGTCTACACTGTGTTCCAAATTATTATGCAAATAATATTTTCTCAGATTTTCCCAAATTACCTATATGAATTGCAGTCATTGTAATTTTCCAGTCAAATAACTATTAGAGTACAATTGAAAGGTTTTTGTACAAACTGCCTATGATAACAGTATATTTTTAAAAAAATAAAAAACTCAAACTGCGCTCAAAATGCATGTTCCAAATTATTATGCACAGCAGAGTTTTCAACCTTTTCATTTTAATAAAGAACAAAAAAATGGTCATTTTTGAAATTATAAGCATTAGCAGGTTATTAGAAACTGAAATCAAACAGTTTTCAACTCAAAACTTTATTCTAGGTGATGTTACATTTGCACATAGGACCCCTTGTTCGAAAGGAGCTTCTGAACTCTCTCGTCCATTGAATTTGTCAGGTTTTGGATGGTTTCTGCTTCAATTGTTTTGCATGAGGACAGAATACCCTCCCAGAGCTGTTGCTTAGATGTGAACTGCCTCCCGCCATCATAGACACTCCTTTTGATGATGCTCCAGAGGTTCTCAATGGGGTTGAGGTCAGGGGAGCATGGGTGCCACACCATAAGTTTTTCCCCTTTTATGCCCATAGCAGCCAGAGATGCAGATGTGTTATGTGCAGCATGAGACGGGGCATTATCATGCATGAAATGATCTCGATGGTCCAGATGGATGGAGTGGAGGATGGCTAGTTGATGGACACCCCATGCAAACACGGCTACGGCGCTAACAAGGAGAAGGTGGAGTAATGTTTTGGGCTGGAATCATTTGGAGAGAGATTGTCGGCCCTTTTAGGATCCCTGAAGGGGTAAAGATGAACTCCATAATAATGATAATGCCCCGTCTCATCAAAAGGAGTGTCTATGATGGCGGGAGGCAGTTCACATCTAAGCAACAGCTCTGGGAGGGTATTCTGTCCTCATGCAAAACAATTGAAGCAGAAACCATCCAAAACCTGACAAATTCAATGGACGAGAGAGTTCAGAAGCTCCTTTCGAACAAGCGGTCCTATGTGCAAATGTAACATCACCTAGAATAAAGTTTTGAGTTGAAAACTGTTTGATTTCAGTTTGTAATAACCTGCTAATGCTTATAATGTCAAAAATGACCATTTTTTTGTTCTTTATTAAAATGAAAAGGTTGAAAACTCTGCTGTGCATAATAATTTGGACCATGCATTTTGAGTGCTGTTTGAGTTTTTTATTTTTTTAAAGATATACTGTTATCATAGGCAGTTTGTACAAAAACCTTTCAATTGTACTCTAATAGTTATTTGACTGGAAAATTACAATGACTGCAATTCATATAGGTAATTTGGGAAAATCTGAGAAAATATTATTTGCATAATAATTTGGAACACAGTGTATATGCGTAATATTAGATAACATTAGCTATAAAGTGATAAGGCAAAGGCTTATAGGACCCCATACACATAAGATGAAAGTCAGTCAAACTGATTTTGATGGGACAGGCAGAATATCTGATGTGTATCGAATAGTCAGGGTTCCTGCACCACCTCGTTATCACTAGGACTGATTCACCTGTTATTATGAACATATACCTAAAACCACGAATACGTGGTGCTCGGCTCAAAAACACAGCACTAATCCAGCAAAAATAGAAAATGAAGGTGGCACTCACCAGTCCTGTTAATACTTCATATCCTTTGTTCCATTACACATGTAAGAGTGGCAAGCAGGGAAGCGGGGAGTGAGGGGACGGACAGCAGCCATTTCGCACCTGTACCAGCACTTCTGGACCCGCAGATGCGCCGCTACAGGCGCGAAATGGCTGCTGTCGTCCCCTCCCTCCCTGCTCTCCCTGCTTGCCACTCTTACATTTACAATGGAATAAAGAATCTGAAGTTTTAACAGGACTGGTGAGTGCCGCCTTCATTTTCTATATCTGATGTGTATGTCTCCTTCTTCCCCAACAGATGATCCTGGGGAAGAAGGATGGGGCATTTGGAATTTCAGTGCCTAATTCTTTTGCTTGAAGGGAAGATAAGCCGCTTCCAAAGATATTAGACAGCGCGTTTCTTCTCTCCCTGTAGACAACAATTGAACACTCAGGCGAGCCAAGCGCTTATGTGTATGAGGCAGTCGGGAGAGATAGCGGTCCACCATACGAACATTCAACCAACAGCAACTAATGTGTATAGCTTCTATGCCTAAAGTGTCTAAATACCTTTACTCCCCCCTGCAACTAAACTTTTATAATGTATTGGGGCATTCTACAATCTCTAGACCACCATACATAATAGACTAATGTCGGCTGAACCAACAGTTGGTATTGGTGGGCTCGTCTCACAGTCTAATTTCTACGGGGTCTCCCGACTTACCCTTAACAGATAATGTTGGGGAGATCAGGATCTGGCATGTCTGATATCGGACTGCCAATCTTTTTGTTCTCGGTGGGATAAGTTGGCGCCAGAGGAGTCTGGGAGAGGCTCTCTTTTAGAGATCACAAAAACACTCAGCAGAGCGAGTTCTCCTGTGTATGGCACAGTTGAGAGAGATTGCTGCTGGCCAAATGATCAGTCAGTCATTCAGCCGACAGCTATCTATTGTGTAATGGGTCTTTAACTTTAATTTGCCTAAAGAAGTGCTGCCTATTTTAACAACAAAGCCAGTATAGCCAAGGTCAATCCGAAGGGAAGTGGTGGACTGGAGGTTTTAGCGACTTGCCCACTGAAGGGCATGGTGCTTGGGCCGGTCTCTGAAGTTCAGTAGTCCAGATATTTGGCTGAGCAAGCCTAGAAGATTGTCCCAGGAGCAGACAGGGCTTTGTTTGCTTATTTGGTAAAGAAATGACTTCAAAATCCAGTGGTGTGTTTAGCTGCCTCAAGTAACTGATACGGCATCTGGTGAATGTATTCATGTCTAATCATTTTCCAGTCTAGTCTACATTGTATAATTTTGAGATTCTTAAAGGCCACTTCTTAACTTTCATTGTCTCTTGTTTCTTTTAATAAATATGTCATTAAATTATTCTGGAATATTTTTTCTCTTAACTGAATGATATGTTTTTCCTCTTTTATTTCTACTGAAAATTACAGCATAAATTGACAACTTGCTGTTTCCAGTCCCCTCAATAGGGTCTTTCCTTACACATTCTCACTCTCTCCAATCTGTGCTCAGTTCCAGACTGTTGAGGTATGGCCCATTGACAAGGCAAATGATAGCAACCAATTAGCAATTTACACATACATTCCCTGGAGTAAAAACTGAGGGGACAGCACAATACACGGTTTACGAGAGAATGCTTCTACATTGTTTTTTTTTATGGAAAACACAAGCAATTTACTCGACAGACATGTCAGCAGCTGTCTTGCAATTCCATTTTTAACACTAGCATTTCCCTTAACACTAGGATTTAATGTCAACATGCTTTTTTTTTTTCTTGTTTCATGTTTTTTTCTGGGATCAACAAAAATTTGATCAGCTACATGCAACCCGATTAATGGTCATTTAATAGCCTGTTTTGACAGGCTGAATGCACTTCCATGTGCTGAGAACAATCGTTAATATGATCGTTCTGTGTTCTCTGCAGCACATGTCGTGTTTACATGGGTCAATGTGCAGGCGAGATTGATGATTTTTATAGAGAATCTTTCACCACTTTTTATTTGTTAAACTGGCAACATCATGTTAAAGTGGCTGAAAAACTGAATAAATCATAGTTTTTAATTCTCATCTCCTTTGTGGACATATTGGCTTGTAAAGTTTAGATGCTAATTTCCTCTTCAATCAAGAGGGTATTAGCAGACATTCTTCTCTTGGGGGAGTTTACTTTCTTCTCTGTATGACGCTGCCCAATCATACGCAGGCAGGATCATTTAGGGAGAAAAATAGCAAACATCCCTAGTAGGGAAGAGCAAGAGTGCTCGGGTTCGGATAGAGGAGCAAGTGCGCTTGAGCCAAATGCTCGGGTACCCGTGGCCGCATGTATCGTGGCTGACACACTGCCACTAAACATGCGGAGAATGCCCGTGTATCACGGCTACCCGAGCATTTGGCTCGAGCACGCCAGTTCCTCTATCCGAACCCGAGCACGCTCGGATAACTTGATATCCGAGCATGCCCGCTCATTCCTAGTCCCTAGAGAAGTGAAGAACCGGCTTTCGCACGGTGATCTGGTAATGGTGATATGTCTAACCAGGTCATACTGAGATCTCATTGCTAGCGCTTGCAGTCATTACAAGCGCAGTGGGAGGAGGATAGCTCTATGTGTCATTACATACAATGCTCTGCATCTATCCCAGGTATCGGGGAATAGTGCCTTGCCACCAGGAATAGGTGCAGTGTGATGTAGTGGAAGCTGCAACTCTCTTCTGTCATGTCTTTCATAATGTAATGACATGACAGTGCTGTGAGAGGCAAGCTGCTTTGTGAGAGCAGCGTGTCACAAACCATGGGGGCAATTGCTATTTTTTTTTCTGTATGAAGCTGCCTGCTTATGATTAGAAAACACAGCAAAATGACACAAAAAATTCAAAAAACAGCAGAAAAAATGCCGCTGTATTTACCAACACAGGTCAGAAAACTAATGCACTTACAGGATGCAGCAGCCCCCCTTGATAAAGTGGAGGCAACACAGGTGCAAAATACTGATGAAACAACAACTCACACACCAACCAATTCATGATGGGGGTGGTCAGCTAGTGTTAGAATTGCATACTGTTATGGCTTCCATAGGATGCCAGTCACACAGATGAAGTGCACAGTGTCTGGCTTACAGCCTAATTAGTGACGCTCATACTATTAGATTAGACAGGCAGCCCAGAACTATATAAGTGCACCCCATAGGAACAGGCACCCTAGTTTACACGGCCAACATTGATGGACTTATCTGTATCCTGCCTAAAAATAAAAAGATGTGCAGAAAAATATAAATAATATGTATAAGGTATTGGTCCATATTTTGATTTTAGTGTTGGGACTCGCAAGACAATGAGGACCCTTGACATGGGTTGCGAACTTGCGTATTTTGGCCAAAATATCAATCAATACCTCATGCATATTATTTATATTTTACTGGACATTTTTTTTCATTTTTATGCAAGATATAACCAAGCCCACCAATGTTGGCCTTGTAAACTAGGGTGTCTGTGCCTGTGGGGTGCACTTATATAGTGCTGAGCAGCCCACCTAATCTAATAATAGGCTGATGTATGATTGCATGTTGTTGGAGGAAGATCTCTCCTCCATCCCGACAAGAGTATTGCAGCCGGGTGTGTGATGTACGTTGTATGGAATATTTAACTGCTACTCTAAATGCAAAAATAGACTTGTTTGAAGTAGTGTGGTCTCCGTGTGATTATTATTGGGTGCAACAAATTGCCTAAGCTTTTATTTCTATCTTGCTTATCTCCCACCACCCTTTACTATCTAACCATTCCCCCCTGGTGTTTTGTATCTACTGTACTCTGAAATCTGAAGTTGTAAGCTTATGAGGAATATCAAGTACATTTTAGTGGGTATTCATGGAGGTTATTCATTGTCTGCTAAGGTTTATGTGAGATCTATGTGAATTCATGTTAGGCTATGTGCCCACGACGCAGAAATGCTCCGGATTTTTCCTGAGCGTTTCTGCATCTCTCTGGCAGAAAAAACGCATGTGGATTTTACATGCATTTTCCTGCCAGGGACATGCGGATGTGAAGCGTTCTTCACATGCATTTCCGCATGCGGGTTGACAAGCGCTTTCCAAGCGATTTTAGCATCACTTGGAAAGTGAAAACTTGGTCAAACGGCATGGATTTATATACTGTGACCAAAAAGAATGGTAAAAAATAAAAAAATATATATATACTTACCTTCCGATGGCCCCCGGTGTCTTGATTCCTTCCATTCTCCCTTGCCGGCAGCGGTACACTGAAGGACCTGCCGACGTCAGCGTCGCGTGACCCGTCACATGACTATGACATCAGCACAGGTCCTTCAGTCCATCGCTAGCTGCCGGCAAGTGAAGACAAGGAGAGCAAGGGCCCCCAGAAGGTAAATATAATCTTTATTTTTTATTTTATTCTTTTTTTCACAGTTTTCTATGGTACCCGGGTCCGGAGGAGAGTCTCCTCTCCTCTAGACCCAGGTGCCATCCACACATTAGAACGCATGCATTCCGCAAGTCCTTATCTAGTGAAGTGGAATCCATGCGTTCTAATGCAAGTCAATGGTGGCGAAAATGCAGCGCTTCCGCAAAATAATTGGTAGTGCTGCGTTTTTTTCTGCAATGATAATCCGCAGCGGAAATTTCCACAGCATGTGCATAGCACATGCGGATTATCATTGGGGAACATGGCAGGCCCTCTACCATGCGTTTTTTAAGCATTTCTGCAGCGTTTTTGCCGCTGCGGAAATGCTTAAAAAACGCATCGTGGGCACACAGCCTTACATAATCTTTTATTTTGAAAATCTTTAATAAAAATTACAGTTATAAAAAAAAAAAAAAAAGTTGGGAAAGGTCCTCTTTAACCCCTTAACGACTGCAGTGCCTATATGCATTTGAAAAGGTGCATTATTCCCTCATCGCCGTTTTAAAACGGCGATCGGGAATAAGTCTATAGCGCCCCCCCCAGAGTCAGAAAATCTTCGGGGGTCTCAACTACCGGGGGTAGCTGAGGCCCCTGCCCTGGAGAACACAATCAGGGCCCTGATCACACCCAAAAAAAAAAAGTGTCTCCACTATAAAAATTACTTCTCTCTCTTCTTACATGATATAACATGTCAGAAGAGAGAGAAATGATGTCCCCAAGCCCCCCTCAGTAACTTCACGATTCCCTGGGCTCTCCTGCTTTGTACTCTGGCCCTCCAACTCTTCTTCATGAAAAAAAATGGCGGGCGCATGCGCAGTGTGCCCGCCGATATGTGCCAGCCGGCAACAGCAGGGAATTTTCCTATTGGTTCCAGACTTAAGATCAAAGTGATAGAGTCTATCACAGTGATCAAAAGCCCAGTAATTAATAAATCATCCCTGTGTCATACCCTTAGTCAGATAAAAAAAAATATTTTAGAATTTTTATTTCTTTCATTCTTTGACATTAGGGTTGGGCTTAGGGTTAGGGTTGGGCTTAGGGTTGTGGTTAGGCTTAGGATTGGGGCTAGGTTTTTTTTTGAAGTTAAAAAAAAATGATGCCAATATGACGGCTAGTGTTGAGCGCAGAAGCTTGCTACTCGAGTTTGCATTGGGTGCTCGGTTATGCACCGAGTATCTCGGGTGCTCAAGTGACATGCTCGAGTCCGCTCCCCGCATGTTTTGTGGCTGTTAGACACCCAAAAAACATACGGAGTCTACCTGCCATACACAGGCAATCCCTGCATTTTTGGGGGGTGTCTAACAGCTGCAAAACATGTGGGGCAGGGATTCGAGCATGTCACTCGAGCACCTGCAATACTCGGTGCATACAAACTCAACTCAAGTAGCGAGCACTTGTGCTCATCACTAATGACGACATATTCAATATAATGACCTAATGTTATCAAATTCTGTGTAGTACCTTTGGGTTCAAAATCCACATTATACCCCCGGATAAAATCCTTGAGGGATGTAGTTTCCAAAATGGGGTCATTTGTTGTTTTTTTTTTTTTTTTTTTACTGTTTAGGCACCTTAGGGGCCCTGCAAATGTGACATGTCGCCCGGAATCTATTTCAGCCAATTTGGGTTCCAAAATTCATATAGTGCTCCTTCTGCTCCGAGCCCGGCCGTTTGTCCAAACAGAACTTTTTGATTACATTTGGGGTATCGCTGCGCTCGGAAAAAAAAAGTGGGTAACAAACTGTGGGGTCCACTTTTTGGTGCTACTTCTTGCAAAAGTGAGTAAATCTGGGCTCAAGCAACATTTTAGAGGTAAATTATTATTTTTTTCATTCCACTTTGCATTAATTCCTGTGTAGCACATTAAGGGTTAAAAAAAATTCAGTTTTGAAAGTATTTGAGGGGTGCATTTTTAAAATGGTATCACTTTTGGGGAGTTTCCAATATAAAGGCCCCTCAAAGTCAATCTGAAGAGGTCCCTAAAGAAACAAGTTTTATAAATTTGTGAAAAAATGAGAAATTGCTGCTAAATTTTTAACCCCTCAAACATCCTAACAAAATAAAATGATGTTTCAAAAATGATGCAGATGTAAAGTAGACATATGGGAAATGTTCTTTATTAATTACTTTTCCCATGACTAACTGGTTTAAGAATATAAAGATTGTAAGCTTTAAAATTGCGTTTTGTTTTTTTTTCAAAATTTTCACCAAAATTGCGATATTTTCACAAATAAACACAAGTGATTTAGTACAAATTTTACCACTATCATGAAGTACAATGTCACGAAAAAACACTCTCAGAATCAGTGGGATCCGTTGAAGTGTTCCAGAGTTATTACCTCATAATGTGACATTAGTCAGATTTCAAAAATGTGGTCATTAAATTAGCTCAGTCACTAAGGGGTTAAGCTTGTTTAAAAATCATATCACCTGATGAATGAGTGTTTTGCTCCTTTGTCAGCTGATTGCAGGGCTGTTTATTTAGGCTGATAATCAGAAACAAATGTTCCTAGGAACACTCAATCCCTTATTATCTGATTATCTGCCTGTTTAAATGAGCCTTAAAGACAATAAATGCTATAAACTAAAAAAACAGTCATTTAGTAGCTCCTGTGCTTCCTTGGTTTGCTGCTCTGCACTGTCTATTCTACCTATAGCTGAAACCAGAAGTTTACATACACTATATAAACAGACACATATGCATGTTCTTCTCAATATCTGACATGAAATCAGAATAAACCTTTCCCGTTTTAGGTCAGTTAGGATTACCATAATTTTTAATATTTGCCAAATGCCAGAATAATGAGAGAGAGAGAGATTGTTTTAAGGCATTTTTATTACTTACTGCAAAGTCAAAAGTTTACATACACTAAGATTACTATGCCTTTAAACAATTCTGGTCTGCCCATATGATGATGTCATGTGTTTGGGAGCTTCTGATAGTTTTTTTTTTTGCGACATCTAAGTTAATTACAGACACACCTGTGGATATATTTTAATGCACACCTGAAACACACTGCTTCTTTGTGTAGCATCATGGGAAAGTCTAAAGAAATCAGCCAAGATATCAGGAAGAGAATTGTGGACTTGCACAAGTCTGGCTCATCCTTGGGTACAATTTCAAGATACCTGAAGGTGCCTCATTCATCTGTACAAACAGTTATATGCAAGTACATAGAAGATGGGAATGTCCAGACATCATACCGCTCAGGAAGGAGATGGGTTCTGTGTGTTAGAACCCTCCTGTTTGTTTTTTCCATCTTGTGTTTTGCGGTCACGTGACCATCTGCCTTTATATTCCAGCTCCGCCCTTATGGCTGTGCTGGACTTCAGTGTTTGAATTTTTCTCTTGCCTGGTGCTTCGGTGCCTTTCTCTGTCAAGTTCGCTTGGTCCTCTGGGACCTCTAGTACATTTTTGTCAGTTTGTCTTTTTGTGTTCTGCAACAACTTCTCTGTTTAGGAGGTGTCCCATTTTTGTCCCAGTCTTTAGTTCTTTTAGGGACCCCTCCCTTAATTCTATAGGTCTTCGTCAGACTAGCCGAGGACTAAGGCGGGTCTGTTCACTAGGAACAGACAGCCCGCTACATCGTAGGGATTCAGCTTAGTCTTACTGGAGGGACAGCTTTCCCCTATCTTTCCTTAGTACATGTTGCAGATCATAACACTGTGTCCCAGAGATGAACGTGTTTTGGTCCGACATGTGCATATCAAACCAAGGACAAAAGCAAAAGACCTTGTGAAGATTATGGCGGAAGCTGGTAAGATTGTGTCAATAACCACAGTGAAACGAGTACTGTATCAACATGGGCTGAAAGGCCACTCTGCCAGGAAAAGCCATTACTCTAAAAGAAATATAAAAAAGCCAGATTAATGTTTGCAAATGCACACAGGAACAAAGACCTTAATTTTTGGAGACATGTTCTGTGGTCTGATGAAACTAAAATTTAACTTTTTGGGCATAATGACCATCGTTACGTTTGAAGGAAAAAGAAGCTTGGAAGCCTTAGAACACCATTCCAACTGTGAAACACGGGGGTGGCAGCATCAAGTTGTGGGGTTGTTTTTCAGCAGGAGGGACTAGCGCACTTCACATAATAGATGGCATCATGAGAAAAGAAGATTATGTGGCAATACTGAAGCAACATCTCAAGACATCAGCCAGGAAATTAAAGCTTGGGCGGAAATGGGTCTTCCAAATGGACAATGACCCGAAGTCACAAAGTGGCTTAAGGATAACAAAGTCAATTTTTTGGAGTGGCCATCACAAAGCCCTGATCTCAATCATATTGAAAATGTATGGGCAAATCTGAAAAGGCAGGTGTGAGCAAGGTGACCTACAAACCGGGATCAGTTACACCAGTTTTGTCAGGAGGAATGAACCCAAATTCCCACCAACTATTGTGAGAAGCTTGTGGAAGGATATCCCAAACGTTTGATCCAAGTCATTCAGTTTAAGGGCAATGGTACCAAATACTAATGAAATATATGTAAACTTTTGAGTTTTAATGCTTAAAACATTCTCTCTCTCTCTCATTATTCTGGCATTTGGTAAATATTAAAAATGATGGTAATCCTAATTGACCTAAAACGGGAAAGGTTTATTCTGATTTAATGTCAGATATTGAGAAAAACATGCATATGTGTCTTTTTATATAGTGTATGTAAACTTCTGGTTTCAACTGTACATGACCACTGCAGAAAATCACTGACCTCAGTGGTATTGTGCCATCCACCCCAGCATAACCACTGAGACCAACTTTAATAAGCCACACTTGCCCACTGTAGGAAAGTAAGCACACAATGGGGGGAGCACAGCGGTGGTGGCACTGGAGTAAAAGAAGATTATCAGGTTGTTTTGTTACTAACTAGCATTAACTACCTTTATTCAGATTGATGTTGATCATGGCAAGCTCCTTTGAGAAACTATGTAATATATTTTACAACAAGGGAAAAATATCAAACTTTCCTTAATAAATGTTATCTAAAATGAAGCTATAAAATGCTTATGTGAAGGATACGAAGATTAGTTAAGTAGTAGATCTTGGGGCTTATGTATAAAGTTACATTTTGCCATTAATAATGTGGCCCAAAATTCACAAAATTGTTGTACTTTTTTGTATTGTATAAAGGTTTACCCTCCACTGGTACGCTGACATTTGCAACAAATTAGACAAACTGGAATAGTGGAGATCAAAATTGTTAGACAGTGAAACATGAGCATAGCAGCTCGGCACAGAGAGTGATATCTAAAGCACGCGTTCCCCATTTCAGCTCCATGCTTCAAGGGGCTGTCTGGGACACACTGTATGAAGGAGCCCCATTATATTACAGCCTTTATACTGTTTATATTAGGCATATTAGTTTAGTTGTATGATTGTTATGATTTTGGTCTGGTGTAGGCTGTGTAAACAATCTGTAATGATTTCCCTTTATTGCACCTACATTATACTGCAGCAAGATGTTCCAACAGGTCAGACTGTTTATAAACCAATAAATGACTTAATATTTCACTGCCATACTACAGGAGACTTTTGGACTTTCCGTGCTGTGAAACTGCATCTTTGTGTTTATTATGTTGTTCCCCAGCTGAATGTGGCTTTTGTAATAAAAAAACAATGGTGTTATACCCATCCTGGGATGTTTTTAAGAAACCAATATAGCTTTGTTATTTGTTCTTCATGTGTTTATTTTAATAGGTAAATAAATATGTAGATTTCAATGCTAGACATCATGCTGTAAATATTTTTTAGTAGAAAAATATTTCTACACATTCATTGTTTCATGAGTATCATGCTTGACTGCTAACCACTAATAGGAAGAAAACTGAGATAAAGTGACCCCAAGGGAGGGAGTTGGCTAGAGACTAGGATGACTTTGGGGAAGGTAGTAGATGAGTGTTGTTCAGCTGATGAACAGAGTTGCCAACCTGAATGATCTTTTTTTTCTGGACAGCTTATCGGAAAACCACAGATAGTTTTTAATAATATTGTTACAGAAAGGTTTGAAAAACATAAAGAATTCTAAAAATCTATTAAAAACCGATAGAGATGGACAAATCGATACAAGACAAATTGAATTTTGCTTGTTCACTGTGCGATTGGCAGCCTGTTTACACTGTCCGATTATTAGGAAACAATCGTACCTAGAAACGCTCATCTCCCAATAATTGGCCAGCGTAGATGCACCCTTTCATTGCTGGAGAGCAGTGTGTGTGTGGGTGTTTGTGTTGGAAACCTACTGTGTCGGTTTAAAATTCTGTAGGTGGTCCATGTGAGTTGTGTAACTGGGATGTGTGGAATGAAAAGTGAATACAAGAAGGAGTACAAAGAGAGGAACCCCCTTTTTGTTAAGTATCAACATGTATATAATCTGTCTTATGAGCATAAATAGATTTATGATCTATGTTCCCTCATTTTATTCGTAGTTTCAATAAATGTCATTGCCTAGCTTGAACACATCAGCAGAACATTTTGAAAGACACTGACTGATAAGGGACTGATTAAAATCACAGCAGAGCCCACAAGGACATCATAGAAATTGTAAATGAAGGCACAAAGAGAACTATTTACAATAGCTTATCACAGTGAATATAGATGGCTCTGAGTTACAGGAGGCAATGACCTACACCTGGGAGTCAACGACCCAAAACTTGTCATTCCCTCAAAGGCAGGAAAGTTGTTTTATTGGCTCCTGTACACAACTAATAACACCTAATGGGAGCTGCCCCACATATGTGCAATTTCTAACACACAAATGCTTCACATGTCAAAATGCAGTACATCACTATAATAATAATAATACTAACATACTCCTGCCATTTTAGAGCATATGGATGACAATGTAATTGGTTATTCTCAAAGGGGCAGTTATTCATGGATGGATATTTATGTGAATGACCTCCATGTAGTAATACATTTTCCCTGCAGTTGTCATCATTTTTAGAGGAGCATACACAGTTTTCATATATCGCCATCACAAGAGAAAAAGAACCTGGAACATACAGCTTTTCTGTTAAGAACCTTTGCCTTTCCTCATGTGCGAATATTTTGTAGGTATATTTGTTTAATAATTTTCTTTTATGCTGTTAGTTGAATCTTTTGTCAAATGGAGTTAATGTCAGACTCTCTCCATTGTGTGGCGCCCTTATGATTTCATTGTTATTCATGCTGACAGGTCTAAGGCCAGTTGACTGCTGGGTAAGGAGTTTTATCAAATGCAGTTACATAAATGGTATGCTCTTTAGCTTGCCCCACCCCAAAAAAAAGATTATTTATTAGTCAGTTAACAAATATGTGCCATAAATGCCATTTTAAAAGTATGGTACAGGTCTGTATTCCTGCAGTCAGTCAGGAGCATGCTGATGTCCAGGGTTAGAAGACAGAAGCAGATTATTACATCTACTGTCCTCTCTTCTACAGCATATACAAGCACAAAAATTAATAAGCGCTGTTTGCTGATTTGAGGCAGCAGTCATTACTTATTTTGAGGGTGATGATCATACCAGGTCAACAATAGATAAAAAAATACAAAGAGAAAAGAAACCAAACAAAACACTGAAAATCCAACCGTATGAACAACTTATTCCAATCACATAACTTTTTATTGTACATGTTATATCTCGAAATTACTAAAAAAAATGGGAAACACATTTTACCACTTTGTGTGAACTTGCAAAATCAAAATTGTAAAAAAAAAATGTAAAGAAGAAAAAATTTTTAATATATTCTATTTACTTTATCTTAAAACATGTAAAACTAAGGCGGCTTTCACACATCTGACATTCATGGTCTGAGAATGGACTGGGATGTCTGGACTGGCTGTGGATTTGATCCGCACTCACCAGCACCATATATGAATATCAGGCTGTTGAATTCGGGTCAGACGACCCAGAGCAGGTTTGAGCATCACTGAACTTGAACCATGAATGTTGGGTAAGTGAACCAGCCTAAATTAGAGAAAACCTTTTATAAAAAGGCATCCACCAGGATGATCAGCTGACAGCTCTGGGTCCCATTTCCACTGCTGGTTCCCCTGGTATACAGCTGATTTACTAGGAAATGAGGGATAAGCATTAGTGTTGATCGAGCAGTGAAATGCTCGAGTGCTCGGTACTCGAATCTAGCAAGTTGGACGCTCATACGTGCTCGACTCGAGTAGCGAGCATAATGGAAGTGAATGGCAAATTCGAGCATTTTTCCAGAAGATGGAAAATTCTCTCTCCCCGGCTCAGATAATTCACTTACACGGATTTGAGCACCACGCGATACTCGGCACTGCTTGCTCCTCGATCGAGCACCCCAATGGTAGATCAAGTATGGAGCAGTGCCGATCACATCGCCCATCACTAATAAGCATGCATTACTCCTGCAGCTGTTCACCTAAGTGGTTTAAAAAAAAAACAGATAATTTCAAAGGGAAGAAAATATATATGTATACATAATGTAGCATCGGCGTCTCTGCCCCCTGCCAGGCTGAGACACGGTCCCCCTTACCGCCGCGCTCCTGGTCCAGCCTCCCTGCTGCTGCTGCACGCAGCTTCCCGGGCACTGTGCTTAGGGCGCGCGCTCCCTCCCTCTTTAAGGGGCCGCGCGCGGCGTCCTAAAAAGTCCCCGGCCAATGGCAGGAGGACTTTCCCTATTTAAAGCACCTCCTCCAATATGGAGGTGCCCATGCAAGGTTGTTGCTCTGTTATTCTTACTGTTGCTTCAGCCTTCAGGTCCCTCTGCAAGTTAGTCCTGTCCGCCAGTCTGTTCTTCAGTCCAGTCCGCCAGTCTGACTACTATCCAGCCCGACAGTCTGTCTACAGTCCAGTCCGCCAGTCTGTTTATAGGCTCTGCCCGCCTGCTTACCTGGAAGCACCTGCCTGTTTCCTGCCATGCCCGCCAGCCTGCTTACCTGGATGCACCTGTCTGTTACCTGCCGTGCCCGCCAGCCTGCTTACCTCGAAGCACCTGCCAGTTACCCATTGTGCCCGCCAGCCTGCCTACCCGGAGAACCTGTCTGGCTATCAGCCAAATCAGCCTGCTTGTCTACCTGGACCACCCGTCAGTTCCTGCCATCTGACCCGTGGGAGTCACCTGCTCTCATACAAGGTCGGTCCCAGAGTGGCACCTGGTCCACCTGCTAGGTCCCTCCCTGGTTCACGGAGTCGATTGAGCCGCCGTGCGACCTTGGTCAGGCCGAGTAGGTACTTAGTCACGCCCCTCTGGTCCCTCCTTGCACCGCAGCACAGAGGTTCCACCACGCGGATCCATAACACATTTCTATCTAATTTTATAATAGGATATTAAAAGTTGTAGCAATGAGTATTTTTCATACATATACTACCAATCTCGAGATGTGGGCCAATTGAAAGGTGTTTTATATGGTTAGGAAATAGTATCAGAAGACTCATTTTGTAATAAATATGCTGAGAAAATCGAATCCTTATTGTGTTTTGTTTGCTCATTCACATCATGCACTGCATAGATGATCCTATGGACCAATATTATCTTTTCATGCATGTGTCCCTGCATACAAGGCAAAAAAACAAGGTTGCAAACTTGATTAGTCTGATAAACCTTACTGAAAATGATCCAAACAGCACTTCTTAAAGTGTTGTGAATAAACAAAATACAAAAAAAAAAAGTGTTATGTCTTTCTGGCTGGGTATGCAGGAAAACAAGTTTGTTGCATGCTTTTAGCATGTGATTGACAGGTATGACACAGTACTGATGTCATGAACACCAATCTAAGCTATATGAGCACTGGAAACTGGTAAAAATCCTGTGTCATGCTTGATAAAGGTCACTTATTGTAGCAGGAACTATAAAATGTAGTAAGCCAGGAATGGAGTTCTATTTCTACAATTATTAACTATAGTTTGGGAACAGCAGGAGGTCCCAGAGTATAGTAAAGTGATAAATGTGGCTCAGTGGACAACTCTCTTGTCCTCTAGTCCTGGGTCATAGATTTCCTCTTGTTTTCGCAGGCTCTTCAGAACATAAAAAATAAAAAAAAATAATCTCTTTGGTTTAAAACATAATCTGCTTTTCATAAAGTCTTGGAAATCTCAAAGTCCAATCATATTTACTAAGTTAAAAGTTACCAAGATAGTTGAGCAAAAAAATTAAACATTCAGCAGTAAAACAGTTTTAAAAAAATCTTGCGTGAATATATTAGGCAGAATGTTTCCAGATCATTGTAATGCAAAAATCCCTTTAAATGGTTTTCCACTACTTAAGATATAGATGACGTGTCTTTAGAATAAGTCGTTAATATCAGAAACACGGCAGATCAGTTGTCACTGCGGCCGGTTGTACAGAGCAGGAACAGCGCCATACATTATGTAGTGGCTGTTTTCAAGAACTGCAGTTCACCTATTAATGAAGCTGCATTATTTCCACTTTTGAAAGATCAAAAACTCCTGCTATATGTGATCTGGATACATTCCTACCGGTGTCATCGAATGTGTAGCAAGCAGATCTACTGCCTCCAGTCAGTGATTTCTACAAATCAAGATAGCAGATAGAAGCTGGATTGCTCTTTTTCAAAAGCATGTTAGATTTACCATTAAGTAAAGTAGAAGACCACCTTTATAATTTGGGCTAGATGAGATACTGAAGTATACTCTAACTGTACTCAATCAAAACATTACAAAGGTTCAGTCCTTTTTTTCTACCTGCTTTCTTATCTGAAGCCTAAAGGCACCGAACAATTTCAAAGAGAAGAAAACAGTACAGAAGTAAAGTTCCTTCCAACAACAGGATGAAGATAAGTGAAAGGGATCACACAGTCTCGACAGCATGTTTCCCTTTTGTGTTACACAGTAAAAATAAGGCTGTGAAAACAGAGTTGTACTCAGAAACGTATTACTGTGATGTCCACAATCAGAATCTCGGCCATTTTTACATGGATAAAATAGACACACTCACCTCTGATCCTGGTGCAGTGATTGATCATACTGTTTCTCTCTCGAGTCCCCCTTAGACAGGCATGCTGCCCATACACAACTAACAAATAAAGTTGCGCTCTGTAACGCTATACATGTAAATAGGAAATTTCAATAGCATTACTGCTCTAAAAGATAGGAAAAAATGAAGATACTTAGCACATAATTTGGCCAATTCATGCATGCACAGCAGCCAACGACAAGGCGACCTTCATTTTCGGGAACCTATCCTAATGTGATTCCTCTTCTGGGCTGATAGCCTACATTTATATGGGTAGGTAGGATCCTGCTGTAATTAAAATCGCCACGGACTGATGGATGGAGTGCTCAGTCAGAGAGCCTATCTATACAAATATCAAAAGACTGACTCACTTCCAAACAGAATACTGGTCTGAACAGGGGCATACTAAGAGTAGCATGCTAGTAGCTAGTGCATACACAGGCATGCTCCCCATACACAAATAACAAATAAAGCTGCACTCTGTAGCACTATAGCATGTAAACATGAAATATATGAAATTTCAATTGCATTACAACTCTAGAAAATAGGACAAAATGAAGATCCTTAGCACATAATTTGGCCAATTCATGCATGCCTAGCAGCCAATGATAAGGTGATCTTCTTTTGCTGGGAACCTATTCTAATGTGATTCCTCTCTTGGGCTGATAGCCTACATTTATATGGGTAGGTAGGATCCTACTGTAATTAAAACAGTCACGGACTGATGGATGGAGTGCTCTGTCAGAGAACAAATATCAAAAGACGGTTTTAATTACAGCAGGATCCTACCTACCCATATAAATGTAGGCTATCAGCCCAAGAGAGGAATCACATTAGGATAGGTTTCCTGGAAAAGAAGATCGTCTTGTTGTTGGCATGCATGAATTGGCCAAATTATATGCTAAGTATTTTCATTTTTCCTATTTTCTAGAGCAGTAACGCAATTCAAATTTCATATATTTCATGTTTACATGTTATAGCGTTACAGAGTGCAACTTTATTTGTTAGTTATGTATGGAGATGGCTACTCTTAGAAAGCACATGTTCAGACCAATATTCTGTTTGGAAGTGACGGTCAGTCTTTTTATATTTGCTCCCCATACACATGCCTAACCTTTCATTCCCACAACATCGACAGGACACTACCATAAACATTAGATGGTTGACTGGTCCTTCTAGTTTGATTTGATCAACATTTGTCTGATGTGTATGGTCACCCCCTATGCTATATTATGCTGCTTGACCATGGACTAAACAAGTCATTAAGTACTCTAGTTTGCCTAAAAATATGTTTTACTCTGACAATTATTTTCCGGGTTATGAGTAGTAAACTCACTCTTATGGAATAAGACTTAACAGTCACCGTGTTCTGCCATTTCCAGCGCTGCAATGGCCCCTCTCCTGCTTTATGTGACTGTAGTTCTTTCTTGCCCTGTCACAAAGCGGACCGTTCGTTTTGTTTTGTAATGGAAACATGTAAAAGTCTTCTTCTGAGTCTCAAAGACTTACATTGAGAAAGTTACTTCCAGTCCAGACAGAAATTCTGTTGTAAGCCAGCTGGTCACAAATGCGACCACATGATCTAGGAGAGGACCGGAGTAGTGCTGGAAACGGCAGAAGACAGCATGTAAAAGAATTGGTAAGTAATTTAATGCACACACTGAATATGCATTACTGATATCTAACAAATGGTGACATTTATAAAATAAATGCTGCAGTGGGTCTTTAACCTAATTCCAAATATTAGGGTTTCTGATAAATAAAGGCATTGATTTCACATGACTCTATAAAAACAATCTAAACATTGTTCCAATTTAGCTGTGAGATAGTTACAAAACTATCAAATGGTTTGAGAAGTTGTCTGGTTTAGAAGACCTACTTTCTAGTTAAAGGGAATGTTCCCCAAGAAAATGACCAATTGCTTAAATCAGGTTTTTGTGGAAAATTAATTTTTTAACCCCTTTACAACCCAAGGTGGTTTGCACGTTAATGACCAGGCCAATTTTTACAATTCTGACCACTGTCATTTTATGAGGTAATTACTCTGGAACGCTTAAACGGATCCCCCTGATTCTGATATTGTTTTTTCGTGACATATTGTACTTCATGATAGTGGTAAAATTTCTTCGATATCACTTGTGTTTATTTGTGCAAAAAATTGAAATTTGGCAAAAAATTTTAAAATTTTGCAATTTTCAAAATTTGAATTTTTATGCCCTTAAATCAGAGAGATATGTCACACAAAATAGTTAATAAATAACATTTTCCACATGTCTACTTTACATCAGCACAATTTTGGAACCAAATTTTTTTTTTTATGAGGGAGCTATAAGGGTTAAAAGTTGACCAGCGATTTCTCATTTTTCCAACAAAATTTACAAAACCATTTTTTTAGGAACCATATCACATTTGAAGTCACTTTGAGGGGTCTTTATGACAGAAAATACCCAAAAGTGACACCATTCTAAAAATTGCACCCCTCAAGGTTCTCAAAACCACATTCAAGAACTTTATTAACCCTTCAGGTGCTTCACAGGAATTTTTGGAATGTGGAAGAAAAAAAATGAACATTTAACTTTTTTCACAAAAATGTTACTTTAGACTCAATTTTTTTTATTTTCGCAGGGGTAACAGGAAAAAATGGACCCCAAAATTTGTTGTGCAATTTCTCCATGGCACGCAGATACCCCATATGTTGGGAAAAAAGCATGGCAGGGTTCGGAGGGAAGGAACGCCATTGGACTTTTTGAATGTAAAATTTGCTTGAATAATTAGCGGACGCCATGTTGCGTTTAGAGAGCCCCTGATGTGCCTAAACAGTGGAAACCCCCGACAAGTGACACTATTCTGGAAACAAGACCCTTCAGGGAACTTATCTAGATGTGTGGTGAGCACCTTGAACCCCCAGGTGCTTCACAGAAGTTTATAACATTGAGCCGTAAAAATAAAATTTTCACATTTTTCCCACAAAAATGTTTTTCAGCCCCCAATTTTGCATTTTCATAAGGGTAACAGGAGAAATTGCACCATTCAGTTTGTTGTGCAATTTCTCCTGAGTAAGCAGATTCCCCATATGTGGGGGAAAACCACTGCTTGGGTGCACGGCAGGGTTCGGAAGGGAAGGAGCGCCATTTGACTTTTTGATTGTAAGATTTGCTTGAATAATTAGCAGATGTGCCCCTGATGTGCCTAAACAGTGGAAACCCCCACAAGTGACACCATTTTGGAAACTAGACCCCTCATGGAACTTATCTAGATGTGTGGTGAGCACCCTGGACACCCAAGTGCTTTACAGAAGTTTATAACATGGAGCCGTGAAAATAAAAAAATCTATCTTTTTCCACAAAAATGATGTTTTAGCCCCAATTTTTTTTATTTTCACAAGGGTAAGAGGAGAAAATGGACCCCAAAAACTTTTGTGCAATTTCTCCTGAGTATGCCAATACCCGATATATGGAGAAAATACAGTGTTTGGGCGCATGGCAGAGTTCAGAATGGAAGGAGCACTGTGTGACTTTTTGAACGCAAAATTGGCTGGAATAGAGAGCGGACGCCATGTAGCGTTTGGAGAGCCCCTGATGTGCCTAAATAGTGGAAGCCCCCACAAGTGACCCCATTTTGGAAACTACAAGCCTCAAGGATTTTATCAAGGGGTATAGTGAACATTTTGAACCCAGAGGTACGACACAGAATTTGATAACATTAGGTCATCATATTGAATAAGTTGTCATTAGTCTTGAGCGCAAGTGCTCGCTACTTGAGTTTGCATCGGGTACTCAGGTATGCACCATGTATCCTGGGTGCTCGAGTGACAAGCTCGAGTCCCCACCCGCATGTTTCACGGTTATTAGTCACCCAAAAAAAAAACATGCGGGGATCGCTCGTGCATGGCAGGCAATCCCTGCAAGGTTTTTTTGGCTGCGAAGCATATGAGGCGGAGACTCGAGCATGTCACTTGAGCACCCGCGATACTCAGTGCATACCCAAGCACCCAATGCAAACTCAAGTACCGAGCACTTGCGCTCAACACTAGTCACCATATCATCATCTTTTTTTTTTTACTTTTGAAAAAAAAAACATAACCCTAGCCCAACCCTAACCCCAACACTAACCCCAACCCTAACCCCAACCTAACCCTAGCCCAACCCTAACCCTAGCCCAACCCTAACCCTAGCCCCAACCCTAACCCTAGCCCAACTCTAACCCTATAACCAACCCTAACCCTAGACCAACCCTAACCCTAGCCCAACCCTAACCCAAGCACAACCCTAACCCTAACCCTAGAGTTTATAGAGTTTATTTTTTACGTTGTTCCTTATGCAGTATAAGTGATTAGACGACTTTATTCTTCGGGTCGGTGCAATTACAGCGATACCAGAATCATATCAGGTTTTTATGATTGACAGCTGTCACACACTAAAAGACGCATTTTTTTTGTAAAATCTAGTTTTTGCATCGCCATATTTTGAGAGCTATAATTTTTCCATATTTTGGCCGACAGAGTCATGTGACAGCTTGTTTTTTGCGGGATGAGTTGACGTTTTTATTGGTGCCATTTTCAGGCACGTGACATTTTTTGATCGCTTTCTATTACGATTTTTGGGAGGCAGAATAAACAAAAACCAACAATTCAGGAATTGTTTTTTTTAAAAAAAATTTTATGCTGTTCCGTGTGTGGTAAAATTGATAAGGTAGCTTTATTCTTCGGGTCAGTACGTTTACAGCGGTAGCACATTTATATTGTTTTTCTATGTTTTGGCTCTTTTACACAATGAAAACTATTTAATAGAAAAAATTATTTTTTGCATCACTTTACTCTGAGAGCTATAACTTTTTTATTTTTCGGCTCATGAAGCTGTATGGCGGCTTGTTTTTTGCGGGACAAGATGATGTGTTCAGCGGTACAATTTTTATTCATATTCGTCTTTTTTGATCGCATGTTATTCCATTTTTTGTTTGGCGGTATGATGATAAAGCATTGTTTTTTGCTTGTTTTTTTTTTTTTTTTTTTACCATGTTCACTAAAGGGTCTAACTAGGGGGACAGTTTTATAGGTCAGGTCATTCCTGATGCAGCGATACCAAATATATGTACTTTTATTATTTTGTTTTTTTGCTTTTTTATAATAATATTTATTGATGGATACATTATATTTTTATTTTTGGTGGATTATTATTATTATTTTTTTTAATATTTTTACAATTTTTTTTTTTTTCACTTTGACAGCTTTTTTACTTTTATTCTTTGTCGCACTATGGGACTTTCACTTTTTTATTCTGATTGCCTGTATAGCATAGGGATGGAGCACCATCCCTGTACTATGCAGGCTGTCAGCGCTGCAGATGCAGAAGATACTTTGGTCATGCACTGCGCATGACCAAAATATCTACCTGCTGTCTGGTGACCCGGATGTTGTCATGCCGACATCGGGTCGTCATGGCAACATCCGGGAAGCCGCGGCAGACAGCGCTGGAGGCCGGAGGAGAGGTGAGTATCGCAATCACCTCCCCTTGCCACCGCAATGCTGCTATCGACTTCGATTGCAGCATTGCGGGGGTTAATGTGCCGGGAGCGGTGTGGGACCGCTCCCAGCACATAGCACCGGGTGTCAGCTGTGACAATCAGCTGACACCCAGTGGCGATCACGCCCACACAGCTTGTGTGCGGGCGCGATCGCAAAGACGTACTAATACGTATCAGGCTCTTAAAGCCCAGGGCGCAGATACGTATTAGTACGTCTTGTGCTTTAAAGGGGTTAAAAATGTTTGGCAGGTTTTTTTTTCACATGCCAATTTGTATTAAAAACAAAAATGAGAAATATTATAATTCACACATTGGCCACTGGACCTATGCTATACTCATACTTCCTGTTGTTCAGTAAATGTACATGCACATTAGCAGCACTAGACTGATTCAATCCCTATCTTTTGAAGCATCGAGTATATGCAAAGGTCAATGTAAAGAGATGGGGAGCAGGGTCAGCTGTGATATC
Organism: Phyllobates terribilis; assembly: GCF_046119375.1. Classification (NCBI taxonomy): domain Eukaryota; kingdom Metazoa; phylum Chordata; class Amphibia; order Anura; family Dendrobatidae; genus Phyllobates; species Phyllobates terribilis. The sequence continues at coordinate 263,005,097 of NW_027362763.1, read as the reverse complement.
ACCTACTGTGAATGGTGGTTGCTATCTTATTAGCTGTGTGTCACGATTCCACCCCTCAGTGTGGCTGGGATGCAGTTACTGATAGCTTAGCCATCCAATCTGGTGCAGGGGTGTGCTGAGCTGTCGGTGTTTTGATTGACAGCTCAGCCGTCCAATCTGAGACTGGGAGGAGCTGGGCTGCCTCCAGGTGTTTCCTGTCCCAAGTGATTGCCCAGCTACTTGGCTGGGCGATCAGTCCCAGATCTCTGCCAGACATAGATTCTGCTCTGTGTGTTTTGTTTTTCTGTACCTAGTGCTTTGCTTGTGGATTTTTTGCTGCCTGACCTAGGACCTCATTCTGACCATCGGTTTTGCCTAGCCTTTTTGCTCTGATCCCTCATCTTCCTGGTATTCTACACCTTTGTCTCTTCCCTGTGTTTAAGAAGTACCCTCCTGCCTCTTGCCTCGGACTCCTTGACTACCGTGAGTCACGGCTTGTCCGTGAGAAGTGACCCAGCGTCACACTGTGTATAAACGTGTTACTTTTTATTCTAATACTGCCTGTGATAATAATCAGATTTCTGAAAAGTCTTCCTGAAACAACGGGAAATCACCCGAGTGGCTAGTGTTGAAATTGCAAGATTACTAATACTTAATAATATTGTGATAGAAAAAAATTGTGATTTTATTTTAAATAAATGTAACACAAAAATGTGATTTATAAAGTAAGTATTTTTTTCTGATCACATATTCCCTTTAAAAAAAAGTAGATTTCCTCATTTAGGAATGTCGTCTAAAAGACACAGTAGAGTCATTATGTTAGCATAGAAGACCCTGCGCATCCTTGCATTGGAGGAAGGTCCATTGATTTCAATCGGAACAATGTAATGTATGAAAATTAATCTTTGGTGTAGAATTATCAGCAGACCTTAGCTGATCATTGGAAGGACCAGGCAATGGGGTATACTGTGATCAACTTACAATATTGTTATAGCAGAAAGGGATTGTCTAGAGCATACAACCCCCTTAAAGGCCAAGAAAATAGTTGACACCCAGTTGTCAATTTATTCATGCATTTTTATTCTGACATAATTTTTTTTTTTATGGAGAAGTATACTATTTACTAAAACAGGCATGTCAGGAGCTCATAGTAAGACATTTAATAATTGGCAATAATTTCCAGAGTGCTATATGTATGAAATACGGAGAGGTTTATCCAGATAACAACATGAATCCACCAGAGGCGTATAACATTTCTAGCAAGTTTGAAGTTTTTTATTTTTTTGAGATAGTGAAGCAGTGCGATGTCTGGATTGAGGGCAAATACTTTATTTCAGCTGTCTACTGCATACAGTGGCTCTAAACATCATTATGTACTTTTGCCGTTCTGCTATGGTTAAAATCTGTGTATGCAGAGTGAGAAAACAGTTGAAACCTCCATATACAGTATAAGTGGTGTTAAAATGACCTTTTTAGAATCACTGTGTTCTTCTAATTGATGAGAAGCTAATTAAAAACAGAACAAAGTGCACCTCTCACTATGCAGCCAGTATAGTAAGGGCAGGGTGATCTGAACTGTTCCAGCATATTAACAGCATAAGGAATGGATCAGAAAATGTCACTTTCTATGCTTGCGGGGATCAGCTGGATTGTGCTCATGTCTTCAATTACTCAGACATTGCATCATAGAATAGAAAAAGTCTCTGATTATCAAAACTTTTATATCTGTAATGTAAATATGTTTTACAGTTGCATATTTACATTGAATAATAACAAAAAGCTATTTGTTAATTACTTTCAATACAGTAGAATAATATTACATATATATGTGTGAAGTGTGGCATCTTATATGACCATAAGGGTATGTTCACATGTTAATTATTTGATGCAGAAATTTCTGCACCATTTCTGCATCTCTTCAAAGAAAAATCGCAGCAAAAAATAGGTGCATTTTTGCTGTGTTTTTGATGTTTTTTTTTTACATGCATTTTTTTGTTGCAAATTTTTCCCCATTCATTAGTATGGCAGAAATCTGTAGCAAAAACGCTGAAAGAATTTCCATGCTGCAGATTTAAATCTGCACCAAATCTGCAAAATTAGCACCATGTGCATGAGACTTCAGGATTCTCATTCACTTTGCTGGCATCAGGAAACCTTTCAGGTTTTGTGACAAATCTGCACAGAAAAAATTGTGACAAATCTGCAACGTGTGCACAGGCCGTAATGCTGCGTGCCCACTATGTGTTTTTCAAGCGGATTTTCCACAGCGAAAACGCGTTAAAAACGCTTGGTAATACGTGCCCCATGGTCCCCAATGCTGTGCACATGCTGCGGAAATTTCCGCTGCGGATTATCATTGCGGAAAAATCCGCAGCATGTCCATTATTTTTGCGGAAACGTAATTGCCGCCATTGACTTGCATTGAATCGCATAATATCCGCATGACTAAATATGCACATGCGGATATTAAGCGTTTCTATGTGCGGATGGTACCCGGGTCTGGAGAAGAGGAGACTCTCATCCAGACTCGGGTACCATAGAAACTGTTAAAAAAAGAATTTAAAATAAAAAATAAACATTATACTCACCTTCTGATGGCCCCCGGTCTCCTGTACGGTGTGTCCTGGCTCCCCGGCGGCTCGCGATGGTGGTGTAAAAGGACCTTCCATGACGTAATTTAGTCATGTGACAGGTCACGCTGACGTCGGCGGTCGCGTGACCTGTCACATGACTAAATGACGTCATGAAAGGTCCTTTAACACCATCGCGAGCCACGGGGGAGCCAGGACGCACCGAAGAGAAGACCACGGGCCATCGGAAGGTGAGTATAATGTTTTTTTTTATTTTTTACCATTTTTATTCTTTTTTTAACTATTAACTTGGTCACACTATATAAATCCATGCCTCTTGCATGAATTTATATATAGTGTGACCAAGTTGTCAAGCACTTTTCAAGTGATGCTAAAATCACTTGGAAAAGCGCTTGATAACCCGCATGCAGAAATGTATGCAAAAACGCTTGACAAACGCTTCTGCCTGGCAGGAAAAACGCATGTAAAATGCGTTTTTCCTGCCAGGGAGATGCAGAAAAAATCAGCAGCATTTCTGCATTGTGGGCACTTAGCCTAACTGAGTTATTACACTCTTATTTTGCAAAAGATGATCGGTGACAACTACTAATGGTTGCTCTTACATGCCACATGAAAGTTGTTGGCCAGTATCTTGCAATCTCAAAATATCTCAAAGTATCTTAAAGGGAATCTGTTGGTCTTTCAAGTCCAGCAACACCTTTACATGGCCAGTCCATTTCTCCATTACTAAGAAATGAGCATTTTAATTGATGTGCAAATGAGGCTGTAGACCTGAAGCCTCTGTCTTTTTTTCCCATTTTAAAAAAGAACACCACAAGGAACCCTAAAGGACCCCATAATAATCAATGAGACTCCTCTGCTTTCCTTTCATAATTAATGCAACTAATCGCTCCATAGGAATTCCTTTCCTCCCAAATATACAGGTGCTTCTCACAAAATTAGAATATCATCAAAAAGTTAATTTATTTCATATTTTCAATACAAAAAGTGAAACTCCTATATTATATAGAGTCATTACAAACAGAGTGATCTATTTCAAGTATTTATTTCTGTTAATGTTGATGATGGCTTACAGCCAATGAAAACACAAAAGTCATTATCTCAGTAAATTAAAATAATTAACAAAAAACACCTGCAAAGGCTTCCTAAGCATTTAAAAAAGTCCCTTAGTCTGTTTCAGTAGGCTCCACAATCATGGGGCAAGACTGCTTATGACGCACCCCCAGGGCCATGTTTGGGGAATACCCGGAGCCGGATCTGTTGGGGGTGGTAGTCCTCGTGGCGGTGACCCGGTCCGTGCCCAGGGTGTCAAACTAAGTGGCGATGTTTTTAGTGGCAGATGTGATATTGTTCGACTACGCCACCCGTTGAATGCGGTTACGAAACCGCCGCTGCAGGGCAGACCGCTGAGGCCGGTGGTACAGTTGTGCAGCGTGGGTAGTATAACCCCCAACGGGAGGGGTATGGCCTCAGGGCAGCGGACGTGGATGATGGGGATGGTAGAATTGCACGCAGGAACCACTCAGAGACGGTGCGGTGTAGTTCAGGGTCTTTACTGGTGACAAAGATAGACCCTCCCGGGAGTACTGGTTAGCGGTCGGGGTCTGGTCAGTCCATGAGCAGACAGGATCTCCCCTGGCCAGGCGGAGTTGTAGGCCTCCCCAACTAACTGTACTCTTCTTGGCTACCTTGCTAGAAGCGGGTAAAAGTAGCCCACGTCCCTGAGTGTACCGTGTGGTGCTCACCCGTATGGCCGGTGACTCGGGGCCTTCTGGTAGCCTCCGCTCCACGACGGCGGTGCTGGTCCCTTGCGTGTGACCGTGCCTTCGGGTTTCTTGGCCAGAGGACCTGAAATCCCCTGCCGGTCGGTTTCTGCTGCTGGGTATGGAACAGTCCCCACAGCCTCGGACTCCGTGTCCGGTGAGATCTCTTCAGCCAAGGCGAGCTATCTAGCTTCCAGCCTCTGGCACTCACTCCTGCTCCTACAGAGCTCCTGTTGTCACTTTCCCTGCAACTGCTCCACACCAGACCAGACTGTGTCTGTCTGTGTTCTTTTCTAACCCCACCTCAGCCCCAGTTTATATAGGGGAAGTTCTTCCCCTCCCAGGACTGGGCAGGAGGTGTGGCATGCTTAGGATTCCTGACCAGGAGACCTCCCACCTGCTCACAGACGTAATATTGCTATTACTGTGGTAACCAGACCCCTGGGGTTCCACATTCCCCCCTAGTAAAATTTAGTACTCCGGGACTAAACATATTTTTTTGAAAACATAACAGGGTATAAACAGGAACAATACAATAAGGAAAAACATGTTAAAGTGGTCACGGCGTGTCCGCAACCGGGTGCAATTTTTGAAGCAACAGGGTGTCCATTTCACCAAAGAACAGGGAGCCGTAACCAGGTAGGGGTCTGTCCTGCCCCGAGTCTTTAACAGTCTTTAGTCCGTTCCTGGGTTACGCTCCAAACATATATACAATAGAGTTCTAGTAAATCCACAAAAGATACCTATAAAATAACTGGAAAAACATAATTATTTACAAGCAACAGTAAACAGGTAAATATTAATAAAACAGTCTAAACACTTTAGATCCTCCAACGTACGGGCAACTGGCCTCTAGTGGCCCTAGTAGACCTACGGAGCTTACTGACCGGTCCTGAGCTACAGGGTGTAGGAGCTGTTAAAGGTAAGCTGGGCAGCTGTTTACGGACTCTTTGGCTCACTAGGGGCACGGCAGGCTCACTATAAGCAGAGGGTCGATTCTCCTGGTCGGCTTGTGTGGGGGCTTCTGCCTCCTGGACCGGCTGCTCTTCCAGCTCTACCTGTTTTTCCGTAGGCACTTGGGATGCTGGCTGGAGGAAGGTGAGGACGGGTACCACAACAGCGCCATTTACTTGTGTCCAAGATCGAGGGAAGTCTCCGAGTACAGTACTGACCATCTCTTCCCTTTCCTCTGCGGGTCGAGGGTTTTCTTGATCTTCTTCAGGGTTTCGTAGCTGCTCGGGACACTTCTTCAGGTGATCTCGGGAGACAATGGCTGTGGTTTCTCCTCCATCCTTACTGATTGTGCAGACTTTCGGGTTTTCATGTCTTGAGGGCAGTACGGTGTACGGGTCCTTCTCCCACTGGTCGTCCAACTTGTGGAGCCGTCTTTTCCTCTTCAAGACCTGCTCTCCAGGTACCAGGGGAACAGCGGGAGCATGCTGGTTGTAAGTCTTCTCCTGTCTTTCTCTTGCTTGACAGAGACTTCGTTCAACGCTCTCCTGTACTTTCCGGTACTGCTGCTGCCTCTCTGTGTCCCAGTCTGCTTCTGGTGAAGTGTTCTCGGGTGTCAGGACTCCCATCTCCAGATCAACAGGCAGCTTACCAGGTCTTGCTCTCATTAGGTAAGCCGGGGTACAGTTGGTAGAACCTACAGGGATGTGGTTGTATAGGTCCACCAGATCAGGCAGTTTCTCAGGCCACAGACTGCGTTCTTCCAGGGGCAATGTTTTCAGAAGGTCTATCACCACCTGGTTCATCTTCTCGCAAAGTCCATTGGTTTGCGGATGATAGGGTGTTGTTATCTTCCGGCAGCCATACAGAGTGCAGAACTCCTGGAGGACTTCCGCTTCAAAGGCAGGTCCTTGGTCCGTCAGCACCTGCTCTGGGTATCCGTGTGGATGGCAGAAGTGCTGCTGGAAGGCTCTAGCTGCTGTTTGAGCCGTTAAGTCCTTGACGGGGACTACAACCAAGAACCGGGAGTAGTGATCCACGATGGTTAACGCATAGACGTAGCCACTTCTGCTGGGGGTCAGTTTTACATGGTCCAAGGCTACCAGTTCCAACGGCTGCCTGGTGACGATGGACTGCAGGGGGGTCTTCTGGCTGGCACGGTCCTTCCTTCTTAGGTTGCATGGACCACAGTCTCTGCACCACCTCTCGATGGTTCCTCTCATGCCTACCCAGTGGAACCGCCCGCGCAGCAGGAACTCCAGCTTCTTCCATCCGAAGTGCCCAGCTCCGTCGTGGTATGCCTCCAGGACCATAGCCGCGTCTCTTCTTGGCACCACTACTTGCCAGACCAGTTCATGCGTCCGGGAGTTAACCATTCTGCGGCACAACTTCCCCTTGTAAAGGAACAGTCGACTCTTCTCAGCCCACAGTTGCTTGGTCTCCTCCGGAGCGTCTGGGGTCAAGGCGGGCATCTGGCTGAGTCAGCATCTCCTTCACCAGTCGGACGGCGGGGTCACTGTCTTGCGTTTCTGCCCAGTTGTAATGAGGTAAGGGGTTGAACGTAGTGGATTGCTTACCCCTTACACGGTGGGAATACTGGGTAGTCCCATGACGGTGAAACGCGGGGAGTTCAACTTCTTCCAGTTCCTCTGGATCTTCCCCTACGTCCGGTAGGTTTGGCATTCTGGACAAGGCATCCGCGTTGGTATTGGAGCGTCCTGCCCGGTATTTGATCGTGAACTCATAGTTGGACAGGCGGGCCATCCATCTCTGCTCCAGGGCACCGAGTCTTGCAGTGTCCAGGTGTGTCAACGGGTTGTTATCCGTGTACACGGTGAACCGGGAAGAGGCGAGGTAGTGCTTAAAGCGTTCGGTGACTGCCCACACCACTGCCAGGAACTCTAGCTTGAATGAGCTGTAATTCTCAGGGTTTCTTTCGGTGGGTCGCAGTTTTCGGCTGGCGTAAGCAATTACCCGTTCTCTCCCCTGCTGGATCTGGGACAGTACGGCTCCTAGCCCGATGTTACTTGCGTTGGTGTAGAGGATAAAGGGCTGGCTGTAATCCGGGTACGCCAGGATTTCATCCCCCGTGAGGGCCATCTTCAGCTGGCGGAAGGACTCTTCTTCCAGCTTCTCCCATCTGAAGGGCGGATTCTGGTTCTTGGCCTTCCTGGACTGGCCTATCAGGAGGTCCTGCATAGGAGCTGCCTTTTTGGTGAAACCGGGAATGAATCTTCGGTAGTAGCCTACCAACCCGAGGAACTGCCGCACTTCCTTTACGCTGGAGGGTCTTGGCCATTCCTTAATCGCGGTGATCTTATCAGGGTCGGGGGCCACTCCGTCAGCACTCACCACGTGTCCCAGGTACTGCACCTTTGGTTTTAGCAGGTGACACTTCGACGGTTTCACCTTCAGACCGTAGTTTGCCAGGGCTTCAAACACTTCCGCCAGGTGTTTCAGGTGGTCCTCGTAGGTTTTGGAATAAACTATAACATCGTCCAGGTACAGCAGGACCGTCTCAAAGTTCCGGTGTCCCAGACAGCATTCCATTAATCGTTGGGAGGTTCCTGGTGCGTTGCAGAGTCCGAACGGCATGCAGGTAAACTCGCTAAGTCCCATCGGGGTGGTGAATGCGGTCTTCTCCCGGTCCACCTCTGCTACAGGGACCTGCCAGTACCCGCTAGTGAGATCCAAAGTGGAGAAGAAGTTAGCAGATTTTAAAGCAGCCAAAGACTCCTCTATCCTTGGTAAGGGGTACGCATCTTTGTGTGTGATACGGTTGATTTTCCGGTAATCTACACACATTCTCATGGTGTTGTCTTTCTTTTTAACCAAGACTAGTGGAGCTGCCCAGGGGCTACAGCTATCCCTGATTACCCCAGCCTCCTTCATGTCTCTAAGCATCCCCTTGGCGTGTTGGTAGTGTGCAGGGGGTACGGGACGATACCTCTCCTTTATGGGAGGATGGTCTCCCGTGGGGATGTGATGTTCCACTCCCTTCACTCGCCCGAAGTCTAGCGGATGTTTACTGAACACTCTCTCGTATTCCTGGAGCACCCGGTAGACTCCCTGCTTTTGGTGAGCGGGTGTGGAGTCAGTACCCAAATGCAGTTGCTGACACCAGTCCTCCATTTGTTGCTTAGAGCCGTTACCTTCCTCTGGATGAGATGGAGGCAAGGGTTCCACGGACTGTACAGAATTTTGGTTGATGGTATACAATTTGGCTAGCGCAGCATACCGGGGCAGGTACACTTCCCTCTTCCCGATATTTATTATGCGAACGGGCACCCTCCCATGGCGTACATCAACCACCCCCTGTGCTGTCAAAATGGTGGGCCTACTGTCTGAGTAGACGGGTTCTACCATTGCTTGGTAGTCTCTACCTCTGAGACCAATAGCTGCCCGGCACCAAATCATCATCTCACTTTTTGGGGGCATGGCAATAGGGAACGGGTCACACATTCTCACGCTACCAATCTCACCACCGGAGAGTTCCACCTGTTGCCGTCGCATCAGTGCCCGGATCTCTTTTTGGAGCACTCGCTGCTGGCCGGAGCTGGCGTTCTTGGCAACCTGCTGTAAAATGAGAATCACCTCTGCAAGACAATTTTCAATCACATTAGTTCCTAGAGTTATCTTTGGGTGACTCTCGCACTTGTCAATGTCTACAATGATCAGTCCCTGTGCTGCCAGTTCGACTTTACCGATCTTAATGGTCATCTCTTTAAATCCGATCTGTGGCACGGGCTGACCATTGCTGGCGATGATACTCAAGTCGTCGTCTGGGTAGCGGGTTATATCCGAGTCATTCCAGTACTGCTTGAAGAGCACGTACGGGATGGTGGTGACCTGTGACCCGGTGTCAAGTAGGGCACTCATAGGAATGCCATCCAGTACTACAGGCAAGACTGGACGTCCTCCCACGTATTTGTCACGCCAGTTCGATGGGCCTGGTGATCTTATTCCTAGGGGTTGGCCCTCTACCCCAGGTTGTGTCGGTTTTAAAGGACAGTACCTTGCCATATGTCCGGGTTGATTGCAGCGGCGGCAGACGGGTTGTCCGTCCTCGTTGTATCGGTCGCTAGGTCTTCCTCTGGCCGGTGGGGTCCTCCTTGGTCGGCGCCACGGGATATCCTCCGGTCCGGATGCCAGCTGGATCTTCCCTGGAGTAGAAACCTGTAAAGACTGCACAGTTCGGGTTAGCGCGGCAATGCTTTTAGCTCTTGGACCTGATGGTGCAGGTCTGTAGCCGGGTCATTGTTTAAAGCCTGCGCATCAGCGCCCACAGGCCCTGCCGACAAGGGCGCCGTCTCCTGGTGGTAAATGGTAGCAGGGCGTTTGTGGGTCACAGCGCCACCTGGTGCCGGTTCTCGGAGCACCCGGATGGCTCTGTCCTTGAACTGTGCAAAGTCCAGATGAGGGTCCTGTAAGGCCATTGCTCGCAACTGGGTTCGGTGAGCATTGCAATGTAGACCCTCTATAAATTGTTCAGTCAACAGCTTGTCTTCGTTTCCCACGCCGTCAGGGTCGGCCTGCTTAATGGCTCTCAGGGCCTCTTGTAGGTTTAGTGCATAGTCCCTTATATTCTCATGTGCTCGCTGCTTGCACCCGTAGAATCTAAGCTTGATCTCGGCTGAGGTACGGGTATCAAAGGTGTCCTTCAGCCGGGCTAGTATCTCTGCGACAGTCCTCCTCCTCCCAAGTGGCCAGGACTTTACCTCCATTTGGGCTGCCCCTGTTAATTGAGCCACCAGGATGCTCACTTTTTGCTCTTCTGTGAGGAGGTACACCTGGAAGAGGCTATCCAGCCTTTCTCTGAAGTCATTTTAGGGTATGTGACTCGCCTGAGTACTGGGGTAGCCAGGCTGCCCCCGGGATGTAGGGCATGGTGAAAGGCATGACCGCAGCAGCGGTGGTGCTGGCGGTGGCTGTGGCAGTGAAGCTCTCCTCCGTATCCGACATCCTCCTCCCCCCCCTAGTGGACCGTGGCCTACCTTGCGATGATCCTCTTCCGTAGGCCGCGGCTCCGCAGTGGATCGTCAGGGTTGAGGACCTTCCGTCGCGCTCCTGTGACGTCGGCGTCTGCTGGGCTCCTTCCAGGACCTTACGCAACGTCCGGACGTGAGGCGGGGCTTCAGTTCTCGCGCGCTTTCGGAGTCCACGCCCCTCTTCTTCCCGCGCGGCGTCCTCAAGATGGCGTCCAATGGCGGGAAGACTCCACGGATGGCGGGAAGAAGGCAAAAGATGGCGTCGGATGGCGGGAAAACTCCACGGATGGCGGGAAGAAGGCAAAAGATGGCGTCGGATGGCGGGAATCTTCACCACAGGTAAGTTTAACAGTCTTTTTCAGGCACGCAGTACCCGGTGGTTGCGGGCACGAGATCCTGCCGACTACGCCAAAAGTTGACGCGCCCCCTGGGCCATGTTTGGGGAATACCCGGAGCCGGATCTGTTGGGGGTGGTAGTCCTCGTGGCAGTGACCCGGTCCGTGCCCAGGGTGTCAAACTAAGTGGCGATGTTTTTAGTGGCAGATGTGATATTGTTCGACTACGCCACCCGTTGAATGCGGTTACGAAACCGCCGCTGCAGGGCAGACCGCTGAGGCCGGTGGTACAGTTGTGCAGCGTGGGTAGTATAACCCTCAACGGGAGGGGTATGGCCTCAGGGCAGCGGACGTGGATGATGGGGATGGTAGAATTGCACGCAGGCACCAGGAACCACTCAGACGGTGCGGTGTAGTTCAGGGTCTTTACTGGTGACAAAGATAGACCCTCCCGGGAGTACTGGCTAGCGGTCGGGGTCTGGTCAGTCCGTGAGCAGACAGGATCTCCCCTGGCCAGGCGGAGTTGTAGGCCTCCCCAACTAACTGTACTCTTCTTGGCTACCTTGCTAGAAGCGGGTAAAAGTAGCCCACGTCCCTGAGTGTACCGTGTGGTGCTCACCCGTATGGCCGGTGACTCGGGGCCTTCTGGTAGCCTCCGCTCCACGACGGCGGTGCTGGTCCCTTGCGTGTGACCGTGCCTTCGGGTTTCTTGGCCAGAGGACCTGAAATCCCCTGCCGGTCGGTTTCTTCTGCTGGGTATGGAACAGTCCCCACAGCCTCGGACTCCGTGTCCGGTGAGATCTCTTCAGCCAAGGCGAGCTATCTAGCTTCCAGCCTCTGGTACTCACTCCTGCTCCTACAGAGCTCCTGTTGTCACTTTCCCTGCAACTGCTCCACACCAGACCAGACTGTGTCTCTGTCTGTGTTCTTTTCTAACCCCACCTCAGCCCCAGTTTATATAGGGGAAGTTCTTCCCCTCCCAGGACTGGGCAGGAGGTGTGGCATGCTTAGGATTCCTGACCAGGAGACCTCCCACCTGCTCACAGACGTAATATTGCTATTACTGTGGTAACCAGACCCCTGGGGTTCCACACTTACTTGACAGATGTCCAGAAGGCAGTCATTGACACACTCCACAAGGAGGGTAAGCCACAAAAGGTCATTGCTAAAGAAGCTGGCTGTTCACAGAGTGCTGTATCCAAGCATATTAATGGAAAGTTGAGTGGAAGGAAAAAGTGTGGTAGAAAAAGGTGCACAAGCAACCGGGATAACCGCAGCCTTGAAAGGACTGTTAAGAAAAGGCCATTCAAAAATTTGAGGGAGATTCACAAGGCGTGGACCGCTGCTGGAGTCATTGCTTCAAGAGCCACCACACAGACATATCCAGAACATGGGATACAAGTGTCGCATTCCTTGTGTCAAGCCACTCATGAACAATAGACAAAGCCAGAAGCGTCTTACCTGGGCCAAGGAGAAAATGACCTGGACTGTTGCTCAGTGGTCCAAGGTGTTGTTTTCAGGTGAAAGTAAATTTTGCATTTCATTTGGAAATCAAGGTCCCAGGGTCTGGAGGAAGAGTGGAGAGGCCACAATCCAAGCTGCTGGAGGTCTAGTGTGAAGTTTCCACAATCAGTGATGGTTTGGGGAGCCATGTCATCTGCTGATATAGGTCCACTGTGTTTTATCAAGACCAAAGTCAGCGCAGCCATCTACCAGGAAATTTTAGAGCACTTCATGGTTTCCTCTGCCGACAGACTTTTTGGAGATGAAAATTTCATTCTCCAGGAGGACTTGGCACCTGTCCACACTGCCAAAAGTACCAATACCTGGTTTAAAAACAACAGTATCACTGTGCTTGATTGGCCAGCAAACTCGCCTGACCTTAACCCCATAGAGAATCTATGGGGTATTGTCAAGAGGAAGATGAGACACCAGACCCAACAATGCAGACGAGCTGAAGGCTGCTATCAAAGCAACCTGGGCTTCCATAACACCTCAGCAGAGCCACAGGCTGATCACCTCCATGCCACATTGATGCAGTAATTGATGCATAAGGAGCCCCGACCAAGTATTTAGTGCATTTACTGAACATACATTTCAGTAGGCCAACATTTCGGATTTTAAAAGCATTTTTCAAGCTGTTATAAAGTATTCTAATTTACTGAGATAATGACTTTTGTGTTTTCATTGGCTGTAAGCCATAATCTTCAACATTAACAGAAATAAACACTTGAAATAGATCACTCTGTTTGTAATGACTCTATATAATATGAGTTTCACTTTTTTTCATTGAAGAACTGAAATAAATTAACTTTTTGATGATATTATAATTTAGTGAGCAGCACCAGTATGTTAGCTCAGAAGAAGAGAGGTCAAAATGGAATTAATCAAAGGTACATTTAAACGACATACATATCTTCTTTGAATTGCGTAATTGACAGAACAACAAGTCTGTGCTTATAATGAGCAGCTTTAATCATTTCAGCACATTTAAAGGGAACCTGCTCGAAGGATTTCACACCCCACAGTACCCAACATTCTGATAGGGAATTTAGATCGTGAGCCCCAATGGTGACAGTGCTGTGGAACATGATGGTGCTATATAAGTAAGCATGATAAATACGTTATATTCAAATTATTCTGACTCCATAACTAGGCTGAGTGTGTGGGGCGATTGAGAGACCGTTTCTGTGGCTCTCTATGTACCGTTACTCACGAAGTGATTTCATCAGATAGCGTGACTTGACTGCAGGAGGCATGTGTGAAGATTCCAGAAGGTTTATTTTCCAGCTGAATTCTTGTAGTTATGCACAATTACAGTAGGTAAAAAGAACTTATTCTGAACCAGAGATGCAGACGTGTGCTTCTTAACATAGCTGACATACAGTATGAGGAGGAAGAAGAAGAGAGGGGTTACTGACATCAGAGCTACATCAGAGTCACATGGAGAAAGGAAAGGCAACTTCTAAAAGGGGCAAACCCTATTGCACGGCAGCATAAAAACAACACAATGATAGTATTGTATTATCTGTATCATTCCTTAATCATGGGACATGACACACATGTAGCTTTTTCAAAGAAGAGTCCAGAAATACCTTTACATGGCCAGTCGGTTCTTCCAGTTTGCCTGACATCACACAGTACAGAGGCTCTCAGTCAAGCAGGAGGGGGTGGCACTGGGCGGGGAATAGAGCTGGAGTGACAGAGGTTTCAGATACTCAGACTCATTTGCGTATCAGTTTAAACTCTGATTTCTCAATAATAGAGGAATAGATTGTCTGTGTAGGTTTTGCTGTACTTGTCTTAGGAAAAGCTAAATGTGCATATAAATACTCTACGGGTGTGATATCCAGCTGGCAGATTCCCTTTAAGTGACAGATGTGTCTTAACAACCTTCCTATTGACTACCTATTTTTAGGATAGGTCATCAATATCTGATCAGTGGGGTCCAACATCCCCAACGATCAGTAGTTTTTCCCTCAAGCTCAGCCAAATAGATACAGTAAACAGACCTGGAGCAGCACAACTCCATACTCTGTCTAGTGGCCGTTAGTTAGAACTGCAGTTCAGCTCATATTCCTACATTGAGGCTAACAGTTTTAAGAGACAGCCCAGCGCCTAACCAAATATCTACAGGGCTGTCAGGACATACTGTATGTCAGGTATCAGCTATCTTTCTGTTTTACAGTACATGAATTAGCTGTAAAACATTGTAATGTAGTAAGAGTATGTCAACACATTCTAAAGAAACAAATACAATTAAAAAATGTCCCCTTGTGGAATAGTAAAAAAAAATTACTATAGATAAAAAACATACAGCAAAAAAAAAAAAAATATATATATATATATATATATATATATATATATATATATATATATATATATATATATATATATATATATATATATATATATATATATATATATATATATATATTACATACATACACAGGGTGGTCCAAAAGTAGGTGGACAGAAAGTGTAATAAGGTTATGAAGGGGGAGATTTATCAAACATGGTGTAAAGTGAAACTGGTTCAGTTGCCCTTAGCAACCAATCAGATTCCACTTTTCATTCCTCACAGACTCTTTGGAAAATGAAAGGTGGAATCTGATTGCTTGCTAAGGGCAACTGAGCCAGTTTCACAACAGATCTAGTTTTCACAGATAGATCTCCCCCAAATCTGTTTTCTTTTCAGATAATTCAGATAACACATAATGGCAAATAATTTAAATACAGATCAAAGAAAATGGATTTTAACAGAGTATTGGAAATCTCAAAATGCTGAAACCGTTAGAGCAAATTGGGTTGAAACATTTGGTACTCAAGCCCCAAAGAGACAAACCATTTACCACATCAGTGACAAATTCAATGCCACTGGCTCAATCCTTAATGCTCCAAAAACTGGTCGACCCAAAACAGTCTGTACAGAAGATAATAAACAACTTGTTGCTGAAACATTTTTTCAGATTCCAAAATAGTCCACAGAAGAGCCTCTTTGGAATTGGGAATTTCACGAGCTTCTATCATGTGAATCCTGGAATCTATTGGGTGGAAAGCTTATCGTCCACGTCTAATTCATGGTTTATTGGAGGATGATCCAGACAGGCAGCTGCAATTTAGTGTTTGATAAATCTCCCCCTTCATAACCTTATTACACTTTCTGTCCACCTACTTTTGGACCACCCTGTGTATGTATGTAATATATATATATATATATATATATGTACAGACCAAAAGTTTGGACACACCTTCTCATTTAAAGATTTTTCTGTATTTTCATGACTATGAAAATTGTACATTCACACTGAAGGCATCAAAACTATGAATGAACACATGTGGAATTTATATACTTAACAAAAAAGTGTGAACCAACTGAAAATATGTCTTATATTCTAGGTTCTTCAAAGTAGCCACCTTTTGCTTTGATGACTGCTTTGCACACTCTTGGCATTCTCTTGATGAGCTTCAAGAGGTAGTCACCGAAAATGGTTTTCACTTCACAGGTGTGCCCTGTCAGGTTTAATAAGTGGGATTTCTTGCCTTATAAATGAGGTTGGGACCATCAGTTGTGTTGTGCAGAAGTCTGGTGGATACACAGCTGATAGTCCTACTGAATAGACTGTTAGAATGTGTATTATGGCAAGAAAAAAGCAGCTAAGTAAAGAAAAATGAGTGGCCATCATTACTTTAAGAAATGAAGGTCAGTCAGTCCGAAAAATTGGGAAAACTTTGAAAGTGTCCCCAAGTGCAGTTGCAAAAACCATGAAGCGCTACAAAGAAACTGGCTCACATGAGGACCTTCCCAGGAAAGGAAGACCAAGAGTCACCTCTGCTTCTGAGGATAAGTTTATCTGAGTCACCAGCCTCAGAAATCTCAGGTGAACAGCAGCTCAGATTAGAGACCAGGTCAATGCCACTCAGAGTTCTAGCAGCAGACACATCTCTTCAACAACTGTTAAGAGGAGACTTTGTGCAGCAGGCCTTCATGGTAAAATAGCTGCTAGGAAACCACTGCTAAGGACAGGCAACAAGCAGAAGAGACTTGTTTGTGCTAAAGAACACAAGGAATGGACATTAGACCAGTGCAAATCTGTGCTTTGGTCTGATGAGTCCAAATCTGAGATCTTTGGTTCCAACCACCGTGTCTTTGTGCGACGCAGAAAAGGTGAACGGATGGACTCTACATGCCTGGTTCCCACCGTGAAGCATGGAGGAGGAGGTGTGATGGTGTGGGGGTGCTTTGCTGGTGACACTGTTGGGGATTTATTCAAAATTGAAGGCATACTGAACCAGCATGGCTACCACAGCATCTTGCAGCGGCATGCTATTCCATCCGGTTTGCGTTTAGTTGGACCATCATTTATTTTTCAACAGGACAATGACCCCAAACACACCTCCAGGCTGTGTAAGGGCTATTTGACCAAGAAGGAGAGTGATGGGGTGCTACGCCAGATGACCTGGCCTCCAGTCACCAGACCTGAACCCAATCGAGATGGTTTGGGGTGAGCTGGACCGCAGAGTGAAGGCAAAAGGGCCAACAAGTGCTAAGCATCTCTGGGAATTCCTTCAAGATTGTTGGAAGACCATTTCCGGTGACTACCTCTTGAAGCTCATCAAGAGAATGCCAAGAGTGTGCAAAGCAGTCATCAGAGCAAAAGATGGCTACTTTGAAGAACCTAGAATATAAGACATATTTTCAGTTGTTTCACACTTTTTTGTTAAGTATATAATTCCACATGTGATAATTCATAGTTTTGATGCCTTCAGTGTGAATGTACAATTTTCATAGTCATGAAAATACAGAAAAAACTTTAAATGAGAAGGTGTGTCCAAACTTTTGGTCTGTACTGTGTATATATATATATATATATATATATATATATATATATATATATATATATATATATATATATATATATATATATATATATATATATATATATATATATATATACTTATATACTTTTTGGATGTTTAGAAAAAATTAACTAAACAATAGTAATTAACTATTCCCCCCCACACTCCAAAGACATACTGATTAGTAATTTAGATTGTGAGCACTATATAAGAAAAAAATAATGGTAATAATAATAAAATATACAGTGCCTACAAGTAGTATTCAACCCCCTGCAGATTTAGCTGGTTTGATAAGATGCAAATAAGTTAGAGCCTTCAAACTGCAAACGAGAGTAGGTTTTATGAACAGAAGCATAAATCTTACAAACCAAAAAGTTATGTTGCTCAGTTGAATTTTATTAAATTTTAAACATAAGTGTGGGTCAATTATTATACAACCCCTATGTTTAATATTTTGTGGAATAACCCTTTTTTGCAATTACAGCTAATAATCGTCTTTTAGAAGACCTGATCAGGCCTGTGGAGTTATCTTGGCCCACTCCTCCATGCAGATCTTATCCAAGTTATCTAGGTTCTTTGGGTGTCTCATGTGGACTTTGTTCTTGAGCTCCTTCCACAAGTTTTCAATTGGGTTAAGGTCAGGAGGCTGACTAGGCCACTCCAACACCTTGACTTTTTCCCTCTTGAACCAGGCCTTGGTTTTCTTGGCTGTGTGCTTTGGGTCGTTGTCTTGTTGGAAGATGAAATTACGACCCATCTTAAGATCCTTGATGGAGGAGCGGAGGTTCTTGGCCAAAATCTCCAGGTAGGCCGTGCTATCCATCTTCCCATGGATGCGGACCAGATGGCCAGGCCCCTTGGCAGAGAAACAGCCCCACAGCATGATGCTGCCACCACCATGCTTGACTGTAGGGATGGTATTCTTGGGGTCGTATGCAGTGCCATCCAGTCTCCAAACGTCACGTGTGTGGTTGGCACCAAAGATCTCGATCTTGGTCTCATCAGACCATAGAACCTTGAACCAGTCTGTCTCAGAGTCCTCCAAGTGATCATGAGCAAACTGTAGACGAGCCTTGACATGACGCTTTGAAAGTAAAGGTACCTTACGGGCTCGTCTGGAACGGAGACCATTGCGGTGGAGTACGTTACTTATGGTATTGACTGAAACTAATGTCCCCACTGCCATGAGATCTTCCCGGAGCTCCTTCCTTGTTGTCCTTGGGTTAGCCTTAACTCTTCGGACAAGCCTGGCCTCGGCACGGGAGGACACTTTCAAAGGCTGTCCAGGCCGTGGAAGGCTAACAGTAGTTCCATAAGCCTTCCATTTACGGATGATGCTCCCAACAGTGGAGACAGGTAGGCCCAACTCCTTGGAAAGGGTTTTGTACCCCTTGCCAGCCTTGTGACCCTCCACGATCTTGTCTCTGATGGCCTTGGAATGCTCCTTTGTCTTTCCCATGTTGACCATGTCGGAGTGCTGTTCACAAGTTTGGGGAGGGTCTTAAATAGTCAGAAAAGGCTGGCAAAAGAGATCTTTAATCCACACATGTGAAGCTCATTATTCTTGGTGCCTGAACTACTTCTTAATACTTTAGGGGGACCAAACAGAATTCTTGTGGTTTGAGGGGTTGAATAGTAAATGACACTCTGAATTAACTTTTAACGTTTTTAAAAAAAAAATAAAAAAAAAAAAAAAATTTGCTGCAGTGCATTTCCCACTTCCAGGCTGATCTACAGTACAAATGTCACAATGCCAAGTTAATTCCGCATGTGTCAACCAGCTAAATCTGCAGGGGGTTGAATACTACTTGTAGGTGACTCGCCCCCTGGGCTGTGGGGCACTCGGATCCGGGCAATAGGGAGCGATGGGGGTAGTAGTGGCAACCCGGTTCCGTGGCTCAGGGTGGTCAGGCCAGTGGTAGTCCGTTATGTGCTATTGATTATGTCCGACTACGCCACCTGTGGATTTGCGGTCATTAGGAACCGCCGCTGCAGGGCAGACCGCTGGGGCTGATGATATATGCAGCTGGGATGGTGTGACTCGCCACGGGAAGAGTGCGGCCCCAGGGCAGTGTGGTGGATGGTGGGAGTGATGGTAGTGAGAGTCCCGGTGCCGATAGTGCTGGAGGAGCAAGGAGCACACAGACAACAAGTTGCAGTCCAGGGTCTTTACTAAAACAGGTAAATTGACCCATAAACAGTCCCGGCTAGGAGGGGACCTGGATGTCTGAGAGCAACGGGGAAATTGGCCCTGGTCAGGGTGAGGGTGTAGGCCAACCGTGCTTTCTGCGCTCCTGGCTATCTCCTCGTTATAGGGTAACAGCCCACGTTTCCGAGCTTTCCGTGTATTCTCGCCTGTATGGCCTGCGACGTGGGTTCCTTTCTGCTCCCAGCCTTGTACGGCTTTACTGGTCCCTTCGGTTGTGGCAGGGCCTCCAGGCTTCTTAGGCCAAGGAATATACAGTCCCTTGCGAACTGGTTATCTGCTGGAGAATGTGGAATCCTCCCAGCCTCAGACACCAAAGTCTGATAAAGTAAGTCTTTTATCTGCCAAGACAGGCTCTCTTCGCCTCTTGTCTCTGGCTTGTGGCTCTCCTCCTGCCACACTTCCTCTTAGGTGAAGTGCAACTGTCTGTCCCTGCTCTGCTCTGGGACAAGTCTCAGTGCTGAGACAGGCCATCAAGTTCTCCCTAACCCTGCCCCCAGTACCAGCTTTTATAGGGGCAGCCTGCTCCCCCTACTGGCCTGAGACAGGAGGCATTGCATGCTAATGTTCCCCTGACTAGAGAACCTCCCCCTTGCTCTCAGACACAGCTTTAATTACACTTGTGGCATCCAGGCCAGGGTGACACATAGGCACTGTATATATATAGATTTAGACTTATTTATTTATAGAATACATTAGGTTTTATAGGTAGGCCCATATGAGTGACAACCTAGCCATCAAAGTAAATGGCTGCTCACTGCCTCGGGGTAACCCTTGATTCGGATCTCTCCCTCAAACCACATATCCAAGCCTTTTCCACTTCCTGCCAACTCCAACTCAACTTTCCTGGATCCGCACATTCCTCAACCAAGAATTTGCAAAACACTAGTGCACGCCCTCGTCATCTCCCTACTCGACTACTGCAACCTCCAGCTCTGTGGCCTCCCTCTAACACTCTCGCACCTCTCCAATCTATCCTAAACTCTGCTGCCCGACTAATCCACCTGTCCGCCTCGCTATTTCTCGGCCTCTCCTCTGTCAATCCCGTCACTGGCTCCCCATTGCCCAGAGACTCCAGTTCAAAACCCTAACCATGGTATACAAAGCCATCCACAACCTGTCTCCTCCATACATCTGTGACCTAGTCTACCGGTACATACCTGCACGCAACCTCCGATCCTCACAAGATCTCCTTCTCTACTCCCCTCTTATCTCCTCTTTCCACAATCGCATACAGGATTTCTCCTGTGAATCCCCCCTATACTCTGGAACTCTCTACCCCAACACATCAGACTCTCACCTACCGTGGAAACTTTCAAAAGGAACCTCAAGACCCACAGCTTTCGACAAGCGTACAATCTACAGTAACCCTCGCTCCACCTTACCACTGCATGACCACCTCTGCCCTCACCTGTGAGCCCCCGGGGGCAGGGTCCTCGCTCTTCCTGTATCAGTCGCTCACCTGTTTTGTGTTCATGATTACTGTACTTGTTTTTTATTAAGTACACCCCTTTTTCACATGTAAAGCGCCATGGAATAAATGACGCTATTATAATAAATAATAACTCATACAGTACATTTAAAGCATCATTTAGGGTGTTCAGAAAGTAAAATAATAGAAATAGTGAAATGTAATTTATTTCTGTATTCTGTTTAAAGTAAACTTTTATGATACAGCTCAAATTACAATGTCAGCAAAAAAAGGTAACATGCTCTGGCATTCGGAGTGTGGTGAGGCATTTGTTTTGCTGTCATTTTTTATTTTTTGAAGGACACTTACAAACTGGTGTTGTTCAATGTTGGAAGCGAATGAACGCATTAGCGTAGGCACACTACAATATTAGTATGCACTGAACCTGGTAAAGTTCTAAGCAGAACAAATATTTGTGTTATATATCTTAATGCATGCTTCAAGCTGTTTCCCAGCTGCTTTTCTCAGTATTATATATAATCACTTCAGTATTATGCTGGTGCATAAAGTTGAAATTAGCACAGAACACTGACAATGTATGCTAAAGGAATTGGAGATTTCAAATTATTCATGTCAATTTATTGCCAAAATGGCCAGCCTGGATGCATGATAAATGTGTTTTTCTAATTTCTTAGCTCTAGGCAACATCTCCGTCATTTGCAATACTAAGAACGATGCTAATAACATCTGTGAAACTTGGCCAAAACATTGCTGTCTTGTTGTAACATATTCATGCTCAAAAATAGCCAACATGAAATAAGAAAGGGCGTGCCTGCCGAGTAAAATTTGCCAAATGATTTTTTTTTCATGTAATATGTAAAACTGAACATAACTTTAGAATGTTCATGGAATTTCTCATTTTCAAAAGAAATATTGCTACGGACTGCAGATATCCTGAGCTGTAGAAATAAAATCTTCATACAACACTATAAAAGTGGCTGTTAAAGGACATTTAAATAATACATTTTGCAAAATTGATGGCCTAAAGACCTGTACAGTGGCACATGATATCCATATGGGGCCATATTACAGACCTAGAGGCTCCCCTTGTACTGCCATATGGAGCCTGTATTAACTCTTGTAATATTTAACTTGTTAGATGAACATAAAATCAATTTGGAAAAAAGTTGTGTTATGTAAAAAAAATTCTATGTAAATACTTTTATGCCCAAAAATGACAAAAGTATTCTCGGAGTGATACCTTTATTGGCTAACCAGAAAACAATATATGTATGCAAGCTTTCAGAGCACAACATCTAAGATGTTACAGCAAGACATTTGTAACATCTCTTAAATGTTGTGCCTCTGGTCTTATGATTTCATTTGTAATTTTGCCTGATGAAGGAGCCTTTGTGCTAACACGGTACCACAATATAATTTTGTATTGTACATCGTAAAAAAAAAATCTGTAATCTTCTGAATATAATGGTAGCAACATAGAAGATTCATAGATTTCTAAGGCTAGTGAATTTAAAGGGAATCTATCACCAAATTTTTGCCACCTAATCTGAGAGCAGCATAATGTACGCACAGTCCCGATTCCAGCAATGTATCACTTACTGGGCTCTTAGTGTAGTTTTGATAATCTCTTGCTGATAAAACAGAAATGTTATCACTAGAGGACTAGTAAACCTGATGTCAAACATATTTATGAGCTCCGTATAACCCCAGCCCCATCACTGATTTCTGTGTGCACTGTTCATAGGCAGAAAACTGCCAATCAGTGGTGTGGGTGGGGTTATACAAAGCTCAGCATTCAGAGAACTGGGAGATCTGCAGCACAGAAAAGTGATTTTTTTTTAGCAATATGACAGCAAGAAGCCCAGTAACTGACAAATCAACTTGAATCATAGTCTTTACCTCTACATTACGATGATCTCAGATGGGATGGCAAAAACATGGTGACAGATTTTCTTTAAAAAAACACATATCCATACTACAGCCTCAAAATGAACATATTTTTCTGAGCTCATTTAGACTTGTTTATTAATCAGCATTTAGAAAAATGGAGTTATCATGTGAAGAAAATGTGTGATCATACAAAGATTTCCATGTTCTTGACCTTTGTAGTGAATCCGGGAAAAATGTAGCTATTGCCTGGAAAAGATTAGCCAGCTTTTGTATGTATTATATGATAACACAATTATAAACCTGACGAGAAAAACCTCCCCGGCAATCAACTGATCACACAAGGTCAGTCTCCTGGATTCTCTAACAATCAGTTGTTGTTGGCTGGGCTAAGTCATACATGTGGAAGGCAGTAACTTAAATAAATGGCTGCCAATGTGCAAGCTCGGTCCACCCTCTAGGACAGGGATGTCAAACTCCAAAAACATAGAGGGCCAAAATTAAAAGCTTGAACAAAATAGCGGGCCAACCTTGATATTTATTTAAAAAATGTCTACAATAGAGGAAGTTTTTCCTTATTATCAAATATAACAATGACCCTTTTCATATGGAAACAAGCTTAAAGGAGTTGTCCCACGAACAAGTGCATTTTAATTAATAGATCTTTGCATGATGGAATAATATAATATGTTATGTAAGAGCAGTAAAAAGCATATGTCCCAGTGGCCTAATTTAAATATGTAATAACAAGGGATAAAAAACCTTGAAAAATGCAGATAATAAATATGATGCCATCAAAAATGCCTCCCAAACACCGTAAGATACCTCCAAAATGAATTCCTCCACAGAACTGTCCACATGCACGTTATGGTGACACTACTGTTTTCCCCCGCCTTCAACCTCTCCTCGGCAAAGTATGGTGACCCCATCACAGTATGATTCCCCAACTGTAAGCTCCATACAGCCCTCCACACAGTATAATGGACCCCACATAATCTTTCAAACAGTATAATGGGCCACAAATTGTCATCCATACACTATAATGGCCCCACATAGTCTTCCGTACAGTATAATGGGCCCTACATTTCCTTCCATACAGTATAATGGTCCCACATAGTCCTCCATACAGTATAATGGGCCCTACATTTCCTTCCATACAGTATAATGGTCCCACATAGTCCTCCATACAGTATAATGGGCCCAGATAGTGCTACATACAGTATAATGGCCACACATAGTGCTCCATACAATACTGTACAATGGCCTCACATAGTGCTCCATACAGTATCATGACCTCACATAGTGCTCCATACAGTACAATGGCCCCACATAGTGCTCCATACAGTATAAAGGGCCCCACATAGTCCTCCATAGAGTATAGTGGCCCCACATAGTCCTCCATAGAGTACAGTGGCCCCACATAGTGCTCCATGCAGTACAGTGGCCCCACATAGTGCTCCGTGCAGTATTATGACCCCACATAGTGCTCCGTGCAGTATAATGGCCCCACATAGTGCTCCATGCAGTATAATGGCCCCACATAGTGCTCCATGCAGTATAATGGCCCCACATAGTGCTCCATGCAGTATAATGGGTTCCACATACAAAAATAAATATTCACCTCTCCCCGTTCCTACGCTGCTCTGGTCTCTGCAGTGCATCTTCTGATCCTGTGCACTGCGGGCGCATTGTAATGACATCATTCATCATTGCGCCTGCTGCGCTGACACGTCAGATGCAGAGGGAGAATGATGGTGGAGGGAGCGTGAGTTGTCGCGCCCTCCTCCATCATTGCTTTCAACTGTATTAGCATCCAGCATGCCGATACAGTTGAAAGTGCGATGCCTGGCTGGGGCCCACCACCCCACCTGGTTTCGCGGGCCAAATATACTCACCCTGCTGGCCAGATTTGGCCTGCATGGTAGAGTTTCACATGTGTGCTCTAGTAGATAGGTTGTCATGTTTATGCTCTATTTAATGCTTTGTTTCAGGTTAGTCTTGTCATGGATGCTCTCTCTTCCACTGCATTTTGAAACAAATTTCTGAAAAGCCCCATGACATCTTCAAAAATACGTTTTAACCAAAAAAATTAACTGGAGTATTGGTAAGTTGGTATGAATGCAAAATAGGAGCATGTTCACATTGGCCATTAAACAGACAAAACCTAAGACAGAAACAAAATCAACATATTCCCCACTGCAAGTATACAAGTAAAAGCATATAAATAACATAGTGTACTTAGTAAACATTGGTTTTGATAAAAAAACGAAAGTCATCACACCAGCGTCAAGGTGTATCCAAATCAGGATGGTTCTAACTTCTATTATTAAAACCTTACCATGTGTCAAAGTGACATCAATGTGAATAAGGGCTGAGCAGGACCGGGTCCCGAATATGGATACCCAGCAAATGGGAAGTTGTATAAACGCAATGTCTAGCTCAAAGAAAGAGAGGCCACATCCTTACCAGCACTGAGTGCAGAAACCTGACATTTAACCAAAAAAAATGAACTGGAGTTTAAGTTGGTATTCATGCAAAATATAGGAGCATGTTCACACTGACCATGCTAGGCCATGTAGTGCTCCATACAGAATAATGGGCCCCACGTGCTCCATACAGAATAATGGGCCCCACGTGCTCCATGCAGAATAATGGGCCTCACATAGTGCTCCATGCAGAATAATGGGCCCCACGTAGTGCTCCATACAGTATAATGGGCCCACATAGTCCTCCATACAGTATAATGGGCCCCACATTAAAAAATAAAAAACGAATACTCATCTCTTCCTGTTTACCCACTGCTCCAGTCTCTGCAGCGCATCCTCTGCCCTGTTCGGCACAGCAGGAGCATTGTAATGACATCATCGCACCCACTGTGCCGAGACATCAGACACACAAGGAGAATGATGGTGGAGGGAGCATCAGCTGCCGAACCCTCCTCCATCATTGCTTTCAACTGTATCAGCATCCATCATGTCGATACAGTTGAAAGTGTGATACTGGGTGGAAGATCCGCCGTCCCGCCTGGTGTCCCTGGCCAAATATACCCTGCAGGCTACAGTTTCACATATGTGCTCTAGTAGATAGAGCATAAACATGACAACCTATTTAATGCTAAATGTTCCAGGTTAGTCTTGTCATGGATGCTCTCTCTTCCACTGCATTTTGGATGAAATTTCTGAAATGCCCTTTGACATCTTCATAAATATGTTTTATATGTATAATCAAGATCATTACTAATAAATACATGTGTGATACAGATCGTGTTACTGATATAACGTCCATTTCTTAAAAATAATTTCATCTAACTCAAGAAGAGAAGTTTCAGAAGGGAAGTGACAACCACAAGAATCAAATAATATGAAAATAGAAACCAGTTTTAGGTTCTGTATATATTATGTGGCAGTGTTAAGCCCATTTACCAGGGAACTCCTTCTTTATTTATTTTTATGGCACCCAACTGTATAGGCAGGCGCCTCAGTTAGCATTTTTAGAGGGCTATAAAAAAAAAAAAAGGGAGTATACTGACACACATGTAGATCTGCTCTGCTCTTCTCACACATTAGTAAAAAATAGCCCAACTTTAGATGTGATAAAGAAAACACTTGAAATAAATGTATTCTGATTAGTAAGATGGGTGATAACATGAAGAAGACTTGTCTCCCCTGAGACTACAGGATCATACAGGAGGACTAAATATACTTACATCTCCCGTTTGTGGCCTTTAAGCTATCGCTGATCGGCTATGTACAAGTCTGTTTATGGTCTGTTTAGCCAGGTCGGACAGAATTCTGTGCTCAGGGATTGATCCTTAATATAATTGTTCTTGTCCACAGAATATCATAATTATTGGCAACACATCTGTTTAAACAGGACAATGTGTAGACCTGGGGTGCACAACATTTGTTTGGTCCAAGGGCCACATTGCCATATTGAACCAATCCCAAGGGCTGCAAAAAAATTTAAAGGGATATTTACATGACTACATCACTAGAACCACCATCAGTACATTAATTGGAATTGGAGAGTTTCTGCGCCCAAAAAAAATGAGTATGAATACACACTACCGATAAGCAAAATGGTGAGTGTACTACGTTAAAATATAACTTTTAATAGCGTTATCATTAAAAAAAATCTATAAATATTACCAATACTTATAGGCTAAAATATACAATATTACAATGAAACAGACTAATGTTAAAATGTGAGTTCTACATGAGATTACTCCACAACAGATTATTAAGATGCTATTCTCAACCTGTGACAGTGGTCACATAATAATATTTCACCTTAAATACACACATAAAAGAAAATTAGATTGATCTCACCCAATTCTTTGTACTTAGATTTAGATGAGGATGATCACCATATCCAGCACTCTTAAGGTGGAAACCAGTCAATCAGTCAGGTGGAGCCAGCCGGGAGGCCTGCTATGCCCTAAGCATGCTAACATGGCCCGGTATCCCCATAACTCCCGCCCTGACAAGGGCAGTCCACATCTATCCCTGCTAGTAGAAAGCCCTAATATACGTTGTATGTCTCCCAACACGTTTCCCCCTTCTGGGTTCTTCAGCGGAGTCAAATGCACAAAGTCATATCTAGTAAATATCATTCCATTATTCTGACCGTGGATCTGGTCAAAGACTGGTAGTAGTCAAACTCCGTAATGGAGATCTTAAATACCCCACTTCCATCCTTCCAGCAGATCATGCATAGAAAACTTCATCACAAATCAATCTAGGGCAGCTGTGGAGTCATAGACACATGTCAAATTTTCACTACCAATAGCCTCCTACATCGTGTCCTCAGTCACGATTCCATGTAGGGGTGGAACGCACGCCTCTTTTTGCTCTTCCGATAGGATATATGCTCAGTGGAATGCACTGGTTGTCCGAGCGCATCATATCCTGTATGCAGTGCGCATCAATGGAGCGCACGCGTCATATCCTGTGTGCCATGTGGTTAGGTGGAACACACGTGTCTCCAGTGAATGTGATCCACCCTGAGCCCTTACACTCAGCGCGCATGTCCTTTACTGGACACCGGCTCTATGGAATGCCTCATCCATTGGTGACGCCCATAGCTCACCCTTTCTCAGGTAGAGGGAAATAATAAGTTTTAAAGGCCCGCCCCTTTCTTTGGATTACCATGCACGTCATCTTCTAGCTATATTTGCTTATACCCACCAAACGGTGGGGAAAGAAAACATATCCTGCTCCACTATAAAAACCACTCTCTCAAATATGCATTTTAACATGTTTCTTATATGTTCCATATACAGTATGCATCACAGCAACAAATGGCCTGACGATAGGTCGACCCAACTGGAATCATAATTACGGGTTTAAATGGCACCATTCATTTCACAACAAAACAAAATTTATTTAGATAAAACATCCAAAATTGATGTTGCTTATCTGTATATACTGTGAGTTTGGAATCTTTTAGGAGGAGTATTTTGGTTTTCCTATATCAATCCCCTCAATTTTTTGCTTGATTTTATGAATACACACTAACTTAAACTGAGTTTTTGCAACAGAAACTCACCAAATCCTCCTCATAATCTCAAATCTCTAAGTTTTGAGGAGTTTTACATGTTAACATAGCCATGAAGCACAGTATAGATAGCTACATTCACAAAATCAGAACCACTGTCAGCACATTTATTCGGCACCAGAACCACCATCAGTACATGAATGCAGAGCCAGAACCACCATCAGTACATGAATGCAGAGCCAGAACCAAAGTCAGTAAATGTATACAGCACCAAGCTTAGTACAGCGATCAATTCTAATGTCAGGTCAGCCCCATTTATTATTGTATTGCTTTTTTCTACATTTTCCATATGTCCTTAACAATGGTAAGAGATGCTGGGAGTTGTTACCAGCCATCATCAGATTTGTGACCATACAGGATCCACAGCACTGAAGAGACGTAGTCAGTATCACAAATAAATATTTGCATCCAGGTACCTTTTAGGCGAAATCTTCTTTGATTCAAGTTGTTCCCATCCTTTTTGTTTTCGTGTAGTACAGACGCCATGATGAGATTTCACACCCAGAGCACGTCTCTGCACACTTCCCTCTTCTCTGTCTTCAGCAGCACATCCTGACACGGTGCACTTAGAAGTAAAAATATCATTATACTGCCCCATAAATATAAATATCTCCCATGCTGCGTCCCTGAATAAATAATTGTTCCTCACTGTGCTTCTTGTACAAAATATTCCCCTTCCACTGCCCTTTGCCATTGTATCCCCCATACTACCCCTCTCCATAATGTACCCCCAAATTGCACTTTTCCGTAATATCTCCCCTACACTGTTTCTCTGCATAAAGTCTCCCCCCATCATTCACTATACTATGACCCCATTCACAACCCCCCTAATTGCCACATAATGTCCCAAATTGCCCCACAATGTCACCCATAGCCACATAATGTCTCCCATTGGTCCATAAAGTCCTCAATTGCCCTAAATGTTCCTCATTGCCCCATAATGTCCCCCATAGTGTCCCATAATGTTTCCCATTGCTCCATAGTGTCCTCCATTGCTCCATAATGGCCCCATAGTGTCCTTCATTGCTCCATAAGATTGCTCAATGCCTCATAATGTCCCCTATAATGGCCTACATAGTGCCCCCCATTGCCTCATAATGTTCCCCATTGCCCCATAATATTCCTCATTGCCTCATAATATCCCCCATAATGTTCCTCATAATAGCATCCATAGTGTGCCCCATAATATTCCCCATAGCCTCATAATGTCCTCCATAGTGTTCCCCATTGCCCCATAATATTCCTCATTGCTTCATAATATTCCCCATAGCCTCATAATGTCCCCCACAATGGCCTCCATAGTGTTCATTATCGCCCCATAATGTTCCCCATTGCTCCTTAATTGCCCCTGGAATGTAACACCAAGCACAAAACAAATATTTCATCTTCAGCTCCTGGAGTGCATACCGGTGCCCACCGCGTCCTCTACAACCCGGCACCAGCAGCAGTGTGATGTCATCATCAGCATGCTGACCTCATCACGCCGCTGCATGTCGGGGCCAGGACAGACGATCGCTGCTCTGCCCCAATCCCGGTGCTGCACTTTTCAAATTAATTCGCATTTGAAAGACGCAAATACATGTAAATATAGGAAGGTCACATGTTGCTTGTGAGCTGTATGTTATGCTGGCCTGGTATAGACAATAACGATGATTTTGCTTGTTCATCAGGTGATTGCCAGCATATTTCTACAAGCCAATAATCACCGAACAAGCGTCCGAACGCCGGCTCTCAATCATCGGTTCATTTAAATGGGCCTTTACAGTCTATAATATTTTTCCTGCTGTTACCTGAGTCTTTTCCCGTATTGCAGGTCCTTATAAATACACAGTACCAGGAAATAGAAACAGAGCATACTTCATCCATAGAGCCTTGTACAAAAGAATGTATACTGTGTAGTATGTGTCTTTTTCAAGCCGACAATAGTAGAGGAAAGCAGGCTTCACTCTACTTTACACGTAAAAAATAGGTATGCTGACGTATACCTATTCACAGATGCCAAAAGGATATTATTTTGACATCCATGGAGTCTATAAAGTTCTAAGGGCCTGTTCATTACATAAGTTTTGAGTTGCATGCCAAACATGATGTACGTCACCTTATATAATCTTTTATGTATACTCAGGCTGCCTTTGTAGAATTTTATATTAGATTTTAAAGATGTTGTCCCCCACCAATCACCTGTTATTTACTCCATTCAATGTGGAGAAACCGCTGCCATGTATTGCAGAACAGCTCCAATTAATAGGAACTAATCTTCAGCACCTGGCAGCGACTGCTACGCACTGAATTGAGCTATGCTTAGCAGCTCCATTCAATGGGCCCGATTCATCAAAGCTTTTATGCCAGTATTCTGGCTTATAAAGCTTTGAAAAGTCACATTATATTGGTGCAACTGGTTGCAGCGCTAAAATTATGGGACGTTTGGCATTGGAACTGGGGCAAGACGGGGGCGTGGCGACAGCCAAATTGATGACAAGCGGCAGCATTCACGATGCCACAAATCTTACTCCAGCAGGGCCTGGGGTAGGATTTGTGGCGATGTGCACGCCTTTCATCCAGAACTCCTGATACCTGATTCAAAGACGTATGCTTCTACATGACTCAATGGCTTTGGCCTCCAGCACTTCTCCTCATCAAGACCAGCTTGAACAATGCCGCTCTTGATGAATCGGGCCAATGTGTTTCTATCCAGTGACTGCCAGAGCTAATAACAGCTGATCAGTGGGTTTGCTTGGTGCTGGACCACCGCTGATCTCATATTGATGACCCACCCTATAATATGAACTATCAGTATATATGAGTAGTACTATCAATTTCACATTAGATATTACACTTACAGTTAGTCATGGTTCCAGTATATGATTGATTATTTGCAGTAAAGAGAATACAAAGTTTTAATATTACAATAATGAAACTAAAATCTTGTAGCAATGACATTTCCTAATTCCAGTTCCTGTTCTTTCCTCTTACTTGAAGCAGTGAGAAAACATAATTTGCATGTTGCCAGTATTTGAAGCAATTTCCAGAAACACTTTACTGCTTAGCCGGTGAATGTGGACACATGATTTGTGAACCTTACTTAATGTACAGTAAATGTTACGTAACTTAACCCCTTCGCGCCATGGCCAATTTTCAATTTTGCGCTTCAGTTTTTTCCTCCCTTTCTTCCAAGAAGCATTACTTTTTTAATTTCCAGTCGACATCGCTTGATTTTTGCAGAATGAGTTGACGTTTTGATTGACATTTTACATTTTTCCATATAATTTACTGGAAAACGGGAACAAAATTGGTGAAAAAATACAATTAAGCCATTATTTTTAGCTTTCGTTTTACAGCGTTCCTTCTGCTGTAAAAATGATCTGGCTCAGGGAACATCATTGTCAGTGCAAACTATCCGTCATCATTTGAATGAAATGATAGAGCTTTTTGGTAAAGCACATCATTCTGTTTACCGAAAACAGAATGATGCCTATGAAGAAAAGAACACAGTACATACAGTCTAATATGGTGAAGGATGAAAGATGTTTTGGGGTTGTCCTGCTGACTCTGGAACAGGGTGCCTTCACTATGTGCAAGGCATCATGAAATCTGAAGATTACCAAAGGATTTTGGGTTGCAATATAGTGCCCAGTGTCAGAAAGCTGGGTTTGCGTCATGGGTCTTCCAGCAGGACAATGACCCCAAACATACAGTACAGTCCAAAAGTTTGGACACACCTTCTCATTTAAAGATTTTTCTGCATTTTCATGACTATGAAAATTGTACATTCACACTGAAGGCATCAAAACTATGAATTAACACATGTGGAATTATATACTTAACAAAAGTGTGAAACAACTGAAAATATGTCTTATATTCTAGGTTCTTCAAAGTAGCCACCTTTTGCTTTGATGACTAGTCGCTTTGCACACTCTTGGCATTCTCTTGATGAGCTTCAAGAGGTAGTCACCGGAAATGGTCTTCCAACAATTTTTAAGGAGTTCCCAGGGATGCTTAGCACTTGGTGGCCCTTTTGCCTTCACTCTGCGGTCCAGCTCACCCCAAACCATCTCGATTGGGTTCAGGTCTGGTGACTGTGGAGACCAGGTCATCTGGCGTAGCACACCATCACTCTCCTTATTGTTCAAATAGCCCTTACACGGCCTGGAGATGTGTTTGGGGTCATTGTCCTGTTGAAAAATAAATGATGGTCCAACTAAACGCAAACCGGATGGAATAGCATGCCGCTGCAAGATGCTGTGGTAGCCATGCTGGTTCAGTATGCCTTCAATTTTGAACAAATTCTCAACAGTGTCACCAGCAAAGCACCCCCACACCATCACACCACCTCCTCCATGCTTCACGGTGGGAACCAGGCATGTAGAGTCCATCTGTTCACCTTTTCTGCGTCACACAAAGACACGGTGATTGGAACCAAAGATCTCAAATTTGGACTCATCAGACCGAAGCACAGATTTCCACTGGTCTAATGTCCATTCCTTGTGTTCTTTAGCCCAAACAAGTCTCTTCTGCTTGTTGCCTGTCCTTAGCAGTGGTTTCCAAGCAGTTATTTTACCATGAAGGCCTGCTGCACAAAGTCTCCTCTTAATAGTTGTTGTAGAGATGTCTGCTCCTAGAGCTGTGTGTGGCATTGACCTGGTGTCTAATCTGAGCTGCTGTTAACCTGAGATTTCTGAGGCTGGTGACTCGGATAAACTTATCCTCAGAAGCAGAGGTGACTCTTGGTCTTCCTTTCCTGGGGTAGTCCTCATGTGAGACAGTTTCCTTGTAGCACTTGAAAGTGTCCCCAAGTGCAGTTGCAAAAACCATCAAAGTTTACTCAATTTTTCAGACTGACTGACCTTCATTTCTTAAAGTAATGATGGCCACTCGTTTTTCTTTACTTAGCTGCTTTTTTCTTGACATAATACAAAATTCTAACATTCTATTCAGTAGGACTATCAGCTGTGTATCCACCAGACTTCTGCACAACACAACTGATGGTCCCAACCCCATTTATAAGGCAAGAAATCCCACTTATAAACCTGACAGGGCACACCTGTGAAGTGAAAACCATTTCCGGTGACTACCTCTTGAAGCTCATCAAGAGAATGCCAAGAGTGTGCAAAGCAGTCAAAGCAAAAGGTGGCTACTTTGAAGAACCTAGAATATAAGACATATTTTCAGTTGTTTCACACTTTTTTGTTAAGTATATAATTCCACATGTGTTAATTCATAGTTTTGATGCCTTCAGTGTGAATGTACAATTTTCATAGTCATGAAAATACAGAAAAATCTTTAAATGAGAAGGTGTATCCAAACTTTTGGTCTGTACTGTATATACATTTTTTTTAAAAACAATAAGAAAACCACTTAAAATTAATGGAGTTTTTACAAGTGTTTGAAAAAGCCGAACAAAAAAAGTGCATGAGAAGTTATAAAACTGAGCAGCGCCACCTTAAATATTTTAAAACACTTTGTGAGGCAGTGACTGGGATCGTATATGAGGGATGTTATATATCACCCAGAATGTGTACAGAGACCTATTATTAAATCCATTGGAGTGCATTGCAGTCACAGACACACCTGCGGCTGCAATGCAGGAATGAAGGTGAACATTGACCCGGTCAGGCTATCTGGCTAAGGCAGACAAAGTAAAACCTGGCAGGGCCTTCATTTCTTGGGGGAGGCTACAGGAAGGCAGCAGGGCGGCCTCCTCCCTCCAACTCGGGTTTTCCAGTGGCTCTTGCCACAGGTTCTTTAAAAACCCTGCACTAAGGGTTAGTGGTGTTCAGTGAGGGGACCTGCTAGGAGCATAGAAGGAAAGCTCGGTGGGCCTGTGAGCAGCTGAACCCACGCCTGGGGAGGCTCTGCACCCGTCAGGCTCTGAGCGGCCCGGCATGGCATTTGCCCACGGCAACCATTGTTATGGACTTGTGTTAACCGGGCTGCGAACCGGAGGACTTTCTGTTTACCTGTAAGTTTTGCTGAATAAAAGCTGCTTATGTTGAACTTGCATGGGTCACTGCCTCAGTTACTGCACGGTGTGAACACCGCCGCCTTACAACTTATTTTGTTACATTTCTCTGTTTAGATACATTTCCTTTTTACAGGTTCACTATTATATCTGTCACCTTTATACTTTACTGCTACTAGATCTTGCCAGTAAAAAATTAACAGTAGTCTAAAAATCACATTCTCGCATTCAGCTCATTTCTTACAGACTACTTATTTTTGTGATTCTTGGCAAAACATTTAGTGACTTGTGGCACCTTTTATTGACCAAACACTGATACAAACAATAAAATAAGGGGGTCCAAACTCACTGCAACACTGTATTCCACCTTCTACTGTGCCTGCATACTCTGGCTGCTCACTATCAAAGCTCCAGCCATGGCCCTTACGAGAGAAAATTGTAGCCGCCCAAGCCAAAACCATGTCGGGTCTACCGAAACATCTTCTACCTGTACTTCCCACAAGTGAAATCCCCGCTAATGTACCTAGTGGGACATAGTACCACCACAATTGTAAGTGCTGTTAGCCAAATAAAGGTAGCATTCTAACTGAATATTCATTTTTCCTCTGTGATTGTGACATGGTGTAGATGGTGTCAGGAATGGGATGCAAGCAACCAGTGCAACTAGACACAAGTCAGGGCAGAAAATTACCGTAACTATGAATCCACGCATACTTTCCTC
This sequence comes from Phyllobates terribilis, assembly GCF_046119375.1. Taxonomy (NCBI): domain Eukaryota; kingdom Metazoa; phylum Chordata; class Amphibia; order Anura; family Dendrobatidae; genus Phyllobates; species Phyllobates terribilis. Next base: position 262,970,369 of record NW_027362763.1, on the reverse strand, counting down.
AGTGCGGCCATGATGGATCCAAAAACCACGCTAACATGTTCAACTATAAATGGCTGCAATTTCAAATTGAATGTTAAAAGGAACTTGTCAGCAGGTTTTTATACCCCAAACTAATATCATGTTAAGTCGCTGTAATGCTGAATCAATCCATACCTTTATTTCAGCAATCTGTGTTTCCATTTCAGAGAACAGCCTTGTTCAATTTTTATACTAATGATCTACAAATGCAGGAGGCTTGGCCTTGTACTTGGAACTCTCCAACCTTTCTACCTCGTTCCCCTCCTGCCATTGGCCTCCCGTCACTGACTGACAGGTCACTCTTCTCTCGGTGACAGGTCACTCTTCTCTCGGTGACAGGTCACTCTTCTCTCGGTGACAGGTCACTCTTCTCTCGGTGACAGGTCACTCTTCTCTCGGTGAATTGCTCCCCCGCCCGAGATCTCGCACAAGCGCAGTCTTTACTAGGAGCTGCGCACATGTAGATTGATAGTCTGGCTCTCGCAATGTCCTCAGGACCTTACTGTGTATGCGCTGCCCCCGGAATAATGGCGCTTGCTCAAGATCTCAGGTTGGGGAGCAGGTCACTGAGAGACAAGTGAGCTCTTAGTCAGTGATGGGAGGCTCGGCAGCGGATGGGGAAAGCAGGAGAGAGACTTGAGAGCTGTAAATGCAGGGTCAAGGTCCATCCATTTGCGGCTCATTAGCTTAAAAATTAAATAAGGAATTTCTCTAAAAACATTAACAGATTGCTAAAATGATGGTATGAATTTATTCAGCATTAGGGCACGCTCACACTAGCAGCCAGTGTATAACTCAGACGAGTGCTATCTGATGTTTCATCGGATAGCACTTGCTCCAATGTTATACTATGGAGCAGTGCCAGCCAGAGTTTATTTTCTCATGCCGAGCCAGCATGAGAAACAAAAAAAAATCGCTCCTTGCTGCGATTGGCAGCGTATATCTGACAGCATGCACCCATACAAGTCTATGGGTCATGTAAAACATCGGATATCATCCGAGTGCAGTCCGATATACGCAGACTCACACAATGGAGAAGATGGAGAAATTAAGTTCTCCATCTTCTCCGCACCCGTGATCTGATTCTTGCATGCCAGAGAATCGGATCACACTGCTCTGACACTCAGATCATGCTCGCAGCAGAGTTTGAGCTGAGGGTCATCTCCATATAGCATCCAATTCTCTCACATGAGAGAATCATCGGATGCTACTCGCCAGTGTGAGCGAGCCCTTATAGCGACATAAGATGATGAATTTCACTTGGGATATAAAAACCTGCTGACTGGTTCCTTTTAATAGCGGTCTGGTTTTCTTATAAAACTGAATGTTGGCACTGGCCAGGTTGTGTGTACTCAAACATTATAGAGCTGATATAGGTCGTCCGCTTTGGCACATATAAGGCTTCTGATGAACATATTATTAAAAGACATGTATTTCACAATTGTAAGAGCACAGATAATGAAATGCTTTGCCTTCACTGTCAGTAAAGTTATGTGCCAACAAGGCTCTGAGGAACATGTTGAAACGCTTTTGTCCTGAAGTCTATTATTTGTTTAAAAGATACCGATCATTTAATATTTTTTTATGTTATAGCTGTTGCTATGTTCTACTGTTTGGTGGGGCCTGGGTTTTGTAACTCCCACCAATTGGTCAAAACTCTCTGAAATCCTCAACTTCTGCACACAGAGTGGTGTGCACTATAAATAGTATGTGTCACGAGCTAAAATCTCTGCACACATCACTGCGACTGTAAAGGGGGATTCCACTTCTCACACTCACTCATCTGCTCCCCTATCACAATAGGCTGACAATGAGTTAAGCGTACCCCACAGCCAGTTCACACATCCACACCACACTTCTTGCTGCTACCACTCGCCTTTTTCTTAGGCCAGCAAGACGTCTGCACTGGGTAACACACTAGTACACTCATGCACACACCCAGCTTTCCCAAACACCAGACTGTTTCACTGCTTGCACTCTGGCATTCACCAATCAGGCTATACTTTCCCTCTTTGAAGGTTGTGGGTATGTTTAGAGAAGCAAGAAGCATACTTTCTCCATGATAATGATATATCCTTAATTCGGGTTGACCTTACATTTTTCTGGTTTCCCAAAACCAAAAATCCTGGTGCTTGGAAAAACAGAAGTGATTATGTCCCCCGATCAAAGATATGTTTGTGGATTGTGTTTATAGCAGATTATTTTCAATATGGAATGGAAATATTGCACCATGTGTTGTCCCTGGTATGGACTAGAGATGTCCAGTCTGCCCAGGGACAATTATCTTCTCTTGCACATATCAGCACCTCCTGCTAGCTAGGAAACATGCAGAGAGCATTTCCTCTCCCTGTAGACGGCACATACCTCGCTAGTTTATTTGCATTCTCACAGAGATCTGTATCCAGTGATATTGGATTCTTATTTATGTAATCTATAACACTTATCCATAATGGTAAGTTTATGGTTCCATTCACCTCTCTGTTCAAACTGTGGTGGACGAACCCATATAGTTACGATTGAGCCCATTCACCGCTCCCAAGTGTACAGCTCAAGCAGGAACAGCACACTTACCCCCACAGATCAGCAGCACACCAGTCAATATAACATATAAATATTGTGTTAAATGATAGTTACTCTTTAACTATTTTTGGTGGGATTTTTTATTTACACTATACAACCTAGATTTACCGGCACTGTTGTAGTTTGCAAGTGACTTTTCATGGGAAGTGTATTTTAACTATTTATTAGGGTATATGATGATACATGATCATGTTGTATGTGTATGAATAATTCAGATTCATTATTTTCTGTATATTTAAGAATGAAATGTCTTATGTATATGCATATTACTGTTACAATTAGGGTCTGAGTTCTCCTGATAATACATTTTTTCATTTTGCATTCTTATATTATTGGTAAAGTTACTTGGCACATACAGATATATACTTTTTTATACCATGGGATATACTTTAGGTCAATATCGTGTTTTGAATTTCTCTTAACGGATTCATTGGGAAGTATGCTTCTAGTAAAATAGGGTTTTGTGGCACCTTTGCTTTTTTGCAATTCCTAAATTTGTGAGATTGACGACCGCAGCAGTGAAGGAGTTAAGGAGAAGTGTGTTCAATATGCTAGATGAAGAAAGGAATGTGTTACGTGGGTTTGTGCATTCACTTTGGACTTCGAATTCCAGGAACATTGTTCTGCATGATGGGGTGCGTGACTGGACAGGTGTGGACAAAAAAGTGAGTGAGGCTGACTCAGAAGGGATCCGCATACAGCTACATGGAAATGAATGTGTGTGAGACAGCAGAGTCATTCCCCAATTACACCCGCTTACAGTAAGGAAAGAGAGAGACTCGGAGGACTCGCTCCACAGTTGTAAAGGAAAACAGATTATTAGAACTTCCTGATAGTGTGAAGAGTGGAGAAACAGATGCATTGTAGAGGAAGTACGTCTAGCCACAGCAATTCTGGGCTTGTTTTGTAAGGGAGACTGGGAAGAATGAATATTTGCCCTGTGGCATCAATTTCCTGTTTCATCTTCTCCAAAGGCGGCTGGAAAATGCCCAGAACAACAGAGATGCATGTCCATGCCATATGCACCCGACCTTCCAGTGTGGGAAGGAAGGCCTGTGTATATTGTTCATCCCGTGCAATGTTTTCTTGTGTCACACTACCTTCCCCTCAGCACTCGCTATTACACCGTAATCCTGACCTGCAGTGATTCAGCCCTTTCCGTATGCAGTGACGTGACCTGCCATTCAGAGCATTATCACTAAGGTCTAACGTGAAACCAACTGATTTGTGAGCAAAACTGTGCAATAAGATAAGCTATATGCAATTACTGGACTGAACAGGAGCGAGAAACTTTATTACAGGACATTACCTTGGGATAGCGTACAGACTTGTGATATAATTTATCTACTTTTACCATTTATCAGTATATTTATAGAGCATTACCTGCGTGCAATCAAAAGTCTTATAAGTCGGGTCAATGTTCACTAGAATACAATGTATCTACTCTCCAAACTATTCACAATGTGATCACATTAACTATATATACAGTATATACATTTGTGGTAGACTGGCTCACTTGGCTACACATAGAGGTAGACACAAAAACACTGTCTCTTTAAATCTCCCGTAGTTTATTAAGAGCACTGCATAAACCACAGTAATGTTAGAAAAACAAACACGGCCTTCCCGGCCTAACAGGAAAGCAAAACATAACGTATGGCACAGTCCTTGTTGCTATGGGAAACCACCCGCTTCAGGAACAAACAACCCAAGATTTAGCTTTCCTTCACATGGCAATACAGATCCAGATCTTGTGCATCCAGACCCACCCCAGATCAAATGCTCTAAAAGGCTGGGAATTTATCCTCTGACCTCCTCCCTCTCTACAGGTGTTTAATCACCCTAGCACTAAACATGGCTGATTAACCCCTCATCACTTTGTGTGCTGGAACATTTTTCCTATGTTGAATTACTGGAGCTAACAATCTCAGTGCTACATATCGCTCATCCAGAACTTTGCCAGTGACTTTGTCACAACATATACAGCACCTCCAAAGAGAATGAAGCTTATGTGAACAGGTGCTGGTGGCAGTGACTGCAATATATACACATTTCAAAGAGTGCAGCGCAGCACAGTGTATGTGTACGCCACTTGGATATATGCAAATGCTGAATATAGGATTTTTAAACTGCATATATACTAAACTTAGTCTAAGGGCTTTCTCACATGGCCGTCCATTCTCTCATTCAAGAGAATCGGACTCATGCAAATAACTCGGCTCTAACTCTGCTGCGAGCGTGATCCGAGTGTCAGTGCTCTATGCAATGAAATGAAGAAAGTAACTAAAGCCCCATAGTATCACATTGGGTCGAGTGTTATACGGCAGTGTGAGCGAGCACTAAGGCTGTATTCACATGTTGCATTTTTGATGCGTTTTTTTCCGCAGGTAAAACCTGCTCTCTTGGCAGTAAAGAAGCAATGTCAAAAAAGCAGTTTTTTCGCTGAAAGAAGTGACATGCTGCATTTTGCAAAAACACAGCTCTTTGACAAAACAGTCAAGAAAAAAAAAACAGGTGTGTGCATGAGATTTCTGAAATCTCATAGTTTGCAGATACTGTAAAACGCAGCTGAAAATTTGCATCAAAAAACACTGCAAAAACGCAACGTGTGAAGCCTAAGGGTTCGCTGACACTAGCATATAAAAAAATCGGTCCCAATCTCATCCAGAAAAGTGATACAATTTTTTCCTCAGTTCTCATCCTTGTGCTGTCAGTGTATAATCCGTACTCAGAAGCTATTAATCATTTACAGGACCATTTACAGTTTTCTATGCTACAGAATTGTAATGTATCCGTAAAAATCGTATGCTATACTGATGGTTCGTATGGCATCAAATTTTTTCTCACACCAATCAGATTTCTGAGTGAAATCGAAGCATGCGATCTAATTTTTTTTGCATTGCACTTGTCCGATTTATACGCAGGTGTGGGTGAACCCAAATGGCTATATTTAATTAGTGCTGGATCCTACCTCACCTTTAATTATGTAGGTAATGGCCTGGGAGAGTAAGTGTTTAGGGCAGAGACAGACAGCCATATTTCTCGTGCGAGGATCGCCTGGTAAACCTCGTACTGGCTGGCACCTCTCCTGACCTGACCTTGATAGCTGCATAGAAATCCATCATGCTGTCATGCTCAGGTCAGGAGAGCTGCCGGTCAGTCCGTTCAGTACAATGCAATCATCGCATGAGTTATACAGCAGTCAGTCTCTGCCCTTAGGCTAAGTTCCCACTATGAGTATTTGGTACACTTTTAATGGTGCAGTTCCAGCAAAGTGATTAGGTGCTTTTTTTCGCTCAGCATTAGTGATGAGTGAGCATGAATTGTTAACCCTTTTCGACGAGCACACTTGGGTGCTCGCCGAGTATTTGCGGCGTGTTCGGCATCGATGTTAGTGTTGCTGCGGCGGCATGTGTCACGGCGTGCTCTCCGAAACGGTTAACAATTCATGCTCACTCATCACTACTCAGCATAAACTGACCTGCGGTGAGTTTTTAAATTATGCAGCATATCAATTTCTCTTGCGGTAAATATGCATTATATTTGCAGATTTTCCTCATAGACTTCAATGAGATGAGGAAAATTTGTAGTCAATAAACACATAAGTGATTTTAGTGCATTTCCGCAACAGAAATGCGCTAAAAACGTATGTAATTCACACATACCTTTATCAATAAAGTTTTATCAAAACTAAGTAACAAGAAGTATCCAAAACAAAGCAGCTTTACTTAACACATAGCATACCAAAAGGAGACAAAAACAGCAGCAGAAAAAGAACACAATAAAAATGCATGTAAAAAAACGCACTCAAAAACACAATGAAAAAAAATCAAGTAACCTAATTTAGCTAATTGATGCAGAAAGGCTGCAGAAAATCTGCAACAAGAAACAGGCACCAAATACTCATCGTGGGAACTTCACCTAAGGTTCTCATCGAAAAAGGTACACCTTGTCCTCGCTAGTTGGCACACATATATTGGCTAAATTGTGCACTGAGTGCCTCAATTTCATAAGCACAGCCTAAATGCCAATAATTCACTTTAAAATTCATTTATTCAATATTTGCATATATCTTGGCGTACATAGTTTGATGCTGCACTCTTTGGTTTGCAGTATACATTGTACATGTACAGTACAGACCAAAAGTTTGGACACGCCTTCTCATTTATAGATTTTTCTGTATTTTCATGACTATGAAAATTGTACATTTACACTGAAGTCATCAAAACTATGAATTAACACATGTGGAATTATATACTTAACAAAAAAAGTGAGAAACAACTGAAAATATGTCTTATATTCTAGGTTCTTCAAGGTAGCCACCTTTTGCTTTGATGACTGCTTTGCACACTCTTGGCATTCTCTTGATGAGCTTCAAGAGGTAGTCACCGGAAATGGTCTTCCAACAATCTTGAAGGAGTTCCCAGAGATGCTTAGCACTTGTTGGCCCTTTTGCCTTCACTCTGCGGTCCAGCTCACTCCAAACCATCTCAATTGGGTTCAGGTCTGGTGACTGTGGAGGCCAGGTCATCTGGCATAGCACCCCATCACTCTCCTACTTGGTCAAATAGCCCTTACACAGCCTGGAGGTGTGTTTGGGGTCATTGTCATGTTGAAAAATAAATGATGGTCCAACTAAACGCAAACCGGATGGAATAGCATGCCGCTGCAAGATGCTGTGGTAGCTATGCTGGTTCAGTATGCCTTCAATTTTGAATAAATCCACAACAGTATCACCAGCAAAGCACCACCACACCATCACACCTCCTCCTCCATGCTTCACGGTGGGAACCAGGCATGTAGAGTCCATCCGTTCACCTTTTCTGTGTCGCACAAAGACACGGTGGTTGGAACCAAAGATCTCAAATTTGGACTCATCAGACCAAAGCACAGATTTCCACTGGTCTAATGTCCATTCCTTGTGTTCTTTAGCCCAAACAAGTCTTTTCTGCTTGTTGCCTGTCCTTCGCAGTGGTTTCCTAGCAGCTATTTTACCATGAAGGCCTGCTGCACAAAGTCTCCTCTTAACAGTTGTTGTAGAAATGTGTCTGCTCCTAGAGCTCTGTGTGGCATTGACCTGGTCTCTAATCTGAGCTGCTGTTAACCTGCGATTTCAGAGGCTGGTGACTCGGATAAACTTATCCTCAGAAGCAGAGGTGACTCTTGGTCTTCCTTTCCTGGGGCGATCCTCATGTGAGCCAGTTTCTTTGTAGTGCTTGATGGTTTTTGCAACTGCACTTGGGGACACTTTCAAAGTTTGCCCAATTTTTCGGACTGACTGACCTCCATTTCTTAAAGTAATGATGGCCACTTGTTTTTCTTTACTTAGCTGCTTTTTTCTTGCCATAATACAAATTCTAACAGTCTATTCAGTAAGACTATCAGCTGTGTATCCACCTGACTTCTGCACAACACAACTGATGGTCCCAACCCCATTTATAAGGCAAGAAATCCCACTTATTAAATCGGACAGGGCATACCTGTGAAGTGAAAAAACCATTTCCGGTGACTACCTCTTGAAACTCATGAAGAGAATGCCAAGAGTGTGCAAAGCAGTCATCAAAGCAAAAGGTGGCTACTTTGAAGAACCTAGAATATAAGACATATTTTCAGTTGTTTCACACTTTTTTGTTAAGTATATAATTCCACATGTGATAATTCATAGTTTTGATGCCTTCAGTGTGAATGTACAATTTTCATAGTCATGAAAATACAGAAAAATCTTTAAATGGGAAGGTGTGTCCAAACTTTTGGTCTGTGCTGTACATGCATAGACATACAGTGTCTTGAAAAAGTATTCATAACGCATGAACTTTTCCACATTACAGCCACAAACTTAAATGTATTTGATTGGGATTTTATGTGATATACCAACACAAAGTAGCAAGTATTTCAGAAGTGTAAAGGAAACTATACATAGTTTTCTAAGGGTATGTGCACACGGTCGGTATTGGCAGCATTTTGAACGCAGTATACTTTATGCTGCGTCCAAAGCGCTGCATGCAGATGAATCCGCATGTGATCACTGAACCATGCGGATTCACTGCATCCTATACATTACAGTGATATAATTTGCTCTTGCGGAGACTAGTGTCTCCGCAAGAGAAATTTACATGCTGCGGTCTATAAAGATGTGCCACATGTCCAGAGAGGAGCACGGAGATGCATAGTGGGCATGAGATTTCTTTAAATCCAATCCACTATGCTGTTACATTTGACATCTGGCTGCTGAAGATTGCACGCGGTGCAAGTGCGCTGCGTCCAAGCCGCATCGATTACTGATCGTGTGCACGTTCACTAATTCTTAAAATTGTGACATGCATTTGTATTCAGCCCCCTATAGTCTGATACCCCTAAATAAAATCCTGAGTGACCAATTGACTCCAGAAGTCACACAATTAGTAAATTGTCCACCTGTGTGTAATGTATTCTTAGTATAACTACAGCTGTTCTGTGAAGGCCTCAGCGGGTTATTTGAGAACATTAGGCATCAAACAGCATCATGATAACCAAGGAACACACCAGACAGGTCAGGGATAAAGTTGTGGAGAAGAGTAAACCAGGTTAGGTTATAAAAATAGCCCACACTCTGAACATCTCACAGACAACTGTTCAATTCATCATCCAAAATGGGAGGAGTATGGCACAACTGCAAGCCTACCAACATATGGCCGTCCACTAAACTGGCATCCCAAGAAAGCACTGATTAGAGAAGCAACCAAGAGACCCATGGTCACTATGAAAGAGCTGCAGAGATCCACAGATCAGGTGGGAGAATGTATCCACAGGACAACTATTAGGGTGCAGTCAGACAGCCATATAACACGGACGACAATTGCATCGCAGTTCACGGACTGGCCGGTGGCTAACCTGAGCTGACAGTTGCATAAAAATACATACTGTCACGTTCGGGTCAGGAGAGCCGCAGGTCAGTCCGAGCATTGCGATGCGATCGTCGCCCTTGTTATACGGCTGTCTGACTGCGCCCTTAGTCATTTACTCCACAAATCTATCCTTTATGGAAGTGTGGCTAGAAGAAAGCCATTTTTGAAAGCCATAAGAAGTCCGGTTTGCAGTTTGCAAAAACCCATGTAGGTGATTCAGCTAGTATGTGGAAGAAGGTGCTTTGGTCAGATGAGACCAAAGTAAAGCTTTTTGGGCTAAATGCAAAAACACTATGTGTGGCGGAAAACTAACACTTTGGAGTGAAGGATATATAACATTTTGCATTATTTTTTCTCACTGAGATAGAGCTATTTTACAAAGAAGAATGGGAAAAATATCCACCTCTAGAAGTATAAAACTGGTATAATTTCCTTTACACCACAAATACTTGCTACTTTGTGTTGGTATATCGCACAAAATCCCAATAAAATACATTGAAGTTTGTGAGTTAAAATGTTTCAAAGTTCATGGGGTATGAATACTTTTTCAAGGCACTGTATACAGTACTGTGTAAAAGTTATACACAGGTATGGAAGAAATGCTGCGTAGTAAGAATACTTAAAAAAAGTATTAATAGTTTATCAATTAACAAAATGCAAAGTGAATGCACAAACGAGAAATCTAAATCAAATCAATATTTGGTGTGATCACTAACTGAACAGTACGCTGAGAAAGTTTACTGTACAGCAATAAAAAATAGTGCACAATGCAAGGTTCACTCCTCATCACTTGCTTAGGATTAATCTTTATTACTCCATAGCCTTACTGAGATACAAAATACCAAACACAACAATACTCACCATCTCCTGCCCTGGTGCCAACTATCCGTTGTACGTCCTGTCATGTGGGTTTTAGATTGATATAAACTGTAGCATATCATTAAGGATTGTGAATATTCATCTTGTATATAGAGACTGGTTAGAAAATAAATAAGAATTCTGTATGGGCCTACCATAATTGAGGTGATATTCTCAATGTGTGCGCTATGCTCGTGTGACGTGTGCTCTGTACAATATGGTTTATTGTATGCCTCATGTTACTTAAAGCAGTATTATCAAGTTTGGAAGTTATCCTCTATCCATCCGCTATCGTTCTTGATCGCTGGGAAGCGGACCCAATCTTGAGAACGAGGGCTCTGAAAGCCTCGTGTGAATGGAGCGATGCTCGATCATGCATACTGCTGCTCCACTCCTATGAAAGTGCCTAAGACCAGCCAAGCAGAATACTTGGCTTTCTCCCATGGTTCTCGGAATCTGTGCGGGTTCCAGTGGATGAACCACTAGCAATTGAAAAGTTATTCCCTATCCCATGGTTAGGGAATAACTTCCAAACTTGAGAATACCCCTTTAAGTGTTACATGGCATACAATAAAGCATATTCTATAGACATTAGAAAAGCAAATGCACACGTCGCACAAGCAGCTCTATGTACATGACATACAACCACAGAGCACACATCACAAATACTATGTGCCTTTCACACAGGCACGTAGAATAATAACCGCTGCACTACCGGACAGAGGTGCTCGAGTAGGATCCAAACCCTTATTACAAACTGAGAATAACCTCGGCACTCAATAGTTCATATAGGAACTAGCGGTGGATACCGCGTTCCTCCACTTACCACGTGCATTCCTCCATATGCACCTACTTGGGATCTCAGACAAGCCCCATCCATCTAGTGACACTGCGTCCTTTCTCCCTTTCCAAACTCCTAATATCTGCCAGCAGTCTATTACTGATGAAGGTCAGATAGACCGAAACGTTTATTATTTTGACTTTGGACTGCATTAAAATATTTGTTCCTATATGAACTATTGAGTGCCGAGGTTATGCTCAGTTTCACACAAGCATAGCATACAGTCACGGCCGAAAGTATTGGCACCTTTGAAATTGTTCCAGAAAATGAAGTATTTCTCCCAGAAAGTTATTGTAATTACACCTGTTTTGTTATACACATGTTGATTTCCTTTTTATTTGTATTGGAACAACGCAAAAAAAACAAAGAAAAAAGGCAAATAGGATATAATTACACACAAAAACCCCAAAATGGTCCGTACAAAATTGTTGCCACCTTTCCAAAATTGTGGGTAAATAACTTTGTTTCAAGCTTATGATGCTCTTTCAAACTCACCTGTGGCAAGTAACTGGTGTGGGCAATATCAAAATCACACCTGAAACCAGATAAAAAGGGGAAAAGTTGACTCAATCTTTGCATTGTGTCTGTGTGTACCACACTAAGCATTGAGAACAGAAAGAGGAGAAGAGAACTGCCTGAGGACAATCTAAAGGTTACAAGTCCATCTCCAAAGATCTTGATGTTCCTTTGTCCACATTGTGCGCAACATAATCAAGAAGTTTGTAGCTAATCTCCCTGGATGTGGACGGAATAGAACAATTAATGAAAGTTTGCAATTTAGGATAGTCCGGATGTGGATAATTAGCCCCAATCAAGTTTCAAAGAAATTCAAGCTGTCCTGCAGGCCCAGTGTGCATCAGTGTCAGAGCAAACTATCTGTCGATATTTGAATGAAATGAAACGCTATGGCAGAAGACCCAGGAGGACCCCACTGTTGAAACAGACATAAAAAGCTAGACTGCAGTTTGCCAAAATGTACTTGAGTAAGCCAAAATCCATCTGGGAAAGCATCTTGTGGACAGATGAGACCAAGATAGAATGATGTGCTTTACAAAAAAGTTCTTACTGAAAACGGAATGAGGCCTACAAAGAAAAGAACACAGTACCTAAAGTCAAATATGCTGGAGGTTCAAAAATGTTTGGGGATTTTTTGCTGCCTCTGGTACTGGATGCCTTGACTGTGTGCAAGGCATCATGAAATCTGAAGGACAGTGAGCCCAAACATACTTCAAGAAGCACCCAGAAATGGATAAAAACAAAGCACTAGTGAGTTCTGAAGTGGTCAGCAATGAGTCCGTAACTAAATCCCATATAACACCTATGGAGAGATCTTAAAATTGCTGTTGGGAGAAGGCACCCTTTAAATATGACCCATTTTTGGAGGTCTGTGTGAAATTATGTCCAACTTGCCTTTTTTCTTGTTTTTTTGCGTTGTTCCAATACACACAAAGGAAATAAACATGTGTATAACAAAACATGTGTAATTGCAATAATTTTCTGGGAGAAATACTTCATTTTCTGGAACAATTTCAAGGGTGCCAACACTTTTGGCCATGGCTTTATCTGTCACCAACACTGCACACGTCACACAAGAACTATGTACATGTCACACAAGTACACTGCACACAAGCACAATGTATTTGTCACACAGGCACAGTGTACACATCACACAAGCACAGCACATACAACACGCAAGCACAATGCAGACATCACACAAGCACAGCGCACATGTCATACAAGCACAACGCACACATCATACAAGAATAGCGCATATTTCATGAGTGATAAGCACATATCACACAAGTTGTTGAATGAGTCCACATGTCACACAAGCACAGCACACGTCAGAAAAGCACATCAAGCACGTCACACAAGCTCAGCACACGCATCACATGACCACATAGAACATGTCACACAAGCGCTATATACATGTTGCAGAACAAAAATGCTCACACAAGCACAGAACACGTCACATATTGCAGAAGCACAGCGCACACCACACAAGCATTATGCGCACATCAAACAAGCACACAGGTCACACGAGCGCAGAGCTAACATCACACAAGCATTATGTAACATGTCACATAAGCACAACACACGTCACAGAAGCACATTGCACACGTCACACAAACACTGTACATATGTCATATGAGCACAGCACACAGGATATTCACAATGCAAACATACACAATTAATACTGCACAAACCACATTGTAAGCATGTTAGTAAAACCGTAAACATGTTGTTATGAATACTTACCAAATCCAATGCTCATCTCCAACAAGTTTAATGCCAAAAATGAAAAACTCTGCCCTAATTGTTAGGCTACTCCCACTGAGAGTGTTACTCCCTACCCTCATTTTTGCAGACTCTAAGCTGTTTCTTCTTAAAATGTATTTTATAAGGCCCTCCCCTTTCAAACCCTCCACGCCCATGAGCAGCTGCCCTGACTGAACAGGCTGCCCACTGGTACTAAATAAAGCAACAGGCACTAACTGCAGTAATGATAGGTAGAAGAAGACAGGAGCTTGGATATTGAAGAAGCTTTAGCTCTACCCTCACTAAACTTCCTGACGGTGGGCGTCATACTCCACACCAGGGCTTTGTGCACTTAGTAGTGGAATGTAAAAGGACTTGGACAGGTAAGTATGGGAGCAAGTGGCCGACTGGATTTTTTGGCAGCGAGGCTCACTGGGAATCTGCCTGTTTGGGCAGGTGAGCAACCTGGGCCTGGTGATGAACAATTAAGGCTGATTAATGTGCACGGGTAGTCAAGGTTATGCCATCTGGTCTGACCTCACAGAAGAACTATTGTAGCACAAATCAATGCAAATATTTATAAGGAGGGTAAGCATTATTTTCCCTTACCAATGAGAGTCTTCTAGGCTAAAGACATGTAGTGTCCAAAATGGGGAGCTTCATAGGGGTCTGTAAAGAAAGCTTGGATATTAGAGGACATGAAGGCACTACTGCTAAGATCCTGGTGTCAGACATTGAAAAGTTTTATGAAGTCCATGTCTCCACGTCTTCTTTGGCATAATCTCAGACGTTTTCATTTCACTTGTATGTAAAAGAATGAGTGGAAGCCGCCTGCAGAATAGTCAGGTCACTCTTGCTTTGCAGTTTTGGAAGGCTGGAGTGGTTCATGGAAGCTCAAAACACTGAACATATCAACAAGTCATTTTTACATTGCAGTGCATATGTTAATTGTGTCTTAGCATTTCTGTACCTCTTGTTCAGGTGGGTTATGGCGCAGATCCACCTGAAAAAGACATTGTTTGCTTGACCAAAACGTTACTGACTGTTATGCTACGTTCACACGTTCAGTATTTGGTCGGTATCTTACATCGGTATTTATAAGCCAAAACCAGAAGTGGAACAATCAGAGGAAAAGTATAATAGAAACACGTCACCACTTCTGTATTTATCACCCACTCCTGGTTTTGGCTTACAAATACTGATGGAAAATACTGCCCAAATACTCAACTTGTGACCGTAGCCTTACACTGATTTTGGACTACGTTATTAGGCTGCGTGTCCACGATGCGTTTTTCAAGCGTTTATGCTGCGTAATTTGCGCAGCGCAAACACTTGTAAAACGATTGGTAATCCGTCCCCCATGGTCCTCAATGACAATCCGCAATTTCAATGCCCATGCTGCGCTGAAAAATCCGCAGCATGTCCATTATTTGTACGTTTACACTTGTGGAATTGCCTTCTCTATGCATTTTTTAATTGCAAGGCAATTCCGCATGTGCAAAACGCACGAAAAACGCGTGTCAAATTCCGCACGCGTTTTTCCGGGAAAGGACATGCAGAAATGAAGCAGAAATTTTCTGCTTCATTTCTGCATCGTGGGCACATACCCTGGAACTTCTTCACATCATGCCATTTTGAGTGCCAGATCCTTTCCCCACTGTGGCTTTTGTGGGAAAGGTAAGAGAAAACTGCAACCTTATTCATATGGACACTGTTTTTTTGCAGCACGGAAAAATGTAGGCTTTTGGTAATTGTTAACTTGGCAAAGCAACCAGTATTATAAAGTAACCACACTATATTTTCCTTACAGTGAATGCCGTCAAGAAAAAAGTACCATGCATGCGTCTTCATGAAAACTCATCCAAACCCTGCAAAAAAATAACCTCTCATAAAAGTAAGTTAGTGCAAACATGAAAAAATGATAGCCCTTGGAAAGAGAAAAGACAAGAAAAAAAATATTTTTTTTTTTTAGTGCAATCTGTCGATCAAATCTGCTATTTTCTTCCATTAAATACAACTGTCCTCTTAAAAATGTGTATAATCTGCTTGGCAAATATTCATTGTAGGGAAGCTGTGAATAATCACTACTGATAGTTACTAGCAGGAACTGGATATGATGTGCTATCTTCATATTGGCAGACACTTATAAATTGCAATATATTTCTTTCTTTTCCGAATAAAATGTCAGTGTATAAACTTTCTCTGGCAAAAGCTCTGTAACCGAACAGCACATGCCGGCAGCTGTTTAGTTTCACAATGAATGACTGTGATGAACATTGAACGTAAGCTCCTAGCTTTCGTTTCTGATGAGAAGGGTTTGTGAGTTTATAGGAATATCTGAGAAATGGAAAGCTGTAGATTCTTCCTTGGATGCCTATATGACACTAAACTTGCTTCACGTCATATGATATTGGTGATTTGGGTAACAAATGGAGATTGGGACATCATAGATAAATGGAACCGATATTAACTTGATCACTTTTTGTTTCTCCACATAAACAACCATATTTTTATCCTTTGGCCTTATGGGACAGAAGGCAATGCATTGTTTCCACACATCAGCAATTAAAGTAAATCATTGTACTGAATAACAAAGAGGAGAAATTATCAGGGACACTGGTATAGACATTCACAGTGGACTTCAAGATCCATCATTGATCATTAGAATGGAATGAATGTGAAGTCCCCCATATACATAAAGCCCCCGTCTCACATAGCGAGATCGCTAGCGAGATCGCTGTTGAGTCACGGTTTTGGTGATGCTACAGTGACCTCACCAGCGATGTCGTTATGTGTGACACTTTGCAGCGATCAGGACCCTGCTGTGAGGTCGCTGATCGCTGCAAAGTGTCCTGGACCATTTTTTGGTCGTTGCCCTCCCGCTGGTCAGCACACATCGCTGTGTGTGACCAGTGGGACCAGCGATCAGGCTGGTAACCATGATAAACAGCGGGTTACTAGGGGCACATGCGCACTTAGTAACCCGCTGTTTATCATGGTTACCACTCTGCTACAGTGAGCGGTAACCTCCCGCTGGTAACCAGGAGCAGGACATCGTGGAAAGATTCTTTCCACGATGTCGCTGCTCCCCTGATCGCTGGTGAGCCTGCCTGTTTGACAGCTCACCAGCGATCACTTAGCGACGCACCAGCAATACCGGCCAGGTCACATCGTTGTCGGGATCGCTGGTGCGTCGTTATGTGAGACGGTACCTTTAGACTGTCGGCCGAGCCCACCAGTATTCATGGGTTTGGCTGACGCTCTAATTTGTATGGGGGCTGAGGACAATTAATTGTTGGGGGAGATATTGATCTGGCATGTCTGATTTCAGACTGACGATCTTTTTGTTCTCCTGGAGATAAGTTCTCTGTTAGGGCTCACCAGGTGAGGTGGATCCTCTAAGCCCCATGTCTGGGTGGGCACACAGATCCAAGGTATTGATGCCGAAGCAGGAAGGCACATATGGAGCGAGGACTTGGAGCACTTGAGGCGGCAGAGAGACAGGACTCGGGAAAGTCCAAGGCAATGCAGACAGAGGCAGGCCATGAGAAGGTAGTGGAGCACTGTAAAACAAATAGAACCAAGAGTCTTAATGACAAGACACAGGTGTGTGTCTTAGTGGGCCTTACATAAGAGTAATGACATGGGAGTACGCCAGGCCGTTTGTAAAACCCAGCGTGGAGCACAGCAGAAAGCAGCAGCCATAGGGGAAGGTGATGGAGCCCTGCTGAGAGGGGCAGATGTGTAACACTCTCTCTCATAGAGAACACAGGAGCCCTCGGCCGGACAAGAACTCCTGTGTATGGGAGAGCCAGCCATGATGACTGCTGGCTAACGATTGGCCGCAGCATCTCATAGGTATGGCAGGCTCAACTGCTAGCTAAATGGGAGGGAATTACATACTACCAGAATACACTACAGGGCCAATTCATTAAGACTGGCGTTAATTAAGTGCTCGCTGGAGTAAGAAGCGGCAAATTCATTACGAGGCATTGACCTCAATGATTTTGGTTCATGTTTCAGCTGCCGTGCACCTGCATAAGAAACATAATAGAGTCAAGGACTTGAGTACATTTCTGTCATAATATGCACCTTGTCTCTGACCTAAATTATGATCAATTTGTTGGGCTGCACTCAGCCATGACCTCCATCTAAACTCTAGCCACTTTTAAAAAAGTTGTTAAAGCTGGCACAACAATTCTAAAATTTGCAAAATTTGTGACATTTCAAACTATTTTACGACAGAATTCTGGCAGAAGCTCTTTAATGCATCAGCCCCAATGTGCACACTTGAGCAGCACCATTCTTTCTGTGATATCAAAAAGGGACAGAACGTATAGAAACAAGAATGTATTTCAATCCCCTCTCCCACAACCTGGGATCACTCCTATTTTCATTTAAAAGGGAATCTGCCGCAGGTTTTTGCTATGTAATCTGAAGACAGCAGGAGATAGAGGCTGAGACACAGAATTCAGGGATGTGTCACTTCTGTGTGCTGTTGCTTACTAATTGTGAAGGATTTATCACTAAGAGATTAACATTGCCACTAGTCAGGCAACTAAGCACCTCGTTGTCTATGGACTTTGTACATGGAGACCCTGGTGTGGGCAGGGTTATCTTTTTCAGCTCTGCTTCATGTTACATCTAAGAACTCTGATTGTGTGAGAACGGCTGCACCCAGTAATCTAAGTGATACATCGTTGGATTCAGCTTCTCTTTGCCTACATCAGGCTGATCTCAGATCAGGTAGCAAAAACCTACTGACAGATTCCCTTTAAGTAAAACAGAATAGAAGACAGATTCTGCTGATTTGCGAACTCGACATTTAGGGCTCATGTACATTTCATGTTACATGGATCCATTGTTATGATCTGCAACATGTACTAAGGAAAGATAGGGGAAAGCTGTCCCTACAGTAAGACTAAGTTGAATCCCTACGATGTAGCGGGCTGCCTGTTTCTAGTGAACAGACCCGCCTTAGTCCTCGGCTAGTCTGAATGAAGACCTATAGAATTAAGGGAGGGGTCCCTAAAAGAACTAAGGACTGGGACAAAAAGGGACACCTCCTAAACAGAGAAGTTGTTGCATTACACAAAAATACAAACAGACAAAAATGTACTAGAGGTCCCAGAGGACCAAGCGACCTTGACAGAGAAAGGCACCAAAGCACCAGGCTAGAGAAACAGTCAAACACTGAAGTCCAGCACAGCCAGAAGGGTGGAGCTGGAAAATAACGGCAGATGGTCACATGACCGCAAAACACAAGATGGAAAAAACAAACAGGAGGGTTCTAACATCCATAATATGCTACCAGTAGAAATCTATGGGCCATATTGTACCTTTGTGTCCTTGATTCTATACTGTCCATCTTAAACAATGTTACTCACGAAGCTTCTAGCAGCAGTGGATCAAGGGTAGAATATGGTGCCTCACGGAGACACAATGGCACAGGGTGTCAAAGTGTCTTTACTATACACCTGTAGGTGGTCAACATGCTGCCACGCTGGGCTCATGTACACAGTTTTGCTTTGTGGATTAGACATATTTTATATAACCAATAGTTGAGTATAGCAGTGCTCGTCCCATAGGCTTTATTTAATATATTCAAATCAAATCATAGTTTGTTTCAGCAGACACTCAAGGTTTCTCTTATACTTCAATTATATCAATGACTTATCTTCCTACTTGGGCATAATTCTGCTTAAAGAAGCACTCCAAGCTAAATTTGTATTCCCTAACCCATTCTAAATGTGTGTAGTATAGCGTAAGTGCTTTAAAAATCTTACCGATCACTGTCTATGAGGCTCATAGACTTACATGGGGAAAGCAGTACCGCCATGAGATGGCAAAGCTGAAAAGTGGTAAAGTGGTCTACAAGAGGACTAGAGTGGTGTTGGATACTGGAAAAGAAAATGATAGGTAAGTATTTTAATGCACTTACACTAGACATCAGATATACACTCTTCAACATTGAAACTCCAACATCAAGAAGGAAAAGTTGTGGAATTATGGAAATCACATAATTGATCACAGAGTTATGCATATGATGAAAAAATAGGAACAAAATGTTCAAAACATCAGTATTGAGTATTGTGACAGAGTCACTGGTGATGTATGTGAGGGGAGATATGTTTCACTGCGGCTCAGGTTCAGTAAACTGAACCTAGAAGTTTCTGCAGCATGTTAGGTGCTGACGAGGTTAATCAGCTATCAAGGGTCTGGTTCTTTGTGAGTAGGTGTGAGACGGGCAGGATGCCTACTCACCATATCTCCACCTCAAGGGTGTGGCTGGGGGAAGTTAAATACTCACTGTTTTTTTTTTTCTCTGGTCGGATCTGGAGAAGGAAGTCTCCAGACTGTGAGTGGATGCCAGAGAGCTCCACAGAAGGACTTTGCTGAACTGTTGGCGTTACCGAGAGCAGGCGAAACCCGCTCACCTATGAACTGTACTATACTTTATCTTTTGTTTTCCTGTTATCCCACAGAGGATTTCTTTATTTTATGGAACCCTGACGTGGTTTATGCCATATAATAAACCCATAGGAAGTTAACCTTGTTTCCTGTGTCTGCCTCTGTGAGAGCCGAGCAAGCTTCTTTACCACAGTATGAACACCATAAATACACAAATTTAAACGTCATGGTGCTCAATTGGAGAAAAGTCCTGAGATGCTGCAGGAATAGTGGTAGTATATTTAGGCCGCACAGGCTGCTCCAAGTAGTACGAGAAACATACCATATGTTCTTGACAAGTTGAAATATGGCTCCTGGGACACTTCAGAGAAATGGCTTTACCACTGGATATATAACTAAATAAATGTAACACTGAGCTGTTAGTTCACTTGGAATGAAGACCAGAGGGGACTGGCTACCGTACATTATGCCATCCAACACCATAACCCCGGGAGTAGGACTGTTTCACGTTAGGCATTGCCTAAATGGTCTCCAGACCAATCTCCAGCTTTCATTGCATCGAAGACAAAAGCAGAGGCCTCAATACTGAAGAGGATAGACTTCCACTGTTGTCTTGCTCTGATAGCCTTTGAATGGAAAAACTTTAGCCAGATATCTGACTTGCATTTCCGTTGCGGAAACACACTAGAAATTAATGTATTCCATACAAGCACGCATTAATACAGTAAAGCATCAAAAATGAAGCGGCTTAATTTAAAACATGACATACCAAAAAACCACAAAAACCATAGGGTCAAAAATGCGATAAAGATGCAATCAAAAAAATGTAAAGTAATTTAATTTAGATAATAGGTGCAGAAATGCTACAAAAAAAATGCAACATCAAAAAAGATCCAAATACTCATCGTGGGAACTTTTCTTTATGGCTCATTTGACGTCAGTGATTTTCTCGTACAAGAAGAACAGTCTGAGTTTCATCAATGGTTTTTTACAGTTTCATCAAAGTTTGGTCAGTTTTTACCATCAGAGTTTCATCAGTTTTGTTTGGATGAGAAATAAACAAAAGAAGTTTGATTTTTATCCTGGACGCATAGAATTGCCTTGTTGATTTTGATCTGACACTCGGATTAATATCGGAAATGTCTCCGCTATTTTACATAGACCACTCGGTCTGAGGAAAAAATTGGACATGTGAACAGCGCCGTAGACTGTCGTACATATGAGTGCTATCCGTGAAAAACACAGATTGCAATCATACGCAAAAATGGACATATGAATGATCCCTTAGTGTTGCAATTTAAATGTCGATAAGTGTATTTAGAAGAGATTAAGGAATAAAATGTAGCTGGGATTGCTTTTTGAACATTGGGAATGTTGGCAGTAAACTCAACTGGAAACAAGGATGTGAATAAATTTGATTTCTAAATCCCATTGTGGAATAGATAATGAAGGAAGTTGACAAATTCAACATATGTCAGGCAATGTGCATTCATTTAATTGGCGCAAATGGTTATGATGAACACAACATACAGCTTAGCTTCTATAAGTGTTATGTGTCCATGTTGGAACAGCTTTTCTAACCATGCACAAAAATGAATGGCAATAAAATCATTCACGTCCAAATACAATTACAATCAAAATTATTCAACTCCTGCTACAAATTAGGTTCGGCTGTGTGCAATAAACCAATGAAACCAGAACAAATTAAATAGCTCAACACAACTAATATAACAAGTGGTTACTCTAAATTCTGCACAAACTGCCATTTTTAATAACCACTACAATCTCAGAGTTCGTCATCCCCTTCATGACCAGCATGTTTAGCACTTAGTAGCGCACTCTTTGACTAATACGACCTGTTATATCCTCCTTCAAACGTGATGCATGGCCAGGATCCAGAGGAATCTTTGCCCATTCCTCATGGTCAATGGTTTACTTTAACTATGTTCTGATATGTAAAACCATATAAATCGCAGAGTGGTGGCTCAGTGGTTAGCACTGTGGCCTTACAGCACTGGGGTCCTGGGTTCAAATCCCACCAAGGACAACATCTGCAAGGAGTCTGTATGTTCTCCGCATGTTTGTGTGGGTTTCCTTCAGGTTCTCCAGTTTCCTCCCACACTCCAAAGACATACTGATAGGGAATGTAGATTGTGAGCCCCAATGGGGACAACCATGATAATGTCTGTAATGCGCTGTGGAATATGATGGCGCTATATAAGCATAAAAATGGTTATAGGCAGCATTAAATTCTAAAATATGGCCTACCATTTTTGGAAGTAACTCTGTACTAATGCATCTTTTTTTGGCCACATCATTGCAGTCATATTAATAATAGTGACAGCTGGTTACACCACCAAAACTGCACCAGAATTACTGATCTCATGGACACTTTACACCCATTGATCATTGACTTCTCTGTCTATGTGATTGAATAGAGCATGTTAGCCATGAGCTGAAGTTCAGCAGCCTTTTCTCGTCTCTGCTTTCACATATACTGCATTTTCCAACTTCCCCCTGACTCATCAGGGTTCCTGATGTTGCATTGTGGATGTCATTTCTTGGAGCTAGCACATTTTAACCATATTTGTGGTGGGAATACGTGTGCTTTCCAATAACATTTTGTGCTATAATGTAGTGCGGTACAGGGCATGCCTCTTTCACAATACAGTAACGATTGTAATTGCATTTGATTGTATTTATTTATATAGCGCCAACATATTCCGCAGCACTTTACAGCTGAGTGGGGACATGTACAAACAATAAAGATATGGTGAACAATAGAGACATTTTAAAGAATATGATTCAAAAGTGTCTTAGGGGAAGTGTCAAAAAATGTCACAACCACTTGATAAATATGATGCATAAGTGCTGTGATAGTAAAGCCGTCCAAAGTGTGGTGGCGATGCAGCGGTTTATGGCTTTACAATGTGTTTCTATTTTTATGTTATTTGCAGGTAAACTTTTTTTGAGGACTCCTGTTTGCTTGAACTTACATAAAAAACCTACTGATCACGTCACTAGATTTTCATAATCAACAATAAAAGGAGAGGACATGAGCCTCGATTCATCAGTTGTGTTTTTTTTTCTCGTGGTATTCGTTGCCAATTTTTGTGCCAAATTCTTCAAAATGCCGTTTATGAATTTAAATTCAAAAATCGTCTTTATTTTTGTCTTTGATCTGTGATACGACCCTCTAGTGCAAAAACTCTCATGTTTGGTAAAATGGTGCAAAATTTGTTCCAAAAATATCTGACGTACATAAGATCACTCCGTGGGGGAAGTGACTGGAGTACAATGGCGTCAAATTTTGCTATTTTTAAAGAGGTTGCTATTGATGAATCGTGAAAACATGTGAAACCTCAAACTACGTCCACAATAATAACAGTAAAAAACAAACAAACTGGCGAACACATAAAATTGACTTTAAAAAAGGTGCAACATAAAAGAAGAATTAAGTGCAAATGTAAAATAGGTGAAAAACATCAAAACCTAGACATAAGGGCAAATTCAATAATGAATTGGGTCCATTGTACTGGTAAAAAAAAAAAGTTTGGCGGTATTTGGCAAACTTCTTGCAATTATTTGTGCATGGGTATGGTGTGTGCCAGGGCAAATGATCTAATAAAGTCTCATGTTTACATCATCAGGTCTGTTCGGGGCACTAAGGCGCCGTTCACATCATGTCTTTCATGTGAGTTCATCATATACAGTATGTCAGAAGCATTTATACAGAAAACATGCAGCTTTTTTTTCATTTTTTAGAACATATTACAATATGTTACATTTATGATGTAGTCATGCATCCGCTTAATATAGACATGTCGTTTTCCATAGTTTATTGTGTAAGTTCAGCCCGTTCTGTTGCTATAAATATTGCTGTAATAAATAATTTGTATAGAGCGCCTGTTGGATGTCTGCGTTTGTGTGAGCAGTAACTGTTGTACAGAGCCTGAAGCTGAAAATAGCATAATTATGAGCAGACATCCATTACTCAGGGCATTTCTCTCCACAGAGATTACAGTCACACAGGATTCCTAATTGTAGCTAGGGAAACTTCTGAAAGCCCATTTGTACTAAATGGGGCTGCAAACCCTTGTGGTTTTGACTTACGTGCAAGGAGAGAACACGAAATAAGAAGCCACATTATTACTTGTCACGGTTCTTGTTTGCAGAACTTGGTTATAAAACAGTAACTAAGAGGTTTAAGATATAACTAGAGGCCATTAAACTGTTGCCACAATGAATTAGATCATATGGGTTCATTCTGCTGCTCTAGGACCTCCAGTGCTTCTCCTGTAAGCTATGACCTGCTGCTACAAGACACATTTCCTTTTAGTAGTTTGAAGCCGTGATCACATGATGCATCCAGACGCATTTTTTGCCATACTTTTTCCGAAAATGTGGTAATATTGGCGCGTGTTTACAGAATTTTCTGAAAATATTGGCAAAAAAAGCATTGCAAATGCATTGTGTGAACACAGCCTAAAGTCTACTGATAGCTTCTGTGTACATCCTCTCCTAAAACTTTACTTTGGGCCACATAAAGTGGGGAGTCGTTTCTTCCTGTCTTCCTTGAGGTCGATTACAGTTGCAAGAAAACGTAAGCTAATAACTTGGATTTAGGGCAGGTGCAGACGGCCGTACATTCTCTCATTCGAGAGATTATTCCAATCACACTCTGATCAGAGTTTAATCAGAGTATGATCATTTTGTGATCCGATTCTTTGAGATGAGAGAATCGGAGCACACTCCAAATTCTCCATCTTCTCCATTGTGTCCGTCCATGGGAATCGAACTGCATTCAGATGTCATCTGAGTGCAATTCAATGTTTTCCACAGACTCATTGACTTGCACGGCCGAGTGCAATCCGAATAGAGGATGCAAATCGGACATGTGCATGGCTTTATAGAATAACATTGGTCCGAGTGTGATACGATGTTTTGTCTGATTGCAGTCTGACCGATAACACGATCGTCTGTTTGAGCCCTTATCTGAATTTTAGCAATGATTACTAACATCTATAATATAATCAGCTAAGCATCCCTCTGTCTGAAGCCTTTATAGACTGCGCATGCGCGACGCGCAGTCTGGCTCCAGACAGAAGAATGCTTGGAGCCGTTACAGGTAAGAGGAGTGTTGCATGGTGCCGGAAATCACGGTATGCGCAACACTGAATGCATACCGCGATCTCCGATGCCATACTTACCTGACCGGGAGGAGCGTTGCCGCGGTGCCTCTCTTCTGGCCGGTGTGTCTTCAGCAAAATGGCGCTGGACAGCGTGGTGCTCCGGCGCCGCACTCCTCCCCAGGCCTCCGGCAGAACAGGACACAGCAGCGCCGGAGCACAGAGAAGAAAGGTGAGTATAAGTGTTTATTTTTTTTTTATGTGTGCAGAGGATACCATGCATACCAGGATTAGGGGTGAGGGGACCACGCATACCAGGATTGGGGGATGAGGGGTGCCATGCATAGCTGGATTGGGGATGAGGGGACCATGCATACCGGCATTGGGGGTGAGGGGACTATGCATACCAGGATTGGGTGAGGAGGGGTACCACGCATACCAGGATTGGGGGATGAGGGGTACCACGCATACCAGTATTGGGGGATGAGGGGTACCACGCATACCAGGATTGGGGGATGAGGGGTGCCAGTCATACCAGGATTGGGGGATGAGGGGTGCCATGCATAGCTGGATTGGGGATGGGGGACCATGCATAGCTGGATTGGGGATGAGGGGACCATGCATACCGGCATTGGGGGTGAGGGGACCATGCATACCAGGATTGGGGGAGGAGGGGTACCACACATACCAGGATTGGGGGAACCCAATCGAGATGGTTTGGGGTGAGCTGGACCGCAGAGTGAAGGCCAAAAGGCCAACAAGTGCTAAGCATCTCTGGGAACTCCTTACAGATTGTTGGAAGACCATTTCCGGTGACTACCTCTTGAAGCTCATCAAGAGAATGCCAAGAGTGTGCAAAGCAGTCATCAAAGCAAAAGGTGGCTACTTTGAAGAACCCAGAATATGAGACATATTTTCAGTTGTTTCACACTTTTTTGTTAAGTATATAATTCCACATGTGTTAATTCACAGTTTTGATGCCTTCAGTGTGAATGTACAATTTTCATAGTCATGAAAATACAGAAATTTCTTTAAATGAGAAGGTGTGTCCAAACTTTTGGTCTGTACTGTATATATCTGCCTTTCTTGGCCAAGATGGGAATAACTTTGTCTAGGTCCTGGCCAGTTGTAGAGTTATGAAGACAGCCATGCACAGCTGTGTTGCGCTGTTTGAATAGCTCCCATTGAAATGAGTGGGAGTCGTGGAAACAGCATAGCACAGCTAATTACTCTGTTTCTCCAAATTGTGAGTTTCACCAGCAGCGTAACTCAGTTTCCTAGGCTGTTTCCATTATTTTTGGTTATTATTTCCCTCTCGGCCATGAAAGGCAGAGATGGGAATAACCCTTTAATGTTATTTTTTATAAGTGTTTTTCATGACATTTAAAGAAACCTATTGGACCTACACCAGAAAAAAAACATACCTAGAAGCATGCGGTGTTTAAAAAAAGAAAAGAACAAAAGAAACAAAACTCCTCTCTGCCCAAAACATCACAAAAACCTCACAAACTTTTCTATTTTATATTTCACTATAGAATTCAATGTAACATTTGGCCGCATCATTTTTGGCAAAAAAAATGTCAAGGAAAGCGTTATCTTTTTCTGAAAAGCCTGCGTGTCAAACAAGTCTGCAGCAGACATATTTATTTGCCCTGATGCCTGTATAATTATGACAACACGCTTCATATTTCTTTTATAGTTGTGCCTAGGGCCCAGTGTAGCTGTTGAATGGAATTTCTATTGTATATGAAAGGGATTCTCAAATCATCTTCCTTAAGTCTGATGTCTTTAGGTCAACGTCCAGGATCTTAAAAGCAGTTTTCTTCAAGTCACACTGTACTTGCGTGCAGTCTGCTTGGCTTGTAAATAACAAAAGGAGTCCTGTTTCCACTACTCATGCAATGCTCCCAGCCGTGACATTACCCTGCAAATGAATATCTCAATTTTTCTCCTTTTTAATAGAGTTTGAGTGGTTAGTGTTGCTATTTACATATATGTATTATACACTGCTCAAAAAAATAAAGGGAACACTTAAACAACAGAATATAACTCCAGGTAAATCAAACTTCTGTGAACTCAAACTGTCCACTTAGGAAGCAACACTGATTGACAATCAATTTCACATGCTGTTGTGTAAATGGAATAGACAATAGATGGAAATTATTGGCAATTATCAAGACACCCTCAATAAAGGAGTGTTTCTGCAGGTGGGGACCACAGACCACATCTCAGTACCAATGCTTTCTGGCTGATGTTTTAATCACTTTTGAATGTTGGTTGTGCTTTCACACTCGTGGTAGCATGAGACGGACTCTACAACCCACAGAAGTTGCTCAGGTAGTGCAGCTCATCCAGGATGGCACATCAATGCGAGCTGTGACAAGAAGGTTTGCTGTGTCTGTCAGTGTAGTGTCCAGAGGCTGGAAGCGCTACCAGGAGACAGGCCAGTACACCAGGAGACATGGAGGGGGCCATAGGAGGGCAACAACCCAGCAGCAGGACCGCTACCTCCGCCTTTGTGCAAGGAGGAACAGGAGGAGCACTGCCAGAGCCCTGCAAAATGACCTCCAGCAGGCCACAAATGTGCATGTGTCTGCACAAACGGTTAGAAACCAACTCCATGAGGGTGGTATGAGGACCCGACTTCCACAGATGGGGGTTGTGCTCACAGCCCAACACCGTGCAGGATGCTTGGCTTTTGCCACAGAACACCAGGATTGGCAAAGTCGCCACTGGTGCCCTGTGCTCTTCACAGATGAAAGCAGGTTCACGCTGAACACATGTGACAGAGTCTGGAGACGCCGTGGAAAGCAATCTGCTGCTTGCAACATCCTTCAGCATGACCGGTTTGGCAGTGGGTCAGTAATGGTGTGTGGTGGCATTTCTTTGGAGGGCCGCACAGCCCTCCATGTGCTCGCCAGATGTAGCCTGACTGCCATTAGGTACCGAGATGAGATCCTCAGACCCCTTGTGAGACCATATGCTGGTGCGGTTGGCCCTGGGTTCCTCCTAATGCAGGACAATGTCAGACCTCATGTAGCTGGAGTGTGTCAGCAGTTCCTGCAAGATGAAGGCATTGAAACTATGGACTGGCCCGTCCGTTCTCCGGACCTGAATCTGATTGAGCACATCTGGGACATCATGTCTCGCTCCATCCACCAACGTGACGTTGCACCACAGACTGTCCAGGAGTTGGCGGATGCTTTAGTCCCAGGTCTGGGAGGAGATCCCACAGGAGACCATCCACAACCTCATCAGAAGCATGCCCAGGCATTGTAGGGAGGTCATACAGGCACGTGGAGGCCACACACAATACTGAGCATGGTGTTACAAAGGTCCGGACATTTGTGTTAAAAATCGCTGATTGGTCGCTGGCGCTGCCCGCGACCAATCACCAATTTGGGCGCCAAATTTAAATATCGGACGCAACCAATCACCGATCTTGGCTCCAGATTTAAACACCGCTGTGCTGATTGGTCGTGGCAGCGCCCGCGACCAATCAGCGATTTTTAACACAAATGTCCGGATCTTTGTAACACCATGCGGATACTGTGGGGACATCAGCGGCTAGGGTGTGAAGGGAGGACCGGGGAGCGGCGCTGCGGGTCGGGATACTTCTGCTGCGAGCAGTCGCTCATCTCCAGGTTTCTCGCAGTGTAAGTATCCGCACAGGCAGCGGCACTCCCCGGTCCTCACTAATACGATTCCGCTCCTCACCAATACGATTCACTGATTGGTCGCGCTCTCCGCACGCGACCAATCAGTGATCTTGGCGCTAAAGTTAAACACCGCTGTGCTGATTGGTCGCGGCCGCTGCCCGCGACCAATTACCGATTTGGGCGCCACCTTTAAATAGCGGCCGCGACCAATCAGTACAGCAGTGTTTAAATGTGGAGCCAAGATCGGTGATTGGTCGCGGCCGATATTTAAATTTGGCGCCCAAATCAGCGATTGGTCGTGGGCACCGCCAGCGATCAATCAGCGATTTTTAACACAAATGTCCGGATCTTTGTAACACCATGCGGATACTGTGGGGACATCAGCGGCTAGGGTGTGAAGGGAGGACCGGGGAGGGGCGCTGCGGGTCGGGATACTTCTGCTGCGAGCGGCCGCTCATGTCCCGGGTTCTCGCAGCGGAAGTATCCGCATAGGCAGCGCCGCTGACATCCATGCGGCTAGGGTGTGAAGAGAGGACCGGGAAGCGGCGCTGACATCCAATTGGTCACGGCCGCTATTTAAATGTGCCGCACAAATCGGTGATTGGTCGCGGTCTTGGCCCGCGGCCAATCACTGATCTTGCGGCTAAAGTTAACCACTACTGTGCTGATTGGTCGCGGCCGATATCTAAATTTGGCGCCCAAATCGGTGATTGGTCGCGGGCAGCGTCCGCGACCAATCAGCACAGCGGTATTTAACTTTTGCGCTAAGATCAGTGATTGGTCGGGTCCGAAGACCGCGACCAATCATCGAATCGTCTTGGTGAGGACCGGAGAGCGGCGCTGCCTGTGCGGCTACTTCCGCTGCGAGAACCCGGGACATGAGCGGGCGCTCGCAGCAGAAGTATCCCGACCCGCAGCGCCGCTCCCCGGTCCTCCCTTCCGCATGGATGTCAGCGACACCGGCGGTCCTTCCGCTGCTACCGGCCGGGACATGAGCGCCTCGCGCCGCTCATCTCCCGGCTGCATCTCCGTCCCGCAGATGGGTCCGGCGGTCGGGGTCCTTCTGCTGGTACCGGCCGGGAGATGAGCGCCTCGCGGCGCTCATCTCCTGGCTGCAACGCCGCTGAGCTCCGTCCCGCAGATGAGCCGCTAACGGCCGCCATCTTTTTTCTGAAATCCCGCGGCGCTGATTGGCCGCTACCGGACCAATGACCGACGCGGGATTTCCTGGACAGACAGACAGACAGACAGACTGGATAAGACAATTATATAGTAGATGCGCCTCTCAATACATCTTGAGCACTTTTTTTCCACCGATCTCTAGTTTTACACTGGTGTACGAAACACGTTAACAAATCTCCCCCTATGTTTTAATGAGCCTGTATGGTTTCCAAACATTTATTCAGTACAGTGTATCTGTAAGAGCCTAATCTCACGAAGAGATCAGACGGGTCAAGGGAAAGACAGTCTGAAAACTAAACACAATACACCAGTCGCCACTGCCTATATTTAGCAGAAATTGTAAAGTTTATGTTACAAGATTTCAGTGATGAAAAACAAAAAATTCTTGGTCGGCAAGGCCGGACACTAATAGCAAAATGATTGAGGTGTGGTACATTCAATAAAAGAAGGCTCTGTAGGGTCCAGACTAGGCCTCCAAGGCTGATATTTTCCTTTGCAGCCGTTCTTACACCTATGGATGGAGTCAAAACAATGGTGTCTCAATGTGACCTGAAAAATAATTATGATAACCCTTACTGTATTTATATAGTATTAATTTATTTTCCAGTGCTTTAGAATTGGTGAAGTGGCAGACATATAAAATGAGTAACGAAATAAGGAGAAAGAACTCTGCCTTTATTTGGTAGACAAGAGTCATAGAGGCTGATTTTTTGGGAAACACTGAATGACAGTCCAAATAAAAAGGGCATATCCATAGCAACTAGTCTGTGTCTATATGTCAATAGCAACTAAAGGCTGGAACTGTATCCCTAGCAACTAGTCTACATCTAAGGCTAGAAGTATAACCCTAGCAACTGGCCTGTTTCTATAGCAACTAAAGGCTGGAACTGTATCCCTAGCAACTAGTCTACATCTAAGGCTAGAAGTATAACCCTAGCAACTGGCCTGTTTCTATAGCAACAAAAGACTGGAAGTATATCCCTAGTAACTAGATTGTGTTTATAGTAACAAAAGGCTGGAAGTGTATCTGTAGGGATGTGGACTGTCTTACCCTGTTCCTGCCCCTGAAGACAACAGACACACTGTGTGAATAACGTCGTGCAGTTTTATATGTGAAGTAACGTGTGTCTAATGTAATGTGATATAATTAATGTTGATTGAGCACTAAAATGCTCGGGTGCTTGAAGCTCGGGCTGAGCACATTGTGATACTCGGGTACTCGACCCGAGCAATGAGCCCAATGTAAGTCTATGGGAAACTCGAGCATTTTTCTGGCGGTCCCCCCCGGCGGTCTGCAGAAGGTCAAAAATTGCCCAAATCGATGGGAACAGTGCTCAATTAAACGTATAGGCAGACAGGCAGGCAGGGTATATAGGAGGGTGCATGAAAAAAATAGCAGGGCACTCGGAACACAGTAGTGCCCTCCGATTTTCACGCACCCGTCTGTTTAAAAAGGCCGGCAATTCAGCAGCCGCATACAGTTATAGCATCGGTACCCAACAATTTAGAACCGAAAGAATAGAGCATCACACATAGATTAGATAGATAGAAACATGTCAGTCACATATATATGAAGTACTGTGACAGTGTTGGTTACTGTACTTGTCATTCAGTTTTAAAATAAAGGATTTATAAAAAAAAAAAAATTGGTGTGGTGTCCCCCGTAATTCTAGTCTCTAGCGGAGGTTAAGCAGACGGCTGGGGCAGATGTTTGAAGCCTGGGAAGGGGGTAATACCCACGGAGCTTCCCAAGCTACTAATATCAGCCCCCAGCTGAATACCTAGCCTTTACTGGCTATTAAAATGGGGGACCCAAAAAAAAAATGACTGCTGTGGCAGTGGGGTAATAGAGCTGGGGTTGATGTAAGCTTATAATGCCAGCTGACATCAAGCCCAGGTTAGTAATGGGGACGCCCCCATTACTAACCCCATAGTGAAAGTGAAAAAAAACACCAACTCCCAGAATAACATCTTTTAATTGAAATAAACACACAATACTTTAATATTCTAAATTAAATTCTACTTACCATATCACCCAATCCAATTGAATCCCATGTCTCCTGCAATAAAAGTAAAATCATTAATCAACCTCATCCTTACATTTCCATAGTTCCCACGACGGCTCCATCTCTGCTACATTGAGATGGCAGGCTGGATCATGGCAGAACGCTGCCATCCTGCTTGCCATGCTGCAGAGACACTGAGAAGTTCAAGCGTGCTTGCGCTCCTCAGTGTCTCGCTGTGACCGGCATCCAGATGAACTTGGCTCACCTCATGCACTTCACTGACAGTGTGGGAGAATTCTCCTGTGCATGCGGTGCCGGCAAATGGATGACCATTTCTGGGGCGGCTGAGGGTTGGTGTTTCTAGCCTGGGAGGGGGCCAATATTCATGGCACCCTTCCTGGGCTATTAATATCAGCCCCCAGCTGTCTGCCTAGCCTTTGCTAGCTATTAAAATAAATCCTTTATTAAACACTAAATGACAAGTACAGTAACCAACACTGTACATGTTTCTATCTATCTAATCTATGTGTGATGCTCTATTCTTTCTGTTCTAAATTGTCGGGTACTGATGTACCGCTGATGAATTGCCGGCTTTTCATGTTTCACTGAGCACTGTTCCCATCGATTTGGGGAATCGCTGTAATGCCACAACCAACATGGCTGTGGGATTACAGTGAGTGG